>NC_140993.1:129757235-131140809 GCF_052327205.1 Somniosus microcephalus
GCCAGATCTATACCCCATACCCAACAGCTCAGTTGGTAGCACCCTCATCTCTGAGTCACAAGGTTGTGGGTTCATGTCCCACTCCAGAGACTTGAGCACAAAAATCTAGGCTGAAACTCCAGTGCAGTACTGAGGGAGTGCTGCACTGTTGGAGGTGTTGTCTTTCAGATGAGACATTAAACCTGCTCTCACAGGTGGATGTAAAAGATCCATGGCACTATTTCGAAGAAGAGCAGGGGAGTTATCCCCTGTGTTCTGGCTAATCAAAATTGCTGTTTGTGGGAGCTTGCTGTGCGCATATTGGCTGCCGCGTTTCCTACATTACAACAGTGACTACACATCAAAAAAAAGTACTTAATTGGCTGTAAAGCGATTTGGGACATCCGGTGGTTGTGAAAAGCACGATATAAATGCAAGTCTTTCTTTTTTTTCAGAAACGTACTGGAACCATTTTCCTCTGCCCCAATGGAAGCAGACATTTTGCCACACTGTATTGAATGCCTATTTTTCCTCTCGCCGCCATGAAGCAGCTTAGGACGGTTTTTCTATGTTAGAGGCATTATGATATAAATGTAAGTTGTTGTAGTTGTAATAGTAAATATAAAGTTTCCTACTATTCAAGCCATTTCTCTTGGATTTCCACTGATCTTCCACGGAAGTTACGGCAGGAGATTGGTACAACCCCCACAAATATTCATGTCTGACCAATCTGATTGAATTTTTCGAGGGGGTGACTAGGTGTGTGGATGAGGGAAATGCTGTGGATGTGGTTTACATGGACTTCAGTAAAGCTTTTGACAAGGTCCCGCATAGGAGACTGGTCAAGAAGGTAAGAGCCCATGGGATCCAGGGGGCCTTGGCGCGTTGGATCCTAAACTGGCTGAGTGGCAGGAGGCAGAGGGTGATGGTCGAAGGTTGCTTTTGTGACTGGAAGCCTGTGTCCAGTGGGGTACCTCAGGGATCGGTGCTGGGGTCCCTTGCTGTTTGTGATCTACATTAATGATTTGGATGAGAATGTAAAGGGTATGATCAGTAAGTTCGCGGATGACACGAAAATTGGTGGGGTGGTAAATTGCGAGGAGGAAAGCCTCAGGCTGCAGGACAATATTAACGGGTTGGTCAGATGGGCGGAAAAGTGGCAAATGGAATTTAACCCGGAAAAGTGCGAGGTGATGCATTTTGGACGGACAAATAAGGCAAGGGAATACACAATGAGTGGTAGGACCCTAGGAAGTACAGAGGGTCAGAGGGACCTTGGTGTACATGTACATAATTCCCTGAAGGCAGCGGAACAGGTAGATAAGGTGGTCAAAAAGGCTTATGGGATACTTGCCTTCATTAGCAGAGGCATAGAATATAAGAGCAGGGAGGTTATGATGGAGCTGTACAAAACGCTGGTGAGGCCACAGCTGGAGTACTGTGTGCAGTTCTGGTCGCCTCACTATAGGAAGGATGTGATTGCTTTGGAGAGGGTGCAGAGAAGATTCACCAGGATGTTACCTGGGATGGAGCGCCTCAGCTATGAAGAGAGACTGGACAGGCTGGGGTTGTTTTCCTTGGAGCAAAGAAGGCTGAGGGGGGACCTGATTGAGGTGTACAAAATGATGAGGGGCATAGATAGGGTAGATAAAGAGGAACTTTTCCCCTTAGTAGGGGGGTCAATAACAAGGGGGCACAGATTCAGGGTAAGGGGCAGGAGATTTAGGGGGGATTTGAGGAGGAACTTTTTCACCCAGAGGGTGGTTGGAAGCTGGAACTCACTGCCTGAAAGGGTGGTAGAGGCAGGAACCCTCACAACATTCAAGAAGCATTTGGATGAGCACTTGAAATGCCATTGCATACAAGGCTATGGACCAAATGCTGGAAAATGGGATTAGACTGGACAGGGAGGGATGGGCGGCGCAGACACGATGGGCCGAAGGGCCTCTTTCTGTGCTGAAAAACTCTATGACTCTATGACTCTATGACACCATGGTGTTTACCTCAGCCCAAGCCTGAAAAGGGCATTCCAATATCTCTGCTTGTCTTATTTGGTTGGCCTCTGTGGATTTGAGCTACACGTTAAGACTTGAATGCATAGTCCAGGCTGATACTCCAGACATTTCAAGATGATAAAGAGCTATATATTTGCAAACATTATGGACTGGATTTTGTCAATGGGGACGTGATGGAGGCGGGACTCCAACTTTTTGGGTTGTAGTCCCGCCTCCATCGATTTGTGGCCAATCCACGCGATTTTCCCTTGATTGACCTTGTTGAGCCCGCCCAGTGGGTTCAGCAGGCCAATTAAGGGACATCCGGTTACAGGTGACATTAGGGAATGACATTTCATCTGTCAAGAGCTTTTGACAGATGAAATAACAGTGTTTGACAGCTCTGTGAAGCTGTCAAACACTGACAATCTGACTTATAACTTGAGTCTTTCTCCACAGACTCAGTTAGAAATCTCTCCAGAACAGAAAGCAGAATGCTGCAACTTTTGACAGCTCACGGCCATTCTGCTTTCTGTGCTGGTGAGATGAGGGACTCCCGAGACCTGAAGGAAAGAAGCCTGCATTAGTAAGTAAAGGTAAGCAAAACTTATTTAAACACTTTACACACACCAAACGCACTTACCTCTGCACTCATGCACCCATCACTCACCTGAACACCAGACATCTTGAACCCTCCAAGCCCTTCAGCCCGACGGTCCACCTCGCTAACTTGCTGTGGTTTGGAGCCGTCGGGCAGCCCACACTTCAGGGCTAAAAATAGGGATTAGGCCAAAAACTGCCTGTTAACTACCTGTTAACAGGCAGTTAATTGGCACTAATCCCCTTCCAAACGTCAACTCAAATTTCTCTCCATGGATGTTGCCTGACCTGCTGAGTTTTTCCAGCATTTTCTGTTGTTATTTCGGATTTCCAGCATCTGCAGTACTAGTGTTTGGTTCACTGCCACACCTCTTCTAGGAATGCCTACCTTGAAGAAGTTCTGCTTTTCTCTTCGACGGGATCTCCGTTTGGCTCTTCAACCTTGTTCATCTTCATTACTTTCAGTTGCCCTTCTCGTGTTTGATCAGTTATCTGCCAAGACTCGGCTTCACAGCCACATCATTTTCAGATCATAACCTCGGTCCCTATTACTTTTTTACTTATATTTTTTTCCACCCCTTTGTTTTGGGTCCTCCTTTCCCCCCCCCTTTCCTTTTTTTTCTCTCTCCCACCTGGCCGCTGTCTCTTATCCTGCCAGTACACTTCACACCTAATCTCAGCTGTCTTTTGTCTCCACTGGCCTATTACCATCTCGTCTGGTTTTGAATACCTTTTAATGTCTCTTTTACTTCTTTTGTTCAATCGCAGCCCTGCCTTCGATCTATTTTATTTCCTTTCCCGTTTTGAAAAAGGGTTTCGACCCGAAACGTCAACTCAAATTTCTCTCCACGGATGTTGCTTGACCTGCTGAGTTTTTCCAGCATTTTCTGTTGTTATTTCGGGCTCCCAGCACAGGTTGGGTACCTGGCTTTTTTTCACAGGCCACTGTCGGGAGTGGTGACAGCGAAGGGTCAGTGAGTATTTAAACTCACTTTCGTGGGCTTTTTTTCACAGGCCATTGTCGGGAGTGGTGACAGCGGAGGGTCAGTGAGTATTTAAACTCACTTTCGCGGGCTTTTTTTCACAGGCTTACCAATCTCGCAGATCGGCGGTGGCGTTCCAGAGCCATGTCATGATTCAAAACGTGACACGGGCAGGAGGAAGCAGCTGATTGGGTGAGTACTTATACTACTCTATAGTTTGACAGTTATGGAATTCTCTACCACAGAAGGCAGTTGAGGCCAAGTCATTAAATATATTCAAGAAGGAGTTAGATATATTTCTTAAGGCTAAGGGGATCAAGGGATATGGGGAGAAAGCAGGGGCAGGGTACTGAATTTGGATGATCAGCCATTATTGCATTGAATGGCTGAGCAGGCTCGAGGGGCCGAATGGCCTACTCCTGCTCCTATCTTCTATATTTCTATGTTTCCTGGGAAACGGGGATGGAGGCGGGTTGGGGGCGGGAAGGGTTTGTGCCCCCCGATTCTGCAATTTTCCCCCCACTCCTGCCTCCAAACCCGCCTCCACGGGGCTTGGAAATTCGAGCCCTATTAGTCCATGAACTTGGTTGGACTTTGTGGAAAATTGCTGTGTGCACCCCATTGTTTAAGTCTTCAGCTGGAATCTTCTGCCTGGAATTTTTGTAGGTATTCACCCAATCTTTCACTGTAACTTAGGCAGAAGATTGGTGGAACTTTCTGAGAGATAGAGCAAACTTCCACTGAAGTTACGGTGGGAGATAACGAGAACCTCGTGGAAATTCTCTCCTTCCTATAATTTATTGCCGCATTGCAGGCCATGATATGGCCTCTTTGAACAGTCTTGGTTGCCTTTCAATGAGTGGAAATGGAAACCAGGACTTACTCATTGAGGGCACTGGAGGGAGCATTCACCTGTTTACATACTGAATTAAAATATGGGTCAGAAAGCAGTATTGAACTTTTTCAGAAAAGTTACAACTTATAAGCAAACTATGCTAAAAGTGATGCAGTTTTTATAAATAACCTGAATATAAGGTCACAAATAAATTAATGAAACAATCTTGAAGCTGATCACCTTTAACTAGATCACCTGAAACCAGTTGAGAGGTAATCATGATAGACATTGATTTTAGTATATAATTCAATGCTATCATCAATTATTTTTTTATGTCAATATAGTCAATGCGGTCTTATATGTAGAATTAAATAGAAGCAATGTTAATGTGAGATGAAACTATGAGACATTCAGCTTCCAAGAGTTTTGCACAAATTCACCATGGAGTGTAACACTGAGTAAGACAGACCAAGAAGATTCTCGGCTCCATCCCTGCGCTGTGTTGATTTCAGCTAGGACAGTGATGGAGATAGTAAAGAACTCATTTTAGGGCTGGAAGAGGTTACAGAGATATGGAGGGGTGAAGCTATGGAGAAATTTAAACAGAAGGATGAGAATTTTAAATGGGGGACCGAGAGCCAATGCGGGTCATCAAGGACTGGGGGTGGTGGACGAGCAGGAGTTGGCGCAGGATTGAATAAAGGAATATTGGTTAAAATATTACATACAGCAGCGAAAGGAAGTACAGCTACTAAACTGCAGGGAAGCAAGAAGGTTTTGTAGAGGAAGCCAACTGAACTCACAGGGACAGATGAAGATGAGGAAAGATGAGTGGATAGAATTAGACTTAGTGAGGGTAGTCATCACAGGTCATGAAATGGATTGGCTAGTGCTGGACATGAAGAGTGAATCATCAGTGAGTTGGAGACTGGTACAATCATATACAGTTCATCAAGAAGTGGAGACAAGTGAAGGAAACCAAGAAAATAAGGATATTGGATAAATTAAGTGAGAGCCTCATTTAGCCTGCAAAAATAACATTGGCCCAGAAATTCGGGTTGGGGGCTTCCTGTGGGTGCAAGCCTCCGACCTGCACTTACCTTGCACGCCGGCCGTTGAGCTGTAGGGCCCCGTGGAATTCCGATCCGGGGCCTGCTCCAGCTGCCGGCGCGCAGTGCTTGCGTATCCCAGGGGCGCAGTTAGTTCGATGCGTCCCCTGGGATCATGTGGGCCACGGGCAGCCACTCGGAGCAGGGAATGCTCCATTCATAAGTCTGACAGGAAGTGCTGTCAAGACTTATAAATACTACGGCCCCAAAATAGCACTAAACCTTCAAATAAATTTTTTTTTAAATCACATTTTTTAAATATACTATAAATTACATGAAATAACTATTTTAAACAATAATTTAAATTTTTGAAAAAAATAATTTTATATTCTAACGGGGCTAAAAATAAACTTACCTTGCTTTAAAGTATTTAAAAATAATAAACCTGTGGAAAAATGTTTTAATTTTAATTAATTCACCACTTACCTTGTAAAAAGCAGGCCTTACGCCTGCTTTTTACATTTCTAAATTCTGCAGGCTTACATTCCCAGAGAAACCTGTAAAAAAAACCTAAGTTTGATGCGCACGCGCAGCCTCCCCCGCGCATGCGTTCGACCTCTGAACCTCTTCGTTCAGAGGAATGGAAGTGCCGGTTTCTCACGCATGCGCAGTGCATGCACGAAACCGGCACTTCCATCAGGCCTACGGGTGAGAACCCCGTGCGTACTCACCCGTGGAGAGCCAAATTTCTGGGCCAATGAAAATCAAGGCGGCCTGCAATTTCTTGAGGATTACCTGGGAAATGCGCTCTAGATACCAAAAATATGGTTACCGGTGAAGTGACTTCCTGACCTTCTTAAGGATGTGCTGCTTTGGGATAATTTTGAAAATAATTGCATTGTTGGCTTTAAGGTTTCATTTTTTGCATTTTGTTTGGTGCAGTGGATTAACACTTTGTTTTTGATTTTTCGTCCTTTTGTTTGTGTGTTTCATATCCTAACATATCAAGGAGCTTAAAACTGTTAGGTTGGGTACTGACTGTTCAGGAAATTCTTCTTACCCTCAGGGACATAGTGCGCGAAATGGAGCTACGGAGGAATGAACAAAGGCAGAAGGTTCAGCTGCAGGTTCAGCTGTGCAGCCAAGAAGAATGCTTATTAAATTTTAGAAGATGCCATGCCCAATGAACCGTTCCACTGTGTACTACTATCCTCTACTTCACATTATCTCCTGGCCAATACTTATCCCTCAATCAACATCGCTAAAACAGATTATCTGGTCATTATCACATTGCTGTTTGTGGGAGCTTGCTGTGTGCAAATTGGCTGCTGCGTTTCCCACATTACAACAGTGACTACACTTCAAAAATACTTAATTGGCTGTAAAGTGCTTTGAGATGTCGGGTGGTCATGAAAGGCGCTATAGAAATGAAAGTCTTTCATGCATTCTTACCCATTCATCTGCTGCTACCAAAATCTCCTCTCAATCTTCATTGTTCTCCTTAGAGCAGAGAAGGTTGAGAGGAGATTTGATAGAGGTGTTCAAAATCATGAGGGGGCTAGACAGAGTAGATAGAGAGAAACTGTTCCCATTGGCGGAAGGGCTGAGAACCAGAGGACACAGATTTAAGGTGATTGGCAGAAGATCCAAAGGCGACATGAGGAAAAACTTTTTTACACAGCGAGCGGTTATGATCTGGAATGCACTGCCTGAAAGGATGGTGGAGGCAGATTCAATTGTAGCTTTCAAAAGGGAATTAGATAAGTACCTGAAGGAAAGTAATTTGCAGGGCTATGGGGAAAGGGTGGGGAATTGGGACTAGCTCTTGCAGAGAGCCGACACGGGCTCGATGGGTTGAATGGCTTCCTACTGTGCTGTAACGATTCTATGATTCTGAAATCTGTACCATTACAAATGAACTTTCTGGCCAAAATGGAAATTCTATTCAAACAATATATACCAAAGCACCTTGTATATATGTTTTTAATATTTTAATCCCCCCCCACCCGTGCTTCTTCTTGGTGACTGTGTACAGTGTGTGTCTTATGTTACCTAATTTATTAATCCCTCTAGATTCTTCTCCCGCCTTTTCTCAGGCTGCAGTCCACTCTGCCTGCCCACTCCCATGCTCCAACTTACTTCATTCTGGCTTCAGTGTCCCTTCCCCACCTAAAGGCTCCTCAGTCCAACTTTCTCTCTCAACTGCCCATATTGTAGCACTCTCCATCAGCCTCTCCCTATTTGCACTCTGAACCGGTCTCATCTTCCTACATACCCTAGACCTTAAAAAGGATAAAGGATAGATATTGAGTGCTCAATAAATATGTGAGAGCCACATAGAGACATTGAAGACATACAATGTAGAGAGGTGACAAAGGGAAGGAGAGACTTACAGAAAGAATGAATCAGAAACAATGAGAAAAATAGCCAGACAGTGATACAGACAGCACAATGAGAAAAGTTTGTGAAGCTATACAGAGAGAGCAAATGAGAGAGAGTGAGAAAAAGGGCTGACGACACAGACAGAGTGGCACAAAAATAATTAGAAAGTTGAGAAGAAACAGAGGCAGTTCCCAGAAGAGAGATATAACTGCTTTTTGTTCCCGTGAAATGCCACAGATCTATATTATAGTATATTGTGTGTTACATTGTATAGTGCTCCTGCCCTTATAAAACAGCTTTTCCTCTGACTCACTGTCAGCAATGCTGGGGAGATCTGCTAGTATTCAATAAAATAAAAAAATTATTGTGAGTAGATCAATAGTTCAAACTGTTGAGCTTCCAACCAGGAAGTCGTGGTAAAAAGAAAAAACTGCAGGCACTGGAAATCTAAAAGTAATGGCCGGGATTTTGCTGACCTCGGCGGGTCCGTGCTGGGCAATGGCGGTGGCGGGTCCCGAGCCCGCTGCTGGCTCCATCCTGCTCAGTGTAATGAATTTCCATTGATTGGGTTTGTTAACCCTGTCCAACGCGTTTCCCGGCCAATTAGAGGAAGTGGGTCTAGTGACGTCATTTCATGACGCATCATCAGCTGGTTTCCTTAAAGTGACCATGGCCAAATTTATTTTGGCGTTTGTGCTGTCAGTGTTCTACAGCATTGAGGTGCTGCAAACACGGACAATCACTGCACAGAGGTGCACGGCTGCACCCAGGCTCTCCCATGACACCCTCCATATGCTTATGGAGGGAGTCACAGCACGCAGGGGGTGCTCTTCCCTTCCCATGGGCGGAAGACACCTCCTCAGGAGATCAACACTGCCTGGTCACACATTGCACAGGAGTCACAAGCAGGGATGTGGTCAGATGGACCTGGGTGCAATGCCGCAAACGTTTCAATGGTCTCAGTAGATCAGGAAACGTTAGTAGGAAGCCGCACTCAACTTCATCATGTTGTGCTTCTCATCACATCCCCATCACTCTGCCTTACTCCTGCACATTCTAACTCACACCAACTTACCTTGCACCTCCATCCATCCCTCTCTATCTATATTATCACATCCCCATCTCACTTGCCACTCCTCACACTCACCCTCATCCTAGTGCAATCATATTTCTTCTTCTTAGGCAGTCCCTTGGAACCGAAGATGACTTGCTTCCACATTAAAAATGAGTTCGCAGGTGACTGAGGAGTCCAATGCGGGACCTACAGTCTCTGTCACAGGTGGGGCAGACGGTGGTTGAAGGGGTGGGTGGGTGGGGTGCTTGGGTTGAAGTGTGCTCCTTGCGCTGCCTGCGCTTGGCTTCCGCTTGCTCCCAGCGAAGAGACTCGAGGTGTTCGGCGCCTTCCCGGATGCTTCTCCTCTACTTTGTGCGGTCTTGGGCCAGGGATTCCCAGGTGTCGGTGGGGATGTTACACTTTTTCAAGGAGGCTTTGAGGGTGTCCTTGAAGCGTTTCCTCTGCCCACCTGGGGCTCTCTTGCCGTGCCGGAGCTCCGAGTAGAGCGCTTGTTTTGGGAGTCTCGTATCGGGCATGCAGACAATGTGACCCGCCCATCGGAGCTGATTGAGCGTGGCCAGAGCTTCGATGCTGGGGATGTTGGCCTGAGCAAGAACACTGACGTTGGTGCGCCTATCCTGCCAATGGATTTGCAGGATCTTGTGGAGGCAGCGTTGGTGGTACATCTCCAGTGCTTTGAGATGCCTGCTGTACATGGTCCATGTCTCTGAGGCATACAGCAGGGCAGGTATCACTGCTGCCCTATAGACCATGAGCTTAGTGCCGGGTTTGAGGTCCTGGTCTTCAAACACTCTCTTCCTCAGGCGACCGAAGGCTGCACGGGCACACTGAAGGCGGTGTTGGACTTTGTCGTCGACGTCTGCCCTTGTTGACAGTAGGCTCCCGAGGTATGGAAAGTGGTCCACGTTGTCCAAGGCCTTGTCGTGGATTTTGATAATTGGGGGGCAGCACTGTGTGGCGGGGCAGGTTGGTAGAGGACCTTTGTCTTACGGATGTTTAGTGTAAGGCCCATGCTCTCATATGCTTTGGTGAAGGTGTTTACGATGGTCATACCAACTAACAACACACAAGGGTAGGCACTTGGGGGTTTTATGCAATGTTTATGTAAAGTTTCTGTTAAAGTGGTGTCAAACATTGAAACCTTTATTTGTAACACTTTCCGGGCTTAGACAGATTTGTGTGCACCTTTGGAAGTGGCTAGTGAGTTACAGTGAATGGTGAGACATAACGGTACCCTCTACAATGGTCATGTGTGTGAAAGGAATGGTTTGGGCATTGTAGGGATGCTTTATGGTGTTGGTGTGGGGTGGTGCCAATCTGGTGCATCATGTGGCAACCAGGATGTACAGCGTCAAGTGATTTAAATCCGGCCATGGTAAGGCCATCCCTGGCCTCCCAGGCAGCAATGCGATCAGATGCTCATGCTCTGTGTCCTGTGTAACATCAGTTGATTGTGGAGAAGGTTGGTGTTGTTGTTGGTGCTGCTGGTATGCCTGGTGCTGCTGGTGTTGGGGCTGATTGTGGTGGGATTCTGAGGACCAATGTGAGAGAGTATAAAGGGCAACCATGTTGATGGAATAGATGGCAGGTGAACTTGAGATGACAGAAGCATTCTGTCAATGATGAGAGAGTTCTTCCAATGAGGTGAGAGTGGTTGGAGAGTGGAAAGTGGAAAGCCTGCAGAATGTATGCTGGAAGTGGAGTGAGAAGAAGCTTCTGCCTGAGGAAAGTGAATATCAGTCAGGTGGGAGCTTTTACTGTACATTTGAAGCTGTCAAGTAATCAAGCTGGAGCAATGGCCACTGAACTCATGCCTCAGCTTGACAGCTGTGGTCTGCACACAGTGGGGATCCCGTGGTCATGAAGTTAAAGTCAAAAGGTAAATGAGAAAAGGCTGTTAAGCATCTGGCAACTAGATGCTAATCATTTTAATTAGGTCCTTGCTGCTGCCGGTCGGGTCTGCTCAGCGTTGACAGACCCGACATTGGGATATGCGTGTGGTGGCGAAGACAGGAGCAGAAGTAGGCCATTCGGCCCCTCGAGCCTGCTCCGCTATTTAATGAGATCATGACTGATCATCCAAAATTCAGTGCCCTGTCCCTGCTTTCTCTCCATATCCCTTGATCCCTTTAGCCTCAAGGAATATATCTAACTCCTTCTTGAATATATTTAATGAATTGGCCTCAACTGCCTTCTGTGGTAGAGAATTCCACAGGTTCACCACTCTCTGGGTGAAGAAATTCCTCCTCATCTCTGTCCTAAATGGCTTACCCCTTATCCTTAGACTGTGACCCCTGGTTCTGGACTCTCCCGCCATCGGGAACATCCTTCCTGCATCTAGTCTGTCTAGTCCTGTTAGAATTTTATAAGTTTCAATGAGATCCCCTCTCATTCTTCGAAACTCCAGCGAATATAAGCCCAATCGACCCAATCTCTCCTCATACATCATTCCTGCCATCCCAGGTATCAGTCTGGTGAATCTTCACTGCACTCCCTCCATGGCAAGAACATCCTTTCTCAGATAAGGCGACCAAAACTGCACACAATTCTCAAGGTATGGTCTCACCAAGGCCCTGTACAACTGCAGCAAGACATCCTTGCTCCTGTACTCGAATCCTCTCGCTATGAAGGCCAACATACCATTTGCCTTCTTAACCGCCTGCTGCACCTGCATGCTTACCTTCAGTGACTGGTGCGCAAGGACACCCAGGTCTCGTTGCACTTCCCCTTCTCCCAATCTATTGCCGTTCAGATAATAATCTGCCTTCTTGTTTTTGCCACCAAAGTGGATAACCTCGCATTTATCCACATTATACTGCATCTGCCATGCATCTGCCCAATCACCCAACCTGTCCAAATCATACTAGAGTTTCTCTGCATCCTCCTCACAGCACACACGCCCATCCAGCTTTGTGACGTCTGCAAACTTGGAGATATTACATCTAGTTCCCTCGTCTAGATCATTAATATATATTGTGAATAGCTGGGGCCCTAGCACCGATCCCTGTGGTACCCCACTAGTCACTGCCTGCCTCTCGGAAAAAGACCCATTTATTCCAACTCTTTGCTTCCTGTCTGCCAACCAGTTGTCTATCCAAGTCAGTACCTTACCCCCAATCCCATGTGCTTTAACTTTGCATGCTAATCTCTGATGCGGGACCTTTTCGAAAGCCTTCTGAAAGTCCAAATACACCACATCCACTGGTTTTCCCTTATCCTATCAGTTACATCCTCAAAAAATTCCAGTAGATTAGTCAAGCACGATTTACCGTTTGCAAATCCATGTTGACTTTGTATGTTGATGTTGACTACATCACAGATCATGTTGTTTAAGTTTTCCCTATGAGTCAAAAATAAACGGTTCATACTAATCTGTTGAGACATGCCCAGTGCAGGTTGATTATATCTAAATAGGAGCCACACAGTATAATGAAGAGAATGAAGCCTTTCACTATTAAATTTTCTATGCAACTGTTAAAATATATTGATGCCAGTCATCAATTTTGTGAACATGAAGTTCTGTACATTTCAAATGCTAAATATTATAAATCAATGTTAGAAAGGGTCAAGAAACCTTACAGCCTTAATTCATTTAAAACATTTGTTTAAATGAAATGTCCTAGTTAAATGTACATTTTAATTTTGGTCCAGGAAAGGTCTAGGAATTGAACCTGGGTCTTCTAGTCTATATGATTTAATGCCATACTGTGAAGTGCCACACTAGGCGCACAAGGGGACAAGAAATGTATTGTGCTTCTCATACTTCTAATCCACAAGCACAATAATGTCTCATAAATTACTGTCAAAGTAACTGCAAAGTTAATGGTGCTCGCTGTTATTTATGTACAAATGCTACAGGAGCTTCAGGCGAAGGTGGTTGCGGAGTTAAACACGGAAATCCAAAAGATGGTGTTTGAGAGGTGCCGCTCCGCTGTTGGCTTCACGAAAATAGCATCAGTGCTGTCTGCCTCACTATTGAAATGCATTAATCGGCGTGAAGTTACTGGGGCAGAAATTGTGGTCCCCATCATGGCGTCACGCAACATACGCCATCGTAATCCATCTGAAAGGCCCTGCAACTTCCGAGTCTCCACATGCGCTTGCACAAAACCCGGAATTTACGATCTGTCAAGGTACCCCTTGATAGATCATCCAAACCGACTGTAAAATCAGTATTGCTAGCGCAGAGTTGGGCTATTTGCCCAATTGCCCACAAAACTCTTACAGCTGGTAAAAGCATAGGATTACATAGAATTGCATAGGATATACGGCATAGAAACAGGCCATTTGGCCCAACTAGTCCATGCCGACGTTTATGCTCCACTTGAGCCTCCTTCCATCTTTCCTCATCTTTATTCCCTTCTTCTTCACATGCTTATCTAGCCTCCCTTTAAAAGCATCTATACTATTCGCTTCAACCACTCCCTGTGGTAGCGGGTTCTACATTCTCACCACTCTTTGGGTAAAGACATTTCTTCTGAATTCCCTATTGGATTTCTTGGTGACTATCTTCTATTGATGGCCTCTAGTTATGCTCTTCCCCACAAGTGGAAACATTCTCTCTGTATCCACTCTGTCAAAACCTTTCATAATTTTAAAGATCTCAAATAGGACACCCCTCAGCCTTCTTTTTTCCAAGAGAAAAGAGACCCAGACTGTTCATCCTTTCCTGATAGATATACCCTCGCATTTCTGGTATCATCCTTGTAAATCTTCTCTGCACCCTCTCCAGTGCCTCTATATCCTTTTTATAATATGGTGACCAGAACTGTATGCAGTACTCTAAGTATGGTCTAACCAAGGTTCGATACAGGTTGTAGGGTTCTCAAAATTCCCACATTCCCCAAAGTTATGGATAAAGGGACCCTGTATGGACAACTTATTAAAAAGGGTACCCAAAATGACTTCTGAGACCCCGTGACCAAGGCTTGCAGGATTTTAAAAGCAAGGCCCTGCAGAAGGCAGGCCCATTCAAATCCTGAAACGAAACCTAACATGCATGGATCTGTGAAAGACTTTGTCCTTTTCTAAAGCCAGACAGCTAGGTAAACACAGAATATGCATTCTTCACCTTGGAACAGATCAAGTTAGGATGGCCCTAATCTTGAGGCCATTAACTTTTCGCATAAATAATCAGTAACAGCTCACAGGTAGCTGCCAAGCCAGGAAGGACGATTAAATTTCATAAATAACAAACAGTGTACTGGTCGCGCTAGACGTGCTCCTGTCTAGTTATCCAGCAAGTTAAACACTTATTCAAAAATAATTCTTAAACAAAAATAAAGTATGTTTTGTACATAAACTGAGTACTATACATTTGATATTACATAAGATATAAACATATTTACAACAGTAGAATAGACTAATTGTATAACTAACTAACATTTGGACTAACTTCTGTAACTATCAAATATTAACCTTTTATAAACATATTATTGTCAAAATACTACTCTGACAATGTTGCTATTATACTAACAAACAAAGATACTCACAGATATTGCGCTTGGCCTAACATATGAAATCAGATTACATTGGATTGTGAATCCCTTATGGAATCCTCCATTACTGCCAGGTTCTTCCTGGAATTCTACTTCCTGGGATTCTACTTCCTGGGTTACACAGGAAGAAAGGTACGAAGGTCAAATGACCTCTCACAGGAAGAAAGGTACGAAGGTCAAATGACCCCTCACAGGAAGAAAGGAACAAAGGTCAAATGACCTCACACAGGAAAAAGGAACAAAGGTCAAATGACCTCACAGGAAGAAAGGAACAAAGGTCAAATGACCTCTGTTTCATACAAACACACTGCTAACACAATAACCACCACCAGAGGGTGCTACTGCATGTAAAAATGTCCAGAATGTCACATAATGTCCAGAACAAACAGCCAGGATATCGAAGCTATTAAACAAGGAGACAACCGCCCCAGAAGTCGTTAAAGTAAATGACTGTAATCATTTTAGACGAGCCCGCCAAAAGTTAGACAAAGAACTGACCTGATTTGGCGCGCAGATAAGGGTTGAAGAACTGGGTATAATTATAGGCCCACCAGTAGCTCTCGCTCTCTTGCCTCTTGCCTCTCGCTCTCTTGCTCGCTCCTGACACCGAGGATGCCCATTACGACACCGGGAGCCAAACACGGGGAGAAGAACGGAACCCGATCCAATTACGCACAGGACACATGGGGCCGCAACCGGGCAGACGAGACGAGTCGAGACGAATGGTAAAACCGATAGGCAGAGAAGGGCAGCAAGAAGAAGCATTGGGGGACAAATGGCCTAGTTATAAGCTGGCGTTTGATGCATGGATAGTAAAATCAATCAAGACAAACAGCCTAGTCATAAGCTGGCGTTTCAAGCTTGGGTAGTAAAATCAAATTAATGGTAAAAACCGCCAACCAAGCCCCAACCACAACAAAACCATCGGCGACCAAACCACCACCAGAAGAACAACCATTCCCGCAAGGTGAAATACCCCATGAAAGACTCTTACCTAACGAAGAAAAGGAGGGGTACTTCGCACAGACATCTCCATCACCGCGCCCTGTGACCACATGACAATGACAGGCTCAAAGGACAACAAGAGCGAACCCCAAAAACCACGACTGGCTTAATCGACAGGTTTTGAATCGTAAAAGAAACCCCATTGGTGAGCATGAATTCCTGGCCCCTCGTAGCTTAATCTAGTTAGGTATTGGGGGTGGGATAAGGATAAGGGGATTTTAAAGTGTTTGTTCCCTCGATGTGCCGCATGTTCCCCATTCCCATATAAGTGTAATTTTATATGCCTGTAATTATTTCAGTAATTCTCAGTAAGATTGTGTTTTATTGTGCCTGTAATAAAAATTGCGGTTTTCTTACACCAAACCACTTGTCTACTCGATTTTCTGTATTGCTGCCTGTACCTAAGTCCGGTGTCTGGAACCCAGGGGTGTGGGAGCGATTCAAACTGCTCAGAGATAGTCAGGGGCAGAGCTGACTGGGCACACGCCACCCCCTACAGAAATGGCGATCGCAGCAGGACTCCGGCAACAGGGGTGTGATACAGTAGACAATGGTTCAGAAAAGCAAACCATGATGGAGGAAAGGATTTCTGATTATGTGTTCAGCAAGGTTAATATCACAAAGAAGTGGATCACCAATCTGTTAAAGGCTGGGCGTCCCGTAGATGCTGCAGCTAAGTGGACAGAAGGGAAGGAGCACAAGAAATCCCTAGAGAAGGCAGTCTGGCTGATGTGCTTCAAGAAGCAGGTCCAGCTTTTGGACAGGCTCGTTGCAGCACAGGCAGCCGAGATAAAGGAGTCAGCCCTGGAGATGCAGGACAAGGCTCTAGCAGGGGAGAAGTTACTGGTAGCATTGCAGGCCCTGAATCAGGAAAGTGTACAGTTAATGGGAGAACATAAGGCCAGGTTGGAATACTTACAGTGCCAGGTCACCGAAGCCAAGGGTAATGAGTTGAGGTTGCGGGAAAAGAACGCCCGCCTAGCGAGACAAGTAAGAGAGCAGGAGGAGAAAGTAAAAGAAGTAAAGGCAGCTTACAAGTTAGCGAGCGAACAGGGGTTTGAAGATGCAGATCATGGCCCCTGCAAGGAACAGATAGAGAATCTGAGCCTGGCCCTAAGGAAGGCAAAGAGCATGGTGTGCCTCATAAGCCCAAAGGCAGGCCAGGCGGATTTTATAGGGAACGAGGGGAGCACGGTTCAGACATCACTGGTAGTGCCAAGGAACGACCCGGTTGAGGAACAGGAGGTCTCATGACCGCCTACCGTAGCGCCAGGTTTTAGCAAGGTCTGGCAGCAAGGGGGGGCGGAGTCAGGGGTGGGAGCGGAGGTGGAACAGCCCCCACAAGAGAGGCTGGAGCCAGGACCGATGTGCCCAGCCTGGCATCGGAGGTTCGGCCCACCTGTTAATGGCAAGGACGTGGGACCCCTCCAAAACCAATTCGTTTTACCCTACGGCACCCAACAGCTTAGGGCTATGGTGAGCCATAACCTAAAGCTCTCTGAAAAAGGGAACCCCTCGGTCCACTTCAGGGAAGTGGAGCAGGCAGTCAGCGTCAACAAGTGCGATGACGCTGAGCAGGCCAAAATGCTGCTGTTCTCTTTGGAGAGTAGGCTCCTCCAATTCCTCTCTGACGAGTGTAAGAGGGGGCAGAATGGGTATGAGGAGCTCAGGGATGAAGTTCTGGAGGCCATGGGGATGAATGAGGGAAGTCCTTTCTCCCATGTGGAGAAGACAGTGCAGCTCGCAAGGGAAACCCCGCAGGCTTTTGCGGACAGGTTATGGCCAGTATATAGGAGTGCCTGTCCTGGGGCGCCTAATCGGGCATTCCTGAACCAGGGTCAGCTGGCCCACTGGCTCCGTTGCCTGGTGGCAAACAGCTTGCCACAGGTCCGAGCCAAGGCGGAAGTCTGGTTCGACCCTAAAAATCCCCAGACCACCGAACTTACGGTGATCAGACAGTTGACCCTAGCCTATAAGAACGGTAGGGGAACCGATGCACACCCACCCAAGGGGAAGGTGCATGAGGTAAAACCCAGACAGGGTAGGAAGGAGTGGCATCAGAAAGGGAATAACCCTTCTAGCACTAAGCTCAATTGTTACGGGTGTGGGAAGGATGGTCACTGGAGGAAGGAGTGCAAAAACCCTTGGAAGGATAACAAGGGAAAGAATTCCACAGCCCCAGCCCAAAAGGCAGAGGCAGGAATCCCTCCCGCCGCGGTCGAGTCATTTTTGGACACCATGAGGCCCTTATTGACTGGCCATGGGAGAGTAGCAGCCGCTACCGGTGCTCTGACCCCGTCAGCCCCATCCAACCCACAGCCCTGACTAGAGCCAACAAAGTTTACCTGTGTTCCCTTTGGTGCGATGAATGGAAAAAAACCCTCGTGGAGATGGAGGTAGAAAAGGTGAAGGGGACCTATGAGTTGGACACGGGGGCATCATGCACCATGGTCCATTCAGCTAACCCCACCACCTCACCTCTATCTAGCTGGGTCCCATACAGTCTGTCGGGATTCACAGGCAGCAACAGGCCGGCTCATTTTCCATCCCGCTCTCCATTCGTTTGGGTACGCTCCGCTCTAAGTGGACCTGTATCCTAATGAAGTGGGAACAGGAGGGTGGAAAAGGGATCCTGGGAGCCGACTTTTTTGTAGGCCACGGGATCCTGATGGATTTAAGAAACCATTGCCTGTGGGGGGCAAGTACAGGAAAGGAAGGTGAGGTAGTAGTCATCCCAGGGAAAGAAGGGAAGGGGACCCTGTGCACCATGAAGCCCAAAGAGGGTTATAACCTCGAGCTCATGGTCAGTAATACCCCAAAGGAGTTCCAGGCATTTGTGCAAGCCCACCTAGCCACATTTGCCACACACAAGCACGACTATGGGAGGGTCAACGGGTTTGAGGTCAGCGTAGATGGGGACCCCATGGCCCGACCACAAAAGCAGTATAACTTCCCCAGGGAAGCGGAGCCAGACATGGAAGCAGCCATGTCCTCCTTAGTACAGCAGGGAGTCCTGAGACCAATAGCCACCCACGTAAACTCTCCACTGTGGCCGGTTAGAAAACTGGACAATTCCTGGAGGGCCACGGTGGACTATCGGGTGCTCAATAGTAACATCCCAGCCTGTGCACCCACGGTAGCAGCAGTTGCCGACCTGATAGTAAGTATCCCAGCATCCGCGACCACTTTCACGGTGCTGGATATTTCCAATGGGTTTTGGTCCATCTCTTTAAGGAGGGAGGATCAGTACAAGTTTGCCTTTACGTTTAAAGGGCAACAGTAAACCTGGAGCTGTTTGCCTCAGGGCTTCCACAACAGCCCCAGCATTTTCCATCAGTGCATGGCAAACAGTTTAAAGGATTTCAGCCAGCCCAGACAGTTGGTACAGTATGTGGATGACCTGCTCCTGTTCACAGATTCGAGAGAGGAGCATGGCCCACTACTGGCCAAACTGCTGGAGCTGCTCAGGCAAAAGGGTGTTAAAGTAAACCCAAAGAAAGCGCAGATCAGCCAGCAGGAGGTGAAATTCCTGGGCCTGACCGTACGCGCTGGGGAAAGGGCCATAGATAAGGCTAGGATGGAAGCGGTACAGGAGTTACCAGTCCCCAACACAGTCACGGGTGTGAAGTTGTTTCTAGGGCTAACCGGGTACTGCAGGGATTTTATTGAAGACTATGCAGCCACAGCAGCCCATCTGCTCCAACTCCTACACAAGGGAGTGGAGTGGGCGTGGGATGAGGGTTGCCTGGCAGCATTTGTCAGGCTCAAGAAAGACTTGCAGAGCACACCAGCTCTAGGAGCCATAGATGGGGGAAAAGAGTTTTTCCTGGAGGTAGCAGCCAGCGGGGACAGCCTGAGTGCTGTGCTGCTCCAAGAGCGGCATGGCAGGCTGAGGCCGGTGGTCTACTCCTCCAGGATACTCACGGATGTGGAGAAGAGCTACTCCAATTGTGAGAGGCACCTCTTGGCCACACATTGGCCTGTGAAAAGATCGCTGATCTTCACAGGCACCTCTCCCATCACCCTCCTCACCCATCACACACCCACCCAGATGCTCCTGGATGGGAGGATCAAGGATGGGACGGTGAGCAGTGCCCACATTGCTCGCTGGACCCTGCTCCTCTCACAGATGGATCTAAAGGTGAAGGGTCTCTGCGTGCCAAAGCTCGCAGCCAACCTGGTATATCCTGGAACAGCCCACCGGTGTTCCATAGAAGGGGTTTGGTAAGTGAACATAGGTGTACCCCACTGGCCGCGAAATCTATGTGAATGGCTCCAGCACGGTATCTGCTGGCGAGCGACTCACAGGGTGTGGAGTTTATGACCCAGCGGCAAACATTGCCCTGGCAATTAAGCTCCCCAGCACCATGAGCGCCCAGCAGGCTGAGCTCTCCGTGGTAGTGTACGTTGTTACACACCCCGAAATCTTCCCCACCCCGTCACGATTTGCTCGGACAGCATGTTCACATGCAATTCGTGTACGGAGTACCTGGCCATCTGGTCCCACCACGGATACACCTCCGCCGATGGAAGACCCCTCACAGTGAAACCCCTGCTGGAGAAAATCTTAGCAGCAGTGGGGGAGGAAGGGGAGGTTTTCATCCTTAAGGTGAAAGCCCATTCCTCCACAGAACCCCGTAGTCAAGACAACCAGCAGGCTGACGTGCTAGCTAAGGAGGGTGCCCGCACAGGCACTTTCTGGGACCTATATTGGTCCAGACCCATAGCAGCAGTCAGGGGTAGGAATGGGACACAAGGGAGTGCAGGGGTAGCTTTAGCCCCGGACCTCAAGACGGTCCAAACCCAAGACCCCGTCCTCAAGGCAGTCCTCAGTGCTGTGACTGAGGGAAAAAGGGTAGAGGGCCCTTACGGCACAGCAGCCCTCTCTGTGAAGGAAGGCATGTTGTTCAGGGGAGAACAATGGGTAGTACCACAGCAGCACCGGAGGGAATTCCTTCAACTGGCCCATGAGGGTCCAGGAGCGGGGAATCCCGGGCCTGAGACCACCTGGCAGCGGGTGGAACAGGTGGGATGGTGTCTAGGACTCAGGGAAGATGTCTGCGAGTTCTGTGCCAGCTGTCTTGTGTGCGCTGCTAACAACCCTGACCCCCACAAAAGGGAGGTACCTATGGGACACATCAGGAGGGTAGAGGGACCATGGCAGTTGATACAGGTCGACTATATTGGATCCCTGCCCACAGCCCAGGGAGGCTATAAGTACTGCCTAGTCCTGGTAGATGTGTTCACGAAGTGGGTAGAAGCCTTCCCCTGCAAAACAGCCACAGCTCTGGGTAAAGCCAGGATCTTGGTCCGGGAGGTGTTCTCGCGATGGGGGCTACCACAGTATGTGGAGTCCAACCAAGGGAGTCACTTTACCGGGCAGGTAATGCAGAATACCCTTATGCTGCTCGGCATCGAGGGGAAGTGGCACGTGGCCCACAACCCACAGTCATCAGGGATTGTGGAGAGAATGAACAGGACCTTAAAGGAAAGGCTGAGGAAAGAGACGGTGGGCTCGCCTAGAAAATGGGCCGAGGTCCTACCGTTGGTCCTGATGGGGATCCGGGCCAGCCAGTCAAAAAGCACGGGGTACTCCCCGCACGAGCTGATGACTGGCAGGGTTATGCGGACCCCCACCCATGTACTAGCCCCGGTGCTCACAGAAGGTCAGCTCAGAGAGGTAAACCGGGACAGGTTTGCCCGACACCTCTTCGAGCACCTTAAGCAGGTCCACGGGCAGGCGGCTGGGAACATGGGAAAGCAGCATCGGAGTAACCAATTACTGTTAGAACCCCGAAAACACCCCGAGTGGGAAATAGGGGATCAGGTCATGGTGAGGAATTTTGCTTGGGTAGGAAGTCTGGAACCATTATACATGGGGCCCTACTGCACTGTAGACAAGGCAAGCCCCATGGTATACACCATTAAGATGCCTCAGCGCACCAAGTGGTTCCATATTAATCAGTGTAAACTGTTTAAGCCCGAGAAGAGAGAACGGCCAGTTGGGGCAAGGTCTGAGGATAGAAATCCTCAGCCTGCAGCAAGTTCACAGACTGCACAGGCAGGCGCTGTGGCTTGTTTAAGGGGAGGGACCATCCCGCCCACCGCTTGGATCACTCCCCCACTCTTCTGGGATATAGATGAGGAGGGACCTGAGGGCAAAGACCCCGCCCCTGACCCAGGTTTAGAGGAGGAGGGACCCGAGGGAGAAAACCCCACCCTGGACCCAGATTTGGGACCTGAGGGCGAGGACCCCCAGCCTGCAGCACCAGGCTGTGATGAGTTACCTGCCCCTAGCCCAGGTTCAGGAGAGGTAAAGCCTGAGGACAGAGATCCCCAGCCAGCGGTAGTGGTAAGTCCACAGACCGCACCGGAGGGGGCAGTGGTTCGGGTTAAAGGCCCACCAGCCAAGAAAACCCCACCCGCCAAAGTCCTCAGACGGTCCCCACGGACGCCCCAGCCAAGGAAACCGTGGTCACCGGCTCCCCATTTTAAAGGGACAGCCTCCCGAGTTAGGGGTAACTCCAAGGACAGAGGTCCCCAGCCAGCAACCACAGGCTGCGAGGGACCGAAAGTACAGGACAGTGTGGCCACAC
This sequence comes from Somniosus microcephalus, assembly GCF_052327205.1. Taxonomy (NCBI): domain Eukaryota; kingdom Metazoa; phylum Chordata; class Chondrichthyes; order Squaliformes; family Somniosidae; genus Somniosus; species Somniosus microcephalus. Next base: position 129,779,232 of record NC_140993.1, read on the forward strand.
CGAAGGGAGCGGTGTGCCGCAGCCCGAACAGGGATTAGGCTGGCTGCCCGGAGACGGGCGGCAGATGTACATAGTTTATGTAATGTCATTTTCGTTATTGTTAAGTTTGGGTGGTAGTTTATTGTTAAGTTTGGGTGTTTAGTTTAAGTTTAAATAAGGTGATTGGTAGGTTTAAATAGTAGTAGTATTGTTAAGCGTGTTTGATTTAAGTCGAGGTCGCGAGACTCGACTATGTTTCACCCAAGCCAGAGAATCTCCTCGGGACCTGGCTATACGCTCTTGTGTCTCTTTGCAGGAAAGGATTTCAGGATGAAGGGGGGCGTACTCCTACTTGCCCTGATAGGGATGAGCATTGGAAAGCGAGGTGACGTGGAGGACTCCCACATCTATGGGTGCTCGGGAGAGAAAGCACCAGTTGTGACTGCTGGGAGCAGCGAACAAGGCGTGGAGGAGCCCGCCATCTATTCCCATGAGGGAAGATGGCCCGGGTGGTTGGGATCCAACTCCACCCGGTACTCCAGCTAGAGGAATGGTGCCAGGTGGAGGGATTCAATTTCCCGGGACATTGGAACCGGTTCTGGGGGAGGTGGGACCAGTTCAAACCGGACGGTTTGCACCTGGGCAGGGCTGGAACCGATGTCCTAGGGGGAGTGTTTGCTAGTGCTGTGGGAGAGGGTTTAAAATAAAATGGCAGGGGGTTGGGAACCTGAGCAGGGAGACAGAGGAAAGGGAAACAAGGATAAAAGCAAAAGATAGGAAGGAGAAAAACAAAAGTGGCAATCAGAGAAATCAACGGTTTAAATCAAACATGGCCACAGTAAATAATAATTCTAATTGGTCTAAGAGCATTAAAAAAACAAGCCTGAAGGCTTTGTGTCTTAATGCGAGGAGCATTTGTAATAAGGTGGATGAATTGGCTGCGCAAATAGAGGTAAACGAATACGATTTGATTGGGATTACAGAAACGTGGCTCAAGGATGGCCAAGACTGGGAACTCAACATCCAGGGGTATTCGATATTCAGGAAAGATAGGCAAAAAGGAAAGGAAGGTGGGGTAGCATTACTGGTTAAAGAAGGGATTAACACAATTGTAATGAAGGATATTAGCTCTGATGATGTGGAATCTGTATGGGTAGAATTGAGAAATACTAAGGGGAAAAAAAGTTAGTGGGAGTGGTATATAGACCTCCAAACAGTAAGGCGGAGGTTGGGGATGGCATTAAAAGGGAAATTAAAGAAGCGTGCAATAAGGGCACAGCAGTCATCATGGGTGACTTTAATCTACATATAGATTGGGCCAACCAAATTAGTAACAAAACTGTGGAGGAGGAATTCCTGGAGTGTTTACGGGATGGTTTCCTGGACCAATATGTCGAGGAACCAACCAGAGATCAGGCCATCTTAGACTGGGTTTTATGTAACGAGAAAGGATTAATTAGCAATCTTGTTGTACGAGGCCCCTTGGGTCGGAGCGATCATAATATGATTGAGTTCTTCATTAAGATGGAGAATGAAGTAGTTGACTCAGAGACTAGGGTCCTCAATTTAAATAAAGGAAACTACAATGGTCTGAGGAGTGAGTTGGGTAGGATTGATTGGGGAATGCACTCAAAGGGTTGACGGTGGATAGGCAATGGCAAACATTCAAAGACTGAATGGATGAGCTACAGAATTTCTTCATCCCAGTTTGGCATAAAAATAAAACAAAAAAGGTGACTCAACCGTGGCTAACAAGGGAAATTAGGGCTAGCATAAGATCCAAAGAGAGGACATATAAATTGGCCAGAAAAAGCAATAATCCTGAGGATTGGGAACAGTTTAGGATTCAACAAAGGAGGACAAAGGGATTAATTAAGAAAGGGAAAATAGAATATGAGAGTAAGCTATCAGGGAACATAAAAACTGACTGTAAAAGCTTTTATAGATATGTGAAGAGAAAAAGGTTGGTGAAGTCAAGCGTAGGTCCCTTGCAGTCAGAATCAGGGGAATTTATATTGGGGAACAAAGAAATGGCAGACCAACTAAATACATATTTTGGTTCTGTCTTCGCAAAGGAGGACACAAATAACCTCCCAGAGCTGCCGGGGAACATAGGGTCTGATGAATGGGTGGAACTGAAAGAAATCAGTATTTGTAGGGAAATGGTGTTAGGAAAATTGATGGGACTGAAGGCCAATAAATCCCCAGGGCCTGATAATCTACATCCCATGGTACTTAAGGAAGTGGCCCTAGAAATAGTAGATGCATTGCTGGTCATCTTTCAGAACTCGATAGACTCTGGAACAGTACCCATGGATTGGAGGGTAGCTAATGTTACCCCACTATTCAAAAAAGGTGGTAGAGAAAAAGCGGGGAATTATAGACCGGTAAGCCTGACATCGGTAGTGGGGAAAATGCTAGAGTCCATTATAAAACATGTAATAGCAGAGCACTTGGAAAGCAGTGACAGGATTGGACAAAGTCAACATGGATTTACAAAAGGTAAATCATGCTTGACTAATCTACTGGAATTTTTTGAGGATGTAACTGGTAAAATAGATAAGGGAGAACCAGTGGATGTGGTGTATTTGGACTTTCAGAAGGCTTTCAATAAGGTCCCACATAAGAGATTAGCGTGCAAAATTAAGGCACATGGGATTGGGGGCAAGGTATTGACTTGGATAGAGAACTGGTTGGCGGACAGAAAGCAAAGAGTTGGCATAAACGGGTCGTTTTCCGAGTGGCAGGCAGTGACTAGTGGGGTACCGCAAGGATCGGTCCTAGGACCCCAGCTGTTCACAATATATATTAATCATCTGGACGAGGGAATTGGATGTAATATCTCCAAATTTGCAGACGACACAAAGCTGGGTGGGAGGGTATGCTGTGAGGAGGATGTCGTGAAACTCCAGTACGATTTGGACAGGTTGGGTGATTGGGCAGAAACATGGCAAATGCAGTATAATGTGGAAAAATTTGAGTTTATCCACTTTGGTGGCAAAAACAGGAAGGCAGATTATTATTTGAATGGCAATAGATTGGGAGAAGGGTAAGTGCAAAGAGACCTGGGTGTTCTTGTGCACCAGTCGCTGAAGGTAAGCATGCAGGTGCAGCAGGCAGTTAAGAAGGCAAATGGTATGTTGGCCTTCGTAGCAAGAGGGTTCAAGTACAGGAACGAGGATGTCTTGCTACAGTTGTACAGGGCCTTGGTGAGACCGCACCTTGAGTACTGTGTGCAGTTTTGGTCGCCTTACCTGAGGAAGGACGATCTTGCCATGGAAGGAGTGCAGCGAAGATTCACCAGGCTGATACCTGGGATGGCAGGAATGACGTATGAGGAGAGATTGTGTCGATTGGGCTTATACTCACTGGAGTTTAGAAGATTGAGAGGGGATCGCAACGAAACCTATAAAATTCTGTCGGGCCTGGACAGACTAGATGTAGGAAGGATGTTTCTGATGGCCGGGGAGTCCAGAACCAGGGGTCATAGTCTAAGGATAAGGGGTAAGCCATTTAGGACTGAAATGAGGAGGAATTTCTTCACCCAGAGAGTGGTGAACCTGTGGAATTCTCTGCCACAGAGGGCGGTGGAGGCCAGTTCATTAAATATATTCAAGAAAGAGTTGGATATATTTCTTAAGGCTAAAGGGATCAAGGGGAGAAGGCAGGGACAGGGTACTGAATTTGGATGATCAGCCATGATCTCATTGAATGGCAGAGCAGGCTCGAAGGGCCGAATGGCCTACTCCTGCTCCTATCTTCTATGACCGGGTTCACCTACGGGGAGGCCTCCCTCCCCTGCCCCAGCATACAGGTGGTGGCCACACGGGTTGGGGCCACTGAGGGGAAACGCGTGTGCCTGAATTGTAGAGGACAGATTCCCCTGGGAAGGTGGTGGTGGCTCAGGAAGCTGAGCACAGATGTGGGGGACCGTACAGCTGACTGGGAACGAATGGGGAATGACACCCACCGGACGGTCACAGGGACCCAAGGAGGGACTAGCGTATGCTGGGATAAGTGGTGGGAGTCGGAACAGGGAATTTATGTCTGCATGTGGGGGTCACAAAAGGCCTGCCCCACGGGCATATCCATCATCTTCTCCGCATCATGGCAGGATAAGGGGAAGGGGGTGGAATGGGATTCCCACCTACACACCTGCAAGGTCTCACGTTACCCAGCCCCAGTCAAAGCCACTGAGCTAGTGGCACATGCCCGGAAGCCCCTGCCCACGAATCAGGCAGCAAGGACACACAGAGATGGGTGCCCTGCCACCACCAAGGGACCAGGGAATGGGCTGGTACTAGTACCGACGGAACAGGTACTGTACCAACGGGTACACTACGCGGTAGCTTCCGTGATCCTGAACCTCACCGAGGTACACTTACCTGAGTGGTGCCCCAAAGAGACAGAACAGCTATACCAGACTCTGTTGAAAGACATATTTAGGAAATTCTACGAGTTCGATTTTGCCAACGTAGACAAAACCGAACTGTACACCACACACCATGAGTATTTTGGTAATGCGGGGAGACAAAAAACGGGAGCCTGGAATGATGTTTTTATAGCGTTTAACACAGGGTCCTCTGTCATCAACAGTCTGGATGCCATAGAATTGCAGACACAGATAAATGGTCTAAACACACAATTGAGGAAGATCTTGATGGATGAAAATAAGGTAGTAGGCTCAGAGTTACATGAGGAGCAGGCCATGACGGTCCATTTAAAAGAAATAATAGTGGAGCTGGAAAGACACGCCAAGACTGTAAATGCCCTCATAAGAGAGGACAGAAATGCTTCAGATCAGGCTGCACAGAACGAGGTGTACGTACTGTATGGGGCATGGTTGCTGGGCGAGGGCTGCAGTAATCTGGAAGATTTAAAACAGGGTTTAGTCCCCTCCTGGATCAGCAACAAACACCTCGCAGCCCTCCATCCGTTTGAGAATGCATTAAGCCCGTGTCAACTCCGGCAAGCTTCTGATGCCTACCCAGTCCCAGTAGATTGTGGACGGTCCAACCACACCATCATGGGTATAGTAGTAAGGATGCCGATCATGGGTAGGACAGCCCGATCCGCACCGATATACAGGGTAGAGAACATTGGATTCATTCAAGGGGGTGCACACATCTGTTTCACAGTGGTCCCACCTTATGTCATAAAGTGGGAGCGCGCTATGACAGGTACTGACCTCTCGGGGTGCAGGAGCCAGGGAGCACACATAATACTGTGTCCCCAGCACTTGAATGCCTATTCAAAACCACAGTGCAGGTTTAAAACTGTTGGCGCAAAACCTATAAATTGTACCATGGAGGTAATGGCACAAGACCATGTTCCCCCACAGGTAGCATATATAGGAGGTGGGACATATTGTATCACCACAGGTGCGCCCCACTTCCAGCATGGACAGCATAGCTGGTGTCCGGTAAGTGACAGCAGTTTCTGCTTTAAACCCGAGGCAGAAGTTCAAGTGGCCCAGGAACGAATTGTCCCCATTCCTGAACCCTCCACTGTTCACCTCACTGTAAAAGAGAATTTCACCAACCTGCAAAAGTATGTAGCGCATTTCGGCTATGAAATCTCCCCTCTCCCAGAACACCTTACCAAAATACTCAAAGCAGAAATAGTCTCACAGAAACATTTCTACACTCTGGAGCAGAAGACAGTAGAGATAGGGGCCAAGATACTGGACATTGTAGTTCCACCCTGGTGGGACATTTTTGAAAATATAGAGGTCCCTTCGTGGATTAGACTGGCTTCCCACATCCTTGTGGTTTGCCAGCTGGGAATAGTATTGTACCCAGTGTGCACTCAGTGCAAGGGAAAAGGCTAAATACTAGAATTCCGAAACCGAATGACCTGGAAGGAACATTATGTTAAGGTGGAGGGAGATACACCTGTTTGAATTTTTTTGTGTATTTCTGAATAAAGATTGTTTTTTTGTGTTTTTGTTGTTTTTAATAAAGATTTTTGACATGTTGTTTTAATAAAGATATGTGTGTACCAAGTGGTGCAGGGGTGTTGGACCCCTCCATGCTTGGATGTGTGTAAACTACTTTAATTATTCTATGTTTGCTTATGTACACTACATTTTTACAGAATGGGAAATGCATGTGTTGTGGGACCATAGATAGGTAATTACAGGGGAAGGTTTACTATGGAGGGTCGGAAATTGTGCTCACCTTGTCAGGATGATACTTAAAGCGAGTTTAGTATCAACAGGGGGGGAGTGTAGGTTTCTTAAAATTCCCACATTCCCCAAAGTTATGGATAAAGGGACCCTGTATGGACAACTTATTAAATAGGGTACCCAAAATGGCTTCTGAGACCTCGTGACCAAGGCTTGCAGGATTTTAAAAGCAAGGCCCTGCAGAAGGCAGGCCCATTCAAATCCTGAAACGAAACCTAACATGCATGGATCTGTGAAAGACTTTGTCCTTTTCTAAAGCCAGACAGCTAGGTAAACACAGAATATGCATTCTTCACCTTGGAACAGATCAAGTCAGGATGGCCCTAATCTTGAGGCCATTAACTTTTCGCATAAATAATCGGTAACAGCTCACAGGTAGTTGCCAAGCCAGGAAGGACGATTACATTTCATAAATAACAAACAGTCAGGACATCGAAGCCATTAAACAAGGAGACAACCGCCCCAGAAGTCATTAAAGTAAATGACTGTAATCATTTTAGACGAGCCCGCCAAAAGTTAGACAAAGAACTGACCTGATTTGGCGCACAGATAAGGGGTGAAGAACCGGGTATAATTGTAGGCCCACCAGTAGCTCTCGCTCTCTTGCCTCTTGCCTCTCGCTCTCTTGCTCGCTCCTGACACCGAGGACGCCCATTACAACACCGGGGGCCAAACACGGGGAGAAGAACGGAACCCGATCCGAATACGCACAGGACACACGGGGCCGCAACCGGGCAGACGAGATGAGACGAACGGTAAAACCGATAGGCAGAGAAGGGCAGCAAGAAGAAGCGTTGGGGGACAAATGGCCTAGTTATAAGCTGGCATTTGATGCATGGATAGTATAATCAATCAAGACAAATGGCCTAGTTATAAGCTGGCGTTCCAAGCTTGGGTAGTAAAATCAAATTAACGGTAAAAACCGCCAACCAAGCCCCAACCGCAACAAAACCATCGGCGACCAAACCACCACCAGAAGAACAACCATTCCCGCAAGGTGAAGTACCCCACAAAAGACTTATCTAACGAAGAAAAGGAGGGGTACTTCACACAGACAACTCCATCGCCGCGCCCTGTGACCACGTGATGACGGCAGGCCTAAAGGACAACAAGAGCGAACCCCAAAAACCACGACTGGCTTAATCGACAGGTTTCGAATTGTAAAAGAAACCCCATTGGTGAGCATGAATTCCTGGCCCCTCGTAGCTTAATCTAGTTAGGTATTGGGGTGGGATAAGGATAAGGGGATTTTAATGTGTTTGTTCCCTCGATGTGCCGTGTGTTCCCCATTTCCATATAAGTGTTATTTATATGCCTGTAATTATTTCAGTAATTCTCAGTAAGATTGTGTTTTATTGTGCCTGTAATAAAAATTGCGGTTTTCTTGCACCTAACCACTTGTCTACACGATTTTCTGTATCGCCGCCTGTACCTAAGTCCGGTGTCTAGAGCCCAGGGGTGTGGGAGCGATTCGAACCGCTCAGAGACAGTCAGGGACAGAGCTGACTTGGCACACGCCACCCCCTACAAGGTATAGCATAACTTCCCTACTTTTCAATTCTTCACCCTAGTGCTTGGTTTGCTTTTTTATGGCCTTGCTAACCTGTGTCACAACTTTTAGTGATTTGTGTATTTATACTCCTAGATCCCTTTGTTCCTCTACCCCACCTAGACTCGCACCCTCCAAGTAATAAGTGATCGCTCTATTCTTCCTACCAAAATGTAATACCTCACATTTATCTGTATTGAACTTAATTTGGCAATTATATGCCCATTCTGCAAGTTTATTAATGTCCTCCTGTACTTTGTTGCAGTCCTCCTCAGTATTGACTATTCTCCCCAATTCGGTATCATCCACAAATTTAGAAATTGTGTTTTTGATTCCAAAGTCTAAATCGTTAATATAAATTGTGAACAACAGTGGTCCCAGCACTGATCCTTGTGGAACACCACAACCCACCTTCTGCCACTGTGAAAAGCTACTTTTTACCTCAACTCTCTGTCTTGAAGCCAGCCAACAATCCACTCTGCTACTTGTCCCCTGACTCAGCATTCTCTGACCTTGCTTGTTAGGGTCTAATTGGAGCCTGAGCGGGCCAAGTGATATACGAGGTCGACGCGTTACCCAACTTAGACTTATGTGAATAAACTCATACAACCAAATAGTTTGAGTAAAAATGCACAGTTTAATGTACAGAGCGCTCTGGGAGAAGAAGAACAGTAGACCCCGCGGTCTCAGCTGCCAGCTTCTCAGTTTTACAATAGTAGCCAAGCTTCTTTTATACAGTTTAAAAACAGGAAAGGTACCATATCAGCAGTTATTACATTAATTCCTTGGCCAATCTGGTACTTTAGCATCCTTCAACTTTGGCCAATCCGATACCTTAGCAACCCTTAATCACATTCTGTCAAAAACAAGTTAATTATATTATTATACCGTTAGCTAGCTTCTTTCACAAACAACTTAATTATATTACTGTTAGCTAGCTTCTTTCATGTGACATGTTGGTATTTCGCAACCCTATTCTCACAGTGATTCCTATGTCCTGCCAGTTGCGTAACCCCGCCCTTAAACACCCTTTACCTCCCTTGTTCTTCCTAAACATAATTTTTCGCTCTTACAGTTTTACACCAACAGTTGACTAGCCGTTCCTGTCTTACGTCTGTACAAGTGATATCACAAGTTGGTGCAAGCAGATCAAGTCAGCTGTCTGTTATGCCAGTGTCTGCAAAATGTCAATAAATGTCAAGTATTTCAGCAGGCACTACGGTGCCATTTAAAATTTTCCTCCAACAGCCCCTCATTTTGGTCCTGGAGCACAATCCTCTTGCTCCCAGATGACCATCGTTCTTCGTTTCTTCAGAGGGTTGGTTTACAACCAATGACTCATCTTGTGAGAACCGGCCATTCCGGCCACGTCATCATACGTTTCTTCTTCTTTACCCGTATTTCTGGGCAGGAGGTCGGTGTATTCTTCGACAGAAGCTACTGGCAGCACAGCTTTCACAGCAGTTTGACAGCACATTTTAATGATACTCAATGCACAGCACAGCAGTATACATATCACAACTATGATCAATATCATTTGCATTAGCCAAGCACCCCAGCCTGATCCTCCCAGTAACTAATCAAACCATCCGCCTCCAATATTGGATTGATGGAGCAAAGCTACTTGTTTTTGAATATGGTCCGCTAGGTTGGTAATATTTTCAGAACTGTCTGGGATGTATGTACAGCATTCTGCTCCGATCATGGCACATGTACCTCCCTGTGCAGCTAGTAGGTAATCTAGTGCAATTCTGTTTTGTAGGGCAACAGTTCTTAGGGCTACCATTTCAGATAGTAATCTCTCTCAGGGATTCAGCCATGTCATTGGCTACTCCCTCAATTATGGTTGCCAATAACCATATTTCTTGAGAAGTAAACACTATTCCAGCCGTGGAGAACATAGCTCCTAGTACCACCTGCCAGGTGGGAAGTTCTCTTTTAGTACGACTATGCTTGTGGTGGTCTTTCAATTCCTTTATGTGGTGTACGTATGGTACTACATACCCCAAATAGCATGATCCTGCCCAATTCTCTGGTAGCCAGGGGTATGCTCTATGACCACATATGAAGTATGTCCCATTATAGGCTGTCATTATCTGTCCTGGTTGTTCCCATTCCATGGTTTATTATTGGTCAAATTCATCAAATTGGTAGTATTGAACCATCAGCTTTCCATGGAATTTCCTGCATTATATGTGGTAAAATTTTGTATACAATGACTTTTTCCCACATCAATTCTGATCCCTTCAGTCTGTTCTGTACCGCGCTCCCAACATATCTCCCCGATCAGCTGGCCCTTTCTTGACATATTGGTAAGGACTAAAAAGGGGGGTTCTTTCGTATAATATAATCATATGTTGGCTTATACCATTCTTTAAAATTTTCTAACGAATATCCTCCCCCCCGGAACTCATTCCTTAGGCTAGTCCATTTCTGTTCCCATGTTTTTCCGAAGGTGGATAAGGTGGTATTTTTCTGTTTTGTATGATTTTTATTAATTATCCATTCTGCCATATCTGTGAGGTTCAAGGGTATTGGTTGCAAGGGTATCCCTCCTTTCGCATGAGTGGGAGTATGGCTACATACCCAACAGGCATCTATCCCACTCAGTTTGGCATACTTATATGACATATATAAAAACGTAGTTACATGCAGCTCCCTTTTCTTGCGGGAGTTAAGTATACCTTCCGTGACAATGCCAATTAACGCAACTATACATAAAACACTTAACAGCCTCATGTTGTTTTGGGGCTGTCACCTTTTGCTTGCAGTATTCAATCTGTAGGTTTAAATTAAATGGTTTTTTTCTCTCGGGAACAATTTATGGGTTATAGACTTTTAATTGGGTCCAATGTTTCCACTTTCCTACACCCCTTATGTCCAGACGGGCACAGGTGTCTCCACTGATTATAACCTCATAGGGTCCAGACCATTTTGGGGCAAATCCCGGTTTTCCAGGTAAGTTTTTTAACATTACCTTAGATCCAGCGGGTGGAACCTCGGGGAGCATTTGTAATTTCAGCTCCTCGTCCCTTTCCTGTTGACAGTTCCTAACCCCCGCCCTCATTTCTTTTAGTTGGTTACTTAGTTCCAACACATATCGTTTTAGCCTGTCTTTTAAGGGCCCCACATTTGCTACACCTGTTATAATGCCTTCTGGTAATTGCATTGCTCGTCCTGTCATTAGTTCATAAGGGGTTAGTCCAGTGGTATGATTGGAAGTTGCTCTCAACTTCATTAATATTATGGGTAACACCTCCACCCATGTTTTTCCAGTTTCGGCTATAGCTTTGGCCAGAGCTAATTTCAAAGTTCTGTTCATTCTCTCTACCATCCCGGAGCTTTCGGGGTGGTAGGGTATGTGGAACTTCTGTTTGATTCCCATCAATTTGCAAATGGTTTTTACCACTGTTCCAGTAAAGTGCGTTCCTTGATCAGAATCTATTTGCAATGGTACTCCCCACCTTGGGATAACTTCTTCTGCCAAAAGACGCGCAACTGTTAATGTGGTACAATTTCGGGTAGGAAAAGCCTCTACCCACCTTGTAAACTGATCAATTATTACAAAACAATATATTTTTCCGTGTGATGATGGCAGGGGGCCAGTAAAGTCAATTTGTAAGTGTTCCCAAGGTCCCCTAGGTTGAGGCTGATGTGCCATTCTAATTTTTACAGGCCTGCCTGGATTATATTTGCTGTGTATGTACCTTTAAGAGAAGAACTGATTTTATACTGCAGTACCAGCAGTGACCACCCCTGTATAAAAGGCCCTAGCAGGCTTCTGTACTTCAGTCTGACGTTACCCTCTGTTCAGTAAAATACCTGTTTAATTGTTCTCCCGAAGTCCATGTATTATTGAGGCGCGGACCTTACAGTGGCGACGAGCAGATTCGAACTCACCTGCGGTACTGCATCACCTCGCCCTGAGAAGAAGTTTCTTGGAGGTTGAAGTCTGAGCAACGGGCGTCGACCGCGGGCAACCGCCCAAGGATCCATCGGTGTTCGGAGAATTGCGGGAGAGGCTGCGGAGAGCTGAGCTTGGCTCCCCAGTCAAGGTGTTCCAGCAAATCGTGCTGGTAGCAGGTAGTGCGCTGACCTTCCGGACTGCGGCGGGCTCGAGCTCGATCGAGCGGCTCTGCAAAAGGGGCCGCGCAGCATCGCCGGGAGGAAAGAGAGAGAGAGAGAGGGTGGAGCACACAGGGCGCGGTCGGTGCTCAAGAACCGGGCAGCGGAGAGAAAATAAATGAGGGGAAGGAAAAGTGAGATGCGCCAAAGCCGCGGGTCGCCGCCATTACCCTGTAGAACGCTAGGAGCAGCGTGGCAGCAAGGGGAAGAAGGAAAAGTGCGGGAGGCGCCATTTTATTCCATTGGGGAAGAAGAAAAAGCGCGGGAGGCGCCATTTTAAATCACCCAAGATGCCGAAAAGTGGCAGTATCACTGCTTTCGACAACGAGGTAGAAGACTGGACCACGTATGTAGAAAGAATTGAAGTGTACTGCAAGGCAAATGAGGTGGCCGATGGAAAGAAGGCATCGGTATTATTAAATTTGATGGGCGCGAGAACGTACGGCCTATTGCGGAATTTAATTACCCCAGCTAAACCAATGGAGAAAAGTTTTGAGGAGATTGTTAATATCTTACAGGAACACCTAAACCCTACACCGCTGCTGATAGCAGAAAGATTCAAGTTCCATAAAAGAAACCAGCACAAAGATGAAAGCAATGCTGACTATCTTACGGAACTATGCAAGTTATCGAAGCACTGCCAGTTCGGAGCAGGACTGGCAGACACCTTACGGGATAAGTTTGTCTGCGGGCTCCAGAGTGAAGGAACCGAGAAACGACTCCTTTCGAAAAAGGACCTGACGCTAGAACAGGCTTTCAGTGTGGCAGTATCCTACGAAGCAGCAGCACGGGGAGCTGTGGAAATACAACAGAAACCACAAGAATACAGTGCTAACGAAATGGCGTATGGAGCAGAAAAGTGCTATTGCTGCGGCAGAACAACCCATGATCAGAAGGACTGCTGGTTTAAGGACAAAGTATGCAGGCAATGCGGGAAAATGGGACATAGCAAGAGTCTGCAGGTCGGGAAAGAAAACCAACACTACAAGAACTACTAAGGAAAAGTACAAGAAAGTAAAAAAAATGACAGACAGTAGTTCGGAAGATCAGGAGAGTGATAACGACTCCGGGAGCAGGAGACTAAGTTGTCTAAAGTTACACAACGTGATCGCAAAGGAGGATCACCGAACCATTTGGGTCACCCTCATGATAGCAGGGTCCCCAGTAAAGATGGAATTGGACACAGGATCAGCCCTAACTGTCATGAATCGACGAGACTATGAGCGGCTATTCTCACACATACCCTTGAAGGACACGTCCATTGTATTGAAGACATACAAGGGGCAAAAAGTCTACCCCAGAGGAAAAATAAGGGTGCCAGTTGAATACAACGGCAAGGAAACACAGAAACTGTATCTATATATACTACCAGATGGAGGACCACCATTATTGGGACGTGAATGGATCCGAAAAATACAATTGGATTGGCATTCCATTCAGGCACTAAATGTGACTGACAAAAAGGATGATGACGTCGCACCTGGACGTCTGTCACAAATTCTAACTGACGCGAAAGAGGTGTTCCAACAAGGACTTGGGACTCTAAAGGGAGTAAAGGCAACGATAAAAATTGAAGACAACGCAACCCCAAAATTTGTTAAGGCCAGACCGGTGCCGTACGCGATCCGCCCAGCCGTTGAAGCAGAACTGGAGAGTCTGGAGCGTTCGGGTGTGCTGTCCAAGGTGGACTGGAGCGAGTGGGCCACACCCATCGTTCCTGTAATGAAGAAATCATTGAACAGCACGCCTGGGGAGCCGAAGAAGGTTCGCATCTGTGGGGACTTCAAGGTAACTGTGAACCCAGTCCTGCACACAGTACAATATCCACTTCCACGGATAGAAGATATTTTCGCCTCACTATCTGGAGGCAAATGCTTTACGAAGATTGATCTGGCCCAAGCGTATCTACAAATGGAGGTGGAAGAAGCATCTAGGAAATACCTCACGATAAACACTCACAAAGGCCTTTACCAGTACAATCGACTGGTATTCGGGGTAGCATCAGCCCCAGCTATTTGGCCGAGGGCAATGGAACAAGTCCTGCAAGGGATCCCAGGGACCCAGTGTCATTTGGATGACAACCTGGTGACGGGCGAAAATGACAGTGAACACCTTGCCAACCTGGAGCAGGTGCTCACTAGATTGCAGGAATATGGGCTACGAGCCAACCGCCCCAAATGCGAGTTCTTCAGGAGACAAATCTCGTATTGTGGCCACATGATTGATGAGGAAGGGTTGCATAAGTCGCCAGACAAGATTGAGGCTGTAGTCAAGGCTCCAGCACCGGAAAATGTGTCGCAACTGAGGTCGTTTCTCGGGCTGGTGAACTACTACCATAAGTTCTTGCCGAATTTATCTACAATTCTGCACCCACTGAACGCCCTGCTGCAAACTGGAGTAACATGGAAATGGAGTGATGAGTGTAAGCGTGCCTTTCAGAAATGTAAATGCCTAATCACTTCAAAAGAAGTATTGGCCCACTACAACCCAACACTACCGATTCGGTTGGCATGTGATGCGTCTCCCTACGGCATTGGAGCGGTGCTGTCACACAAATTCCTTTATGGTTCAGAGAGGCCAATAGCCTTTGCGTCACGCTCGTTAACCTCAGCCGAGCGTAATTACGCCCAGATTGACAGGGAGGCCCTCAGCCTGGTGTGGGGGGTGAAGAAGTTCAATCACTATCTGCACGGGCAGAAAGTCACCCTACTGACTGATCATCAGCCCCTGGTCTCCATTTTTAACCCAAAGAAGGGCGTTCCGGTGATGATGGCGCAACGGCTGCAAAGATGGTCACTTTTTCTAGGGGCACATCAGTGCGACATAGAATACAAGGGTACGAAGCAGCATGGAAACGCTGATGGGCTGTCGCGCCTACCGTTGCCTACGGTAGAGGAAGCACCTGCAGAGGACCCTGTTGAGATATTCCATGCGACCATAGTCGAATGTCTGCCTGTTACAAACTCAAGTATAGAGGAGGAAACCCGAAATGACCCGACACTCTCTCGGGCCTATGATTTGACGGTGAAGGGATGGCCAGCACATGGCGACTCACTGTTGCCAGCATTCTCGCCAAGGAGAGAACAGCTGTCAGTGTGCCGGGGGACCTTAATGTGTGGATCCCGAGTGGTAATTCCACCCAAGTTGAGAGACAGAGTGCTCAATGAGCTTCATGAAGGTCCTCTGGGAGGGGTAAAAATGAAAAGCCTAGCCAGGGCTTATGTGTGGTGGCCGGGAATCGATAAACAAATCGAGGACCTGACCAAGAGCTGCTCAGGATGCCAGAAAGTCCAAAATGCACCACCACATGCCCCTCTACACCCATGGGAGTGGCCCTCATCTCCATGGCAACGGGTACACATTGATATTTTGCTGGTCCATTTATGGACTCAATGTTTCTAATCGCCGTGGACGCCCATTCGAAATTGCCAGAGGTCATCAAAATGTCCTCCAACACCACGGAGAAAACGATTGCAGTCCTACGGACCATCTTCGCCAGGAATGGCTTGCCAGAACAGATTTGCTCCGACAATGGGCCACAGTTTGTGTCCGAGGATTTCCGGAGGTTTCTGAGGAATAATGGGGTGAAACATTACACATCTGCCCCATATCATCCAGCCACAAATGGATTGGCTGAAAGGTTTGTTCAGACCTTTAAAAAGGCAATAAAGGCGATGCATAACGACGACATACCACTACAACACAAGGTAGATAATTTCTTGTTTGCTTACCGGAATGCGACACATGCAGTCACCAACCAAGCTCCAGCCATAATGTTCTTCAACCGAAGGCTAAGATGTCGCCTGGATTTGCTCAAACCAAACATAAGACGAGATGTTGAGGATAAGCAATTCCAGCACATCAACGAGAAGCCAACAAGGAGCTTCAAGATAGGACAACCAGTCTTGGCCCGCGACTACCGAACAGAAAAATGGCAGCCAGGAACGATATGCACACAGAAGGGACCACTAATGTACACAGTGGACATTGGAGAGAGCATCGTGAGACGCCATGCTGACCAGATTCTAGAGTCACAGGAACAAGCCAAACCTATACCACGAGCATGTGCACCTGGTAATGAGCCCGAAGTACAGATTGCGTCTACCTCAGAAGCAGTGGTATTGGAAGCTGACGAACCAACCAATGACAATGAGCCGGAATCGACTCCACCGCAAGAACAGGATACTCGAGAAAGGCGCTATCCAGTCAGGATTAGGAAGCCTCCTCAAAGACTGAACTTATAAATGATTATTTCAGTTGATGTATATAGTACCGAGTAAATTGTAATTGTAGTTACTTATTATTTAGTTGTTAAATGAATGTTATGTACTGTTTATCTAAAAGGGGAGGAATTGTTGTGTATGTACCTTTAAGAGAAGAACTGATTTTATACTGCAGTACCGGCAGTGACCACCCCTGTATAAAGGCCCTAGCAGGCTTCTGTACTTCAGTCTGATGTTACCCTCCGTTCCATACCTCATTCTCAGCATTTCTGGCTGTGCAGCTGCCTCAGTCAGCAGGAGGAGAAGGAGCAGCCAAACCAGGAGAGTGGAGAGTGGACTAAAGTGGTGGTCCCCTGACCAGGAAGAGGAAGAGAATGCTGGACCACCACCACCAACTCCACCATCATCACAACAACAGAGGTGCCTGGAGAGAGAGGACAGAGGAGGAGAAGGAGAAAGGAGGCCTACAATAACATCAACCAGGGGAGAGGCCTTTCCCATTACTGCCTCCCCAAATTGGCCTCCACTTCAGGAGAGGGAGAGAGGGGAGAGAAACCATCATCAACCAACACCAACTGTTCGGAAGGAGGGAGGAATATCATCTTTCAGAATATCTACAGGTGGGTGTTAATTGGGGCACTCTCCCAAAGACTTTGTATTTTAGGTGGGGGGAGAAAAGAAGAAACAAAGCCGGAACATGAAGGGGTGTCTGTGTGTGTGTGTGGCTCTTGCTAAAAACTAGGCCACACACACCACTAATAAGCACCCCTTCTATTGCCTGACCTGGGACAGCTGGAGCTGCCTCGGTGAAGCCCAATTCACATAATACATCGTTAAGACCTGGTGTGGGACTGAGCCTGGGGCATCTCCAGCTTTCCCAGGTGAAGACATCTTCTCCCCCTGCCAGAAGACCACCACCATCAAAGACTTTGAATTTCCATCAGGAGAGTGCACCCCTGCCAACACCCACCCACCCACCATCCTGAGTGGCAACCCTGCCCTTGCGGCCTCCCTCCTTCCCACCCCCCTCTCTCTCTCTCTTTGTCTCTCTCTGCCTCTTTCTCTAAGGCACCTCAATTTACTCTATTAATTAATTGCCTATTGAGCAGAGGGGAGAAGGCCCCTCTCCCAATCTCAGTCAATAAGGGGAGAGGTGTGCCTTCATTTTAAACAGCACCCTCTGCTCAATAGAGGACCAAAAAATACCTGAGGCCATTTCCACCTTCAGGCCTGTGACTTGGGGTGAGTGTAGCCCTTTATAATACCACCCCAGAATGGCGACTGCATCTTCGCCAGTGACGGTGCCAGCCAAGACGTATGCGGGAGTGGCAGCCACAGCTACAGCTGCTCCCGCTGCTTCTGCTGCCCCATCACCATTCAGACTGATGACAAAAAAGCTTGGGGTGAAGAGCTACACTCACCCCACTATGACTATTGAGGCCTGCGTTAAAGCCATGGCTGGGGTTGTCGGCCCCTCAGCCATCGTAGCGGCCTCAAAAATGTACGGGAAGGCTGTGTTCTTCCTGGGGTCGGGGCGGGTGGTGTCCCTGGCCGTCGCCAAGGGGCTCACCGTGGGCGGGACCTTCCTGCCGGTGGATCCTCTCGAGGCCACTGCGCAGAGAATTGTCATCTCAAACGTCTCGCCCTATGTCCCTGGTGAGCTCCTCCTCCCACATTTGCACCAACTTGGGGAGGTGAGGTCGGGGATCACGCCCATCCCGCTCGGCTTCCGGGAAGCCAGCCTTCGCCACGTCTTCTTCTTCCGGCCCCAGCTGTTCGCCCAGCTTGCGCGGGAGGAGGACACCGACCACCACGAGGGGACCGCCTATCGCGTCTTCTGGACGTCGGACGGTGTGCGGTGCCACGCCTGCAAGGAGGTGGGGCACATCCGGAAAAACTGCCCCGCCTCCAAGGCCGCCGGATCATCTCGTGCGGCCGAGGCTGGCGCCCCCGCCGCTCCTCCCCCCGGATCTGCCCGCGCGTCGGGAACCTCTGATGTGCGGTCGACGTCGGGGGCCGATGCCACCAAGGCCTCCGGCAGGGGGGAGGGAGCGCGTCCGGCTGGAAAGAAGGCGCAGCGAAAAATTAAACACCTTAGGGTGGGTCCCCCCGTGGAGGGCCAGCCCTTGCCCCTTGCGCCCCTTACACCCGCGCTCCTCGCGGAGTTAATCGGGGCAGACACGAGTGGGAGGGACCTCGTGCCCGAGCCTGTGGCCGCAACTGCCATAGCGGTAATGCCAATACCTGTGGCTGGGCTCGGGCCCGAGGAACCCGACAAACCTGCTCCGCTGGAGGGAGCAGAGGAGGAGGCCTCTGCAGACATGGAGGTCTCCCTCGCTCCCTCCGTGCTAAAAAGAAGGCGCGACCCCCTGGAAGAGGAGGAGGACCGGGAGGAGGAAGGTCCCTCTGAGCAGGGGGAGTCGTCGCCCGCCGCGGGTACTGCGCCCACCCCCCCGCTGTCGTCATCACCAGCGATCGGCAGGGGTCGCCTGTCCCTCGGGAGGCTGAGGCAGATGTGTCTGTCTGGCACGTGCCTCCCGGGGATGGGGACGAGACTCTGCCCGTGGGGGGGGTTCGCGGAACAACCCGCGGCTGTTGACATTTTATCGGTGCCGTTACCCCTCGCCGGGTCGGGCGGCCTGGGGTCTGGGTCGGGCGAGCTCGAGGAAAATGAGCTCGCCCAATGCGACCCGGACATCTCCCAGGAGCTGCTGGACCTGGTAGAGGGTTTAATTCAAAACACCCCATCCGCTGGGTCAGAGGTTGGTGGCGGGGAGGAGGATGGCCCCCTGGCTGCGTCTCTGGTGCCGGACGTACTGGAGGAGCTGGGAATTGTCCTCTCCCCGGTTTCTCCAGTCGTTCCGGCGTCTGAGGCGGAGGGGAGCTCAGAACCGCCGCCGTCTTCTGGCCTGGCACCCCTAGAGGAGCCCAGGGAGGAATCCTCTGCCGCCGATCCTGGGGGTGGGATCCGGGCGGAGGCGGGGCTGGCTGGTGCGGCCGAGCCGTTCGCTGCACACTGCGCGACGGACAGGTCGGCCGCTGGTGACGACCCCCTGGAGGAGGATGGGGACTCGGTGATGGGCACGGAGAACGATTCGGACTCCAGCGCCGATGAGGCGATGGATGACCTCGTGCCCCTTGCCGAGTTGCCCCTCATTCCCGTAAGGTAATTCCGGGATTTTATGGCCACGTGCCTGGGTCGGCGCAATAAGGTCCAGCTGGCCCTCGACAGGTGGCCGGAGCTGGCGCTGCTCATCGTGTCCGTCCGCGCCACCGTTAAGATCATGGGCGCGGATGAGGGTGTGAACCCGCTCGAGCTGCGTCGGCTCAGAACGTTCCTCACTGGGCTGCTGAGGAAGTGGCGGCTGACCAGCGGCTGCGCTTCCTCCCCCCGTTAGGTGTAGGTAGAAGTTGCACTATGCTTCTGACATGAAGATGACCATAGCCAGCCTCAACATCAACGGCAGCAGGGAGGCGTGCCGCAGATTCAATAACTTCTTGGTCCTTCGGGACGGGAAGTATGCGGTGTGCTTCCTGCAAGAAACCCACACCGTTCCGGGAGACCAAGCCACGTGGCTCCTGGAGTGGCAGGGTGGGGTCAGCATGAGTCACCTCTCCGACAATTCCAGCGGGGTGGCTATCTTGCTGGCCCCGCATTTTCAGCCGGAGATCTTGGGGGTCAAGGAGCACGTGCCAGGCAGCTTGATCCAGGTCACTGTTCGCCTGGGGGGTGTGCCGCTCCATCTAGTGAACGTGTATGCCCCTCAGACCGGTGCGCAGCAAGTGCGCTTCTTCGAAGAAGTGTCCGCTCTTTTGGGCTCCGTCGACGCGTGAGGTCTGGGGGAGGAAGGTCCAGAATCGACCGCCTCTACATTTCCCGGGCGTACGTCTCCTGCATTCCGGCGGCTTCCATGCAGCCGGTGCCATGCACGGACCACCACCAGGTGTGGGCGGAGCTCACTTCGCTGCGCGTGCGGGGTGGTCCGCATACTGGCATTTTAACAACCTGCTGCTGGAGGACGCTCGGTTCCGGGATTCGTTTCGTCGGTTCTGGGCCGACTGGAGAAGGAAGCGGGGGGGCTTCCCCTCCTTGAGGCTATGGTGGGACGTGGGCAAGGCTCACGTCCGTCTCTTCTGTCAGGAGTACACGAAGGGGTCGACCAAGAGGCGGTAGGCCCGGGTCGGGCGGTTGGAGAAGGAGGTGCTCGAACTGGAGTCCCGTCTCGGTCAGGTCATCGAGGACCCGGCCCTGCGGAAGGTGTATGAAGAGAAGAAGGGCGCGCTGAAGGACCTGCAGCTCGTCGGGCCCCGAGGCGCGTACGTGAGGTCGCGGATCCAGCTCCTGCGGGACCTGGACCGCGGCTTCCCCTTCTTCTACTCGCTGGAAAAAAGACGGGGGGTCCGTAAGCAGCTCTTAGGGCTGCTGGCCGACGACGGATCTCTGGTCTCGGATCCGGAGGGAATCAGCGCGGAGACCCGCGCCTACTACGGTGCTCTGTTCTCTCCGGATCCGTCCAGCGAGGATGCGCGCAGAGTTTTGTGGGAGGACCTGCTGAAGGTCAGCCCGGAGGGCGCTGAAAAATAGGACGCTCCGCTAAGCCTGGCGGAGCTGACCGGCGCCCTCTGCTAGCACTCCAGGGGAAAGTCCCCGGGGCTGGACGGGCTGACCATGGAGTTCCACAGGGCGTTCTGGGACGTCTTGGGGGGCGACTACGCGCGGGTCCTGGGGGAAAGTTTGGCGACCGGGGCGATGCCCCTCTCTTGGCGCAGGGCGGTCATTGTCCTGCTGCCTAAGAAGGGTGATCTCCGCCTCCTTAAGAACTGGTGCCCGGTCTCCCTCCTCAGCACGGACTATAAAATCTTTGCCAGGGCCATGTCTGCTCGCCTTGGCACCGTGCTGGCCCACATGATCCACCCCGACCAGTCCTACACGGTCCCAGGCTGGACCATCCACGATAACATCCATCTGGTCTGGGACCTGGTCCACCACTCCCAGAGGGCTGGTCTGTCGGTCGCCTTCCTTTCCCTGGATCAGGAGAAGGCGTTCGACAGGGTGGATCATGAGTATCTCTTCGGGACTCTGCGCTCATTCGGGTTCGGGACGCATTTCGTCGCCCGGATCCGACTTTTGTACGCCGCCGCGGAGTGTCTGATTAAAGTTAACGGGTCCTTGACGGCGCCCCTTCGCTTCAGGAGGGGGGTGTGTCAGGGATGCCCCATATCCGGTCAGTTATACGCCGTTTGCGTGGAGCCTTTCCTGCGCCTCTTGCGGAAGAGGTTGACGGGACTGGCTCTGCAAGGGCCGGGCGTGGAGGTGGTCCTCTCGGCTTACGCCGATGACGTGCTCCTCACGGTCACGGATCCCACTGACTTGCGGAGGATGCGGGAATGCCAGCAGATTTACTCGGACGCATCCTCCGCCAAGATCAACTGGGAGAAATGTTCCGGACTCCTGGTGGGTCAGTGGCGGGTGGACTCCCTGCCGGAGGAGTTCAGGCCTTTCGCCTGGAGCACCACGCACCTCCTCTATTTGGGAGTCTACCTTAGCCCTGCCGAGGATGCCTGGCCGGCGAACTGGCGGCCAAAGTCACCGCTCGCCTAGGACGCTGGACAGGACTGCTCTGAGTGTTGTCCTACAGGGGTCGAGCGCTGGTCATAAACCAGCTGGTGGCCGCCATGTTGTGGTACCGGTTGGTCACTTTGATCCCTCCCCCTGCGTTTGTTGCCAAGATGCAGAAGAAGCTCATCGACTTCTTCTGGGACAAAAGGAAGCACTGGGTCTCTGCCGTGGTTCTGAGTCTCCCGCTTAGGGAGGGTGGTCAGGCGTTGGTGTGCCTTCGCACCCAGGCTGCGACTTTCCGTCTTCAGACGCTGCAGAGATACCTGTACGTCGAGAATCCTCCGAGATGGTGTACGCTGGCCACGTATTTCTTCCGCCAGCTGCACGGCCTCAATTACGACACGCAGCTCCTGTTTGTGAAAGTGGGCTGCAGGCGTGCCGGCCTGCGGGAGCTGCCTGACTTCTACCAGGAACTGCTATGGGTTTGGAACTACGTCGCTTCCAGGCGGAGCTCTCCCCCGTCAGGAGTGGTGGCTCTCCTTCGGGAGCTGCTGCTCAGGAATCCGCACCTCCACGACCGCGGGTTCGGGCGGCTGGCCGAGGACAGGGCTGTGCCTGGCAAGGTGACCAGAGTCGGGGACCTGCTCGATGGTGGAGGAGCGGGCTGGATGGCGCCGGAGGAGCTGGCGCGGCGCCTGTCCTGGGCTAACGTCCGGCTCGCGGTCGAAGCCATCGAGTCGGTGAAAGTGGCACTGGGCCCCGACTCCACTCGGTGTATCGAGGTGGCTCAAGCATGTGGGGCGATCCCGTCCGAGCTTACCCCTGTTCGGACGGAATTCCTCATCGGCGCCCGGCCCCGAAAATCCCCTCGGGAACTGGCGCCTCACAACTTGAGCCGTCTCGAGGAAATACCCTCCGTGCCTTTTCATTCCGTGTGGAGGGGTGTCCTGTACGGGCTGCTCCTGCACACTCTCCACTTTGCCATCATTGTCTGCCGTCCGGACACGCCTTGGCGTGGCGTCTTGCCGACCGGCGGAGGCGGAGGTCCCCAATGGAGGGCTCTCTACGCAGGAGTCCTCCCTTGTTCCATCAGGGACTTGGCCTGGAGGGTGTTGCACGGAGCGGTCCCGTGGAATATGGTTTTAAGTAGGTTCACGGACTCCCAGGCCGCCTGCATTTTTTGCGGCCTGGAGGAGTCCGTGTTTCACGTTTACGTCGAGTGTGAGAGGTTGCAGCCCCTCTTTCACTACTTGAAGGGGCTGCTCCTCGATTTTTGGTTGCACTTCAGGTAACGATCAATAACATGTCATTCTATAGTGGACACTAGGTGGAGCCGTAGAGCTGTATATAGTTGTATGTATAAGACTTCACTACCCAGCTGTATATATATTAAGACTACATTACCCATGAGGCATTAGGCTACCCACAAGGCAACAGTCAAGATGGCAGCCTGCACACAGGAGCACACATGCTGCATCTCTACAGATCCTGTACCTCGAGAACGTGTACTGAATAAATGACTAGCTAGAAGCTAGCTGCGTTCATAATAAGAATGTCTAGTTCACAGAATTCACAGAATTCACAGAAACCCCACAGTGCAGATAGAGGCCATTTCGGCCCATCGAGCCTGCACCGACACATATCCCACCTGATCCCCGTAACCCCACGTATTTAATCCCCCTAACACTAAGGGTCAATTTATCATAGCCAATCAACCTAACCCGCACATCTTTGGACTGTGGGAGGAAACCGGAGCACCCGGAGGAAACCCACGCAAACACGGGGAGAATGTGCAAACTCCACACAGACAGTCACCCGAGGCCGGATTCGAACCCGGGTCCCTGGCGCTGTGAGGCAACAGTGCTAACCACTATGCCACCGTGCTGCCGTTATTAATGAACATACCACTTCGGTCCCACGCTCTTGATCTACGGTCACCCGGTGCAGAGGGGAGTGGGCAGGTTGGAGGACCTCCTTGTAGGCCTGCTCCTGGGCCTGGCTGAAAGAGCCATCAATTGGTCCAGGCAGCGGGCGGTCGAGGGGGTTGTCCGGCCGGATTGCCTGCCTCTCTTCCGCGGCCATGTTCGCGCCCGGGTGGCCCAGGAGATGGAGCACGCGGTGTCCGCCGGCACGCTTGAGTATTTCCGCGACCGGTGGGCACCGCGGGGACTGGAGTGCATCATCAACCCGGAAAACCAAATTTTAATTTGATTTGTTAAGTTTTAGTTGAACTTTTGTTAATTTACAGTCCAATTTGTTTTGGGTTTTTTTTTGGGTCAAACAAAAGAGTACCCTCTGTTCAGTAAAATACCTGTTTAATTGTCCCGAAGTCCGTGTATTATTGAGGCACGGACCTTACAATATTGTGCACATGTCACACACCGGTGACAGTGTTTTGCTATGTCTCTTCCCATTCCAGACCACCTCCAATCTCTTGAGAGAGCTTCCTGCATGGCATCTCGTCCTGAATGCGTCAGTCCATGATGCAGATCCAGTAACATTAACCTTACACACTCTGGTGCTAATACTTTAGTATCCTTCCTCCAGATTCCATCTGATCCTTGTACTGCCCCTTTCTGTTTCCATTCATCCTTTTCTACTGGCGGGGTATCTTTCTGCAGTTCCTGTATTTCAATTTCTTCCATTTGTACGCTCCCTATGGGATAACTGTCTTCCTCTTCCTCTAATTCTAGAGCTGCCTTGGCCGCCAAATCGGCCGCCTGATTACCCTGTTGATTTAGCCAGTCAGGGTTACCCTGTTCTGTGGCCTTCTGGTGTGCCTTTATTTTTATAATGGCTACCTTACTTGGTTTTGCTGCCGCATCTAATAAGGCTCTTATTCGTTGTTGATGTTTAATAGGTTCCCCAGTAGTGGTTACAAATCCACGTCTTCCCCAGGCTGTCATATAGTCGTGTACTACCCCAAAGGCGTACCGGCTATCTGTATAAATATTGACAGTTTTTCCTTCTGCTAATTCAAGGGCTTTGGTTAGGGCGACTATCTCCGCAACCTGTGCGGATAGTCCTCCTTCTAATTGCCCGGATTTTACTGTTTTAAGAGTATTGTCCACTATTGCCCAGCCTGTTCTAGGTAAGCTGTTAATATATTTGCGGGATCCATCTACATAGAAGACCTCTTCTGTCTGTTCCAAAGCTTCTTCCTTCATCCAACTTTCCTCAGCTTCCTAATCTATATCCCCACATTTATGTGGTTCTCCTTCGTTTAACATTCCTGCGGCTGGGTTAACACCGGTGTCCCGAATTATTCGTACTGATTTATCCGCTGGTACTAATACGGCTTCCCATCTTGCCCTCCTCATATTTGAAACTGACCTTAATCTTCCGGTATTTAACATTTCTACCAAGGTGTGTTTGGTATGGCGGATAATTTCTCCTGTCATTACGATGGGCTCACTAACCTTTGCTGCCCATGCTGCACAATCCAGGGCAACTACACACCGAGAAAGTTCGGCTGCTGCCGGACATCGTCGTGTGGAATAATAGGCTACCGGTCTATTATCACCCCCGTGGTCTTGAGTGACTACCGCAGCGTAGAAGCCTCCTTCATTTTCACAATAGATGTGAAATGGCTTACCTATATTGGGTAATCCTAATCCTGGAGCTAATGTTAAGGCAGTTTTTAGTTTGGTATACGCATTTTCTTGTTCCGATCCCCATTCTATCTGATCGAGGGCCACTTTCCCTCCTTTTACTAATCTTTGTATTGGCTCCGCTATTTTAGCAAAGTTGGGGATGAAGTTCCTACTATAGTTAAAGAGTCCTAATACTTTCCTAACTCCTCTAACTGTACTGGGTCTGGGCATAGCCCGTATAGCCGCTTTTCTATCTTCTGGCATTGTTTTAGTTCCTTGCGAAATTTTATGGCCCAAATAGGTTACTTCTGATTTCCCAACTTGCGTTTTTTTGGGGTTCACTTTAAACCCTTTACTATTTAGTGCTCGTAACACCAAATAGAGTGCACAATTGTGGTCTTCCTCCTTCTCTGAAGGAATGAGGAGGTCATCCACATATTGTAGAATAGTACTTCCCTTCGGGAGGTCAACTGTCTCCAGTAGAGACTGCATGACTCTATGGAATATAGCCGGACTGTTATGGAACCCTTGTGGCAAGCGGGTCCATGTGTATTGCGTATCTCCTATAGTGAACGCAAATTTCTCCTGGGATTCTGGGTCCAAAGTTAATGACCAGAATCCATTTGCAATATCTAATACCATGAAAACGTTATGTTCTGCGCTTAACCCATTTAATATTGTCACTGGACTTGCTACAATAGGATGTAACTTTGGTGTTACTTTATTTAAAGCGGTATAGTCAATAGTTAATCTCCAAGTTCCATCGGGTTTTCCTACCGGCCAGGTAAGGGAATTGGTTGTGCTTTCCGTTTTACGCACTACTCCCTGTTCTTCCAATGTTTTAATTATTTCCGTAATTGCTTTCTTAGCTTTGGGTTTTATTGGGTATTGTCTATGCGGTTTATGCTCTGGTCCAGGGATTTTAATTGGTTCCATTCTTACTTTTCCGGTATCTAATTTATCCTCTGCCCATACGCCTTTTACGACATTACATATTGTTCCAAAATTACCAGTTTCTAATTTCCAATCCCGGAAAAGAGGTTTAGCAGTTGCTATTTTAGTGCAATTTGCAGCATATTGGTTTACTTCAGTTTTACTTCCATCCTGTCTAGGCCAGATCAATTTTCCTTTATGACAGTCAATCAGGATTTTATATTCCCTCATAAGGTCATTTCCCATTATAGTTCCTTCATTATTTTTACACACATAAAATCTCATCGGGATCAAATGGCCATCTAATTCGACCACTTGTACTTTACTTAAAAAGGCGGGGGTCTTTGTTCCCCCTAATCCGGTCAAATAAATTTTAGTTTTTGTGATGGGTAAAGGTAAATCGGTTATAGACATAGATGCGCCAGTGTCCACTAGCATGTTACACTGTCGGCCCCCTACTAGTGCGGACACATAAATTCTACTATCTCCCTTATCTTTAATTACGGGGGCCGCTGCATGTCAATGCCCTCCGTCCCGAGCATCCCTAAAGGCTTGGAGTTCTCGGTATTCATCACTGGTCATTTTTCCCTGTTCTTGATTTAATCTACTATAACATTTTTCCCATGTGTGACCTCTCTTTTTACAAAATGAAGATTCCTGTCGCGGGGCTCTACATTCTTTAGCAAAGTGTCCTTGTTTCCCACAATTGTGACAATTTTCCCTTCGTTTTGGGTCGTACTTCCTGGCCGTTTCCTTGTACGGCTGCTACCTTTTCTTGTTTGATACGGACTGCATGGGATTGTTGGGCCTCCAGGGCATCTACAGAGCATGCCCATTGGACAACTGCATCATAGGTATTAGCAGCCACAACTCCCATTTTTAGGATCCTTTGGTGTTCGGTTGTCAACCCATCTTTAAATAATTGTACAAAGGCAGGGTCTTCCATTTGGGGGTTAATTTGGCCCGAACTCTCTTCGTATATCGTAAACAATCATTCACCAAATTCAGGAGACCCTTCTCCTTTTTGTTGTCTACAAGCTGTGATTTTATTCCAGTTTGTCTGTGCTGCCCCCAACACCCTTTGTACTTCTGCCTTAAATGGTATAAAAATTGCCTGCAATGCATTTACTTCAGTAGTGTGAGGCAATTGAAGTGCCCACTGGCCATCCCTAAATTGGGTAGGTGGTGCGGCTCCCTGCCCCATAAGTCTCCATCTGTCCGCGGGACAGGCTGCTCTCACTAATTGATGTACATCTCTAGTATGTAATTGGTGACTTTGCCATGTTCGTTCTAAGTTTTTCCAGAACTCTGTATTATTGCTATGGGGTTTTAATGATCCCAAAAATTGCATTATCTGTTGTCTATCACCTGGCGTGAATGGTGTCCATTTTGCAGAGGGGGCGGCTATCGTGCCTCCCCGTGCCACAGGGGCCATGGCAAATGTTTCAATTCCTGCCTCTTCCCCCGTACTTGGGGCCGTGGTGGCTGTTTTTTCTTCATAGGGTGGGACGGGTTCTCCCATATCTCCCAATACTGCCATCATTCCATACGTATTTTTACTTGATTCTAAATACTCGAGTTTCTTCTCTAGTTCCC
Organism: Somniosus microcephalus; assembly: GCF_052327205.1. Taxonomy (NCBI): domain Eukaryota; kingdom Metazoa; phylum Chordata; class Chondrichthyes; order Squaliformes; family Somniosidae; genus Somniosus; species Somniosus microcephalus. The sequence continues at coordinate 129,806,977 of NC_140993.1, forward strand.
TAATTTTGACGTCTTTGGCTTCTAACTTACTATCTCTTTCTTTTATTCCAATCTTACATTTTTCAACGGCTTCTTGTAAGCCAACCAATTGGTGGACCAAGAGTATTCCTGCCTTTTTAGTCTTGTCCTTTTTCTCCTTTTCCCACCATTCTCTTTGTGCTACCAATGTCTGACTCGTATCCCATCCATCTCTCCACATTTTTTAAAATTAGGGTTCTCCTATCAGCCATATACTGATTACTAAGGGAGCCCGAAGACCCCCATGTTTGACCCTTACCTGTCATCTTGTAAATCCTCTACTTACCCTGTGTTGTCAGAGGTATATAAATTGTGAACAACAGTGGTCCCAGCACTGATCCTTGTGGAACACCACAACCCACCTTCTGCCACTGTGAAAAGCTACTTTTTACCTCAACTCTCTGTCTTGAAGCCAGCCAACAATCCATTCTGCTACTTGTCCCTTGACTCAGCATTCTCTGACCTTGCTTGTTAGGGTCTAATTGGAGCCTGAGCGGGCCAAGTGATATACGAGGTCGACGCGTTACCCAACTTAGACTTATGTGAATAAACTCACACAACCAAATAGTTTGAGAGAAGTAAAAATGCACAGTTTAATGTACAGAGCGCTCTGGGAGAAGAAGAACAGTAGGCCCTGCGGTCTCAGCTGCCAGCTTCTTGGTTTTACAATAGTAGCCAAGCTTCTTTTATACAGTTTAAAAACAGGAAAGGTACCATATCAGCAGTTATTACATTAATTCCTTGGCCAATCTGGTACTTTAGCATCCTTCAACTTTGGCCAATCCGATACCTTAGCAACCCTTAATCACATTCTGTCAAAAACAAGTTAATTATATTATTATACCGTTAGCTAGCTTCTTTCACAAACAACTTAATTATATTACTGTTAGCTAACTTCTTTCATGTGACATGTTGGTATTTCGCAACCCTGTTCTCACAGTGATACCTATGTCCTGCCAGTTGCGTAACCCCGCCCTTAAACACCCTTTACCTCCCTTGTTCTTCCTAAACATAATTTTTTGCTCTTACAGTTTTACCCCAACAGTTGACTAGCTGTTCCTGTCTTACATCTGTACAAGTGATATCACAAGTTGGTGCAAGCAGATCAAGTCAGCTGTCTGTTGTCTGCCACTGTGAAAAGCTACTTTTTACCTCAACTCTCTGTCTTGAAGCCAGCTAACAATCCATTCTGCTACTTGTCCCCTGACTCAGCATTCTCTGACCTTGCTCATCAGTCTATTATGGGGTACTTTATCGAAGGCCTTTTGAAAATCTGGATAAATTACATCTACTGCATTGCCATTGTCTACGCTCTCTGTTACCTCTTTAAAAAATTCAATGAGGTTGGTCAAACAATACTTCTCCTTTTGAAATCCATGCTGAATATTCATTAATATGGTTTTAGTTTCTAGATGTTCTTCTATTTTCTCCTTTAGTAGGTATTCCATTATTTTTCCTACCACTGATGTGTCTATAATTCCCTGGACATATTCTACCCCCCTTCTTAAATATAGATATTATGTTGACTATCCGCCAATCCTCTGGCACTACACCTTTTTCTAATGAATTATTAAATATGTGTAGTAATACCTCTGCTATCTCTTCCCTAGATTTTTTTAAAATGCATGGATGCAATCCAAGGGTTTTATCCTCTTTGAATTTGATTAGTTTATTTAATATAGCCCCTCTTTTTATTTTAAATGCAATTATCTCATTACTAATCTCATCATCCAATGTCATGTCCACCTGTTCTATCTCCCTGGTAAATACTGAAGCAAAATAATTATTTAATATTTCTGTCATCTCTCTATCATTACCTGTGGTATTATCCTGTCTATCCCTTAATGGCCCTATTCCCATCCTAACCTTCCTTTTTTATTGATGTACCTGTAAAATATTTTACTATTTTGTTTTATGTTCCTTGTTAATTTAATTTCATAGTTCCTCTTTGCCTTCCTAATTGTTTTTTTGACTTCTTTCCTAATCTCTTCATATTCTCCCTTATCATGCACTCCCCTGCTGTCTATGTACTTAATGTATGCCTCATTCCTTACCCTCAATTGTTCCCTTATGGCTTTATTCATCCATGGAGTCTCATTAGTGTTTAGTTTGTTCTTTCCTTTTAGCAGAATATATTGTTCCTGCACTCTGTTAACATAGAAACATAGAAGATAAGAGCAGGAGTAGGCCATTCGGCACTCCCAAAGTGGGGATTGGTTCTTGCAGGGATGGCACCATGGGAAATTGCTGCACAGCCTGTGATTTTTCACCATTAAGAGGCAGAAGTCCAGAAATTCCACAAATGTTGTTCTGGTCTTCTGCTGTAAACTTGGTGGATTCCCCAGAAAAATGGAGTAAATGGCTGTTTTCAATCATTTATCCTGTTTCTCTCAGTGAAGTTACTGCCCGAGACCAGAAGAACCCTATGGAATTTCAGGGCCAGAATATCATCTGTAATTTCCTGAGATGCACTCTCTACAAGTGCTGCTTCCGACTGAGTGCCAGCTCATGGGGTCACTCTTATAATACTAATTCATGTGTGTATTTCCCTCCCCCAGTGATCAATCCTTTCCTGATGGCGCTGACTCAGGTGAGGTATGTTTCCATGGGTGCGGACTGTACTTTGCTACGTTTCCAATCTTTATGTGTGAGTCTAATGTCATCAGGCTATTTGATTCTAGAGGATCCTAACTGAGCCTAATCCTGTCCTCACCCATGTTCCATAGATGCATACTTTCCAGTGAGAATCACTAGATTGCCATCAGGAGCAGGAACACTGGCTTATTTTTATCCCTCCGTATCCTGGCATTACTGAAGCCAATTGTAGTACTGCCACCCTGCCTGAGACCAACTAATGAGGATTTAACCTGGAACATTCCTGGGTATATATAGGCCAGACCAGGTAAGGATGGCAGATTTCCTTCCCTAAAGGACATTAGTGAACCAGATGGGTTTTTACGACAATCCGGTAGTTTCATGGTTACCATTACTGATACTAGCTTTTTATTCCAGATTCATTTAATTAACTGAATTCAAATTCCCCAGCTGCCATGGTGGGATTTAAACTCACGTCTCTGGATCATTAGTCCAGGCCTCTGAATTACTAGTCCAGTAACATAACCACTATGCTACCGTAGTTATGGAAGAAAGTAAAATAGAAGTGACTGAGGGGGAACATGCAATATTTAGGGAAATTCATAAATACTAAATTTTGGCAAAAATCACAAACCAAATGAAAACCAGAAATATGCATGAAGAACATGTGAGCGAACCCTTGGCCAATCAAGATAATAATATCTGTGTTCTATTATAAGTAAGAATTTACAGATAAGGTTACTTGGGGGTCACACTGAAGAATTTAAACTATTGATTCCTTTTAACAAGGAGACTGAGGAGGGTTGTACTGGGAATTCTGAGCTTAGAATTGGAATAGTAATAGGCACTCTGTGATGGTTCACATTTCTGAAAATGTTTTTTTTTAATGAATGCTAATAACAGCAGATTGCAATGATGGGGTAGTGTATGGCTTCCTATTTAAAAATATGTAACAGTGGTATAGCACTGTAATGTACCAACTCTGAAAGAGAACTCCAGCATTGTAATGTTGTTTAAATTTTGGAACAGGCCTTTAAGTCTGTTACAGAAAATCCCACAGGTAAACCTCAAGAATAGGCCACATCCTAATGGCTACTTTTGAATAGCCATTGATATACAATTACTCCTCTCAAACTCACAAATACTTTTCTAAATCCATTGATACTTTTAGCAGGAATTCCTACATAAAGATGTGCTAAAGTGCAATATAATTATGTTTTTAAAAAGTGCATCAACAAAGTACTGTATAATGTACATTGCATGTTATGAATGTAATTTATGTCAGTATGTTGTAATGCTGCCTTTCTTCTGTGTAAAAGTTGGACAATTTCAGATACTTCAGTAATACATTGGTAGCACCCTGAATATGCAAGTGTTAATCTGAGAAAATTGGCATGTTACTATTTGGAAATGTAAGAACCAAAACCACTAACCTGTGACTAAAATACACATCATCTACCATGTCTGAAATGTTATTAACTTAAACGGGGCATTGCTGTTATTAGACCCTTAACAGGACAGTCTTTCATAGAATAAGTAGAGGTCTGCACTTTTACAAATCTGAATGTTATTTTGTCACTTTAGGCTAACAGGGAAAATACGTCTTGGATAACTTTATATGTAAGCCAAATATTTAGCTGTGGTTGTAATAGCTACATATGCATACACCATCATTAGAAGGAATAGGTAATGCTGGCCTGAATGATAAATGATGGAATTTGGGCCAGAGGGTGGAAATCTGGAAGATCTGAGTTCTGTCCCAAATTCTGCCACCCTCACTCATAGGTGATCTGCCTCACGTCCCCTTTCACACCCCACTGGAATTTCAGGCTCTGACTTTTGAAAATCAACAGATAAAACAGAAGTAATTTCCCACTGAAGATCATCAGTCTCACATCCAGTTATCTGATTAAAACTGCTTTTATATTGCATGAGGCCTGTGCTAGTGGCACTGGCTGCTAATAGCTCTTCCTGGCTACTTGCCTTAATGAATCCCGGCAAGTTTATTTTTGCACTGCAGCAAGCTGCGTGAGACCTGCATGTCAGGAGCCGACACCACTGGCACAGATCGTAGCAATAAAAAAAATCTTACCGATCAAAAGATCCATTGCACTTGTTATTAAGTTCCAGCACATTGTAATTATAATTTTGGCTTCACAGCAAAGCAAAATATGTGGTATGACTTGGGTGTGAAGTTATCGGGCTGATGGTGATTCACATATTAGCAAATGGTGTGAGACTACTTTGAGGGGTTAGTCTCACACTGCTTCTGATTCACACTGGCTGCAGTAAAAGTGCAATTTAATCAAATAATTACTTTAAAAAACAAGACTTGAATTTATATATTGTCTTATGACATTGTCAGAACATCTCAAAGTGCTTTACACAATGGATTTGTTTTCTTCTAGACTTTGCTGAAACGTGCAAGTACATTACTCAAACCCTTCATGCCACACAGTCCTCTTCATTATTACAAATTCTAGCATAGTCTGGCATAAATGAGCACAAAGGAAACTATCGGCCAATCTATAGTGTCCGGGAGATCTGGAGATTGAAATGCAGCTCTGACACTAGAACAAGAGGTGGAATGTATAATATTCTGGGAATTTCAGGGCACAACTTGGCCAAGTTTTCATCACGATCACAGAGCAAATTAAATCTGAAAAATGTAGGTGAGGCTATGTACATATTAATAGTAATGTTGGCAATCTGAGATAACAACAGTCACGTTCTATTACAGTAAATCATTTTATTGATTAAGTTTAGTTGGGCATCACATTGAATAATTTTAAAAATGCTTCACGTATTGATTTTCCCTAGTGAATGAGACTGAGAGGATTGTAATGGCAATCAAATCATTAAAATAGCAGTTAACATACTTTGATAGTACCCACCCTTAAAAATGTTTTTTAAAAATTGGTTGCAATCATAACAAATCAAATACCGATGTCATATTTAGCTTCCTGTTTAATAATGCTTATCAGTATTATGAACAATGTGATGTACCTGCTCTGAGGGAAAGGTTCAGATTGTAAAACACCTTAATCATAATCCAGCTCCTATGGCTATCAAACCTGTGGTGAGTGATGACATGTATTACAGACCAGGTAAAGAGAAATTCAAGAGCCATGTTGCACAGCAAGTACTTGTAGGAGAAAAATCTCTAGATATCCTGTAGTCTAGGCTTTGTATAAAGCTATGTGTTTGCCAGCTCTGGGATTATTCTATAAGAGTTCTTGTTCCATACTCAAGGGCCTAGAAATTCAGTCGCGTTTGCGCCCACTTAGGGGCGAAAGAGTGGGTTGCGCCGGAAGTTTTTTAGTGCCCGAAATTAAGTTGGTCCCTAACAGCGGCGTTAGCCGGTAGCGCTGCGCCGGCACCGATGACGTCATCGGTGTGCGCAGCGCCCCGGTTCCAACGCGATTCCGTGCCGAAGGCCAAATTCAGTTGCGGCCGCCTCGCCCGCAGCGGCCGCAAACAACGTTTGAAAAACGGGGCCTTGCAGCTCCGAGAGGCCGGCGCATAAAGGTGGAGGGGCGGCCGGCCGCTTTCCCGGCGGCCGCATGGCCGCACCTCCCTCCCCGGACTCCTGCACCACCCCCCTGCGGCATTGCTGTCTGACTCCCGCGAGCCCGGCACTTCTCCGTGGTGCCGGGCTCATTTGCCGGGGGAATCCAGCGGCGATCTCACGGCTGCAGGCAGCTCCTCCTTAAGAGAAGGAGGAGGCCTGCAGTACCCCAGCCTGCCGCACTGCATCGGGTGGCGCAGCGGCAGCTGGACGCCTGAAATAGACTTTCATCGCCCCAAGCGAGGCGGCCAAACCCTGCAATAGCGCCCGCCTCCGTCTTGGCCCGTCGCAACTGAATTTCAGGCGGGCGCTATGGGAATCCGGGCGAGCGCTAAATTTCGGGCGCTAAAGACCTGGCGGGGCCTTACTGAATTTCTAGGCCAAGCTATCCAGACATGCCAGGTAACTGCACACAGCTTTCCTGTCAAACTGCATTACTTGATACTGTGATTTCAATCCCAGTACTAGTAGGCATTGTCATAGAGTCATAGGGCAGGATTTTCATTGGGCCGTGGAGTCGGGATTGGAGGCGTGCGGGGGGTTAAAATCCAGAAATCAGGGGTCCCGACCCCATCCCGCAACCAAACCCGCCTCCATGCCAGTTTCAAAGGAGGCGGGTACCTGCCCCGCACTGGGACCCGCCTACCTGAGGCGGGAAGGGATTAGTGCCAGTTAACTGCCTGTTAACAGGTAGTTAACAGGCAGTTTTTAGCCTAATCCCTATTTTTAAGGTTGAAGTGTGGGATTCCCGACAGCTCCAAACCACGCCAAGTTAGAGGAGGTGGGCCGTCGGGTTGAAGAACTTGGAGGGGTCGTGATGTCGGTGTTCAGCTGAGTGGTGTGTGCATGAGTGCAAAGGTAAATGTGTTTGGTGTGTCTAAAGTGATTAAATAAGTTTTACATACATTTTCTTACCTTTTCAGCCTTCCTTCCTTTAGGTCTCAGGAGTCCCTCATCTCAACGGCACAGAAAGCAGAATGACTGCGAACTGTCAAAAGTGACAGCCTGCAGCTTTCTGTGCAGGAGAGATTTCTAACTGAGTCTGTGGAGAAGGACTCATGCTAGAAGTAAGACTGTCAGGGGGAGAAATTCGGTATCGCCCATTTTGAGGCGCAAATATCAGCCGGGCGCAAAGTTTAGCGCTTGGCGCAAATTATCACCGCCGACTGCAAAATTCGCCTCTCTCGCCCCTGGAGGTGATTGGAGCGCTAAATCAGGCGCTACACAACTTTCTTAAGGCGCTAAGCCCGAGGAGCGAGGCGCTACCTCAGAAGGCAGGCGCAGCGCAGCTGATGTCAGTTAGCGATTGAACACAGACACACTGGCGCCGGTCAGTTCTTAAAGGGAAGGGTCGATCTTGCTCTGCAGCCACGCCCTGCTCACTGGAGCCTTGAGTCTCGGCCTGGACAGACCTGTGGTGAAATCTTCCAGCCAAGGACCATGGAGAGGGCCAGGGAACGAGCACAGCGCTTCAACGAGCGTGCCTTGGAGGCTCTGGTTGGTGCGGTGGAGTGCAGAAGATCTCTACTGTACCCAGAGAGTGGCAGGAGGCCTTTGCCAAGCAAATACAGGAAAGCATGGAGGGAGGTGGCTCACAGAGTGACCTCAAGCAGCATGGTGCCTAGGACCTCTGTGCAATGCAGGAAAAAGTTCAACGACCTCACTCGGGTCGTCAGGGTGAGTGCCTTTTTTCAAAACCTCTTCATCTCTCCATCTCCACCTCACTTTATGGCCAGAGGGTCTTGAAAGCCCCAACACGTCCAACACCTATGGCCCTTTCATGAAACACACACGCGCATTCCACACTTTGCATACAGTGAGGGCTATTCAACCATGGGAAGCATTTCAGGCAAGACCATGGCTGCATACAGTAAGGGCTATTCAACCATGGGAGGCATTTTAGGCAAGATCATGGCTGCATATTTGCTCAGACACCGTCCTTTTTCTTGCAGGCCAAGCTGGCTCATAATAGGAGAAAGCAGCAATGGACCGGTGGAGGGTGGCCTCACCTTCAAGCCCTCAGCGATCTTGAGCAGCGCATCCACAGGATTGTGGCAAGCCGGGTGATTGGTCCCGTCGCCGCTGGAGACGCCAACCCCATTCTGGCCAGCAATGGTAAGGTCATCACCTTTTTGTCCTCTCTCCTTCCACTTGTTCCTCACAACAGCAGCCTTTGACACTTTCAATCCAAATCAGTACATCGCTGCATTCATGTCTCCCTTGCTGCCACCCTGTCCTCACGCTAAAGCCATTCTTGTACCTCCCTGCTTTCAGATGGTGATTCACCAGGTGAGGAGATGGGCCCTCAAGCTGCCATTGGGAGTGAAGTTGAAGGCGAGGAGGAAGAGGAAGCTGGACCATCAGCGCAACCCTCTGCCGAGGCAGCCCATGCCCATACTGGGGACACGACTTCTCTGGAGGGGAGCGGGGGGGAATGGTCTGATGAGGGTGAAGCTCCAGGACCCAGCGGGCTGCAGCAACGCGAGGGGGTTAGGGAAGCTCGGGGGCCTTCTCCACGGACAGAGAGTATGGCCTTGAGTCTTGCTGCACTGAACGCAGACGAGGAGCGGGTCCTCGCTGAAATGAGCACCCAGGCGGAGCAAAGGCACACTGAGCTCATGGCTGCAGTGGCAAGGATGCCCGAATCCATTGAATCACTGGCAAGGAGTGTGGTGCACTTCGCTGGAGCACAGGCGGCTGCCATGCAAATGCTAAGTGCTGCAAGGCAGTCAGTGGCTGGTCTCATGCAGACACAGATTAAGGTCACGCGAGCACTGACTGCTGCCACCCTCGCTGGATTGGGCAGATTTCCCCGGGGCTCTCATCGTGCAGCAGCAGGCCAGCAATCTGTGCTCCAGCAGATTGCTCCGCATGCTGAGGTGCTGCCCCGTCGGAGTGCCAGTGTGTCGGTCGAGCACGGAGTTGCTGTCCTCGCTCAAGACGACAGCATTCCTGCTGCCAGCACTGTCACTTCTCCACTGCAGTTGCCACCACCTGTAGGACAGACTGCTGCCGCCCGTGTAGAGTTGGAGCAGTCAGCAGCCGGGCCCTCCAGGCCTAGAGCTGGTCCAGGCTGTCCCTCAAGGGCATCTGCAGTCTCAGTTTCTGACACTCAGCAGCCTTCCCTCAGCCTTGCTGCAGCCGCTGGGGTCCCATTACGGAGGAGCTGCAGGGTGGGAAGGGGGCAATTTAGCAAGGGAGGCAGATCACCCTCAAAGGGCAAAAAGTAGGAGGTGTCGCAAAATGTATTTCATTGTTTTATTGAAGGCCGAGGATCGTGGTCAAATTTTTGTTACTGTTTTGGACATTGTTGTTGTGTATGTACCTTTAAGGGAATAACTGGTCTCAGACTGCAGTACCGGCAGTGACCACCCCTGTATAAAAGGCCCTAGCAGGCTTCTGTAGTTTCAGTTTCCAGGTTGTCTCCATTCAGTAAAGACTTGTTATAATCAACTCCTGCAGTCCGTGTCTCAATTATACACGGACATAATACTGGCGACGAGTAAGAAACGAACTTACCTGCAACTCGGCAGCACCTCAGACGACGTTATTGAAGGTCGAAGCAAGAAGAAAGAAAAAAAAAAATAAAAAAATAATAATCCAAAGAAACTCGAAACGGGCGTCGACCGTGGGCAACCGCCCTCCAAATCAACGAATTGAAAAGTGCAGGAGAGACTGTCGAGAGCCAGGCTTGTTCTCCAGTCTGTGGTTTCCCAGCTAATCGGGCTAGTGGCAGGTAGTGCACTGATCCTTCCTGGGCTGCGGCGGGCTAGAGCTCGATCGGGTGGCTCTGCAACGGGGCCGGGCAGCGAGTCGGGAAGCAAAGAGAGAGAGAGAGGGTGGAGCACACAGGGCGCGGCCGGTGCTTCGAAGCCGGGCAGCGCTCGGACCTAAGAAGAAGGAGGGAAGTGTCCCAGAGGGTCCGCTCCACGACGGGAACGGTTCTTCAATTAACGGAGCAAATATTGAAGCGCGATAGAAAAATAAAAATACCGCGGAGAGCGGCATTGGCAGCAGCGATCGGGGAGGCGCGAAGACCATAGGGCGTCGCCACTACAGGATAGTAAAATAAATATAATCGCCAGCAACAGCGTTGGCAGCAGCGGCAGCGGCGGGAAAGCGCGGGAGGCGCCATCTTAACTCGGCGGGGAAGAAGGAAAAGAGCGGGAGGCGTCATTTTGATCCATCGGGGACGAAGGCAAAGCGTGGGAGGCGCCATCTTAGATTTTCAAGATGCCAAAGACTGGCGATATCACTGCCTTCGATAATGCAATAGAAGACTGGACCACGTATGTGGAAAGAGTTGAGGTATATTGCGAGGCAAACGAAATAGCCGATGAGAAAAAGGCATCGGTATTGCTAAATTTAATGGGCGCAAGAACGTACGGCCTATTGCGGGACCTGATTACTCCAGCCAAACCGAAGGCGAAGAGTTTTAACGAAATTGTTGCTATCCTACAGGAACACCTAAATCCTACACCGTTGCTGATAGCAGAAAGATTTAAAGTCCACAGGAGAAATCAGCATAAAAATGAGAGCAATGATTACCTTACGGAACTACGCAAGCTATCAAAGCACTGCCAGTTCGGAGCAGGACTGGCAGATACCTTACGGGACAAATTTGTCTGTGGACTCCTGAGTGAAGGAACCCAGAAGAGATTACTCTCAGAGAAAGAGCTGATGCTAGATAAGCCTTTCAGCGTGGCAGTATCGTACGAAGCAGCAGCAAGGGGAGCTGCAGAAATACAACAAAAGCCACAGGAATACGGCACCCACGAAATGACATGGGGATTTGCAAAATGTTATCGCTGCGGCAAAACAAACCATGACCAGAAGGACTGCTGGTCCAAGGACAAAATATGCAGGCAATGTGGAAAGATGGGACACATTGCACGAGTTTGCAGGTCTGGGAAGAAGACCAACGACAACAAAAAGGCTACTAAGGAACAGTACAGGAAAGTACAAAAGATGACGGACAGTAGTTCCGAAGACCAGATGAGCGATAGTGAATCCGGGAACAAGAGACTAAGCTGTCTCAAACTTCACAACGTAATCGCAAAAGAGGATCACCGAACCATTTGGGTCACCCTCACGATAGCTTTTGCGTCACGCTCGTTAATTTCAGCCGAGCGTAACTACGCCCAGATTGACAGAGAGGCCCTCAGCTTGGTGTGGGGGGTGAAGAAGTTCAATCACTACCTGCACGGTCAGAAATTTACTCTACAAACTGATCATCAACCTCTCGTCTCCATTTTCAACCCTCAGAAGGGCGTACCGATAATGACGGCACAACGGCTACAGAGGTGGTCCCTGTTCCTAGGGGCACACCAATATGACATCGAGTACAAAGGAACTAAACAGCATGGGAATGCTGATGGATTGTCGCGCCTACCGTTGCCGACGGTGGAAGAGGAACTGGCAGTGGATCCAGTGGAGTTATTCCACTCGACTATAGTCGAATGTCTCCCTGTGACGAATGCAAACATAGAAAAGGAAACACGAAATGACCCGACATTCTCCTGCGTCTATGATTTAACGGTGAAGGTGTTGAAACAGATTCTTTTGGTCCTCAATCTGGTTCAGTACAAACACTGAGTCGAATACTGGTTGAGTACAACAGTTTTTATTCCGTCATCCCGGGAGACTTACTCTGATACAGCACAGTCCTGACTCCAGAAGAGTCCGACAGGTTAAACCAGAGCAAGCAATCTTTCATACAGTGTGCCACATTATTATACTTGCATTTGAGAAGACATTAACACATCGTACAGTCTGCACCAATCCCGAGCTGTACACGTATACATTTAATTTGATTTCCTGGCCTGGCAGTATGAAACAAAGAAGTCACATTTCACTGAATGATTTATAGTTAAGTAAATATCCTGGTAATGGTTTCACGATCACCTAATCATTATGGTAATACGTTTGCAATCATGCTAATGTGTTTTCTGATCGCCTATTGTCTGTATAACCTCTGCACTCCGCCCTACACTGCTTCCACCAGCAAGGTGTGACATCGTGGGTGCCAGCCATATTAGCAGCCACAGATCAGTTTAGCTTCTTTTATTTTACTTCCTGCTGCCTTCACAGTTTCTTGAGTTAACATGATCATTTCTTACAATATGCAAGTGACTCAGCGATGTCGACATTTCACCACCATTTTATGCTGACAGGATCCTCCATTTTAGATTGACAGGGTCCTTGGCTATGCGAAGCGAGTTGTTACCATATTTTGCATTCTATATCCTCAAAGGGATGGCCAGCACATGGCGAACCACTGCTGCCAGCATTCTCGCCGAGAAGAGAACAGCTGTCAGTGTGCAGAGGAACCTTGATGTGTGGATCCAGAGTAGTAATTCCACCCAAATTGAAGGATAGAGTGCTCAATGAGCTTCATGAGGGTCATCTGGGAGGGGTAAAAATGAAGAACTTAGCCAGAGCGTTTGTGTGGTGGCCGGGAATCGATAGAGAAATCGAAGAGATGACCAAGAGCTGTACTGGATGCCAGAAGGTCCAAAACGCCCCACCAGAAGCCCCTCTACATCCATGGGAGTGGCCCTCATCTCCATGGCAAAGGGTGCACATTGATTTTGCTGGTCCCTTTATGGACTCGATGTTTTTAATTGCGGTGGATGCACATTCAAAGTGGCCAGAGGTAATAAAAATGTCCTCAACCACCACAGAAAAAACTATCACAGTCTTACGAACCATATTTGCCAGAAATGGGCTGCCTGAACAGATTTGCTCCGACAATGGAGCACAGTTTGTGTCTGAAGAGTTCCGGAGGTTCTTAAAGAACAATGGTGTTAAGCATTACACATCTGCCCCATATCATCCAGCCACCAATGGATTGGCTGAGAGGTTCGCTCAAACATTCAAGAAGGCTATCAAGGCAATGTGTAATGAAGATATACCCCTACAACACAAGGTGGATAACTTCTTGTTTGCCTACCGGAATGCGACACATGCGGTTACCAACCAAACTCCAGCCATGATGTTCTTCAATCGAAGACTACGATGCCGCTTGGATTTGGTTAAGCCAAACGTCAGAAGAGATGTGGAGAACAGGCAGTTTCAGAATATGAATGAAAGGCCGACCAGGAGTTTTAAGATAGGTCAACCAGTTTTGGCCCGGGACTACAGCACAGAGAAATGGCAGCCAGGAACGATCTGTACACGGCAAGGACCTCTAATGTATACCGTGGACGTTGGAGAGAGCATTGTAAGATGCCATGCTGACCAGATTGTAGAGTCACTGGAAAACGTCAACTCCACACCACGATCTGATACACCTGGCGATGAAACCGAAGTACCAATTGCATCTACTGCAGAATCGGTGATATTGGAAGCAGACGAATCAAACAACGACATTGATCCCGACTCAACCTTGCTAGAAGAATCTGATATCCCAAAGAGGCATTATCCAGACAGAATCAGGAAGCCTCCTCAAAGACTGAACTTATAATTGCTTAACTTCAACCAATGTATCTAGCAACCGTAATTATAATTGTAATTAGTTATTATTTAGTTGTTAAGTGACTGTTATGTACTGTTTATCTAAAAGGGGAGGAATTGTTGTGTATGTACCTTTAAGGGAATAACTGGTCTCAGACTGCAGTACCGGCAGTGACCACCCCTGTATAAAAGGCCCTAGCAGGTTTCTGTAGTTTCAGTTTCCAGGTTGTCTCCATTCAGTAAAGACTTGTTATAATCAACTCCTGCAGTCCGTGTCTCAATTATACACGGATATAATAATTGTCACCAGGTTGTGAGAGCCAGTTATGTGAATGACTGTTTTTTTTTGGTGTTTCTTTCTATTACTTTGTCATGTGGAAATGAGGCACAGTTTGGGAAATAAAGAAGTGTCTGTATTCAAAATGTGCATATTTGGCCTTTGCCCTCATTGTTGCCTTGACCAGCTCAGGGGTTGCGGGATGGTTTCATTCAGGTTGTTTGAATGGCAGAAGCCATTCCCTCAGAGGGGGCCTAGAATCGACTTGCTATGAGCCTTTGATGGACGGCCCTTCCACTTTGTGCCTCCCTCCCGCCTTGGTGCTGCTGATGTTCATCCTCCCCCTCCTCCTCCTCTGCTGCTGCTCCAATGTCTGGTGGCATTGGCTGGGTCCTGAGGATTGCCAGGTTATGCAGCATGCAGCACACAACAACGAAGTGGGAGACTTGCTCAGGCGAGTACTGCAGGGCTCCTCCAGAATGGTCCAGACAGCGGAACCGTTGCTTGAGCACGCCCATTGTCATCAGCGGGGTCATCAGCCAGGTGCATAGAGGATATCCCTCCTGGGTGAAGGGGTGAAGCGGTGCCTCGAAAAGGTCTGCCACAGAAGTCTGGCGCAGGATGAAGGCATCGTGGCTGCTGCCTGGAAAGTGGGCATTGACACCGAGTATCAGCTGTCTGTGGTCACAGACCAACTGAACGTTTAAGGAATGGAAGCCCTTTCGGTTGCGTAAATCCTCGGCATTCTCTTGCGGCGCCCGCAAAGCCACATGGGTACCGTCAATGGCGCCCTGCACCATGGGGAAGCCCGCTATCCTAGCAAAGCCCGTTGCGCATTCTTGCTGCTTGTCCGGGGTCATGGGGAAAGAGATGTACTCTCGTCTCCTTTTAAAGAGGGCATTTGTGACCTGACGGATGCAGCAATGCACCGCGAACTGGGAGATATTGGCGATGTCCCCAGTAGCGGATTGAAAGGAGCCAGTGGCATAAAAGTTGAGTGCCACTGTTATCTTCACTGCCACCGACAGAGATGTCCTGCTCCTCAGTTGAGTCTGCAGATTTGGCTGAAGCAGGTGGCAGAGCTCAGTGACCACCTCCTTGCTGAATCGCAGCCTTCGCAAACACTGCTCCTCAGACATGTTAATGTATGAGAACTGTTGGCGAGAAACCCTGGGAGGGTAAGGTCTCCTGTACCGACGACGCCTGTTGGCCCTCCTCTGTCTGGCCATGATTGCCACTCTCTCTTTGAGTCTGTGCCCTCTGAATGTGTTGGAGAAGGACGACGTTCCCATCCATTGCAGCCCCCATAGTATCTGGGCAATCCAAGTTATGACGGTCAAAAAGCAAAGTACCTGCAAAGTTATGGTCAGAAGCCAAAACTACCTCAGACAGCGTTGACTCAATGCAGAAGTCTCTCTCTTTCTCTCTTTGTCTCTCTCCAAATCTCTTTCTCTCTCTCAGAACGAGTGGTGCAAAAATGGCTACCACACAAAAGCCAGGAAGAGGCCCCCTTTAAATAGCGCCCCCCCCCCAGCCCCACAGCAACTGGGAAGCATTCCAGTCTGTTAAGTCTGTGGGTTGTATTGTAAATAATACACAGACTCCACGATTAACAAAATAAAACAGGTCTTTACTATTCAGAGGTTCGGGCGATTCTGCCCTAGTTAACGTATCACAACCCTTATATACTGGTGTGGTCACTATCGGTATTACAGTATACATGAGCCAACAAATAGTGCCACCCTAAAGTAGTGCTCTTAAAGGCGAACGGTTACATTCTATAGTTCCCTTAAAGGTAAACGGTTACATACACAACACTCCTCCCTTTTTAGCTTATTACTTACAGAATCCCCTTTAAACATACAATCTTCAACTTCATACAAACAGTTTACAGATATACTCTCGATGGAGTCAACATCATATAACTTCATGTTTAACATAACATAATAACATATATAACTTCATGTCAAAACAGATCACAGATTCAGTCTCTGCGGGAAACAGTTCACATTGCTGAAGTGACTCATTCAATAGTCCTTACAGATCACAGATTCAGTCTCTGCGGAAAACAGTTCACATTGCTGAAGTGACTCATTCAATAGTCCTTCCATGGATTTAACAGTTTGAACTTCCGAACTGATTTGGCTCCGTTCGGAGGGACCACGTGTGTGATCTGGTAGAGGTGATAATGGTTCAGATGGGTCATCTTCTGTTTCGACTTTTCCTTTTCTGCTTCTTGGAGACTCTCTGGGCTCCACTGTCAGCTGCCAGCTGCCTGCGCAGTTCCTCCTTCTCTGCCTCCTGTTTCCGTCGTAGAGCCAGCTTCACCCGATGTTCCGTAGACTTTTGGTGCTCCTCCATGATTTCTGCACTTTGGGAGTCGAAGTTACAAGCTGGGCAGGACAG
This sequence comes from Somniosus microcephalus, assembly GCF_052327205.1. Taxonomy (NCBI): domain Eukaryota; kingdom Metazoa; phylum Chordata; class Chondrichthyes; order Squaliformes; family Somniosidae; genus Somniosus; species Somniosus microcephalus. The sequence continues at coordinate 129,823,296 of NC_140993.1, forward strand.
GACATCGCAATATTCGGTGTAGTCCACCAGGTCATGGTAATATTCGGTGTCGTCCTGAGCTAGGCCAGCGAGAGGGTTGTCTATTTCCTCCATACCCAGCTGGACGTTAGCCAGCTCTTGTTCCAAATCCAGACATCTTTCCTGAAGAGACTTCTTCATGTGTACCTCTTCATCCAGCTTTTTCTGGGCTTTCAGCAAGTCGTTTACTAATGACCTCATTTGTGATTTTAATACTTCAACTTCCTTTGGAGATTGATTGATCGGACTATTCAATCCCTCTACCGGAGCAGCTGTTTCAGCGGTCTGTTGTTCTACCTTGACGTGAGTCAGCGTACTTTTGGTATCCAAGGGTTGCTCTGCTGCCATCTTCTCAGTCTGTGTTGCAACCTCAGCTATTTCAATAACTTTTGAGAGCTCCAAACCCCTCTCCTCTTCCACCACTAATGTTTCATCTATGGATGGAATCTTTACCGATGAGGCAGCCTTGGCCTGGAGCTCATCAAACATTTCCTGCAGCCTTTGGACTTCTTGCTCATGTTCAACCTTTAGTTGTTCATATGCTTCTACTGAAACTAGCTTTTCGGGGGTTGCCGAGTTAATCCCCTCCAGAATTGTAGCCTGGGCCTGTCCATACCGTTCTTTCAACTTCTCACACTCTGCTTGTAAGGAGTCATAGAGAAGGACTGGAATAAAATCCTGGCTTCCTGAAGATTCCTCTGCAATTGGTTTTTTTGCAATTTCCTGTTGGAGTTCAGCCAAGGCTGTTGTGCTATCTGCCTCTCGAAGTCTCACTGCCATCAATTCTTCTTTATTCTTGCAGTCTATCTCAGCCATTTCCCTTTTACTCTCATTTAACTGAGTGAGTAGCCCCTTATTCTGGGCTGAGATATTGCACCTTCTCATGTAGACCATAGCACTCCTTCTCTGCTCGACATAGCTGATTTCTGCTGATTTGGTTCTGTGTTTCAAGTTCCAACATCCTTTGCTTAGCTTCTTTCAGTTTCGCCTCAATAATCCCCTCTCGCAACATGTCCACATTATTCACATCAGGTAAAGAAGCGTTTCTCTTTTCCATGTCCAAGATTTGTTTCTGCATCTCCTTAAGAGCACACTGCGATTCAACTTCTCTTAACCTTGCCTGCACTAGCTCCGTCTCTAACTGCAGAACAAAATCCTCAGTGTAGCGTGGTTTGCCCTACTGCTGTATCTCTAGATCATGCAAATATTCTAACTCCTGAACATCATAAGGGAGATGTGATCGGTAATTGGTCACGATGGCTCTATGGTCGCCCTCTGCTTTAGCCAGTAGGTTCTGTTGTCTTTCCAGACTCTCCCATTCGGTGTCATAGAACTTTTTCATTGTTTTCATCTCTTGTACGAGGCGGTAACTTAATTGTTCTAATTGTTGTTGTACTTTGAAATAACGTTGAGTTCGAGCCCGGTGTTCCTCCGTAATGCATATGTCTGTAGCTTGAACAGACTCAGAATTCTCTGTCTTTATGCATGCCATTGATTTTCCAACCTTGTTTTTCATACATAAGCTGGACTTATCGTCTTCCGGCTCGGAGTCTGAGCTGCTTGTCTGCACTGAGTCCTCACTCGTCATTGCTTGTAGGTAGTGCCATTCCATGTCTATTTTCTTGATCCACTCCCGTCCTAGAAGTGGTGGTCCTCCCTCAGGTAGTACGTACAAATTCATTCTTGGGTGTACTTTACCCCTATCTCTCACCTTGACTCTTATTTTCCCCATGGGGTATACGTTATGCCCCGTATATGTCCGTAATACGAACTTGGTATTTCTTAAGGGTATGTGAGAGAATAGCCGGTGGTAGTCCTTTTGGTTGATGACTGATACAGCTGATCCCGTGTCCAGCTCCATTCGTACTTGGACTCCAGCTATTTTTAGTGTGACCCAGATCGTCTGTAGATCAGTCACTTTGCCCACATTGTGGATTCTCAGACTATCCAACTCCTGGCTGTTTGGGTCTGAGTCTGAATTTTGTTCGTCTGAACTCTTTTCAGCCACCTGATGTACCTTGTTGTACTTTTCTTGTGGTGGTGGCTTCCTTTGCTTGTTGGTCTTCTTTCCGGACCTGCATACCTTCGCGATGTGACCCAGTTTGCCACATTTCCTGCACTCCTGGTTCTTAAACCAGCACTGATTCTGGTCGTGCGTTGTCTTTCCACAACGGTAGCATTTGGAAGTGCTTGCAGTAATTTGATCCTTCAGCACTGCTACGATCTCTTCGAAGGTCTGGTCCACTGGTTTAACTGATGCTATTAGATGTTTCAAGAGCCCATATGTTTTTGCTCCCATCGAATTTAACAAAGTTATTGCCTTGTCGTATATGGCTACGCAATATATTCCTATGCGTTCCACATACGTGGCCCAGTCTTCTATTTCAGCATTAAAATCATTAATATTTCCTCGCTTAGGCATCTTCTTCTCTTTCCGAGAACAGCACAAGTATTTCTTTACTTATTATTAATTTTCTTCTCTTCTTGAGAACACCACAAGTATTGCTTTACTTATTCTTATTTTTCCTCTCTTCTTGAGAACACACCAGCCTTTCTGAAAATTCTAATTAATTTTCTAAGATGGCGGTTTCCCGCTTCTGTCTTCTTCCCCAGCGGTTTTCCCGCGAAAAATGGCGGCTTTCCCGCGCTTCTCGCTCTCCCCGCCCACTTCAATGGCGGTTTTCCCGCGCTTGACGGTCTTCACCCGTCCCCCCAACGCTGTCTTTCAGCCCGAGTGCGGCCCTTATCAGCGGATGCGATCGATGGCCCGGCTGCGCCTCGCACTTGAAAGCGGCCCGGCACTTATCAGTGCTTGCGATCGATGGCCCGGCTGCGCCTCGCACTCCAAAGCCCTTATCTCCCGATCGCGATTGATGGCCCGCGCTGTGCACCGCGGCTCTCGCGCCTTCAATTTCTGCAGCCGCTGCCCTTTCAGCCCGAGTGCAGCCCTTATCGGTGGTTGCGATCGATGGCCCGGCTGCGCCCCTCACTTCAAAGCGGCCCGGCCCTTATCTGCCGATCGCGAGCGCCTGTACCTCTGTCTTCCCAGCCCTGTTTCTTCTGCACTCCAGTTTTCAGTCGCTGATGGAGGCTGCAGGGTCCTAATGCCTGTCGCTTCCAGTGGGGTGGTGAGGATTGAAACCTCTCTTCAACGTCCTGTCTTTGGACGAAGCCGCCGTGGAATAACTGCCGCAGGGTTCGAATCCGACTCGTCGCCAGTGTTAAGTCTGTGGGTTGTATTGTAAATAATACACAGACTCCACGATTAACAAAATAAAACAGGTCTTTACTATTCAGAGGTTCGGGCGATTCTGCCCTAGTTAACGTATCACAACCCTTATATACTGGTGTGGTCACTATCGGTATTACAGTGTACATGAGCCAACAAATAGTGCCACCCTAAAGTAGTGCTCTTAAAGGCGAACGGTTACATTCTATAGTTCCCTTAAAGGTAAACGGTTACATACACAACACAGTCAACCTGTCATTGGTATCGCCAGGCAGAAAGGAGGGGGTGCCACTTAATTTCCGGTCCGGGGCGCCCCAAGTGTGTTGCACTCTCGAATGACGTCAAGATCTGCGTGTGCACGAGATCGGGCGGTATTGTTTAGCGCCGCCGCAAAATGTACGGTCAATTTCGCGAGAGGCGCAGATATCGCCATGCCCGGCCGCTAGTTGGTTTGTGCCCCACTTAGCGCCCTCTTGAGGCGCTAACGGGTGGCGCTACCAACTGAATTTTTCCCCCTCAGTGTTTGACAGCTTCAAACAGCTGTGAAACACTGATATTTCATCTGTCAAAACTTCTTGACAAATGAAATTTCAGTCTGTGATGTCACCTGTTGCCGGGTGGCCCTTAATTGGCCTGCTGAGCCCACTGGGCGGGCTCAACAAGGTCAATCAAGTTAAAATTGCGTGGATTGGCCGCATCCCGATGGAGGCGGGACTACATCCCTGAAAGTTGTAGTCCCGCCTCCAAACCGACTCATGAATGAAAATCCTGCCCATAGAGTCATACGTCACAGAAGGAGGCCATTCGGCCCATCAAGTCCGTGCCAGCTCTCTGTAGAGCAATCCAGTCAGTCCCATTCCCCTGCCCTATCCCCGTAGCCCTGCAAGTTTATTTCCCTCAAGCGCCTATCCAGTCTCCCCTTGAAAACATTGAGTGTCTCCGCTTCCACCATTTCCATTGGCAGCGAGTTCCAGGTCCTCACCACTCGCTGCGCCACTCATTGCTCTTTCTTTTATGTTGCAGCTGAAGTGGGATGAGAGATGACTTCCTTAAAGTGGTCTCACACGCTTTAAAAACATATGAATCACTCTCCCCAGAATAAAACTTGCCAAAAGCAATTTTCTTTCTCTAAATTTTTCATTATAGATGAATAAAGCAAAAAAGGTCAAGTTCAATCATTGCTGAACTGAATATGCTGTATATTAAGGTCCATGAATATTAGCTAATTCTTAATAATTGTCAACTGACTGAAATAGTATTTTACAATATGATGTTTTACAAGTAACCAATTAAAGATCCAAACAGTTCAGCACCTAACAACTATTAACCAATCAAAAGTACAGTAGGTCGTAGATCAAAATTATATTCTGAAAGCACTATGAAAATAATCCTGATCATTATGAGTTGGAGCACCCAAGATTAAGTTTATATATTTTGCATCAGAACAGATAAATAGAATTGTTCCTTCAAACAATACTTTTCAGAGGGGTGACCTGATAGAGGGCATTAAAATTCAGAAAGGGTTTGATCGGGTAGACAAAGGGAAAACGTTTCCACTTGTGGAGGAGTACAAAACTAGGGCTGTGATTTTACGAACCTCGGCGGGTCTGTTGCGGACAATGTTGGTGGTGGGTCCCGACCCCACTGCTGGCTCCATCCCGCTGTCTGAAATGAATTAACCTAGATTGGCCTTGTTAAGCCCACCCAGCGAGTTTGCTGGCTAATTGAAGGAAGCGGGTCTGGGGACATCATTCGATGACATGTCATCAGCCAGTTTCCTTAACGGGACCATGGCCAAATTTATTTCGACATTTGTGCTGTCAGTGTTCTACAGCATTGAGGTGTTGCAAACACTGACAAGCACTGCACAGAGGTGCAGGGCTGAACCCAGGCTCTCCCATGACTCCCTCCATATGCTTATAGAGGGAGCCACAGCACGCAGGGAGGTCCTCTTCCCTTCTCATGGATGGAAGAGACCTCCCCAGGAGATCAAAACAACCTGGCTACACATTGCAGGGATGTGGTCAGGAGGACCTGGGTGCAGTGCCACAAACATTTCAATTATCTCAGTAGCTCACGAAACGTTAACACAAAGCCACACTCATCCCTATCCTGCTGTGCCTCTCATCACATCCCCATCACTCTGCCTTCCCTACCCTACTCCTGCACATCCTTACTCACACCAACTTACCTTGCACCTCCACCCATCCCTCTCTATCTATATTATCACATCCTCATCTCACTAGCCACCCCTCACACTCACCCTCATCCTAGTCCAATCATTCAAACTAACAACACACAAGGGTAGGCACTTGGGTGTTTTATGCAATGTTCATGTAAAGTTTCTGTTAATATGCTGTCATACATTGAAACCTTTATTTTCAACACTTTGTGTTCTTGGACAGATTTGTGTGCACCTTTGGAAGTGGCTTAGTGAGTTGCAGTGAATGGTGAGGCATAATGGTACCCCCTGCAAAGGTCATGTGTGTGAAAGGAATGGCTTGGGCATTGTAGGGATGCTTTATGGTGTTGATGTAGGGTGGTGCCAACCTGGTGCATCATGTGGCTGCCAGGGTGTACAGCGTCAAGTGAAGTAATTCTGGTCAGGGTGAGGCCATCCCTGGCCTCTCAGGCAGCAATGTGGTCGGGTGTTGACCCTTTGTCTTGTGCAGCATCAGTTGAATGCGGAGAAGGTTGCTGTTGTTGTTGGTGCTGCTGGTGTTGGGGCTAATTGTAGTGGGATTCTGAGAGAGAGTATAAATTGCACCCATGCTGATGGAATAGATGGCAGGTGAAGTAGAGATGACAGAAGCGATCTGTCAATGGTGGGAGAGGTAATGAGGTCAGACTGGATGGAGACTTGTGTAAAGACTTGCAGCATGGTGAATCTGTTGTAGAAATGCAGTGAGGAAGAACTTGTGGCTGAGGGAAGATATCTCTGTAAGGTGAGAGCTTTTACTTTACATTTGAAACTGTCAACTCAATAGCTGTTTCAATGGTCACGGAACTCCTGCCTCAGCTTGACAGACGTGGTCCACGACTAGTGTGAACCCTGTGGGCAAGCACGTAAAATCAAAAGGTGAGATCAAATGTATTCTTAATGATCTCTAAACAAGGTCATAATTACTTGAATTGGGTCCCCCGTCACTACGTGTCAGGCCTGCTCAGCACTGACAGACCCGACATCAGGGAAAGGCACGTGGCAGCGGGTTCACAGTGGGGTCTTGACCCGCTGGGGAAAAAAAACACTTTCCCACCCAACCCACCACCAATCGCACCTGCTGACCCTGTGGAAAATCTCGGCCTAGACGTCATGAATATAAGATAGTCACCAATATACCCAATGTGAAATTCAGGATAAACTTTTTTCCCCAAAGAGTGTAAGAATATGGAACTTGCTACCACAAGGAGTAGTCAAGGGGAATAGCATTGATAGATTTAAGAGGAAGCTAGATAAGCACATGAGGGAGAAAAGAATAGAAGGTTATGCTGATAGGGTTAGATGAAGAGGGGTGGAAGGAGGCTCGTGTAGAGCATAAATGCTGGCATAGACCAGTTGGGCCGAATGACCTGTTTCTGTGCTGTACACTCGATGTAACTCGATGTAACCCAATTGCTATATGATATAGCATGAATACTTTTCACCACTATTCCCATTACCCCTCAGTATTTTACAAGCTTCTGTGTTGGACACATAGAGCCACACACACAATAGACAAATACTGTCTTTTTACTAACTTCCAAAACATACTACAAGTCAGAAAAAAAGTAATAAAAATCACATAATATAACTTTGTATACAAAGCTGCTGAGTTTTTTGGGCAGTACTGGTTTAAGTTTGTTTGAAAACAACCAGCATGGAATTCTGTAAATTATCGGGTTGTGAGAGTTCTTTATTGCCCCATAAGTTTAACATCGCAAACATAGACCACTTGTCACCTAATCTCAGCCTATTACCATCTCGTCTAGCTTCGAATACCTTTTATTGTCTCTTTTACTTCTTTTGTTTCTTTCACTTCTTTTGTCCGATCGCAGCCCTGCCTTCGATCTATTTTCTTTTCTTTCCAGTTTTGAAGAAGGGTTCGACCCGAAACGTCAACTCAAATTTCTCTCCACGGATGTTGCCTGACCTGCTGAGTTTTTCCAGCATTTTCTGTTGTTATTTAAACTTTTTGGCTGAGTTTTTGCTTGATTTGGCTCCTCCCTCAATGTTTGTCCTTCCTTGGGTCTGTCTTTTTATTTTATTGCCTATATTTATTGTCGTAGAGCCCCATTCTAATTTTATCTTACAAAGCTCCCCACTGAGAACAAAGGGACCCATGTACCCATTCCTCATGACTCTTGTCTGATTGTTCACAGCTCCAACAGTACTGCCCTAACAGTTATCCAACTTCTACACAATACTGAGCACCATTATCAGCTTTAGCATTGTATCACAAAGACATTAAAAGACACCAAGACAAATATTATGTTATGATAGTGGCATATTACAGATAATAATTTGCTTATGTTATAACTGATACAAATCATTCTAACATTAGACATTCAAGAGTCACTTCACCCCTCATCTTAATGTTCTTATCTTTTGTTTGATTCTCTATCAAAAACTGTATCATGTTACCTATGCTCCAGCAACTATTCTTCATGTGTGAACCTAGAAAGTAAATTTTGACAGGTATTCAATCATGAAGGGCATCACAGCCAAGCATCTATTCAAACACAAACACATACACACACACTTCTAGCAGGGGTTACTAGATAGCATTCAAGATTGGGAACTCTGGTTGATTTTTGTTTTCCCTAACCTGAGGACACTAAGGCTGGTGTAAAAGCACTCCCACTGCTGTGAACTAAGATCACACTATCATAAGATAAATATGGATGAGGAAGGCCATTCACCCCATTTTAGATCATCCATCCAGAAAGACCCTACAATTCCTCCATTGAAACGTCTGTTTCTTAAATGGTTCCAGTAGCGCAATCATCACAAGGACTGCAGCAGTTTAAGGAGAAGGCTCACCTCCACCTTCTCAGAGCAACTAGAGATGAGTAATGAATTTGGCCTTGCCAAAAAATAAATGACAAAATTCTAGCTTAAACCCCACAAGGCAACACACCCATGACTGCTACGACAGCATAATGCCTGTGCTCAGACACAATTATGCATTATTGCATTCAACATTATGCTTGTGAGATGGAATGGAAACTCTCATCCAGATTGCTGCAAAAAGCATGTACCTGGCTAAATAAAAACCTCAACATAGATGTCAAAACTGAAAAAAATACGTCACATTTTTAGACACATTTATTTAAGGGCTGATTTATTTTGAATGCAATTTAATTTTACAGGCCCTTTTGAAATATAATCTTTGTGAGTCAACAAAAAGAGACACTTCCTCCTTAAGTGAGATTACAACACACAGCAGAATCCATCTTCTCTGGATATTCTGCTGCAGTTGTTATCAGATTTTTTTCTTTCCAAAATATCCTATGGGATATCCTGCTGAAATATTCTGCCGTATCCTATAAGGTTCTTTTAGGAACAGCTTCTTTCCCAGGGCTGTCATCCTACTGAACTCCACAAATAAACTCTAAAGCCTGCACATCTGCCAATGCACTTTATTATGTTTATGTTTATGTTAATGTATTACAAGCCAAATGAATGTTGAATGTTTAAATGTCTTAATCTAAATGTACATTCTCGGGAGCCGCAAGCCTACATTTCGTTGTACTGCACTTGTGCACTAACAATGACAATAAAGTTGATTATTATTATTATTATTTTAGACTTCCAAAGAAGTGAACACCTGAGAATGCGCAGTCAGGGGACAAGTATCAGAATGGAGAGGTAGCTGGCTTCAAGACAGAAAGCCGAGAGTAGGGGTTAAGGGTAGCTATTCAGAGTGGTGGAAGGTGGAAAGTGGGGTCCCACAAGGATCAGTGCTGGGACCAATGTTGTTCACAATTTATATTAACAATTTAGACTTTGGAATCAAAACACAATTTCTAAATTTACGGATGACACCAAATTGGGGGCGGGGGAGGGAGTGGATAGCCAATACTGTAACAAATTACAGGTAGACATTAATAAACTTGCAGAATGGGCATATAATTGGCAAATTAATTTCAACACAGATAAATGTGAGGTATTACATTTTCATAAGAAAAATAAAGAGGTCACATATCACTTGGAAAATAAGAATCTAAATGGGGTAGAAGAGCAAAGGAATCTTGGAGCATGAATACACAAATCACTAAAAGTAGCGGTGCAGGTTAATAAGGCCATAAAAAAGCAAACCAGGCACTAGGGTTTATTTCTGGAGGGACAGAACTGAAAAGTAGTGAAGTTATGCTAAACTTGTATCGAACCTTGGTTAGACCACACTTGGAGTACTATGTACAATTCTGGTTGCCATATTATAAAATGGATATAGAGACACTGGAGAGGGTGCAAAAAAAGATTTACAAGGATGACACCAGAAATGCGAGGTTATACATATCAGGAAAGGACGAACAGGCTGGGTCTCTTTTCTCTTGAAAAGAGAAGGCTGAGGGGTGACCTAATAGAGGTCTTTAAAATTCTGAAAGGTTTTGATAGAGTGGATAGAGAGAGAATGTTTCCACTTGTGAGGAACAGCATAACTAGAGGCCATCAATATAAGATAGTCACCAAGAAATCCAATAGGGAACTCAACATCCAGGGGTATTCAATATTCAGGAAAGATAGGCAAAAAGTAAAAGGAGGTGGGGTAGCATTGCTGGTTAAAGAGGGGATTAACACAATTGAAAGGAAAGATATTAGCTCTGATGATGTGGAATCTGTATGGGTAGAACTGAGAAATACCAAAGGGCAGAAAACGTTAGTGGGAGTGGTATACAGACCTCCAAACAGTAATGCGGAGGTTGGGGATGGCATTAAATGGGAAATTAGAGACGCGTGCAATAAGGGCACAGCGGTTATCATGGGTGACTTTAATCTACATATTGATTGGGCTAACCAAATTAGTAACAATACTGTGGAGGAGGAATTCCTGGAGTGTATACGGGATGGTTTCCTGCACCAATATGTTGAGGAACCAACTAGAGATCAGGCCACCTTAGACTGGGTATTATGTAATGAGAAAGGATTAATTAGCAATCTTGTTGTGCGAGGCCCTTGGGTCAGAGCGATCATAATATGATAGAATTCTTCATTAAGATGGAGAGTGAAGTAGTTGACTCAGAGACTAGGGTCCTGAATTTAAATAAAGGAAACTACGATGGTATGAGGCGCGAGTTGGGTAGCATTGATTGGAGAATGTTATTCAAAGGGTTGATGGTGGGTAGGCAATGGCAAACATTCAAAGATCACATGGATGAACTACAAAATATGTTCATCCCTGTTTGGCATAAAAATAAAACAAAAAAGGTGACTCAACCGTGACTAACAAGGGAAATTAGGGATAGCATAAGATCCAAGGAGAGGACATATAAATTGGCCAGAAAAAGCAGTAAACCTGAGGATTGGGAGCAGTTTAGAATTCAGCAAAGGAGGACAAAGGGATTAATTAAGAGGGGGAAAATAGAGAATGAGAGTAAGCTTTCAGGGAACATAAAAACTGACTGTAAAAGCTTTTATAGATATGTGAAGAGAAAAAGATTGGTGAAGTAGGTCCCTTGCAGTCAGAATCAGGGGAATTTATAATGGGGAACAAAGAAATGGCAGACCAATTAAATACATACTTTGGTTCTGTCTTCACAAAGGAGGACACAAATAACCTCCCAGAGATGTCAGTGAACATAGGGGGAAAAATTCAGTTGGTTGCGCCACCCGTTAGCGCCTTAAGAGGGCTCTAAGTGGGGCGCAAACCAACTAGCGCCCGATCGCGGCACTGCCCACGCCTCCCGCCAAATTCAGCGGGAGGTTAGTGGTGGCGCTAACTGTTAGCGCTGCGCCACTGGCGATGACATCATCAGTGTGCGCAGCGCCCCACTCACGCCCCGGCTGTGATATTCAGGAGCGCCCCCTGATTTACCACCGGACGCTATGTCCGACAGGGTCAGGGTGGCGTACCTGCGGCCGAGAAGGCGCAAATTACAGGCGAAGTCGGGGCAGCCATTTTTGTTGTTGGCCGCCTGCCATCACCTGCCTGCGCTCCCGTCCCCGGCCTCTGGAACACCCGCCTGCGCGGAGTGCCGGCTGCGCTCCAAGAGCCCGGCACTTCTCTTGGGTGCCGGGCTCTTTTGCCTGCATTCCTGATCCCCGGGGGCCCAGCTGGGCCCCAGATCACGCTGCACAAGGCCCCTCCCCTTTAAGAAGGGGAGGAAGGCCTGTAATACCGCAGCGTGATGTGCCACAGCGTGTGGTGCTGCGGCACGTAGCACCACGATATTCACTCGCAGCACCCCAAGAGGGAGGCGGGGTGCCTCCAGTAGCGACCCGCTTCCCTTTGGGGCGCAACCGAACAATTTCCAGTGCGGGGACGCTAATTTTTCCGGGGCGCTACTTTTAGCGCTCCGGCGAAGTTAGAGCCCCAAACGGTGCTATACTGAATTTCTCTTCCATAGGGTCTAATGAGAGGGAGGAACTGAAAGAAATCAGTATTTGTAGGGAAATGGTGTTAGGGAAATTGACGGGATTGAAGGCCGATAAATCTCCAGGGCCTGATAATCTACATCCTAGGGTACTTAAGGAAGTGGCCCTAGAAATAATAGATGCATTGCTGGTCATCTTCCAAAATTCAATAGACTCTGGAACAATTCCCATGGATTGGAGGGTAGCTAATGTTATCCCACTATTCAAAAAAGGTGGTAGAGAGAAAACGGGGAATTATAGACCGGTAAGCCTGACATCGGTAGTGGTGAAAATGCTAGAGTCCATTATAAAAGATGTAATAGTGACAGGATCGGACAAAGTCAACCTGGATTTACAAAAGGTAAATCATGCTTGACTAATCTACTGGAATATTTTGAGGATGTAACTGGTAGAATAGATAAGGGAGAACCAGTGGATGTGGTATATTTGGACTTTAAGAAGGCTTTCGATAAGGTCCCGCATAAGAGATTAGCGTGTAAATTTAAGGCACATGGGATTGGGGGCAAGGTACTGACTTGGATAGAGAACTGGTTGGCAGACAGGAAGCAAAGAGTTGGAATAAATGGGTCTTTTTCCAAGTGGCAGGCAGTGACTAGTGGGGTACCACAGGGATCGGTCCTAGGACCCCAGCTATTCAGAATATATATTAATGATCTAGACGAGGGAATTAGATGTAATATCTCCAAGTTTGCAGATGATACAAAGCTGGGTGGGTGTGTGTGCTGTGAGGAGGATGCCAAGAAACTCCCGGATGAGTTGGACAGGTTGGGTGATTGGGCAGAAGCATGGCAGATGCAGTATAATGTGGATAAATGCGACGCTATCCACTTTGGTGGCAAAAACAGGAAGGCAGATTATTATCTGAACGGCAATAGATTGGGAGAAGGGGAAGTGCAACGAGACCTGGGTGTCCTTGTGCACCAGTCACTGAAGGTAAGTATGCAGGTGCAGCAGACGGTTAAGAAGGGAAATGGTATGTTGGCCTTCGTAGCGAGAGGGTTTGAGTACAGGAACAAGGATGTCTTGCTGCAGTTGTACAGGGCCTTGGTGAAACCACACCTTGAGTATTGTGTGCAGTTTTGTTCACCTTATCAGAGGAAGGATGTTCTTGCCATGGAGGGAGTGCAGCGAAGATTCACCAGACTGATACCTGGGATGGCAGGAATTACGTATGAGGAGAGATTGGGTCGATTGGGCTTATACTCACTGGAGTTTAGAAGAATGAGAGGGGATCTCATTGAAACTTATAAAATTCTAACAGGACTAGACAGACTAGATGCAGGAAGGATGTTCCCGAAGGCCGGGGAGTCCAGAACCAGGGGTCACAGTCTAAGGGTAAGGGGTAAGCCATTTAGGACAGAGATGAGGAGGAATTTCTTCACCCAGAGAGTGGTGAACCTGTGGAATTCCCTACCACAGAAGGCAGTGGAGGCCAATTCATTAAATATATTCAAGAAGGAGTTAGATATATTTTTTAAGGCTAAAGGGATCAAGGGATATGGGGAGAAGGCAGGGACAGGGTACTGAATTTGAATGATCAGCCATGATCTCATTGAATGGCGGAGCAGGCTTGAGGGGCCGAATGGCCTACTCCTGCTCCTATCTTCTATGTTTCTATGTATTCAGAATAAACTTCTTTACCCAGAGTGTGGTGAGAATGTGGAAGATCACTGATGCCCTCTTTGCAAAAACCCACAATTACATCCACTTCTCCATGGATTAAGCAATTGTGACAGCACGTGCGGTTGGCTTTGCCAATATGGCAGGCTTGCCAAGGGTGTAGGGCATCATTGACTGCACACATGTAGCCATTAGGGCCCCCTATCACAACCCAGCTGTATTTGTCAACCGCAAGTGGTTCCACTCCCTGAACGTCCAACTGGTGTGTAACCACAGGAAGATCATCATGCATGTTTGCGCAAAATACCCTGGCAGTTGCCATGACTCCTTCATCCTGCGCCAGTTTACTGTGCCTCAGCTCATCCATCCGCCAAACCAACATTGCGGATGGTTTCTTGGCGACAGGGGCTATCCCCTGAAAAAGTGGCTTATGACACCGATGAGGAGACCATCAAACGATTCTGAGGAGCGGTACAATTTGAAGCACATATCCACCAGAAGCATCATCGAGCAAACCATCAGCTTGCTTAAAATGTGCTTCCGATGCCTAGGCAGATCTGGTGGAGCCTTGCAGTATGCACCAGCCAGGGTGTCCAGAATCGTCGTGGTCTGCTGTGCCCTGTACAGCATCGCACAGCAGCGTGGCTTAGTGCTGCCGCATGAACAAATGGCTCAGCGCACAGCCTCCTCAGAGGAAGAGGAAGAGGATGAGGAGGAGGATGGGGAGCGATGCTTTGTGGGGTCGGATGTGGCCAATCCAGCAGCAAAATCAAATCAAATCAAATCAACTTTTATTGTCATTGTTAGTGCACAAGTGCAGTACAACGAAATGTAGGCTTGCGGCTCCCGAGAGTGTACATTTAGATTAAGACATTTAAACATTCAACATACATTTGGCTTGCAATACATTAACATAAACATAACCATAATAAAGTGCATTGGCAGATGTGCAGGCTTTAGAGTTTATTTGTGGAGTTCAGTAGGATGACAGCCCTGGGAAAGAAGCTGTTCCTAAATCTGGTCGTACGGGTGCGAATGCATCTGTAGCATCTGCCAGATGGCAGGAGGGCGAACAGACTGTGGCTGTGGTGAGTAGGGTCTTTGATGATGGACCGTGACCTCCGTAAACAGCGTTTCTGGTATATGTGCTCTATGGTCGGTAGCCGGGTGCCGGTAATGCGTTGGGCAGTTTTGACTACCCGCAGCAGGTGAACTCATTGCTGGCCGTCAGGCAAGGGATGAACTCATCCATGCCAGATTCGCGTAAGCTTACGCTTCAACCATAGGTGGCTGGCACATGGAGATGAATATAAGTCCGACATCCTCAAAACTCCAGGCATTGTCTGTCTACTAAAGCGCTCTGTGTCACCACCAACATTCTACATGGAAATCACCCTGAGCCCTCACTCTTGAACTTCCATTTCCCAGAACACAGAGTCCACACTTTAGGTGATCTCAGCAGATCATTAAACCTTTTTCGACACTGAACCCATGTGCGTCGACACACAGACCTCGAACTCACCTCCTCAGCAATTTGCAGCTAAGCTGCCTTGGTTTGCTGAGGAGGCCTCCTCCTTTCGTTTCCAGGGAAGAGGAGCTCCTGACGTCCTCTAACTCCCTCCACAAGAGCATGGAGAGAGCCCTCATTGAACCTGGCTGTAGCCTTAGTTTTTGGGGCTGGTATTCCTGCAGCAGCCAGCACCTTTAAGAGAAAAAAGCATTGACACATCTGGCATATTTTTAATTTCTTAGTCACATACTACATTGATAGATAAAAAAATCATAAATGTCTTTCTGGAATAAAATGACCAGCAATTTCATTCAATAAATTGTGTTCACACCAGCCGCTGTCAACTCCCCTTTTTAGATAATACAGCACCCTCTTTTGCAAAGGGGCCATGGCCCCTTTAATTTTTTACTCCAAAAATGCGTCATCAGATGCAAGAAACTGACATGCTCCAAGCAATTGCCTGGAGGGACCCGCACGTCAGCCGTGACGAGGCCAATGAAGCAAAAATCGGAACTGCTGGGAGGCGGCATCCGGGAGCGGGTCCGAAAGCTGCCGAGCAGCGGGCCCGCCCTCAACCCGCATCCTCTATAAAAATTGAGCCCTTTGAGTCCAAAAAAACTTAGAGAAATTAAAGATTTTCCATACATTGTTCATGTCTTGTCCAGTATGTTATTTATCAGAGATACAATAATGAATTTTACTAACCACAGTCAGTCAAAAAACATTTGGAAGGCTTCCCTGTTTATGTTGCAACTAAACAAAAATGGAAAATCTGAGGGGTAAAATCTATCTTGAGTATAAAATGGGTGATAGCGATGCAGCAGCCTGTTTTACACTCTGCCCGATTTTCTTTTTCATATAAAATCTGGTCCAGGCCAAAGGAAGAGAGTGGGCAGATCATCAGCTGGTGACTGAAATTTGGGGCAGAACCTTATTCATAAACATAACCATAACAAAATATATGATTCACCTAAAATCATATATTTGACACTTCCGATTGATGTAAGTTTGCCACTACAAATGGGTCCCTAGACAATTTGACATGACTGCTCTAACTGAAATAAAAATGATTGTACAATTGTTCAATTATTAATTATTTAACCTGTCTCTGCCTGACTGTCAGAAAGTAAACTGCCACCGCAAATCTAGTTAGTCCCTAAATTTTAACAGATTGGATTACATCAACTGAATTACACTTGATTTTAGGAAAAGAAGATGCATTTTGTTTGCATGCAAGAAGGCACTGGTGTGGCTACATTCTTCTAAGAGAAGAAGACTGGTGTGGCAACATTCTCTCATAGATATTAGGAAATAGATCACAGGCAATTCAAGCAGTACCCCTCCCCCATTCACAGCAACATGTCCTACCACAGGTAGGCAAGCCCAGTCTGTCTAGGTTCCATGGAGAGTAGAGATCAGGATTGGGCAAAATTGCATATTCATTCTTTCAAGTATTAGTAATTACCTGATTAATCTAAGGCTAAGAGTAGCAGTGGTTTGAAGGTGTCTGAGAGGCTGTTAGCGGAGCCACTACCTGCAGTGCAAGTACAATGCTTCATCAAAATTAGAGCTTGACTTTAGCACTGGTCATTTTACCGATAGGCTAGTTAGAAACTACCAGAACACACAAAAACTTCATTCACACATACTTTATAACTCAGCCAATGTCTGAACTTTTACATTTTCACATTTATTTAAATTGGTAAATTTACCATTAAACAAAGCTTATTAATGTTTACTCTGGCTCAAAGGAACAACAAGCCATATCAAATCACCAGAGTATAACAATATTTTACTTTCTTTCAGTACATCAAATTTATTGACCTGATCTATCCCAAAAATTGCCAAGACATCACTTTGGAACCAGAACTCCAAGCAGTTGATTTATTCCATCATGCATTTGGTAATTGGTGGAGAAATCTGTAATTCTAAAAAATAAGCAATCATTACTAAGCATATAAAGTTGCTGAAAAGTGCACCAACTGCTGGAAAATGCTATACTAAGCCTTCTAGTGATTCATTAAGTTAAAAATTCCTTGGTATCTAGGTTTCATTTAAAATATACAGGGGGGAGAAATTGGGTGGAGCCGCAAACGGGGCGCCAAGCTCGCCTGGGCGCCAGATTTTGCGCTGCGATCGGAGCAGCAGCGATCACCGGAAATTCAGCTTGAGCGCCCCAAGAGGGACACGGGGCGAGGCTCGAGGCGCTCCGCGTCCCTCTTAGGGCGCTGAAACGGAATATCGCAGCGCAACGTGTCGCAGCGCACTGCGGTACTGCAGGCCTTCCTCCCATTCTTAAGGGGGAGGGGCCTGCACCAGCGCGATGAGCGATCGTGAGTGCCGGCAAAAGAGCCCGGCACCGAGGAGAAGTGCCGGGCTCTCGGAAAACAGCCGGCAATGCCGCGGGGGGAGAACAGGAGGCCGGGGATGGAGGTGCTGGCAAGCAGCCGCCGAAAAAAGCCGCTGCCCCGCACCTCCATCTTAATTTGCAGCACTGCTGCCACAGGTAGGCCCTGTGAACCGGGCGCGATTAGCGAGCGGCGCTACAGAGGCGGTCGCTGCCAAATATCGCGATCGGGGCGGTAGCGGGGCGCTGCGCACACCGATGACGTCATCGGTGACGGCGCAGCGCAACAGGCTAATGCCGCCATTAACGCCCCAGATAAATATCGCGGGAGGCGTGGCCAGTGGCGCTAAAGCCACTGAGTGCCCTCTTTAGGCGCTAACTGGTGGTGCAGCCCACCGAATTCCTAGGCCACAGTTCTTTAAATTGCTGAGTCTCCATCCCAATGTGTGAATAATTTTAAATAACCCTGTTTTCTTTACAGTTTTCAAAATATAATCAATTCAAATTCATTCAAACATTTGTCTGATAAAAACATAATTCTGATCTCAAAGAAAATTATCCATTCACTTCAGTAGCATAAAATCCTTACTACCAGGATGTTCCTCTCTGGTATGTTACCAGACATTTGCCATTTAATGGAATATGGTGCAATTGGTAGCAATTCAATATTTATACAGTTTCTCAGTATCCTCTATTTTAACTATTCATTGAGTATACCACAAATTGAATAACCAGTCAAATTAAGACAAATATAGGGTCAGTTTGACTAAAATAAGTGTGAAAGGTGTTGCTCGAATAAAATAAACGTGAAGTATATGTGCAGTATTTTGAAGTAGGGTTAAATACCTTTACCTGCACACCCAGACACTTTTATCATGTTGTTGAATTCAGAAATGTCTCCATTTAGGATGGAGTGTGTTATCATATAAAATATCCCAAGGTGCTTCACAGGGATATAATCAGGCACACAAAACATCCAGTTGCAAGGATCTACTGACACCGAAGGACTAATTACTTGGCTTTATACTGCAATTATTTGGCTTTACTTTGCAACTTATTTAGCAATTACTCTGTTTCACCAGAAATGGCATCACAAACATCTGTCATATGCTCAGCGAGAGTGTTAAATCACTGAGTGATTGCTGCAGTACTACCATTTACAGTCAAGGTGACTGCTGCAATCAATGTATAGTATAGGCCCTTTCCTGATAACAGAAAGGGTCTTGTAATGTTACATGCACTGGAACTTCCAACTTTGACAGGGGCGTTAAACGGGCGGGAGCGGATTGGCCGCCAATTATGCACCACGCTCAATTTACCTTTCCATTGAAGTCAATGGAAGAGGGAGATAGCTCATGTCACGAAAATAACAGTAAAGCAGGTTGCTATGGTGTATATTTTTTGCACCTTTGCTGGATATTGTTATTGAAATTAGGGTTGAAGGCACAGTTCTATGGTCTCTACCAATTGTAACAGATAGTATTCCTCAATGGGCTGAGCATAAAAATCCTGCAGTGGATTACAAATTTTCCTCGTTTGACCCATGATTCCTTTGTTTTGAGTTAGTTAGTGTTGCAAGATTCCTAAAACAGCTCCCCAATTGTGTCAATTGCATGATGACACTGCACCGTCCTCAAGCATCAGATAAGCTCAGGTATAATGAAGCACACCAGGGAGCATGAAACACCCAAGAATCAACTTTTCAAACCCTGAAACAAAGATCCCATTGTTTGGATTACTCCAGAGGTGCCTCTATATGCACTTCTCAGAATCTGCAAAATCTTTATTGTGTTATTTATATTTCACAACTCAGCAGACAGAGAGATACACAACTTGAAGTCTCTGCGAATGTTTTCTAACAAAGAACAGCAACTTCAGCAGCACAGAGATGAGATCCCTGGGCATTGGTAGTGGAAACTACAACTAAACTCGTGCAGAAATTTATAACCTGAAACATGCAAACCTTTCCCCAAACTTTACTGCTGAAAGAAACCATATCAATTTATGAATTTGAAAACCAACATAAACACTACATCAAGAATCCTCTTGAGGTCATCATAACAAAAGGAAACGACTACTACCGGCACCAAGCTCATGGTCTACAGAGCAGTAGTGATACCCGCCCTGCTGTATGCCTCAGAGACATGGACCATGTACAGCAGGCACCTCAAAGCACTGGAGAAGTACCACCAACGCTGCCTCCGCAAGATCCTGCAAATCCATTGGCAGGATAGGCGTGCCAACGTCAGGGTTCTCGCTCAGGCCAACGTCCCCAGCATCGAAGCTTTGACCACGCTCGATCAGCTCCGATGGACGGGTCACATTGTCCGCATGCCCGATATGAGACTTCCAAAACAAGTGCTCTACTCGGAGCTCCGACACGGCAAGAGAGCCCCAGGTGGGCAGAGGAAATGCTTCAAGGACACCCTCAAAGCCTCCTTGAAAAAGTGCAACATCCCCACCGACACCTGGGAATCCCTGGCCCAAGACCGCACAAAGTAGAGGAGAAACATCCGGGAAGGCGCCGAGTACCTCGAGTCTCTTCGCCGGGAGCAAGCAGAAGCCAAGCGCAAACAGCGGAAGGAACGCACGTCAACCCAAGCACCCCACCCACCCATCCCTTCAACCACCGTCTGCCCCACCTGTGACAGAGACTGTAGGTCCCGCATTGGACTCATCAGTCACCTGAGAACTCATTTTTAATGTGGAAGCAAGTCATCTTCGGTTCCAAGGGACTGCTTAAGAAGAAGAAAAGGAAAGCTATACCTAAAAGTCATTTACCAGCTTCAAAAGCAAGCATGCAATGCAGTCCATATAACTTTGGATCAAAATAAAAAGTATGAAATTTCTCAGCGTGTGTAACCACAAGCAAAGCTGGTATGCCATTAGAGTTGTTTCTTTAAACAGAATTGATATAAATTGATGTAGTTAAAACAAAATGTAGATTTTACAAATTTGTATTTCTGGCTTGGAGCTTCACACGCTGGAGACACATATTGGGAGGCCAAGTGCAAAGTTCGTGGATGGAATTAATGGATGGAAAATGCTGCACAGCGCACTGACCCCTCACATGAAGCTCCATGTCAGGAGCACAAATTTGTAAGCTCTGCCCATTTGTACCTGAATTTGCTTATTAAGCAGCCTTACTCATGTTTCAGGCAGGCCGGATGCTCACCTATTTACAGACCCGCCTGAATATGGCATCAGGCAGGCCTTGGGCATCAATGGGGCAGCTGAAGTTTCTCCTCCTGATTTTCAACTCCCGGTTACTCGTTTTTCAGGCACAAAATGGATAGCTGTGAATCGAATTTCTGCTCTATGTCTCTCAATTATTTTTGTCTTCATAAACACTTCTAATTGCCTCTTTATACTAACCCATTTATACCTCTTTCTCTCTGGAGGGCAGAATGACTTCATTTGTCACTTCTAATGATGAGTAGCCTGAATTTGATCTTGTTACAGAAATTATATTAACCAGGTATGCTTTTTCTGCCTCTGACGATCTGAGTCAACATGTATAGCATTTTGCAGGGACGATCAGTGGTCACTTACCTGGCTGCAGCCACTGTGAACGGTGTGCCAAATGCCTCTTAATCCTGCACATATAGCAGACTGCAAGCCAACTATTAACTAACAAATCAACATTCAGAATGAATTGTATTCCACCCTTGATATCAACAAAAACAAGTCTGGCAGCAATAGTACTAGGACCAACAATGAGAGAAGATTGTAAATTGGCCCCCATGCTAATTACCTGGAATGATGCACTCATGTTGGACATAGCAACCTCTACAATGAAATAATTTCCACCAAGTCAGAATCAAGTACAATATACAAGGGTACTAATGGATGTAGCAAGTCTTGCTTGCCTTTCTTAATAATATGATTCACTGCATTGGACTCTGTGACTCCCTCCACATTCTGTTGATGCAACAGGATCCTTAGCCCAAAAGGCGAGAAGTTGAGTTAAGAAAATATGACAATGATGCCCTATCAGGGTAGTCAGTCAGTTTAAAGATGTTAGAAAAAATGAGTAATGCAACTCTGCAATAGATGGGAACACTGTAAAAGATGAATGCGAAAACCCAGCAGGTAAATCAGGAAATAGCTAAGGTCTAAAGTTGCTAAAGTCAATGGGGGCTGTAATGTATGTACCTTTAAGGGGGGGAACTACTTTCTACAGCTCATGTATACTGTAGTACCGGCAGTGACCACACCTGTATATAACGCTGAGTAGTAATCTGTTGTTTCAGTTGCAGTTTGAACAAACACCTGTTGTACCGTTCTCTGCAGTCCTTTTCTTATTATTACATGGACGTAACAGGGGCTAAATTGGGTAGCCCCCAAAAATGGTTGCAGGGATCACTATGCGCGATTACCCTGTGCCCATTCAGTGCAATGCAGGCAGCACACCAATTTAGTGCGGCCTGCTCATTGTAACGATTGCTGCGTGCACCCAGTGCTAACTGCGCTGATCATTGGCTGCACACATCAGCAGGGGGCCCAATATCATTACTTGCTAGCACTGCTTAAAGCTAGCCTGCACCTCTTAAAGGGAAGGTGCGTTGTGGCTGCTGAAGGTGCTGAGATCATTTGCAATAGTAGTGTGCAACAATCAACAATGGCTGACCATGGGAGAAAGTATGCACCAAGGTTTTCCGATGCTGCACTGGAGGTCTTAGTGGAGGTCTTGGTGGAAGTCTTGGTGGATGAGAGATGTCCTGTATCCACGGGGGTGCGGGGCAAGAGGTCCTCCAGACGCTCGATGAGAAGGCTGTGGGAACAGATAGCCGCAGAGGTAAATGCCAGCAGTTTAGCGCCGAGGACCTGGATGCAGTGCCGCAAGAAGTTTAATGACCTCACACAAGTGGTCAAGTTCAGTGAATGCATCTTCATATGCTTCACCTCACCCTGACACACTTACCACTGTTGCAAGCCTCACACCCACATCACACAGTTTGTACACACTGCCAGCTATTCAACCATGACAGCCACAGCGCCCAAACCTATTGCACGACACTCACTGACACACTTCCCTCTCTCTTACAGGACAAGGTGGCGCACAACTGGAGGCGGCAGGAACTAACCAGAGGGGGAGAGGCGTGCCTTCATGCTCTAACCCGCATGGAGGAGATGGTGCTGGGCATTATGGGAAGGGTCATTGCTGAGGCCGTGGCCAGCGGCAGGAATGAATCCATTGGCGATGATGTTATCCTCAAACCTAATCCTCCTTCTCACATCCCACTTCCCCCTCATCCCACAATCTCTTCTGACTTAAAATATGCAGATCATATAAACATGCACTTCTTACTTCCTCCTCTCCCCTCACCACAACTTTACCCTTGTCCCTTTTTCCTTTCAGATACCCAAGAACTGCAACCTGCCCTGGCAGTGGAGGAAGACCAACAAGACAGTATTGATGAAGACGCGCTGCAGTCAGGGCAGGGAGCAAGGATAACGCAGGTGCCAGCTTGCTGGAGCGCGAGGTCGCACATGAGTTCTGCTGCAGTGGACTCAGATGAGGACGTCGATGGGCCAGGCTACAGACGGCTGATGGGTGTACACAACAAAATGCTTGGTGCATTGGGAAGCCTGCCAAAAAGTGTGCATTCAATGTCAAGGAGCATAGAGGAGTCCGGGACCAAATTGTCACAGGGCTTTGCCCAGCGCTTGGAGCCCATCATTTCCAGCATGGAACTGGTGGTCAACTCCATCAACACACTTGTAGAACCAACTATGATGCAGCGACGGATGCCACAACTTCCATTGCAGCACAAGCAGCAAAAGTTTGAGTGCTGCAGTGGAAGCTCAGGCTGCTGTCATCATGGCTGTGGATACCAGTGTTCCAGGGTGTCACAGTAGTCGAGCAATCTGTCCTCCAAAAGATTACTATGGTTGCTTAGGCGCCGCCCCAGGGGAGTGGCCGTGGTTGTGTGGAGCAAGAACCTGCTGTCCTCTCTCAGTATGACAGCATTCGTGATCCCACCTCTGCCACTCCGCCAGCCAGCCCAGACTGCTGCTGCCCATGCCGACATGTTGCAATCTGAAACCGGGCCTTCTAGGCCCAGAACTGCTTGAGGTTGTCCTCCAAGGCCATCTGCAGTCTCCTCCACTGAAAGTCAGCAACCTTCCACCAACCTTGCTGCAGCTACTGGGATAGTACTTCGTAGGAGCACTGGGACAGACAAAGGCACAGAAAACAGGCACTAAGGGAATGCACAAGGGTGATTCGTTTAAGTTTGTATGCAATATGGCATGATTTAACTTATAAATTTAGTTTGGAATGCGTATTCTATGTTGGCTTTTATTTTTGCAAATTGGCCAAGAGTGATGGTCAGTGCCAGAGGGAATGTAAGGAGTGTGGGACTGTTGGTGAATGGGGAATTAGGGTTGAGGTTACTGGTATTGCACTTGAATTAGTTCTTCACATACAGCCTGGGCAGAAAGGGGCTGTCTAGGTTACAGCCTCCCTTTCTCTTCTTCCTCTTCTGCCTCCTCCTCTTCCTCCTCCTTCTCCTCATGCTCTTGCTCCTCTGCTTCTCACTTGATAGGTGGTGGCAAGGGCTGTTCCCTTATGATGGCAAGGTTGTGCAGCATGCAGCAGACCACCACAATCTTGAGACTCTCTCAGCCGAGGACTGCAGGGCTCCTCCAGAGCGGTCCAGGCAGTGGAATCATTGCTTCAATGTGTGAATGGTCTGCTCTATCATATTTCTTGTGGCAGCATGGCTCTCATTGTATGTATACTGTACACATGTGCAGGGGTTGCAAACTGGAATCACGAGCCATGTCATTAGCGGATAGCCCTTGTCACCCAATAGCCACCCTTTGGTTTGGTTTGGTGGCTGAATTACATCTGACACAGTGGTCTGCTGCAGAATGAAGGCTGCCAGGATACTGGGCATTGACCAGCATGATTCGCTGTGTTGGTCACATACCAGCTGCATGTGGAAGCAGTGGAATCCCTTCCAGTTCAGGACATGGCAGAATTGACATGAGGCACATGCAAAGCAACGTATGTGCCGCCAATGATGCCCTGCACCATGGGGAAGGCTGCAATTCTTGCAAATCCTCGTGCTTGCTCCGCCTGCTTCTCTCTGGCAAGAGGGAATGAAATGAAGTTATCTCTCTTGGAATAGAGAGCCTCAGTGGCCTCCCTTATGCAGCAGTGCATTGCAAACAGCAAGATGTTGCTACTACCTCCAGCACCAGCCTGGAAGAAGCCAGGCACATAAAAGTTCATTGCCACAGCCACCTTCACAGCCAATGGCAATGCAATCCTTGCCCTGCTCTGAGGTTAGAGTTGTGTCTGCAGCAGTTGGTAGATTTCAGTGACGGCCTCCTTAGTGAAGCGCAGGCATCTCAAACATTGGTCCTCGCTGAGGTTCAGGTATGAGAATTGCTCCCTGAATACCCTGGGCAGAAATGGCCTCCTGCTTCCCCGCCTCCCTCTTTTTAGCAGCTCGTCCCGCTCTGCATGGTCTCTGCTCATTTTCCCAGTCATGCTTGACTCCAAGAGGAAGGCCTACTAGTGCACCCATGTCTAGCAGCAACTGGTTTGTGCAGAAGCCTTGAAGTCAGCAAAAAGTACTTCAGCACCTTCCACACCACTCCTTGTAGACTTTTGAAACTTGAAACAACTATAGAAAGCACCAAAAACATGTAGAATTGTAGCAACAGCCAGAAGAAATAAACCAGCAACTAACCTGTAAGTAGTTGATGATCCCTTTAAATACCGCTAGTAGGGGCCCTTCATGCTGCGTAACGTGTATTCAGCTGTGCGAGGGTAAATCAAATCAAATCAAATTAAATCAACTTTTATTGTCATTGTTAGTGCACAAGTGCAGTACAACGAAATGTAGGCTTGCAGCTCCCGAGAGTGTACAATTTGGATTAGGGCACTTAAACATTTCAACATACATTTGTACATATATATTAGCATAAATATGACATATGAAAGAGGGCATTGGCTGGAGCATGGAGCTCCAAAATGCACACTGATTGACATTATGATCTGCCTGCTCTGCATACTTCCGGCAGACATTAACTGCATGCACATTAACCCCTTTACCAAGATGGCATCAGAAGTGTGCTCATGCGCTCCAGACGCCATTTTTGAATCCTAAGGGCACTCGTAGCACCCAAAAAAAGGGCGCTACCGAGCCTCATTTCGCCATCAATGTTTAGACCAGAAGGCTGAAAAATGCCTAAAACAAAGAGTTGATGTTGATTGGAGCATTGTAGGAAACCCAAGATAAAAAGCTTAGAGTAAGAATGAAAGAATGGAGTTAAAATGATGAGCCACACGGAGTTAAGGATTAAGATCATGCTTGCAAACAGAACAGAGCTATTCGGTATAGCAGTCACTGACCCTCCATTCGGCTTCCTAGCGTAAAGAACGCTACACCATAAGCAATGATTATGGTAGACAAGACGAGAGGAAGTGGATATAAATTTTTGACTCTCTGTGAAGTGTATTTGAGTCCACAAGCGATTGATGTGAGAAGAGCTGAATAGAAAGGTGTTGCATCTTCTATAGTTATTAGATCTACTGCAGTTGCATGGGAATGTGCTTGGAGAAGAGCAAACAGTACTGAGGGTGATAGAGGAGTGAACAACAATGTCTTGGAGGCAATGGATCATCCAGAAAGCAGTAGTGGAAAGGAGGGGAGGGGAGAGGTGCTAGGTGCTAGATGGGGAGGAGAGACAGCCAGACAGAGTGAATACACACGCTGAAGATGGGCTGCTGAATTTTTAGTGTTTTTAGTGTTTAAAGTGGGGAAAAAAAAGGTTCATTTCAAGTTTAAAAAGGTTTTAAAGTTAAATTTAGTTCTAGTTAAGTTAGTTTAGTTTGTTTAGTTAAGTTTAAGTTTAGTTTAGTCTAGATTAAGTAAGGAAGGAAAAGACCACCAAAGGAAAAAAAACCAGAGGAAACTAGAAAAAAAAAGCCAAAGGAAAAAAAAGAAATAAGGGAAAAAAAAACAAACGGGGCCACAGCAGCAGCAGAAGCAAGGTGACTCGGCCGCATCGGGAACCGAGGCGCGAAGGCCGCACGGAGACGCAGCGGCAGCCGGAGCGAGGAGACTCGGGGAGGCCGCTTCGGGAAACGAGGCGAATCGGGGAGGCCGCACGGAGACGCAGCGGCAGCCGGAACGAGGTGACTCGGGGAGCCCGAGCGGCGAACGAGACACGGCCCGATCGGCGGCCGCAGTCCAGCACCCGAGCGACGACCGCAGTCCAGCACCCGAGCGACGGCCGCAGTCCAGCACCCGAACGGCGAACGAGGCACAACCCGAGCGGCGGCTGGGCTAGAAAGCCCGGGAAAGGCCCGAGGAGCCAGGCCCAGAGACCTCTGAGGAGAAGGGGAGCAACCAGAAGGCTTCCAGAAGCAAACCAAGACTGTGAGTACAGGGCCCAGGGAGGGAGACTGAAGCCAGGGAAAGGCCCGAGGAGCCAGGCCGAGACAGAGGCACAGAGGCCTCTGAGGGGGAGGGGAACAGCCCGAAGGCACCGGGAAACAGCGGCTCACAGACCCAGACCTGAGAAGGGTGAACCCAGAAGCCGAGGCCCAGGGACCACGGGGTCGGAGAGGGGGACCGGGAAAGCTCGCGAACAGGGAGAGGGAAACACCAAACCCGGGGCCCCAGAAAAGCTTATTCTAAGATCAACAATACTTTACCAAAAATGAGCGAATCAGAAGATCCACAACAGCCCCGCTTCCAGATTCCCCCCAACACTGCAAAAAAAGCTATAAAAGCGATCAAGCATGAGCAGATGAGAGAAAAACCAGAAACACTTTTTGCTGACTGTTACAACAATGGGACAAAAAGTAACCTCATTTTCTACTCAGATCAGCCAGTGGCTTGGATCACAGCAATAAAATCACACTATACCAATGTTAAGCTAGAAAATACCGCAAATGGGTCCATAATGAAAATTAACACACCAGGAGACAGTTCAACTACGACGGTCAACGCGTACAATACCGGGACAATATTAGTGCAAGGCAACCTCGACAAATTTGCAACGGCCTTCAGGACACTGAAAAAATTAACTAAGGGGGGAAGGAACAGCCCCAGAGTGGCCCGCACTCCCCCCAACATTGACAACTTACCAGGAGAAAATCTGCCTGGTCAGGAGGTGAACGAGCCACACAGTTCAAACCAGACACTAACCCCGGGGAACCACAGCCACACGATACAACTGACAAACCCCAGCATAACTACCAGGGAGGAAGCCACACATAGTCCCCCTACCATTCCCAGCTCACCAAGAGAAGAGCAGCATAGCCAGGAAGTGAGTGAGCCCTCCAGGGCCGACCAGCCTAGCCAGGAAGTGAGTGAGCCTACCAGGGCCGACCAGACACATACCCCGGGATCACACAGCCAGATACAACCAAAAGATAAATTTAATCAATTAGAGATAGAGATGGTTAAACTTAGAGAGGACTTCCTCAAAATGAATGACAATCAAAATCAGGAGAGGGAGAGACACAAGAGAGAGCTGAAGCTACTTGAGAACCAGGTGAATCTACTTAGGAATCAGGTGAAAGAGCTGCAGGAAAAAGAAGAGAGCCATAGAGGAGAGAAAACACCATTAGACCAGCAACCAGAGGCTAGAGATAAGACAAGACAGAGCCGGACGGAACGGCTGCACTCCCACACGGAACAAAAGCAACAGACACACAATACAAGGGGTGCCACACAGACCGACCAGCATACTGATTCGCAATCTTCCCCCACCACCGTGGAACCACAAGCGGGCCGCTCACAAGAGGTACGCACACACCAGACACCCCAGCCCAGCACACACACTATGAGTCCAAGCGAAAGCCACCAGACAGTAAACACAAACAAGGCTGACGTCGTAATACTCATAGACTCAAATGGGAAATTTCTATGGGAGAAAAAGCTATTCCCTAGAAGTAAAGTAGAAAAGATCTGGTGCCCAACAACAAACAGAGCCATGGGATGGCTGACCAAAGCCAGATTAGGCTCCCCCCAACACATAATAATACACACGGGCACAAATGACCTAAAGACCCAACAGAAAGAAGTAGCAACATCGCTCAGAGCAATGATTAGGAAAGCAAGCAGTACATTTCCAAACACTAGAATCACTGTTTCCACAATATTGCCGAGAACAGACTTCAACAACAACACAATTCATGAGATAAATGCCAGCATAGCAAGAGACTGCGAATCAAACCACAACGTACACCTGGCCCAACACCCCACCCTCGATGAGGAATGTCTTTACGACCACGTCCACATCCAAAGGCAAAGAATATCGATCCTTGCTAAAGCCCTGAAGGACGTCGCTTTTAACCGGGTCCATACCCAGACTCCAAGAGGACCCCCCCCCGACCACCAGAGATCAGCGGGGTACATATCAGGAACACTACAAGGACCACCAACACACCAACCGAGACCAGAGAGGATCCCCATGCAAAACAACAATGTCAGACCTGCACCACTCCTGTCCCACAGGGGAATAGGACTGCTCCCAGCCAGACAGAGGGAGAGATGCACAGGACGTACGCAATACCTCAGACAGAAACAATCCATTAAGAGACAATAAGCAGATGTGCAGCAGCATCTACTTCCGCCTTATGGATCAAGGACTAATTAATAGAAAGAACTGTAACCAAATTGTATTAACTTTTGTAGACAACTGATGTGATCTTTTTTTTCCCACACTTAGACACGACAAACACGTACCACTCTTTAACCTATCATAGTAAAAGATCAAACTTAACATGAAATCCTTATATATTTCGACCTGGAATATCCAAGGTCTACGCTCTTCACTGCGAGAAGTGAAAAGTAGGACCCCAGAGTTCATAGATGAAACTAAAGACCTAGATATTATCATTTTACAGGAAACTTGGTATAAAGGAAAAGGACACACTGGCTGTCCCCAAGGGTACACTGAGCTGGTGGTGCCCTCCAATAAATTACCAAGTGTAACCCAAGGCAGAGACTCCGGAGGCATACTGATCTGGTTTAAAACAGAACTTAAGAATTACATCAAATTTATAAAAAAGGGCGAAAACCATATGTGGCTCAAACTTGAGAGGGAGATTATCTCAAACACCCAAGATGTTTACATTTGCGCACTTTATATCCCTCCAATCGATTCCCCGTACTTTAAAGAGGACACCTTCTCCAACATGGAGGGGGAAATTATCCAATACCAGGCCCAGGGGAACGTGTTGATCTGTGGGGACCTCAATTCAAGAACGGGCGAAGAACCAGACTTCACCAATAATCAGGGAAACAATTATGTTTTCGGGAATAACCACT
Organism: Somniosus microcephalus; assembly: GCF_052327205.1. Classification (NCBI taxonomy): domain Eukaryota; kingdom Metazoa; phylum Chordata; class Chondrichthyes; order Squaliformes; family Somniosidae; genus Somniosus; species Somniosus microcephalus. Next base: position 129,852,900 of record NC_140993.1, read on the forward strand.
TTGACATCCCTTCCCTTCCATACAGGCATAACTGCGACAAGCAGTCAAATACCAACGGAAAACAGCTACTACAGCTCTGTCGAAACCTGGGTCTGTACATTGTCAATGGTAGGTTCATAGGAGACCTCCTAGGAAGATCGACCTATTGCTCACCTCTTGGCTGCAGCACAGTAGACTATATGATTACAGACTTAGACCCATCCTCTTTCAGAGCATTCACAGTCAAACCACAAACAACACTGTCAGATCACAGTCAAATTACTATGTTCCTCAAAAAGACAGAAACAAACAACATAGAAACACAACCCAGTAAACTGTACAACACCAAAAAATCGTACAGATGGGCCAAAAACGACACGGAAAAATACCAGAAAACAATTAGCAATGCATCAACTCAAGCTCTCTTAGACACCTTTCTGGATAACATATACACTCACAATAAAGAAGGCGTAAACCGGGCAGTTAGTAAACTAAACAATATTTTTGATAATTTGGCAACAAATGCAAACTTGAAAGCTCGCAAGAACAAACCCAAAACAAAAAACTATGAAAAATGGTTTGACCGAGATTGCCATAACATGAGGAAAAAACTTAGAAAAATATCAAACCAAAAACACAGACATCCAGAAAACGAGGAACTACGCCTTACTTATTGTCAGACACTAACACAATACAGAAACACACTCAGAACCAAAAAAGAGCAATATATTAAGAATACACTCAGCTCCATGGAGGAATCCATTGATTCCAATTGTTTCTGGGAAAACTTGAAAACACTACACAAAAAACAACACGACGATTTGGCCATTCAAAATGGGGACACATGGGTAAACCACTTTGAAAAATTATACCAGAAAAAAACACTAAGACCAGAGCAACACCAAATATGCAAAAAACTGGAAAAGCTAGAAATGGCCATAAAAGATAACCAAAACCCGCTGGACGCCATAATAACAGAAAAAGAACTTCTTGAAAAACTCAAGGACCTGCGACCAGGAAAAGCCTGCGGGACAGATGGCATACTAAACGAGATGATTAAACACACAGACAACAAAATGAAACTGGCTATCCTAAAACTCTTCAACTTGGTTCTGAGTGTCGGTTATTTCCCTGATATCTGGAACAAAGGACTCATAACGCCCATATACAAAAGTGGGGACAAAATCGACCCAAACAACTATCGAGGCATCTGTGTAAACAGTAACCTGGGGAAGGTATTCTGTAGCATCATAAACAAAAGACTTATAAACTTCCTTGAGGAGCACAATGTCTTGAGTAAAAGCCAAATTGGATTCCTGCCAAACTATAGAACATCCGATCATATCTTCACCCTACAGACCCTAATTGACAAACACGTTCACAATAACAAAAGCAAAATCTACGCATGCTTTGTAGATTTCCAGAAGGCTTTCGACTCCATCTGGCATGACGGTTTATTCCTGAAACTTATCGAAAGTGGGGTAGGAGGGAAAACATATGATGTAATTAAATCAATGTATACAAACAACAAATGTGCAGTTAAAATTGGAGACAAACAAACAAAATACTTCCCACAGGGGCGGGGGGTGACGCAGGGCTCGCCAATCTCACCGACACTCTTTAATATTTACATAAATGGATTGGCAAAACTACTTGAACAATCTACAGCACCCGGCCTCACCCTATATGAATCCAAGGTTAAATTCCTCCTCTATGCAGACGACCTGGTTCTGCTGTCACCTACTAAAGAGGGGCTACAGCAAAACCTGGACCTGCTGGAGTCGTACTGCCAGACTTGGGCCCTGACAATAAATCCCCAAAAAACCAAAGTCCTTGTGTTCCAGCAAAGATCCAAACATCAGGGACCCAAAATAAATTTCACAGTAGGAACAACCAAAATTGAACAAACCACTAACTACACATACTTGGGCTTAAAAATCAGTTCTACGGGAAACTTCAAACTGGCTGTGAATGAACTGAAAGAGAAAGCAAGAAGGGCTTTCTATGCCATCAAAAAATCAATCCAAATAGAAATCCCAATTAGCATTTGGCTCAAAATTTTCAAATCAGTAATTGAACCAATTGCACTCTATGGCAGTGAGGTATGGGGACCGCTAACTCAACAAGAATTTGCAAAATGGGACAAACACCCAATTGAGATCCTACATGCAGAATTCTGTAAAAGTATCCTCCGGACTCAAAGGAAAACAGTAAACAATGCATGCAGGGCGGAACTAGGCCAATATCCATTAATAATCACTATCCAAAAAAGAGCCACCAAATTTTGGAATCACCTACAAATGAGCAATCCCCAATGCTATCACTACGACGCCCTGAAATGCCAAGAGCTGACCATAAAGAAGAATACCCTCAGTCAATTAGTCCTGGGACTCAGTGAAGTAACTACTAACAATACTAACAATAACCAGCCCCAGGACAGTGACAGGGTAACACAAAGAATTCGACCCAACACAATCGTCGCTAAGCAAAAGGAAAAATATCTGACATATTGGGCAGAAACAACAAAAACCCAAAGCAAACTCAATTGCTACTTGGCCCTAAACAGACAATACAACATAGCTGATTACCTGACCATGGTAAAGGATAACAAACTGAGAAGAACCTTGACAAGGTACAGACTTAGCGAACATAGCCTAGCGATCGAAAAAGGCAGACACAGGCAGACCAGGCTGCCAAGAGAGGACAGGATATGCTCTCACTGCAGTCAGGGAGTGGTGGAGACAGAGATGCACTTCCTCACAGCTTGTGGAAAATATCAGGGCATCAGGGAGAATTTCTACCAAAAATTCTCACAAATATGCCCTGATTTCAGAAATCTGAATGACAACCAAAAACTCCCATTCCTACTGGGAGAGGAGAGAAGCTGTATAACACTGGCGGCGCACTATGTTACAGCTTGCCATGAACAGAGGGACAACCAGTAAACTAAGAAAAAAATATATATAGACAATGCGAATGTATGTTTATACACTCAGGGATATACCTGTTTATACACTGTATGAATAGAACTGCGTTTATGTGCTAAACCATAAATGTATTTTGATGCTTTGGCAACATAAGATGTGACTTATCATGCCAATAAAGCGATTTAAATTGTAAAATTGTAAAAATTGCTAGATGCTAGGACCATGTTGTAGGTGGCTGAATGGGCAAAAGTAATCAGGTGGATATAAGGGTTAGTGGGATGGAATGTGAAGACGAGAGATCATTTTATTCTTGTGAAACGAAGTAGAAGGGCTGATGGGGAAGAATACAAAATAGGGCAAATGCACTATTCACTTTTTTAAATTCTTGGAACGTCGATGTTGCTGGCATCCATAGTTGTCCTTGAGTAGGTGATGGTTGGCCTCTTCTTGAACTGCTGCAGTCCGTGAAGTGAATGCACTCCCACAATGCTGTTCGGTAGCGATTTCCAGGATTTTGACCCAGTGATGATGAAGGAACAGCGATATATGTCCAAGTCAGGATAGTTGTGACTTGGAGGAGATGGTGTTCCCATGCACCTGCTGCCCTTGTGCTTCTGGTGGAGTTGGTGAGTTTGGGAGGTGCTGCTGAAGACGCCTTGGTGTGTTGCGGCAGTACATCCTGTAGATGGTACACAGTGCAGCCGTGGTATGCAGTGGTGAAGGGGGTGGACACTTAGACTAGTGGATGATGTGCCAACAAAGCAGACTGCTTTGGTCTGGATGGTGTTCAGCTTCTTGGAGGTTGTTGCAGTTGCACGCATTCCAGCAAGTGGCGAATATGCCATCACGCTCCTGAATTATGCCTTGTAGGTGGTGGAGTAGCTTTGGGGAGTCAGGAGGTGAGCCACTTACCAAATAATACCCAACTCTAACCTGCTCTAGTAGCCACGGTTTTTATGTGGCTAGGCCGGTTGAATTTCTGGACAATGGTGACTCCCAGGATGTTGATGTTGGGGGTCTTGGTGATGGTAATGCCATTCAATGTCAAAGGAAGGTGGTTAGGTATACTCTTTTTGGAGATGGTCGTTGTCTAGCACTTGTGTGGTATTTATATTACAAGCCACTTATCAGCCTAAGCCTGGATGCTGTCCAGGTCTTTCTGCATGCGGGCACAGGCTGTTTTATTATCTGAGAAATTACAAATGCAACCGAACACTGTGCAATCATCAGCAAACAGTCCCACTTCTGACCTTATGATGTTGCGCCTAGGATGCTGCTCTGAGGAACTCCTGCAGTGATGTCCTGTGATGCCTCCAACAACCACAATCATCTACGTTCGTGCTAGGTATTACTCCTGCCACTGGAGAGTTTTCCTGCTGATTCCCATTGATTTTAGTTTTACTAGGGTTCCTAGGTGCCACATTTGGTCAAATGCTGTCTTAATGTCAAGGTCAGTCACTCTCACCTCACCTCAAGAATTCACATCTTGTCTCGATGTTTGGACCAAGGCTGTAATGAGACCTGGAGCTGAGTGGTCTGGGTGGAACCCAAATTCTGCATCGGTGAGCATACTATCTGTCTCTGCTCTTTTGTGTGCATAGACACCAGAAACTTTCCAAGGATTTTCTTCTCCAAAATAGACTGGTTATAGTCATACAAAGGCTTATCAAGAGGATGAACCATAACAGTGTAACTGATCACATGGTGTTTCACTCAGTAACTAGTGTCATTCATCAATATTCACAAAAAGAGCTTTGAATGGCCAAGAAAGTACAGGAGCTTGAAACTATGGGGATTCATTGCTCAACCATTGCACAAGCTGTTAAGAAATGGTTCTCTTCTTTCATGCACCAAAGATTGTTGGACATAATTTGTTGTGTTGCTCATTAGGTTGGCTGTCATATTGCTGGTGTAGTCCAGCTTCTTCTGTAGAGAAATAAAATGAAAACAGTTTAAGATTATAGAATAAGTAGTTTTCTAATATTTGTGTCATATATGAGACATCAAACATGATTGCCCATGACTGCAATGTTCAGAATTAAATATTTGGAGTTGAATATTTCATATTTTGTATTGAGTATTTTATCTATTATGAATAGTATACTGTGTTTTATAAACTTATATTAAAAGACACATACAAAGATTTGCCAGGTTCAGCAGAAGACTTTCCTACAGCATAGTCTCAACTCTTTCCAAGCTTCCAAGAACTGAACCGAAAAGGGTCCAGACATTTTTTTGGCAGGCGTCGTGGTTGGTCCTCTCCCTATGGCTGTGTAAACTTGGTGCTGGACTGAAATCTATAGTGTAATCATTTTAACATAATTGTTTTCTGACATACATCCATATTCTTATCAGAAAAATTGTATTCTATTGCTCTATAGCTTCATACCAAACCTTACAAATGGTAGATAGATTCTTGATAAGCAAGGGGGTGAAAGGTTATTGGGGGTAGGCGGAAATGTGGAGTAATCAGATCAGCCATGATTTTATTGAATGGCGGAGCAGGCTCGAAGGGCCGAGTGGCCTACTCCTGCTCCTTATTCATATGTTCGTATGTTTGTACAATACACCTGTTATTGGCTGGTCTCCTATTTAACAACTCACCTATATTTAGATCCATCTTCTATTCTTTAAAACATAGCTTACTCATTCCTTTCTGTAAGTTAGCCACTTTTACTATTATGCTATGTCAGTATTACTATCCAGTAACTTAGAGATGTCAAGGGCATAGTTTGCAGCTTGTGAGAGATTTAAAATTACTGAAATAATTTTAATTTATTATCAACAGTAAATTACTGCACATAAATGTGGATGATATTAGGCCAGAAATTCGGGTCGGGTGCTTGCCGCGCGTGCAAGCCCCCAATGAGCACTTACCCGGCGCGCTGACATTTAAATCCTGGCCCGCAATGCATTTCCCCTCACTGGCCAGCTTGAGGTCCTGCCGCGCTGTGCGTGCGTGACCCAGCGGCGTACTTAGTGCGATGAGCCGGCTGGGATCACGTGGGCACTGGGCAACCAATGGGAGGTTGCAAAAGGTCATTCATAAGTTTGACAGTGAGAGCTGTCAAACTCATGAAAACTGCTGGCCCCAAAACACTACTTAAACCTGAAAGAAAATTAAAAAAAACATTGCAATACTTAAATGAACCATAAATAACTATGAAAAACTATTTTAAACAATAATTTGAAAATTTGAAAACATTTTTTTTATAAAAAATCGGGGCTAAAACTAAACTTACCTTACTGTAAATTCTTTAAAAATAACAAACCTGTGGGAAAAAAAATTCTAAATTGTACTAAAAGCCCACTTACCTGTAAAACTAAGTACTTACACTTGTTTTTTCCTCGCGTAAAAACCGGAGGCCTTTACACACGCGCAACTCTGAAAAAAAAGGGAATTTCACTGCGCACGCGCTGCCTGTGCAGTCGCGCACGCTGTGCCTCTGAACCCCTTCGTTCAGAGGACTGGAAATGCCGGCGTTCCCCGCATGCGCGGTGTTTCCTGAACGCCGGCATTTCATCCGGCCAGATGCGTGAGTAACCAGACCGTACTCACGCATTTGGACCCGAATTTCTGGCCCAATATTTGTGTAGCTCGGTAGTGAAGTCTTACTATTTGCACATTGCTTTCCAACTTACTGCAATCTCTTCTCTGTCCTCTCTTCAAGGAGCTGATGGTCAGCTAGGGTACAGTTCTTAAGGAATGATTCGGGAACTAAACAGAAGATAGAAGAGAAAATAATGAAATATGTTGATCTGCTCCATGTTGTATCGGTACCTTTTTTACCTAGACACAATTTAGGACTCAGAACTCAGAGATTCAAACATGAAGTGCTTTATTCAGGAAGGAATGGAAGTTCTGGAAAGTTCCAAACAAAGAGAGCTAAACTTAACGAAGAGAACACCCAACCATTTATCTGCTGTGACAGCGCCACCACAGGTGGGAGGAGAACACACAATACATAACATATTCCTCCCCTCTTAAATGGAAGGTCCACATTATTCCTCAACAGGTAAGTTACTTTCAATGCACTCAACTAACCTAGAGTAGAGGTAGACTGCCTCAACCCCTGACTTTACCCTGGAGTTTATTCTGCCCCAGTCTTGTGGGTAAGTCACTAAGCCTACAGATCCAAGCGTCTTGGAGGCCGCCGCTCTCTGACAGGATACCAGCGGTCATCGCTGGCTTCCACAGCAGTAGGCATTGACACAGGCCTAGATGGAGAAGGTGCCTGTGTCAGTTGAAAGTCAGGAGTTTGCACAGGTGGAACAGTCTCTTTGACTTCCTGTGTTGGAGAAGAGCACTGTGGCAAAGGATGCTGGTTTGCGGTATCATTCGGAAACAGTTCAGGCCAACCAGCCTTTGGAGCCTCTATGGCTGTCTCTGCTCCTAGCAACAGTTGATCTGTGTGTCTTCTCCAGACAACGTCCTCAGCAGTCTCAAACGTGTAAGACACAAGGCCCGTCTGCGCGATCACCGTAGCAGGAACCCATTTCGGTCCAGTGTTGTAGTTTCGAGCTAGGACGTGCTCTCCCAGATGAAACCGTCTCTCCTTGGCTCTTTTTTCTCTCTTTTCAACTTGAGCTTGTTGTTGACGATGGACAACCTGCTCTGCCCTTGGAGGTTTGAGTAAGTCAAAACTTGTCCGCAACTGCCTCTTCATCATGAGCGAAGCGGGGGATGTTTTGGTTGTGGCATGCGGCTCGTTCCTGTAGGACAACAGGAAGCTGTTCAGATGTTGGTGGATTGAGACCTGACCTTGCGATGCCGTCAAGGTGTGCTTCAAAGTTTGCACGAACCTTTCTGCCTGGCCGTTAGTAGAGGGATGATAGGGCGCAGACCTGATGTGTTGGACACCATTCACATGGAGGAAGGTTGCAAACTCCTGTGATACAAATTGTGGACCGTTGTCACTTACGAGTTGTTCCGGTGAGCCATAACGGCTGAACATCTCACCAAGTTTCTCAATTGTTTTCTCTGCCATGGTAGACCTCATCACAACGACCTCCAGCCACTTGCTACGAGCATCCACAACCACCATAAACACCTTCTCTTCGAAAGGACCGGCGAAGTCCACATGTACTCGCTGCCACCCTTCTGCAGGCCAATCCCAGGGGTGTAGGGTTGCCAGCTGTGGAACATTCCAGACCCTTTGACATGGGGAACAGGTTTTGGCTTTCTCCTCAACATTTCCATCGAGACCTGGCCACCAGAAGTAGCTTCTTGCCATTTCCTTTAGCCGAACCATCCCACTGTGGCCTGTATGAAGTTGTTGCAGTATAGGTTCCCTCAGAGGTGGCGGAATGATGACACGGCGTCCCCAAAGAAGACAACCTGCCTGGGCGGAGAGCTCATTTCTTTTTGAAACGTAAGGTTTCAAACTAGGAGAATTTCCTATAGCTCTACCTCGAATGACATTGTCCATTACCTCAGACAGGACTGGATCGTTGCGGGTGTACCTTCGCACCTGAACTGCAGTGACAGGTGCTCCCTCCACTTGTCTAAAGTAGAAGATGTCTATCTGACGAGGCTCTGGGGGAGTAACAGGCAAGGGTAGCCTCGAGAGTCCGTCTGCATTGCCGTGCAAGTCTGATTTGCAATATTTGATGTTGTATGTGTGTCCTGACAGCAGTAAAGCCCACCTTTGCATCCTGCTTGCAACGAGAGACGGAATTCCGGTGTGGGGCCTGAAGATTGAAGTCAATGGACGGTGGTCCATCAGGAGTGTGAACCTTCTCCCAAACAGGTACTGATGAAATTTTCAAATTCCAAAAACGATTCCCAAGGCCTCGCGCTTGATCTGCGCATAATTACTCTTGGCCTTGTTCAAGGTGCGTGATGCGAAGGCGATAGGTTTCTATTCACCCAAAGGCATGATGTGGGATATGACTGCTCCCACACCATATGGTGATGCATCACATGCTAGCTGCACGGGTAGCTTTGGGTCAAAGTGTGTCAGGACCTCCGATTTCAGCAATGCATTCTTGGCTTGGGCGAAAGCTTCGTTGCACAGCTCAGTCCATTTCCATGTTTTACCTTGACATAGCAAATGATGTAACGGTTTCAGCAATGTTGCTAAGTCTGGAATAAACTTCCCATAGTAGTTAAGTAGCCCCAGAAATGAACGTAACTGTCTCACATTCTGGGGTGCTGGGGCCTCTCCGATCGCCTTGACCTTTGACGGCGCCTTATGCAGGCCAGTAGAGTCAATCACATGCCCCAGGTACTCAACTGAAGACTGAAAGAATTCACATTTGTCTTTACGAACTCTGAGTCCGTACTCTTTCAGTCGTTGTAGTGTCGCATCCAAGTTCAGAAGATGATCCTCCTCATTTGTCCCAGTGACAAGGATGTCGTCCAGGTAGCACTGGACTCCTGGCAGTCCACTCAAAATCTGATCCATTGCCCTTTGGAATAGAGCAGGGGCCGACGTAATTCCAAACGGAAGGCAGCAGTACCTGTATAGCCCCTTGTGTGTCACAATTGTCAACAGCTCCTTTGATTTGTCATCGACATGCGTTTGTAGATAAGCCTGGCATAATCTATTTTGCTGAACTTTTGCCCTCCGGCCAGGCCCGTAAAAAGATCATCAATGAGGGGAAGAGGGCACTGTTCCGCAGATAGCACCGGGTTAATAGTCACTTTAAAATCCCCGCAGATTCGAACAGATCCATCCTTTTTCAGGACAGGAACAATGGGTGTGGCCCATTTGCTCTTGCTCACAGGCTCCAGGACGCCATTCTCGACTAAGGCCTTCAAGTTAGCCTCAACTTTTGGCCTAATTGCATAGGGTACAGGTCGGGCTTTGTGAAACTTCGGCTTGCTGTCAGGTTTAATGTCCAGTCTCACACTGATCTTTTTCATGCTCCCAAGTTCCCCATTGAAGAGTTCTGCATGTTTGTTTAACACTGCAGTCAGACCTGACTCCCCTTTTGACATCATGCGGACTGCAGGCCAGTCCAGTGTGATTTTCTCTAGCCATGCACGTCCCAGTAGCGATGGGTAATTTCCCTTTACCACATATAGTGGCAATTTTGCAGTCTGTCCGTTCAATTTAACTGTCACCTCAATGGCGCCTCTCATGGCCACAGGTTCGCCGGTATACGTCTTTAGCACAATGTTTGTTGGCTGAAGGGTAAGATGCTTTAGCATTTTGTTGTAGACAGTGTCTGAAACAAGGGACACAGCCGCGCCTGTGTCCACCTCCATCCGCACTGATTGTCCCTCCACCAGTGGTGACACCCAGTAGCCATTTGAACCACCTGCAACCGTCAGTATGTGCACCTCTTCCTCCTCAGAGGTGTCGCTCCCCTCTGTTTTGCTTGTTCCATCATACTGCACTGAATGAACACTCTTTTACTTCTCTTGTCCAAATACAGACATTTTGCATCCATGCTTCCCAGCTCTGTCTGTTCTTTTTTTACCTCTACAGGCACGTTCAATGTGACCCTTTTTGCCACAATTTCGGCATTCCAGCTCCGTACACCAGCAGTCATTAGCGTGATGGCCCGTTTTCCCACAATGGTAACATGTGCCGTTCCGCGCACCTTTAGGCTCAGACGACACCTTGTGAACTCTCCCTGTTGAACTCAACTGGTGAGCCTCCTTTTCTGCCATCTCCATGGAGACACTAACTTCAATGGCCTTTTCAAGAGTAAGGTTGTCCTCAGTAAGAAGCCGCTTCTGTGTGGCTGCACTTTGCAGACCACACACAAGTCTGTCTCTAATGGTGTCATTCAGCACCTCCTTGAACTGGCAGTGTTCCGACAACCTTTTTAAAGCAGCAATGAACATCGTCACTGATTCCCCCTCCTCTTGATTCCGTTTGTGAAATCTAAATCTCTCAGCAATAACCAGAGGTTTTGGTGAAAAATGTGCTCCAAGAATTTCCACTAGTTGCTTATATGTTTTAGTTCCTGGCTTATCTGGCTGCACAAGGCTGCGAAGTAAATTGAATGTCTTCGGCCCCATTACACTCAAAAAGGTAGGCACAACCTTTTCGTTTGCCACCGCATTCGCCAAGACAAAATAATCAAAACGTTCCGTATAAGCGCTCTATTGCTCCACATTTTCATCAAAATCACTGATGTTTCCTAATATAGTAGCCATCTTACGTTTCAAATTTAAATTTCTGTCTACTCACTGCACCCGTAACGTACGCAGATTCATCCCATCCTCATCGCCACTTTGTTGTGTCGGTACCTTTTTTACCTAGACACAATTAGTACTCAGAACTCAGAGATTCAAACATGAGGTGCTTTATTCGAAGGGAAAGGGAAGTTCTGGAGAGTTCCGAACAAAGAGAGCTAAACTTAACCAAGAGAACACCCAACCATTTATCTGCTGTGATAGCACCACCACAGGTGGGAGGAGAACACACAATACATAACATTCCATATTCTTTGAATAGAATTATCCTCTGTACCACTAAAATTGCTCCAGTCTATGCTGAGTTATCTGATCAAAGCAGTGATCTTTCTTTCTTCTCTTTCTTTCACACATATTGCAAAATCAGTGCTGCAGGGTGAATTGCTTGTGGAGTTTTCATACATTTACCTATAGTTAAACAAAATAAAAGCATAAAATTTGTAGCAGCAAATGTAATCGGCAACGTGATGATATTGTATTTTCTCTATGTAGAAACTTGGGTAAGGATTATCAGGATACATTACAACAACAATGCTGGCCCATAGCTGTGGCTCAGTGGATAGCACCCTTGCCTTTGAGTCAGAAGGTTGTGGGTTCAAGTCCTGTTCCAGAGACTTGAGCACACAAACCTAGGCTGACACTCCAGTGCAGTAGTGAGGGAGCGCTGCACTGTCAGAGGTGCTGTCTTTTGGATGAGACGTTAAACCAAGGCCCAGTCTGCTCTCTCAGGTGGATGTAAAAGATCCCATGGCACTATTTTGAAGAAGAACAGGGGAGTTATCCCCAGTGTCCTGGCCAATACTTATCCCTCAATCAATATCACTAAAACAGATTATCTGGTCATTATAACATTGCTGCTTGTGGGAGTTTGCTGTGCGCAAATTGGCTGCCTTGTTTCCTACATTACAACAGTGACTACACTTCAAAAATTACTTCATTGGCTGTAAAGTGCTTTGAGATGTCTAGTGGTTGTGAAAGGTGCTGTAGAAATGCAAAATAACAACAGAAAATGCTGGAAAAACTCAGCAGGTCAGGCAACATCCTTGGAGAGAAATTAGAGTCGACGTTTCGGGTCTAACCCTTTTTCAAAACTGGAAAGGAAATGAAATAGATCGAAAGGCAGGGCTGGGAGAGAACAAAAGAAGTGAAGAGACATTAAGAGGTATTCAAAACGAGACGGGATGGTGATAGGACTAGTGGAGACAAAAGACGGCTCAGATTAGGTGTTGAAATGCAAGTCTTCCTTCCTTCTTCCATTGTAGAACACATTTCAGATAACGATTGTATTCAAAATGTCTGCAGCTAGAGACTGGAATCCTGGATTACAGCACAAAGTAGAATTGTAGATTTTTTTGAGAATTGCACCTCAAGATATCTTACCCTGAACTGTATAATTTCCTCAATTAATAAGCACTATAACTGATTTTGTAAGATAATGACAGTAAGATTTTTTTTAAAGTTGCTCTGAGCCTTCCAGAACTCCCCAATGTAAAAAATGTTTCCTTAACAAAGTTAACATTTCTTGTGAGGATAATGAAGAAAGCTGCCATCAGTCTGTTTCCTTGATTCTGTGCATTGCACAGGCCAATTTTTGGAACATTGACGCAACAGCATTTTGCAATAACATCAGTTTTTTCCTGTTTGACATGGAAGAACTAATTCCACTACAATGACTCACTCACTCATGGGCCAAATTAGTGAATTAAATCTACTTTCTGTGGCATTCCTGACTTAATTACTTTAACAGTTGCATTTACTTAGCAAAATATTTCACAAGAGAAGCAAGCAGATTGATGAGCAAGTCTGGGCATTGTTCAAGACAATGAATACCTGTAGATTTGATTTGAACCCAGTCCTAGGGTACTAATTATTTGAAGTTACTTCAGAAATAGAAAAATTAGCTCATGCCAATTGGACTAGTATGTAACATCTGATATGATCCTTCACGTAGTTACCCATTTCCTCTCTGCTGGCTGACTGACTATAATGTAGGATGGGAAATAATAAAAATATAAAATGACCCATTTTATTCTCTGTTTTATCTTATTTTCCTGTCTATGTTTTTTACTCTCCAAATTTCTGAAGGCAGTGAGTTATGCTGGAACATGTGCTAACAGCTATCTTGGCCAAATGGCCTTTCTTCATTTCAGCCCATTAAGTCTGCGCTAGTGTTTTCTCCACATGAGCCACCTACTCCCACTCTCCTGCTTGTTGCCATATCCTTAAATATTCCTCTTTTCAACTGATAGCAGAGGCCATAAGATGCCCTGCTACAGCACAATTTGGCCCAGTAACTTTTCAGTCTTTATAGATGCATTTAAATATAGATTATTTTTATTGGGATTGAGACCTCATTATGTGAGGCAGAGCTGTTTATTGATATTAGTGTTGATATTAATGCAGGTGCTCATTGCTATCTGCTGCCCAAAGTCTCTGTTCTGTTCAGTACAGCCATGATATGGGCCAAAATTTGCTGTGGCAGGGCATCTAATGGCATCTGCTGTTAGTTAGACTTACCCCTGCACCCTTCAGCTCAATTTTATTTTTGCCCATTATGTTGCTGGAAGTGCGAACTGATAATGGCACAATGAGGGAAACAGGGCATCTGGGACCTGAGTGAACAGGGAAACCAATAGGTTATCTCCTTAACCAATTATGTTTAAGGACTGGGAAATAAACATTGAAAGGACTGAAAAGGAGGGTGAGTTAAAGGGGGTGAATTCAATGTCAACTCAGGTAGAGAAAGAGAAATAAAGAGAGGGAAAGAAGGATTGCATTGAGAGAGAAATAAGAGACAGAAAGGAAAAGTAAGAATTCAATTTTTTTTTGGCATTTTTAAAATCTTCTGAAACAATTCACAACCAAAAGGAAGGAGACTACACAATTGTAATAGTTCATTGTCAGTGCCAAAGAAGTCATAAACACTTATTACATCGTTAAAAGGGTACTTACACTTGTAATTACTAGCCTTAAATATCTGCGGCAAGTTTAGTTTGTATCAACCACGAAAACACAACAATTTCATGACATTCAATGCATTTCAATGCTGAGGCAGACAGCGAGATGCTGTTTTCGCAAAGCTAACAATGGAGCAGCGCAGCTCAGACAGCAACTTTTGGATTTCTGCATTTAACCGTGCATCTGCCCCTGGACTGAAGTTGCTGTATCATTTATGCATAAATAATGGCAAGCGCCATTAGCCTCACTGTTATTTTGACAGCAAAATATGGTCCATTATGTGTAACCAGATAAGTGTGTAAATGATCATTGTCAGAGTCCTGACTGCATATCCCACTGGTTCTTAAAGAAACCAGTCTCCCATCCCATCTCCAATCAGGATAAAGGAATGTTACAATTGCCACAGATGTTGTCTGGATTGTTTGGCCAATTGGAGCCAGGAATTCTTTCTCTATGGTACATCTCAAGGTGGTGCAAAAATTGAAAAATGGAGGCATACCACTTCAGCTATGCCACTGTCAAAGTGTTCTTTGTGGCAATGCAAGGACGAAATCTGTCTGATGACTAAATCCGTCTGACACTGAAGGTGGAAAAGAATTCCTTTGGTGCCACATAAATGCAAATGTATTGTCTCCCTCAACAGTACAGAGTTGAAATATCGCTAGTGGGAGGCATAAAGAAACTGATTGATTTTCTCTGCTGCCACTACAATTTCTTTCAGTTCTTTTTTCGTAAAACCACACATTATGCTGTCAAGGTACACATGGAATAATGACTAAAATTATTCTGAACAGATTTACAATATTGGGTTCCAGCTCTCTCACATGCATGTCAGGGGCACTGCACCAGAAGCTCACTGAAAATAAATCAATAAAAATATAACTCTGAAACCATTTGCAAAGAGGCTCCCAACAAAAATTCATGAGTGATGCACCAATTTTTAAAAAATCTTCCTTAGTATAAATAATCGTCTTAAAAATATCTTATAACTAACTTAGAGGCTTGTAAAATGTATACTGCAAAACAGTTATTCCTATTGAATTGCACAAAGAAGCTAATTTTTTGAATTGATTTCTCTCCCTGTGTGAAGAAGAAAGAAAGAACTTGCATTCATATAGCACCTAAGGATATATCAAAGCATTTCACAGCCAATTAATTACTTCTTTGAAGTATAGACACTGTCATAGTGTAGGCAAATGCAGTAGCCAAGGTCCCACAAACAGGAAATGAGATAAATGGTCAGTCAAAAGCAAAATACCGCAGATGCTGGAAATCTGAAATAAAAACAGAAAATGCTGGAAATACTCAGCAGGTCAGGTAGCATTTGTGGAGAGAGAAACAGAGTTAATGTTTCAGGTCGATGACCCTTCATCAGAACTGGAAAAAGCTGGAGATGGAACAGGTTTTTAAGCAAGTGCAGGGGCAGGGAAAGAGGGGAGGGGAGGAAAGAACAAAAGGGAAGGTCTGTGATAGGATGGAAGGCAGGAGAGATTAAGAAACAAAAGGGATGATTGTGCAAGGCAAAAGGAGATGGTAGTGGAACAAGTTAAGAAACAAAAGATGGCTCTAGATGAAGTGTAAATGGCAATGGCAGAATGATCCACAGCTGCCATGTGAGAGAGAGAAAAACAATGGGGAAAAAAGGTTGGGGTAGAGGTTATGGTCTGAAATTGTTGAACTCTATGTTGAGTCCAGAAGGCTATAAAGTGCCTAATCAAAAGATGAGGTGCTGTTCCTCGAGCTTACGTTGAGCTCAACTCACAAGGGAGAGAACTATGGCCACAATTTTGCCAGCGCTCAGGTTATGGGTTCGGAGGCGGGTCTGCTGTCAAAATTGAAATGATTGACAGCGGGTTGGGTACCCACTCCGAACCCGCCTCCATGTAAGTTTCCAAAGGGTCGGGTCTGTGTTTTCAAAAGAGACCTGACACCAAGCGATGGGGGAAGCATTTAAGATAGCTAAATACTTGTTAAATGCTTGTTAACGACTATTTTGCCAGCCTATTTCTATTTTACCACTTCTTTAACAAGGTTCACATGGTTTGGAGATCACGTCAGGTAAGTAGGTCGGGTTCTCTATGTCTCCCCATTGCTGTGAATAGGTGACAGCTGCAAAAGTGGTATGAAGGTTACCATTTCACAGCTGTTCACTTTCCAATGTCAGAAGCTTGAGCCTTCAGGACTTGGAAGACACTTTTAAGCTGTATGAAGTTTGGAAGTGTTTGGAGTAAACTCTCTATCCACTGTCACCTCTTTGGAGCAAGCTCTCTCACCATTGACAGATCACTTCTGTCATCTCAACTTCAGCTGCCATCTATTCCAGCAACATCGGTGCCCTTGAAACTCAGATAGATGGGATATCAAATATAAAGGTCCTATATGAAAAAACCCAGTTCCTAGTGTGTATGGATTTTGTTTTTGCTCTGAAACATACAGAAACTATCAACATGCTTCACAACACAATAGTCTTCAAACCAAACTGCTGAGAAATTAATTAAGTAGAGCTTCTGTTACCCCAATATTAATTGCACACTCGCCCCAAAATATATAGGCCTAGAAACCCAATTGCGGCCAAATATGGGCTTGCAGGGAGCAGGGCGCACATTGCACTCACCTGTTAGTGTTGCCAAAGGCAGTATGTAATAATCGTGTTGCCTGCTCATTATCATGAGTCAGGTGTGCAGCCAATGCTCCCCGTGCTATTCATTGGCTGCACAGCTGTTTGGGGAGCTGAATATTGGGCATCTCTGACGCCACTTACAGGCAGCCAACACCTTTTATAGTGGAGGTGCACTCTGACTGCAGAAAACAGGGAAAACTTGCAAAAAGAAAAATGGCTGCAAGACCTGCAATTCGGGTCCCCAGGTTCTCAGATGCTGCCTTGAAGGCCCCGGTGCAGGCAGTGTACAGTTGGAGGGAGATCCTCTTCCCCCAGGGGTCAGACAGCCCTCCAGGCAATAACTCCGCCACTAGTGTGAAGTGGTCGCTGAATAAGTCAATGCCAGGAGCTTAGCTGCAAGGGCATGGCTGCAATACTACAAAAAGTTCAATGACCTCACCAAAATTATCAAGGTAAGAATACTACTCCCTTACTCTCTGCTCACATCTTTATCACCCCCAGCCTCACTACTCACAATGCTCCCTTCCCCCGCTTCCCTTCACTCTCCTATAATCACTGCACCACACTTCACTCCATCTCCTTCTCCTCATAATCACACACTCACCACATTTGCAACTCTTACTTCCCTACACCTCACATCTTACACACTACATACCAGCTATTCCACCGTGCTAGGCACATTCTCTAAGCACCTCACAAGACTGTCACTAACACACTCCTTTCTTTCTTGCATGAGAAGGTCTCACACAACTCCTGACAGCACGCTGTCAGTGGAAGAGACTGAGCCTGCCTGTACATGCTCTCCCCCCTTGAAGAATCCATGCTGGCCACCATGCACAGGGTCAGAGTCATAGCCATGGTGAGTAGCAATGCTGGAGGAGACACGTGCAGGGTATCTTCACACCTAATCCTCTTTTCCCTTGTTACTTATATCTCACCCTACACACTATGCATGACAAACTGCAGATGCCTTCACTACCCACCTCTCTCTGCTCTCCCTTCATACTAAAAGCTAACCCTTGTCCTCCTCTTTCATTTCAGGTGCTGAAGAAGTGGACATACTTCTGCCACTTTAGGAAGACGAGGCCAGCCTTCCTGACGATGCAGCATCCCTTGATCTCACCCTTGCAAGTACCAGCTTAGATACTGGCACCATGCATACTTTAGAGGCTAGGCTAGAAGAGGGGTCTTCACGAGGTGAATCACCGGCCACAACTGTGCAGGAGCTAGGGCAGGGGGAGAGGATGCCTCAGGTGCCAGCTCATTGGAGGGCGAGATCACATACTAGCTCTATTGTAGTGGACTCAGATGCTGACTTTGGTACAAGTGGGCTAAGCATTTGTACAGTAACAACACCAACAGTAATTCCTAGCTTAATATTTCTTAATTCCTTTTGTTCCATGAATGCACTCAAACTATTCCACTTTAATTAGGTTTTTATTTGGCTGGCATTCTCAAAGGGTTAAAAGGAAAGAAAATAGCATGCGAGCCAAGCACTGAGATTGAAATGGCAGAGAGTTCCAAGTTTCAGAGAAACTGATTGAAATTCAGGTGGCCTTCAGTCCAGGTGGGATCATTGCTTCATATTTAATCACTTGCTACTAGAATTTCAATAAATTCATCAATTTAATTTGAAAAGTTTTATTTACCACAAAGAGCTTTAAAACATGGTTGTGAGTCCATTCAGCCAACTGGTTACTTTATAACTCATGATGATGATGATAAATCAAGCCGTAAGCACCACCCAATCTGAATTCAGCATTGGCGGTGCGAGACGACCTGTTATTCAGCGAGGAAACTGGCATTCTGAACAGCTAATTCCTTAGCTTCTTGCCTTATGCAGTGCTTGACTGGCACATTAAAAAAACACACAAGTAATAAAAAGCCTTGATTTATAGTTCTCTATTTATATATGGAATAATGATAACTATGAACAAGTTATATGGCTCTTTTCAGGTTGAGAGATTCAAATGGCATGTATAAACTGTGAGGGCAAAATGTTAGTCATCCAAAGTCTGACATTAGATTACAAACTTGACTTCTTCTGTATCATGTTATACACTGCTTATTTTGGTAAAGTTACAGCTTTGTAAGCATGGGGGCAAAATGCATTGGAGTGGCAAAATGTGGTGTCCTGAGTTTCTCCATGCCACTTAATTCCTGATTTCAGATGCAATGCTGTGCGGAGTCTTTGAACAGAGTTCAAGAGACTCCACACAGAGGGCTGAATAAAAAGCAGGGTCATCCCAAGACCACTTTAATGCACCTCCTAGCAGTCAACCAACAGAGGCATTGACAAAGGTTTGAGAGCGTTCAGGTTCCATGTTCTCTTAACCACAGGAGGTGGATCTCCTCAGGAAAATACATTTAAAATGATCATTAATGAGAAAATCTAACGGTCCACTTTTTCTGATTGATGTTTCTTTAATGCCAATGCTGACCCATTGAAATATCTCAGATTGGAAAAATCTAGGCCTAGAAATTGAATAAGGCTAGAAAACGGGCGGGGAACATAGCGCTTCACGCTGTTCAAAGTGGTGCAGGCAGCACACAAAATTCATGCAGCCTGGTCAGTACCATGATTGCAGAGCTGATCTCAGCGCTAAACGTGCTGCTGATTGGCTTACTGCTGAACAAGTGGGCCAATATCGGGTGTAGTCTACTGGCCAATAAAGTTTGGCCTAGGCTCTCTGCACTACTTAAAGGGGAAGTGCTTTGTAGCAGAAGCGCCTCGTTGTCATTTTGTAGAAACTCATGGCCCAACAGCCAAGAGAAAGGCTGAGGAGATTTTCAGATGCGGTACTGGAGGTTCAAAAACACTGTAAGGAGCAGGAAGCTTTCAAGGCAGAACAGCAGAAGGCTGTGGGAGGAGATTGCTGAAGCCGTCAGTGCGATGAGTCTTGTCCCCAGAACATGGCTCCAGTGCTGCAAAAAGTTTAATGACCTCACACGAGTGGTCAAGGTCACTCACCTACCAACAATCTCTACCTATCACCACTCATACTTCATAATCATGGCTTCACTTCACCCTCACAACCTTACCAATGCTGCAACACCCACATCTTACATCTTGCACACACTGACAGTTATTCAACTATGGCAGGCACATCACCCAAACACATTGCACTAAACTCACTGACACACTTCCCTTTCTGTTGCAGGCAAAGGTGGCACATAACAGGAGGGAGCAACGGCAGACGGGAGGCAGCCAAGCCGCAATACGGAACCTAATTATCCTGGAGATATCGGTGCTTGAAATTATTGGAGGGGCAGTGATGGAGTCTGTAGCCAGCGGAGAAGTTGAAAGCATTGCTGATGACGATGGTATGGTTATACCTAATCCTTCTTCTCACATCCCACTTCCCCCTCATCCCACAATCTCTTCTCACTTATAAGCTGTTGATGGTGTATGCATGGATATCGTGCTTTCCCCCCTCCCTTCACCACAACCTGACCCTTGTGCCTTTCTGCTTTCAGATAGCCAAGAACTGCCAGCAGGTCAGCCTGTCCTGCATCTTGAGCAAACAGAAGGAGGAGACGAACAAGAAGAGACACCGGCACTGCATTTGACACTCGCAGACACGGGCTTATGAGTGTCGAAAGGGGCTTGCAGGGTATCGCAGAAGGTCAGCAATCTCTCCTCCAACAGATTACTAGGAATGCTGAGGCGCCACCCCAGGGTAGTGGCAGTGGGTTTGTGGAGCAGGAACCTGCTGTCCTGTCTCAGGATGACAGCATTCCTACTCCCACCACCGCCACTCCACTATTGCCCTTGCTGCTGCCTATCAGCCAGCCAGCCCAGACTGCTGCTGCCATGCCGAAGTGATGCAGTCTACAGCCAGGCCTTCTGGGTCCACAGCTGGTCAAGATCGTCGTTCAAGGCATGAAGCTCAATGTAAGTGCGAGGAACAGTACCTCATCTTTCGATTAGGCACTTTACAGCCTTCTGGACTCAACATTGAGTTCAACAATTTCAGACTATAACCCCTGCCCCCATTTTTCAGGCTGTTTATGTTTTTGCCATCCCCATTTGCAATATTTTATCTCCCCTGCCTCCTACCCTAGCACAGAATGTTCCTTCCTCCCCTCCCCCTTTCCCTGCCTTGCACCTGCTTAAAATCTGTTACATCTCTAGCCTTCTCTGTTGTGTCTGTACCTTTCTACCTAGACAGAATTAGGACTCAGAACTCAGAGATTCAAACATGAGGCTTTATTCAAAAAGAAGGTTCTGGAGAGAACCGAACAAAGAGAGCTAAAGCTTAACCAAGAGAACACCCCAACCATTTATCTGCTGTGACAGCGCCACCGCAGGTGGGAGGAGAACACCCAATACATAACATTCTCCAGTTCTGATGAAGGGTCCCAGACCTGAAACACAATACATAACATATTCCTCCCCTCTTAAATGAAAGGTCCACATTATTCCTCAACAGGTAAGTTACTTTCAATGCACTCAACTAACCAAGGGTAGAGGTAGACTGCCTCAAACCCTGACTTTACCCTGGGGTTTATTCTGCCCCAGTCTTGTGGGTAAGTCACTAAGCCTACAGATCCAAGCGTCTTGGAGGCCGCCGCTCTCTGACAGGATATCGGCGGTCATCGCTGGCTTCCACAGCAGTAGGCATTGACACAGGCCTAGATAGAGAAGGTGCCTGTGTCAGTCGAAAGTCAGGAGTTTGCGCAGGTGGAACAGTCTCTTTGACTTCCTGTGTTGGAGAAGAGCGCTGTGGCAAAGGATGCTGGTTTGCGGTATCATTCGGAAACAGTTCAGGCCAACCAGCCTTTGGAGCCCTGACCTTGCGATGCCTTCAAAGCGTGTTTCAAAGTTTGCACGAACCTTTCTGCCAGGCCGTTAGTAGAGGGATGATAGGGCACAGACCTGATGTGGTGGACACCATTCACATGCAGGAAGGTTGCAAACTCCTGTGATACAAATTGTGGACCGTTGTCACTTACGAGTTGTTCCGGTGAGCCACAACGGCTGAACATCTCACCCAGTTTCTCAATTGTTTTCTCCGCCGTGGTAGACCTCATCACAGCGACCTCTGGCCACCTGCTACGAGCATCCACAACCACCATAAACATCTTCTCTTCGAAAGGACCGGCGAAGTCCACATGTACTCGCTGCCACACTTCTTCAGGCCAATCCCAGGGGCATAGGGTTGCCAGCTGTGGAACATTCCGGACCCTTTGACATGGGGAACATATTTTGGCTTTCTCCTCAATATTTCCATCAAGACCTGGCCACCAGAAGTAGCTTCTTGCCATTTCCTTCATCCGAACCATCCCACTGTGGCCTGTATGAAGTTGTTGCAGTATAGGTTCCCTCTGAGGTGGCGGAATGATTGCACAGCGTCCCCAAAGAAGACAACCTGCCTGGACGGAAAGCTCATTTCTTTTTGAAATGTAAGGTTTCAAACTAGGAGAATCTCCTACAGCTCTCCCTCGAATGACATTGTCCATTACCTCAGACACGACTGGATCATTGCGGGTGTACCTTCGCACTTGAACTGCAGTGACAGGTGCTCCCTCCACTTGTCTAAAGAAGAAGATGTCTATCTGACGAGGCTCTGGGGGAGTAACAGGCAAGGGCAGCCTCGAGAGACCGTCTACATTGCCGTGCAAGTCTGTTTTGCGATATTTGATGTCGTATGTGTGTCCTGACAACAGTAAAGCCCACCTTTGCATCCTGCTTGCAGCAAGAGACGGAATTCCGGTGTGGGGCCCAAAGATTGAAGTCAATGGACGGTGGTCCGTCAGGAGTGTGAACCTTCTCCCAAACAGGTACTGATGAAATTTTCGAATTCCAAAAACGATTCCCAAGGCCTCGCACTCAATCTGCGCATAGTTACTCTTGGCCTTGTTCAAGGTGCATGATGTGAAGACGATAGGTTTCTCTTCCCCAGAAGGCATGATGTGGGATATGACTGCTCCCACACCATATGGTGATGCATCACATGCTAGCTGCACGGGTAGCTTTGGGTCGAAGTGTGTCAGGACCTCCGACTTCAGCAATGTTTTCTTTGCTTGGGTGAAAGCTTCGTTGCACAGTTCAGTCCATTTCCATGTTTTGCCTTGAAATAGCAACTGGTGTAATGGCTTCAGCAATGTTGCTAAGTCTGGAATAAACTTCCCATAGTAGTTAAGTAGCCCCAGAAATGAACGTAACTGGCTCACATTCTGGGGTGCTGGGGCCTCCACGATCGCCTTGACCTTTGACGGCGCCTTATGCAGGCCAGTAGCGTCAATCACATGCCCCAGGTACTCAACTGAAGACTGAAAGAATTCACATTTGTCCTTACGAACTCGGTGTCTGTACTCTTTCAGTCGCTGTAGTGTCGCATCCAAGTTCAGAAGATGATCCTCCTCATTTGTCCCAGTGACAAGGATGTCGTCCAGGTAGCACTGGACTCCTGGCAGTCCACTCAAGATCTGATCCATTGCCCTTTGGAATAGAGCAGGGGCCGACGTAATTCCAAACGAAAGGCGGCAGTACCTGTATAGCCCCTTGTGTGTCACAATTGTCAACAGCTCCTTTGATTTGTCATCGACATGCATTTGTAGATAAGCCTGGCATAAGTCTATTTTGCTGAACTTTTGCCCTCCGGCCAGGCCCGTAAAAAGATCACCAATGAGGGGAAGAGGGTACTGTTCCGCAGACAGCACCGGGTTAATAGTCACTTTAAAATCCCCGCAGATTCGAACAGATCCATCCTTTTTCAGGACAGGAACAATGGGTGTGGCCCATTTGCTCACGCTCACAGGCTCCAGGACTCCATTCTCGACTAAGGCCTCCAAGTTAGCCTCAACTTTTGGCCTAATTGCATAGGTTACAGGTCGGGCTTTGTGAAACTTCGACTCGCTGTCAGGTTTAATGTCCAGTCTCACGCTGATCTTTTTCATGCTCCCAAGTTCACCATTGAAGAGTTCTGCATGTTTGTTTAAAACTGCAGTCAGACCTGACTCCCCTTTTGACATCATGCGGACTGCAGGCCAGTCCAGCATAATTTTCTCTAGCCACGCACATCCCAGTAGAGATGGGTAATTTCCCTTTACCACATATAGTGGCAGTTTCGCAGTCTGTCCGTCCAATTTAACTGTCACCTCAATGGCGCCTCTCAGGGCCACAGGTTCACCGGTATACGTCTTTAGCACAATGTTTGTTGGCTGAAGGGTAAGATGCTTTAGCATTTTGTTATAGACAGTGTCTGAAACAAGGGACACAGCCGCGCCTGTGTCCACCTCCATCCGCACTGATTGTCCCTCCACCAGTGGCGACACCCAGTAGCCATTTGGACCACCTGCAACTGTTAGTATGTGTACCTCTTCCTCCTCAGAGGTGTCGCTCCCCTCTGTTTTGCTTGTTCCATCATACTGCACTGAATGAACACTCTTTTTCTTCTCTTGTCCAAATACAGACATTTTGCTTTCATGCTTCCCAACTCTGTCTGTTCCTTTTTTACCTCTACAGGCACGTTCAATGTGACCTTTTTTGCCACAATTTCGGCATTCCAGCTCCGTACACCAGCAGTCATTAGCGTGATGGCCCGTTTTCCCACAATGGTAACATATGCCGTTCTGTACACCTTTAGGCTCAGACGACACCTTGTGAACTCTCCCTGTTGAACTCAACTGGTGAGCCTCCTTTTCTGCCATCTCCATGGAGACACTAACTTCAATGGCCTTTTCAAGAGTAAGGTTGTCCTCAGTAAGAAGGCACTTCTGTGTGGCTGCACTTAGCAGACCACACACAAGTCTGTCTGTAATGGTGTCATTCAGCACCTCCTTGAACTGGCAGTGTTCTGACAACCTTTTTAAAGCAGCAATAAACATCGTCACTGATTCCCCCTCCTCTTGATTCCGTTTGTGAAATCTAAATCTCTCAGCAATAACCAGGGGTTTTGGTGCAAAATGTGCTCCAAGAATTTCCACTAGTTGTTTACATGTTTTAGTTCCTGGCTTATCTGGCAGTACAAGGCTGCAAAGTAAATTGAATGTCTTTGCTCCCATTATACTCAAAAAGGTAGGCATGACCTTTTCATTTGCCACCGCATTCGCCAAAACAAAATAGTCAAAACGTTCCGTATAAGCACTCCATTGCTCCACATTTTCATCAAAATCACCGATGTTTCCTAATATAGTAGCTATCTCACGTTTCAAATTTTAATTTCTGTTTACTCATTGCACCCGTAACGTTAATGTGATGCTGCAATCTCTGTTCCGAGTGTTTTGTAGTCGAAAACAAGAAAGTTCCCACAACGCAGATTCATCTGATCCTCGTCGACACTTTGTTGTGTCTGTACCTTTCTACCTAGACAGAATTAGGACTCAGAACTCAGAGATTCAAACATGAGGCTTTATTCAAAAAGAAGGCTCTGGAGAGAACCGAACAAAGAGAGCTAAAGCTTAACCAAGAGAACACCCCAACCATTTATCTGCTGTGACAGCGCCACCACAGGTGGGAGGAGAACACCCAATACATAACATTCTCCAGTTCTGATGAAGGGTCCCAGACCTGAAACATTGACTCTCTTTCTCTCTCCATGGATGCTGCCTGGCCTGCTGAGTGTTGCCAGCATTTTCTGTTGTTATTTCAGCCATTTACAATGCTGTCCGGGATGCCAGGGATATCGCGCAGGTTCATCTAGTGTTGACTCACACAACAAAACATAAGAAATGAAATCCTACAGTCCACTCCCACCACCAGGACCACCTCACCCCCTCCCTTTCCACTAAACATCTGCCCAGTGGGTCCTGTCATGTATTGGCATTCATCATGAAACGAGTGAAAGGGCGAGTTGGCACACGGGATGCAATAATGGGCAGGATGTGGAAGTGGTGTTGATCAATACATTTTATGTGGCATTATAAAAAAGGGAAACCTAACAACATAGCATTTTGCCAAACATCTATGTGCATACCCTTGGTGAATTACAATTTCTTGAACTTATGCTTCCTATATTGTGCATCCAGTGTGGCTTCAGCAGACATAGAGGCAGGCTGCTGAGATCCCTGCCATGACTGCTGAGATGCTTTTGGCCTATGCACTCTGGGTTTTGGAGCCCAGAGGGTCCCACCAAAGACTGCTCCTCCTGCACCTGTGCAGGGGCAGACTCGGCCATCAGGAGAGGAGGCAGCATGTTGGGTACTGGCTGAGGGTGTGGGGGCGGTGGGGGGGGGTTGGTGGTGGGGCAATGGGTTAGAAGTGGGAGCGCATTGAGTGGAGTTCCCACCTCAATGTCCCCTTTCACCATCATTTCCTCTTCTGGGCCTGCGCCACATCACTCCTACCACTCTGCTGCCGAGCACTTTGTGGAGCTCAGTGATGCATTTTAAGTCCACAGATATGGGGCTGGACTTTCTCAATGGAGACGAGTTGAAGGCAGGACTGCTGCTTGTCGGGCCTTAGTCCGGCCTCCATCATCTTCTGGCCAACCAGTGGGATTTTCCCCTGATTGACTTTGTTAAGCCGGCCCTGCGGGCTCAGCAGGCCAATTAGGGGAAAGTCATTGACAGAGCATGTCAACGTCTGACATGCCATCTGTCAAGACTTCTTCAAAGAATAAATGTCAGCGTTTAACAACTCTGTGAAACTGTCAAACACTGACATTCTCTGTAGTTTGATGAGACCTTGGGCTGGATTTTCATTGAGGAGTCGGGTTGGAGGCGGGACTACAACTTTCGGGGTTGTAGTCCCGCCTCCATTGAGTTCTAGCCAACCCATGCGATTTTGACTTGATTGACCTTGTTGAGCCCGCCCAGTAGGCTTAGCAGGCCAATTAAGGGCCACCCGGCAACAGGTTACGTCACAGAGTGAAATTTCATCTGTCAAGACCTTTTGACAGATTAAATATCAGCGTTTCACAGCTGTTTGAAGCTGTTAAACACTGACAATCTGTACTCCAAGTTAATTCCTTCCTCTCAGGATGATTTAGAGATCTCCCTGGAACAGAAAGCTGAATGCTGCAATTTTTGACAGCTCGCAGCCATTCTGCTTTCTGTGCCGGTGAGATGAGGGACTCCCGAGACCTGAAGGAAGGAAGGCTGTTAAGGTATATAAAGGTATGTAAAACTTCTTTAAACACTTTACACACACCAAACACACTTACCTTTGCACTCATGCACCCATCACTCACCTGAACACCGGACATCTCAACCCCTCCAAGCCCTTCATCCCGACGTCCGCCTCCTCTAACTTGGCATGGTTTGGAGCCGTCGGGAATCCCACTCTTCAACATTAAAAATAGAGATTAGGCTAAAAACTGCCTGTTAACTACCTGTTAACAGGCAGTTAATTGGCACTAATCCTCTTCCCACCTTGGGGAGGTGGGTCCCAGTGCGGGGCGGGTACCCGCCTCCTTTGAAACTGGCATGGAGGGGGGTTGGGGGCGGGATGGTGTTGGGACCCCCGATTTCAGGATTTTAACCCCCCACACGCCTCCAATCCCGCCTCCACGGCCCAATGAAAATCCTGCCCCTTGTGTTCAGGACTCCTCAAACCTTTCAACTTTGTAGATTTCAGATGACTGTTGTTTCGGAGGATCCAACAGCTACTCTGTGAAATCGACAAGGAAGATGTCGGGACTCCTGATCCAGAGCGGATGAAGGCTATAGGCAGAAACCAAGGTAAGTGAACATTTTTTAAACTTAACACTCACCTTTCATACTTATCACTCCACACTTGCACCCATCACTCACCTCTACATCTTAATTTCAGGTCCCTCCGACCCACGCAAACCTCCTACTCAACTCCTCCAACCCAGCGGGGTTCTCCGAGGTCAGGAAGCCTTCACCTAAAAAGGTAAAATGGGACTAATCCTTTTTTCTGCCTGTTAACTACCTGTTCACAGGCAGTTAAAAGGATTTAATCCCTTTCCCGCCTCGAGGAGATGGGACCCGAAGCAGCACATCTTCCCGCCTCCTGGCAAAAGGGCACGGAGACGAGATGGGGGCGGGATTGCCATCCACCCCCACTTTCTGCTACTTTACCGGCAGTCCCGCCTCCATACCCACCTCCTCGGGACTGAGAAAATCCAGTCCAAGGTGTCTATCATCCTGTTTAAGGCGGCAGACATCTCCTGCACGGCCATGGTCATGGCCTGGTTAGACTCATTTGAGAGCCATGCTTGAAGCTCCATCATTTAGTAGTGGCAAAGTCACAATCTTGACAATCACCATACTCAGTCTTCTCATAGGTCAGTCATTGATGAAATAAAGTCAGCATATGTGTGTCAGAGATTTTTGTAATTCTGTCACCACCTATCTGTGAGCTCCCTGTCTCTCCATCTCCGACTGAGAGGGACGCAGATATGCCACTATCTCCAGTGCCTCCTCCTCTGCATCTATAAGCTGGACTATTTGTGGCAGGCCACCTCCAGTCCTATCCCGCGCCCTTGCACTTTGCGCTCTGTTCTCGTACAAAGGGCGATAAATCAGACCTGAGAGTGAGTGAAGGTCAAGTATTCACCCAATAGATGCAGTGCATTCAGTGGGGGTGACTTTTAGACAGATGCATTGCATAAGTATTAGGGTGAGTGGCAACAGTGGATGGGTACATGGGGAGGTGATGAAGTGCATAGAAAGTGAAGGCTGGATGCTGCTCAAAGTTGAGTGGGTGTGAGGGGTGATGTGCTGGAGTATGCTTGGCAAGTCAGAGTGAAAGGGGGTGGGGGCTTAAAGTACAGATGTAGGTGAATCAGCAAATGTACTCACTTTTCCTGAACTGATTAGGTTATTAAACCGCATGCTACATTGCATCCAAGACCTGGGCACAACGTCCCTGCTGCTCACCTGCTCATCTATCTCCAACCACACCTTCTTGGCGTGAGCCGTAGGTTCATCCTCCCATTGCTGGGGAAAAATATTTGCTCCTGCTCCTGACTACACCCAGTAGTAATACCAATAATGTATCATATAATCTGGGTGCTTTCCTTGCTCTATGTGTACCATCCATCATGAAGACCTCCAATTTTCATCTTTGCATTTCCCTTTAAATACAGCTGAGATCACGCCCACTGTGCAACTAGGAGACGCGAAACCCGTAAGTCAAAATTAATTGCTTCAATGCAGTTGCAATCGCAGATTCCGACCTGCTGAGTTGACCTCTGGGTTTCACCTCTGCAATTCCAACCTCCCCCCCCGCCCCGCCCCCCCCCCCACTCCTCTGCTCAGATTAATATCGGGGCCTATGTGTCTTAAAGTTGTTCTTGTTTTAAAATTGCAAAACCCATTTATCTACAGTATACTCATTATTTTATGTCAAATTATCTAAGCTTTAAATATATCAGCCCTTAGTATCTTTATTCAGATTAGAGATCATTAATAAATTAGTTTCTTCAATAAATGTAATCACTCTTTACCTATACAAGATAGCTGATGCAAATAGCCTATGGCATTACATCATGCTCCATATGACATATGGTTTACATCTTCGACAGGTCAAAGGACACAGAGTCAAACAATTTTGTCATATGATGCCTCTTAGTCATATCTTAGTCAGATGATAATCTTCCTTTTACTGTTATCTGCAGCCACTCAGGTACAGTTTGGTAAAGTTACCAAGAAGATAAGAATCCTTGCAACCCTGTTTAAATACTTCAGTGAGCAAACTCAGATAATGAAGAGTGCACCATCCATGTTACGTGGATTTAACAGAGTTTAAGAGGTTTCAAGGCAACACGAGGTCTATGGGCTAGGTCTGATTTGCCATTCTATTTGACCACTGCTTCAAATAGAAGTGGCTCCATAATATGCAGGAATTGCTGCTGTTGTAGAACTCCCCCATTTACATTGCAGGCCAGATTCCATAGCAACTGCAGCAAAAGACAAGCAATTCTGAATATGCAGTTTTTGCAGTTATGAATTATGATTTTTCATTTCCAGTGACAGGCTTTTCCTACTACATTAGATGGCTGGTACAGGCCACCAAATGGCCTGTACAACTGGGCTGAAAATTTGAAATGGCAGCTGACACCAGGAGTATTTACATTTATCACCAGCAGAGCTGTTGTTCCAGAGGAGCATGGGAAACCATTTCTTGAGATGGCTGTTTGATCCTCTGGTGACAGCAGTGTTGTGCACACCACCTTTACAGTCTTGCTACCTAAGCTGGGGTTGCTGTTAAGGGTATGAATTACAGTATAAAAGAGGCGTTATATTGCCTTTATTCAGTTGTATCAGCTCCTGGGTTCGCTATTAATCTGATTTAGAATCAGAGAGGTAGAAATTGGACAGCCCCCGAAACTGGCCGTCATTGTGATTCAGAACGGAGAGGTCAAATGTCCATCCTAACTCGGTCCTCGGGCCTCATCATCGGAGACTAACCAATTTTGGCTGCAGTTGAGACCCTGAACAGGTAGGTCCAGAAGGGGAGTTGGGGCAATCAGGAGGGCGAGGGGGTTGAGCATGTGCCGGCAACAGTTTGCAGTTGTTTTGTGGAGTCAGGAGGAGTACTCCTGCTCCTTCTGACTCCACAAAATACAAAATATCAAATGTCAAAATTTTAGGGCCCTTTTTTGAGCAGCCTCCAGTGATCACGTTAAGGACTATGAGGAAGATAGTAATAGTGCTAGTAATAGACTTCAAGAAGACATAGACAGGCTGGTGGAATGTGTAGAAACATGGCAGTTGAAATTCAACGCAGAGACGTGTGAGGTGATACATTTTGGTAGGAAGAATGAGCAGAGACCATACATGCTAATGATACAATTTTAAAGGGGGTGCAAGAACAGAGTGACTTGGGCACAAATCTTTGAAGGTGGCAGGTCAGGTTAACAAAGCAGTTAATAAAGCATATGGGATCCTGAGCTTTATAAATAGAGGCATAGAGTACAAAAGCCAGGAAGTTATGCTAAACCTTTATAAAATACTAGTTCAGCCCCAGCTGGAGTATTGTGTCCAATTCTGGGCACCACACTTTAGGAAGGACATGAAGGCTTTGGAGAGGGTGCAGAAGATATTTACTAGAATGCTGACATCAAGTCAACATGAGTGACTGTTGTGTGCCATGTGGCTGTATAATATTTAATTCTGTCACCAGGTAGCTGGGAGATTCCCCACTCTCCATCTCCCACCACCAGCTACTCCGCAACATGGCTCAGTTCCATGGCCTCCTCCTCTGCTGAAGTCAGCAGTGTGGTTACAGGTGGGTCATCGCCAGTTCGCTGCCTCTCCTGGGTGTTCTGCACTCTGTTCTCCTCAAAGGAGGGAAACGAGACCTTTAAGTGAGAGCGATGGAATGAGCGTAAGGGATGAATGGACAACATCTGTTGAAAGTGACTATGAGGAAAAAGCGTAACATTGCATTAAGATGAGGGTGAGTGTCAGTGGTGGATGGTCAGATGGGGATGTGAGTAAGTGCATAGTCAGTGAGGGATGGGTGCACCTGCAAGGTAGGTTGGTGTGAGGAGTGATGTGCAGGAGTAGGATTGGGAAGGCAGAGTGAGGGGGTTTGGGGTGACACGCACATTAGGATGAAGTGCAATGTGGCATTGTACTCATCTTTCCTGACCTCATGAGGTCATTAAAATGTTTCCTACTCTGGATCCCTGTCCTTTGAACAACACTCCAGCTGCTCACTTCCTCTGCAATCTCCAGCCATGCAGGTTTGGTCAGTGCCGTTGGCCTCTTCCTCTCATCAACAGGGTACAGGATGTCCCTGCAGGCCCTCACTCCTTGGAGTAATATCCACAAGGAAGCATCACTAAATCTGAGGGCTGCTTTCTGCCTTTTACTCTGCATAATTAAGGATTGAGTATTGTCAAAGTGTTATAGTGCAAACAATTCCCCTCTGTCACAACCTGGCTTCCACCTCCACCAGCCTTCAAGTGACCTTGGTCCATTGCTCCTTTAAATATCTCAGGTGAAGTCAAGTCATCTGTGATGTCATTGGACCTGCTCCAGTTAATTGGTTGGGAAAGCCAGATGTCTGATTCAATTGCAGTGGCTTCGTTAAAAAGCCACTGCAAAACGCACCTCACCAACTTCCGGGTTCCCGACACGATCCACAGCACCCTTCCCCCCCCCCCGCCCCCCCACTTCCATCGCGACTCCAAGGTAAAAATTCAGCCCTATGATTCTATAATTGCTGATTAGGCTGCTCAAGACCCTGAAATACTAGTCGAAGTTTGCACAACTAGTCAACCAAATTTAGGAATCCAAATTGGAAATGGGCACAGGAGCTTCATTTCAATATTGAAATGAGGCCTGTACTCATTTCAGATTTTCACCAGGGGCACCTAAAAGAAGGCCCAAACCACTTTAACAGAAGCCCAAACAAACATCTGTGCAATTCGGGTGCAAAATGGATGTAACAATGTTGAACTTATGCCCCATAGAAATTGCAGCACAGAAAAAGCCATTTGCCCCATTGACTGTACTGGTACTAGCTTTTCAACTGGAGCTGACTGATAGATATTTGAAGCAGAGGAAGGTACAAGGCTATGGGGAGAGCAGGGAAGTAAGATTAATTTTGGATTGCTCTAGCAAAGAGCTAGCTCAGACACAGTGGCCTGGAAATTCCTTGGTGCCTGATTTTGGCCACGAACCAAGCGGTGACGACAACCAGTGCGCCTAACCAGAAGGGCGAGAGGACCATACAATATTGGTCCTCTTGCATCATCAGGAGGTAACCAGCGCACTGCGGGCACTAGTCGCTTTTCAAGAAAATTGTCTCCTCCTGGCTCTACAATCAGGTAGGTTTTAAAAGCTTACCTTTATGTTTCTTCTGCGGCCTCTAGTGCTACATTTAAGGGCCGTTGGTTGGGCCACTTTAGAAACAAAAATCCTGCCGGACCTTGCGCAGTGCAATCTCAAATGTGTTTTTGCCCAATATGACAGAAGGGTCCTTCAAAAGGCGAAGGACCCTTCTGCCATTTTTTAATTGGGTCAGGGTTGCTTTCAGGTAGTTGCTAGCAACATATCTGGTGCAGGACCTCAGGCTCAGAAATTGGTATGCTTTCCCCCTGTTTTATGCCCATAAAATTGGGCAAAATGCATGCCCATTTCTACCCCAATGGGCTGAATCGTCTCCTTCTGTGCTGTAAACCTACATGGTTCTAACTACTCCCGCTTTACTGCTATTTTTTTAAAATATCCATTGATATTCCTTTTCAAATACTTAACCAATTCTCCTTTAAATAACATTGTAGTCTCTGCCTTAATAATCACTTGTGGTAAAACATTTTGGGATTAAATTACTGTGGGGGTTCTCCCAATCGTCTGCCATACTTCAGAGCCAGGAGCTGAAGAACAACATAACAGCCTTATAAATACAAGTTGTTGTTGTTGTTGTTAGACTATTAAGCTCTGGAAGAATTGCACTCAAGGTGAGACCAAGCACCAGCTTTTCTTTTTTGTGTACCAACATACTTGTGTTGCATAGGGACCCAGGAAAGGTTTGATTTCAACACCATTGGAGGTGTGCCGTTTGCCACCTTTACCATTATATTGTGCTATGAAAGCTCTGACACCTATGGCATGCTATCAATGTAATAGTGACTTAATATAATGGGATAAAAAAAGCACTGCAGAACTCAGGAGCTATTGGTTACTACAAAACAGGTTACACTTCTAGTTATCTGCAGTGAGTCGAATTTCTCGTGTCAGAGCCCAAACAATGGTGCCACAGTGTAACATCTCCACACAATCCATCTCCAAGTTGCTGTTAAGTCTCCATTGCTGCATCTACTTAGAACACAGCAGGCTATTTTCTTATCACCTCAGTCTGTGAACTACAATGTATTATTTCTCAGCTATTCTAAGGGATTTCAACACCTGCTTGAGAGTTCACATGTAATTGAATGGTTTGTTTTTTAACATTAAGCTGGTGAAGGGAGCTTCCCAGCTATAATCTAACTTTAAGACCAAGAGGCCAAAATTGACCATGTTGCACTTTTTTGGGGGGTGCAAAATGAGGGCAAGAATCAGCAGTTTCGCGATGCTATATCAAGTGCCTGAATTGCATTGGAAGTGAGTCTGACATCATAATAGGTCGGGTGATAATTCGGCATCTCTAGCAACTGCCTCAAACAGACGTTAGGCCCTTTGCATTTTCTAATTTCCGCATCTCAGTGGCGTTATGGTGACAAGGCCAAATTTGGGACGAAACTCAGACCACCAGCTTCTTGCGTGCAAAAACGGGCCTAAACTACTTACTCCCCCCAAACTTCCTTGCTGTAATAAATCAGAAACAGTCATTATTTTAGCATTCTTCTTATTCACAAGTTTGTAATCAAACTGTGGACTAAAGGTAACACACATAAGAAAGAAGACTTAAATGGATTTCAGATGAAAAATGTTGCTGTGGGTTGTTGTTTTAATTAAGTTTTTGATGGCTAGATTTGCAAATCTGATTCTTCTAAAGATACAATACACAGGAAATTTATAACATTAACATTAAGGCTGATGACACCCAGCTCTACCTCACCACCAGCTCTCTTGACCCTTCCACTATCTCTAAATTGTTTGACTGCTTGTCTGACATGAGCAGAAATTTCTTCCAACTAAATATTGGAAAGACTGAAGCCATTTTCTTCGGTCCCTGCCACAAACTCCATTACCTAGCCACCGACTCCATCACTCTCCCTGACAACTGTCTGAGGCTGAACCAGACTGTTCACATCCTTGGTGTCATACTTGACCTGAGATGAGCTTCCGACCATACAACAGTAAGAGTGCCTACTTCCACCTCCGGAACATCGCCCAACTCTGCCCCTGCCTCAGCTCAACTGCTGCTAAAACCTTCATCCATGTCTTTGTTACCTCTAGACTTGACTATTCCAAAGCACTCCTAGCTTGCATCTATCTTCCATCCTCCATAAGCTTGAGGTCATCCAAAAGTCTGCTGCCCGTATCCTGACTCGCAACAAGTCCCGTTCACCCATCACACCTGTGCCTGCTGACTTACATTGGCTCCTGGTTGAGCAATGGTTCAATTTTAAAATTCTTATCCTTCTTTTCAAATGCCTCCATGGCCTCACCCCTCCCTATCTCTGTAGTCTCCTCCAGCCCTGCAACCCTCTGAGATATCTGTGCTCCTCCAATTCTGGCTCTTGCACACCCTGATTTTAATCGCTCCACCGGCCTTCAGCTGCCAAGGGCCAAAGCTCTGGAACACCCTCCCTAAACCTTTCCCCCTCTCTACCTCTCTTTCCTCCTTTAAGACACTCCTTAAAACCTACCTCATCTGCCCTAATATCTCCTTATGTGGCTCGGTGTCAAATTCTGTTTGATAACACTCCTGTGAAGCGCCTTGGGATGTTTTACTACGTTCAAGGCGCTATACAAATACAAGTTGTTGTTGTTATTAACAATTATACCTGGATAAGTAACCAACATATGTAAATGGTGGAACCGTTAATTAATTTTTATCAAGGTTATATTATGCACAATGACGTGTGTTACTTATGCTATCATATCATCATGTATTTATAAACAAAAGTAGGTTTCCTCAGACACAGATAATTTTGACTTTCTGAAATAGTGTGAAACGCGTGATAGCAAATTGGCTGCCCATTTTACACCCTTCCGATTTTTATTTCCGAATAGCAGTTAATGAAAACAATAATTGCTGTAATAATTAGGGTTAATCCTATTTGAATAAGCATGATTACATTTGTCTCTTTGTGTTTTTGATGCTAAACAAGTCTTACTTACTGCTGTTTTTATATTATAGAGCTGCTTTGTAATATTGTCTTAGGCTCTCAGAACTTTGGAATCCACCTGATTATATTGTGGGGCAGATTCCATGGTACTGGAGCAACAGATAAACAACTATAGCATATGCAGAGTTGTTTTGATGTTGTGGCTCTCCACTTTGTAATCTGGCCACCGGGCCTTTCCCAGTTGTTGGTGAACTAGCCAAAGAGCAAAAAATTGCATCATTGCACAGGTGGTCTGAACCACAGGCAGATGGAAAATTTGGTGGCGTTTATCTCTGGTGCCAATTTTATTTCGTCACTGAGTCAGCACTGCCTCTGGAGGCATTGGCGACACTTTCCCTTCAGTAGGGCTCAGCTCCTCTAGAGGCAGCAGCCCTGCCTCATTTACTTTATAGTACTACAGCCAGGATGGTTTTTCAGGGGAGGTAGAGGAAGGAACTCGTTTTTCTTAAAATAGGAGATCACAGAGGGTGATAGTAGTGTGAGACTATGATCAAATAATCATGCATGATCTTTGGATGGAGCAGGCTTGATGGGCCAAATGGCCTTTCATGCTCTGGGGCTTGCTCATTCTTATGTTCATTAGGGCAAAACCCTATTAGAAACAAGATGTACTGTAATACCTTCCATTAACTTATACTGATATTTGCATGCAGATTTTTTTGTGTAATATTAATTTATTGTTCCCTCAGTGAGTAAATCGTCTGTGCTCTGTGGTATTGTCATACAGAGCAGAAAGGTCCCATATGAATCAGTGAGTGTTTATAGTTGACCATCCTTAATAATGATTGAAAGTTTGAGCTGAAACCTACAAAATGGTGAAGCGTGAACACAGAGGGTTATGTTATCCCTCTTTGCATATACAGCACCTCTGCTTTCTTTTAAAAAGCTTATAAGCAGCTCCAAACTCAAAGGGCTAGAAATTCGTCTTGGGTGGTGGCGCAAAGTGGGCAGTATCGGATTGGCTGCCCGTTATACGCAGCATCTGATATTCAGTTCTATTGCAGTGTGTGGAACTGAATATCAGACGCTGCATATAAAGGGTGGCCAATCCAATACCGCCCATTTTTCACCACCGCCCGAGATGAATTTCTAGGCCAATATGCGCAATTCTGCCCAATTTTCTTTGCAAACAAGCTCAAGTAGTCCAATTGAGCCATTTCGGGTTTTCAATTTAATTGAGGGCTCATCTCTACCAGTACAACTGTGGTGCATGACATTTACACAGAGGCTAGCAAATAGCCTGGCTGTTCACTTTGAGTCACTCAAGCCCATCAAATCTAACCCTGACCTGACCTGAACCGTATATCGTACTCCTCCAGCTTAATTACAATGTAAATTTCAATGTCAGTGTTAAAAAATCCAAACCCTTTAATACAAACTAAAGAAAGCTTGTTTTTCATTCAACCTGACCACACTGGAGGGAAGGTCAGGTTTTCACTACTGAGGAGAAATTACCCTGACTTTACACAGCAGGTTTCACCAAGCCATTGAGTCTGGTCAAGACCAAAACTTGCAGTATAAGCTGGGCTGTATGTTCACATCTCTGCAAATACGCCCTATGCTGGTAAGGTATGATGCTATATGGTATCTGTTTTCTTGAACATATCCACTAAGGGAGGTATTATGTCCGTGTGTAATTGAGACACGGACTGCAGGAGCTGGTTACAACAGGTGTTTACTGAGTGGAGACAAAACTGGAACTACTATGCAAAGTTACTACACAGGCTTATATACAGGGGTGGTCACTACTGGTACTGCAGTATACAGGGGCTGCAGAATATAGTTCCTTCTGCAAAGTACATACACTACAGGAGGGAGAGGCTTGTTATTCTATAGTCTATGCCTATAAACAACTCTTTTTTTTCTGTTCAGTTTTCTCTCCTTTTCTTCTGAATCATGCTGTGATACAGTTGCACAGGTGTCAGTTATCCTTTGACACCTCACTCAAGTGACCAGTCTTCATGTGTGACCCTTGATTGTGTAAGGGTAGGCTATGTGATCATGGGACCATCTGATACAGTCCTAATCTGATGTCCACCCACAGATATAAGCACTTTCCAGACACTGTGACTAGAACAATGATTGACCACAGGAATTCTGCAAAGTCCTTCACCAGACCACACTGACATATTTCAAAATTTCTGTCCACTTCCTATCCCGGGGCACTGAGGCCAATGATAACACTCCTACAGCTGAGGCAACTGTGCTGCAAAAATTGTATGGGGGGAAAAATTCAGTTGTTTGCACCTCCCGTTAGCGCCTTAAGAGGGCGCTAATGGGGCACAAAGCAACTAGTGCCCGGGCACGGTGATGTTTGCGCCACTGGCGAAATTAACTAGACCTTTTGCGGTGGCGCTAAACACTACCGCCACGATCTCCTGCGCCGGCAGATCGTGATGTCAGTCGAGTGCACAACGCCCCAGTAGTGCCCCGGACCGGATATTGAGTGGCGCCCCCTGCCTTACCGCCTGCCACTAGCAATGACAGGTTAAGGGGAGTGTTTTGCAGTCAAAAAGGGACTCGGGGAGTGCTATTTAAAGGTGACTGCTTCCTGCCTTTTTTTATTGGTGACATTTTTGCACCACGCATTCTGAGAGAGAGAGACTTCTGGAGAAATTCAATGCTATGTGAAGGAGTTTTGGGTACTGAGCAGCACTATGCAGGTTCATTTTGATTTGCCCTTCCTTGCTTCGCCAGCGCTCTGAGGTAGCGCCTCGCTCCTCGGCCTTTGCAACTTAAGACAGGTGTGATGCGCCTGATTTAGCGCTCCAATCACCTCCAGGGGCGAAAAAAGCCAAGTTTGCCGTTGGAGGGGATAATTAGCGCCAGGCACTAAACTTTGCGCACGGCCGATAATGGCACCCCAAAAGGGGCGATACTGAATTTTTCCCCCTATGTATTTCAAAAAAACAAATGCCCTCAGATACAGCTCACGTGCCATAGTTATTCTGAGACTATAATATGGGTTCAGTATTTCCATAGAACAAGGTTTGATTGAGTGGCACTAACTAGTTAGACAGCGACCTCTCAGTGTGACAGCTCAATAACACATTTGCTTTCTTTTCATCCACTCTTGAAGTTAGTCATTCATGCTAGAGTACAGTTATAGAGACCCGTCAGCACTGTTTTTGTCCAAGTGGCCGTTGCCAAGAACTGGTATCTTCCATCTTCAGAGCAATATCTGCTTAAGTCCCTACCTCTCTTCCACCATTAGCCAAACCCTGATCTATGTCTTTATCACCCTGAGGATTGACTTTACAAATGTTCTCTTTGTTGGCATCTCTGCTTCTGCCATAAACATCAGTTAATTCAGAACTCTGCGGGCCACATGCTCTCCTCTCAGACCCATCAGCTTTGTCCTTGACAAGCTCTACTGGCTCCCTGTGTCATAGCAGATCGAAACCCTTGTTCTAATCTTTAAATCCTTCCACAGCCTCAATCCATCCTATCTGAGTGAACTACCCTCTGCTCCACTCTTGGAGGTTAATCGTTCACTCACCATATCCCAAAACTCTTGAATTCTCTCTCAAAATGCTACCTCCTCCTTATTTTAAAATAACCGATGCTGTTGAAACCAATGCCCAAGGTGGGTAGTTTACATCTGCATTCATTCTGAGTACAGAAATCAGCTTGAGTATATTGTGTTATGGAAATCAGATTACAGACAATTTTAGATCTGTTCCAACTCTTGAAACATAGAGTAACCAAATTCTTCATGGTTTCTAAAGAAACATTTTTACACAAATCACATTGATACAGGTGTAAAATTTTGATATAGCTCTTCTTCTGAACTGACTTATATTAAATTATTTCCCACTCCACATGACTCAGATGAAATGTTAACTGTGTAGTCCAGACTTTTGGTTCAACGATAACAAGATTTGCTAGTGCCGGGTGTTTGCTTGCCACAGGTTCCTGATAAGCAAATAGTTTTAAGCCCTGAAGTGATGTCACTGGGGAAAGCTTGTTTTGATGAATTCCCTAATTCCTTCTTGCATAGGTCTTGGCTTTTATTCTTGTTACAAACCTATAGACAACTTTGCAACAACAATTTTTTTGTCTAGTTTGATTTGTTTTTTTTGTTTCTGTGCTTGATGTTCTATCAGCAACGTACAAGTTTTGTTATTTTTCCTGTAATGTTTGTTGGAACGCAGCTGTAGTTTATTTTTCTTCTGAAGTGGCAGGAAGGGAAATCTGGAAAAATATAGCTCATATGTCATTAGCAATTACTTGGCCGGTATGCGTGGTATCGGTGTGATGACAGTTTAACGTATGTTCAGGTTAACTTTCTGAGTAACAAGTCTTTGCCTGAGGAAATAGCTAAACAAACCAATGTTTGCTACCCTATATGACAGGCAAAGGCAAGACGTCCTGAACTTGACCATTCATTTCACCTTCTTCCTCTGACTAAATGTGTAAGGAAACAACACACCCTAAGGAGGAGACGGCACCATTTGACTAAAAAAAAAATCCCTTTGAAAGATCTGCCTCCAAAAAAGGGAGAGGGACATTAAATTTACAGTACTCTAATTGAAGTTCTAATGCCTGTGCCAAAGAATGAAGTGTGTGATCTAATTACAGAATGCCTACTTAATTGGCTCACTTTAACTCTCCAAGCAGTACTGGTGCAGTCAGAAGCTGGTTCATGTAAACTGATGAAACAAAAATAAATTATGTAAAATAGCACAGTTACTGTGCAGGCCACATAATGTGATTAACAGTTAAAAGAATCATTTGCTTAGTGTTCTCACTTTTAAAATTACTACTTTTATTTGCTGTTGGAACCAATATGATAGACTTGATGACCAAAGTCAGATTGGTGACCAATCAAATGACAAACATGCACAGCCACAAGGCTACTTTTGTTCAAAGGAATACTTTTGATATACTGCTGTAGCCAGCTAGTGCCAATTTTGATGCCAATCTGAGGGAAGGTGGTATCAGAAAACAAGGACAAAGGAACACTAAACCAAAGTAACATCAAATGGAAATATGGTACTTCAGTTCAATGGAGGGGGATTAGAGTTTCATGCTCAATGTCAATGTGCTGGTGTCTAGAGCTGGTTGTTATTAGGAACAACCTTGCATTTTTGATATGGAAGTTTTGGAGGGTGATCCAGGAATGTAGTGGAAGAAAAAGGCAGGCAACACATTTGCAAAGTCTTCAGCCTTGTCTTTTATACTCACGTGCTGGGCTCTACCACAGTTGATCATGGCATGTTCATGGAGCGTCCTCCTCCTGTCAGTTGCCTGGTTGTCCACCACCATTGTTGTTGGGATGTGGTAGGGCTACAGAACTTTTCTTTGATTCACTAGATAAAGAAATCTAGCTCCTTGGTTGCTGACTGTGCCCTGCTATGCTCTAGATGTTGATTTCTAGCTATTGGTGTCTAAGGATTTATTTGGTAAGCAACAGGTTGTTAGCAGACCTAAATTACATAGGTGCCTCCCCACCCAAAAGAAAATGGAACTGTATGTATGCATGTTTGCATACATATGCAGAGCTCTGCTCCTTGGTTCCAAATACAGATTTAAAATGTTATGTTCCTAGAAGGTTGATATTCCTGCCAGATCTCTGTTAACACTAGAAAGACTCAAAATTAAGTTTAAAGGCTGTATTTTTATTAGTGCCGTTCCAAACTTGGATTCTGGAAGACAGGTATCCATGAACCAGCACCTGGCATTCCTGTTGCTAAATCTGGCTCCCATATGTCAGCAACAATCCCGTAGACTCAAAAATATGAGTCTGCTTTCAGCTTAAAGGAGAACAATTTAGATGGGAGCCAGTTCACAGACAATGATCCCAGGGACTCTGAATTAAAATGAAAGAAAGAAAAACTTGCATTTCTATAGCACCTTTCACAACCTCAGGATGCCCCAAAGTGCTTTACAGCCAATGAAGTACTTTTGAAGTGTAGTCACTGTTGCAATGTAGGAAACGTGGCAGCCAATTTGTGCATAGCAAGCTCCCACAAACAGCAATGTGATAATGACTAGATAATCTGTTTTTTAGTGATATTGATTGGGAGATAAATATTGGCTGGGACACCGTGGATAATTCCCTGGCTTTTCTTCGAAATAGTGCCATGGAATCTTTACGTCCATCTGAGAGAGGGGCCTTAGTTTAAGATCTCATTCAAAAGACAGCACTCCCTCAGTACTGCACTGAGTCAGCCTAGAATTATGTGCTCAAGTCTCTGGGTGCAAATATAAAAGTGGCTGAAGAGTTCCTATCTACCCAAATGGACCAGCTGTGGGCATTTTAATGTTGGCTTTGCACCAAACAGCTGTCGTTATATTACAGTGGGTGTAAAGTCCAAGTAGTGTCCACCTGCTTTTTGATTGCACAAGACCAGTGCTAGTGTGGCTGAATCACAGGTTTTGCACAGCTGACTGCAAGCCGAATGCAAAACTACTGGGACTTACTATGAGCTGCAGCCTGGAAACCAGTTTTTAGTGGATTTCTCTGCCACGAGATCGGAACAATTCTTGCCAGCTTTACATTTGGTTTGAAGAAGACCTTCACTTTGGAAATGGAGCACTATAGGGCAGGTCTCACGCAATCTAAAAGCAGCTTGAAACTACCTACAAAAGGTCGTTTCACACCTCTTATTTTAAGTGCATTTCACGTGACCTCACATTGAAATTACACCACACTATTTGCTGAAACTGTTCAACATTGATGCAAACTATGCAGTATAATTAGTTTATTGCTTTCAGTGTATAGCTTCCGAGCTGCTGGTGTTCAGCTGCTGAAGGATGACAATAGGTCTTAGTTGCACTAATGTGCCAAATAGATACTGTCAACGATGTTGAATTCTATGCCAGGTATCACTTCAGATGTAATCACATTTTTAATGACATATTTATGCTTCTTTTGCAGGCAGGTTATCTGAGATGATAGTGTTAGCCATGGCTCAGTTGGTGGCACACTCGCCTCTGAGTGAGCAGGTTGTGGATTTAAGTCCCACTCTGTGAGGCTTAAGCACATAATCTAGGCTAACACTTCAGTGCAGTACTGAGGGAGTGCTGCACTATCAGAGGTTCTGTCTTTTGGATGAGACGTTAAACCGAGGCTGCTTCTAAGGTGATGTAAAAGATTTCCTAGCACTATTGGAAGAAGAGCAGGGAAATTCTCCCAGTGTCTTGGCTGATATTTATCCCTCAACCGACACCATTCAAATAAATGATCTGGTCACTATCATAGTGCTGTTTGTGGGAACTTGCTGTGCGCAAATTGGCTGCCGCGTTTCCTACATTATAACAACGGCTACACTTTAAAAGTACTTCATTGGCTGTAAAGCACTTTGGGACGTTCTGAGATGATGAGAGTCACTATATAAATGAAAGTTTTTCTTTCTATGGTCCTGTCCTGTTCCACTTGAAGTGTTCTGTACAGTTGTACTGTCTACCACAGCACAGAGCAAACTCATTTTGAATGGACTCTGACACTTCTAACGAACGTACATACATTCCTTCATCAGTCTAATAATGATACTCATATGACCATCATTATGTTGCAACTCTCCATATAAAGCACATGGGCCTAGAAATTGGGTTGGTAGCGCCGGCGCTGAGCACCTAAAGAGACCTAGAATTGGGGCGAAGCCCTATGTTGGGGCGGATGCTATGAAGATAGCGCCGACTCAGAAATTGACTATACATTTAGCGCCTGCGCTAAGTGTTTGCGCGCGCCCGCGAGTGCAAGCAGCTCATGACGTCATTTCAGTGTGCAACGCCTTTCAGGAGCGCCTGAGCGCATATTGGGTGGTGCCCAGAGCCTTAGCGCCCAGCGCTATTAGTGACAGTTCGAGGGAGGGCTAACAGGCCCTTCTCGGAGTAGGGCGGCGCTATTTAAAGGGGACAGCTCTAGTGCAGAATCTTCTGCCACTTGGCCTGCTCATTGCGATCGCTGCTAGAGAGGGTTGGCGAGCTAATGTGGAGCGGAGTTCTGGGATTTGAGCTTCACAGTACTTGGGACCCTCAACCCTGTCCGAAGCACTTGCAGCACTACACCTAAAAGCCTTTTGACCAACTGGCATTGGAATGGGAGCTTGTTCGGAGGGCGACGGCCTCATCGCCCAACACTGTGAAGGGGCAGAGAGACGGCGGGAGAGAGGGCAGGGATTGGCCAGAAGGAGGAGGGGCAATCGAGGTCGGCCAATCCGACGGGATGCTGCGAGGGTCTTTAGGCAGCAGGTGACATGCCTTGACATTTCGGAGGAGCAGTGTTAGCGAAGGCTCCGAATCTGGAGGGACATTGTTACTGATCTGTGCCACCTGCTTGGTCAGGATCTGCAGCCGCGTGAACGCTGCAGAACCTCTCTGTCCGTGATGGCTACACTGACTGATGGCCTCCATTTTTATGCCAACGGATCCTTTCAGTCAGCCATTGGGGACAATGCGACTGACGCACAGGCTGCAGTCCGCTGTTGCATCCGGCAAGTGACAGATGCCCTTTATAGGCAAACGCGTCCATTCATTACCTTCCCTCGGACCCTGCACAAGCAGGCGGAGGAGGAGGAGTATGAGGAGGAGGAGGAGGAGGAGGAGGAAGATGGAAGGGCTGCTGAAAGTGGAAGGTCCATACTGTGGTGTATGTAACCTGTTCCACCTTAAGAGAACTACCTTAAGAGATGTACTACTTTCTCTTGGCTGCTGTATACTGTAATACCGGTGGTGACCACACCGGTATATAAGTGTTGTGTAGGGATTTGCTGGGCAGTTCAGCCCTGACCTCCGAATAGTAAAGACCTGTTAAAGTTATTCTTGTGGTTTGTGTCCAGTGATTTAT
This sequence comes from Somniosus microcephalus, assembly GCF_052327205.1. Taxonomy (NCBI): domain Eukaryota; kingdom Metazoa; phylum Chordata; class Chondrichthyes; order Squaliformes; family Somniosidae; genus Somniosus; species Somniosus microcephalus. The sequence continues at coordinate 129,896,992 of NC_140993.1, forward strand.
AATAAGCATAACTGGGACACACAGACTTAACAGTGGCGACGAGTCCGATCTTACCCTGCGGCAGTTTTACATCCAAGGCAGCTTCGTCCTCAGAACGGGCATCGAGAAGAGGCATCCGCCCTCATCATCCTGCTGAGCACCATCGCACGGGAGGCATCGAGAACCCGGGTTAAAAAGAAAAATTCTGACCACGAAGCCCTCCATCAGCGACAGGCAGTGATCATCCCTTCTACCACGGTGGTGGGTAAGCCGATCAGCGACACGAGCAGAAAGTCGGCCGCGTTGACTGTGGAGTGGGGGAGGGAAAACGGAGGAAAAAGGGCGGAGAACTCGACCACGGCCGGTGAAAAGGGCCGGGCTGCAATCGAGGCCGAGAGGCGCAGCGACTGGGGCAGCTTAAGGCACGAGAGCCGCGGAGAACTCAAACGCAGCCGGTGTAAAGGACCGGGCTGCATGAGAACCGCTGGGGAGGCGAGAACGGCAGCAGCACGGCAATCGCCATTGCAGCCAGCGGGGGAAGAAGGCAAATGCGGGAATCCGCCATTGTAGTCGGCGGGGGAAGAAGACGAGTGCGGGAAAGACCGCCAAGCGCGGGAAGCCGCCATTTTAGTAGGCGGGGGAAGAAGACAAGTGCGGGAAGCCGCCATTTTGAGAAAAAGAAAAATTTAAAAACTTGCAAGGATGCCTAAACATGGGAACATTAATACCTTTGATAGTGATATCGAAGATTGGACCATGTATGTAGAACGCATGGAAGTTTATTGTAAAGCAAATAAGGTACCAGATGATGAGAAAGCACTAACCTTATTAAGCTCAATGGGTACGAAGACATACGGGCTATTGAAGCACCTTCTCTCACCAGATAAACCGTCGGATCAGACTTTCGCGAATATTGTTACTGTCCTGAAAAATCATTTAAACCCCACGCCGCTGATGATAGCAGAACGATTTAAATTTTACAGAAGAACGCAGCTGAAAGACGAAAGCAACGCTGAATTTTTAATTGAACTGCGTAAGCTATCAAAGTACTGTCAGTTTGGAACAGGACTAGCAGATGCGCTGAGAGATAAATTTGTGTGTGGATTGTTAAAAGAAGGAACACAAAAGCGACTGCTTGAGGAGAATGATCTTACGCTTGATAAAGCTGTCGCTATTGCAGCATCGCACGAAGCCGCAGCGAGAGGCACTGCGGAAATGCAGCTACGGTCACCGGAACTCAGCACCAATCAAATGGTCTTGGGTACAGTAAAATGTTATCATTGTGGAAAGACAACGCATGATCAGAACCAGTGCTGGTTCAAAAATCAGGAATGCAGAAAATGTGGCAGGCTTGGTCACATAGCTAAAGTATGCCGGTCAGGAAAGAAGACCAGCAACAAAAAGTCACCGCAGGAAAAGTACAGAAAGGTACACAAGGTGACAGAGAACAGTTCGAACGAACAGAAGTCAAATTCAGACTCCAACAGTAATGAACTGGGTAGTCTAAGAGTACACAATGTTGGTAAGGAAGCAGACCTCCAAACAATCTGGGTCACACTTCAGATAGCAGGAGTCCAAGTGAAGATGGAATTGGACACTGGATCGGCATTGACGGTCATGAATAAGCAAGATTACAAAAGGTTATTCCCACATATTCCCCTACGGGATACGGAGATTGTATTGAAAACATACACGGGGCAAAGAGTATACCCCATCGGGAAGATAGGGGTAAAGGTGGTCCACAAGGGCAAAGAAAGCCGAGGAATGGACTTATATGTGCTACCTGAGGGAGGTCCACCACTACTGGGATGGGAGTGGATTAGAAAAATAAATATGGACTGGCATTCCTTAAAAGCACTAACGGTAGATTCCGGTAAAAAAGATGTCAAACCTAAACGATTGTCCAGAATATTGGACGATGCTAAAGAGGTGTTCCAACAGGGACTGGGAACACTGAGAGGAATTACGGCAAACATCAAGGTTGAAGAACATGCAAACCCGAAATTTTTCAAAGCCAGACCGGTACCTTATGCGATACGACCTGCTGTGGAAGCTGAGCTGGAAAGGCTAGAACGTTCAGGAGTACTGTCTAAGGTAGACTGGAGTGAGTGGGCCACGCCCATTGCCCCCGTCATGAAGCGTTCATCGAGCAACAAGCCGGGGGAACCGGGGAAGGTTCGCATCTGTGGAGATTTCAAGATCACTGTTAATCCGGTGCTTCACACGGTGCAGTATCCGCTTCCGCGGATTGAGGATATCTTCGCTTCGTTGTCTGGCGGGAAACACTTCACCAAGATAGACCTGGCGCAGGCGTACTTGCAGATGGAGGTTGAGGAAGAGTCACGCCAATACCTCACGATCAACACGCATCGAGGGTTGTACCGGTACAATAGGCTGGTTTTTGGAGTGGCATCGGCTCCAGCAATTTGGCAGAGGGCCATGGAGCAGGTATTACAGGGAATTCCAGGCACACAATGTTACCTGGACGATATTCTGATTACAGGAGATGATGACGAGGAACACCTTGCAAATTTGAAACTGGTGCTCACCAGATTGAAAGAATATGGACTTCGAGTTAATCGCCAGAAATGTGAGTTCTTTCAGAAGCGGATCTCGTACTGTGGTCATGTCATTGACCAGGAGGGGCTTCATAAGTCTCCTGACAAGATCGAAGCTGTTGTGAAGGCTCCCGCTCCGGATAATGTATCCCAGTTGAGGTCGTTCCTAGGGTTGATTAACTATTACCATAAGTTTCTGCCAAATTTATCCACGGTGCTGCACCCGCTGAACGCTCTTTTGCAGAAGGGAGTACCATGGAAGTGGAGCGAGGACTGTACGAGGGCCTTTCGCAAAAGCAAGGCATTGATCACCTCAGAGGAAGTGTTGGCTCACTTCAACCCAACGCTGCCTATTCGTTTGGCTTGTGATGCTTCTCCATATGGTATTGGGGCAGTACTCTCACACAAGTTGCCAAATGGCCTGGAGAGGCCAGTTGCGTTCGCATCCAGATCATTGACCTCCGCTGAGCGCAACTATGCTCAGATAGATAGGGAGGCTCTCAGCCTTGTGTGGGGAGTAAAGAAGTTTAATCATTACCTGCAGGGCCAAAAGTTTACGCTTCTGACAGACCACCAGCCGTTGGTATCCATTTTTAACCCTAAGAAGGGTGTTTCGGTGATGACAGCACAGAGACTCCAGAGATGGTCCCTTTTCCTAGGGGCACATCAATATCAGATTGAATTCAAAGGTACAAAGCAGCATGGTAATGCTGATGGGCTGTCGCGCCTGCCACTACCTACAGAGGAGGAGGCACCGACGGTTGACCCTGTTGAGTTATTTCACTCGACCATCATCGAATGTTTACCAGTCACCAATGCAAGTATTGAAAGAGAAACCAGGAATGACCCGACACTGTCCCGGGTCTACGAAGTGACAGTGAAGGGATGGCCAGCACATGGTGATCCACTGTTACCGGCATTCTCAGCAAGACGAGAACAGCTGTCCGTCTGTCAAGGAACATTGATGTATGGAACAAGGGTGATTATTCCTCCTAAGTTAAGAGAGAGAGTTCTAAAGGAACTGCATGAAGGTCATCTGGGGGGAGTCAAGATGAAAAGCCTTGCTAGGGCTTATGTGTGGTGGCCGGGTATCGACCAACAGATAGAGGATCTGACGAAAAGCTGCTCAGGGTGCCAAAAAGTGCAAAATGCACCTCCGATTGCACCGCTGCATCCATGGGAATGGCCTTCAACCCCATGGCAACGTGTACATATTGACTTTGCTGGTCCATTCATGGACTCCATGTTTTTAATTGCGGTGGACGCACATTCTAAATGGCCAGAAGTGATTAAGATGACTACCACTACCTCGGAAAAGACGATCGCGGTGCTAAGAACGATATTTGCAAGAAATGGATTGCCAGAACAAATATGTTCAGACAACGGACCGCAGTTCATGTCAGAAGAATTCCAGAAATTCATGAAGAAGAATGGGGTGAAACATTATACCTCTGCCCCATATCATCCGGCTACAAATGGGTTGGCCGAGAGATTTGTACAAACGTTCAAAAAAGCAATAAAGGCCATGAGCGAAGACCAGATTCCACTACAACACAAGGTGGACAAATTCCTACTGGCATATCGAAACGCCACTCATGCAGTGACAAACCAAAGTCCTGCCATGATGTTCTATAACAGGAGGTTGCGGTCCAGGTTGGACTTGTTAAAACCAAATGTGCGGAGGGAAGTTGAAAACAAACAGTTCCAGCATATAAATAACAAGACCACTCGGAGTTTCGAAATAGGACAACCAGTGTTAGCCCGGGACTATAAAAACGAGAAATGGCAATCTGGAACAATTCGGGCCAGACAAGGACCCCTGATGTACACGGTAGATATTGGTGAAAATGTAATACGGCGTCATGCTGACCAACTGGTAGAATCGAGAACAAGGGCCGAACCTATGGTTACGGCAGAGACAACCGTGGAAGAAGTTAGTGAACCTGAAGCATCTACCTCAGAAGTGAATGTACCTGATGATGATGTCCAATCCATAAGAGACCAACTAGATGAGTCACCCCAGCAACGAGAATCAGAGACCCCTGAAAGGCGTTATCCAACTCGAATCAGGAGGCCTCCTCAGAGACTGAATCTTTGAACTGTTTTGCATGAAGTTGTATATGTTATTATTTTATGTTAAATGGGGATATAACTGTTAAGCTAAAAAGGGAGGATTGTGGTGTATGTAACCTGTTCCACCTTAAGAGAACTACCTTAAGAGATGTACTACTTTCTCTTGGCTGCTGTATACTGTAATACCGGTGGTGACCACACCGGTATATAAGTGTTGTGTAGGGATTTGCTGGGCAGTTCAGCCCTGACCTCTGAATAGTAAAGACCTGTTAAAGTTATTCTTGTGGTCTGTGTCCAGTGATTTATAATAAGCATAACTGGGACACACAGACTTAACACATACGTCAGAGGCTCCTCTGGACTCGGCTCGACACCCCTGTGGCGGAATGATGAGAGTCTTACCTCATGCGCACTTTGGATGTTTGAGGGCCTCTGCATGCCAGCATCACTGAAAGTAGTCACATGCACCAAGCAACATTTAAACTTCTGTTTATTGACACAAAAGTCTTTCATTACAGCTAAACAACGTAAAGTGAGCAGAAACCATAACTTCCCAAAAAAATGTGACCTGTTCGGCCAAGCCGCAAAACTCAACAAAAATCTGCAACTATAACAGCAGCTGAGGGTGCCCTTGAATTTGGACAAACAAACATCTCAGCACCTCCCTCTACAACTGGCCCCTTGAGGGAGAACGACTTCTCTTTCGCGCCCGGCCCCTTCCCTCCCTGCTGCTCCTACGTAATTGCACCCCAGTGGCGGGCTCAAGGCTGGGGAACGCTTGCTGACTGTCTGGACGTGCAGAAGCCCCTGAGGTACGGCCTGGCCGACCTCTGGGCTTGGAGGGTGCGGACGCAGGATGCTTGATGTGAGCATGGCTGGAAGCAGTGTGGGCTGCAGGTGGTGGCAGCTGCAATGCAGCCGTCCCAGCGCTGGCATGTGCAATGGTCTCCTGACGAGAGAGGACACCTGCACCAGGTCGGACGACACACTGGCTATCTGAGGGGAGCGGCTCGGCTCATCCGCCACAATCGCAGGCTCCACGGATTCCTGGCATTGTACGGGAGTGGAAGGGCCCGGGGTGATCCTATCTGATGCAGAGAGGGTGGCTGCAGTGAGACATCGCGTTGCATCAATCGAGCTATGGAGGAGCCCAGCAAGCGACTGCGTGGCAACAGTGAGGACCTGTGTGCCAGGTGCCAGTGCTTCAGAGAAGGCCTGGACAGTTCTTCCCATGGCCTCGGACAAGGCAGGAGCCGACCGCTCCACTGCCTCGGACAAGCCCTGCACAGACCTTTCCAGGGATTGTCCGAAGCCCTGAACAGTCCTTTCCATTGCCGACTCAAAGCCGTGGACAGTCCTCTCCATTGTTGGGCCGAAGCCCTGGATAGTCCTGTCCATTGTGGCCCCGAAGCCCTGGATAGACCTGTCCATTGTTTCCCCGAACACCTGGAGAGTCCTCTCCATTGTTGCGCCAAAGCCCTGCAGAGTCCTCTCCATTGTTGCCCCGAAGTCCAGCATACTCCTAGCCAATGAATCTATTGACTCAGGCATCTTCTCCACTGCAGCCATCAGCTCCGTGTGTCTGACCCGGGCCTGTTTGCTCATCTCTGCCAGGCGACGGACCTCATCTGCACTCTGTGCAGCAGTCATGACGACCTGCCTTGCCCTGCGGGGAGACGGTGGCCGAACTTGCCTATCCCCCCTGCGTTGCTCCATGCCGCTTGGTCCGGCAACTGGTTCATCCTCAGAGCCACCCCCCTCCCCTCCAGGGGACTACTATCCCCAGTCTGCAGATGTCTCAGCTCCCCGGATTCTGCAATGGCTGGTCCGGATTCCTCTTGGTCCTCGCCTCCGGTGGCACTGGCACTGGCAGCTTCAGCGCGTTGAGCCCGAGTTGGTGCTGCTTCATCTGAAAGTGGGAGGTGGAAGAGTGGCTTTAGCAGAAGGACAGGTTTGCTGAAAGGCATGCCAGATTGCGGCAAGGCTCTGACATGGCTGCACACTGAGGATGCATGCTGGCGGGGGGACCAAGTGGAAGGCAACAGGTGGAAAAGGTGAGAGTCTTACCCTCGCTGTCGGTAATGGGGTCGGCAGGTGCTGTGGTGACTGGACCAGACAGATGTCCTCCAAGTATCTGGTGCACTCTCTCCCCCAGATCCGTGAGAGTGGCCACTTGTGCAGGTCCGCCACTGGTCGACGCTGCTCCTTTCGAATCTGCGCCATCTTGGACTGCAGGGGAAAGAAGGGGAGGTTCTGTTACATGAGGCCTTGAGACATCATCGCATGCCCCCCATTGTGCAAGAGCCCTTACATGAGGCCTTGAGACCTCCTCGCATGCCCCCATTGTGCAAGAGCCCTTACGTGAGTCCTTGAGACCTCCTCGCATGCCCCCATTGTGCAAGAGCCCTTACATGAGGCCTTGAGACCTCCTCGCATGCCCCCATTGTGCAAGAGCCCTTACATGAGGCCTTGAGACCTCCTCGCATGCCCCCATTGTGCAAGAGCCCTTACATGAGGCCTTGAGACCTCCTTGCATGCCCCCCATGGTGCAAGAGCCCTTACATGAGGCCTTGAGACATCTGTCCATGTGTGTGCCCAGAAAGGGCCATGGGTGCATACTGACAGATGGCCATTGGCGCATCATTGCAGCAGGGTGCCCGAAGTCAGCTGCAGATGGAGGGAAGCACAAGTTTGGTAAACCATCACTCACCCTAACGATCCGTGTGAGGTCGTTTAATTTCTTCCTGCACTGAACAGGGGTCCTGGTCGCCATGCTGCTGGAGTTCACCCTCACAACAACCTCCCTCCAAGATCGTCGGTAAGCCTTCTGATTTGGCCTCTTGCCATTATCCGGGTACAGGACCTCCCGACGGTATTCAACTGCAGCCACCAAGTGGTCCAGAGCCTCAGTGCTGAAGCGCTCTGCTCTCTGCCTAACCTTCTCCATAATGATCAACTTTGTACCGCCAGACAAGGGCGAGTGCCGAATCTGAGGCCTGCAGGGCGTTGGGTGTTGAAGCTCAGGCTGACTGACCCACCCCTTTAAGAGCCGGCCGGCGCCTGTAGGTCTCGTGCTTTCCCGTAATTGAGTTCACCTGCGCTGCGCCCGTCCGCGTCGATATTGAGTAGCGCCTGACCTTTTGCGCCTTAAGAGCACCGTGCAACGGCTGAATTAGCGCCTCAAGACCCTTTGGGGGCGATGCAACCCAATATCTCGCCAGGCAGCGATAACTTTCGTCTGGCTATAAACTTAGCGCTTCGCCAGTTCTAACGCCTCAAGCGAGGCTATACCCAATTTCTAGGCCTTGGTTTTAACAGACACAGTTTTTCTTAATGCTAACTTAATTGCACAGTTTTGGTATATACCTCCCCATACGTTAGCCTCTTTGAAAAAAATATTTGACAGAACCACGTGGATTAATAACTAAAATAAAATTCAAGCAAGTTTAATTACATTTTTCTTTTCTTCATTATTTTGTATTGTGACAAGACTCAATTTTCTTCAAGCATGTAACTGATGGATGGGTTTTAGAAGATTTTATTTTCATGATATTCTGGCTTATTCATTATTCTGGATAGCAACATTACAAACAATAAAAACATTTATTTTAATGATATATTGGTTTATTCATTATGCACAATTACAGCATTACAAACAATAAAACATGAACTTTACTACCTGACATTTTCTTGACAGCACTTGTTGCTAATGACCTGATTACCCACAAAAAAAACCCACTACTGTACTATAGAAATGTATTTATTTTTATTCAGGTTCTCTCTGCTCCTGAAGGCATTGATTCTTGCTAGCTTGCAGTCCCACAGGCACTGGCTGTCCTCTAGTATCTCACCCAAATGGTCAGTTTTCATGCAGGAGCCAAGATAGTGAAAAGGCTGGGGCCTAGGCAACCCCCCCTTTCCAACAACAACTTGTATTTATATAGCGCCTTTAATGCCGTAAAACGACCCAAGGCATTTCACAGGAGCATTATAAAACAAAATTTGACACCGAGCTACATAAGGAGAAATTAGGGCAGGTCAAAGAGGTAGGTTTTAAGGAGTGTCTTAAAGGAGGAAAGAGAGGTAGCGAGGCGGAGCAGTTTAGGCAGGGAATTCCAGAGCTTAGGGCCTAGGCAACAGAAGGCACGGCCACCAATGGTTGAGGGATTAAAATCAGGGATGCTCAAGAGGCCAGAATTAGAGGAGCGCAGATATCTCGGGGGTTGTGGAGCTGGAGGGGATTACAGAGATAGGGAGGGGCAAGACCAAGGAGGGATTTGAAAACAAGGATGAGAATTTTAAAATCAAGGCGTTGCTTAACCGAGAGCCAATGTAGGTCAGCAAGCACAGGAGTTGATGGATGAACGTGACATGGTGTGAGTTAGGACATGGGCAGCAGAGTTTTGTATGACCTCTAGTTTTGCGGAGGGTAGAATGTGGGAGGCCAGCCTGGAGTGCATTGGAATAGTCAAGTCTAGAGGTAACAAAGGCATGGATGAGGGTTTCAACAGCAGATGAGCTGAAGCAAAGGCCGAGTCGGGCGATGTTATGGATGTGGAAATAGGCGGTCTTAGTTATGGTGCGGATATGTGGTCAGAAGCTCATTTCAGGGTCAAATATAACACCATGGTTGCGAACCATCTGGTTCTGCCTCAGACAGCTGCTAGCGAGAGATCTGGCTGCCTGGGATAGGTGAGTGCCAGAGATGCTCCTCCAGTGGCACGAGCACAGCCTGCCTCATGCAAATTAAGTGCCTTCCCTCTAGACCCACAAACCAGGTCAACACTGAAGGCACCGACTGGCATGAACCTGGCATAACCATTGAGATTGTGTCCTGAATACTTTCGGGTCCATGGAGTTTATATCATTACCCACTAAGCCATTGAGAATGGCTTCAGTAACATTTTAGAGAATCAGCTGACAAGATTTTTTTGAAAAGTTTTTAACCACATTTTACTTTTGGAAATGCAATAAAGGTGAATGTAGAAAGTTTGCCAAGGTGTTTCATAGAAAGGTGTCAGCCATGGCTCAGTTGGTAGCACTCTCGCCTCTGAGTCAGAAGGTTGTGACTTGAGAACATTTGAGTGTAGTACTGAGGGAGTGCTGCACTGTCGGAGATGCCATCTTCCGGATGAGATGTTGAACCAAGACCTTGGCTGGACATAAAAGATCCATGGCACTAGTTAGAAGAAGAGCAGTGGAGATGTCCTGGCCAATATTTATCTCTCAACCAACATCATTGAAAACAGATTGGCCCAGAAATTCGGGTCGGAGGCTTCCCGCGGGTGCAAGCCTCCGACCTGCACTTACCTAGCGTGCCAGCTGTTGAGCTGTGGGCCCCCGTGGGATTCCGATCCTGGGCCTCCTCCAACTGCCTGCGCGCAGTGCTTGCGTATCCCAGGGGCGCAGTTAGTTCGATGCGTCCCCTGGGATCACGTGGGCCATGGAGAGCCAATGGTAGCAGGGAATGCCCATTCATAAAATTGACAGGAAGAGCTGTCAAAACTATAAATACTATAAACCCCAAAACATCACTAAAACTTCAAATAAATTTTTAATAAACCACAATTTAAAAATAACTATAATTTACATAAAATAACTATTTTAAACAATAATTTAAATTTTTGAAAAAATTAATTACATTTTCTAACGGGGCTAAAAATAAACTTACCTTTCTTTAAAGTATTTAAAAATAATAAACCTGTGGAAAAAATGTTTTAATTTTAATTAATTCACCACTTACCTTTTTAAAAGCAGGCCTTGCGCCGGCTTTTTACATGTGTAACTTCTGGAGAACCCTTCAAAAAAAGCGTAAGTTCCATGTGCATGCGCTGCATCTCCTGCGTACACGTTCGACCTCTGAACCCCTTCCTTTAAGGGAACGGAAGTTCCGGTTTGCCGCGCATGCGCAGTGCATGCACAAAACTGGCACTTCCGTTGGGCCTACAGGCGAGTACCTCATGCGTACTCACCCGTGGAGACCCGAATTTCTGGGCCATGATCTGGTCAATGTCCATTACTCCAACTGTTCCATCCTACTCTCGCCAACCTGCGTGCCTGCTGGGAGCTAATCTTGCCAACCTTCTTTCCGTCCTACTCACCCCTCCCAGTGCTGACCCTGTGAATCAGCTAGCACTGCCTCCCTCTGCATTTCCCTCCAGAATATCCGTTCACTTATAAACAAGCCATCCATGAGCTTATTGTGGATGATTACATGACATCATGGCCTTGTTGGAGACTTGGCTGACGGGTAATGATCCTTCCCCTTTAATGAAGCCTCTACATCTAGCGATCCGTTCCACCACTTTCTCTGTCCAGACCGGCATGGTGGCAGTGTGGCCTTTGTCAACAAATTGCATCTTGGTCTATCCCCCTACTCCTCTGGCACCTTCTCCGCCTTTGAGCTTCTCACCTTTTTCCACCCCTCTCACCTCTTCTTTAAAATCCTCATTCTCTACCACCCACCCAAGTACCATGCCAAGTTACTCACGGAAATAGCTTCACCTCTTTACTCCTTCAGCCTCTGCACTGAGCAACTTCTCATTCTCGGTGATTTCAATCTCCATCTCAACTCATCATGCCCTCTCTCCTCTTAGTTTACTGCCCTCCTATCCTCCCTTAATCTTTCCCTCCATATAAACTCCCCATATTGACGACCTTGCCATCTCACATAGCCTCACTACTCACATCAATCAATTACAGATAAGGCCATCTCTGATCAGTTCCTTTAATCCCTCTCCACTCACACCCCCCTTCCCTCTCCCAAACCCACTTCTTTCTGTATCTTCCCCTGGAAAAAACTCTCCTCCAAGTCAGTTACAATGGCACTTTCAAATTCCCAACTGTCTAGCCTTTAGGCTTCCATTCACTACGAGATTTCTGCAGTTACCAAACTGCTCAATCACACCCTCTCCTCAACATTTGATGCCGTTGTCCCCACTAAAACCATTACCCTCTCTCACTCTGGTCATTTCACCTGGTACGGCCTGCATCTCCGCTCAGTTAAGTCCAAGGGATGCAGATTTGAATGTTTATAGTGCACAACAGCTTTAGCCATTCATCGCCAGATCCGGCTGGACTACATAAAGTACTATTGGGCCCTGCACTCCTCGACCAAAACGTGTCACTGTTCCAGGATTATCCTGGAATGCAAAGATACCTCCTGGCTTCTCTTCTCCACTACAAACTGTCTTCTGAAACTCCTCTCCCCTGCTTCCTCCACCCTCACCTCCAATAACAAGTGCGAGGAGCTCATAGAAAAATAGAAACATAGAAGATAGGAGCAGGAGTAGGCCATTTGGCCCCTCAAGACTGTTCCACCATTTAATGAGATCATGGCTGATCATCCAAATTCAGTACCCTGTCCCTGCTTTCTCCCCATATCCCTTGATCCCTTTAGCCTTAAGAAATATATCTATGTGGCGGAGCCACTAAGGGACTCCGATCAATTGTATATAATTCCCTTTAATAAGATGTTAGCTACAGCCTGAGTCTGTATCTTTGTTTTCACTGTTTACATGTACAGAGCGCGATCACTTTAATAGCGTGGGTAAACGCGATGATGTCACGCCGTTCATCACGTGATCCCCCACCGGTGGGAAAAACGTGATGACGTCATGACATCAGCCACGGGACCGCCCACGCAGTCCTCGTGGCGCCTCTGAACTGACTAGACCTATATTCGATGTTCTCCTGTAATTATCCGTTAAACTCTGTTAGTTTTCATTAAACCTCGTTTATTTGATCGCCTGAGTGGACCTCAGTCTTTTGGATAGGAACTAGATATTCCTACATCTAACTCCTTCTTGAATATATTTAATAAGTTGGCCTCAACTGCCTCCTAGAGAATTCCACAGGTTCACCACTCTCTGGGTGAAGAAATTCCTCCTCATCTCAGTCCTAAATGGCTTACCCCTTATCTTTAGATTGTGACCCCTGGTTCTGGACTCCCCTGGCATTGGGATCATCCTTCCTGCATCTAGTCTGTCTAGTCCTGTTAGAATTTTATAAGTTTCAATGAGATCCCCTCTCATTCTTCTAAACTCTAGCGAGTATAAGCCTAATCGACCCAATCTCTCTTCATACGTCATTCCTGCCATCCCAGGTATCAGTCTGGTGAATCTTCGCTGCACTCCCTCCATGGCAAGAACATCCTTCCTCAGATAAGGTGACCAAAACTGCACACAATATTCAAGGTGTGGTCTCACCAAGGCCCTGTACAACTGCAGCAAGACATCCTTGCTCTTCTACTCGAATCCTCTTGCTATGAAGGCCAACATACCATTTGCCTTCTTAACCGCCTGCTGCACCTGCATGTTTACCTTCAGCGACTGGTGCACAAGGACACCCAGGTCTCGTTGTACTTCCCCTTTTCCCAATCTATTACCGTTCAGACAATAATTTGTCTTCCTATTTTTGCCACAATAGTGGATAACCTCGCATTTGCCATGGATCTGCCCAATCACCCAACCTGTCCAAATCATACTGGAGTTTCTCTGCATCCTCCTCACAGCACACATGCCCACCCAGCTTTGTGTTGTCTGCAAACTTGGAGATATTACATCTTGTTCGCCCCTCATGAACTTCTTTGTCATAAGAGTAAAGCCATCTGTTCAGCTGCTTCTGCTGCTTTTTCCTTTCCCCAGGCCCACCAAGCCAAACTTCCACTAAGGTTCCCCCCACCCTAACCCTGAACTCGCATCTTTCTCTAGTTTGTCTCCTATCTCCCCTCATGCCCTCTCTGAACACATCTTGTCCATGAGACTCACCTCCTGCTCCCTCGACCCTATTCCCACCAAACTGTTGACCACCCAACTTCCCCTCCTGGCCCCCATGTTAGCTGATATTGTTACTGGTTCCCTCTCCTCAGGTACTGTCCCCCTCCCCTTTAATTCTGCCGTCATCATCCCCTCCTCAAAAAAAACCACATTTGACCCCTCTGTCCTTGAAAACTACTACCCCATCCCTAACCTCCCTTTCCTCTCCAAAGTGCTTGAACGTGTTGTCGCATCCCAAATCCATGCCCATCTTTCCCGCAACTCCATGTTTAACCCTTCCAATCAGGTTTCTGCCCCTGTCACAGCACCAAAACGGTCCTCATCAAAGTCACAAATTACATCCTCTGTGACTGTGATTGTGGTAAACTGCCCCTCGCGACATCATCCAAAAACACAACATCAGGTTCCACATGTACACTTACGACACCCAGCTCTACCTCACCACCACCTTTCTCAACCCCTCCACTGTCTCTGATTTGTCATGTTGCTTGTCCAACATCCAGTCCTAGATAAGCAGAAATTTCCTCCAACTAAATATTGGGAAGATCAAAGACATTGGGGGAGAAATTCGGTTGTTAGTGCCACCGATTAACGCCTAAAGAGGCCGAGAAGTGGGGCGCTAGCCAATTTCCGGGCGGGCATAAGGCGCCTCGCCCCATATTGAGTATGCATTTAGCGCCGGCGCTAAATCTTAGCGCCCGCTCATGGGCGCAGGCTGATTATGACGTCATTTGAGTGTGCAACGCCTTTTTGGCACCCCGGACCGGAAATTCAGTGGCGCCCCCCTCCGTAGCGCCTGGCGCTAATAGTGACAGCTTACCTGGACCTTACCAACTCGCTCTCGGGCTGGAGGAGCGTTATTTAAAGGGGACTGGTGTGGTTTAAAAGCGGCAGCCATTTTTGGAGCACAACTTCCTCGAGAGCTACAACGAGTTGCTGAGCTGCACACTGAGAGCCATTTGACCACTGAGCCAGCGCAGGCAGATGATCTTCAGCCTCCTGACCATCACCTTGCTCTTGGTGAGCCTTGACAACAGGGAACCTTCCTGCGGGCACTTATTATGGGGGCTGCATTGGAGGGGAACATCCTGCTGCTGAATCATCTGGAAAGGGCACTGAGACGCTGGGAGAGGGGGGCGGGCATGGCCAGACGGAGGAGGGCCAACAGACGTCGCCACAGCAGACCTTACGCTGGCAGGGTTTTCCGACAGCAGTTTTCCTACATGAACATGCCGGAGGAGCAGTGTGTCAGAAGGCTGCGATTTAGAAAGGAGGTGGTGACTGAACTGTGCCAGCTGCTTCAGCCAGATCTGCAGCCTCAGATAGGGTGCAGGACATCTCTGTCGGTGGCTGAGAAGATGGCTGCTGGCCTGAACTTCTACGCGAGCGGCTTTTCTCAGGCTGCGCGTCAGAGGCTGATCAGAAGTAGCTTCTAGGCCTCTCTCACGGAATGCTTGCTGCCATTCCAAGAAAAGGAATGGAACTGGTCTGATACCCCCAAGCCTGTGAAGGACAAGATGCATGTAAATAGAAGGCATGGCCATTGTAAATGAAGAAAGTGTTTCATTACACAAAATGTGGTTCCTTCAAACATGAGAAAGCTATGGTAACAGAAAGCAAAACTAATACACTGACACATAACTGCCTCTCACACCCGGGAGACTGTCCAAAACATAAATCACATTCCGACCATCTTCCTTGGCCTTGATTCCACTGCGCCAACCGAAGCATCCAATGCCCCATCAGTGAGGCGTTACGCCCTCTGCCTCACCCTTTCCATGTCTTGCTTGGCTGGTGCGCCACAGGTAGGCTCCCACCGCTTTGAAGGCCTACAGTGAGTGTGTCTGGTGATGCCAATTGACCCGACCCTTTAAGAGCTGGCCGGCGCCACTGTGTCTCAGGGAAAGTGATTATTGACAGCACCCTCGCTGCACCCCGCTGCCGCGAAATTGGGTTGTGCCGCCGGGTTAGCACCTTAAGAGTAGCGTGCAGCACCTGATTTAGCCCCGCAACCACCTTTAGGGGCGCTGCAACCCAATATCGCGCTAGGTGGTGCTAAATTGCGCCTGGCGCTAAACTTTGCGCATCGCCAGAACTAGCGCCACAAACGCGGCTATACCGAATTTCTAGGCCATTGTCTTTGGCATCCACAACAAACTCCGTTCCCTAGCCACTGATTCCATCCCTCTCCCTGGTCACTGTCTGAGGCTGAACCAGACTGTTCGCAACCTTGACATCATATTTGACCCTGAGATGAGCTTCTGACCACATATCTGCTCCAACACCAATACCACCAACTTCCATCTCCATAACATCACCTGTCTCCTCCCCTACCTCAGCTGATCTGTTGCTGAAACCCTCATCCGTGTCTTTGTTACCTCTAGGCTTGACTATTCCAGTGCTCTCCTGGCCGGCCTCCCAGCTTCCACTCTCCCTAAAGTTGAACTCATTCAAAGGGTGAGTTGTTGTTGTTACCAAAAACTTGGTCAAAGGGGTTGGTTTTAAGGAATGTCTTAAAGGAGGAAAAAGAGATAGAGAGGCGGAGAAATTTGGCAATGGTGGAGCGATTAAAATCAGGGATGCTCAAGAGGAGCGCAGATATCTCGGAGGGTTGCAGGGCTGGAGGCAATTACAGAGATAGGGAGGGGTGAGGCCATGGAGGGACTTGAAAACAAGGTTGAGAATATTAAAATCGAGGCGTTGCTTAACCGGGAGCCAATGTAGGTCAGCGAGCACAGGAGTTGATAAATGAATGGGATTTGGTGCGAGTTAGAACATGTGCAGCAGAGTTTTGGATGACCTCAAGTTGACGGAGGGTAGAACATGGGAGGCCAGCTAGGACTGCATTGGAATAGTCAAGTCTAGAGGCAACAAAGGCATGGATGAGTACGTTCTTGATCAGTATGTTTCTGACCCAATAAGGAAGGAGGCATTGCTGGATCTGGTTCTGGGGAATGAGGTGGGTCAAGTGGAGCAAGTTTCAGTAGGGAAACATTTAGGGAACAGTGATCATAGTATCATAAGGTATAGATTAACTATGGAAAAGGACAGGGCGCAATCTAGAGTACAAATACTTAATTGGAGGAAGGCAAATTTCAGTGGGTTGAGAACGGATCTGGCCTGCGTAAATTGGAATCAAAGATTGGCAGGCAAAACTGTAATCAAACAATGGGCTGCCTTTAAAGAGGAGATGGTTCGGGTACAGTCGAAGTACATTCCCACGAGGGGGAAAGGTAGGGCAACTAAAGCCATAGCTTCCTGGATGACAAAAGAGATAGAGAGTAAGATGAAGCAGAAAAAGAGCATGTATGACAGGTGTCAGGTTGCGAATACAAGTGAGAATCAGGCTGAATATAGAAAATTAAGAGGGGAAATGAAAAAGAAAAAAAAGGGGCAAATAGAGAGTATGAGAATAGATTGGCAGCTAACATAAAAGGGAATCCAAAAGTCTTCTATAGGCATATATAAATAATAAATGGGTAGTAAGAGGAGGGGTGGGGCCAATTAAGGACCAAACAGGAGACCTAAGCATGGAGACAAAGGGCATGGCTGAAGTACTAAACAAATACTTTGCAGCTGTCTTCACCAAGGAAGAAGATACTGCCAAAGTCATAGTGAAAGAGGAGGTAGTGGAGATACTGGATGAGATAAAAATTGATAAAGAGGAGGTTAAGGAGGAAATCGTGGAGGTACTCGCCATAATCTTCCAATCCTCCTTAGATACAGGTGTGGTGCCAGAGGACTGGAGAATTGCAAATGTTACATCCTTGTTCAAAAAAGGGTGTAAGGGTAAACCTAGCAACTACAGGCCAGTCAGTTTAACCTCGGTACGGGGGAAGCTTTTAGAAACGATAATCAAGGACAAAGTTAACAGTCACTTGGACAAGTGCACATTAATTAAGGAAAGCCAGCACGGATTTGTGAAAGGCAAATCGTGTTAAACTAACTTGATCGAGTTTTTTGATGAGGTAACAGAGAGGGTTGATGAGGGCAATGCAGTTAACGTGGTGCATATGGGTTTCCAAAAGGCATTTGATAAAGTGCCACATACTAGGCTTGCCAACAAAGTTGAAGACCATGGAATAAAAGGGACAATGGCAGCATGGATACGAAATTGGCTAAGTGATAGGAAACAGAGAGTAGTGGTGAACAGTTGTTTTTTGGACTGGAGGAAGGTATACAGTGGTGTTCCCCTGGGGTCTGTGCTAGGACCACTGCTTTTCTTGATATATATTAATGACTTGGACTTGGGAGTACAGGGCACCATTTCAAAATTTGCAGATGGCACAAAACTTGGAAGTATAGTGAACAGTGCGGAGGAGAGTGATAGACTTCAAGAAGACATAGATAGGCTGGTGAAATGGGCGGACACATGGCAGATGAAATTTAACACAGAAAAGTGCAAAGTAATACATTTTGGTAGGAAAGATGAGGAGAGGCAATATAAACTAAAGGGTACAACCCTAAATTGTATATGTGCACAAATCATTGAAGGTGGCAGGGCAAGTTGAGAAAGTGGTTAAAAAATCATACAGGATAAATAGAGGAATAGAGTACAAAAGCAAGAAAGTTATGATGAACCTTTATAAAACACTGGTTCGGCCTCAACAGGAGTATTGTGTCCAATTCTGGGCACTGCACTTTAGGAAGAATGTAAAGGCCTTAGAGAGGGTGCAGAAAGGATTTACGAGAATGATTCCAGGAATGAGGGACTTCAGTTACGTGGATAGACTGGAAAAGTTGGGGTTGTTCTCCTTAGAGCAGAGAAGGTTGAAAGGAGATTTGATAGTGGTATTCAAAATCATGAGGGATCTAGACAGAGTAGATAGAGAGAAACTGTTCCCATTGGCGGAAGGGTCAAAAACCGGAGGACACAGATTCAAGGTGATTGGCAAAAGAGCCAAATGCAACATGAGGAAAAAAAAATTTACGCAGTGAGTGGTTAGGATCTGGAATGCACTGCCTGAAAGGATGGTGGAGGCAGACTCAATCATGGCTTTCAAAAGGGAATTGGATAAGTACCTCAAAGAAAAAAATTGCAGGGCTACGGGGAAAGGTTGGGGGAGTAGGACTAGCTGAAGTGCTCTTGGAGAGAGCCGGCACTGGCTTGACGGGATGAATGGCCTCCTTCTGTGTTGTAATCATTCTATGATTCTATGAGGATTTCAGCCTTTGCTGGCCTAATATGTGGCTCGGTGTCAAATTTAGTTCGATAACGCTTCTGTGAAGTGCCTTGGGATGTTTTAGTATGTTAAAGGCGCTATATAAATGCAAGTTGTTGTTGTTGCTGTTATCACGTTGCTGTTTGTGGGAGCTTACTGTGCACAAATTGGCTGCCATGTTTCTTACATTATAACAGTAACTACACTTCAAAAGTAATTAATTGGCTGTAAAGCGCTTTGAGATGTCCCGAGGTTGTGAAAGGCGCGATATAAATGCAAGTTCTTTCTTTGTTTACACTTTGTAGCCCAAGGTTTGCTGCAAAAAAATTGGCCACTGGACTTTAAGCTACATAGCTCCATACCACACCAGCACAGTTCCTTGTTCAGTGCTGAAAGGATCCAATTGCAATAAAACTGTAAACCAGTTCACTTTCCAGTTTGCATATCTCATGATGCATTCACACAGTGAAATGATATAATTACCTTGCTGCATTCAGGGAAACCTGTGCATACACCCTAAAGTTTTATTTTTTTTAGTGCGGAGAATATATTCTCCTGTTTTAATATACCTGGAACAGAACCCAAACCATTCAACTCAGGAACAGGTAAACAAAGGTATTATGGCTGAATCTGCATTTCTACAACCTGCTGGTCTTTGTATAAAATAGAACAACTTAAATTACTAATTCAACAATCCAATAAAAACAAACCAACAGAACATCCTGGTGACATGGTGGCTTGGCTCTAATATAGTGTTACTTAATGCTAGGGCATAGATTTGTGTCCACAACTCATCTAGTTGTGAGTTCCAAAGTTTGGCTAGGTCATGGTCACCTTCTATACAGAATGAGGCAAAATAGACAGATAAGAACTGGAATCTGGTCACTTAGCTGTGTATCAGCTTGCCTCAATTAGTAGCACTGTTCCTCTGGGGCAAAAGGTTCTGGGTATGAGCTACACACCAGACCTTGAGTATCTAATCTAAGCTGACCATCCATTGCAATACTGACCGAGTGCTGCACTGTCAGACGTGTTGTCCTTTGAATGAGATGCTAAAATGAAGTTGTGGTTGTTGTGTATGTACCTTTAAGAGAAGAACTGATTCTATACTGCAGTACCGGCAGTGACCACCCCTGTATATAAAGCCATAGCAGGCTTCTGTACGTCAGTCTTAAGTTACCCTCTGTGCAGCTGCAAGCACGAGCAGAGGGAGCAGCCAGACTTTGGAGAGTGGATTAAAGTGGTGGTCCCCTGACCAGGAAGAGGAGGAGAACGTTGGACCACCACCACCAACTCCACCATCATTACATCAACTGAGGTGCCTGGAGAGAGAGGACAGAGGAGGAGAAGGAGAAAGGAGGCCTACATCAACATCAACCAGGGGAGAGGCCTTTCTATCACTGCCTCCCCAATTTGGCCTCCACTTCAGGAGAGGGAGAGAGGGGAGAGAAACCAACTGCTTGAAAGGAGGGAAGAAAACTTCATCCGGAACATCTACAGGTGGGTGTTATTTGGGGCACTCTCCCAAGACTTTGTATTTTAGGTGGGGGGAGAAAAGAAGAAGCAAGGCCGGATCATCAAGGGGTGTAGTGTGTGTGCTCTTGTTAAAAGCTAGGCCACACACACCACTAATTAGCATCCCTTCTATTGCCTGCCCTGGGAGAGCTTGGAGCTGCCCAAGGTGAAGTCCTTAATTTAATTTAATTACCTCGTTAAGACCTGTTGCAGGACTAAGCTTGGGCTTCTCCAGCTTTTCCAGGTGAAGACGTCTTCTCCCCCTGCCAGAAGACCACCATCACCAAAGACTTTTTCCATCGGAGAGTGCAACCCTGCCTACACCCACCCACCATCCTGAGTGGCAACACTGCCCTTTGCGGCCTCCCTCCTTCCCACCCCCCCCACCTCTCTCTCTCTCTCTCTCTCTCTTTGTCTCTCTCTGCCTGTCTTTCTAAGGCACCTTAGTTTCATCTATTTTATTAATTGCCAATTGAAGCAGAGGGGCGAGGGCTCCTCTCCCAATTTAAATCAATAAGGAGAGAGGTGTGTCCTCATTTTAATCAGCTCCCTCTGCTCAATAGAGGACAAAAAAATATATATATACACCGAGGCCATTAACACCTTCAGGCCTGTGACTTGGGGTGAGTGTAGCCCTTAAAAAAAGCACCCCAGAATGGCGACTGCATCTTCGCCGGTGGCGGGGCCAGCCGGGACCTATGCGAGAGTGGTAGCCACAGCCACAGCTGCTCCCGCTGTTCCTGCTGCCCCGTCACCTTTTCGATTAATAACAAAAAAGCTTGGGGTGAAGAGCTACACTCACCCCACTATGACCATCGAGGCCTGCGTCAAGGCCATGGCTGGGGTTGTCGGCCCCTCAGCCATCGTCGCGGCCTCGAAAATGTATGGGAAGGCTGTGTTCTTCCTGGGGTCGGAGCGGGCGGTGTCCCTGGCTGTCGCCAAGGGGCTCACCGTGGGCGGGACTTTCCTGCCGGTGGATCCTCTCGAGGCCACCGCGCAGAGGATCATTATTTCCAACGTCCCGCCCTATGTTCCTGGTGAGCTCCTCCTTCCCCATTTGCGACAACTTGGGGAGGTGAGGTCGGGGATCACGCCCATCCCGCTCGGCTTCCGGGAGGCCAGCCTTCGCCACGTCTTCTCCTTCCGGCGCCAGCTGTTTATCCAGCTGGCGCGGGAGGAGGACACTGAAGGGGCGTTCGTCGTCCTCCACGAGGGGACCGCCTACCGCGCCTTTTGGACGTCGGACGGTGTGAGGTGCCATGCCTGCAGGGAGGTGGGGCACATCAGGAGGAACTGCCCTGCCTCCAAGGCCGCCGGACCGTCTCGTGCGGCCGAGGCTGGCGCCGCCGCCGCCGCCCTTCCCCCCGGATCTGCCCGCGCGTCAAGTACGTCTGATGCGCGGTTGACGTCGGGGGCCGATGCCACCAAGGCCTCCGGCGGGGGGGAGGGAGCGTGTCCGGCCGGAAAGAAGGCGCGGGGAAAAAAGAAGCACCTTAGGGCAGGTCCGCCCGTGGATGGTGAGCCCTTGCCCCTTGAGCCCCTTACACCCGCGCTCCTCGCGGAGTTGATCAGGGCAGATGTGAGCGGGAGGGGCCCCGTGCCCGAGCCTGTGGCCGCAACCGCCGCAGCGGTAATGCCAATACCTGCGGCCGGGCTCGGGCCCGAGGAACCCGACAAACCTGCTCCGCCGGAGGGAGTCGAGGAGGAGGCCTTTGCAGACATGGAGGTCTCCCTCGCTCCCTCCGTGCTAAAAAGAAGGCGCGACCCCCTGGATGAGGAGGAGGACCGGGAGGAGGAAGGTCCCTCCGAGCAGGGGGAGTCGTCGCCCGCCGCGGGTACTGCGCCCCCCCGCCCCCCCAGCGCTGTCGTCATCACCAGCGATCGGCAGGGGTCGCCTGTCCCTCGGGAGGCTGAGGCAGATGTGTCTGTCCAGCACGTGCCTCCCGGGGATGGGGATGAGACCCTGCCCGTGGGGGGGGTTGCGGAACAACCCGCGGCAGTAATTGAAGTTGACCTTTTATCGGTGTCGTTACCCCTCGCCGGGTCGGGCAGCCTGGGGGCTGGGTCGGGCGAGCTCGAGGATAATGAGCTCGCCCAATGCGACCCGGACGTCTCCCAGGGGATGCTCGTCCTGGTGGAGCTTTTAATTCAAAACCCCCCGTCCGCTGGGTCGGAGGTTGGTGGCGGGGAGGAGGATGGCCCCCTGGCTGCGTCTCTGGTGCCGGACGTACTGGAGGAGCTGGAAATTGTTCTCTCCCCGGTTTCTCCGGTCGTTCCGGCGTCTGAGGCGGAGGGGAGCTCTGAACCGCCGCCGTCTTCTGGCCCGGCACCCCTAGAGGAGCCCAGGGAGAAATCCTCTGCCGCCGATCCTGGGGGTGGGATCCGGGCGGAGGCGGGGCTGGCTGGCACGGCCGAGTCGTTCGCTTCGCACTGCGCGGCGGACGGGTCGGCCGCTGGTGACGACCCCCTGGAGGAGGATGGGGACTCGGTGATGGGCACGGAGGATGATTCGG
The DNA here is from genome assembly GCF_052327205.1 of Somniosus microcephalus. Lineage (NCBI taxonomy): Eukaryota > Metazoa > Chordata > Chondrichthyes > Squaliformes > Somniosidae > Somniosus > Somniosus microcephalus. Next base: position 129,919,569 of record NC_140993.1, read on the forward strand.
ACTCCAGCGCCGACGTGGCGATGGATGACCTCGTGCCCCTTGCCGAGTCTCCCCTCATTTCCGTAAGGGAACTCCGGGATTTTATGGCCACGTGCCTGGGTCAGCGCAATAAGGTCCGGCTGGCCCTCGACAGGTGGTCGGAGCTGGCGCTGCTCATCGATTCCGTCCGCGCCGCCGTTAAGATCTTGGGCGCGGATGAGGGTGTGAACCCGCTCGAGCTGCGTCGGCTCACAACGTTTCTCACTGGGCTGCTGAGGAAGTGGCGGCTGACCAGCGGCTGCGCTTCCTCGCCCCGTTAGGTGTAGGTAGAGGTTGCACTATGCTTCTGACATGAAGATAACCATAGCCAGCCTCAACATCAACGGCAGCAGGGAGGCGCGCCGCAGATTCAATAACTTCTCGGTCCTTCGGGACGGGAAGTATGCGGTGTGCTTCCTGCAAGAAACCCACACCGTTCCGGGAGACGAAGCCACGTGGCTCCTGGAGTGGCAAGGAGGGGTCAGCATGAGTCACCTCTCCAACAATTCCAGCGGGGTGGCTATCTTGCTGGCCCCGCATTTTCAGCCGGAGATCTTGGGGGTCAAGGAGCACGTGCCGGGCCGCTTGCTCCATGTCACTGTTCGCCTGGGGGGCGTGCCGCTCCATCTAGTGAACGTGTACGCCCCTCAGACCAGTGCGCAGCAAGTGCGCTTCTTCGAAGAAGTGTCCGCTCTCTTGGGCTCCATCGACGTGGGCGAGTGCGTCATCCTCGGGGGGGATTTTAACTGCACCCTCGAGGCGAGGGACCGTTCGGGTCCCCCGCGAAGCCCGGCGGCGATGGAGAAGTTGAGGGACCTGGTTGGGTCCTTCGACTTGGTGGACGTCTGGCGAAATCTCCACCCCGACTCCAGCGCCTTCACTAGCGTGAGGTCTGGGGGAGGAAGGTCCAGAATCGACCGCCTCTACATTTCCCGGGCGTTCGTCTCCTGCGTTCCGGCAGCTTCCATGCGGCCGGTGCCGTGCACGGACCACCACCTGGTGTGGGCGGAGCTCGCTCCGCTGCGCACGCGGGGGGGGTCCGTGTACTGGCATTTTAACAACCTGCTGCTGGAGGACGCACGGTTCCGGGATTCGTTTCGTCGATTCTGGGCCGACTGGAGAAGGAAGCAGGGGGGCTTCCCCTCCTTGAGGCTATGGTGGGATGTGGGCAAGGCTCACATCCGTCTCTTCTGTCAGGAGTACGCGAAGGGGTCGACCAAGAGGCGGGAGGCCCGGGTCGGGCGGTTGGAGAAGGAGGTGCTCGACCTGGAGTCCCGTCTCGGTCAGGTCGTCGAGGACCCGGCCCTGCGGAAGGTGTACGAAGAGAAGAAGGGCGCGCTGAAGGACCTGCAGCTCGTCGGGTCCCGAGGCGCGTACGTGAGGTCGCGGATCCAGCTCCTGCGGGACCTGGACCGCGGCTCCCCCTTCTTCTACTCGCTGGAAAAAAGACGGGGGGTCCGTAAGCAGCTCTTGGGGCTGCTGGCCGACGACGGATCTCTGGTCTCGGATCCGGAGGGAATCAACGCGGAGACCCGCGCCTATTACGGGGCTCTGTTCTCTCCGGATCCGTCCAGCGAGGATGCGCGCAGAGTTTTGTGGGAGGACCTGACGAAGGTTGGCCCAGAGGGCGCCGAAAAATTGGACGCTCCGCTAAGTCTGGCGGAGCTGACCGGCGCCCTCCGCCAGCTCTCTAGGGGAAAGTCCCCGGGGCTGGACGGGCTGACCGTGGAGTTCCACAGGGCGTTCTGGGACGTCTTGGGGGGCGACTACGCGCGGGTCCTGGGGGAAAGTTTGGCGACCGGGGAGATGCCCCTCTCTTGGCGCAGGGCGGTCATTGTCCTGCTGCCTAAGAAGGGCGATCTCCGCCTCCTTAAGAACTGGCGCCCGGTCTCCCTCCTCAGCACGGACTATAAAATCTTTGCCAGGGCCATGTCTGCTCGCCTTGGCACCGTGCTGGCCCACATGATCCACCCCGACCAGTCCTACACGGTCCCGGGCCGGACCATCCACGATAACATCCATCTGGTCCGGGACCTGGTCCACCACTCCCAGAGGGCTGGTCTGTCGGTCGCCTTCCTTTCCCTGGATCAGGAGAAGGCGTTCGACAGGGTGGATCACGAGTATCTCTTCGGGACTCTGCGCGCATTCGGGTTCGGGACGCATTTCGTCGCCCGGATCCGACTTCTGTACGCCGCCGCGGAGTGTCTGATTAAAGTTAACGGGTCCTTGACGGCGCCCCTTCGCTTCGGGAGGGGGGTGCGTCAGGGATGCCCCATGTCCGGTCAGTTATATGCCATTTGCGTGGAGCCTTTCCTGCGCCTCTTGCGGAAGAGGTTGACGGGACTGGCTCTGCAAGGGCCGGGCGTGGAGGTGGTCCTCTCGGCTTACGCCGATGACGTGCTCCTCACGGTCACGGATCCCGCTGACTTGCGGAGGATGCGGGAATGCCAGCAGATTTACTCGGACGCATCCACCGCCAAGATCAACTGGGAGAAATGTTCCGGACTCCTGGTGGGTCAGTGGCGGGTGGACTCCCTGCCGGAGGAGTTCAGGCCTTTCGCCTGGAGCACCACGCACCTCCTCTATTTGGGAGTCTACCTTAGCCCTGCCGAGGACGCTTGGCCGGCGAACTGGCAAGAGCTGGAGGCCAAAGTCACCGCTCGCCTAGGACGCTGGACAGGACTGCTCCGAGTGTTGTCCTACAGGGGTCGAGCGCTAGTCATAAACCAGCTGGTGGCCGCCATGTTGTGGTACCGGTTGGTCACTTTGATCCCTCCCCCTGCGTTTGTCGCCAAGATTCAGAAGAAGCTCATCGACTTCTTCTGGGACAGAAGGAAGCACTGGGTCTCTGCCGCTGTTCTGTGTCTCCCGCTTAGGGAGGGCGGTCAGGCGCTGGTGTGCCTTCGCACCCAGGCTGCGACTTTCCGTCTTCAGACGCTGCAGAGATACCTGTACGTCGAGAATCCTCCGAGATGGTGTGCGCTGGCGACGTTTTTCTTCCGCCAGCTGCATGGCCTCAATTACGACACGCAGCTCCTGTTTGCGAAAGTGGGCAGCAGGCGTGCCGGCCTGCGGGAGCTGCCTGTCTTCTACCAGGAACTACTATGGGTTTGGAACTACGTCGCTTCCAGGCGGAGCTCTCCCCCGTCAGGAGCGGCGGCTCTCCTTCGGGAGCCGCTGCTCAGGAATCCGCACCTCCACGAACACGGGTTCGGGCGGCTGGCGGAGGGTAGGGCTGTGGCTGGCAAGGTGACCAGAGTCGGGGACCTGCTCGATGGCGGAGGAGCGGGCTGGATGGCGCCAGAGGAGCTGGCGCGGCGCCTGTCCTGGGCCAACGTCCAGCTCGCGGTCGAAACCATCGAATCGGTAAAAGCGGCACTAGGCCCCGACTCCACTAGGTGTATCGAGGCGGCTCAAGCACGTGGGGCGATCCCGTCCGAGCTTACCCCCGTTCGGACGGAATTCCTCATCGGCGCCCGGCCCCGAAACTCCCCTCGGGAACCGGCGCCTCACAACTTGAGCCGTCTCGAGGAAATACCCTCCGTGCCTTTTCATTCCGCGCGGAGGGGTTTCCTGTACGGGCTGCTCCTGCACACTCTCCACTTTGCCATCTTCGTCTACCGTCCGGACACGCCTTGGCGTGGCGTTTTGCCGACCGGCGGTAGCGGAGGTCCCCAATGGAGGGCTCTCTATGCGGGAGTCCTCCCTTGTTCCATCGGGGACTTGGCCTGGAGGGTGTTGCACGGAGCGGTCCCGTGCAATAAGGTTTTAAGTAGGTTCACGGACTCCCAGGCCGCCTGCATTTTTTGCGGCCTGGAGGAGTCCGTGTTTCACGTTTATATGGCTTGTGAGAGGTTGCAGCCCCTCTTTCACTACTTGAAGGGGCTGCTCCTCGATTTTTGGTTGCACTTCAGTCCCACGCTCTTGATCTACGGTCACCCGGTGCGGAGGGGAGCGGACAGGTTGGAGGACCTCCTTGTGGGCCTGCTCCTGGGCCTGGCTAAAAGAGCCATCAATTGGTCCAGGCAGCGGGCGGTCGAGGGGGTCGTCCAGCCGGATTGCCTGCATCTCTTCCGCGGCCATGTTCGCGCCCGGGTGGCCCTGGAGATGGAGCACGCGGTGTCCGCCGGTGCGCTTGAGTATTTCCGCGACCGGTGGGCGCCGCGGGGACTGGAGTGCATCATCAACACGGAAAACCAAATTTTAATTTGATTTGTTAAGCTTTAGTTGAACTTTTGTTTATTTACAGTCGAATTGGTTTTTTTTTGGGTCCAAATAAAAGAGTACCCTCTGTGCAGCTGCAAGCACGAGCAGAGGGAGCAGCCAGACTTTGGAGAGTGGATTAAAGTGGTGGTCCCCTGACCAGGAAGAGGAGGAGAACGTTGGACCACCACCACCACCAACTCCACCATCATTACATCAACTGAGGTGCCTGGAGAGAGAGGACAGAGGAGGAGAAGGAGAAAGGAGGCCTATATCAACATCAACCAGGGGAGAGGCCTTTTCTATCACTGCCTCCCCAAATTGGCCTCCACTTCAGGAGAGGGAGAGAGGGGAGAGAAACCAACTGCTTGAAAGGAGAGAAGAAAACTTCATCCGGAACATCTACAGGTGGGTGTTATTTGGGGCACTCTCCCAAGACTTTGTATTTTAGGTGGGGGGAGAAAAGAAGAAGCAAGGCCGGATCATCAAGGGGTGGAGTGTGTGTGTGTGTGTGTGGCTCTTGTTAAAAGCTAGGCCACACACACCACTAATTAGCATCCCTTCTATTGCCTGCCCTGGGAGAGCTTGGAGCTGCCCAAGGTGAAGTCCTTAATTTAATTTAATTACATCGTTAAGACCTGTTGCAGGACTGAGCCTGAAAATAAAAGGCTTCTCCAGCTTTTCCAGGTGAAGACGTCTTCTCCCCCTACCAGAAGACCACCACCACCAAAGACTTTTTCCATCGGAGAGTGCAACCCTGCCAACACCCACCCACCATCCTGAGTGGCAACACTGCCCTTTGCGGCCTCCCTCCTTCCCACCCCCCCACCGCTCTCTCTCTCTTTGTCTCTCTCTGCCTGTCTTTCTAAGGCACCTTAGTTTCATCTATTTTATTAATTGCCAATTGAGCAGAGGGGAGTGGGCCCCTCTCCCAATTTAAATCAATAAGGAGAGAGGTGTGTCCTCATTTTAATCAGCTCCCTCTGATCAATAGAGGACAAAAAAAATATATATACACCGAGGCCATTAACACCTTCAGGCCTGTGACTTGGGGTGAGTGTAGCCCTTAAAAAAAAAGCACCCCAGAATGGCGACTGTGTCTTCGCCGGTGGCGGGGCCAGCCGGGACCTATGCGAGAGTGGTAGCCACAGCCACAGCTGCTCCCGCTGTTCCTGCTGCCCCGTCACCTTTTCGATTAATAACAAAAAAGCTTGGGGTGAAGAGCTACACTCACCCCACTATGACCATCGAGGCCTGCGTCAAGGCCATGGCTGGGGTTGTCGGCCCCTCAGCCATCGTCGCGGCCTCGAAAATGTATGGGAAGGCTGCGTTCTTCCTGGGGTCGGAGCGGGCGGTGTCCCTGGCTGTCGCCAAGGGGCTCACCGTGGGCGGGACCTTCCTGCCGGTGGATCCTCTCGAGGCCACCGCGCAGAGGATCATTATTTCCAACGTCCCGCCCTATGTTCCTGGTGAGCTCCTCCTTCCCCATTTGCGACAACTTGGGGAGGTGAGGTCGGGGATCACGCCCATCCCGCTCGGCTTCCGGGAGGCCAGCCTTCGCCACGTCTTCTCCTTCCGGCGCCAGCTGTTTATCCAGCTGGCGCGGGAGGAGGACACTGAAGGGGCATTCGCCGTCCTCCACGAGGGGACCGCCTACCGCGCCTTTTGGACGTCGGACGGTGTGAGGTGCCATGCCTGCAGGGAGGTGGGGCACATCAGGAGGAACTGCCCTGCCTCCAAGGCCGCCGGATCATCTCGTGCGGCCGAGGCTGGCGCCGCCGCCGCCGCCCTTCCCCCCGGATCTGCCCGCGCGTCAAGTACGTCTGATGCGCGGTTGACGTCGGGGGCCGATGCCACCAAGGCCTCCGGCGGGGGGGAGGGAGCGTGTCCGGCCGGAAAGAAGGCGCGGGGAAAAAAGAAGCACCTTAGGGCAGGCCCCCCCGTGGATGGTGAGCCCTTGCCGCTTGAGCCCCTTACACCCGCGCTCCTCGCGGAGTTGATCAGGGCAGATGTGAGCGGGAGGGGCCCCGTGCCCGAGCCTGTGGCCGCAACCGCCGCAGCGGTAATGCCAATACCTGCGGCCGGGCTCGGGCCCGAGGAACCCGACAAACCTGCTCCGCCGGAGGGAGTCGAGGAGGAGGCCTTTGCAGACATGGAGGTCTCTCTCGCTCCCTCCGTGCTAAAAAGAAGGCGCGACCCCCTGGATGAGGAGGAGGACCGGGAGGAGGAAGGTCCCTCCGAGCAGGGGGAGTCGTCGCCCGCCGCGGGTACTGCGCCCCCCCGCCCCCCCAGCGCTGTCGTCATCACCAGCGATCGGCAGGGGTCGCCTGTCCCTCGGGAGGCTGAGGCAGATGTGTCTGTCCAGCACGTGCCTCCCGGGGATGGGGATGAGACCCTGCCCGTGGGGGGGGTTGCGGAACAACCCGCGGCAGTAATTGAAGTTGACCTTTTATCGGTGTCGTTACCCCTCACCGGGTCGGGCAGCCTGGGGGCTTGGTCGGGCGAGCTCGAGGATAATGAGCTCGCCCAATGCGACCCGGACGTCTCCCAGGGGATGCTCGTCCTGGTAGAGCTTTTAATTCAAAACCCCCCGTCCGCTGGGTCGGAGGTTGGTGGCGGGGAGGAGGATGGCCCCCTGGCTGCGTCTCTGGTGCTGGACGTACTGGAGGGGCTGGAAATTGTTCTCTCCCCGGTTTCTCCGGTCGTTCCAGCGTCTGAGGCGGAGGGGAGCTCTGAACCGCCGCCGTCTTCTGGCCCGGCACCCCTAGAGGAGCCCAGGGAGAAATCCTCTGCCGCCGATCCTGGGGGTGGGATCCGGGCGGAGGCGGGGCTGGCTGGCGCGGCCGAGTCGTTCGCTTCGCACTGCGCGGCGGACGGGTCGGCCGCTGGTGACGACCCCCTGGAGGAGGATGGGGACTCGGTGATGGGCACGGAGGACGATTCGGACTCCAGCGCCGACGTGGCGATGGATGACCTCGTGCCCCTTGCCGAGTCTCCCCTCATTTCCGTAAGGGAACTCCGGGATTTTATGGCCACGTGCCTGGGTCAGCGCAATAAGGTCCGGCTGGCCCTCGACAGGTGGTCGGAGCTGGCGCTGCTCATCGATTCCGTCCGCGCCGCCGTTAAGATCTTGGGCGCGGACGAGGGTGTGAACCCGCTCGAGCTGCGTCGGCTCACAACGTTTCTCACTGGGCTGCTGAGGAAGTGGCGGCGGACCAGCGGCTGCGCTTCCTCGCCCCGTTAGGTGTAGGTAGAGGTTGCACTATGCTTCTGACATGAAGATAACCATAGCCAGCCTCAACATCAACGGCAGCAGGGAGGCGCGCCGCAGATTCAATAACTTCTCGGTCCTTCGGGACGGGAAGTATGCGGTGTGCTTCCTGCAAGAAACCCACACCGTTCCGGGAGACGAAGCCACGTGGCTCCTGGAGTGGCAAGGAGGGGTCAGCATAAGTCACCTCTCCAACAATTCCAGCGGGGTGGCTATCTTGCTGGCCCCGCATTTTCAGCCGGAGATCTTGGGGGTCAAGGAGCACGTGCCGGGCCGCTTGCTCCATGTCACTGTTCGCCTGGGGGGCGTGCCGCTCCATCTAGTGAACGTGTACGCCCCTCAGACCAGTGCGCAGCAAGTGCGCTTCTTCGAAGAAGTGTCCGCTCTCTTGGGCTCCATCGACGTGGGCGAGTGCGTCATCCTCGGGGGGGGATTTTAACTGCACCCTCGAGGCGAGGGACCGTTCGGGTCCCCCGCGAAGCCCGGCGGCGATGGAGAAGTTGAGGGACCTGGTTGGGTCCTTCGACTTGGTGGACGTCTGGTGAAATCTCCACCCCGACTCCAGCGCCTTCACTAGCGTGAGGTCTGGGGGAGGAAGGTCCAGAATCGACCGCCTCTACATTTCCCGGGCGTTCGTCTCCTGCGTTCCGGCAGCTTCCATGCGGCCGGTGCCGTGCACGGACCACCACCTGGTGTGGGCGGAGCTCGCTCCGCTGCGCGCGCGGGGGGGGTCCGTGTACTGGCATTTTAACAACCTGCTGCTGGAGGACGCACGGTTCCGGGATTCGTTTCGTCGATTCTGGGCCGACTGGAGAAGGAAGCAGGGGGGCTTCCCCTCCTTGAGGCTATGGTGGGATGTGGGCAAGGCTCACATCCGTCTCTTCTGTCAGGAGTACGCGAAGGGGTCGACCAAGAGGCGGGAGGCCCGGGTCGGGCGGTTGGAGAAGGAGGTGCTCGACCTGGAGTCCCGTCTCGGTCAGGTCGTCGAGGACCCGGCCCTGCGGAAGGTGTACGAAGAGAAGAAGGGCGCGCTGAAGGACCTGCAGCTCGTTGGGTCCCGAGGCGCGTACATGAGGTCGCGGATCCAGCTCCTGCGGGACCTGGACCGCGGCTCCCCCTTCTTCTACTCGCTGGAAAAAAGACGGGGGGTCCGTAAGCAGCTCTTGGGGCTGCTGGCCGACGACGGATCTCTGGTCTCGGATCCGGAGGGAATCAGCACGGAGACCCACGCCTATTACGGGGCTCTGTTCTCTCCGGATCCGTCCAGCGAGGATGCGCGCAGAGTTTTGTGGGAGGACCTGCCGAAGGTTGGCCCGGAGGGCGCCGAAAAATTGGACGCTCCGCTAAGTCTGGCGGAGCTGACCGGCGCCCTCCGCCAGCTCTAGGGGAAAGTCCCCGGGGCTGGACGGGCTGACCGTGGAGTTCCACAGGGCGTTCTGGGACGTCTTGGGGGGCGACTACGCGCGGGTCCTGGGGGAAAGTTTGGCGACCGGGGAGATGCCCCTCTCTTGGCGCAGGGCGGTCATTGTCCTGCTGCCTAAGAAGGGCGATCTCCGCCTCCTTAAGAACTGGCGCCCGGTCTCCCTCCTCAGCACGGACTATAAAATCTTTGCCAGGGCCATGTCTGCTCGCCTTGGCACCGTGCTGGCCCACATGATCCACCCCGACCAGTCCTACACGGTCCCGGGCCGGACCATCCACGATAACATCCATCTGGTCCGGGACCTGGTCCACCACTCCCAGAGGGCTGGTCTGTCGGTCGCCTTCCTTTCCCTGGATCAGGAGAAGGCGTTCGACAGGGTGGATCACGAGTATCTCTTCGGGACTCTGCGCGCATTCGGGTTCGGGACGCATTTCGTCGCCCGGATCCGACTTCTGTACGCCGCCGCGGAGTGTCTGATTAAAGTTAACGGGTCCTTGACGGCGCCCCTTCGCTTCGGGAGGGGGGTGCGTCAGGGATGCCCCATGTCCGGTCAGTTATATGCCATTTGCGTGGAGCCTTTCCTGCGCCTCTTGCGGAAGAGGTTGACGGGACTGGCTCTGCAAGGGCCGGGCGTGGAGGTGGTCCTCTCGGCTTACGCCGATGACGTGCTCCTCATGGCCACGGATCCCGCTGACTTGCGGAGGATGCGGGAATGCCAGCAGATTTACTCGGACGCATCCTCCGCCAAGATCAACTGGGAGAAATGTTCCGGACTCCTGGTGGGTCAGTGGCGGGTGGACTCCCTGCCGGAGGAGTTCAGGCCTTTCGCCTGGAGCACCACGCACCTCCTCTATTTGGGAGTCTACCCTAGCCCTGCCGAGGACGCTTGGCCGGCGAACTGGCAAGAGCTGGAGGCCAAAGTCACCGCTCGCCTAGGACGCTGGACAGGACTGCTCCGAGTGTTGTCCTACAGGGGTCGAGCGCTGGTCATAAACCAGCTGGTGGCCGCCATGTTGTGGTACCGGTTGGTCCCCTGCGTTTGTCGCCAAGATTCAGAAGAAGCTCATCGACTTCTTCTGGGACAAAAGGAAGCACTGGGTCTCTGCCGCGGTTCTGTGTCTCCCGCTTAGGGAGGGCGGTCAGGCGCTGGTGTGCCTTCGCACCCAGGCTGCGACTTTCCGTCTTCAGACGCTGCAGAGATACCTGTACGTCGAGAATCCTCCGAGATGGTGTGCGCTGGCGACCTTTTTCTTCCGCCAGCTGCATGGCCTCAATTACGACACGCAGCTCCTGTTTGCGAAAGTGGGCAGCAGGCGTGCCGGCCTGCGGGAGCTGCCTGTCTTCTACCAGGAACTACTATGGGTTTGGAACTACGTCGCTTCCAGGCGGAGCTCTCCCCCGTCAGGAGCGGCGGCTCTCCTTTGGGAGCCGCTGCTCAGGAATCCGCACCTCCACGAACACGGGTTCGGGCGGCTGGCGGAGGGTAGGGCTGTGGCTGGCAAGGTGACCAGAGTCGGGGACCTGCTCGATGGTGGAGGAGCGGGCTGGATGGCGCCGGAGGAGCTGGCGCGGCGCCTGTCCTGGGCCAACGTCCAGCTCGCGGTCGAAACCATCGAATCGGTAAAAGCGGCACTGGGCCCCGACTCCACTAGGTGTATCGAGGCGGCTCAAGCACGTGGGGCGATCCCGTCCGAGCTTACCCCCGTTCGGACGGAATTCCTCATCGGCGCCCGGCCCCGAAACTCCCCTCGGGAACCGGTGCCTCACAACTTGAGCCGTCTCGAGGAAGTACCCTCCGTGCCTTTTCATTCCGCGCGGAGGGGTTTCCTGTACGGGCTGCTCCTGCACACTCTCCACTTTGCCATCTTCTTCTACCGTCCAGACACGCCTTGGCGTGGCGTTTTGCCGACCGGCGGTAGCGGAGGTCCCCAATGGAGGGCTCTCTATGCGGGAGTCCTCCCTTGTTCCATCGGGGACTTGGCCTGGAGGGTGTTGCACGGAGCGGTCCCGTGCAATAAGGTTTTAAGTAGGTTCACGGACTCCCAGGCCGCCTGCATTTTTTGCGGCCTGGAGGAGTCCGTGTTTCACGTTTATATGGATTGTGAGAGGTTGCAGCCCCTCTTTCACTCCTTGAAGGGGCTGCTCCTCAATTTTTGGTTGCACTTCAGTCCCACGCTCTTGATCTACGGTCACCCGGTGCGGAGGGGAGCGGACAGGTTGGAGGACCTCCTTGTGGGCCTGCTCCTGGGCCTGGCTAAAAGAGCCATCAATTGGTCCAGGCAGCGGGCGGTCGAGAGGGTCGTCCAGCCGGATTGCCTGCATCTCTTCCGCGGCCATGTTCGCGCCCGGGTGGCCCTGGAGATGGAGCACGCGGTGTCCGCCGGTGCGCTTGAGTATTTCCGCGACCGATGGGCGCCGCGGGGACTGGAGTGCATCATCAACACAGAAAACCAAATTTTAATTTGATTTGTTAAGCTTTAGTTGAACTTTTGTTTATTTACAGTCCAATTGGTTTTTTTTTGGGTCCAAACAAAAAGAGTACCCTCTGTTTCGTAAATACCTGTTTTATTGTTCTCCTGCAGTCCGTGTATTATTAAGGCGCGGACACTACAGTGGTTCAGGTGGACATTAAAGATCCCATGGCATTGTTGAAGAGCAGAGAGCTCTCCTCGTATCCTGGTCAACATTGCTCCCTCAACACCAGCCAAAATCAAATTAGCTAGTCATTCATTTCATGGCTGTTTGAGGGGTTTTGGTACCACAGAATTGGTGCCTAATTTTTCTACACAACAACAGTGCTCATTAAAAATGAATTCTTTGTATGAAGTGGTTTGAGATGTTTAATGTGATCAGGTGCTATGTAACTGCAAATAGATAGTATTACCTGCCCTGCTAACACTTCATTTATAGTGTGAAGCTGTGTACATTCCAGCTTTGGGCTCCTGCTGGTAAAACCAGCCTGTTTACATTGGAAAAAGCTCTGACCAAAAATACATGGCAACTGTTGCACAGCTGCTCACCTCAAGCTCTATCACTCCTCCCTATGTTACACTGAAGCTCTTTGGGGGACACTTGCTGCCATCATAGCTCCTTTTATTCAAAATGAGTTCTGGTGATCAAGATGTGGGAAGCCAGTGCTGGGAAACTTTTCCACATCAAACACCCTAGGGTATATTTTAGTCTTCACTGCCTGGGCAGGAATCTGGCAGGGCAGATCAGATGTCCTTTACAGAAGATAATGGAACCCTGCCTTTCATTGCATTCATTTCCATAGAATGAATATCAGGTGGGTTTTGTACAGGGCATGCGATCTGCCCCGCCAGATTAGCATCAAGCACGCTTAGTTCAACTTAAGCAAAATATTGCACCGACGGATAAACATGCTAAGCATGGTCTGCTATAAGGGTTATTGAAATGATTGTCCTTGATTTATAGTCCTGTGTAATAGGAGACCTTGAATTGCAGAGCAACAGATCCATGCTACATATGATACATTCCTTGTCACAAAGTGCATGTAGCTGTTGTTGTTGTAACTACCAAACAAACCTGATGCTGTTTGGACTTCTGATAACTCCTTATAAACAGGAGCTTCTGGGTGTGCACTGATAGATCTGAGACTGATGTTATTTTATTTACTTTAATTTCCATTTGGCGGTGGGAATGCTCATTTCATGCAGATGTAACTTCATGCCCTAAGCAGATAGGGAGTAATAATGACAAGCGACTAATGAGACCTAATTCTGAGAAAGTGTTTACAAGCTACTTGAATAATAAAGAGCTGCCTGTTTCTATTGTTGGGAGAGAGTACCTGACAGTGTCTCTTTGGACAGTTATCTTTATACACAAGATCAGCTTCCCAATGCCCCCTTTGAACTTTGAGAATAGTTCCCCAAATATCATGCTGTAATTTAATGTACTGAGGAGTTTTTATAACATGCATGCCATGTTGGTATGGATTCCTGAAATACGATTGTGCTATGAGAATGTTGCATCTCTGTACAACATCAAGTATAGAAACTCATTGCTGGTGCAGACAGATATTGAAGGAGAGTGATATGTACCATGATATGAACAAACCCTAGTGCAGAAGCTGAAAGTCCTGAGGCATGATTTTGCAGTACAGTGACCGTGGGCTGGGCATTGTCACCTCCAAGTGAAATGTTTGAGGAATCCTGTCAACAAGTGATGAAAATGAGGCCAAAAGACGTGATTAATGACTGAATTTTAATTTGATTGAACTATGACTACAATTTTGTTCTAAATTACTGATAATATTTCAACATATATGCTACATAATAACAGTACTGTAATTATACTTGGAATGGAAGTACGCTTGGTGCTGTGGAAGATCAGCGGGATTTGAGTTACAGATTCACATATTTAATGGCAACATCTCAGATTGACAAGGCTATAAAAAAGTTTCATTCTAGCTTTTATCACTAGAAGTGTAGAATATAAAAGCCAAGAGATAACGATGAACCTATATAAAACCTTAAAACCTGAGTTAAGGTACTGTGTGCAGTATTAGCTCCACATTATAGAAAAGGTAATGAAGCTTTAGAGAGGGTACAATACAGGTTTACTAAGATATTGCCTGGTATGAGGAAAAACAAATATGAAGAAAGACTTGTAAAATTGGAGCTGTTTTCATTAGAACAACACAGATTACAGGGTGGTATGATAAAAATGTTTAAAATTTTGAAAGGAAGAGACAGGGTAGAAAGAAGCAGACTATTCCCAGTACAGGAAACTTTCTTTTTACCGGCACCTAAATAACCGGAAACCTCTCTTAACCGGCAAAATTCAGAAGTAGGTTCAGGTAAGTTTTACTTCATATTAGTGGCCGTGTAACCGGGGTTCCTGCACCTGTTGCCATGCAACAGGGACGCCTGGATCTGTGGCCGTGTACGGGGCTCTCGTACCTTAGTAAGTATACCTCTCTGTAATCCGGACTTTTTGATCAACCGGCACCACGCCGGTCCCGTCGGTGCCAGATAAAAAAGAGTTACCTGTAGTTGAGGGGTCTAGAACAAGGGCCCATAGATATAAAATTAAATGTAAAAGATTTAGATCAGAGAGCAGGAAAAACTTTTTTACATAGAGAATTCTGAAGCTGTGGAATTCACTCCCAGTGGTAGGGGTGGAAATTCCTTTAGGCCCATTTTTGCACACGGAACACACGCCAAATCGGGAGGCCTTATACCAGTCCGTAATTGGACCTCAGACTTCATTCACATTATTTGGGTGAGCTACTGTCACCTGTAAGCCTCCACAGGCTGTTCGCCCATTTTAAGAAGACATATGTCTGTCCACTTGCCTTGGAGGCAACGGCTCTAGGGTATGTCCTGGAAGGGGGCTGGAGCGGCAACAGGGAGGGGGTGATTGCAAGTACTGTGGAGTCAGGGGAGCACACCTGTTTCTCTTGGCTCCACAGGGCCAAGTTTTAAAAAGCTTACCACCCGCCAACATTCCCTCTAAGCTACCGGTCCCGCGCTGTCCGAGACCGGCTTCTCCAATGTGAAATTTCGTGCATGTGCGAAACTTTGAACGGGCCGCATAGCCTGTTAAAGGGACAGCGCCCAAATTTAAAATTGAGGGAACATTCTCGCCTGCTGGAAATCCGGATCTGGCATGACTGTTCTCATGTCTATGTCAGTCTCAGCACCTAGAATCCACATGCAGTGGCTGCATTTGGTTTTTTTTAATATGCCGGGAGCAAGCGGAAGCCAAGCGCAAACAGCGGACGGAGCGCACGTCAACCCAAGCACCCCACTCACCCATCCCTTCAACCACCGTCTGCCCCACCTGTGACAGAGACTGTAGGCCCCACATTGGACTCATCAGTCACCTGAGAACTCATTTTTAGTGTGGAAGCAAGTCATCCCTGGTTCCAAGGGATTGCCTAAGAAGAGAAGAAGGTGCTAATCTTTGGTCCAATTTGTGACCACACTGCTTTCAAGAATACCAGCTACAAATTTCTGACAAATGAAGGTTTGCAGCTATTAACAGTTTAAAATGGAGCCAAATTACAACTCACACCCATGCAAGTCTTTCTTTCTCGGTACATGGGATGTGCCTTTGCAGTGATAAGGTCAAGAAGCTGACGAGTCACTTCTATTGTATTTATGCAAACTTTATGTCAATACTACCTGGTGGAGGTCAGTCCACTATAATACAATGGGGCTAAGTATATTTAATGAGATGGAAATTACCCCCTGATAGCAATGCCTAGATTAGAGATTGATTGAAGTCTCACCTAGGAACAATCCTAATTGGCATATATTCTATCGAAAACTTTTGGGCTGCTCCATAGCTTTTCATGTAATCAGCATGGTAACACTTTCAGTAACAGGAATAGTACTCTAAAAAGGTGTCTTTCATCTTCAAAAGATCAATTTACATAAAATGAGATAGAGACATTCTGTGTGGCTTCATTGCACTTACATTAATGTTTGAATCCCACCATGTTTATACAACAATAATCAAAGTATTGTTCCACACAGGATAGAGTGTGATAGTATGATTTCACTAATGCCCCCATGGACTGAATGTAAAATGCAAACATCAAAAAGTGATTCTTAATATTTGTACATTATTGAACCTTCAGTCACTCTGGAATCAATGGTCCTTCAGCAAAGGGAAGTACCAACTCTGGGATTTAATGGGATAGCATTTCCTTTAAAAAAAAGTGTTAGATCAACCTTTTAAAAAATAAAAACAGAAAATGCTAGAAATACACAGATCGGGTGTGTAACCTTTCTTCAGAACACACCTGAGATGTTATTACCTGTTGTTTCTCTTTACAAATGTTAACTGAGTTGCAGTGTGTTTCCAGCATTTTCTGTTTTTATTACAGAATTTTGGCATTTGCAAATTTTCCTTTTTATCCATTTTTTTGTTTGGAATTGCAGAAGAGCTGGAAGATCTTAAACAAAAAATGTGCGAATGATGAAAAAACTGGTTATGTGAGCAGTGAAAGCCTCTTAGAGGGCAAATGACAAAGAAGGTTGGAGGCAAACAGGCTGGTGGCACATGAGTTTTTTAAATGCTGTAGCAGATACTTATTCAATGATGACTGTTTACATACTGGAAACTTTCCACAAAATAAAAAAAAAATAGACTTTTCAGCAGCAATGTGATGGTGCATTTTATTGGAGTATCAATGGGACAGGAACAAAGGATGCACAGCAACACCATGGAGTTTTAGAAGGAGGTTTTAGATCAGTGAAAGCACTGGCCGGGATTTTCCTTACCTTGGCGGGTCCAGGGTGGGCGATGTCGGTGGCGGTTTGTGACCTCGCTGTTAGCTCCATCTCGCTGTCTGAAATAAATTTCCGTTGATTGGGCTTGTTAAGCCCGCCCAGCGCGCTTCCTGGGCCAATTAGAGGAAGCAGGTCTGGTGACATCATTAATGACACGTCATCAGACAGTTTCCTTAAAGGGACCATGACCAGCTTTCTTTTGACATTTGTGCTGTCAGTGTTCTACAGCATTGAAGTGCTGTAAACACTGACAATGACTGCACAGAGGCAAGGGCTGCACCCAGGTTCTCCAATGATATGGAGGGTGTCAGAGTACGCAGAGAGATCCTCTTCCCTTCCGATGGGCGGAAGACACTTCCCCAGGAGACCAAAAAAGCCTGGTTGCTCATTGCACAGGAGGGTACAAGCAGGGATGTAGTCAGGAGGACCTGGGTGCAGTGGTACAAACATTTCAATGATCTCATTAGATCATGAAATGTTAGTACAAAGCCACACTCAACCTCATCCTGCTGTGCTTCTCATCACATCCCCATCAATCTGCCTTCCCTACCCTACTCCTGCACATCCTTACTCACACCAACTTACCTTGCACCTCCACCCATCCCTCTCTATCTACATTATCACATCCCCATCTCACTAGCCACCCCTCACACTCACCCTCATCCTAGTGCAATCATACCAACTAAGAACACACAAAGGTAGCCACTTGGATGTTTTATCCAATGTTTATGTGAGGTTTCTGTTAATGTGCTGTCAAACATTGAAATCTTTATTTTCAACACTTTGGTGGTGATTTTGCCAATGGGGACGTGATAGAGGCGGGACTGCTGCTTGTTGGGTTTTAGTCCCGCCTCCATTGACTTCTGGCCAGCCCATGCTATTTCCCCTTGATTGACCTTGTTAAGCCCAGCCAGTGGGCTTAGCAGGCCAGTTAAGGGAAAGCCGGTGACAGAGAATGCCAGCGTATGACATTTCATCTGTCAAAAATTTTTGACAGATGAATTGTCATCTTTTGACAGCTTTGAGAAGCTGTCATACACTGACATTCTCTGTTGTTTGGTAAGTTCTTGTACTCAAGACTCACCAGACCTCTTTTCTGAGCAGAAAGCAGATGACTGTTGCATCGGAGAATGCAGCAGCCATTCTGTCATCTCTGCCATGGAGACACTGGAGCCTCCGGATCCCCAACGATTGAAGCCTGCAGGAAGAAACAAAGGTAAGTAAACTTTTTCTAACACTTTTCACTCACCTCACATACTTACCTCTCCACACTTGCACCCATCACTCACCTCCACAGTGCACTTTTCAGCCCCTCTCACCCTCGCAGACCCACTGCTCGCCTCGCTGACCCTGGCAGGGTTTCCTGATGTCGGGAAGCCCGCATTTCTGTTAGGGAAATGGGGATAATCCTCTTAACTGCCTGTTAACCACCTGTTAACAGGCAGTTAAGTGGCTGTAATCCCCTTCCCGCCTCGAGGAGACGGGACCCGGCGCGGGTCGGGTACCCGCCTCCTGGGAAGATGGCACGGAGGTGGGTTGGGGGTGGGATGGGTACCCGCCCCCAGTTTCTGCCATTTTCCTGGCAGTCCCGCCTCCAAACCTGCCTCTCCAGGGCTGGCAAAATCGCCCCCTTTGTGTTCTTGGACAGGTTTGTGTGCACCTTTGGAAGTGGCTTAGTGAGTTGCAGTGAATGCTGAGACATAATGGTAACCCCTGCAATGGTGATGAGAGTGAAAGGAATGGCTTGCTTTATGGTGTTGGTGTGGGGTGGTGCCAACCTGGTGCATCATGGCAGCCACATGGGTGTACAGCGTAAAGTGAAGTAAATCTGGCCATGGTGAGGCCATCCCTGGCCTCCCGGGCAGCAATGTGCTCAGGTGCTGATGCCCTCTGCCTTGTGCTGCATCAGATGATTGCAGGGAAGTTTGGTGTTGTTGTTGGTGCTGCTGGTGTACCTGGTGTTTCTGGTGTTGGGGCTCATCGTGGTCTGATTCTGAGGACCATGGTGAGAGAGTATAAACGGCACTAATACTGATGGAATCGTGTTCTTCTTAGGCAGTCCCTCGGAACTGAGGATGACTTGCTTCCACATTAAAAATGAGTTCGCAGGTAACTGATTAGTCCAATGCGGGACCTACAGTCTCTGTCACAGGTGGGGCAGATGGTGGTTGAAGGGGTGGGTGGGTGAGGTGCTTGGGTTGATGTGCGCTCCTTGCGCTGCCTGCGCTTGGCTTCCGCTTGCTCCCGGCAAAGAGACTCGAGGTGTTCGGCACCTTCCCGAATGCTTCTCCTCCACTTTGTGCGATCTTGGTGCGATCTTGGGCCAGGGATTCCCAGGTGTCAGTGGGAATGTTACACTTTTTCAAGGAGGCTTTAAGGGCGTCCTTGAAGCGTTTCCTCTGCCCACCTGGGGCTCTCTTGCCGTGCCGGAGCTCCGAGTAGTGCGCTTGTTTTGGGAGTCTCGTATCGGGCATGCGGACAATGTGACCCGTCCATCGGAGCTGATCAAGAGTGGTCAAAGCTTCGATGCTGGGGATGTTGGCCTGAGCAAGAACACTGACGTTGGTGTGCCTATCCTGCCAATGGATTTGCAGGATCTTGCGGAGGCAGCGTTGGTGGTACCTCTCATAGATGGCAGGTGAAGTACAGATGACAGAAGCGATCTGTCAATGGAGGGAGAGGTAATGAGGTGAGACTGGATGGAGACTTGTGGAAAGACTTGCAGCAGGGTGAACCTGTTGTGGAAATGCAGTGAGAAACAGCTTGTGGTTGAGGAAAGAGATTTCTGTCAGTTGGGAGCTTTTACTGTACATTTGAAGCTGTCAATTAATCAGCCGAAGCAATGGCCACTGACCTCCCGCCTCAGGTTGACAGAAGTGGTTACCGAACAGCGTGGTTCCTGTAGCCATGAAGTTAAGAGTTAAAAAGTAAGGTAAAAAAAATCCTGTTAAGGGTCTGGTAAATACATTATAATTAGTTTAATTGGGTCGCCCGCCGCTGCCCGTTGGGTCTGCTCAGCGCTGACAGACACGACATTGGGAAAGGCATGCTGCGGCGGGTTGACAGCGGGTTCCCGACCTGCTGTCAAAAAAACCCCACTTTCCCCACCCAACCTGCCTCCAATCCCGCCCGCTGACACCCCGGAAAATTTTGGTCTCTGACTTTAGAAAATGCAACCTAAGTGAGGCCAAGTGAATTTTGATTATTCTGACTGTCATGATATGTTGATGGTGGTAAACAGAAAGTGAATCATATTGGCCCATATTTTCCAACCCCCACAGGTGCATACGAGGTGCGTATGCACCGATAGGGGCCATAAGGCCTGTTTTTTACCAGAATAAAGTTTTAAAAAATAGAAAAATAAGATTCTATCACTTATAAATTAAAAACCCAGTCCAATAAGGTAAGTTTGTATTAAGCCCTGTTAAAACATATTTTAAAAAATTTCAAAAAATTTAATTTTTGTTTAACATATGAAACATATTGGGAGTGATTTTCGCTCAGAAGTCGGGAAGGAGGCGGGACTACAACTTTTGGGGTTGTAGTCCCGCCTCCATCGAGATGTGGCCAATCCACGCGATTTTAACTTGATTGACCTTGTTGAGCCCGCCCAGTGGGCCTACTTTTCTTCTCCCTGCCTCCTATCCAGCAGTACCTCCTGGCTTCTGGCAAAATGGCCCAATTCCATGCAGTTATGGTTTAACTTTCTTACAAAAACATTGGTCTGGGTGATGATTATTTTTACCACACCTCCAACATGGTTGAGTGACTCTGTTCACTCCAGAACTGCTGGACCCTGGGGCCTGTAACTCACGAGCATGCCTGGCAGCAGTCTCCATCTCAAGTCAGGGGACAAGTAGCAGAATGGAGAGCTAGCTGGCTTCAAGACAGAATGCAGAGAGTAGAGGTGAAGGGTAGCTATTCAGAGTGGCGGAAGATGGAAAGTGGGGTCCCACAAGGACCAGTGCTGGGACCAATGTTGTTCACAACTTGTATTAACGAGTTTGGAATCAAAAGCATGATTTCTAAATTTGTGGATGACACCAAATTGGGGGGATAGTCAATACCGAGGAGGACTGCAAAAAATTACAAGAAAACATTAATAAACTTGCAGAATGAGCATATAAGTGGCAAATAAATTTCTACACAGGTAAGTGTGAAGTATTACATTTTGGTAAGAAAAATAAAGAGATCACATATTACTTAGAAAATAAGAATCTAAATGGAGCAGAGGAACAAAAGGATCTCGGAGTACAAATACACACATCACTAAAAGTAGTGATGCAGGTTAATAAGATTATTTAAAAAAAAAGCAAACCAAGCACTAGGGTTTATTTCTAGAGGGATAGAAGAAATGTAGAAAAGTTATGCTAAACTTGTATCGAAAGTTGGTTAGACCACACTTGGAGTACTGTATACAGAGGCACTGGAGAGGGTGCAAAAAAGATTTACAAGGATGGTACCAGAAATACAAGGTCATACCTATCAGGAAAGGATGAACAGGCTGGATCCCTTTTCTCTTGAAAAGAGAAGGCTGAGGGGTGACCGAATAGAGGTCTTTAAAATTCTGAAAAGGTTTGATAGAGTCGACACAGAGAGAATGTTTCCACTTGTGGGGAAGAGCAAAACTAGAGGCCATCAATATAAGATAGTCACCAAGAAATCCAATAGGAAATTCAGGAGAAACTTCTTTACCCAGAGCGTGGTGAGAATGTGGAACTCGCTGCCACAGGGAGTGGTTGAGGCAAAAAGTATAGATGCATTTAAGGGAAGGATAGATAAGCTTATGAGGGAGAAGGGAATAGAGGGTTATACTGATAGAGCTCAATAAGGAAAGACAGGAGGAGGCTCGAGTGAAGCAGACAAAGCGTCTCTTATTATATCAAGAAATTCACCAGTCACATGGTTCAGAGAGTTTCCTCAGTTCTGCCACAAACTAAGAAATATTTTTATCATCCCTTTGCCTCCTCTGTTTAAACTTGAACTATTCCACAATAATGAGTAGCTTTGTGCTCAGATGTTCTTTGACTACTTTGACTAACTCCTCCTATGTTTTGCCTTTAGGCTGGGCAGGAGCAATCAGATTCCTAACCAATAGATACGTTGCAGGTTTGCAGTTAGTAAGTAAAACTGCTCTTTTTTTGGCTTCTATTCAAAGTTCATTTGCCTCAAAATAAAAATTAAGGGGGAAAAATTTGGTTGCTTTGCACCTCCTGTTAGCGCCCCGAGGCCCAAAGTAACTAGCGCCAGGGCGCGGCGCTGCTAACGCCTAGCATGAAATTCAGCGGGACGTTAGTGGCAGCGGTAGCCGGTAGCGCCCCATGGCGTTGCGCCTCCGGCGTTGACGTCATTGCTATGGGCAGCGCCTCGCTCGCGCCCCGGCCACAAACTTGGCTCGTGCCCCCTGAACTATCGCCAGACGCTATGTCCGACAGGGTCAAGGGGGCATTTTTGCAGCCGGGGCGGTGATAATTAAAGGGCAGGTGCCGGGCGGCCATTTTCTTTTGGGCCACCTGCCAGCACCTGCCCCCTCTGGCCTCCTGCTGTGGGATGCGGGCTGCAATCCGTCAGCCTGGCACTCCTCATGAGTGCCAGGCTCTTTTGCCAGCACCCTGCTCCCGGGTGGGCCAGCAGGGCCTCGGTGCGTGCTGCGCTAGGCCCCTCCCCTTTAATCGGGGCGGGAGGCCTGCAGTACCGTGGCGCTACGTGCCAACGCGTGTGGCGCTGCTGCACATAGCGCCGCACTATGGGAGTGCCCCAAGAGGGAGGGGGAGCGCTTCCAGTAGTGCCCTGCCTCCTGCTTGGGGCATTACCATTGAATCTCGGGCACAGGGGCGCTAACTTTCCCGGCGAAGTTATCGCTCCAAAGGGGGCGCAAGCTAATTTCCCCCCCCCAGTCTTTCTACATACTCATTCCTGCTCGATCCTACTCAATACTGTCCAATTGTTCCAACTAATGCTGATATGATAACATAATTTCAGTGGCAAGGTAGACCACTACTTAAGAAACAGAGATGTCCAATATTCAATCTTTTTAATAATATGTTGTCTGTTATTCTCGTAGCCACTGTTATATCTGAATCAATACTCAGACTGGTGGGATATTAACTAGCTGATTTTATTTCCAGATCCCCTAAGTATTTTGTCAAAGAATAACATAAACAATACAAAAAATACCTTGGCGTGTAATTGTTACAATATGCTTACTCCCATCAGTGTTCAGTTAACAATTTGCAAGTACCATACATATCAGGGTTAGCGTTTAAGGTCAATGATCTTTCATTAGAACCAAGAGATCTTACAGATGAATAGCTTCTAGGGAGGTATAAAATAATGTATTTGATACCCAGAGGATGTGCAAATGGTTACAGAGAGAGAGCGAAGCATGGAAAATCTTGCAAAGCTGAGAATACAGCAGTGTCTTGGGAGTGCAGCAGAAGAAAAAGGCAAATGACACCAGGGGTGCAGATCATTTTCAATCCATGTACTGATAGGGATTCCCCAATTCCAAAGCCAGCCCAAAAGCTCCCCCATTTCTGGAAGTGCTGGTGCACATATCCCACGTTACCAGCACCTGCTATCTGAGTGAAAATGGGAGCTGTGGCCATGATTTGAAATTGTTAAAGTCGATATTAAGGCCAGAGGGCTGTAAAGTACCTAGTAAAAAGATGAGGTGCTGTACCTCGAGCTTACATTTTTTTAAAATTCGCTTATGTGATCTGGGCATCGCTGGCAAGGCCAGCATTTATTGCCCATCCCTAGTTGCCCTTGAGAAGGTGGTGGTGAGCTGCCTTCTTGAACCACTGCAATCCGTGTGGTGAAGGCACTCCCACAGTGCTGTTAGATAGGGAGTTCCAGGATTTTGACCCAGCGACGATGAAGGAACAGCGATCTGCTTCTAAGTCAGGATGGTGTGTGACTTGGAGGGGAGCTTGGAGGTGGTGGTGTTCCCATGCGCCTGCTGCCCTTGTCCTTCTAGGTGGAAGAGGTCACGGGTTTGGGAGGTGCTGCCGAAGAAGCCTTGGCGAGTTGCTGCAGTGCATCTTGTAGATGGTACACACTGCAGCCATGGTACGCTGGTGGTGGAGGGAGTGAATGTTTAAGGTGGTGGATGGGGTGCCAGTCAAGCGGGCTGCTTTGTCTTGGATGGTGTCGAGCTTCTTGAGTGTTGTTGCAGCTGCACTCATCCAGGCAGTGGAGAGTATTCCATCACACTCCTTACTTGTGCCTTGAGCTTCATTGGAACAGTGTAGGAGGCCAAGGATAGAGTGGTCAGAGCGAGAATGCGACAAAGAACTAAAATGGCAAGCGACCGGAAGCTCAAGTTTGCACATGCAGACAGAACAGAGGTGCTCACCAAAGCAATCACCCAATCTGCATTTAGTCTCCCTGATGTAGAGGAGACTGCATTGAGAGCAGCGAACACAGTGAAAGAAAGAACTTGCATTTATTTAGCACCATTCACAACCTCAGAATGTCCCAAATTGCTTTACAGCTAATGAAGTATTTTTGAAGTGTAATCATTGTTGTAATGTAGGAAATGCAGCAGACAATTTGCACACAAGGTCCCACAAACAGCAATGAGATAATGACCAGATAATATATTAGGTTGGAAAAAGTACAAGTAAATCTCTGTCTCACCTGGAAGGTGTGTTTGGGGCACTGGACAGTGGTATAGGAGGAAGTCAAAGGGCGGGTGTTGTATGTTCTACGCTTACATCAGAAGGTGTCGTGGGAAGGAGTGCAGGTGTTGGAGATGATGGAAGAGTGGACCAGGGTGTCATGGAAGGAACGGCCCCTTCAGAATGGAGGTGGCGGAAGTGGTAAAGTATTATCCATTGAATGCAAATACTGCTGGGGTGGAAGGTGAGGACATGGGGCACAATATCATGGTTCTGGGAGGGAGGAGAAGGGGTAAGGGCGGAAGCACAGGAAATGGGATGAACACAGTTGAAGGCCCTGTTTACCATAGTTGAGGGGAATTCTCAGCTGAGAAAAAAGCCTCTGGTTTGAAGTGCATTGGAGTGTAGTGAAAGGCACTATATAAATGCACAATATTTCTTTATTGGCCCAGAAATTTGGGTCTCCACGGGTGAGTACGCACGGGGTACTCACCCGTAAGCCCAATGGAAGTGCCGGTTTCCTGCATGCACTGCGCATGCGCGGGAAACCGGCACTTCCGTTCCCCTGAAAGCAGGGGTTCAGAGGTCAAACGCGTGCGCAGGAGAGTCTGCGCGTGCGCATCGAACTTTTTTTTTTTACAGGTTTTCCCGGGAGGGTAAGTCTCCAGAAGCTAGACATCTAAAAAGCAGGCGTAAGGCCTGCTTTTTACAAGGTAAGTGGCGAATTAATTAAAATTAAAACATTTTTTCCACAGGTTTATTATTTTTAGCCCCGTTAGAAAATAAAATTATTTTTTCAAAAATGTAAATTATTGTTTAAAATAGTTATTTCATGTAATTTATAGTTTATTTAAAAAATTTGATTTTTAAAAAAATTATTTGAAGATTTAGTGTTGTTATGGGGCCGTAGTATTTCTAAGTTTTGACAGGCCTTCCTGTCAGACTTATGAATGGAGCATTCCCTGCTACGATTGGCTCCCCATGGCCCACGTGATCCCAGGGGACGCATCGAACTAACTGTGCCCCTGGGATACACAAGCACTGCGCGCTGGCAGCTGGAGCAGGCCCCGGATCGGAATTCCACGGGGGCCCACAGCTTAACGGCCGGCGTGCAAGGTAAGTGCAGGTCGGGGGCTTGCCCCCGCGGGAAGCCCCCGACCCGAATTTCTGGGCCATTATATTCTTCAGTTACACTTAGGAGTCAACATTTGCATAGACTGTGCTGAAAACTATAAATTTAGATCTTTTACTTTTACTCTTCTACATGACAGATAGAGTCACAGTGGGACAAAGGCATAAACAAAATACAACCTGCTGAACATGACAGTAAGTTTAGTAGCATTCCCTGCTGATCCTATACAGCTTACAGCCCCATTATCTTATACTTAAACCTTGCTTGTAGTAAACAAGAGGAACCAAATCACCAACCAAGTTAATGGCCTGAATTTCCAATCGGAGGCTTCCTGCAGGCAGATGCCTCCGATCAGCAAAAAATCTATGAACCTACCTGCTGGTCCCGGAGATACGGAGGCTTCCAATCCTGGGCCTCTCCTCTTGGAAATGCACAGAGGCCCACGTATCTCAGGGGCGCATGCAGTTCACAAGCGCCCCTGGGATTACATTGACCAGCTCAACCAATGGAAGAAGGGGATTCCCCTTCATACTTTTGACAGTTCTGTATGCACGGAAATTTCAAAAGTATGAATGGGGATGACTACGAAAATGCACCAACACACTGAAATAAGTAAAGAAAAACCACTACATATATAAAATGAATTAAAATGGCATTTAATGGCCTCGATTTTAACTGACCCATGGAGTCGGGATTGAAGGCATGCGGGGGGTTAAAGTCCCGAATTCGGGGGTCCCAACACCATCCCGCCCCCAACCCACCTCCATATAAGTTTCAAAGGAGGCGGGTACCCGGCCCGCACTGGGACCCGCCTACCCGAGGCGGGAGGCGATTAGTGACAATTAACTGTGTGCTAACAGATAGTTAACAGGCAGTTTTTAGCCTAATCCCTAGTTTAAACCTTGAAGTGTGGGATTCCAGATGGCTCCAAACCACGCCAAGTTAGAGGAGTCAGGCCGTCGGGTTGAAGGACTTGGAGGGGTCGAGATGTCGGTGTTCAGGTGAGTGATGGGTGCATGAGTGCAAAGGTAAGTGTGTTTGGTGTGTCTAGAGTGTGTAAAGAAATTTAAATTACCTGCACTTACCTTTCCAGCCTTGCTTCCTCTAGGTTTCGGGAGTCCATCATCTAACCGCACAGAAAGCAGAACGACTGCAAACTGTCAAAAGTGACAGCCTGCAGCTTTCTGTGCCGGAGAGATTTCTAACTGAGTCTGTGTAGAAGGACTCGGGTTAGAAGTAAGACTGTCAGTGTTTGACAGCTTCAAACAGCTGTGAAACACTGATATTTCATCTGTCAAAACGTCTTGACAGATGAAATTTCAGTCTGTGTGGAAGCAACAGAAGAAAAGACAAAAATCCAGTTTCCATTATGTCAATTCTGATGAGGAACCTGAGAAAGAAAGCACAGCACAAGGTTAAGATGGATGAAAGCAAGACACATTTTGGAGAAAGTGTTATGTATGCTACTTGCATATTGCTAGCTGAACATTAGATGGCCTCCTGATGGGAGTAAGCACATTGTAGCAATTACAGTCCAAATTGTATTTTTGTTGTTGTTCTTTGATGGAATATTCTAGAGGGTCTAGAAATAAAAGCAGCTTGTTGTTACCCCACCAATTTGAGTGGTTATTCAGATATAAAAAGAAACCTACGTTCCTCTCTCTACAGATCCTGCCTGACCAGCTGAGTGTTTCCAGTATTTTCTGTTTTTATCACAGCCAATGAACTTTTTTGAAATGAAGTAACTGTTATAATATAGGGAATCACGGCAGCCAATGTGCACACACCAGCAATGAAATAACTGACTAGACAATCTGTTTGAGTGGTGTTGCCTTCGGGATAACTATTGGCCAGGACAACTCCCACTCTTCTTCAAAATAGTACCTTGGGATCTTTTTGTTCACCTGAGAGGGCAGCTAGAGCCTCAGTTTAATGTTTTATCCAAAAGGCAACACCTCTGACAGTGCAGCACACCCTAAAGTGTCAGCCTAGATTATGTGCTCAAATCTTTGGAGTAGGACTTGAACCTACAAACATGTGTGTCAGAGGCATATCTGCTATCCCTGAGCCATTTCACAGACCTATTCTTGGACTCCACTACTCCATTTGCAAATTCTGGGGGTGTTTTTCCACTTGGACATCAAACGGACACAATATCAACAGTGTGCCCGTAGCGCCCACCCAATTTAACAGTCATGAGGCCTGAACCATTTTCAGATTTGGACCTCATTAACATTTTTCCAGTGATCTGCAGGTGTTAAACAGGTTCTCCTGCTGTAGCTCACAGCTGTCCTGTGGTAGAAAATTGGCCAGATGTAGCATGCAGCTGGCTGGCAGGTAAGGCCAGATGGGAGGCGTGAAAGGTCTTGATTTGCATATTTAAACAACCTCCCACCTGTTTTGGGTGGGAATGCTGGGTGCTGATTTAAAGGCCCTGTCTGAAAATTGATTCTTATGGGCAAATAGGCGTTCGAGGTTCTCACCAGTTCTTCAGTTGAGACGTGTATGGCCAGCACTTGAATAACCCGTGCTCTATTGCTCCTGTTCTGCACTCTGCAATGACCAATCCTCCTACAGAATATTTTCAGGTTGTATCTGAAACAGCAACATGATTCTTGACAGAATGTCTTGGTTTGTTTTAAGCAAATGATGGTACAGTACATCTTAAACTGTTAACAGAATCATGCTGCCTCCATATCTCACAACAAGATAATATACATCTTTTAAATTGCAATTCAGTCACTGGTGTCATATTGAAATTAATGTAAAGCATGAATCTACCTGAGTTAGTCCAAGTTAAAATCTGGTTAAACTCCAGGGTAAAACCTATAGAGTAAACAAATTCAAAAAATGACCTTTGGCATTGGGGTGACATTATTGTTAATTTGCTAATTTGGGATGAACATAATCTGTAGTGACCTGTAAGTTCCCCATTACACTTAATTGTATCATTCGATAATAGGGAACGCTAATGGAGTGACAGAACATTACTACATTGCTGCCAGTCCTCATTATTAGTGTGTGTAGATTTCTCAGGTAAAAGCTTCTGACTGTGGCTCTTTCCTCAGTGTTACCACATATAATCTGTTCACTTGGGTTTGTAGATGCAAGTGTACACCAAGCTCTAATACCGTGTCTATGTTGGTGCAAAGAGAAACTCTGGTAGGCTCACACTGGGTGTCAGCCTGAGGTTTCCAGCATACAGCTAGCTGCTGACTGTAGACTTCTGAATTTAGCTGCACACATGGTGAAAATGGATGGCACTGTGGCAACTTGAATCACTGCTCAGACATTTCTTGTTACCTGGAGACACATTAGATCAAAGGATCCCCCCAGCATGAAATCAGGACTCTTTACACTATGCTGATCAAACAGGTATAGAACTCACACACCAGGCTCCATCTGGAATGTGATCCAAACTTAAAAGGCATTGTAATGATACTCAGGTCTTTCAGAAGGACACAAGTAAGCAAAGAACTATCCCTTCCAAGAACTCAGTTTAGATGGTACTAACTTGTCTTTTACGAAGCCGATACTCCAATATGAATTGCTGTGATGCAAGTACCTGAAACAAAATGCTTTGTGAAAGCTGAACAGTGAATGTAAGCAAGATATTTCAGCATGGAGAATATCACATCTGAACCCAATATTGACCTCAGCCAACATCCACACACACGTGCGTATACACACACACACTTTCTAACTGGATCACAATGAGGAGTGGGAACCTAGTCTAATTTTTGCCCTCCCTCCCCAGTGAGGTCTGTTGTAATGCTCCCACCATTGCACTGATTGAGCTCAACTAGCTCAGTACAGACCAGGGACTGATCCTGAGACTTTCTTAATCTATTTATCTTGGTGGCATGCCAAGTGGAGGATTTGCCCATTGATGCATTATGGGAGCCTTTGTGCTAAGTCTTATTTTATAAATAGATCTGCCGTATGTAAATGCAATGTAACCAGGGCTCAGCAGGATCTGATCAGTACAGGAACTAGACTCAAGAGACTGGTATGGGTCCTAGTCAATAATATAGACAAGCTTTCAAGGGGTTGAGAGACTGGTGTGGAACCAAGTATATATTAAGTTAGACTTAGACAGATGACAAAACTCAGGTCGACAGCATTATTGGCGAACACAGGAGTCAGTCCAGAGAAAACATGCATGTGCCCAAAGTGCTACCAGTGGTGCTTTTCCTCAGGCAATAGTGGTATTTCCAATATGACAGTAGTCATTTGTCTCAAGTTCCTGCACAATTTATTAATTCTGCTGTCAATTAATTCAACAACTCTTCAATTTGACACAGAAGTGAGAGCAGTTGAGTCAGCTGAAGTATTTGTTGCATTTACTTCATTAATGTTAGCTTACTGTACATTTATTGATTTAGGAGTGCAGACAATTGTGAGCACTATATACATAAAACAAAGCCCCTTCCAGAGTGAAACCAGTACGATACAAACCCAGAACAAAGGTTGAATGCTGTGCATCTCTGCTCTTCTGACTGACATTGGCACAGGGACTCATTCCTCCAAAGGGACCTTGATGTCAGTGCTCTCTGGGTCTCAATCAAAAATCTCTACCCCAGCATGCTTTGCTATTCACTGCCAACACAGGTGCTAGCAGAATGACATTGCCATGTATGATGCCGCACTAATGGTGCCAAGCCAGTTCATAACTACACTCATATCACTATTGACAGCTTTTCCATTGTGTTTGTATTCTAAATTGCACAATTGGCTCTATTAATTATTTATACAGCATCCAGAGTGACCTTTACTAGATTCACTCTGGGAACTAGTTTAAATGTAGCTTTCCTGACCTGCTTTGAAGATCTATTTGTTGACAGATTGGATAGGCTGTAGTTGATAATGTGCTGTAAGGCCACTGGATCAGATACTGTCGCATTGTTTGTATGCAAATCTCCACCTTTTGGAAACACTCATCCTGTTTATCAAGTTTGTGGCGACATAAAAAAAAATTTCCACAGATTTTTGCTCCGTAATAAATCAACCTTTCTGTTCATTGCTGTAATATAGGAACAGGTAACGCCCACTTTATTGTTCACAAGGATATTTTTCAGACTGAAACAAAGCTGTTTTGATCCAACTACAAACATGGTAATGTCTGTGTGACATAAGAGTCTTATATAGTTTAACAGGGATTAAGGGAGCCTCACCATAGAAAGAGACGGCTTTGCAGCTCCTTTGCCTATTTCTCATCTTTGTATGGGACTGAGGCAACCACTAAAATGATTTCTAAACCCTTTTAACCAAAGGTGACAAAGCATCCTATTTTTAACTAATTTATAGAAACAAACCAATCACTTGTACTTCTCCCAAAAGCCATCCACTATTACTTCTTCTTGTCATTACTATGGATGTTAAGTATTGCAAAGTACAATCTACCAAGATAATTCATCAATTAGAGTGCTAATATAACCTATTAGCACTCTACAATTTGTAGACTGCCAGTATTGACTGTGTAAAAGATCCACAGCCAGAAATATGCCGTAGGTTTTTGTGATTTAACTAATATGCCCAATCAAGATGCTAATATTTTTGCGCCCTTTCACAGTTGTATTTAAATAAATGCATTATATGTGAATATTCACAGAAAACTTTAAAATCCTTAATCCAACCATCCTCACATGGATTTCAGATCAGTTTCAGAAATTCTAAATCAACTAACCACTGACCTTTTACATGCCATGTTACATAGAAGATAGGAGCAGGAGTAGGCCATTCGGCCCTTCGTGCCTGCTCCGCCATTCGATGAGATCATGGCTGATCCTTTAATTCAGTATCCCGTCCCCGCCTTCTCTCCGTAACCCTTAACCCCTTTTGCCCGTAGAAATATATCTAATTCCCTCTTAAATATATTTAATGAGCTGGCGTACACTGCCCTCTGTGGCAATGAGTTCCACAGGTTCACCACTCTCTGAGTGAAGAAATTCCCCCTCATCTCTGTCCTAAATGGTTTAGCCCTTATCCTTAAATTATGTCCTCTAGTTCTGTTCTCACCCGCCAAGGGAAACATTCCTTCTGCATCCAGTCTGTCTAGACCTGTCAGAATTTTATACACTTCTATGAGGTCCCCTCTCAATCTTCTAAACTCCAGTGTGTACATCCCTAAACTACATAGTCTCTCCTCATAGGTCATTCCCGCCATTCCTGGTATCAGCCTGGTGAATCGCCGCTGCACCCCCTCCATGGCAAGAACATCCTTCCTCAGATGAGGCGACCAAAACTGTACACAGTACTCGAGGTGTGGTCTCACCAGTGCCCTGTACAGCTGCAGCAAGGTATCCCTGTTCCTGTATTCTAACCCTTTTGCTATGAAGGCCAGCATACCGTTTGCCTTCTTGACCGCCTGTTGCACCTGCATGCTCGCCTTCAGTGACTGGTGTACAAGAACACCCAGGTCTCTCTGTACTTCCCCCTCTCCCAATCTATTGCCATTTAAATAATAATTTGCCCTCCCGTTCCTGCACCCAAGGTGGATAACTTCGCACTTGTCCACATTATAGTGCATCTGCCATTTATCCGCCCAATCGCCCAGTCTGTCCAAATCGCTCTGGAGCTTCCTGGTCTCTTCCTCTGAGCCCACCCCCCCTCCTAGTTTAGTGTCGTCTGCAAATTTGGAAATGCTGCATCCGACTCCCTGATCCAGGTCATTAATGTAAATTGTGAACAGCTGGGGGCCCAGGACAGATCCCTGTGGTACCCCACTTGTTACTGCCTGCCATTCAGAAAATGAGCCGTTTATTCCAACTCTCTGTTTTCTATCTGACAGCCAGTTCCCTATCCACGCCAAAACTTTCCCCTTTATCCCATGAGCCTCAATTTTCCATGCTAATCTTTTATGTTAACGAAAAAGTTGGATTATCAGCAAATTGCTGGTAAGATGAAAACTTCACCATGTTTTGTGCTTTTTTCCTTCAGTTTTCTTGCCTCTCCTAAAGGCTCGGATTCATGCAGTTCTATGATTCAATGAATATGCTGCAATTTTATTTGATTACCTTTTGGGGTCAGGAAGTATTTATTCCTTCAAGCGATTAAATGGGTGGGACAGAGTCCATGATGGCACATGAGCTGTGAAAGAAGTGGACCTCACAACAACCTTCTGATACCTCCTCTAACTGGACATTTTTTGCATCTGAGCCTTAAAAGTGAATGCCAATAGGCTATTTTATTGTGGGGCACAACACAAGCAATCCAAGTCCTGTCCTCGCCTGGATAGTAATCAGGAAATGGAACCCCGGTTAATTTTCCTCTCTCTTGCTAGAGGGCACTAAAAAACATTTTGGAGCTCACACCGCTACCTTGGCTGAGTTCACTAAGCAGCAGTCCAATATGGTGTGCATTTTAATATAGTAGATATATACCTGATTCAAGCACTTCCAAAAGTTTTAATAACCGCTGCATTTAACCAAGACATCAGGAAAACTCCCTGCTCTTGGAATAGTGCCATGGGGCAGATTTTCATCTTCATCGCCTAGGCAGTAATCTGGCAGAAATAAGAACAGAAAATATTGGAAATACTCAGCAGGTCAGGCAGCATCTGTGGGGAGAGAAATAGAGTTAACGGGCTCGATTTTAACTCAGGTGTGGGGAATTGTCGGGTTCCCCGAATTTGGTGTTTCCCACACGAATCTAAATGGATCTGTGAGATTGATGCAATTTTCGCTCAATTGGCCAATTGATTTCCAACATGTGGGAAGCCTTTGCAATTGAATATTTCCAGTCAGAAAGTCGCAGAATATGACGTTGTCATTGCTGCTGCTTTTAGGGTCCACAGCAAGCCTTGCTTCTTCTGCAGGCTTCCAAGCTTCACCATTGAGATGGCACAGGAGCCTGCAGGAGCAACGGCCAGCGGGAGGGCAGGAGCTGCCCCCAAATTTGATGAGGCTTCACTCCAGGCATTACTGGATGGTGCTAGGGCCCACAGGGAGGTCCTGTTCCCTTCTTCAGGGAGGAAGAGGCCTCCCAGTCAGACTAAGGCTGTGTGGCTACAGGTGGCAGGGGAAGTCAACTCCTTGGGGCTCACACGGCGCACCTGGATGCAGTGCAGAAAAAGATTCCATGACCTTCATCGCACTGGAAAAGTAAGTACTGTATGAAGTTTCCATCACCCTCAATCTGATCCCCATTGCCTTTCCTCACCAGCACTCAGCTTTAGCAATCTCTTCCTCCACATCCCACCAGACACTCACATTCATGCACCCTTACCCACTCCCTCTCTCTCTATGCTCACATTCACATAACTATTCCACCATGCAGCCCTCGCACTCCCTCTCACTCTGATGCTTTGAACACAACTGACAACACACAGGGAGGGCCCTTGGTCTTGCAACCTCACTCGATCTTTTTCTCCTTCTAAGTAGCTATGCTATGCAATCTCTGCACTCACTTCTTCATTCTCACTCAACCTCCACTTGTCTCCCTCATTGCAGGAAAAGAGAGTTCACAACAGGAGAGAGCGAGCCAGGACAGGAGGAGGGCCGCCCTCATTAGCCCAGCTCACCCCCTGGGAGGAAGGCGTCCTGGAGATTGTCGGGGCTGACATAGATGCGGGAGTTGGGGAACG
This sequence comes from Somniosus microcephalus, assembly GCF_052327205.1. Taxonomy (NCBI): domain Eukaryota; kingdom Metazoa; phylum Chordata; class Chondrichthyes; order Squaliformes; family Somniosidae; genus Somniosus; species Somniosus microcephalus. The sequence continues at coordinate 129,953,084 of NC_140993.1, forward strand.
AGAGACGGGTGCATCTCCGCAAGCTGGTGACAGAATAGTTTTCCATCTCTCTCATTGGCATTGCATGAGTCGCTGATAATGATTCTGAAGCTACATCATATGGACTTATGATCATCTGCAAAATGCAATGTGCATGTAACCTTGGCATCACATCTCTAACATTTTCCTTGTCTCCCTCACAGGACCATCGAGAGCCCCCGTCCCCACTGTGCAGGAGGAAGAGCCTGAGCGGCCAAACTCCTCAGAGGAATCTGCAACCTCTGAGGGCGCAGCATCAACAGAAATAAGCGCACCCAGCACCAGCGCAGACACTCACACCTTGGTGGGACCTTCGGGACATAGAGTAGAGTTGTCACCTGGTGTATCACAGCTCACAAGTGAGCATCAGCAGATTGTGGAGACAGGGACAGCAGTGGAGAGTCCTCATCGGAGGGCGCAGGACTCTGCCAGCTCGGCTCAGCTGCATGTCGACCCTCTGCCTCTGGGTCCATCCATAAGATCAGAGGTGATGGAACTCCAGGCACAGATGCAGGAGTCTCTGGCAGGTTTTGTCTCTAGGGTCACTGCGCGTGTGGAGCGAATGGAGGAGTCCATAGCGAACATGAGCAGAGCCTTTGTGGAGTCATTGGCGCATGAACGCATCAACACGGAAAGGATGGCTACCTACGTGGAAATGATTGCTGCCTCCGTGGTAAGGCTGGCTACGGTAGAGAAGAGGAGGGCTACGGCCATGAAGGAGGTTAGTCGCCAGGGTATGGAAAACATGGTGAGTGTTCAGAATAGAATGACATCTCTTGAGGAGCGATGGGCATCTATTGAACAGAGAAACCAGACTTTCATGGAAGTCCTTCTGAGTAGGACTGCCATTGCAGATACGGGTCCCCATGGCCCCCCTGATGTGCAGCAAGATGCTCTCAAGCCACTTGCAGGCACTGAGAGGGACCTGACCCATGAGAGGGAGGTTGGTGGCAGACCTCAAGGAAGTGGGGGCTCCTCTCCAAGTGCTCACACTTCCATGCCACTGCAGCGCCCTCGGTCAGAGCCCCGCTGGAGTCCATACCCAACTGAGATAGACGTCTCAACTCCTGCACAGCCGCAGGAGCAGCAGACTGCTGACGAGCCCTCACAGTCTCACCACCCCAGAGGATGCCCGCCAAAGGTGTCGAGACAGGAGCAGCAGGAAAGTGAGCAAGGGGCCTCCACATCTGCTGAAGCCACAGGGGAACCACTATGTAGGAGCATGCGTAAGAGGAAAATAAAGCACAGATAGTCAAAAGGGTAGTCACTTGGGTGAAATGTGTATTCTGTAAAAATGCCATCAGTTATTTGTTTTGTATAAAAATTCTGATGGCAACTTCTGCAGTTGTGGCGTGTGTCATTTCGCGAATGGGGCTGGCGGTCCTCTAATGCCAAGAAGGGAAGGAAAAAAAGGCCTCCGATGCTTCTGGTAGATGCCTCAGTTGAGGAAGCGTTAAGTGAGGCTGGCAAGAGGGGTTTCGCAGGAGGTCACACTGGAGAAGTGTGTGAGGCTCCAACCTTCCACAGGTGTGGTTAAGCCTGGTAAAAGTTGCCCCAGGCCTGAGACAACAAAGTCCTGCCACCTGCAAATGATGACTGATCAAATCTGCTCTTTAATAGTTGACCTGCAGCTGATAGTCAGCAAGCCAATAGTGTTCACGCCAGGTTTCACAGGCGTGATCCCCAGCAGGCGTGTATTACGTGGGAAAAGGGTTAAACAGGCAAGGACCTGTTAAAATGGGATTATAAAGGCCAACGAGTGCTGTTTAAGGGCCCTAAAGACCAGTCTCGCCTGTTGCAGGCGGGACTGATTCGAGACCATCAGACACGCCTGGGTTAAAATGGCTAGGTGTCGGGAACCAAGCGGGGGGGGTCCCGACCCCCAGGTTTTCCGATTTTAACCCCCCCACACGCCTCAAAGCCCGCTTGACGGCTGAGTTAAAATCGAGCCCAATGTTTCAAGTTGATGACCTTTCGTCAGTAATCTGGCGGGTCAGATCGCCTGCCCATTATAGATCCTGCCCAATATTCATCCAACTTACTGTCCAGGCGGTGGAGATGAAAATCCACCTCATGGGCTTTTTAACACTCTCTTGAACTATCAAAATAGTGCCTTGATTTAATGCTTCATCTAAAAGATGACAACTCCAACAGAGCTGCACTGAAGCACTAGCCTAGCTTATGTGCTGGAAGGTGCATAAGGTTAGGCTGTTATGAACTGTGCGAGGCTGACATTCATTTTAAAGGTGTCAGAAATTTATAGGTGATAAACTTATATTTTTACATTTCAATTATTAAAAAGTAAAGAAAAAGTTATTGTTGCTATCTGCTATTTCTGGGACAAAGCCAGGGGAGGATAATAGGGAATTTCCTATCTGATAGGCATCTTTGTCAAGCCACTTCTCAAAACCTTGGCTCCATCCTGGTCACCTTTAAACATAAAAGATTTGGAATTTCTTTGATGTAATTCCCGATAATTTCAGTCAGACAGTAACAGTTATTTGATCATATCTATCCAAATATTTATGTTCTTATTGGCTGATGCTTGTCCATTTAAAATATATTGAGGATACCTCCGCAGAACATGTGAACAGAAACATAGGAACATAGGAACAGGAATAGGCCATTCAGCCCCTCGAGCCTGTTCCGCCATTCAATGAGATCAGGGCTGATCTGCGAACTAACCTTTGGTCCATATCCCTTAATATCTTTGGTTAACAAAATGCTATCAATGTCAGAATTAAAATTAACAATTGATCCAGCATCAATTGCTGTTTGTGGAAGAGAGTTCCAAACTTCTACCTCCCTTTGTGTGTAGAAGTGTTTCCTAATTTCACTCCTGAAAGGGCTGGCTCTAATTTTTAGAATATACCCCCAGTTCTAGAATCCCCAACCAGCGGAAATAGTTTCTCTCTATCTACCCTATCTGTTCCCCTTAATATCTTGAAAACTTTGATCAGGTCACCCCTTAACCTTCAAAATTCTAGGGAATACAACCCTAATTTGTGTAATCCCTCCTCATAACTAAACCCTCGATAAATAAACATTGATAAAATTATTGTCTTGTTCTTTTGTGGGATTTGAGAGTGAAATTTTATCAGGAAATGAGAATAGTAGGATAAATGAACGACTCAGCTTATCCTTTTGATCAACCAGATGGTCCTCAATTTCTCAATGTAGTTAACCTTTATAAAGAACATTAACGCAAGGATCAGTGCTTGGGCTTCAGCTATTTACAATCTATATTAATGAATTAGATGAGGGGACCGATTGTAATGTAGCTACGTTTGCTGACGATACAAAGTTATGTTGGAAAGTAAGCTGTGAGGGGGACACAAGGAGGCTGCAAAGGGATTTAGACAGGTTAAGTGAGTGGGCAAGGACGTGGCAGATGGAATATAATGTGGAGAAGTGAAGTGAAGTTATACACTTTGGTAGGAAAAATAGAAAAGCAGAAGGTGCATGAACAGAGAGACCGGGGGGTATATGTGCACAAATCGTTGAAGGTGGCAGGGCAGGTTGAGAAAGCGGTTAAAAAAGCATACAGGATCCTGGGCTTCAGAGTACAAAAGCAAGGAAGTTATGATGATCCTTTATAAAACACTGGTTCAGTATTGTGTCCAATTCTGGGCACTGCACTTTAGGAAGGATGTGATAGTCTTAGAGAGGGTGCAGAAAAGATTACCGAGAATGGTTCCAGGGATGAGGAACTTCAGTAACGCGGATGGATAGAGAAGCTGGGGTTGTTCTCCTTGGAGCAGAGAAGGTTGAGAGGAGATTTGATAGAGGTGTTCAAAATCATGAGGGGCCTAGACAGAGTAGATAGAGAGAAACTGTTTCCATTGGCGGAAGGGCCGAGAACCAGAGGACACAGATTTAAGGTGATTAGCAAAAGAACCAAAGGCGACATGAGGAAAAACATTTTTACGTAGCAAGTGGTTATGATCTGGAATGCACTGCCTGCAAGGGTGGTGGAGGCAGACTCAATCATGGCTTTCAAAAGGGAATTGGATAAGTATCTGAAGGAAAAAAATTTGCAGGGCTATGGGGAAAGAGCCGGGGTGGGGCGGGGGGAGGAGTGGAACTAGCTGAAGTGCTCTTGCAGAAAGCCTGCACTGGCTCGACGGGTCAAACGGCCTCCTTCTGTGCTGTAACCATTCGATGATTCTATGATTCTATGAGAATATTTTTTAAATGGTGAGAGACTGGGAAGTGTTGGTATTCAGAGGGACCTGGGTGTCCTTGTACATGAATCACAGAAAGTTAACATGCAGGTATAGCAAGCAATTAGAAAAGCAAATGGTATATTAGCATTTATTACAAGGAATTAGAGTATAAGAGTAAAGAAGTCTGACTGCAATTATATAGGGCCTTGGTGAGACCACACCTGGAGTACTGAGTACAGTTTTGGTACCTTTACCTAACGAAGGATACGCTTGCCTTAGAAAAAGTGCAACATAGGTTTACTAGACTGATTCCTGGGATGGGGGGATTGTCCTATGAGCAGAGATTGAGTAGACTGGGCCTATATTCTCTAGAGTTTAGAAGAATGAGAGGTGATCTCATTGGAACATATAACATTCTTACACGGCTTGACAGGGTAGATGTTGGGAGGATGTTTCCCATGGCTGGGGTGTCTAGAATTAAGTCTCACAGTCTCAGAATAAGGGGTTGGCCATATAGGACTGAGATGAGGAGACATTTCTTCACTCAAAGGGTTGTGAATCTTTGGAATTCTCTACCCTAAAGAGCTGTGGATGCTCAGTCATTGAGTATATTAAAGACAGAGACCGATAGATTTCTGGATACTAAGGGATTCAAGCGATATGGGGATAGTGCGGGAAGGTGGAGTTGAGGTAGAAGATCAACCATGATGTTATTGAGTGGCAGAGCAGGCTTGAAGGGTCGAAGGGTCGAATTGCCTACTCCTGCTCCTATTTCTTAAGTTCTTATGTTCTATTGAGAATAATTTGGGCCATCAAATTCGCTTCATTCATAGCCCATTTACAGACATGGGCCTAAAAATTGGATATGGCCACAAAACGGGCAGTGTTAAGGTCCAACTATGTTAAGCTGCTCAAGTTCAAAATGGTCTAGGTAGCATGCAAAATTCTTGCTCAGTCCTCATTAACACGATTATAGTATTGGGGGAAGAAATTCGTGTTAGCCAGTAAAGTTGCCAGTGTCACTGGCAACTGGAGTTAAGGGCCGCTGAAAATGGCTGCAACGCTAATGGGGCAAAATTCGTCTGGGGGGTTGGAGATTGTTGGCACAGTTCTTACCTTCTGTGCAATGCTGTCCTGGTGGTGTTGCTGGAGGCATCTGACCCGTTGTTCCTGTGGAAGCGAGGCTGTGGAGCTCATAAGGAATTGTGGGCAATGAAAAGGCCTGTGAATTAAAGGGGCCATGCACTCTGAAGTAATACAAATTAAAATGCAGTGAAACAATGCAGTTTTAAGCCCTTTCACACAGAATCACAGAAACCCCACAGTGCAGATAGAGGCCATTTCGGCCCATTGAGCCTGCACCGACACATAGCCTTTCTGCCTTTTAAAAAAATATTTAGCATTAAAAGGAAGTCCTAAATGTGAATATTCAGCTCTTAAAGCAGAATAACCTTCCTAACATCAAAAAATGGGAAAACTGCCTTGGCACTAACACAAATGGCTCAGCAAGCCAGGGAAGGGGCACCCAGGGTCTTGTACACAGCGCTCCAGCTTTGTGCAGGGGGTCAACACTGCAAGAGAGGTCCTCTACCCACAGGGGCCAGCAGGCCCCCCAGAAAGAATGATATGGGAGTACATCATCAAGGTCGTCAATGCCAGCAATGTTGCCCCCAACACCTGGCTCTAGTGCCCAAAGAAGCTTCATGACCTCAGACCAGTGGTCAAGGTCAGTGAATGCATCTTCAAAAGCCGTCTCCTATCTACTGCACCACTAGTCTCACACACTTCTCAATGCACGACCCCAATCACTCAACTACCAACAATCTGCACCAATCACGAGGCACATCTCCCATTCCTAGCCTCACCTCACCCCCTTGGAGGAGATAGTGCAGGCCATTCTTGGCAGGAGCATGGCTGAGCCCTTGGCCAGCGGTGGGGCTGAAAGGATACAAGATGCTGGTATCCTCATATGTTATCCTCCTTCTCACATGCACCTCATGCTTTCCCGCCCTCCTGTTACCATAACTCCACCCTTGTGTCTTCCTCATTTAACACACACAAGAAATGCAGCCTGCCCAGCCAGTGGGTGACCAAGAAGAGGGAAAGGAGAGTAAAGGAGAAGAAGAAGAAGATTGATTTGACACTCCCAGCCACCAGCTCCTCTCAGTCGACCATCAGGGCCATTTGCAGTGTCCCCCACTGAAAGCCAGCAGCCTTCCACCAGCCATGCTGCAGCAACTGGGGTAGCACTGTGTGACATCAGTAGGATAGCCAAAGGCACAAACAAAACAGTCACTAAGGGAATGCATACGGGTGATGAGTTGATTTCTTGATGTCACATTAGATGGATAGATGTATATAGTTGGATTGGAAAGTTTGCTTTATGGTGGCTTTGATTTCAGCACCATGGCCGAGAGGACATTGTGATGGTCAGTAACAGATGGAAGATAAGGTGTGGGAATAATATTGAAAGGGGAATTGGGGCTGTGGTCACTGGGATTGCAGGCGGATCATTCAATCCCAGATATCCTGGCCACAAAGGGGCTGTCTGGGATGCATCCTTCCATCTGCTTCCTCCTCTTCTGCTTCCTCCTCTTTGGCTTCCTCCTCTGCTGTGTCTTCCTCTTCTGTGTCTTCCTCTTCCCTCTGAGAGTGGATGCTGTAAATGTGAAATGACAGCATAAAGTGTTGGAAATACTCAGCTGGTCAGGCAGCATCTCGATCTCAGATGTGAACTCTGTTTCTCTCTCCACAGATGTTGCCTGACCTGCTTTGAGTATTTGCAGCATTTTCTGTCTTCTCAAAAGCCTTCATCTACCATCCGAGCCCTTGCAAGTGTCCAGCAGCACTCCCTGCATACGTAAAAACTTTTCACATCTATTGCAGCAAGCCACCACTTCAATAAAATTTAAAAAAAACAGCCCAAAAGCTTAAATAAAAACTTAGCTGAATGATGTGTATGTCCCTTTAAGAGGAGCTGACATTAGCACTATCAGCCTGCTTGCAGGACCCAGCGCTGAATTCAACGCTCGGGTTAAAGTTCGCGATTGTGACATTAATTCGGTGTTGCACACTGATTGACGTCACAACACCGCCATTTTGTTCGAGATGGCGCTGCCAGTTACCGGCAGGGCAAAGGTAGGGACGAAAACGGCGGCCACCATGGGAACTGTAGTGTATGTACTTTGCAGAAGGAACTATATTCTGCAGCCCCTGTATACTGCAGTACCAGTAGTGATCACCCCTGTATATAAGCCTGTGTAGTAACTTTGCATAGTGGTTCCAGTTTTGTCTCCACTCAGTAAACACCTGTTGTAACCAACTCCTGCAGTCCGTGTCTCAATTACACATGGACATAATACTGGCGACGAGCAGATCCGAACTTACCTACAGTCTGCACCACCTCATGGGGATCCATCCCTGAAGTGAAGTTGTCAGAGGTCGAGGCCAGAAGGAAGAAAAAACAAACAAACAGAAGAAATGGGCGTCGACTGTGGGCAACCGCCTCTGATTCATCGGATTTGAAGATTTGCAGGAGAGGCTGTCGAGAGCGGGGCTTGGTTATCCTGTCTATGGTGTTCCAGCTAATCGGGCTGGTGGCAGGTAGTACACTAATCCTTCCTGGGCTGCGGCGGGCTAGAGCTCGATCGGGGGGCTTTTCAACAGGGCCGAGCAGCGTTGTCGGGAAGAGGAGAGAGAGAGAGAGGGTGGAGCACACAGGGCGCGGCCGGTGCTATGAAGCCGGGCAGCGTACAGACCTGAGAAGAGGGAGGAAAGTGTCCCGTAGGGTTTGCTCTGACGACGGGAAAATAAAAGAAATTAGAAGCGCAGAAAGCCGCGAGGAGCTGCAGTTTGCCATGGGGACTGTGGAGAGCGGCATTAGCAGCAGCGCGGGGGGGGGGAAGTGCGCGAAGACCATAAGGCGTCGCCATCAAGGCATAAAAACGCCAGCAACAGCGCTAGCAGCAGCGGAGAAGACAGAAAGCGCGGGAGGCGCCATCTTAATCCAGCGGGGAAGAAGGCAAAGCGCGGGAGGCACCATTTTGTTCAATCGGGGAAGAAGGCAAAGCGCGGGAGGCGCCATCTTAGATTTCCAAGATGCCGAAGACTGGCAATATCACTGCCTTCGATAATGCAATAGAAGACTGGACCACGTATGTGGAAAGAGTCGAAGTATATTGCAAGGCAAACGAAGTAGCCGATGAGAAAAAGTCATTGGTACTACTAAACTTAATGGGCGCAAGAACGTATGGCCTATTGCGGAACCTGATCACTCCAGCCAAACCGATGGCGAAGAGATTTAACGAAATTGTTGATATCCTACAGGAACACCTAAATCCTACACCGCTGCTGATAGCAGAAAGATTTAAATTCCACAGGAGAAATCAGCATAAAGATGAGAGCAATGCTGATTACCTTACGAAACTACGCAAGCTATCAAAGCACTGCTAGTTCGGAGCAGGACTGACAGATACTCTACGGGACAAATTTGTCTGTGGACTCCTGAGTGAAGGAACCCAGAAGAGGTTACTCTCAGAGAAAGAGCTGACGCTGGATAAAGCTTTCAGCTTGGCAATATCGTATGAAGCAGCAGCAAGGGGAGCTGCGGAAACACAGCAAAAGCCACAGGAATACGGCACCCATGAAATGACACGGATTTGAAAAATGTTATCGCTGCGGCAGAACAACCCATGACCAGAAGGACTGCTGGTCCAAGGACAAAATATGCAGGCAATGCGGAAAGATGGGACACATTGCACGAGTTTGCAGGTCTGGAAAGAAGACTAACGACAACAAAAAGGCTACTAAGGAACAGTACAGGAAAGTGCAAAAGATGACGGACAGTAGTTCCGAAGACCAGAAGAGCGATAGTGAATCCGGGAACAAGAGACTAAGCTGTCTCAAACTTCACAACGTAATCGCGAAAGAGGATCACCGAACCATTTGGGTCACCCTCACGATAGCAGGGTCCCAAGTCGAAATGGAATTGGATACAGGATCAGTCCTGACCGTCATGAATCGACGAGACTACGAGCGGCTATTCTCACACATACCCTTGAAAGAGACATCCATTGTCTTGAAGACGTATACGGGGCAGAAAGTATACCCCAGAGGGAAAATAAGGGTGCCTGTCGAATACAACGGCAAAGAAATACAGAAATTGTATCTGTAAATACTGCAAGATGGTGGACCACCGTTATTGGGACGTGAATGGATCAGAAAGATAAGTTTAGACTGGCACTCCATTCAGGCACTGACTGTGGCAAGTAAAAAGGATGACGACGTCACACCTGGACGATTGTCAAAAATCTTAGCTAACGCTAAAGAGGTATTTCAACAAGAACTGGGAACTCTTAAAGGCGTAACCGCCTCGATAAAAATAGAAGAGAATGCAATCCCCAAGTTTTTCAAAGCAAGACCGGTACCGTATGCAATTCGCCCAGCCGTCGAGGCAGAGCTGAAGAATCTGGAGAATGCAGGCGTGTTATCTAAGGTAGACTGGAGCAAGTGGGCGACACCCATCGTTCCTGTCATGAAGAAAACGTTAAACAATAAGTCTGAGGAGCCAAGGAAGGTTCGCATCTGTGGGGACTTCAAGGTGACGGTGAACCCAGTCCTTCACACAGTACAGTATCCTCTTCCGAGGATAGAAGATATTTTCGCCTCACTATCTGGAGAGAAGCGTTTTACAAAAATTGACCTAGCACAAGCATATTTGCAGATGGAGGTTGAAGAATCCTCTAGGAAGTATCTCACGATAAACACTCACAAAGGTGTTTACCAGTATAATCGACTGGTATTCGGAGTAGCATCAGCTCCGGCGATATGGCAAAGAGCGATGGAACAAGTCCTGCAAGGGATTCCGGGGACCCAGTGTTACTTGGACGACATCCTAGTGACAGGTGAAAATGACAGTGAACACCTTGCCAACCTAGAGCAGGTGCTCACTAGACTAAGAGAACACAGGCTACGAGCCAATCGCCCCAAGTGCGAGTTTTTTAAGAAACAGATATCGTATTGTGGCCACGTGATTGATGAAGAGGAGTTACATAAGTCCCCTGACAAAATTGAAGCGGTAGTTAAGGCTCCAGCACTTGAAAATGTGTCGCAACTGAGGTCATTCCTAGGATTGGTGAATTACTACCATAAGTTTTTGCCGAATTTGTCCACAATTCTGCACCCACTGAACGCCCTACTACAAACTGGAGTAGCATGGAAATGGAGCGATGAATGTAAGCGGGCCTTTCAGAAGAGTAAAGATCTAATCACTTCAAGAGAAGTATTGGCTCACTACAACCCATCACTACCGATAAGAATGGCGTGTGATGCGTCTCCCTATGGCATTGGAGCGGTATTGTCACATAAACTCCTTGATGGTTCAGAGAGGCCGATAGCTTTTGCGTCACGCTCGTTAACTTCAGCCGAGCGTAACTACGTCCAGATTGACAAAGAGGCCCTCAGCCTGGTGTGGGGGGTGAAGAAGTTCAATCACTAACTGCACGGTCAGAAATTTACTCTACTAACTGATCATCAACCTCTTGTCTCCATTTTCAACCCTCAGAAGGGCGTCCCGATAATGACAGCACAACGGCTACAGAGGTGGTCCCTTTTCCTAGGGACACACCAATATGACATCGAGTACAAAGGAACTAAACAGCATGGGAATGCTGATGATTGTCGCGCCTACCGTTGCCGACGGTGGAAGAAGCACCTGCAGTGGATCCTGTGGAGATATTCCACTCGACCACAGTCGAATGTCTACCTGTGACGAATGCAAACATAGAAAAGGAAACACAAAATGACCCGACACTCTCCAGGGTCTATGATTTAACGGTGAAGGGATGGCCAGCACATGGCGAACCACTGCTGCCAGCATTCTCGCCGAGAAGAGAACAGCTGTCAGTGTGCAGAGGAACCTTGATGTGTGGATCCAGAGTAGTAATTCCAACCAAATTGAAGGATAGAGTGCTCAATGAGCTTCATGAGGGTCATCTGTGAGGGGTAAAAATGAAGAACTTAGCCAGAGCGTTTGTGTGGTGGCCGGGAATCGATAGAGAAATCGAAGAGATGACCAAGAGCTGTACAGGATGCCAGAAGGTCCAAAACGCCCCACCACAAGCCCCTTTACATTCATGGGAGTGGCCCTCATCTCCATGGCAAAGGGTGCACATTGATTTTGCTGGTCCATTTATGGACTCGATGTTTTTAATTGCGGTGGATGCACATTCAAAGTGGCCAGAGGTAATAAAAATGTCCTCAACCACCGCAGAAAAACTATCACAGTCTTACGAACCATATTCGCCAGAAATATGCTGCCTGAACAGATTTGCTCCGACAATGGACCACAGTTTGTGTCTGAAGAATTCCGGAAGTTCTTAAAGAACAATGGTGTTAAGCATTACACATCCGCCCCATATCATCCAGCCACCAATGGATTGGCTGAGAGGTTCGTTCAAACATTCAAGAAGGCTATCAAGGCAATGTGTAATGAAGACATACCCCTACAACACAAGATGGATAACTTCTTGTTTGCCTACCGGAATGCGACACATGCGGTTACCAACCAAACTCCAGCCATGATGTTCTTCAATCGAAGACTACGATGCCGCTTGGATTTGGTTAAGCCAAACATCAGAAGAGATGTGGAGAACAGGCAGTTTCAGAATATGAATGAAAGGCCGACCAGGAGTTTTAAGATAGGTCAACCAGTTTTGGCCCGGGACTACCGCACAGAGAAATGGCAGCCAGGAACGATCTGCACACGGCAAGGACCTCTAATGTATACCGTGGATGTTGGAGAGAGCATTGTAAGACGCCATGCTGACCAGATTCTAGAGTCGCTGGAAAACGTCAATTCCACACCACGATCCGATACACGTGGTGATGAAACCGAAGTACCAATTGCACCTACCTCAGAATCGGTGATATTGGAAGCAGATGAACCAAACGACGACGTTGATTCCGAATCAACTTTGCCAGAAGAACCTGATACCCCAAAGAGGCGTTATCCAGACAGAATCAGGAAGCCTCCTTAAAGACTGAACTTATAATTGCTTAACTTCAGCTAATGTATCTAGCAACTGTAATTGTAAATATGTTATTTAATTATTAATCGAATGTTATGTACTGTTTAGCTAAAAGGGGAGGAATTGTAGTGTATGTACTTTGCAGAAGGAACTATATTCTGCAGCCCCTGTATACTGCAGTACCTGTCATGACCACCCCTGTATATAAGCCTGTGTAGTAACTTTGCATAGTAGTTCCAGTTTTGTCTCCACTCAGTAAACACCTGTTGTAACCAACTCCTGCAGTCCGTGTCTCAATTACACACGGACATAATAGGAACTGCGGGAACTGCCGCCAGCTACCGTTTTAGCGCCATTAAATGGCGCTACCGAGTGGCGCTAAGGCCACAAGTTTCGCACCCTCAGTGCTAAAGCCACTGCTCATTGACTTACTGCTCAACAGATAGGCCAATATCGGGTCCAGTCTAATTCCCAGTCATGTTTGGCACAGGCTTTATTCAGTACATAGAGGGGAGGTGCATTTATGCTACAGCATCTCATAGTCAATCCAGTTCCAACTTCACCTGGAAGCAGACAGCAGTGAATGCAGATGGCAGAGCCTCAGCACAGGGAGAGAGCTCGCAGATTCTCTTGAGGCACTGGTGGTTGCCGTGGAGAAGTGGTAGGCTGTCCTCTTCCCGCAGACTGGCAGGAAGCCCTCGCCACATACATCTCAAAGGCTCTGGCAGGAGATAGCTGCCTATGTGACGGCCAGCACTGTGGTCCCAGGTCGGCAATCCAGTGCCAAAAGAAGTTTAATGACCTCACACAGCAGGTCAAGGTGAGTCAAGGCTTCAACAAATGCCATATCCCACCATCTGCACCACAAGCCACACACACTGCTCAATGCACAACGCCCCCATCACTCACCTACCAGCAATCTCTACCTATCATCACTCAGACCTCAATCATGCCTTCACTTCACCCTCACACCCTTATCACTGCTGCAACACTCACACCCACATCTCACACCTTGCCCACACTGACAGCTGTTCAACTATGGCAGGCACATCACCCAAGCACATTGCACCACACTCACTCACACTCATTCCACAATCTCTTCTCACTTTCAAGCTGCTGATGCTGTATGCCTGCATATCTTGCTTTCCCTCTCCTTGCCTCACCATAACCCGAATCTTGTGCCTTTCTGCTTTCAGCTAATCAAGAATAAGTCTGCTCTCCTTCTTGGGCAGTACCTCGGAACCGAGGATGACTTGCTTCCGTATTAAAAATGAGTTCTTAGGTGACTGATGAGTCCAATGCGAGACCTACAGTCTCTGTCACAGGTGGGGCAGACGGTGGTTGAAGGGGCGGGTGGGTGGGGTGCTTGGGTTGATGTGCACTCCTTGCGCTGCCTGTGCTTGGCTTCCGCTTGCTCCCGGCGAAGAGACTCGAGGTGTTCAGCGCCTTCCCGGATGCTTCTCCTCCACTTGTGCGGTCTTGGGCCTGGGATTCCCAGGTGTCGGTGGGGATGTTACACTTTTTCAAGGAGGCTTTGAGGGTGTCCTTGAAGCGTTTCCTCTGCCCACCTGGGGCTCTCTTGCCGCGCCGGAGTTCCGAGTAGAGCGTTTGTTTTGGGAGTCTCGTATTGGGCATGCGGACAATGTGACCCGTCCATCGGAGCTGATTGAGTGTGGTCAAAGCTTCGATGTTGGGGATGTTGGCCTGAGCAAGAACACTGACGTTGGTGCGCCTATCCTGCCAATGGATTTGCAGGATCTTGCGGAGGCAGCATTGGTGGTACGTCTCCAGTGCTTTGAGGTGCCTGCTGTACATGGTCCATGTCTCTGAGGCATACAGGAGGGTGGGTATCACTGCTGCTCTGTAGACCATGAGCTTAGTGCCGGGTTTGAGGTCCTGGTCTTCAAACACTCTCTTTCTCAGGCGACCGAAGGCTGCACTGGCACATTGTGTGCCAAGAATAAGTACCAGACCAGCCTGTCCCCAAGGTGATGCAGGAGAGCGAGGGGGCAGAAGAGGAAGAAGAAGTCACTGTGTCACTGCATCTCTCACTCGCAGGCACCAGCTCAGAAACTGGCACTGCGCGTACTTTAGAGGCTAGTGTAGAAGCTTAATCTGCACATGGTGAGGCACGGGGCACGAGTGAGCTGCAACAAGGCAAGGGGGAAAGGGTAGCTCAGGGGCCAGAGGGTGAGTTCGCGCTTGAGATCTGCTGCACAGGACTCAGATGAGGACTGCAATGATATCAGCAAATAGAGATGGTATTTGCCTGTTCGATTATGATGCCTTACCAGCATGATAGCATGTATTGATTGCTTGTGCCTGACCAGCAGAGGGCATGTGACCGAGACAAGCAAGACAGTTTATTTTAGTTTCAGTTTCGTTCTAGATGCATCACTAGCATAATGTCTCCTGTAAATGTTGTTATAAAGAGTTGAACAAGCTTTAGATTAAAAGACATTCTCTTTCATAAATGTCTCATCATTGAACCCACAAAGAAATCAATACATGGTGTCAGAAGTGATTGAAAGAGATGAAGAGAAAAAACCTGAAGTTAAATCAGCTCGCCACAAATTAGCAAGCCAAAAGAGAACATCGTTGCTTACCATTGGAGAATAGCTAACGAAGTGAAAAAATGGAAGGTTTACACCTACTGGCGACACTTCAATTGACAGGTAATGTGGTTGAAAATTGGAGGAGGTTCAAACAACGTTTGGGGTTGTATTTATCAGCAATCGGAGCTGACGAGAAAGGTGATAAAGTAAAAGCGTCGTTGTTCTTACATGTCGTGGGTGATGAAGCTCTGGAGGTATATAATAACTTCACATTCGCTGCTGATGGAGACAAAATGAAGCTAGATAAAATCATGGAACAGTTTGAGGCCTACTGCATACCTAAACGTAATGTGACGTTTGAGAGGCACAGATTTTTCACATGTGTACAGAAAACGAGTGAGACTATTGATCAGTATGTGACTGAACTGAGAAACAGAAGCAAATCGTGTGAATTTGGGGGACTGACAGACTCGCTGATAAAAGACAGACTGGTGTGTGGTATTCCAGATAATGGTCTAAGGGAAAGACTGCTAAGAGAGCAAGATCTAGACCTGGGAAAAGCCATAGCACTGTGTAGGGCTACAGAGACTGTGAAGTTGCAGGCAAAGGAGCTGTTCAGTGACAATAGCTGCAACGTGGATGCAGTGAGAATGAACGGATACAAACCGTTTAACAAAAAGAGCGCCAATGTGAAAAAAGAGGCGTGGCCAGCGAACAAAAATGAAAGAGACTATCGAAAGACATGTAGTCGATGCGGTACACAGCATCCACCAAGAAAGTGTCCAGCATATGGTAAAACATGCAATAGTTGCAACAAGAACAACCATTATGCCCGTTGCTGCAAGAACCAAGTGCAACAAAGCAAGGTCCATGCAGTAGATGAAAGCGAGATAGAGGAATTCTATGTAGATGTTGTGTCTGAAAACAAAAAAGAAGGAAGAGACTGGATGTTGACACTAAAAGTGAATGACATACGCATTCCATTTAAATTGGATACTGGACCCCAGTTAATGTGATATCAGAGACTGATTTTAAGAAAATTAGACCCAGACCAAAGATACATGGAATCAAAGTGAAAGTGACAGGATACTCAGGTACTGAAATACCAGTGAAAGGAAGATGCATTGTCAAAGTGACACACAAGGACAGAGAGCACACGTTAGCATTAATCGTGGTGCCAAAGGATGTGCAAGCCAAAGTAGGTTTAAAAGCCTGTGAGAGACTGAACCTGGTAAAGAGCGTCCTCGTTGTGGAAAGCGAAGGAGAGACAGTCTATGATGAACTGAATGTTGCGTACACACCGGGTAAGCTGATGTATACAGCAGACACGTTGTCCAGAGCTGTTGACCCAGGAGAGCCCGCAAACACAGTGAAAAGACTGATGTACAAGGCAAAAGACAGTGGAACTGACTTCTACCAGAGCATGCTTGTATACCGCACAACGCCGCTCGAGTGTGGTAAGTCACCAGCCCAACTCCTGATGGGATGTCGGCTAAGGTCAAACCTACCCATCCCGGAGAACCTCCTGAAAACAAAAGAGGGGGAGAAAGTGAGGAAGTTCAAAGAGCAACAGAAAGAAAAGCAAAAGTACTACTATGACAGAGGAACACAAAACCTACCTGAACTCCACACTGGTGACCAAGTAAGGTTCAAAGACAAAACAAACACATGGACTCAGAAGGGAACTGTCCTGAGCGAAGTTCAACCAAGATCATACACCATTCAGACAGATGAGGGTGCTGTTCTGAGAAGAAATCGTCGAGATCTTCTCATGGGACCAGCCACAGCAGGTCAAGAGACTGATACTGTTGAACAACCTGATCACACAGCTGAGAAACCATCATCTGAGGCAACAACTCAGATTCAAGGACAATCAATCAGAAAATCCTCAAGACACGTGAAGCCTCCTGAGAGACTCATTGAGCAAATTTAAGGACTATTGTTATAGAAGGAAGTAATGTTATCTTATTCTTTCTTCAAGTTCTAGTGTATTGACATATTTCATGTGAACACACAAAGCAAGGTTAAAAAACCTTGATCATGATAATGATAATGTAAGTTCATTAAGTGTTACAATTAAAATGCAGATTAATACAAAGAAAACATGTTGTTAGTTAAAAGTAAAATACTTTTGTTTTAAGAAAAGGAGATGTAATGATATCAGCAAATAGAGATGGTATTTGCCTGTTCGATTATGATGCCTTACCAGCATGATTGCATGTATTGATTGCTTGTGCCTGACCAGCAGAGGGCATGTGACCGAGACAAGCAAGGCAGTTTATTTTAGTTTCAGTTTCGTTCTAGATGCATCACTAGCATAATGTCTCCTGTAAATGTTGTTATAAAGAGTTGAACAAGCTTTAGATTAAAAGACATTCTCTTTCATAAATGTCTCATCATTGAACCCACAAAGAAATCAATACAAGGACCTCAATGGGGCGCCATTCAGACGAATTGCTAGGTGCAATGGCAAGCCTGCCAGAGACCATCATGGCAATGTCAAGGAGCATGGAGGAGTCCGCCTCCAACATTGCACTGGACTCTGCGCAGAGGTTGGAGCTCAGGATTTCCAGGCTGGAACTGGTCGACAATCTTCCTACCAGTTTGTACGAACTGGAATCTGAACCTGTCCAAATCAACATCAGTACGAGAGCCACTGCTGAGATTTGTCTTGTTTACGCTGGCATTGATTAAGAACCAATACTTCAGGTTATTAATAGTAAACATAGAAACATAGAAGATAAGAGCAGGAGTAGGCCATTCGGCCCCTCGATCCTGCTCTACCATTTAATGAGATCATGGCTGATCCTCCAAATTCAGTACCCTGTCCCTGCTTTCTCCCCATATCCCTTTATCTCTTTAGCCTTAAGAAATATATCCAACTCCTTCTTGAATATATTTAGTAAGTTGGCCTCAACTGCCTTCTGTAGTAGAGAATTCCACAGGTTCACCACTCTCTGGATGAAGATATTCCTCCTCATCTCAGTCCAAAATGGCTTACTCCTTATCCTTAGCCTGTGACCCCTGGTTCTGGACTCCCCCGCCATCGGGAACATCCTTCCTGTATCTAGTCTGTCTTGTCCTGTTAGAATTTTATAAGTTTCAATGAGATCCCCTCTCATTCTTCTAAACTCTAGCGAATCTAAGCCTAATCGACCCAATCTCTCTTCATACGTCATTCCTGCCATCCCAGGTATCAGTCTGGTGAATCTTCGCTGCACTCCCTCCATAGCAAGAACATCCTTCCTCAGATAAGGCGACCAAAACTGCACACAATACTCAAGGTGTGGTCTCACCGAGGCCCTGTACAACTGCAGCAACACATCCTTGCTCTTCTACTCGAATCCTCTTGCTATTAAGGCCAACATACCATTTGCCTTCTTAACTGCCTTCTTACCTTCAGCGACTGGTGCACAAGGGCACCCAGGTCTCGTTGCACTTCCCCTTTTCCCAATCCATTGCTGTTCAGATAATAATCTGCCTTCCTGTTTCTGCCACCAAAGTGGATAACCTCGCATTTATCCACATTATATTGCATCTGCCATGCATCTGCCCAATCACCCAACCTGTCCAAATCATACTGGAGTTTCTCTGCATCCTCCTCACAGCACACACGCCCACCCAATTTGTGTTGTCTGCAAACTTGGAGATATTACATCTAGTTCCCTCATCTAGATCATTAATATATATTGTGAATAGCTGGGGTTCTAGCACCGATCCCTGCGGTACCCCACTAGTCACTGCCTGCCACTCGGAAAAAGGCCCGTTTATTCCAACTCTTTGCTTCCTGTCTGCCAACCAGTTCTCTATCCAAGTCAGTGCAGTACTATGTGAAACAACAACAAAAAATGCTGGAAATACTCAGCAGGCCAGGCAGCATCCATGGAGAGAGAAACAGAGTTAACGTTTCAGGTCTGGGACCCTTCATCAGAACGTCCCAGACCTGAAGCGGTAACTCTGTTTCTCTCTCCACGGATGCTGCCTGGCCTGCTGAGTATTTCCAGCATTTTCTGTTGTTGTTTCAGATTTCCAGCATCTGCAGTATTTTGCTATTAAAGTAGTATGTGAAGGTGAGATATCAGGGCAATGTAGGGGGTTTTGGTTTGGGGTTTGTGTCTGGCCAGTCAGGCGTATCTGAGCTGCTCCAGCCCCGTGCAGTTCGAATCGCTTCCCCTCTGGTTCTGACCACCGGACTTATTACGAGCAGCGATATAAACAAAACGAGACCAGTGGTTTGGTGCAAAGAAAACCAATGTTTATTAAAAATAGAGAAAAATAAACACTATACAGAGAAAATCACTATGTATGTAACACAATTACACTTAGTGGGGGAGGAGAAACGGACACATCGAGGGAAAATGACTAAAATGACAATTTTAGCAATCCCCTTCACTCCCACCCTTTACACCTATCTAAGTTGCCTTGCGATGGGCCAGAAAGTTTATGCTCACCAGTCTCGAATGTTAGAACACCTGCTCCCTGCCCTATTGCCTGCCGATGTCTTTAGGGTTTTCACCGCCCAGAGCAGAGATACCCCAGTGATTCAAAGGTAACTGTCGGTATCCTGCTTCCCTGGATGGGCTCTTCGTCATCGATCTTCTTGATGGTAAGGCAGGGCACCGGAGTCCTGGCGAGAGACAGAGAGAGATATGGCTTCCCGAGGGACTACTTATACCCCTTTCTGGGAGCCCTTATCACTCGCCATATCAGCCTGTTTCTTTGTCTGACCTGGACATGTTGAAGTCTATACAAAGGAAACCGTCCTGGGCCCATCGACCTGGATGGTTGGTTAATCAGTTTTTAAACGTCCCATAAGTGCTTTCCTTTGTGTAACTGGTCTTGTGATGGGGCCATTCCAATTTTAATGCCCCGTTGATCGTTTCCAAACAGTGTTGAAGTCAGCTAACGAAGGTCTGAATGCAGCTATTACCCGTTGGTTATCTGTGCAAATGGCCTTGATGGGTTTTAATCAGAGGCCCGAATGCCACTGTTTGCTTCTCATACATAAATGCAGAAGGCCTGTCTGCCTTCTAATTTCTGGAACATTCCTTCTTTTTCAGTCCAAACCTGAACTTTGCAGGCCTTGGCCATGAGGTTGACCGTAGCCATCTTGTTGGGCCCTGGAGCCCTGGATTTTAAACTCAGTCCAGCCAGGGTTTCTCCAATAAGCCAGAAGTAAATCTTCAGGGGAGACATGAAATTTGCGAATCCTTTCAGCAAATCCAATCATATTTTGCCATGACTGCCTGATACGTGCGCTGTCTGACACATACACTGACTTGTGATACCAACTTGAAATGCTGGGATCTCAATCAGACAGGTTACACCAGACTGATTTAAATTGATTTATGTTTCAGACAGTTTTAAACTAGTGTCTCAAAGTGGGATTTTTAATTTCAGTCCAAGCGCATGGAATTAGAGGTAACCTTGCGACATGGGTTGGTAATTATTTGAGAAGTAGGAGACAGAGAGTAAAGGGGAAAAATTCAGTTGCTTGGCGCCTCCCTTTAGCGCCTCCAGGGGTGCTAACGGGGCGCTAATGACATACCACCATGTATTTTGATTTTAGCGCCGCTCGTGAAATTCAACTGGTGGTTTGCGGTGGCGCTAAACACTACCGCCACGATCTCCTGCGCCCAGAGTTCGTGACGTCATCCAAGTGTGCATCGCCCCAGTAGCGCCCCGGAGCTGAAATTGATTCTCGCCCCTGCCTCAGCGCCTGGCACTAGGAACGACAGGTAGAGGGGGACAGTTTGCAGTCAGCTGGGAGCTGGGGGAGCGCTATTTAATGGCATGCGCTTCCTGTTTTTTCCTGTTGGCAGTCAATTCTGCCTACGCAGGTTGAGAGAGGGAGGGAGGCGTTTGGAGAGATTTAACGGTTTCCTACTTGAAGGAGTTTTGGTCGTCAGCATCAACTCAGGACCAGGATGTCTCTGTCGGTGGCAGTGAAGGTGACAGTGGCCCTCTATTTCTACGCCAACGGCTCCTTCCAGGCTTCAACCGGGGATATTGTGAACATCTCCCAGTTCGCTGTCCATTGCTGCATCCTGGAGGTCACAAATGCTCTCTACAGAAGAAGGAAGTACATCTCATTCCCCATGACCCGAGGCAAACAGCATGAACGTGTATGTGGCTTTGCTAGGATAGCGGGCTTCGCCATGGCTCAGGGCGCCATTGACTGCGCGCACGTGGCATTGTGGGCACTTCATCAAAATGCAGAGGTTTTCCGCAACCGCAAAGGCTACCACTCTCTGAACGTGCAGTTGGTGTGTGACCACAGACAGCTCATCCTCGCCGTCAATGCCCGCTATCCTGGCAGCAGCCATGATTCATTCAACCTGCACCAGACTGGTGTCCCAGCACTGTTTCAACCACCGCATCAAGCTCGTGGCTGGCTCCTCGGGACAAGGGTTATTCACTCTGCACCTGGCTAATGACATTGCTCCGTAACCCCAACACTCCTGCTGAACTCGCCTACAATGCGAGCCATAGCGCCACTAGGAACCTCACTGAACAGACTGTCGGCGTGCTGAAGCAACGGTTCCGGTGTCTTGACCACTCTGGAGGAGCCCTGCTGTACGCCCCTGATCGAGTATCGGTTTCCATTGTTGTGTGCTGCATGCTGCACAACCTTGCCATGCTGAGGACCCAATCATTACCACCAGGGATTTGTGGACCACCTCAGGAGGAGGAAGAGGGAGAAGAGGAGGAGGAGGTGGAGGAGGAGGATGAAAAGGAGGAGGAGCAGCAACAATGTGGGAGAGGGGCGCTCAATGTTGCTTCTGCAAGGGCTGTTCATGAACATCTCATTACACAGCGCTTTCGATGAATGAGAGCGAAGATGGCATTTGGGCTCAACAACCACATCATTACAGCCAGCCCGCAGCCCCACTTACCGGCCAAAGTTCCAATGAGAAACATGAGGAAATGTGTAACGTTTAAATAAAAAATGTTGGCCCGTAATTTCCGATAGGAGGCTTCCTGCGTACGGATGCCTCCTATCGGAAAAAAATCTACGCACCTACCTGAGGACTCCCGAGGTCCGGACACTTCCGCTCCTGGGTCTCTCCACAGTCGAAATGCGCAGGCCCATGTATCCTAGGGGCGCATGCAGTTTGCCAGCATCCCTGGGACCACGTGGGCCAGGCCAGCCAATGAGAGAAGGGAATCCTCCTTCATACTTTTGACAGATAGACCTGTCAAATATATGAATGGAAATCACTGAAAAAAGTAAAACATTAAGTAAATCACGTTATTAAAATGAGTTAAAATTACATTAAATTAAATATTTAAACAAAAATGTAATTTAAAAAAAAATAAAGTTACCTTTTTTAAAAGTATTTAAAAATTATAAATGAATGAAAAAATATATATTTTTTTTACTTTTTTAAACTCTTATGCTGGTTAAAGCAGGCCTTACACCTGCTTTTACCAGGCGTAAGATTTCTAAGGGTTTTCAGCGGGCGGAGGTTCTGCAGAAAGCGGAACACTCCACCCGCAGAGGCCCTTCCCCAGGGCAGGCGTCCGATCTGTCAAGATGATTCTTGACAGATCGGAAATGCTGGTTTTCAGCGCATGCGCTTCGCATGCCTGAAACAGGCATTTCCAATGTCCCTACGGGTGGGTACACAGCCCGTACACACCGTAAGCATCAGAAAATACAGGCCGTTATTATTCTGAACAACTGTGCCTTATTAAGCACAACCAATAACAAAGAAACACAACAATTTATTAACAAACACAACTGGTTCTTAGCACATCGAAATAATTCTAAACAAAGTGAACAATATATTTACAAAGACATCCAACTTTGGTACAAACACTCCCCCCATTTGGTCTAAAATTTTTAGTTACTGGGCCTTCTTCAATGATCTCCCTCCCCTTCGCACTTCCCCCTCCCAACCCTACTGCTCCTCCGTAATGTGGCCCCAGTGGCTGCAGCAAGGCTGGCGGAAGACTGCTGAATCTCGGAGCCAGAGACTGCAGATGGCCATGTAGGACGCCCTGCAGTACTGTGAGATCCCCGATGGATAGTGTTCGACCCAGCTATGATGGCAGCAGCCAGCGCTTGTGTGGATCAATCTGAGACTGCATCAGAGCAGCCTGAGATTGGATGGCACCAACCACTGACTCGATTCCAGCACTAAGCCATAGCATTGCCTTGGCCTGTTCTGCAATAGATGCTGCCACCTCACCCATTACACGCGGCATGGGGTCTGTGTTCTCACACTCTCCCTGCAAGTCAACCATCCTCTGCAAAGAGGCAAGGATGGGCTCGAGGGTTTGCGCACAGATGACAGCTGTGCTGGCGGCGGACTCCTCCACAATCCTAGCCAGTGCATCCATGCTGTCGGGCACCCTTGCCATTGCATGCATGCTCATCGCCTGTGTGTTCATTGCCGCGATATCGAGGTCCTGTGCAGCAGAACTCGTGCGCGCACTCAGCCTCCGGGGAGTTGGCCCTTGAGCTTCCCTTTCCCCATGGCGTTGCTGCAGCCCGCTGGGTCCCGGAGCGTCACCCACTTCAGAGCCAAATCCTCTGCTCCACTCTAATGACCGCATGGCCCCAGTATCCGATGTGTCGCCCTCAGGATACGCAGGCAGCGAAGCTCCGGCTTGGTGTCCCTGATCCTCTCCCATGTCGCTGCCACTGGGAGGCTGAGGGACAGGCTGGTCAGATGTTGGCTCACTATCTGAAAGCAGGAAGGCACAAGAGTAGCTTTAACGTAAATGGAGGGGGGCAGGATGGGAGCAAAGAATGGAGTCAGTATAATTTGATGGAAAGTGGGAAGGGCTCGTGTTGTGAGGAGGAAGTGATATGAGTGAGGAGGAAGAAATGATGAACATATCATTACTGTCCCCAAAGGAGTCGACCTCTCCGACTGCCACAGCACCCATGACATGACTCACGATGATTCTGTGCACACACTGCTCCAGTTGTGTGAGGGGGTGTGGCTCCGCCTGACCTCCCGAGCATTGCCACTCCCTCCTGTTATGAGCAAGCTTGGCCTGCAAGAAAAAGGACAGCGTGTGAGTGAATGTGTAGCCATGTGTTTGGCAGATGCGCCTACCATAGTTGAACAGCCGTTAATGTCTGCAAGGTGTGAGATGTGGATGTGACTTTTAGTAGATGGGCATAGTTGTTGGGTGAGTGTTGCGCATTTGGCAGTTTATACCGTCTGTGCACAGAGCGAGGTTGAGATGATGGGATGTAGAATGTATTTCAAACATCTACTCACCCTGACCACCCGAGTGAGGTCATTGAACGTCTTGTGGCACTGGATGTGAGTCCTTTGGACCAGGCTTCTGGATGATATGTAATGGGCCACCTCTCTCCACACCCTTGTGAACTCCCGGGGCAATGGCCTCCTGCCAGTGTCTGGGAACAGCACTGCCCGTCGGCATTCGACAGCCTCAACCAGAGCCTCCAATGCCTGGTCACTAAACTGGTAAGCTCTCTCCCTGGGCCTCTGAACAGCCATGATATTCCTGGTTGAAGAATTGCACCTCCTTGCAGGCCCAGGTCAAAAGCAGCAATGATCAGGGTGAGGCTGTGCAGCATGATGGACCCTCCCCTTTAAAAACTGGAAGGCGCCAGTCTGTCTGAGTACAAAGTAATTGACATTGTCTGAGCTTGAGTAGCGCGCTGAGGTAGCGCACCGTTCCCCGACGTTAACGCCCTAAGAGAAGTGTGTAGCGCTTGATTTAGTGCTCCAATCACCTCCAGAGGTGCTGGAGACGAATTTTGCGGTTGCCGGCACTAATTTGCGCCAGGCGCTTAAAGTTTGCGGCCGGCCGATGTTAGCGCCCCAAAATGGTCGATACCAAATTTTTCCCCCCAAGGATAAATTAAATGTTCTCTGATTGGCAGGTTGTTACAAGTAGTGTTCTCCAGGGATCTGTACTGGAGCCCCAGCTTTTCACCATATATATTAATGACTTGGATAAAGGAATAGAGTTGTATATCTAAGATTGCAGTTGTGGCTAAGTTAGGAAGCACAGTTAGTTGTGTAGATGGAAGCATGAAGTTGAGTGGGAAAAATTGTGGCAGATGGAGTTCAATGTGGGGAAGTGTGAGGTCATGCACTTTGGCTCCAAAAAAATAAACATCAAAATATTTTCATAATAATGCAAGAGACTTGGAACTGTGAAGGAGCAAAGGGGTTTAGGTGTCCAAGTGCACAAGTCACTAAAAGCTACTGTACAGGTACAAAAAGTTAAAAAAAAGTCTGATGGAATGTTGGCCTTTATCTTAAAGGGGTTGGAATTCAAAAGTGAGCAATTGATGCTTCAGTTGTACAGAGCTTTGGTCAGATCTCATCTGGGGAACTGCAGAGTACTATTGGAGTAGGGTAGATACAGAGAAGGTCTTTGCTCAGGTGAGGGAATCCAGAACCAAGGGGCGTAATCTTAAAATTAGAGCTAGGCTATTCAGGAGTAAAATTAGGAAGCACTTTTTCACACAGAGTATTGGGAATCTGGAACTTGCTCCTCCAAAAGGTTGCGGATGCGTTGTCATTTGACATTTTCAAGATTTTGATTGACAGATTTTTGTTAGGCAAGGGATATGGATTAATAGTCGGTACATGGATTTGAGTTATGGATCAGTTATAATCTAATAGAATGACAGAACAGGCTCAAGGGACTGAATGGCCTACTCCTGTTCCTATGTCCCTATGACTGGAATAAATAACTACACATTTTGTTCTGTAGTCATTTACACTAGGAGATTACAATCAGTTTGCTTGGTAATCTAGAAATGAACTAGGCAGTGCTCAATTACTAGCCTAATGCACGTGCTTTGCTTTTTCTCAGTGCAGAGCATGACTAAGGGTCTGAGGAAAAGGTCATTTAGTTTACTTTTGATTCCAACATCATTGTATCTGGGGGAGCCA
This sequence comes from Somniosus microcephalus, assembly GCF_052327205.1. Classification (NCBI taxonomy): domain Eukaryota; kingdom Metazoa; phylum Chordata; class Chondrichthyes; order Squaliformes; family Somniosidae; genus Somniosus; species Somniosus microcephalus. The sequence goes on from NC_140993.1 coordinate 129,978,745, forward strand.
TTTATACAGAGGGGCACTTTTGAAGCTTGTAGGTAAGTGAAACATGACCGTCACCTCCTTACTGTTCTTTCCCTCCCTCTTGTGCCGGGTTTGCACCCTTACATGCAATATTTACCCTAACATATCTTGCCTATTTTATGGGGATTGGCTGAAGAATTTCTTTTAAAGTTTGTCCACAACTGTGTTATTGATTTTAAAAAATTGAAAACTAACCAGTTTTCTTTAACTGGTCCTCATGCAGAAGCTAAGGTTTGTTGGGGAAAAAACAGCTGCATGAAAGTATGAATTGATGATAGGAGGAAGAGAGAGAGCAGGCAGTGGAGGCTAGGCTATATAATTTTTATGCATAGAATTTGACAGTGAAGCCTGCAAACCCATTCAGTGGTCAAGTGACTTTAGAGTTAGAAGAGTGATTGAGGTGGGTCTCAGGTAACTTGGAGTTCAGGTGTAGGCTGAGTTTGAATTGTTTAATATCCCAAAGGAACAGTGCAGTTAACTTTTGGAATCTGAAAGGGGCTTTTACATTTCTGCTGAGCCTTTAAATGACGAGGCAGTTAAGAGTCAACTATGTTGGTGCGGGTGTAGGAGTCACATATGGGTCAGACTGAATAAGGGTCTAGGTCATAAGTGAAGCAATTGGGTTTTTACAGCAATTCGACAGCTCTGTGGTCACTTTTACTGATTTGGTTCCTTTAGTTTCTTGGTTATTATTATTCTTATAGTCCTCATAGGCTCTCTTCTTCAATTTCATTGGCCCAGAAATTCGGGGTCGGGGGTTTCCCGCGGGTGCAAGCCCCCAACCTGCACTTACCTTGCACGCCGGCCGTTGAGCTGTAGGGCCCCGTGGAATTCCAATCCGGGGCCTGGTCCAGCTGCCGGCGCGCAGTGCTTGCGTATCCCAGGGGCGCAGTTAGTTCGATGCGTCCCCTGGGATCACGTGGGCCATGGGCAGCCAATCGGAGCAGGGAATGCTCCATTCATAAGTTTGACAGGAAGTGCTGTCAAGACTTATAAATACTACGGCCCCAAAATAGCACTAAACTTTCAAATAATTTTTTTTTTTTAAATCACATTTTTAAAATAAACTATAAATTACATGAAATAACTATTTTAAACAATTATTTAAATTTTTGAAAAAAATAATTTTATATTCTAATGGGGCTAAAAATAAACGTACCTTGCTTTAAAGTATTTAAAAATAATAAACCTGTGGAAAAAATGTTTTAATTTTAATTAATTCACCACTTACCTTGTAAAAAGCAGGCCTTACGCCTGCTTTTCATATGTGTAAATTCTGCAGACTTACCCTCACGGAAAAACCTGTAAAAAAAACCTAAGTTTGATGCGCACGCGCAGCCTCTTCTGTGCACGCGTTCGACCTCTGAACCCCTGCTTTCAGAGGAATGGAAGTGCCGGTTTCCCGCGCTTGCGCAGTGCATGCAGGAAACCGGCACTTCCATTGGGCCTACGGGTGAGTACCCCGTGCGTACTCACCCGTGGATACCCGAATTTCTGGGCCAGTATTTTTTCATGGCATCCTAAAACTACCAGCAGTTTCCTTCTTTTTCAATAGAATAAACTAATTCTGTACTTTTTACAATCTCTTTTTTAAAACCATCCCACTGTTGCTCTACAGTCTTGTGTGTCAGTTTCTCCTTCCATCTCCCCTCAGCTTGCTAACTCCTCGTCTTTCTAAAATCTGCCGTAATCCAATCTGGTGTTCTTTTTGTATTGACTTTCTCCTCTCCTAGTTAGATTGCAAACCTTATCATATTGTGGTCACTGTAATGTATGTAATGTATATATACCTTAAGGGAGAGAACTACTTTTTACAGCTCCTGTATACTGTAGTACCGGCAGTAACAACACCTGTATATAAACACTGAGTAGTGATCTGTACAGTTAGTTCTAGAGTAACCCTCATTCAGTAAACACCTGTTGAATCGTTCCCTGCAGTCTGTTGTCTGATTATTGAAGGACACAACATTAAGATACACGGACAGAACATTGGCGACGACGCAGATTTGAACCTACCTGTAACTCTGCATCACCTCCCAGGGATTCGCTCCTGGAGAACAGTGGAAGAAGGTCGAGTCCAGAAGCACGGGCGTCGACCACGGGCAACTGCCCAGTCATCCAGCGGAGATTTGAGCATCGCAGGGGAGGCTGTCGAGAGCAAGGCTTGGCTTTCCAGTCACGGTGGTCCAGCGAAACGGGCTGGCAACAGGTACTGCGCAGACCCTTCCAGGACAGCGGCGGGCTAGAGCCCGACCGAGCAGCACAGAAAAAGGCCGAGCAGCGTCGACGGGAGAGAGAGAGAGGGCAGAGCGCACAGGGCGCAGCCGGTGTTCGGGACCGAGCGGCGTCAACGGGGAGAGAGACAAGAGAGAGCAGAGCGTAGCCGGTGTTCAAGGGCTGAGCAGCGTCAATGGGGGAGAGAGGCGCGCAGGAAAACACGAGGCGCTGCCATTGCCATGAGGACCGCAGACAGCGGCATTGGCAGCAGCGCAGGAGCAGCGCACGAAACCCACAGGGCGTCGCCATTTGCCTCGAGGACCGCCGAGAGCGGCGTTGGCAGCAGGGCGGGAGACGCCATTTTAAGCCGCAGCGGGGAAGAAAGGAAAGCGCGGGAGACGCCATTTTAAGCCAGTCTAACCACACCCAAAAATGCCGAAGAGTGGCAGTATCACAGCGTTCGACAATGAAGTCGAAGATTGGACGACATATGTCGAACGCATAGAAGTATACTGCAAGGCGAATGAAGTGCCAGGTGACAAGAAAGCGCTGGTACTGTTGAATTCAATGGGGGCAAAAATGTATGGCTTACTACGAAACCTAGTAACCCCAGAGAAGCCAGTAGAAAAGGATTTTGAAAACATAGTGTCAATCCTACAGGACCACTTAAACCCCATACCGCTGCTGATAGCAGAAAGATTTAAGTTTCACAAAAGAAACCAGCATAAAGATGAAAGTAATGCTGAGTATTTAACGGAACTGCGCAAGCTATCGAAACACTGCCAGTTTGGAACGGGACTAGCAGATACTTTAAGGGACAAGTTTGTGTGTGGGCTTCAAAGTGAAGGAACCCAGAAACGGCTTCTATCAGAAATGGATCTTACACTGGACAAGGCTTTCAGCATTGCAGTATCACATGAAGCAGCAGCACGGGGCGCTGCAGAGATACAACGGAGACCGCAAGAATATGGCACAAATGAAATGTCATACGGAACAGTGAAGTGCTATCACTGCGGCAGAACAACACACGACCATAATGATTGCTGGTTCAAGGACAAAGTGTGCAGACAGTGTGGAAAAGTAGGACACATTAGCAAGAGTCTGCAGGTTGGGAAAGAAAACCAGCAGCAAGAAATCTCCACAGGAGAAGTACAAGAAGGTACATAAGGTGACGGAGAGTAGTTCAGACGAACAGAAGAGTGATGCAGACTCCGGAAGCAAGGAGCTGGGTTGTCTGAAACTACATAATGTGATCAAAACGGAGGATCACCAAACTATCTGGGTCACGCTCAAGATAGTAGGAGTCCAAGTGAAAATGGAATTGGACACAGGATCAGCCCTAACAGTCATAAACCAAAGGGACTATAAGCGGCTATTCTCACATATGCCCTTGAGAGATACAAAGATTGTCTTGAAGACGTACACGGGGCAAAAAGTCTACCCCAAAGGAAAAATAAGGGTGAACGTTATATATAATGGCAAGGAAACACCAAAAATGGACCTATATGTATTGCCAGATGGAGGACCACCACTACTAGGACGTGAATGGATCCAGAAGATACAGCTAGATTGGCATTCCATACAGGCACTGACTGTGGCTGACAAAAAGGATGACGACGTCACACCTGGGCGACTGTCAAAGGTCCTAACTGACGCGAAAGAAGTGTTCCAGCAAGGACTCGGAACATTAAAAGGCATGACAGCGATGATTAAAATTGAAGAAAACGCAAGCCCAAAATTTTTTACGGCCAGACCGGTACCTTATGCGATCCGCCCAGCCGTCGAAGCATAGCTGGAGAGTCTGGAACGTTCAGGTGTACTGTCCAAGGTAGACTGGAGCAAGTGGGCTACACCCATCATCCCTGTGATGAAAAAGTCGTTGAGCAGCACGCCTGGGGAACCAAGGAAGGTTCGCATCTGTGGGGACTTTAAGGTAACGGTGAACCCGGTCCTTCACACCGTACAATATCCACTTCCGCGGATTGAAGATATTTTCGCCTCGCTATCTGGAGGGAAACGCTTCACTAAGATTGAACTGGCCCAGGCGTATCTGCAAATGGAGGTAGAAGAAGCATCAAAAAAATACCTCACAATCAACACAATCTCTACCAATACAACCGGCTAGTATTCGGGGGAGCATCAGCTCCGGCTATTTGGCAGAGGGCAATGGAACAAGTCCTGCAAGGGATCCCAGGGACCCAGTGTTATTTGGACGACATCCTGGTCACGGGCGAAAATGACAGTGATCACCTTGCCAACCTGGAGCAGGTGCTCACTAGATTGCAGGAATATGGGCTCTGAGCTAACCGCCCCAAATGCGAGTTTTTAGAAAACAGATCTCGTATTGTGGCCACGTTATCGATAAAGAGGGGTTACATAAGTCCCCAGAGAAGATTGAGGCAGTAGTCAAGGCTCCAGCACCGGAAAATGTGTCACAAATGAGGTCGTTCCTGTTGAATCCGTGAATCTTAAGGTATGGTGTTCTTCAGTAAATAGACGGAGACTGCAGATCAACAATCAACAGGTGTTTACTGGAGGAGGGTAGTCTAAAAACTAACAGTACAGATGCCTGCTCAAGGCTTATATACAGGTGTGGTCACTGCCAGTACTACTGTATACAGGAGCTGTAAAAGTAGTTCTCTCTTAAAGGTACATACACTACAATTCCTCCCCTTTTAGATTAACAGTACCATAACATTCAAATAACAGTTAACACTTTAACATGCACATTTAACTGAAATAGTCCATTTATAGATTCAGTCTTTGGGGCGGCTTCCTGATCCTTTCTGGATAGCGCCTTTCCTGAGTGTCTTGTTCTTGGTGCGGAGGTGATTCTGGCCCCCTGTCGTCGGTTAGTTCATCAGTTTCCGCTGCTACTGTTTCTGGGGTAGATGCTACCAGTATGTCAGGTTCATCCCCAGGTACGCGAGACATGGGGTTGACTCGTTCCTGTGACGCTAGGATCTGGTCGACATGGCGTCTCACAATGTTCTCCCCGACATCCACTGTGTACATTAGTGGCCGCTGCCGTGTGCATATCGTTCCGGGTTGCCATTTCTCTGTTCGGTAGTCGCGGACCAAGACAGGTTGTCCCACATTGAAGCTCCTTGTCGGCTTCTCATTGATATGCTGGAATTGCTTATCCTCAACATTTCTTGGCACATTTGGTCTGAGCAAATCCAGACGAGATCTCAACCTTCGGTTAAAGAACATCATGGCCGGGGTCTGGTTGGTAACTGCATGTGTCGCATTTCTGTAGGCTAACAGGAAATTGTCCACCTTATGCTGTAGTGGAATGCCATCTTCGCACATGGCCCTTACTGCCTTTTTAAATGTTTGTACGAACATAAGAACATAAGAACATAAGAAATAGGAGCAGGAGTAGGCCAATCGGCCCCTCGAGCCTGCTCCGCCATTCAATAAGATCATGGCTGATCTGATCCTAACCGCCAATCCACTATCACAGAACCATCTCCTGAATCTAACAGAATTAGACACATGAAATAGGAGCAGGATCAGGCTACACGGCCCCTGGGCCCGCTCCACTACCCACAGTGCCATGACCGATCCGAACCTAGACTCATGTCCAAATTCCTGCCCGCTCCCCGTAACCCTTAATTCCCTTTACTTCTAGGAAACTGTCTATTTCTGTTTTAAATTTATGTAATGATGTAGCTTCTACAGCTTTTTGGGGCAGCATATTCCATGGACCTACCACCCTCTGAGTGAAGTCGTTCCTCCTCATCTCAGTTTTGAAAGAGCAGCCCCTTATTCTAAGACTATGCCCCCTAGTTCTAGTTTCACCCATCATCGGGAACATCTTCCCCGCATCCACCCGATCCAACCCCTTCACAATCTTATATGTTTCAATAAGATCGCCTCTCATTCTTCTGAACTCCAATGAGTAGAGTCCCAATCTACTCAACCTCTCCTCATATGTCCATCCCCTCATCCCCGGGATTAACCGAGTGAACCTTCTTTGTACTGACTCGAGAGCAAATATGTCCTTTCTTAAGTATGGACACCAAAACTGTACGCAGTATTCCAGGTGTGGTCTCACCAATACCTTGTACAACTGAAGCAATACCTCCCTATTTTTATATTCTATCCCCCTAGCAATGAAAGCCAACATTCCATTGGCCTTCTTAATCACTTGCTGCACCTGCATACTAACCTTTTGAGTTTCGTGCACCAGGACCCCCAGATCCCTTTGTACTTCAGTACTTTCCAGTTTCTTGCCATTAAGATAATAACTTGCTCTACGATTTTTCCTGCCAAAGTGCATAACCTCACACTTTCCAGTATTGTATTCCATCTGCCAAATCTCTGCCCACTTACTTAGCCTGTCGATGTCCCCTTGCAGGTTTTTTATGTCCTCCTCACTCACTACTTTCCCTCCCATCTTAGTATCATCTGCAAACTTTGATATGTTACACTCGGTCCCCTCCTCCAAATCGTTAATATATATTGTAAAGAGTTGGGGACCCAGCACTGACCCCTGCGGAACACCACTAGTTACTGATTGCCAGTCTGAGAATGAACCATTTATCCCAACTCTCTGCCTTCTGTTCGATAGCCAATCCTCTATCCATGCCAGAATATTACCCCCAATCCCGTGATTTTTTATCTTAAGCAATAATCTTTTGTGTGGCACCTTGTCAAATGCCTTTTGGAAGTCTAAATACACTACGTCCACTGGTTCCCCTTTATCCACCCTATACGTTACTTCCTCAAAGAACTCCAGCAAATTTGTCAAACATGACTTCCCCTTCATAAAACCATGCTGACTTTGTCCTATTAAATTATGATTATCCAAATGTCCTGTTACTGTCTCCTTAATAATGGACTCCAAAATTTTACCTACCACAGATGTTAGGCTAACCGGTCTATAGTTTCCAGCCTTCTGTCTACTGCCCTTTTTAAATAAGGGTGTTACATTAGCAGTTTTCCAGTCTGCCGGGACCTTTGCCGAGTCCAGGGAGTTTTGGAAAATTATTACCAATGCATCCACAATCCCTACCGCCACTTCCCTCAAGACCTTAGGATGTAAGCCATCAGGTCCAGGTGATTTATCCGCCTTGAGTCCCATTATTTTACCGAGTACCACTTCCTTAGTGATTTTGATCGTGTTTAGCTCCTCCCCCCCTTTAGCCCCCTGTTTGTCCAGTGTTGGGATATTCTTAGTGTCTTCTACTGTAAAGACTGATGTAAAATATTCATTCAGTGTTTTTGCCATCTCCATATTTCCCACCATTAATTTCCCGGTCTCATCCTCTAAGGGACCAACATTTACTTTAGCCACCCTTTTTCTTTTTATATAACTATAAAAACTCTTACTATCTGTTTTTATATTTTTTGCTAATTTACTTTCATAATCTATCTTCCATTTCTTAATCAATCTTTTTGTTACTTTTTGCTGTCTTTTAAAGTTTTCCCAATCCTCTATCCTCCCACTAGATTTGGCTACCTTATATGCCCTTGTTTTTAGTCGAATACTATCCTTAATTTCTTTACTTAGCCACGGATGGCTGTCTTTTCTTTTACACCCTTTTCTTCTCAGTGGAATATATATTTTTTGGAAGTTGTAAAATAACTCCTTAAATGTACACCACTGATCATGTATCGTCTTACCCTTTAATCTATTTTCCCAATCCACTCTACTCAATTCCGCTCTCATACCTTCATAGTCTCCTTTATTCAAGCTTAGCACGCTTGTTTGAGATCCAACCTTCTCACCCTCTAATTGAATATGGAACTCAACCATGTTATGGTCACTCATTCCAAGGGGATCCTTTACTAGGACATTTTTAATTAATCCTGTCTCGTTACACAGGAACAGATCTAAGGTTGCTTGCCCCCTGGTCGGTTCAGTTACATACTGCTCTAGAAACCCATCCCTAATACACTCAATGAACTCATCCTCAAGGCAGCCCTGCCCAATTTGATTTGTCCAATTAATATGATAGTTAAAATCCCCCATAATTATAGATGTTCCCTTATTACAAGCCTCAACTATTTCCTGATTGCTACTCCGTCCAACAGAGTTGCCACTGTTTGGAGGCCTATAGACTACGTCCACTAGTGTTTTTTTCCCCTTATTATTCCTTACCTCCACCCAAACTGTTTCATTGTCCTGATCTTTTGACCCAATATCATTTCTCTGTATTACAGTGATTCCTTCCTTTATTAACATAGCCACCCCACCTCCCCTTCCTTCCTGCCTGTCCTTCCTGATCGTTAAATAACCTGGTATGTTTAATTCCCAGGCATTGTCACCCTGCAGCCATGTTTCTGTAATGGCCACAAGATCATACCCATATGTAGTTATTTGTGCCATTAACTCGTCTATTTTGTTATGAATGCTACATGCATTCAGATAGAGAACTTTCAAAGATGTTTTGTGACACTTAGTTCCTGCTTTTTCCCTTTTTATTACTTTACCTTTTACTCCATACCTTCTGCCCCTTCCTGACACGCTCTGGTTTTTAATTTCCCCACTGCTACCTAAGTCTATGACCTTCTCTGTTGTCATTTTTATTATTTGCTCTCCAGGAACCTCCCCCCCACTAGTTAGTTTAAAGCCCTCTCTACAGCCCTAGTTATATGATCCGCGAGGACTCTAGTCCCAGCACTGGCCAAGTGAAGCCCGTCCCAACGGGACAGCTCCCTCCTGCCCCAGTACTGGTGCCAGTGTCCCAGGAAGCAAAACCCATTTCTCCCACACCAGTCTTTGAGCCACGCATTTAACTCTCTAATTTTATTTGTCCTAGCCAAATTCGCTCGTGGCTCAGGTAATAATCCAGAGATTATTACCCTTGTGGTTCTGCTTTTTAATTTGGCCCCTAGCTGCTCAAACTCCCTCAGCAGAACCTCCTTCCTTGTCCTATCTATGTCATTGGTACCAACATGGACCACGACAACTGGATCCTCCCCCTCCCACTCCAAGTTTCTCTCCAGTCCAGAGGAGATGTTCTTAACCCTGGCACCGGGCAGGCAACACAGCCTTCGGGACTCTCGCTCTCGGCTGCAAAGAACTCTATCTATCCCCCTAACGATACTATCCCCTACCACTACAACATTTCTTTTAACTCCCCCCACTTGAATGGCCCCCTGCTCCACAGTGCTGTGGCCAGGTTGCTCATCCTCCCTGCAGTCCCTGCTCCTGTCCCCACAGGGAGTAAGAGCCTCGAACCTGTTGGACAAGTGCAAGGGTTGCGGCTCCTCCAACACTACCTCCTGGAGCCCCGTACCTGCCTCACTTCTAGTCACACCATCCTGACCCTGGCCACGGACTACATCTGAATTAATTAATCTAATTGGTGTGACTACCTCGTGATACACAGAGTCCAGGTAACTCTCCCCCTCCCTGATGTGTCTCAGTGTTTGAAGCTCGGACTCCAGCTCTTCAACACGGAGCTGGAGTTCCTCGAGCAGCCAACACTTACTGCAAATGTGATCACTGTGAGCATCAATGGTGTTCACCAGCTCCCACATATTGCAGCAGCAACACATCGCCTGATCTCCCATTCTATGTAATTAATTAAATTTATTAATATTATTCTTAAATATCCTCTGCCCCGATTCTAGATGGTGAATATCATACCTTAGAAACTATAAACCAAAGAGATTTAAGCTTAAAAGGGAGAAATACTTACCAACCAATCACTTACCCGCTTTCTGGTGACGTCACACTTGGATTACTTTTTACCTCCCTCCTTCCAGACTGGAGATTGGTACGCCTTACCTGGGTCTCTGGGACTTTTATAGCCCCGCTCTGCCGCTCGAGATTCCCGCCGACGCTGTGAGGCCTTACCTGGGTCTCTGGGACTTTTATAGCCCCGCTCTGCCGCTCGAGGTTCCCGCCGACGCTGTGAGGCCTTACCTGGGTCTCTGGGACTTTTATAGCCCCGCTCTGCCGCTCGAGATTCCCGCCGACGCTGTGAGGCCTTACCTGGGTCTCTGGGACTTTTATAGCCCCGCTCTGCCGCTCGAGGTTCCCGCCGACGCTGTGAGGCCTTACCTGGGTCTCTGGGACTTTTATAGCCCCGCTCTGCCACTCGAGGTTCCCGCCGACGCTGTGAGGCCTTACCTGGGTCTCTGGGACTTTTATAGCCCCGCTCTGCCACTCGAGATTCCCGCCGACGCTGTGAGGCCTTACCTGGGTCTCTGGGACTTTTATAGCCCCGCTCTGCCGCTCGAGAGTCCCACCGACGCTGTGAGGCCTTACCTGGGTCTCTGGGACTTTTATAGCCCTGCTCTGCCACTCGAGATTCCCGCCGAACCTCTCAGCCAATCCATTTGTGGCTGGATGATACAGGCCGGATGTGTAATGCCTTACCCCATTCCTTCTCATAAATTTCCGAAACTCTTCGGACACAAACTGTGGTCCGTTATCAGAGCAAATCTGCTCTGGCAAGCTGTTCCTGGCAAATATGGTCCGTAGGACTGCAATCGTTTTCTCCGTAGTGGTGGAGGACATTTTGATTACCTCAGGCCATTTCGAGTGCGCATGCACTGCTATTAAGAACATTGAGTCCATGAATGGACCAGCAAAATCAATATGCACCCGTTGCCATGGAGAGGAGGGCCACTCCCATGGGTGTAGGAGGGCATGTGGTGGTGCATTTTGGACCTTCTAGCATCCTGAGCAGCTCTTTGTCAGGTCCTCGATTTGTTGATCGATCCCCGGCCACCACACATAAGCCCTAGCAAGGCTTTTCATTTTCACACCTCCCAGATGGCATTCGTGAAGCTCATTGAGCACTCTCTCCCTTAACTTGGGTGGAATTACCACTCGGGATCCACACATCACTGTCCCCTGGCACACTGACAGCTGTTCTCTTCTGGATGAGAATGCTGGCAACAGTGAGTCGCCATGTGTTGGCCATCCCTTCACCGTCAAATCATATACCCGAGACAGTGTCGGATCATTTCGGGTCTCCTTCTCTATATCCGCGTTAGTTACTGGCAAGCGTTCAATTATCGACGAATGAAATATTTCGATAGGGTCCACTGCTGGTGCTTCCTCCGCAGTAGGCAGTGGCAGGCATGATAGCCCATCAGCGTTTCCATGCTGTTTCGTGCCCTTATACTCTATTTCATATTGGTTCGCCCCTAGAAAAAGGGGCCATTTTTGTAGCCGTTGTGCAGTCATCACCGGAACGCCCATCTTTGGATTAAAGATGGAGACAAGTGGTTGGTAGTCAGTCAGCAAGGTGAACTTCTGCCCATGCAGATAGTGGTTGAATTTTTTTACTCCCCATACTAGGCTGAGGGCCTCCCTGTCAATCTGGGCGTAGTTGCGCTCGGCTGAGGTTACTGACCGAGACGCAAAGGCTACTGGCCTCTCCAACCCGTCTGGGAATTTGTGCGACAGCACCGCTCCAATACCATAGGGTGATGCATCACACGCCAGCCGAATTGGTAGTGCTGGGTTGAAATGGGCCAACACCTCTTTTGATGTGATCAATTCTTTGCACTTCTGGAAAGCTCGTTTACATTCGTCATTCCACTTCCATAGTACCCCCGTTTGCAGTAGGGTGTTCAGTGGGCGTAATACTGTAGACAAATTTGGTAAGAACTTATGGTAGTAGTTCACCAGCCCGAGGAACGACCTCAGTTGTGACACATTTTCCGGTGCTGGAGCCTTGACTACTGCCTCAATCTTTTCAGGGGACTTATGTAACCCCTCTTCATCAATAACGTGGCCACAATACGAGATCTGCTTCTGGAAAAACTCGCACTTGTGGCGATTAGCTCATAGCCCATATTCCTTCAATCTAGTGAGCACCTTCTCCAGGTTGGCGAGGTGATCACTGTCATTTTCGCCCGTGACCAGGATGTCGTCCAAATAACACTGGGTCCCTGGAATCCCTTGCAGGACTTGATCCATTGCCCTTTGCGAAATAGCCGGAGCCGATGCTACCCCGAACACCAGCCGGTTGTATTGGTAGAGACCTTTATGAGTGTTGATCGTGAGTTATTGTTTCGAGGCTTCTTCTACCTCCATTTACAGGTACGCCTGGGCCAGATCAATCTTAGTGAAGCGTTTTCTTCCAGATAGCGAGGCGAAAATATCTTCAATCCGTGGAAGCGGATATTGTACCGTGTGAAGGACTGGGTTCACTGTCACCTTAAAATCCCCACAGATGCGGACCTTCTTTGGTTCCCCAGGCGTATTACTCAACGACCTCTTCATTACAGGAACGATGGGTGTAGCCCACTCACTCCAGTCTACTTTGGACAGTACTCCTGAATGTTCCAAACCTTCCAGCTCTGCTTCGACGGCTGGTCGGATCGCATAAGGCACTGGTCTGGCCTTAAAAAACTTTGGGCTTGCATTTTCCTCTATTTTAATCATCGCTGTTATGCCTTTTAGTGTTCCGAGTCCCTCCTGGAACACTTCTTGTGCGTCAGTTAGCATTTTTGACAGTCGTCCAGGTGTGACTTCATCATCCTTTTTGGCCTCAACCTTCAGTGGCTGTATGGAATGCCAATCTAATTGTATCTTCCGGATCCATTCACGTCCTAGTAGTGGTGGTCCTCCATCTGGCAATACTTATAGGTCCATTTTTGGTATTTCCTGGCCTTTGTATATCACATTCACCCTTATTTTTCCTTTGGGGTAGTCTTTTTGCCCCGTGTACATCTTCAAGACAATCTCTGTAGCTTTCAAGGTTATATGTGAGAATAGCCGCTTGTAGTCCCTTCGGTTTATGACTGTTAGGGCTGATCCTGTGTCCAATTCCATTTTCACTTGGACTCCGTCTATCTTGAGCGTGACCCAGATAGTCTGGTGATCCTCCATTTTGATTACATTATGTAGTTTCAGACAACCCAGCTCCTTGCTTCCGGAGTCTGTATCACTTTTCTGTTCGTCTGAACTACTGTCCATCACCTTATGTACCTTTTTGTACTTCTCCTGTGGAGATTTCTTGCTGCTGGTTTTCTTCCCTGACCTGCAGACTCTTGCTATGTGTCCTGCTTTTCCACACTGTCTGCACACTTGGTCCTTGAACCAACAATCCTTCTGGTCATGTGTTGTTCTGCCGCAGCGATAACACTTCCCTGCTCCATATAACATTTCATTGGTGCCATATTCTTGCGGTCTCCGTTGTATCTCTGCAGCGCCCCGTGTGGCTGCTTCGTGTGATACTGCCATGCTGAATGCCTTGTCCAGCGTAAGATCCTTTTCTGATAGAAGCTGTTTCTGGGTTCCGTCACTTTGTAGCCCACACACAAACTTGTCCCTTAACGTATCTGCTAGTCCCATTCCAAACTGGCAGTGTTTCGATAGCTTGAGCAGTTCCGTTAAATACTCAGCATTACTTTCGTCTTTTTGCTGGTTCCTTTTGTGAAACTTAAATCTTTCTGCTATCAGCAGCGGTGTGGGGTTTAAGTGGTCCTGTAGGATTTCCACTATGCTTTTTGTGGTGTATGTTTCTTTAAGAGCCCCCTGTGTACTGTAATGCCGGTAATGGCCACTCGGGCTATATAAGCCTGTATATTGTCTTGTATCTGTTAGTTCACCTCCAGACTTTGTTCAGTAAACACCTGTGAAACCTACTCCTGCCTTCCGTGTCTCTATTAACACACGGATACAACAGTGGCGACGAATTGGAAATGGACTTACCTGCAATTCAGCAGCACCTCAAGGACATCGATTCCTCAGACGTCCAAAGTCGGAAAAAAGCTGTGGTTTCACCAGCTAGCCGAGCTGGTGGCAGGTACTGCAATAATCCTGCCTGGGCGGCTGGCTGGGGCTCCATCGGCTGGCTCTGCAGCGAGGCCAAGCAGCGAAGGCGGAGGCAAGCAGAAACAGATGGGGGGGAGCACTCGGGAGACGGCCGGCGCTGCAAAGCAGGTCGGCGTTCGGACCTAGCAGAGGGGGGGAAAAGTCCCAGAGAGTCCGGCGGGAACGAGTCTCCACCTGTAAATAAAAAAAAAATTTTTTTTAAACCGCAGAAAACAGCGTTGTCAGCAGCAGCAGCGGCGGGAAAGCGCGGGAAGCGCCATATCTTTTCTGCAGGAAAGAAAGAAAAGCACGGGAAGCGCCATTTTTTTCCAGGATGCCTAAGGCTGGCAATATTGATGCTTTTGATAACGATATAGAGGATTGGACCACATATGTGGAAAGAGTGGAGAAATATTGCACAGCGAATGAAATAAAAGATGATAAAAAGGCATCGGTACTTCTAAATCTAATGGGCGCAAGGACATACGGGCTGTTACGAAACTTAATCACTCCAGCCAAACCGATGGACAAGAATTTTAAGGAGATTGTTGATACCCTACACTGCCAATTCGGGACAGGACTGGCAGATTCTCTACGAGACAAATTCGTCTGCGGTCTCCTAAGTGAAGGAACTCAAAAAAAGCTACTTTCTGAGAAAGATTTGACACTGGACAAGGCTTTCAGTGTTGCTGTATCATACGAAGCAGCAGCAAGAGGAGCTGCAAAGATACAGCAAAAGCCACAGGACTTCGGCACCCATGAAATGACACGGGGTTTCGAGAGATGTTATCGCTGCGGCAGATCCACCCATGACCAGAGGGACTGCTGGTTCAAGGACAAAGCATGCAGGCAATGCGGAAAGATGGGATACATTACACATGTATGCCGATCTGAAAACAAAAAATCCACTGACAGAAAAAAAATCAATAAAGAAAAGTACAGAAAGGTACAAATGATGACGGACAGTAGCTCCGAAGACCAGAAGAGCGATAGCGACTCCGGAAACAAGAGACTAAGCTCTCTCAAATTACATAATGTAATTGCCAAAGAAGATTACCAGAACATTTGGGTTACCCTCACGATAGCAGGGTCCCCAGTTAAAATAGAGCTAGATACAGGATCAGCTCTGACCGTCATAAGTAGACGGGATTACGAGCGGCTATTTCCGCATATACCTTTGAAAGACACATCCATTATCTTGAAAACATATACGGGGCAGAAAGTATACCCCAAAGGGAAAATAAAGGTGCCTGTTGTATACAACGGCAAGGAAATACAGAAGTTGTATTTATACGTTCTGCAAGATGGTGGTCCACCGCTGTTGGGACGTGAATGGATCAGGAAGATACATTTGGACTGGCACTCCATTCAGGCACTGACGGTGACCAGTAAGAAAAAAAATGATGATGACATCATACCTGAACGATTAAAAGACATCTTGGCCAATGCCAAAGAAGTGTTCCAACAGGAACTAGGAACATTGAAAGGCGTCACCGCCTCAATAAAAGTGGAAGATGCGGCAATTCCCAAGTTTTTTAAGGCAAGGCCGGTGCCATACGCAATTCGTCCAGCAGTCGAGGCAGAGCTGGAGAATTTGGAAAAGACAGGCGTGTTATCCAAGATAGGTTGGAGCGAGTGGGCAACACCCATCGTCCCGGTCATGAAGAAAACGTTAAATAATGATAAATCTGAAGAACAGAGAAAAATTCGCATCTGTAGGGACTGCAAGGTGACTGTAAACCCAGTCCTTCACACGGTACAGTATCCTCTTCCGAGGATAGAAGATATTTTTGCCTCACTATCCGGAGGGAAACGTTTCACCAAAATTGACTTGGCACAGGCATATCTACAGATGGAGGTTGAGGAGGCCTCTAAAAAGTATCTCACAATAAACAGACACAAAGGCCTGTACCAGTACAACCGACTGGTTTTTGGAATAGCATCAGCTCCAGCTATCTGGCAAAGAGCTATGTAACAAGTCATGCAAGGGATTCCTGGGAGTCAATGCTACCTAGACGACATCCTTGTAACAGGAGAAAACGACAACGAACACCTTGCCAATTTGGAGAAGGTACTCACTAGGCTGAGAGAACGGGGGCTACGAGCAAACCGCCCCAAGTGCGAATTTTTCCAGAAACAAATATCATATTGTGGCCGCATAATTAATGAAGAAGGGTTGCATAAGTCCCCTGAGAAAATTGAAGCGGTCATAAAAGCACCAGCACCTGAAAATGTTTCACAATTAAGGTCATTCCTGGGATTGATAAATTACTACCATAAATTTTTACCGAACTTCTCAACTGTTCTGCACCCTCTTAACGAACTGCTACAAAAGGGAATAATTTGGGAATGGAGCGAGAACTGTAAACGTGCCTTCCATAAATGTAAAGGCTTGATCACGTCCAAGGAAGTTTTGGCTCATTACAACCCATCACTGTCAATCAGACTGGCGTGCAATGCATCCCCTTACGGCGTAGGAGCGATATTATCACATAGATTCCCTGATGGCTCAGAACGGCCGATAGCATTTGCGTCACGCTCATTGAACTCAGCTGAGCGTAACTATGCCCAGATCGACAGGGAAGCACTCAGCCTGATATGGGGAGTGAAGAAATTCAACCATTACCTACACGGACAAAAATTTACCTTGTTGACTGACCATCAACCCCTCATCTCCATATTCAACCCTAAAAATGGATTGGCTGAAAGGTTTGTCCAGACCTTCAAGAAGGCCATAAAGGCCATGGGTAATGAAGACATAAAACTTCAGCATAAGGTAGATAACTTCTTGTTTGCATACAGGAATGCAACACATGTGGTTACAAACCAAACTCCCGCCATGATGTTCTTCAATAGAAACCTAAGATGCTGGCTGGATTTGATCAAGCCAAACATCAGAAGGGATGTGGAGAACCGGCAATTTCAAGGCATGAATGAAAGGCCAACTAGAACCTTCCAGATAGGTCAACAAGTTTTGGCCCGGGACTACCGTACCGAGAAATGGCAGCCTGGAACTATTTGCACACGACTAGGACCGCTGATGTATACCGTGGACATTGGAGAAAGCATAATAAGGCGCCATGCTGACCAGATCATAGAGTCATCCGAAAAGGGACAACCTACACCAGAACTCTATGGCCTAGAAATTCAGTGGCCTGCGCCACCAGTTTGCGCCCAAAGAGGGATTTTGCGCCACTGTCCAAACCTACCGCGATATTTAGTGGGGCGCTAATGGCGGCGTTAGCCTGTAGCGCTGCACCGCCACCGATGATGTCATCGGTGTGCGCAGCGCCCCGCTATCGCCCCGCTGGCCATATTTGGTTGCTGCCGCCTCCTCCGCGCCGGCCGCAAACAGCGACCAGTACACAGGGGCCTACCTGTGCCGGTAGTGGGGCGAGTTAAGGTGGCGGTGCGGGGCCGCCTGCCCGCACCTCCGTCCCCGGCCTCCTACACCTCCCCCCCGCGGCATTGCCGGCTGTTTCCAGAGAGCCCGGCACTTCTCCTTGGTGCCGGGCTCATTTGCCGGCACTCGCGAGCGGGGATCGCGCTGTTGCAGGCACCTCCCCCTTAAGAGTGAGAGGAAGGCCTGCAGTACCGCAGGCTGCCGTGCCGCAGTGGGTGGCGCTGCGGCACTTTGCACGCCGATATTCAGTTTCAGCGCCCCAAGCGGGCCGCCGAAACCCTTGTTTAGCGGCCGGCTTCCACTTGGGGCGCTGAAACTGAATATCCCGCTGGTGCAAGTGGCTCCGCGCGCAGCGGTAATTCCGGCGCCCAGGCGAGCTGGGCGCCCCTAACTGAATTTCTAGGCCTATACGCCTAATGATGATGTAGAGATACCCATAGTATCTACCTCCGATCCGGTGATACTGCAACCAGATGAACCCAACACTGGCATTCAAGCCGAATCAGCCTTGCCAAAAGAACCTACTACACCACCAGAAACTACTACACCACCGAGGCGTTATCCAGACCGAGTCAGGAAGCCTCCAGAAAGACTGACTTATAATTGATTAACTGCAGCAATGTGTAGATTATTGTTCTTGTAACATGTTAATTAATGATTACTTAAAATATTATGTACTGGTTGTCTAAAAGGGGAGGAATTGTGGTGTATATGCCTTTAAGAGCCCCCTGTGTACTGTAATGCCGGTAATGGCCACTCGGGCTATATAAGCCCGTATATTGTCTTGTATCTGTTAGTTCACCTCCAGACTTTGTTCAGTAAACACCTGTGAAACCTACTCCTGCCTTCTGTGTCTCTATTAACACACGGATACAACACTTTTGAAATTCTTATCCACTGGCTTCTCTGGAGTTATTAGGTTTCGCAGTAAGCCATACGTTTTTCCACCCATGGAATTCAACAAAACCAGTGCTTTCCTGGCATCTGGCACTTAATTCGCCTTGCAGTACACCTCAATGCGTTCCACATATGTCACCCAATCTTCGACTTCATTGTCGAACGCTGTGACACTGCCACTCTTTGGCATCCCTGGGTGTGGTTAGACTGGCTAAAATGGCGTCTCCCGCGCTCTCCCTTCTTCTCCACTGGCTCAAAATGGCATCTCCCGCACTTTCCTTTCTTCCCGCGCTCGCCCTTCTTCTCCGCTGTGGCTTCAAAAATGGCGTCCCCCGCGCTCTCCCTTCTTCTTCGCGGCTCAATGGCGTCTCCCGCACTTCCTTTCTTTCCCCGCAGACGCTGCTCAGCCCTTGAGCCCTGGCTGCGCTCTGCGCGTTCTCCTGTGCGCCTCTCTCATTGCCGCCGCTCGGTCCTAAACCCCGGCTGTGCTTTACCCTCTCTCTCTTTTTTCTGTTTTCCGTCGACGCCGCTCGGTCTTCAACCCCCAGCTGCGCCCTGTGCGCTTTACCCTCTCTCTTACCCCATCGACGCTGCTCGGCCTCTTCTGTGCCGTCGGTCGGCTCCAGCCGCCGCTGTCCGGGAAGGGTCTGTGCTGTACCTGTTGCCAGTCTGTTGATGGATCGTCGTGGCTGGAGAACCAAGCCCAGCTCTCAACAGCCTCCTCTGCGATGTTCACTCTCTGCTGGATGACTGGGCGGTTGCTCGTGGTCGACGCCCGTGCTTCTGGCCTCGACTTTCTTCCACTGTCCTCCTGGAGCGAATCCTTGGGAGGAATGCAGAGTTGCAGGTAGATTCGAATCGACCTCGTCGCCACTGTTGAATCTGTGAATCTTAAGGTATGGTGTTCTTCAATAAATAGACAGAGACTGCAGATCAACAATCAACAGGTGTTTACTGGATGAGGGTAGTCTAAAAACTAACAAGACAGATGCCTGCTCAAGGCTTATATACAGGGGTGGTCACTGCCGGTACTACAGTATACAGGAGCTGTAAAAGTAGTTCTCTCTTAAAGGTACATACACTACAGTTTCTCGGGCTGGTAAACTACTACCATAAGTTCTTCCCAAATTTGTCTACAATACTACACCCACTGAACACCCTACTGCAAACTGGGTTGCCATGGAAGTGGAGTGACGAATGTAGACGAGCTTTCCAGAAGAGCAAAACACTAATCACATCGAAAGAGGTATTGGCCCATTACAACCCGGCATTACCAATTCGGTTGGCATGTGATGCGTCACCCTACGGCATTGGAGCGGTGCTGTCGCACAAATTCTCGGACGGCTCAGAGAGGCCAATAGCCTTTGCGTCACGATCACTAACCTCAGCCGAGCGTAACTACGCCCAGATTGACAGGGAGGCCCTCAGCCTAGTGTGGGGACTGAAAAAGTTCAATCACTATCTGCACGGGCAGAAGTTCACCTTGCTGACTGACCACCAACCACTTGTCTCCATCTTTAATCCAAAGAAGGGCGTGCCGGTGATGACTGCGCAATGGCTACAAAGATGGTCCCTTTTTCTAGGGGCGCACCAATATGAAATCGAGGATAAGGGCATGAAACAGCATGGAAACGCTGATGGGCTATCACGCCTGCCACTGCCTATGGCGGAGGAAGCACCAGCAGTGGATCCTGTCGAAATATTTCATTCGACTATAATTGAATGCTTGCCAATAACTAACTCTGGTACAGAGAAGGAGACCCGAAATGACGCGACACTGTCTCGGGTATATGATTTGACGGTGAAGGGATGGCCAGCACATGGCGACTCACTGTTGCCAGCATTCTCATCCAGAAGAGAACAGCTGTCAGTATGCCAGGGGACCTTGATGTGTGGATCCCGAGTGGTAATTCCACCCAAGTTAAGGGAGATAGTGCTCAATGAGCTTCACGAAGGTCATCTGGGAGGGGTGAAAATGAAAAGCCTTGCTAGGGCTTATGTGTGGTGGCCGGGGATCGATCAGCAAATCAAGGACCTGACAAAGAGCTGCTCAGGATGCCAGAAGGTCCAAAATGCACCACCACATGCCCCTCTACACCCATGGGAGTGGCCCTCATCTCCATGGCAATGGGTGCATATTGATTTTGCTGGTCCATTCATGGACTCAATGTTTTTAATAGCCGTGGATGCACACTCGAAATGGCCTGAGGTGATCAAAATGTCCTCCACCACCACGGAGAAAACTATTGCAGTCCTACGGACCATATTTGCCAGGAACGGCTTGCCAGAGCAGATTTGCTCTGATAACGGACCACAGTTTGTGTCCAAAGAGTTTCGAAGATTTATGAAAAGGAATGGGGTAAGGCATTACATATCCGCCCCGTATCATCCAGCCACAAATGGATTGGCTGAGAGGTTCGTACAAACCTTTAAAAAAGCAGTAAAGGCCATGTGCGATGACGACATTCCACTGCAGCATAAGGTGGACAATTTCCTGTTAGCCTACAGAAATGCGACACATGCAGTCACCAACCAGGCCCCGGCCATGATGTTCTTTAGCCGAAGGTTGAGATCTCGTCTGGATTTGCTCAGACCAAATGTACGAAGAGATGTTGAGAGTAAGCAATTCCAGCACATCAATGAGAAGCCAACAAGGAGCTTCAATGTAGGGCAACCAGTCTTGGCCCGTGACTACCGAACAGAGAAATGGCAACCAGGAATGATATGCACATGGCAGGGGCTACTAATGTACACAGTGGATGTTGGGGAGAACATTGTGAGACGCCATGCTGACCAGATCCTAGAGTCACAGGAACGAGTCAACCCCATGTCTCGGCCATACGTACCTGGTGAAGAACCCGACGTACAGGTCGCATCTACCTCAGAAACAATAGCATTGGAAGCTGATGAATCAACTGACGACAGGGTGCTAGGATCGCCTCCGCACCAAGAGCGAGACACTCGGGAAAGGCGTTATCCAGAAAGAATCAGGAAGCCTCCCCAGAGACTGAATATATGAATGGACTATTTTCATATAACATTGTATATTAAAAATGTTCATTGTTAAATAAGTATTATGGTACTGTTAATCTAAAAGGGGAGGAATTGTAATGTATGTAATGTATATATACCTTAAGGGAGAGAACTACTTTTTACAGCTCCTGTATACTGTAGTACCGGCAGTGACCACACCTGTATATAAACCCTGAGTAGTGATCTGTACAGTTAGTTCTAGAGTAACCCTCATTCAGTAAACACCTGTTGAATCGTTCCCTGCAGTCTGTTGTCTGATTATTGAAGGACACAACATTAAGATACACAGACATAACAGTCACTACTCCCAAGGTGCTCATCTATATTGAGCTCATCTACCTGATCTATTTCATTACTCATAACCAATCCAACAATTCCTCCACCTTCTGGTCTACGAACATACTGCTTGAGGAAGGGCTCCTGTACACATTTCAGGAATTCCATTCCCCTTTCTCCATTAACTCCCTCTCTCTGTCCCAATTGATAAGTGAATAATTAAAATTTCCCAGAACAATAATTTTGTTATTCCTGTTTGTCTTCTAATCTGACTGCAGATTTCCTCTTCCATTTCCTTCCCATAATTTGGAAGTTTGTAATGCAGCTATACTATTGTAACAAACCTTTTTTGTTATCTTTGAGCTCCAACAATATTGTCTCTGTATCCCTTCCTTGTTTACATCAACCCTCTCTACAACATGTATTCTCTCTTTAACCAATATTGCCTCTCTCTTCCCTTCTATCCCTCCTAAGGGAAACATTCAGTTGTTTGTGCCTCCTGTTAGCGCCTTAAGAGGACGCTAATGGGGCACAAAGCAACTAGCACCCCGGCGCGGCGATGTTTGCGCCGCTCGCGAAATTAACTAGACATTTTGCGGCAGCGCTAAGCACTACCGCTACGATCTCCTGCGCCGGCAGATCGTGACGTCAGTCAAGTGCGCAACGCCCCGGTAGCGCCCCGGACCGGATATTGAGTGGCGCCCCCTGCCTTACCGCCTGCCGCTAGCAATGACAGGTTGAGGGGAGTGTTTTGCAGTCAGGCAGGGACTGGGGGAGTGCTATTTAAAGGCGACTGCTTCCTGCCTTTTTTTGTTGGTGACATTTTTGCACCACGCATTCTGAGAGAGAGAGAGACTTCTGGAGAGATTCAACGCTGTGTGAAGGAGTTTTGCATACTGAGCAGCACTTTGCAGGTTCATTTTGATTTGCCCTTCCTTGTATCTATTTAGAAGAGACTATGGGGGCTGCACTCTGAGCCCTTTCCCTGGGTCTCTCCATTGTTCTTTCCAGCAGATTTGATGTACAGGTCTCTCCAGGCCGAGATTCAAGGCTGCAATGAGCAGGATGTGGATCGAGTGCAAAATCAACCCTCCCCTTTAAGATAAAAACAGAAAAATGCTGGAGAAACTCAGCAGGTCAAGCAGCATCTGTGAAGAGAGAAACAGAGTTAACGTTTCAGGTCGATGACCTTTCATCAGCACTCCCCTTTAAGAACTGGCTGGAGCCAGTATGTCTGTGTTCCATTGCTGACTGACATCACATGAGCTTCGCCAACGCTCTGAGGTAGCACCTCGCTCCTTGGCCTTTGTGCCTTAAGACAGGTGTGAAACGTCTGATTTAGTGCTCCAATCACCTCCAGGGGCGATAAAAGCCAAGTTTTCCGTCGGAGGCAATAATTAGCGCCAGGCACTAAACTTTGCGCATGGCCGCTAATGGCGCCCCAAATGGGGCGATACTGAATTTTTCCCCCATTATATCTCAATATGTTTATTTTCCATTCTTGTCCAGTTTCAACCAGGTTTCTGATCATGTTATTAAATCGAGATCTTGCTGTAAAATAATTGCTTCCAGTTCCCCCACTTTATTTCCCACACGGCACATTGCAATACATGCATTTTAACTCTGCTTTGCTTCTTTTTAACACTACTCCCCATGATTTTTTGTTTAAGCTATATTTGCTTCAGTCTTTTCCCCATTTATAAATGGTGCATTTGATTTTATTCCTCTACTCCAGATCCCTCTTGCTAAATTGCTTTCTCTATTAGCTGATCCTGGTTGGTTTTATTTTCTCAGCCCTCCCCCTCCTCTGCTCCCTTTCTAGTTTAAATACCTTATTGCTTCCCTATTTATCCATTTGCCAATACATTAGCACCCTTGATGCATTCATGCTTTTCGGGAGGCCGCTTTTGGGCATTCGGTCATCTTCTTGATGACATTAGCTGGCAAGTTCTTGGTGAACTAGCACACACAGGGAGACCACGTGTAGGTTGTCATCAGCTCATTTCTCATTTCTCCACTCGGCATCTCAGGAGGCCATCGAACGGCTAGCCAAACTAGACATCCCATTATAAGCTTTTACCATCAGACAAAACAGCAACATTAGCACCCTGCTTGTTCAGATGCAGTCCCTCCTTGCTGAATAGCCGCCATCTGTCCCAGAACTGGTGCCAATGCCCAATAAAATGGAATCCCCTGTTCTTGAGACCACACCTTTAGCCATACATTGTCCTAATCTTCTTGCCCTTCTCTATTCTAGCATATGGCTTGGGAAGTAATCCTGAGATTACCATCTATGAAGTCCTGCTTGTAAACTTGTTTCCTTACTTCCTAATCTCATTTTGCAGGACCTCAGGCCTTTCTTTACCTATATCATTGGCTCCCACATGGACTTTAATGATTGTTCTGCCCTCCTTTGCACAATCCAACTTCAGTTTACATTAAGTACAGCTGATCAATCTGATTATTTTTTACACAATGTATCCTCAGTCAGTTAAGATGAAGATTTCACGTAGAGGAAGCATTATTTTTCTCCTGACCCATGGAATGTATGGAGCGCTTCATACTCTCTTCAAGTCTAACTCATTCTTTCCCACAACCTCATAACTGGGACAAATGAGAATGGAACCACAGTTCTGTGGAAGTGGTTCACAGAGGTAGGAGATGTGATTTCAGCTTCATATCAATCCAGACTTTGCAGCAACAACAACTTGTATTCATATAGCACCTTTAACATAGAAAAACATCCCAAGGCGCTTCACAGGAGTATTTTAAGACAAAAAATTTGACACAGAGCCACATAAGGATAAATTAGGGCAGGTGACCAAAAGCTTGGTCAAAGAGGTAGGTTTTAAGGAGCGTCTTAAAGGGGGAAAGAGAGGTAGTGAGGTGGACAGGTTTAGGCAGGGAATTCCAGAGCTTAGGGCCTAGGCAACAGAAGGCACGGCCACCAATGGTTGAGCGATTATAATCAGGGATCCTCAAGAGGGCAGAATTAGAGGAGCGCAGATATCTCGGGGGGTTGTGGGGCTGAAGGAGATTACAGAGATAGGGAGGGGCGAGGCCATGGAGAGATTTGAAAACAAGAATGAGAATTTTGAAATGGAGGCACTGCTTAACCCGGAGCCAATGTAGGTCAGCGAGCACAGGGGAGATGGGCGAACGGGACTTGGTGCGAGTTAGGACATGGGCAGCAAAGTTTTGGATGACCTCAAGTTTACATAGGGTGGAATGTGGGAGGCCAGCCAGGAGTGCATTGGAATAGTCAAGTCTAGAGGTAACAAAGGCATGGATGAGGGTTTCAGCAGCAGATGAGCTGAGGCAAAGGCGGAGATGGGCGATGTTACGGAGGTGGAAGTAGGCGGTCTTTGTTATGCTGCGGATATGTGGTCGGAAGCTCATTTCAGGGTCAAATATGACACCAAGGTTGCGAACAGTGTGGTTCAGCCTCAGACAGATGTTAGGGAGAGAGATGGAGTCAGTGGCTAGGGAACGGAGTTTGTGGCGGGGACCGAAAACAATGGGTTCGGTTTTCCCAATATTTAATTGGAGAAAATTTTTGCTCATGCAGAACTGTATGTCGGACAAGCAGTCTGACAATTTAGAGACTGTGGAGGTGTCGAGAGAAGAAGTAATGAGGTAGAGGTGGGTGTTATCAGTGTACATGTGGAAACTGACGCTGTGTTTTCAGATGATGTTACCAAAGGGCAACATGTAGATGAGAAATAGGAGGGGGCCAAGGATAGATCATTGGGGGACACCAGAGGTAACTGTAGTGTCCGAGTATCAATAATACACGGACTGCAGGAGAACAATAATAACAGGTATTTACTGAACAGAGGGTAACTCAAGACTGAAGTACAGAAGCCTGCTATGGCTTTATATACAGGGGTGGTCACTGCCGGTACTGCAGTATAGAATCAGTTCTTCTCTTAAAGGTACATACACAACAATTCCTCCCCTTTTAGATAAATAGTACATAACATTCATTTAACAACTAAATAATGGCCCTGAAATTAGATCGGGGGCTTGCCGCGCATGCAAGCCCCCGATCTGCACTCACCCTGTGCGCCGACATCTGAAGCCTGGGCCTGCTTGCATTTCCTTTCACAGGCCCGGTTCAGCTGTCGGCGCGCTGTGCTAACCTGATCCAGCGGCGTAGTTAGTGCGATGTGCCGGCTGGGATCAGGTGAGCACTGTGCAGCCAATCAGGGGAGGGGAAACTCATTCATGAGTTTGACAGTAAGAGCTGTCAAACTCATGTAAAGTATGGGCTGCCAAAACACTACTTTAACTTTAAATAAAATTTAAAAAAACATCCCACTGATTATAATAACTATAAATAAGTTTAAAAAAATGTTTTAAACTGTTAAGTATGTGTATTGTATTGAACAATTAACACAAAGACTTAAACGTATAACTCAAACAGGCCTTTACTGGTTGGAGGTAGGGACTGCACATAGGTCTTTACTTCATGCCCACAGGCGGGAACTGAGGGGAGATCAGTACCCACAGTACTATTTATACCCCTATGGCCAGGAGTGGTACTGCGTATCACTACGCCCAACAAGTAGTGCAGTCCTGTCCATAGGTTCAAAGTAGCACACATATTACATACACAACATTCCTCCCTTCCTAGCTTTACAGTCATCTCCCCATTTAACATAACGTAATAACATATATACATATATAACTTCAGGTTTACATAACAGAATAACATCGATACATAGATAACTTCATGTCAAAACAGATCACAGATTCAGTCTCTGCGGAAAACAGTTCACAGATTCAATCTCTGTGGTGGAGTCGGTTCACGTTGCTGGAGTGACTCATTCAATAGTCCTTCCATGGATTTAACAGTTTGAACTTCCGAACTGAATTGGCTCCGTTCGGAGGGACCACGTGTGTGATCTGGTAGAGGTGATAATGGTTCAGATGGGTCATCTTCTGTTTTTACTTTTCCTTTTCTGCTTCTTGGAGACTCTCTGGGCTCCATTGTCAGCTGCCACAGCTGCCAGCTGCATGCGCAGTTCCTCCTTCTCTTCCTCCTGTTTCCGTCGTAGAGCCAGCTTCTCCCGATGTTCCGTAGACTTTTGGTGCTCCTCCATGATTTCTGCACTTTGGGAGTCGAAGTTACAAGCTGGGCAGGACAGGACATCGTAATATTCGGTGTCGTCCACCAGGTCATAGTAATATTCGGTGTCGTCCTGAGCTAGACCAGTGAGAGGGTCGTCTATTTCCTCCATACCCAGCTGGACGTTAGCCAGCTCTTGTTCCAAATCCAGACATCTTTCCTGAAGAGACTTCTTCATGTGTACCTCTGCATCCAGCTTTTTCTGGGCTTTCAGCAAGTCGTTTACTAGTGACCTCATTTGTGATTTTAATACTTCAACTTCCTTTGGAGATTGATTGATCGGACTATGCAATCCCTCTACCGGAGCAGCTGTTTCAGCGGTCTGTTGTTCTACGTTGACGTGAGTCAGCGTACTTTTGGCATCCAAGGGCTGCTCTGTTGCAGTCATCTCAGTCTGTGTTGCCACCTCAGCTCTTCCAATAACCTTTGAGAGCTCCGAACCCCTTTCATTTGAATATTGAAGTTCGTGTTCAAGTTTTTCCCATTTCAGAGTCCTGTCCTTCAGCATATGCAGGAGTTGGCTGACCGTTAACTCCTCTGACATCAGACGTTTTGTGTGCTCCTGTTCCATTTTCTCCATCAGCTGCTTCTGTTGTCTTTCCAGATTCTCCAACTCTATATCAAAGAACTCTTTCGTTGCATTCAACTCTTGCTCACAACGGCGAAGCATTTGTTCTAATTGCTGTTGTAGTTTGAAATGGAGTTGAGTTCGAACCCGGTGTCCCTCAGAAATGGGCACATCAGTAGACTTGCCAGACTCAGAATCCACAGTTAAACTATGTTGTTGTTGCTCAGTGGAATTCTGTGCTGAAACTTTGTCTTTTGCACCTGAGTTGGGCTTACCATCATCCGTTCCAGAGTCTGGGCCGACTATCTTCACCGAGTTCTCACTCGTTATTGTTTGTAGGAAATGCCAGTCCATATTCATTTTCCTAATCCACTCCCGTCCTAGTAGTGGAGGACCTCCTTCAGATATCACATATAAGTCCATTATTTGACTGTCTTCGCCCTTGTGGACCACTGCAACCTCTATTTTCCCGATGGGGTACACTCTTTGCCCCGTGTATGTTTCCAATATAATCCCCGTATCCTGTAGGGGAATATGTTGGAATAACTTTCCGTAATCTTTCTTATTTATGACCGTCAATGCCGATCCAGTGTCCAATTCCAGTTTTACTTGGACTCCTTCTATCTGAAGAGTGACCCAAATTGTCTGGAGGTCTGCACCCTTACCAGCGTTGAGTACTCTTAAGCTAGCCAGTTCATTACTGCTAGCGTCTGAATCGGACTCCTGTTCGGTCACCTTGTGTACCTTTGCGTATTTTCCTTGCGGTGACTTCTTGTTGCTGGTCTTCTTCCCTGACCTGCATACTCTAGCTATATGTCCAAGCCTACCACAAGTTCTACATTCTTGGTTTTTAAACCAACACTGGTTCTGATCATGCGTTGTCTTTCCACAACGATAACATTTGCCAGAACTCACACCCAATTTGTGTGCACTGAGCTCCGGTGACCGTAGCTGCATTACTGCCGTGCCTCTCGCTGCGGCTTCGTGTGCTGCTGCCATAGTGACCGCCTTCTCAAGCGTCAGCTCATTCTCCTCGAGCAGTCGCTTTTGTGTATCCTGTTTAAATAAACCACACACAAATTTGTCTCGTAGTGCATCTGTCAATCCCGTTCCAAACTGGCAATATTTCGCTAATTTACGCAATTCCAGCAAATATTCAGCATTGCTTTCATGCTGTAGCTGCCTTCTGTCGTAAAATTTAAATCGTTCCGCTAGCATCAGCGGCGTGGGGTTTAGATGATCTTTCAGGACAGTAACAATCTCATCGAACGTCTTATCCGCCGGTTCATCTGGTGATAACAGGTGTTTCAATTGCCCGTACGTCTTCGCACCTATTAAATTTAATAATGTTAGAGCTTTATCTTGGTCACGAATTTTATTGGCCTTACAATAATTTTTTACTCTTTCAACATATATGGCCCAATCTTCGAGGTCACTATCAAAGGTGCTAATATTCCCGTGTTTAGGCATTGTAGATTTGCAATTTCTCAGATTTTATTTTCTTTACTTGTTATCAAAGATGGCGGCTTCCCGCTCTTGCCGTCGTCCTCCGCCCACAAAATGGCGGTTTTCCCGCGCTTGGCGGTCTTCACCCGTCCCCCGACGCCGTCTCCCTTCAGCCCTCGAGTGCGGCCCTTATCTTCGCCGCGATCGATAGCCCGCGCTGTGCACCGCGACTCTCGCACCTTGAGCTTCTGCAGCCACCGCGCCTTTCAGTCCGAGTGCGGCTCTTATCTTTGGTCCCGATCGCTGGCCCGGCTGCGCCCCTCACTTCAAAGCGGCCCGGCCCTTATCTGCCGATCGCTATCGCCCTACCTCTCTCTCTTCCCCAGTCCTGTCTTTACTCCGGTTCACAAGCTGATGGAGGCTTCAGGGTCCTAATGCCTGTCTCTTCCAGTCGCTGGAAGCTGTCAGGATTTCTGCTGCCCTTCAGTTTTGAGTGGGGTGTTGAGGATTGAAACCTCTCTTCAACGTCCTGTCTTTGGACGAAGCCGCCTGGAATAACTGCCGCAGGGTAAGAGCCTGACTCGTTGCCAGTGTTAAGTATGTGTATTGTATTGAACAATTAACACAAAGACTTAAACGTATAACTCAAACAGGCCTTTACTGGTTGGAGGTAGGGACTGCACATAGGTCTTTACTTCATGCCCACAGGCGGGAACTGAGGGGAGATCAGTACCCACAGTACTATTTATACCCCTATGGCCAGGAGTGGTACTGCGTATCACTACGCCCAACAAGTAGTGCAGTCCTGTCCATAGGTTCAAAGTAGCACACATATTACATACACAACATAAACAACTAATCAATTTTTTGAAAAAAATAAATTAATAAAAAATAGGGTCTAAAACTAAACTTACCATCCTGTAAATTCTTTAAAAATAACAAACCTGTGGAAAATTTTTTTCTACATTGTACTAAAAGCCCACTTACCTGAAAAATGAAATACTTACGTCTTGTTTTTCCACACGTAAAGACCGGAGGCCTTTACACTCGCGCAACTTTGAAAAAAAAAAGGAATTTTACTGCGCACGTGCTGCCTGTGCAGTCGCGCGCGTTCTGCTTCTGAACCTCTTCGTTCAGAGGGCAGGAAATGCCGGTTTTCCCCGCATGCGCTGTGCATGCTGAAAACCAGCATTTCCTCCGGCCAGACGCGTGAGTCCCCCCACCGTACTCACGGGTTGGGACAGGAATTACTGGCCCAATAACTAATTACAATTACAATTTTCGCTGTACTATATACATCAACTGAAATAATCATTTATAAGTTCAGACTTTGAGGAGGCTTCCTGATCCTGACTGGATAGCGCCTTTCTCGAGTATCCTGTTCTTGTGGCGGAGTTGATTCTGGCTCATTGTCATTGGTTGGTTCGTCAGCTTCCAATACCACTGCTTCTGAGGCAGACGCAATCTGTACTTCGGGTTGATTACCAGGTGCACCTGCTCGTGGTATGGGTTTGGCTTGCTCCTGTGACTATAGAATCTGGTCAGCATGGCGTCTCATGAGGCTCTCTCCAATGTCAACTGTGTACATTAGTGGTCCCTCCTGTGTGCATATCGTTCCTGGCTGCAATTTTTCTGTTCGGTAGTCGCGGGCCAAGACTGGTTGCCCTATCTTGAAGCTCCTGGTTGGCTTCTCATTCATGTGCTGGAATTGCTTATCCTCAACATCTCGTCTTATGTTTGGTTTGAGCAAATCCAGGCGACATCTTAGCCTTCGGTTGAAGAACATTATGGCTGGAGCTTGGTTGGTGACTGCATGTGTCGCATTCCGGTAAGCAAACAAGAAATTATCCACCTTGTGTTGTAGTGGTATGTCGTCGTTATGCATCGCCTTTATTGCCTTTTTAAAGGTCTGAACAAACCTCTCAGCCAATCCATTTGTGGCTGGATGATATGGGGCAGATGTGTAATGTTTCACCCCATTATTCCTCAGAAACCTCCGGAAATCCTCGGACACAAACTGTGGCCCATTGTCGGAGCAAATCTGTTCTGGCAAGCCATTCCTGGCGAAGATGGTCCGTAGGACTGCAATAGTTTTCTCCGTGGTGGTGGAGGACATTTTGATGACTTCTGGCCATTTCGAATGGGCGTCCACGGCGATTAGGAACATTGAGTCCATAAATGGACCAGCGAAATCAATGTGTACCCGTTGCCATGGAGATGAGGGCCACTCCCATGGATGTAGCGGGGCCTGTGGTGGAGCGTTTTGGACCTTCTGGCATCCTGTGCATCTCTTGGTCATATCCTCGATTTCTTTATCGATTCCCAGCCACCACACAAACGCCCTGGCTAGGCTCTTCATTTTTACCCCTCCCAGATGACCCTCATGAAGCTCATTGAGCACTCTATCTCTCAACTTGGGTGGAATTACCACTCGGGATCCACACATCAAGGTCCCCCGGCACACTGACAGCTGTTCTCTCCTTGGCGAGAATGCTGGCAACAATGAGTCGCCATGTGCTGGCCATCCCTTCATCGTCAAATCATAGACCCGAGAGAGTGTCGGGTCATTTCGGGTTTCCTTCTCTATACTTGAGTTTGTAACAGGTAGACATTCGACTATGGTCGCATGGAATATCTCAACAGGGTCCACTGCAGGTGCTTCCTCTACTGTAGGCAACGGTAGGCGCGACAGCCCATCAGCGTTTCCATGCTGTTTCGTACCCTTGTACTCTATGTCGTACTGATGTGCCCCTAGAAAAAGTGACCATCTTTGCAGCCGTTGCGCCGTCATCACCGGAACGGCCTTCTTTGGGTTAAAAATGGAGACCAGGGGCTGATGATCAGTCAGTAGGGTGAATTTCTGCCCGTGCAGATAGTGATTGAACTTCTTCACCCCCACACCAGGCTGAGGGCCTCCCTGTCAATCTGGGCGTAGTTACGCTCGGCTGAGGTTAACGAGCGCGACGCAAAGGCTATTGGCCCCTCTGAACCGTCAAGGAATTTGTGTGACAGCACCGCTCCGATGCCGTAGGGAGACGCATCACATGCTAACCGAATCGGTAGTGTTGGATTGTAGTGGCCCAATACTTCTTTTGAAGTGATTAGGCATTTACATTTCTGAAAGGCACGCTTACACTCATCACTCCATTTCCATGTGACTCCAGTTTGCAGCAGGGCGTTCAGTGGGTGCAGAATTGTAGATAAATTCGGCAAGAACTTATGGTAGTAGTTCACCAACCCAAGGAACGACCTCAGTTGCGACACATTTTCCGGTGCTGGAGCCTTGACTACAGCCTTATACTTGTCCGGCGACTTATGCAACCCTTCCTCATCAATCATGTGGCCACAATACGAGATTTGTCTCCTGAAGAACTCGCATTTGGGGTGGTTGGCTCGTAGCCCATATTCCTGTAATCTCGTGAGCACCTGCTCCAGGTTGGCAAGGTGTTCACTATCATTTTCGCCCGTAACCAGGATGTCGTCCAAATAACACTGGGTCCCCGGGATCCCTTGCAGGACTTGTTCCATCGCCCTCTGCCAAATAGCCGGGGCTGATGCTACCCCGAATACCAGTCGATTGCACTGGTAAAGGCCTTTGTGCGTGTTTATCGTGAGGTATTTCCTAGATGCTTCTTCCACCTCCATTTGTAGATACACTTGGGCCAGATCAATCTTTGTAAAGCGTTTCCCTCCAGATAGTGAGGCAAAAATATCTTCTGTCCGTGGAAGTGGATATTGTACTGTGTGCAGGACTGGGTTCACAGTTACCTTGAAGTCCCCACAGGTGCGAACCTTCTTCGGACCCCAGGCGTGCTGCTCAATGATTTCTTCATTACAGGAATGATGGGTGTGGCCCACTCGCTCCAGTCCACCTTGGACAGCACACCTGAACGCTCCAGACTCTCCAGCTCTGCTTCAACGGCTGGGCGGATTGCATAAGGTACCGGTCTGGCCTTAAAAAATTTTGGGTTTGCGTTATCTTCGATTTTTATCGTTGCCGTTACTCCTTTTAGAGTCCCAAGTCCTTGTTGAAACACCTCTTTTGCATGAGTTAGAATTTTTGACAGTCGTCCAGGTGTGACGTCATCATCCTTTTTGTCAGTCACAGTTAGCGCCTGAATGGAATGCCAATCCAATTGTATTTTTCGGATCCATTCACGTCCCAATAATGGTGGTCCTCCATCTTGTAGTATATATAGATACAGTTTCTGTGTTTCCTTGCCGTTGTATTTAACTGGCACCCTTATTTTTCCTCTGGGGTAGACTTTTTGCCCCGTGTATGTCTTCAATACAATGGACGTGTCCTTCAAGGGTATGTGTGAGAATAGCCACTCATAGTCTCGTCGATTCATGACAGTTAGGGCTGATCCTGTGTCCAATTCCATCTTTACTGGGGACCCTGCTATCATGAGGGTGACCCAAATGGTTCGGTGATCCTCCTTTGCGATCACGTTGTGTAACTTTAGGCAACTTAGTCTCCTGCTCCCGGAGCCATTATCACTCTCCTGATCTTCCGAACTACTGTCTGTCAATTTCTTTACTTTCTTGTACTTTTCCTTAGTAGTTCTTGTAGTGTTGGTTTTCTTTCCCGACCTGCAGACTCTTGCTATGTGTCCCATTTTCCCACATTGCCTGCATACTTTGTCCTTAAACCAGCAGTCCTTCTGATCATGGGTTGTTCTGCCGCAGCGATAGCACTTTTCTGCTCCATACGCCATTTCCTTAGCGCTGTATTCTTGTGGTTTCTGTTGTATTTCCGCAGCTCCCCATGCTGCTGCTTCGTAGGATACTGCCACGCTGAAAGCCTGTTCTAGTGTCAGGTCCTTTTCCGAAAGTAGTCGTTTCTGGGTTCCTTCACTCTGGAGCCCGCAGACAAACTTATCCCGTAAGGTGTCTGCCGGTCCTGCTCCGAACTGGCAGTGCTTCGATAACTTGCGTAGTTCCGTAAGATAGTCAGCATTGCTCTCATCTTTGTGCTGGTTTCTTTTATGGAACTTGAATCTTTCTGTTATCAGCAGCGGTGTAGGGTTTAGATGTTCCTGTAAGATATTGACAATCTCTTCAAAACTTTTCTCCATTGGTTTAGCTGGGGTAATTAAATTCCGCAATAGGCCGTACGTTCTCGCGCCCATCAAATTTAATAATACCGATGCCTTCTTTCCATCGGCTACCTCATTTGCCTTGCAGTACACTTCAACTCTTTCCACATACGTGGTCCAATCTTCTACCTCGTTGTCGAAAGCAGTGATACTGCCACTTTTCGGCATCTTGGGTGATTTAAAATGGCGCCTCCCACGCTTTTTCTTCTTCCCCAATGGATTAAAATGGCACCTCCCACGCTTTTCCTTCTTCCCCAATGGAATAAAATGGCTCCTCCCGCGCTTTTCCTTCTTCCCCTTGCTGCCATGCTGCTCCTAGCGTTCTACAGGGTAATGGCGGCGACCCGCGGCTTTGGCGCGTCTCACTTTTCCTTCCCTTCGTTTATTTTCGCTACGCTGCCTGGTTCTTGAGCACTGACCGCGCCCTGTGTGCTCCACCCTCTCTCTCTCTCTTTTCCTCCCGATGACGCTGCATGGCCCCTTTGCAGAGCCGCTCGATCAAGCTCGAGCCCGCCGCAGTCCGGAAGGGTCAGCGCACTACCTGCTACCAGCACAATTTGCTGGAACACCTTGACTGGGGAGGCAAGCCCAGCTCTCCACAGCCTCTCCTGCAACTCTCCGAACTCCGATGGATCCTTGGGCGGTTGCCCGCGGTCGACGCCCGTTGCTCTGACTTCGACCTCCAAGAAGCTTCTTCTCAGGGAAAGATCCCCGTGAGGTGATGCAGTACTGCAGGTGAGTTCGAACCTGTTCGTCGCCAGTATAGTGTCCGAGTATCAATAATACACGGACTGCAGGAGAACAATAATAACAGGTATTTACTGAACAGAGGGTAACTTAAGACTGAAGTACAGAAGCCTGCTATGGCTTTATATACAGGGGTGGTCACTGCCAGTACTGCAGTATAGAATCAGTTCTTCTCTTAAAGTTACATACACAACAGTAACGATGAGGGAGCGGGAAGAGAAGCCGTTGCAGGTGATTCTCTAGCTACGATTAGATAGATAAGAATGGAACCAGGCGAGTGCAGTCCCACCAAGCTGGATGACGGTGGAGAGGAATTGGAGAAGGATGGAGTAGTCAACCATGTCAAAGGCTGCAGACAAGTCAAGAAGGATGAGAAGGGATAGTTTACCTTTGCCACAGTCACAAAGGATGTCATTTGTGACTTTGATGAGAGCCGTTTCAGTACTGTGGCAAGGGTGGAAACCTGATTGGAGGGATTCAAACATGGAATTGCGGGAAAGATGGGCACGGATTTAGGAGGCAACAACACGTTCAAGGACTTTGGAGAGGAAAGGGAGGTTGGAGATGGGACGGTAGTTTGCAAGGACGGAGGGATCAAGGTTTGGTTTTTTGAAGAGAGGGGTGATGACGGCAGATTTGAGGGACAGAGGGATAGTACCTGAGGAGAGAGAACTGTTAACAATATCAGCTAACATGGGAGCCAGAAAAGGAAGTTGGGTGGTCAGCAGTTTGGCGGGAATAGGGTCGAAGGTGCAGGAGGTGGGTCTCATAGACAAGATGAGCACAGAGAGGTCATGAGGGGAAATCACAGAGAAACTGGAGAAATATGTGAGTTCAGGGCTAGGGCAGGGGGAAACTTAGAGGCAGTTTGGCCCGGTGGGCTAGGGGAAGGAAGGGAAGTGGCAGAAGCAACTGAACGGATGGTCTCAATCTTAGAGACAAAGAAGCCCATGAGCTCCTTACACTTGTTATCAGAGGTGAGGGTGGAGGAGACAGGGGAGAAGAGTTTAAGAAGATGCTTAGCAGTAGAGAATAGGAGCCGGAGTTTATCTTTGCATTCCAGAATGATTCTGGAACATTGAGCAATTTTGTCAGGCGAGGACAGGGCCTGATAATGCTTTATGTGGTCCAGCCAGATCTGGCGGTGAATGGCTAAACCAGTTGTCCGCCATATCCGTTCGCGTCTGCGTCCCTTGGACTTCAGGGAGTGAAGATGAGAGCTGTACCAGGGGGAGCGGCCAGGGTGAGAGGGTAATTGTTTTAATAGGGACTAGGGCATCAAACATAGTGGTGAGGGTGTGTTTGAGCAGATCGGTAGCTGCAGAAATGTCATGGTGAATGGAGGGCCAGTGGCTGGACAGTTGGGATTTCATAAGTGCAGTTGTAAGAGAGTTGGGAGAGAGTTTTTTCCAGGGGCGGACACAGAAGGAAGTAGTGTTGGGGGGGGAGGGGGGAGGTGGGTGGAAGGGGGGATGTCGGTGGAGAGCGATACGAGGAAATGGTCAGAGATGGCCTTATCTGCAATTGACACGACGGGAGTACTGAGGCCATGAGGGATGGCAAGGTTGAGGGGGTGGCCATGAATATCGGTTGGGGAGTTTACATGGAAGCAGAGATTAAGGGAGGATAGGAGGCTCGTGAACTCCGAGGAGAGAGAGCATGATGAATTGAGATGGAGGTTGAAATCACTGAGGATGAGAAGTCATTCGGTGCAGAGGCTGAGGGAGGAGAGCAGTGAAGATATCTCAGTAATAAAAATTTTATGGTACTTGGGTGGGTGGTCTGAGCAGGGCAAGTGGTGGAAGGTATAGCCAGGTGGGGAGGCTTCATTTAAGGGTAAGGTGTCATCACCCCTCAACCAAGTTTCTGTCAGGGCCAAGATGTCGATGCAATTATCCACGATAAGCTCATGGATGGCAAGGGCCTTGTTTGCAAGTGAACAGACATTCTGGAGGGAGATGCTGAGAGAATCGGTGATGGCTGCCCCACTGCTAGCATCCACAGGGTCAGCCTGGGGGCGTTGAGTTGGATGGTGAGGAGATTGGTAAGATTAGCCCCCAGTGGGCATGCTGGGCGGGAAAGTCGGCGAGAGAGGATGGGACAGTTGGGGTTGCTGCTCGTAAGGCGGCAGCGACGAGTGTCTCGATGGGCCCGTCGTAGGATGACAAGAGAGGCACAAAGGGAAGCTGTGGGCTTATCTAAGAGGGAGTGAAGCCTGGGATAGTGGCAGAAGAGTAGGAAGATCAAAGAGTAATGAAGGATTGGGGTAGGGATTTGGGAGGGCAGAGTATGCGAGAGAGCCGAGATGAAAGGAAGCATGATGAAAGGAGAGTGCTTTTAGGGAGGGATAGAGAGAAAAGGAAAATAGGGGGGGAAAAAGGAATGGCTCGGGTCCGGTGTAACTTGCGTATGAAGCTGACAAAATAAAATTTCAGCAAGTTCTGTGAGATCACCATTTCATAAGAAATTGCTTGTTAAACCTATTTGGTTATATAAACACATACAATTGCATTACTTGTCTCTGTGATGAAAATGATGCATGGCTCTTTTGGCTCATCTCCCTACCAAAGCAAAAAAAAATTGCTAAATACTTTTTTTGAAGAGAATGTCCTTTTAAAAGGTGTTTAAAAAACCTTTTGGGCCAGGGCCTTACTAATTTTCTTGCTACTCTTCTTCAGGACTCTCCGACGTACCATCATTGTCTATTTCTTCTACTGTTGTTGCATGTGTACTGGAGTCGCCAGTCTAACACTGACTGCACAGATGCACTAGCTAGGAAGGGAGCTTTATGCATTCAGCCTTGAACGTACATACCTCCTCTTCCAGAAGTGAGAATTTTAATATTTAGACCCCGTAAGAGCACGGTGTCCATACTCTGTAAGCATTTAAATGGACTTTAAATCTATTCATGTGGTGTCAAACTGAAGCAGTGTGAGACTACCTCCTCCAAGTCAGGCTTTATCTCTGGATTTACTATACAACTATAGTTTACAGATTCATCTAATTATAATATTTATTTAACTGAAACGTCTATTTCCAGATTGGGTCTTGCTATTACAGACCAATTATTCTTTGTAAACAGAAAGGGTAGCTGGTCCACTCAGAAGTAAAATCATAACTGAAGGCTGGGAACTTTTTTCTGGCTAGGATGTCACGTTACAAGACACACTCAAGTCCATAGCTGCGAATTCCTTTCTAGAAAGTGTGTAAAATGTGAGGCCAATAGTCGCACCTCTCGCACCACTCCAACTGAGACCACTTAATGCACAATAAGACCAGCATGCACCATAATTTTTACTGTTTCTATAGCAGGTACAACCAAATACTGCCCATTTACCCAGTAATGAATCAGTAAATGTGACTATGGAAAAAATTGTTTACATCTCCAATAGTTGGCTTTTACAACTGATCTCAAGCACATGCCAGCACTGAAAGGGTTACCATATTTCATGCAATAACATCATCATCTCTGTAATTTGTTACTTCTAAATGATAACTGACAACTGCTGAATGGAGAATGTTGCAGTAAATCAATCTGATTAATTTGAAACGAGTAAAACAAATCAGTTTCAGTAAAAACCTGTTTCTTTCCAATTTTCTGCCTTACTGTACTAAAGATGTTGGCCTAGAAATTCAGTTGTTAGCGCCAGCTTCTAGCGCCTTAGGAGGAGGAGAAGTGGGGCGCTAAGCGGCTAGCGCCCGGGTGCGGCGCGATCTGCGCCTCTCGCCCCCCCGTGCCCCGCAGTGACTGGGAACCATTCCCCTCTACCAGTCGCTGGGGGCGCCAGGCGCAAAGAAGGGCGGCGCCACTGAAGTTCCGGTTCGGGGCGCACCAAGGGTGTTGCACCATGAAATGACATCACAATCTGCGCGCGCAGCTGAGCGGGCGCTGCGGTTTAGCGCTGCCGCTAAATCTTGAGTGAAGTTCGCGAGAGGCGCAGATCGCGCCGCACCCGGTGAAAGGTGACCCGGAAGTGGGCACTCCACTCAAAGCGCTTCTACTTCTCACCCATTGCTTCCCCCCCTCCACAGGTGCAGGTGAAGCAATCTTTGGCAGGGCCTCACAGGCTCCAAATCCCAGAAAATGTCAGGCAAGAGCATCTCAGCTGTCAAAGCAGGGATCTGAGTAGCTTTCCTCTACTTCTGCTGAAGCTACATGGGTTGTACCACATAGAAGTAGTAGGAAAAGAAAGAGTAAAGCTTTTTAGTTGCACAAGGGTAAGCACATGGGTGTATGAGAAAATGTTATATTGTGAAGTTTCCGTTCTTTAGTAGAATCACATTAAGTTTTTGTCATGGCTCAGTCGGTAGCATTCTCGCCTCTGAGTCAGAAGATTTGCGCTCATAGTCCCACTGCAGAGACTTGAACACAAAAATCTAGGTTGGCAATCCAGTGCAGTGCTGAGGTATGAGGGATGATGTCTTTCAGATGAGATGTTAAACTGAGGCACCATCTCAGGTGGACGTAAAAGATCCCATGATATTATTTCGAAGAAGAGCAGGGGAGTTATTCCCAGTGTCTTGGCCAATATTTAGCCCTCAATCAACATCACTAAAACAGATTATCTGGTCATTATCACATTGCTGTTTGTGGGCACAAATTGGCTGCCATGTTTCCTACATTCCTACCGGCAAGGACTCGGTGGGCCGAATGGCCTCCTTCTGTGCCAGTATGACTCTATGACTTATGACTCTATTACAACAGTGACTACACTTCAAAACAAGTACCTCATTGGCTTTAAAGTGGTTTGGGACATCCTGATGTCGTGATAGGTGCTATATAAATGCAAATCTTTCTTTCATATAAAATGTATTACTCTGCACCACTTCCCTGTCTTGCCCATTCTTGGTTGCTGGGTGACAAGTCGGCTTTTAACTTGCTTGTTGGTGAATGGGAAGGTATGAATTGACAGGGACCAATGGGGGAGATGCGCAAGGAGTGATTGTTTGTTTACAGGACTGCTTTGTGTCAGTGGCATTGGGAAGGGTAGGAAGAGTGGTTATCGCGTGTGGTTCTGACATCAATCCACTGTTGCAACCTAAGTGAACCTTGGCATAAGGGCATCCCTCGCATCCCGGCAGCAATGTGAGCAGCTGGTGCTGCATTGCCCTCATCACCTTCCACCTCCTCTTTCAAATCATCCACAGACGATGTGTGCTTTTCATCTTGTTCCTTCTGCAGGTCCAAACCTTGTGCAGAGTGCAGCACACCACAACCATTCTGGACACCCTGGTTGGTGCAGGCTGAAGGGTGCCTCCAGATCTATCTAGGTACCTGAAGCGCATCTTCAGCATGCCGATGGCTTGTTTGATCACACATCTGGTGGTCATATGGCATTCATTGTAGCAATGTTTGGCTTCATTTGTTGGGTTTCTGATGGGTGTCATCGACCAAGTTTGAAGTGGGGTATCCCTTGTCTATGAGCAGCCACCCTTTAAGTGTGCTTGCAGGACTAAAGAAGTCAGGGAGCTTGGACTGCTGCAGGATGAAAGTATCATGGCAGAACCCCAAGAACCTTGTGCACACCTTTCTGTGATAGCACACCAGCTGCACATTGATGGAGTGGAAGCCCTTGCGTTACATGAATACTCCTGGTTGATCTGGGGGTGCACAGATTGCCACATGTGTGCAGTCAATGACTCCCTGCACCTGCGGGAAGGCAGCCAGAGATGCAAACCCGAGTACCCACTCATTCTGACTGGTGTCATTGCAGGCAAAATTCACATAATTGCCGGCCCTGGTAAACAAGTCATCAGTCACCTGTCTTGTGCATTTGTGATTTGCCGACTGGGAGATCCTGGATATTCTGGAAGGATCGGGAGGCAATAAAGTTGAGGGTGGTGATCACTTTCACAGCCACTGGTAATGCATGGCCATGGGTCCAGCAGGGAGCAAGTCTTCTTCTAAGAGGCTGCAGATATCTGCCACCACCTGATGCAACAATCTGAGCCTCCTGAAGCACTGCTATTCCAACATGTCAAGGAAACTCAACCTCTGCCTGTACACCCTGTGTTGTGGGCAGTGCCTCCTGTGAGCTGCACCCCTCTGCAGCTGCCCTCTCTGCTGTCCAGCTGCAGGTCTCTAAACAGCAGGCTGCTGCTGCTGCTGGTGGTGCTGGTCAGACAGCTCCTCCTCCGAGGTCCAATCGAAGGCAGCCAAGGTGCCACCTATTCTGTCTGATGTGATTCAGAAAACCTCAGTGTAAAACATAAACTCTCAGCAAAAGTAGCATGAACAAATCCTTTCTCACTAGTAGGTAAGAAAGCTGCTGTGAGTACTGAGTATTTATTGCAGTATTTCCATGCGTTCTAATCAGCCTCTCAATTGCCGTTGTGTTCTCGCCTTACTTTCAATGGCGAGTTTCATGAAGCCCGGGAAACCTGTGGATGTGACGTTAAAAGTGTGTTGGAATATCGCTCCAATTGAATGATTACCATATGTTAATAGGCAACCCGCCTATCCCAAGGGAGGTACGCGCAACCAGCCTAATGCGCCCGAGTTAAACGTGGAAATTGGCAAGTTGGAGCAGGCTTCCCGGTGCGCTCACATTTTTGCTGGATTTAAGCCCCACCCTCACTCAAACCCACATGTTCCTCCAGGTTAAAATTCTTCCCATTGTACCACTCGAAAGATTTTATCCTTGTTTATGTGTTAAAATAGAAACATTCTTGGAGTGTAAGATTCTACTTTGTCTGGATCTATGTGAATGCAATGGAATCACATCCATTTCAATTCACACCTCATCCAAATGTTTCTCTTTGTACAGAACTGGAGCTCTTTGAAACAGAAACCCAAACCACACAGGCTCAGAGTGCAAATAGAATAGGTATACTTTGTCACTGTAGATTAACTTTAAATACCTTACTAATATATTCGAACAAAATGATGAATTTGGTGGGCAGGCTGGTTCCGTCAGGCCCACACGGCCCCAGACCTCATTACAGCCTTGCTCCAAACATGGACAAAGGAGCTGAATTCCAGAGGTGAGGGGAAAGTGACTGCCCTTGACATCAAGGCAGCATTTGACCGAGTGTGGCATCAAGGAGCCCTAGTAAAACTGAAGTCAGTGGGAATCAGGGGGAAAATGCTCCACTGGCTGGATTCATACCTACCACAAAGGAAGAAGGTTGTGGTGGTTGAAGGTCAATCATCTCAGCCCCTGGACATTGCTGCAGGAGCTCCTCAGGGCAGTGTCCTAGGCCCAACCATCTTCAGCTG
Organism: Somniosus microcephalus; assembly: GCF_052327205.1. Lineage (NCBI taxonomy): Eukaryota > Metazoa > Chordata > Chondrichthyes > Squaliformes > Somniosidae > Somniosus > Somniosus microcephalus. The sequence goes on from NC_140993.1 coordinate 130,020,533, forward strand.
CTTCATCAATGACCTTCCCTCCATCATAAGGTCAGAAGTGGAGATGTTTGCTGATGACTGCAAAGTGTTCAGTTCCATTCGTAACTCCTCAGAAAATGAAGCAGTCCATGTCCACATGCTGCAAGACCTGGATGACATTCAGGCTTGGACTGATAAGTGACAAGTAACATTCGTGCCACACAATGCCAGGCAATGACTATCTGCAACGAGCGAGAGTCTTACCACCTTCCCTTGACATTCAACAGCATAACCATCGCCGAATCCCCCACCATTTACACCCTGGGGGTCACCATTAACCAGAAACTTAATTGGACCAGCTACATAAATACTGTGGCTACAAGAGCAGGCCAGAGGCTGGGTATTCTGTGGCGATTGTCTCACCTCCTGACTCCCCAAAGCCTTTCCAGCATCTACATGGCATAAGTCAGGAGTGTGATAGAATACTCTCTGGATGAGTGCAGCTCCAAAAAACACTCAAGAAGCTCGACAGCATCCAGGACAAAGCAGCCCGCTTGATTGGCACCCCATCCACCACCTTAAACATTCACTCCCTCCACCACTGGTGCACCATGGCTGCAGTATGTACCATCTACAAGATGCACTGCAGCAACTCGCCAAGGCTTCTTCAGCAGCACCTCCCAAACCACTACCACCATCCTGACTTGGAAATATATCACCGTTCCTTCAATGTTGCTGGGTCAAAATCCTGGAAATCCCTCTTTAGCAGCACTATGGGAGTACCTTCATCTCACGGACTGCAGCGGTTCAAGAGGGTGGCTTGCCACCACCTTCTCAAGGGCAATTAAGGATGGGCAATAAATACTGGTTTTGCCAGCGACGCCCACATCCCAGGAATGAATAAAAGTAAAGCTCAATTTTTGGAACACATTATACTCTCTGGGGTTCGAAAATGTGTTAAAAAGCACCGGAAAATGTCCGAACAAGTTTGGATTTTGCATTATTCAAGCTAGTTCATACTGCATAAAGAATTATCTCTGAACTGAATTAAATTTAATTGAATGACTTTAAAATTCAGTCACTTCCCAAATGTTATCAGTAATTATATCAGCAATCAATTGTGGTTCCACAATGAAGAGTGGTTAGAATGTGGAACTGAAGTAGTTGAGGCAAATCGCATAGATGCATTTAAGGTGAAGCTAGCTAAGTATGTGGGAGAAAGGAAGAGAAGGATGTGCTGATAGAGTTAGATGAAGTAGGGTGGGAGAAGGCTTGTGTGGAGCCAAATGGCTTATTTCTGTGCTGAAAATTCTATGTAACGTAATTCTACTGTGACTGGGAGCTGGCAGTGAAGCAGCATGAGCATATCTTTAGCAGTCCTACTTTTCCACTGAGATGGGGCCACTTGGGCCTCTGTTGCACACCATCCAGCAGTCTGCCAATAGTAACTAAAGGGAGACTGAGCTGGATTTGTAAGCAATCTTGGGACTTGAAGATGACTGGCGAGGAGTCAAGCACTCGATCACATCACCGACTGGGCTGCTTTTAGTGGCCACTAATTTAAAGTCATTGCTTATCATTGACTACAACAACCAGTGATAGATCACACACTTCCTTGGTCTTTCAATTAAGATTTTAGATACACTATTCAGGTGATTGATGGTGAGGCATAAATAACTCTGATGCTATCTTTCTATCACACCTCCTGGGCTTGGCATGTTTGGCAGGAAATGCCCTGGAGTAATTAGTTAATTAAAGGCAAATTAGTTAACTGGAAATAAATTGATTTAACAGGAATTAACTGGTTAATTTTGAAATAAATTCAATTCCCTGGTATATGCTGTGCAGCCTGACATAAAATTAGGATAACACTGCACAAAATATAATATTTAAAAATAAAATGGAATTTTTTGCAATTGAATATGTCAGAAATCAGAAATCTTTTGTTTGAAACCCATCACCCCTGTGCTCACTGACCTACATCGGCACCCAGTCTGGCAAAGCCTCGATTTTAAAATTCTCATCTTTGTTTTTAAATCCCTCCATGGCCTCGCCCCTCCCTATCTCTGTAACCTCCTCCAGTCAACAACCCTCCGAGATCTCTGCGATCCTCCAATTCTGGCCTCTTGCATATCCCCGATTTCCATCACTCCACCATTGGCAGTCATGCCTTCAGCTGGCGAGGCTCTAAGCTTTGGAATTCCATCCCTAAACCTCTCCGCCTCTCTAGGTCTCTCTCTTCCTTTAAGGCGCTCCTTAAAACCTACCTCTTTGACTAAGCATTTGGTCACCTACCCTAATATCTCATTATGTGGCTTGGTGTAAAAAAAAATTTGATAACACTCCTGTGAAGCATTTTGGGACGTTTTGCTACATTAAAGGTGCTATATAAATACAAGTTGTTCTTGTTGTTGAAACACTGTAACTTTAAGGCCGAAGGATGGTGAATGTGGAGTGCACCAAGATGCTCAGTAAGATTTCATCAATCGCTTGAATAATAGCTTATTTGAAGCAAAGTACATTGACCCTGAAATTCCATTGGGGTTCTACTGCTTCCTGCTTAACTCTGGCAGGAGACCGTGAAACCCCAGGGTGGACAAGGCCATTTTCCGCCATCTACATATTTTCTTATGTGTTTTACAGATGTCCAGCTGTAATTACAATAGAACTTTTGCGGAATTTCAAGGCTGACATTCTTTACAGCACCTTTATGTCAAAGAACCACTGTACAGTTCAGTTCTTTCTAACAGATAATGATAATGTTACAAATACTTCTGAAGCCTTCAAATGGGATGTTAATGCAGAAGGATGTACTTGCAATGTAAATTACTGTACTTATTTTCCTCTGATCACTCTGACACTGAATGAAGCTGCCCACCTTGAGCTTACCCTGCACAAGTTGATGAAGGCTGGGTATGGCTTTGAAGTCCCTAGAATTTCCTTTAGTTTCTGCCCAGTTCCCTTCTCCAGGAAACACCACCAATATAAAGGTGTCAGTACAGGGATCAGTACAGTGTCCCAGAGATGGTAAAGCACAGAGAAGACCATGAGATAGATTGTCATCTTCACTGCCTGGGCAATAATCTGGCGGAATGGATCGCCTGCCCTTTATAGACCCCACCTGATTTTCATTCTATTCATTTTTACAGACCAAAGAGGCTCTATCTGATTTTCTTTACCTATACACAATGTCTAAGATGGCAGTGGTTTTTGCTAGATACAGTAAATGTGAGTTGCAAGATGTTGCCACCTGCCCTGCAACTTCTTTACACAGCTTTGCCAGTTGCCCTAAAGATAATAACAGCTTTTAAATTTTTATGTGACTGAATGTTTGCATGTAGCCTCTGGTAACATAAGTCACATGCTCAATCAGCAGTGCACCTCTGCATTAAGCAAGTGATGGATGTCCTGTTCAGGCAGGCCTCAGATTTCATTACCTTCCCCATGGGCCCACCAAGGCAGAGAGATAGAGCAATCAGTCAAGTGGTAAGATGCCCCTAAGTATAAAGTGCCATTGATGTGACACATGTTCCTGTCATCGGCCACTAGCTGTACATTGATAGAGTGATACCCTTTTCTGTTGGTGAATATTGCTGGCACATGATTCGGTGCCCTAATGGCCACAAGTGTACAGTCAATCATGCCCTGCATGCGAGGGAAGCCAGCGACTGCCGCAAAGCCATGAACTCTGTCCTGTTGACTTTTGAGATTAGTGAGTGTTAAGTCTGTGTGTTATAATGAGAATTACTACACAGACCACAAGAGTAACTTTTAACAGGTCTTTACTAGTCGAAGGTCAGGGCGGAACTGCCCAATAAATCCTTACACAGCACTTATATACCGGTGTGGTCACCGCCGGTATTACAGTATACAGCAGCCAAGATAAAGTAGTGCAACCCTTAAAATAGTTCTCTTAAAGGTGGAACGGTTACATACACTACAATCCTCCCTTTTTAGCTTAACAGTATATATATTCCCCATTAAACATAACATCATAACATATATACACAACTTAATGTAAAAACAGTTCACAGATTCAGCCTCTGCGGAGGCGCCTCCTGCGTCTCCTGACTCGGTCCGGATAACGCCTCGGTGGTGTAGTAGTTCTCGGTGGTGTAGTAGGTTCTCGTTGCTGGGGTGACTCATCTAATAGTCCTTCACTGGACTTAACAGCTTGAACTTTCGTAACTTCAGAACCAGCATTGCTGACTTCTAAAGGCTCGAGTACCTTGGGAAGTTTTTCTACTTCCAGACTGATTTGGCTCAGTTCGGAGGGACCACGTGCATGACCTGGTAGGGGTGATAATGGTTCAGATGAGTCATCGTCTTCTGCTTCTTCTCTATTGTCTTCTATTTCCTCCATCACTTCAGCTTTTGCCTCTGCCACCAATCCCCTGAGTGGTTTATTACTGCTGACACTGCTCACAAAAGGGTGCTCTTTCTTCTTAGCTTTCAACTGATCGATGAATTTGACATATTCCCTTTCTTGCTCAGCTTTGATTCGTTTGGCCTCATCGCGCAGACGGTTTGTGTGTTCCTGTTCCATTTTCTCAATCAGCTGCTTCTGCTGTCTTTCCAGAATCTCCCACTCTGTGTCAAAGAACTTTTTCGTTGCATTCATCTCTTGCTCAAAACGGCGAATCATTTGATCTAATTGCTGTTGTAGTTTGAGATTGAGTTGAGTTCGAGCCCGGTGTTCCTCAGAAATGTGCATGTCTGTAGACTGGACAGACTCAGAATTCTCTATTAAACTATGTTGTTGTTGTTCAGTGGAATTCTGTTCTGATACTTTGTTCTCTTCTGCAGCATTTATGCACTCCTTCGTTTTTCCATCATTAGTCTGCAAGTCCATTTTAGACTTGTCTTTTGCACATGGGCTGGTCTTGCCATCATCAGTTCCAGAGTCTGAGCTGATTGTCTTCACCGAGTTCTCACTCTCTGCTTTGTCACTGTCACTGCTGCATATGCCCTCATCCAATATTCTGGACAATCGTTCAGGTTTGACATCTTTCTTTTTCTTTCTGGAATCTACCGTCATTGCTTTTAGGGAGTGCCAGTCCATATTTATTTTCCTGATCCACTCCCGTCCCAGAAGTGGTGGACCTCCCTCAGGTAGTACATGTATGTCCATTCCTTGGTGTGTTTTGCCCTTGTGTACCACCTTGACTTTTATCTTTCCGATGGGGTATACTCTTTGCCCCGTGTATGTCTGCAACACTATCTCCGTATCCCGTAGGGGAATATGTGTGAATAACTTTTTGTAATCTTGTTTATTCATGACCGTCAACGCCGATCCGGTGTCCAAATCCATCTTCACGTGGACTCCTGCTATCTGCAGTGTGACCCAGATAGTTTGTCGGTCAGCTTCCTTACTCACATTGTGAATTCTCAGACTACCCAGCTCCTTGCTGTTGGAGTCTGAATCCGAATTCTGTTCATCTGAACTCTTCTCAGCCACCTTATGTACCTTTCTGCACTTTTCCTGCGGTGACTTTTTGTTGCTGGTCTTCTTTCCTGACCGGCATACTTTAGCTATGTGACCAAGCTTGCCACATTTTCTACATTCCTGGTTTTTAAACCAGCATTGGTTCTGATCGTGTGTTTTCTTCCCACAACGATAACATTTCGTTGTACCCGAAGCCATTTGATCTACGCTGAGTACCGCTGCCTTCAGCTGCATTTCCGCAGTGCCTCTCGCTGCGGCTTCGTGCGATGCTGCAATAGAGACAGCCTTATCAAGTGTAAGCTCATTCTCTTCAAGCAGCCGCTTTTGTGTTCCTTCTTTCGACAATCCACACACGAATTTGTCTCTCAGTGCCTCTGTCAGGCTTTCCCCAAACTGGCAGTATTTCGCTAGCTTACGCAGTTCAATTAAATACTCCGCGTTGCTTTCCTCTTTCAGTTGCGTTCTCGCATAAAATTTAAATCGTTCCTCTAACATCAGCGGTGTGGGGTTCAAATGATTTTTCAGGACAGCAACAATTTTAGCGAAAGTCTGATCCGCCGGTTTAGCTGGTGCTAGAAGATGCTTCAATAGCCTGTATGTCTTCGCACCCATTGAGTTTAGTAAGGTTAGTGCTTTATCTTCATCTGATATTTTATTTGCCTTACAATATATCTCTATGCGTTCTACATACGTGGCCCAATCTTCAACATCGGGATCGAAATCGTTGATGTTACCACGCTTAGGCATCTTCGCAACCTTCTTGAGAAACACAAAGAAATTTTTCTTTTCTTTTTCTTTTCAAAATGGCGGTTTCCCGCGCTTGTCTTCTTCCCCCGCCTACGAAAATGCCGGCTTCCCGCGTTTTGCCTTTCTCCCCCACTGGCTGTAATGGCGATTGCCGAATTGCTGCGTTCGCCCTCCCCAGCGGTTTTCAAATCATGCCTCCCAGCCCCTCTTGCAGTCCGGTCCTTTCTCCCGGCTGCGGCTGAGTTCTCCGTGGTTTTTTTTTTTTTTTTTAATTTTCTCCCGCGCCTTACGCTGACCCAGTCACTGCGCCTCGCGGCCTCGGTAGCTGCCCGGCCTTTTTCACCGGTCGCGGTCGAGCTCTCTCTCGACGCTGTTGCGTCTCCCCAGCCCGCTTGCAGCCCGGTCTTTCGCACCGGCTGCGTTTGCATTCACCGCGGCTCCCGTGCCTTACGCTGCCCCAGTCTCAGTGCCTCTGGCCCCGACTTCTGTCCGGCTCTTTTCCCCGGCCGTGGTCGAGTTCTCCGCCCTTATATCCTCCGTTTTTCCCTCCCCTACTTCACAGCCACCGTGGCCGACTTGCTGCTCGTCGCTGATCGGCTTACCCACCACCGTGATAGAAGGGATGATCACTGCCTGTTGCTGATGGAAGGCTTCATGTCAGAATTCTTCCTTTGCTCTGCAGACCCGAGTCTTCTCTCAGCAGATTGATGAGGGCGGATGCCTCCTCTCGACGCCTGTTAAACTGCCTTGGATGTATCTCTGCCGCAGGGTAAGATCGTACTCGTCGCCACTGTTAAGTCTGTGTGTTATCATGAGAATTACCACACAGACCACAAGAGTAACTTTTAACAGGTCTTTACTAGTCGAAGGTCAGGGCGGAACTGCCCAATAAATCCTTACACAGCACTTATATACCGGTGTGGTCACCGCCGGTATTACAGTATACAGCAGCCAAGATAAAGTAGTGCAACCCTTAAAATAGTTCTCTTAAAGGTGGAACGGTTACATACACTACAGTGAGGAAGGTGATCTACTGCTCGGCCCTGGCAAAGAGGGTGTCGGGCATCTGCTTTATGCAGTTCTGAACTGCAAACTGCAAGATTTGGCTGATATCCACTGTTGCAAACTGAAAGGATCAAGTGGCATAAAAATTCAGGGCTATGGTGACTTTGAGGGCCACTGACAAGGAATGCTCCCCTAGTCCAGTAGCCAGCAGGTCTTGTTGCAGGAGGTTGCAGAGGTCTGTGATAGCCTGTTTGGAGAAGCATAGCCTTCTCCTGCACTGCTCCTCAGTTAGATCCAGGAAGGTGAGTCTTGGCCTGTAGACATTGCTGGGTATGGTCTCCTGTGCACAGCTCCCCTCAGCTGATGTATTCTGGGCAACCCAACTGCTGGATTTGGTGCTTGCTGAGGCTGCTGCTGTTCCTCTTCCTCCAAATCTTCTTCTATCCAGAAGAAAGAAGCAATAATAGCTCCCATTATAAGAGACACCTGACTAAAGCTTTGTACAGCAACAAAAGTGTAGAGGTCGTGATCTGGACACTGGCAACACTCCTGGAAATCTAGACAGCAAAAGATCCTGGGACCAGTGAGCTGCAGGTGAGCACCCTCTTTCATAGTGTTCAGGCGCTCTCAGATACCAATCCCACTCGGTCTTGTTGGCGGATTTGAGAGTTGATGGGGCATCCGCGATTTGTAGTTAAAATGCAATGGGGCAGGTTTTAAGTAGGACCGTGCTTGCCTGGGGTGGGTGCCTGACACGCAGCCACAAACAGGTCAGTTAAAATGGTGCAGGTGCGAACAGTACATGACAGGGACGAGGCGGCCACAGATGTGACTTTAACTATTCCTGCTGGTTGGTGGGTTAAAAGCGACCTATAGTTTCTGTGTAAAGCTTTGTTTTGTGATATTGTCCTACAGTAAGTAAATGAAAGCGGCATGGACCCATTGGGCCGAATGGCCTGTCTCTGTGGTGTACATTCTATATAATTCTATGTAATACGGCGGATGTTACAGATGTGGAGAAGGGCTACAGCAGAACTTTGACGTCTTGATTACATAATTCACCTAAAATTGTTCGCAGCAAAAATGTCATGGCAACCAGTTGGTCTGAATAATTGGGCTTTTATAGTCAACTGTGGAAAATTTGGATTACAACATTTCTACAATTTTAACAAGGAGGGTTAATGTGGTGGCAAAAGGGCATGACTGGCATCACTTTGAGTGGTTGAAACCATACTGCCGCTTCCCGTATAAGTGGTGAAGCAATCTCATTGACCAGTAGCCTCTGCTGGCCGTGTACCAAAAAGAATCTTAAAACAACTGTGTCACTTGCAAACAGCAAGCCAGGGAAATGTGGAACTGAGCTTGCACTTGCACGTAAGATCAAGCTGTTGTTTTAATTTTATGCTAAGGCCTATCACTGAGCTCCTCTGATGACTTAGCGGGTAAATGCACTGCCTGTTGTGGCAGTGAGCCATACAAACCAAGAAGGTCTCAGATCCAATCCCTATCACATGATTAATAAGCTGATCTCAGATGTGGTGGCAGATGGGGTTGTACATTTAGCTTTAGCATCTCTGGGCTGAAGAGGAGAAAACATCAGCAAGGGTCTTTGCTCCTGATCATTATCACATGACTACTGCATGAAAGTACACCTGCACGGACTTCGTGTATGGTCATTAGATGATGAAAGGATTGAGATATGCAGTGATGCCCTCTGCAGTTGATTAACCTGCTCATTCGCACCATCTAGACTCACATATGAAGAATGGTGACTTCGGTGAGGTACTGGGGGTCTGCTACTTCTAAGATCTGGCCATTGTTGATGACTGTAGAATCTACTTCTGTGATTTTGTGTATTGTCAAATAAGACAAGCAAATTTTTTTTTAAATTGGCATAAAACTGAAACATTCACGGTACAATACTTTATTTGATTGATCCATTCTCTCTGCAATGGTCAGTGTGCTTGGAATGTCTGTCAGTACATCACACATTGTCTGTTGCTCCTCAATAATTATCCTTTTCATCATGGCAGACTGGTCACGAAAGTAAAAGCCCATGGGATCCAAGGCAAAGTGGCAAGTTGGATCCAAAATTGGCTCAGAGGCAGAGGCAGGAAACAAATGGTAATGGTCGAAGGGCGTTTTTGTGACTGGAAGGCTGTTTCCAGTGAGGTTCTGCAGGGCTCAGTACTGGGTCCTTTGCTTTTTGTGGTATATAGCAATGATTTAGACTTGAATGTAGGGGGTATGATTAAGAAGTTTGCAGATGATACAAAAATTGGCCGTGTGGTTCATAATGAAGAAGAAAGCTATAGACTGCAGGAAGATATCAATGGACTGCTCAGGTGGGCAGAAAAGTGGCAAATGGAATTCAATCTGGAGAAGTGTGAGGTCATGCATTTGGGGAGGGCTAACAAGGCAAGGGAATACACAATAAATGGTAGGACACTGAGAAGTGCAGAAGGTCAGATGGACCTTGGAGTGCATGTCCACAGATCCCTGAAAGTAGCAGGATAGGTAGATAAGGTGGTTAAGAAGGCATACAGGATACTTGCCTTTATTAGCCAAGGCATAGAATATAAGAGCAGGGAGGTTATGCTTGAACTGTATAAAACACTAGTTAGGCCACAGCTAGAATACTGCGTGCAGTTCTGGTCACCACATTGCAGGAAGGATGTGATTGCACTAGAGGGGGTGCAGAGGAAATTTACGAGGATATTGCCTGGGCTGGGGAATTTTAGCTATGAGGAAAGAATGGACAGGCTGGGGTTGGTTTCTTTGGAACAGAGGAGGCTGAGGGGAGACCTAATTGAAGTGTATAAAATTATGAGGGGCCTAGAGTGGATAGGAAGGACCTATTTCCCTTAGCAGAAGGGTCAATAATCAGGGAGCATAGATTTAAAGTAATTGGTAGAAGGATTATAGGGGAGTTGAGGAGAAATTTTTTCACCCAGAGGGTGGCTGGGGTCTGGAATTCACTGCCTGAAAGGGTGGTAGAGGCAGAGACCCTCATCACATTTTAAAAGTACTTGGATATGCACTTGAAGTGCCATAACCTACAAGGCTACGGACCAAGAGCTGGAAAGTGGGATTAGGGCGAATAGCTCTTTGTCGGCCGGCATGGACAAGATGGGCTGAATGGCCTCCTTCTGTGCTGTAAATTTCTATGATTCTATGATTCTATGAATGGTCCTCGGGGTACAGCATCTTTGTCCAGCTGAGCGGAGCCTGGAGGGGGCTGCGCCCTCCGACACAGACTCTCCACAGGTTTCCCTGCCACCACCATCTGCTCTTGCTCACTTGTGAAGTGTGAGTCACCAGGTGAAAACCCAACTATCTCTCTTACTTGTCCCACCGAAATGTGAGTATCTGAGCTGGTGCATGGTCTGCATGAGTCCTGTAACACTGCACCCTCAGAATGAAAGAGCTCCTCTGAGGGTTCATCGTCTGCGAGGTCCACCCACTACTGCTGCACGCATGAAGTCCCTGTTGGAGAGAAAAGGTATGAATTAGTACTGGCAAGGTATCATTATGAGCATGATCATATTTCATTCGCTGTTGAAATCAAGTCAACATGACTGAGTGCCATATGACATGTGGGTCGCTGATATTTAATTGCGTTACCGGGTAGCTGGGAGGTCCCCGTCTCCCCATCTCCGACAACCAGGGATGTTGAAATGCCACTGATCTCCAGTGCTTCCTCCTCTGCAGTTGCCAGCTGTGAGATCTGTGGAGGACCACCTCCAGTTCGCTCCCTCTCCCTCGTGTTCTGTGCTCTCTTCTCTTGCAGTGGGGAAAAGAGCAGACCTATGAGTGACTGTAATGGCATGTGTTCACCCGATGGATGCAGTGCATTTGGTGAGGATGACTATCAGGGAGAGGCATGAAATTGCATAGGGGTGAGGGTGAGTGGCAGAAATGGCTGGATAGATGGGCAGAAGAGAAAGTGCATAGAAAGAGATGGGTGCACTTGCATGGTAAGTGGGTGTGAGGAGTAATGTGATGGAGTAGGCGTGACAAGGCAGAGTGAGAGGGGGGGTGTTGCACACAGCAGGATGTAAGTGGATGTGCAACTGCACTCACCTTTCCTGACCTGGTTAGGCTATTAAAGTGCTTCCTGTTATGTCTCAAGAGTTTAATAACCTTGCTTGTATAACAATTAAAAGAGTACGCAGGAGTCAGAGTTCCGTTCACAGCCATCACTTTCCAGAATCTTCTCAACTTCCTGCACTCTATTTCCCATAGTGCATTGCACATCACAACTATGGTAAGCTATGTGGGACAATTCAAATACAACATTCAAAATACACAACATCTCCTCCCCTCTTACATTAGATGTCCCAATAGAACCACAAAATTTAAAAACACAATAATGAGACAAAATTTTTAAAACACAATAATAACACAATAAAACACAGATAAAGGATAAGCCTCTGAACTATAAGTTCAAACGTATAGGGGCCCGCCGCTCTCTGGTAGGATACCGGCGGTCAACCTGGCTCTCCAGTTCATTGTCTCTCACAGGTGACATCAACACAGGTGTAGGTGACTGAGGTGCCTGTATACAGGTCTCCCTTGCTGATGAGATAGGGGCTGAAGCGGTTGCTTCCTCAGAAGGTGAGCCTCTCGGTGTAGAAGGCGGATGACCCACAGCATCGCCCAATGGCAGATAAACTGCTGTTGGTGGTTCAGTGGGTGTTGCTGCACTTCGTAGAAGCTGATCGGTGTGTCTCTTCCAGACAATGTAGGATACTGGACCAGTCTGTGCAATGACAGTAGCAGGAACCCACTTAGGTCCACCACTGTAGTTCCATGCCAACACATGTTCACCTGGACTGAAGACTCTGCCTTTGGAGCGCTGTTCACATCGTTTGATCTGCTTGTCCTGCTGATACTGTACCACGTCTTTCACCTTTGGCGGTTTCAGCAGGACAAAGTTGGTTCGTAGCTCTCTTTTGAGCAGTAGAGTGGCAGGTGATGCTTTTGTGGTCGCATGTGGTGTGTTCCTGTAACTCAACAGGAAACTATTCAGGCGCTGATGAAGCGTTCCCTGGCCTTGCGATGCCTTTAGAGAGTGTTTCATGGTCTGAACAAACCTCTCAGCTAGACCATTGGTCACAGGGTGGTATGGTGCAGCCCTGATATGTTGTACGCCATTCACCTGCAGGAATGTAGCCATTTCTTGTGACACCCACTGTGGACCATTGTCTGAGACAAGTTGCATCGGAGATCCAAATCAGCTGAACACATCACCTAACTTCTCAATGGTCTTCTCAGCGGTGGTGGACCTCATTATAACAACCTCTGGCCACTTACTGTGCGCACCAACAGCCACCAGGAACATTCTCTCCTCGAATTGACCTGCAAAGTATACATGAGTGCGGTGCCATGCGTCCTCCGGAAAGTCCCAGGGGTGAAGAGGTGCAAGCTGTGGCATATTACGAACTCTCTGACATGAGGAACAGATTTTAGCTTTGTCCTCAATCTGTCCATCCATACCCGGCCACCAGAAGTAGCTCCTCGCTATTTCTTTCATACGAACCATTCCGCAGTGTCCGGAGTGTAGTTGCTGTAACACTGGTTTCCGTAGCGATGGTGGAATAACCACTCTCCTCCCCCACAGCAAACATCCAGACTGCACCGACAGTTCGTTTCTCCTTAAGTGATATGGTTTCAGGTTTGGGTCATCGCTGTCAAGCTTGCCCCTGACGATAATGTCCAGCACTGCAGACAACACTGGGTCATTTCTGGTGTTTCATCGGACCTGTGTTGAAGTAACAGGTGCATTCTCCACCTGCCTAAAATAGCAGATGTCCATGCTATGCGTCATAGGCTTGGTGACAGGCAGCGGCAACCTGGAAAGACTGTCAGCGTGCCGTGCAGGTCAGACTTGCGGTATCTAATGTCAAATGTGTGTGCAGACAACAGCAGCGCCCACCTTTGCATTCTGCTTGCAGCAAGTGACGGAATCCCTGTATGTGGCCCGAAGATGGTCGTGAGAGGGCGGTGATCTGTTAGTAGGGTGAACTGTCTCCCGTACAAATATTGGTGAAACTTGCGAACACCAAAAACGATGCTCAGTGCTTCTCGTTCTATTTGGGCGTAGTTTCAGCTCTGTTCAAAGTCCTAGATGTGAATGCTATCGGCTTCTCTTCTCCGTTTGGCATGATATGAGAAATGACCGCTCCCACACCATATGACGATGCAACGCAAGCTAACTGTATTGGTAATGAAGGGTTAAAATGCGTCAAAGCCTCTGACTTCAGGAGCGTGTCCTTTGCTGTCATGAACGCCTCCTGGCACTTGTTAGTCCATTCCCACTTCTTGTCTTTACATAGAAACCAATGCAGCGGCCTCAGCATCGAGGCTAGGTTCGGTATGAACCATCCATAGTAGTTCAGTAACCCTAGAAAAGAACGCAGCTGGCTGATATTTTCAGGTGCTGGGGCATCCACGATTGCCTTGGTCTTGGACGGTGCCTTGTGAAGGCCTGTGGCATCGATCACATGACCGAGGTACTCAACTGATGCCTGAAAAAAATCGCATTTATCCCTGCGAACTCTGAGTCCGTAATCCCTCAGTCTCTGTAGCGTTGCGTCCAAGTTACGCAGATGGTCTTGGTCATCGCACCCAGTAACTAAGAAGGGTTTCGACCCGAAACGTCAACTCAAATTTCTCTCCACGGATGTTGCCTGACCTGCTGAGTTTTTCCAGCATTTTCTGTTGTTATTTTGGATTTCCAGCATCTGCAGTATTTTGCTATCGTATCATCTAAGTAGCACTGGACTCCAGGCAATCCACTAAGGATCAGGTCCATAGCACGTTGGGAAAGCGCTGGAGCTGATGTAATTCCGAAAGGAAGTCGACGATACCTAAATAGGCCCTTGTGCGTCACAATAGTCAGCATTTCTTGTGACTGTTCATCCACATGCATTTGCAGGTAGGCTGGACAGAGGTTGATTGTGCTAAACTTCTGGCCCCCAGCAAGTCCCGCAAACAAATCATCAATATGGGGGAGCGGATATTGCTCCACTGACAATACAGGGTTAACAGTTACTTTAAAATCTCCACATATCCTAATTCCACCCCCTTTCTTGAGCACTGGTACAATGGGCATTGCCCATTCACTCACGCTGACTGGTTCTAGTACTCTGCTTTCAACTAGGGCTTCTAAGTCAGCCTCGACTTTTGGTCTGATGGCATAAGGTACGGGTCGTGCCTTCATGAACTTGGGTTTGCTATCCTGCTTAATACGAAGCTTCACAGTAATATCTTTCATGCTACCCAGTTCTCCATTAAAGACTTCTGCATGTTTCTTTAAGATGGCGGGTAAGCCTGGATCATTGTGTGACATCATGTAGACTGATGACCAGTCTAATTTTATCCTCTCCATCCATGAACGTCCCAGCAGGGAGGGGTAGTCTCCTTTAACTACGTAGAGTGGTAACTTCCTAGTTTGTCCATTCAACTGAACTGTGACCTCAGTGATACCTCTCACGGTTACTCTTTCACCGGTATATGTCTTTAACGCTAGGTTAGCTGGCTGAAGTGGAAGGTGCTTTAATGTCTTTTTGTAGACTGTCTCTGACATAAGAGATACTGCTGCCCCGGTAACGATCTGCATTTGCAAAGGCTGCCACTCTAGCAAGGGTGAGACCCAGTAGCCATGCGAATCCCCAGCTATAGTCACCACGTTCAGTGATAGTTCCTCCTCTGAAGTGTCACTTGCCTCTGTTTTGTCCTGTTCTACAGAGCGGACATGCTTCTTTATCTTTTGTCTGAATGTTTTTTTTCTTCCTTCTGTCTTTGACGTTTTCTCTGTGTCCTTTTTATTTCTGCATGCACGCTGAATATGTCCCTTTTTACCACAGCTGTGGCAATCCATGTCCACACACCAGCATGCAGACGCAAGATGCCCCGTTTTGCCACAACGGAAGCATGGCCCTTGACTCTCTGTTCTTACTTTGTGCACTTTTTCTGTTGCACCCAACTGTTGAGCTTCCTTAGCTGCCAATTCCATGGAAATACTGATTTCAATGGCCTTTTGTAGAGTCAGATTACTCTCTGTTAATAGTCTCTTCTGTATGGCTTCTGTTCTCATACCACACACTAGCCTGTCTCTTATAGTATCATTTAGCACGTCATTAAACTCACAGTGATCTGATAGTCTTTTTAGTGCAACTACAAACATGGTCACTGTTTCTCCTTCTTCCTGGTTATGCCTGTGGAACCTAAACCTCTCAGCTAGGACTAGGGGTTTGGGTGAAAAATGCCCTTTTAGTATCTCCACAATTTCGCTATATTGTTTAGTCCCTGGTTTATCTGGATGCACTAAAGTACGCAAAAGATTGAAAGTCTTTGGTCCCTTCACACTTAACAATGTAGGTATTACTTTGATCCCTCCAATGTCATTTGCTTGTATGAAGTATTCAAATTGTTCTGTGTATGGGCTCCATTGTTCGACATTCTCATCAAACGGTCCAATGTTACCGATAATTCCAGCCATTTTCCTTCTCTCAGGCTCCTAATTATCATTCACTAAGGATCCTTCCAATGTTGAACTCAACTAAAATCACTATCAGTTATTTAGTGCTTCAATTCACAGATCGATTCACAGTTGAATAAATGTCCTTCCTGATTTATTCACTTTAATTAACTGTCCACGGCAAAAATAACAGTTTTAAACACGTAAAACCCGACTATCTTTCGCACAGCAGAGCCACGTAAGTTCAGACGTCCTCGTCGCCACTTTTGTTATGTCTCAAGAGTTTAATAACCTTGCTTGTATAACAATTAAAAGAGTACGCAGGAGACAGAGTTCAGTTCACAGCCATCACTTTCCAGAATCTTGTCAACTTCCTGCACTCTATTTCCCATAGTGCATGTGGGACAATTCAAATACAACATTCAAAATACACAACACTTCCTGCTCTGATGCCAGGAGCGTGGCACTAGGCTCCTTCTGCTGACCTCCTGGGCCACCTCCAGTCATGTCTTCTTTGTGGCAGCAGCAGGTTTATTCCTCCCGTTGCTGGGGAAGAATATCTCTCTCCAGCTCCTTATTGCCCCCAGCAGTACATTGAAGGAGGCATAATTAAAGCAGGGCGCAGGCCTTTGAGCGTCCTGAGTCTATTGTGAAATTGCTGTCTCTGTGCCTAACCGCTCAACTCCTCCAAATTCCATCTTTGGATTGGTCCCTTAAATACAGGAGCTGAGAAAGCATCATTTAAAAAAATTCATTCATGGGATGTGGGCGTCGCTGGCAAGGCCAGCATTTCTTGCCCATCCCTAATTGCCCTTCAGAAGGTGGTGGTGAGCCACCTTCTTGAACCAGTGCAGTCCGTGTGGTGAAGGTATTCCCACAGTGCTGTTAGGTAGGGAGTTCCAGGATTTTGACCCAGCGACAATGAAGGATTGGCAATATACTACCAAGTCAGGATGATGTGTGACTTGGAGAGGAACTTGGAGGTGGTGGTATTCCCATGCACCTGCTGCCCTTGTCCTTCTAGATGGAAGAGGTCGCGGGTTTGGGAGGTGCTGCCGAAGAAGCCTTGGCGAGTTGCTGCAGTGCATCTTGTAGATGGTACACACTGCAGCCACGGTATGCCGGTGGTGGAGGGAGTGAATGTTTAAGGTGGTGGATAGGGTGCCAATCAAGCGGGCTGCTTTGTCCTGGATGGTGTCAAACTTCTTGACTGTTGTTGGAGCTGCACTCGTCCAGGCAAGTGGAGAGTAGTCCATCACACTCCTTACTTATGTCTTGTAGATGGTGGAAAGCCTTTGGGGAGCCAGGAGGTGAGACACTTGCCGCAGAATACCTAGCCAATGACCTGCTCTTGTTGCCACAATATTTAAGTTAAGTTTCTGGTCAATGGTGACTCCCCAGGTGGGGGATTAGGCAATGGTAATGCCATTGAATGTCAAGGGGTGGTGGTTAGACTCTCGCTTGTTGGAGATAGTCATTGCCTGGCACTTCTGTGGTGCAAATGTTACCTGCCACTTATCAGCCCAAGCCTGAACATCGTCCAAGTCTTGCTGCATGCAGGCTTTGTGAATGGCGCTGAACACTGTGCAGTCATCAGCGTACATCCCCATTTCTGACCTTATGTTGGAAGGAAGACCATTGATGAACCAGCTGAAGATGGTTGGGCCTAGGACATTGCCCTGAGGAACTCCTGCAGCGATGTTCTGTGGCTGAGATGACTGACCTTCAACCAGCACAACCATCTTCCTTTCTGCTAGGTATGACTCCAGCCAGTGGAGCGTTTCCCCCCCCGATTCCCATTGACTTCAGTTTTATTAGCCATGCAGGTCCACACCACGCCCACTGCCACACAACCAATGCCAAACCTGGAAGTAAATGATAGTGAGATGGCTGCGTCAAAATGCTACAGACAGATGCACTGAACTTACTTCCAGGTTTCCCACGTGATATTGGAACCCCCCTCCTCCCCCCACCCCACACTCCCAACGCACCTCTGAATTAATATCAGGGCCATAGAATTAATAATCAAAAATGTTCTTTCCTCCACGCCTGAAAGCCTCGACTCCTCACTCAAGTAACGAATACTCATATGTGATGGTGGATAGTGAAGTTCCAAAAGACCATTCGGTTGAGGGGAACATTACACTTGAGCCCCATCCTCTCCTCACTAAATATCTACAGACACATTTCTAGCAGAGATAATGAGCAACAGGAGGAATCCTGCCCGATTTCCCCTCCCTAACCAATGGACACTGAGGCCCATTGTAATGCTTCTACTGCCTGGTTGAGACTAGCTAACTCAACAAAGATCAAAATGTTTGGCCTTTTTGGCATCAATGGCTCAGCTACTCACTGCACATGCTCACTGAGCAGTAGGGAAAACCTTGGAAGAATTTAGTTTACACTGAACTAACATACAAGTTGTGATAAATCCATGTAGTGAAACAAGAACTCGAAGAGGCAAGATATTAGAATTGGTCTGTATACTTTATTAACAACTGCGTGGCAAACATACTGGCCTGCATCCTGCATCCTGGCATTCCACCTTTGCTGACCTTGACAGGAAGCAACCCCCTGACCTTAACTAGTGGCAGCACTAGCTACAGCACCACCTGGTGGATAACCTTAATCATAACATTCCAGATTACTATATTCCTCCCACCTTAAGATTTCAGTATGAATTTCTTAACAACCAACCATTCCTAAGGGTCACATAAGAAGTCTCCATTCACTATGTTCCATACTTGACGAATCTAACAGGTCAGTATCAATCTCTCTGGTGGCTTGTGAGTCCTTTGTGAATGTCTAACAGTAAAGTCCCTGCTTGTTTGTGGTGAAGCCACCAGCTGCTCCTGAGCAGTGCTCAGAGTATCTGACTCTGCAACGATGGTTTCCTCTTGACGAATAGGTTCCTGTGGAATTGTCACTGTCCATGGTGGTGGCACCACAGGTGCACTTGGATAACTGGGGGCAACCCTGTCCTCAGCCATTGCATCTGGAACCTCAATTTCAATTTCCCCTTATCTGGTAAGTATCTGATCTACATGTCTGCGTACTACCCTACCATCTCCCAACATGACCATGTATGATACTGGACCTGTCATTGAGTCTATGAAGCCAGGAATCCACTTTGGTCCATAACTGAAATTCCTGGTAAGAACCGCATCTCCTTCTCCAAAACTTCGGCTCCTTGTTCCTTTTTCATGGTTCTCTTTTTGTTTGTTTTGTCTGTTTTCCATTTTCCTTTTCAGGCCTGGGTGGACAAGGTCAAGAGTGGAGCGTAGTCTACGACCTAATAACATCTCAGCAGGAGAGAGTCCTGTGGTGGATTGAGGTGTTATTCTGTAGCTGAACAGAACCCGTGACACTTTGGCTGCTAAACTCCCTTCTGCACTTTTTTTCATCATCTCTTTAAATGTTTGTACGGCTCTCTCCGCAAGTCCATTTGAGGACGGATGATATGGAGCCGAGGTCACCTGCACTATGCCATTTTTTTTCATGAACTCTTTTGTCTCTGTACTCACAAAACAAGTGGCATTGTCACTTATCACGATTTCCGGTAGCCCTTGATTACTGAAGCTCTGATGCAGGCAGTCTATAGTAGTAGTGGCGGAAGCTGAATTAACAGGATAAACATCCATCCATTTGGAATGTGCATCAATGATTATGAGGAACATCTTCCCCATGAATGGACCCGCATAATCTAAGTGCAATCTTCTCCATGGTTTATCCGGCCACTCCCAGGGGTGGAGAGGAGCCACTGCT
This sequence comes from Somniosus microcephalus, assembly GCF_052327205.1. Taxonomy (NCBI): domain Eukaryota; kingdom Metazoa; phylum Chordata; class Chondrichthyes; order Squaliformes; family Somniosidae; genus Somniosus; species Somniosus microcephalus. The sequence goes on from NC_140993.1 coordinate 130,039,939, forward strand.
GGTGCCTTCCTGTGTACCTGATGTTGGTGAAAAATAAATTCACTCGAGTCTGTCTTAAAGTAAAGGTACACAGTTTATTAACAGAACGTTCTGGGAGAAGACCATAGACCCCGCGGTCTAGTGATACACTTCTCGTTCTCTCTTGGTTGGTACAGCTTTTTATTCCATTTTCATCCAATCACATTGTATTACAATAATAATCACCTGATCACATACGGTTTATTTATTCTTTTCAGTATTAGTCATGCTTGTGTGGTTAAAGGTTAGTTACATCTTACTATGCCTTTGGTCACAGGTCAAATTCCCATGACCCCTATATTCTGCTGTGTCTATAAATTTAGCTAGAACAGCACATTTCTTATCGCTTACTCAGAAAGCCTCTAAAATGTTCTTTGTTACATTAAACACACACATTCTGTCTTGTCCCGCAGCTGCATCTTATCTTTGTTTTGCAGAACTTCTCTACACACTATCCTTGTGCAGGACTAGCGAAAGTAGCACTTTTCCAGTCTGTACGGGTTTAGTTCTGCCTTTTTACGTAAGACAGTTGTTATTGTCAAACTTCTTATCGCCACCTGGTTTCATTTAGCTCTGGCTCATCTGCACATGACCCCCACTCCTTTGTCTGATTTTAATTCTGCCGGCACCACTTAGTTAAGTGGTTATCTCAGCTGCCTGTCTGCATCTGTAATTCTGAGAGGGTTCATTTTAACCCCTTCAGCTGACAAGTGCTGCATGTCTTGACTAGATTTTCTATCTCCTCATCTAGCTTTGGCCACCACAAGTAACTCCTAGCCAAGGCTTTCATACGCGAGGCCCCAGGATGACACTGATGTAGTTGCTCTAGGATAGACTGTCGTGCTGGCTGTGGAATAATCACTCGTGCTCCCCACAACACGCAACCATCCTGCACACTCAGCTCTGTTTTCCTGACACTGTAGGGTGTGAAGTCAGTCCCTTCCGGATGTTGTGGCCATCCCCTCACCACATATTCTCAAACTCTAAACAGTACGGGATCTTTACCTGTCCATGTTCTTACTTGCTCTGCAGTCACAAGTGCCGTGTCAGTGTCCTCCAACATCAAAACTCTGTCCTCTGGAGCTGCAAGGATAGGTGTGCCTGGCAGTGGAAGACGGCTCAAGACACCTGCATTCCCATGGTACTTGCCCGCCTTGTAGACGATGACATACTCATAGGCCCTCAACGTCACTGCCCACCTCTGGATCCGGGGTGACACCATCTTTGGAACTGCTTTCATTTCATTGAAAAGAGAGATAAGAGGTTTATGATCGGTGCATATGGTGAACTTCCTGCCATATATGTACTTGTGGAACCTCTGTAACCCAAATATTACTGCTAACCCCTCTTTATCTAACTGGGAATACTTTTTTTTCACTGGTGTTAGAGTTCGGGACATAAACCCTTTTTGGTCTTTCAGTTCCATCTTCCATGCGGTGTGAAAGAATTGCCCCCACCCCGTAAGGTGAAGCGTCACAAGAGAGAATGATGTCTTTCTCTGCATTGTAGTGAACCAGCGCATGCAACGACAGCATCAGTTTCTTGGACTGTTCAAATGAAACCCCCTGCTCCTCTCCCCACTGCCACTGTGTCTCCTAGTGCAGTAGTTTGTGAAGCGGTGCTAACACTGTTGACAAGTTTGGTAAAAACCTGTTATAATAGTTCAGCAGTCCCAGGTAAGCTTTTAACTCAGCCACATTGGTAGGAGCAGGGGCGTCCTGCAGTGCTTGTACCTTCTCCTTGATTGGATGGAGCCCGGTGGCATCCACTCTGTGTCCCAGGAACACTGCCTCATTCCCCAAGAAAGTGCACTTACTCCTCTTGAGCCATAACCCTGCCCTCTCCAATCTCTGTAGTACCTCTCTCAGAGTGCTCAGATGCTCCTGGTCGGTTCTTCCCGTCACCAGAATGTCACCCAGATAGATGGAAACATGCGGAATCCCTTGCAGTACACCTTCAATTGTCCTCTGGAAGATAGCTGGACTAGATGAGACACCAAACGGTAAGCAGTTATATGTAAACAAGCCCTTGTGTGTATTTATGGTGACATACTTCTTTGATTCGTCATCCAGTGTAATCTGCAAGTATGCATGACTCATATCCAACTTTGTGAATTTCTTTCCTCCAGCCAGGTTTGCAAAGAGATCCTCTGTTTTGGGAATAGGATACTGCTCTAATTTGGACACCCGAATGACCGTCAATTTATAATCTCCACAGAGTCTTACCGAATTGTCCAGTTTTAGGACAGGTACTATGGGAGCTGCCCATTCTGAACATTTCACTGGCTCCAGTATGTTCTCTCTCAATAGACAGTCAAGCTCATCCTCTACCTTTGGTTTCATGGCATAAGGCACAGGTCGTTGTTTAAAAAACCTTGGCGGTGTCTCCTTGTCGATATAAATCTTAGCTGGGGGGCCATTAAATGTGCCAAGTTCCTCCTTGAACACATTCTCATGTTCACTCAACACTTCTTGCAAAGTCAACTGTTTGCCCTCATCTATTTGATTTACTGCTCCCCAGTCTAATTTAAGTTCTTTTATCCAGCCCCGACCTAACAGGTTTGGTCCGGTACCCGATACTATGACTACAGGTAGCTGTTTCACTGTGTCCCTGTGCTGCACAGTCACATTAGCTGCACCTAATGTCACTACTTATTCACCTATATATGTTTTAAGATGCAGAGAGCAAGACTTTAACTCTGGAACTTTTGCACGGTTCCACAATTTTGAGTACTCTGCCTTGTTCATTATGGTTACACCGCACCCTGTATCGACTTCAAAGTTCACCTTAGAGTCATTTACTGTCAGTTGCAATGTGATAGGAGCCACTTTTGGAATGTTCTCTAACATGCTATATATTATGAACATGTCCTCTTCTTCCTCAGCTCCCCCGCTGATGTGGTGTGCTCCATGTTTTTTCACTTCTCTTCCTGGGTTTTGCTTTCCTTCCCCTTTTGGTTTGGATTCCTCCACAGGTGAGTTTTCCCTGCATGCTCGTTTAATGTGTCCTTGTTTCCCACACTTGTGGCACTTTTCCTCCAGAAACCAGCATTCACTCACCAGATGATCGCCCTTGCATCTATAACATGCCTTCACATGCTCACGTTGTGGTTTCTGACGCACGTTTAACTTGTGCACAATAACCTGACCTGCAACTTGCTTAGCATTAGCCCTGTCTGAACCCTGTATTTCTTTTACATCTCGGTTCGCTGTCTCTATGGCTTGAGCAAGTTCCAAAGCTTTTTCATAAGTAAGCCCAGTCTCGGATAATAATCTATGTTGCATTCGGTCGTCCATTATTCCACAAACTAGCCTATCTCTCAGCATTTCCTTCAGGTTGTTCCCATAATTGCAATCTTGTGCCAATTTACGCAACACCTCTACATAGTCCATTACACTCTCGTCCTCTTTTCTGTTCCTTGAATTAAACTTGAACCGCTGTACAATCTCACTAGGCGTGGGGTTGAAATGTTCTTTGAGCAAGGCCACTAATTCAACAATTGATTTGTCTCCAGGCTTTTCAGGACTGAGCAGATTCTTCATCAAATTGTAGGTTTGGCTTCCCACCGAACTAAGCTTTCCTTTTTCCGGCATCATTTATTTCATTTGCTTCAAAGAAATAACCCAAAACTTCACAGTATTCTTCCCAGGTTTGTGCTTGAATATCAAAAGCGGAGACTGTTCCTACCGTGGCAGCCATGCTTCCGTCCAATTTGCAGCTAACTTTAGCTCGTGAGTTTGTTCTTTAAACCTCGTCGCCAAATGTGATAAATCCATGTAATGAAACAAGAACTCAAAGAGGCGAGATATTAGAATTAGTCTGTATACTTTATTAACAACTGCGTGGCAAACATACTGGCCTGCATCCTGCATCCTGGCATTCCACCTTTGCTGACCTTGACAGGAAGCAACCCCCTGACCTTAACTAGTGGCAGCACTAGCTACAGCACCACCTGGTGGATAACCTTAATCATAACATCCCAGATTACTATACAAGTATATTTAAAACATTAGAATACTGCATTTCATTCAAAAGATCTGGAAATTTGTGGGATGAACAAACAGCTTTTGGAGACTTCATTTCAGTCTGATTCAAGCTCAGCCAAGGCCATCAAATCTCAACATAACCAAGTCCAGAAAGTTCTGTCCTTTTACCTCATTGCAATGGAAACATTTTGTACTAGTTCCAATTTCTTTCTCCTGGAAAAAAAACTGAAAACCTCCAACCCAAACCAAGGAAAACTGATTTTCTTTGTTCACTGTACCAGCCAAGTCTGGAGAAGGAAAGTGCGGGCGTAGGGAGGCGGGGGAGGTGGGGTGGGGGGGCGAAGGGGTGGGTGTGGTTGATGGGGCGGTGGGGGGGGGATTTTAAACTTGGCAATACAATTTTCTACATTATGTTTGAACAGATCTGAATTTACAGCACTCATGTTAAACAGGAACGTAATGAATGCTGGAATAGCTCCCATTGTTGAATCAGAACAGGAAGCTTACAAAGGAACTTTACTTCAGAATATGGCTTCATCAAGTACACTATGAAAGCAAAAGCATATTAAAACACTTCACTATGGGATTTGGAGCTCCTTTTTTGATTCTCCACTACAGGTTAGTGAATGAAATGGTGCAAACACCACTGAATATTCAAATGGATATTTAAAACTTAAAAGTTTTGTGTAGAGTTCAATGACTGTGGAGGAAGGGGTCATGTAACGGTCACGCTGTAATTTTGGTTTAAAGTTTATCCTGAGTTTAGGGCATCTCACTTCAGTTACCACTCACTTCATGTCAGAGTATACTGAAAAATTAACCCTTTAAATCTATATGTACAATTGCATAGAACAGATGGAATAGCAACATGATAAGATATTTCAGCTGAGAGACAAATGGCTAAAATGGGTACAACAGTGTAATGGTTATGTTACTGGACAAGAAGTTGGAACATGGTTCCAGAGGCATCAGCAAGCCTCTGATACTTCATCCAAGTGACCATTTTTATCTGTGAGACAGTGAGTGTCAACAGGGTATTTGACCATGGGGGTCATCACAGTTAGGCTCAATCTGACCTCATCAAACAGTTGCATTTGTGCACTTTCCAGCAAGAGTCATTGGCTAGTGATGAGAAGTATAGCTGATTTCTTCCCTCCTGGCCAGAGTTGCTGAGGTCAATTGGAGCACTGAAGGCCTGGATTAATGATCCAGAGTTTTTTTTATATGTTCATGGGATGTGGGCATTGCTGGCAAGGCCAGCATTTATTGCTCATCCCTAGTTGCCCTTGAGAAGGTGGTGGTGAGCCGCCTTCTTGAACCGCTGCAGTCCGTGTGGTGAAGGTACTCCCACAGTGCTGTTAGGGAGGGAGTTTCAGCACTTTGAGCCAGCGACGATGAAAGAACGGCGGGCGATATATTTCCAAGTCAGGATGGTGTGTGACTTGGAGGGGAACTTGGAGGTGGTGGTGTTCCCATGTGCCTGCTGGCCTTGTCCTTCTAGATGGTAGAGGTCACTGGTTTGGGAGGTGCTGCCGAATCTGAGTTCAAACCTCACCATAGCAATTTGAGAATCTGAATACAGACTCAAAAATCAGTAAAAGTGACAATGGCACTGTTGGATTGTTGTAAAAACTCAACTGGTTCACTAATATCCTTTTTGGGAGGAAACCCACCATTCTCACCTGGTTTGGCCTATATGTGACTCCAGTCTCATGTTGTTGACTCCTAACTTCCTTCTGAAGTGGCCTAGCAAATTACTACAAAGAGTGCCACACAAATTGTAACGATTCAAGAAGGCACACCACCAACTTCTCAGGATAACTAGGATGGACAATGAAAAGTGGCCTTGGCAGTGACGCCCACATCCTGAAAGCGATTTTTTTTAATTGAAGGTGGACGATGGTGCTTTGAGACTGGTGTCATGCAAGTCAGAAAACACTGACTACAAGGCCAAGATTTTGTGTACTAATATGAGGGTGACAATTTATATATTTCCTTGCACAATGAAACCCAACTATTCCCATTAATAGAAAATATAATTTTGTGTTGTACTCTCTGCTTTATAGCCCAGCTGTCTATTCTGTACACCCACTCTCTATACTTGTTAATCTGCAGAAAAGATAGGGAAAGTCTGTGCTGAGTTTGCAGATTTCAGCAGTTGAAGTGCTCCAATTGGCCTCAGCAACTCTGGCCAGGAGGAGAAGAAAATTAGCCATACTTCTCATCACTAGCCAATAACTCTTGCTGGAAAATGCACAAATGCAACTGTTTGATGAGGTCAGATTGAGCCTGACTGTGATGACCTCCATTGTCAAATACCCTGTTGACACTCACTGTCTCACAGATAAGAATGGTCACCTGGATGAAGTATCAGAGGCTTGCTGATGCCTCTGGAACCGTGTTCCAACTTCTTCAGGGGAAAGGAGAGAAAATTGAAAAAAATATACTGACAAATCCCCTTCACCCTGAAAACTCCACTGAAACACAAGACAAAAAAAGAAAGGTGCTACTATATACCTTCAGCTAACAAGTCCAAAGTCCATATCTTCTTGATGGATCGATGGAAGGGAAAAGCACTTTGAAAAAACAGAAAGTAAGTCAAGAAGAGCATGAGAATATTTAGGAACAGGAAAAGCCCATTAAGCCAACAACCCTTTTTGATAGACTAACGCCTCCCACCCGACATAAATGACAAAGGAATGAAAATCGAGTGCTGAAGTGCCAAATTAGGATTATTATCTGGTTGAATATAATTTTGTTTTAGTTCTCCTTTAGAATAACTTACACACGCAAAAAAGTCTTTAAATCAACATTATGAACTTTGCTCTTAGGTATATATTTGTACCGAAAATGGGCAAATTCAAGGTACTGGCCGGGAAATTGGAACTATTAGCGCCGGACATTAAGGCCGGTTTGGAAGAAAAAATGGCGGCTGCCTCGTTTCTGCCTGTTTTCGGCGCGAAACGTGATGGCCGCCATTTTGGGCAGGTCGGCAGTGCTGCCATTGCCTGTGCTCGCTTCACATAGTTAAATGATCCAGGTCGTGCGTCAATCGGAGTGCAACGCTGAATTGATGCACGATCTGAGGTTTTGAACATTGCTGCTCTCCAAACCACGCATGGCAGAATGTGCGTGCAGCAGTACGACAGGCCCGCTGCCAGCGCTTCTTAAAGGGACACACACAACTTTCAGGTAAGTTTAGATTTTCACTTTTGTACTGGTTTCTTTACATTTTATTGGAGTAGTGGCTTGGTGCAAGACATTAAAAAAGTTGTTAAAGTGTGCAAGGAGTGCAGTGAGTGCTGCTGGATGTTTACAAGGATTTGGCTCTTAAAGGAAGGCTACTTGCTCCCAGTCCTGGGGACTCTAGTTGCAGTCCCCCTTGGACTGCAGTATGACATGGAGATGGAGCAGAGGCAGCAAAGGGGATAAGCTGCTCGCAGAGGGAGGAGGAGGAGGAAGAGGAAGAAGCAGAAGTGGAAGAAGCAGAAGAGGAAGAAGCAGAAGCGAAAAAAGCAGAAGAGGAAGAAATGGATGGAATGAGGCAACCCAGACAGCCCCTTTCTGGCTGGGATATCCGGGATCGAATCAACCGCCTCCGGTATCAGTGACCACAACCCCAATTCCCATATCAACATGTGTCCTACACCTTACCTTCCCTCTGTTACTGACCATCACAGCATCTTCTTGGCCATGATGTTGAAATAAAAACCACCATAAAGCAAACTTTCCAATCCAACTTTATCCATATATGCATCCAATATTACATAAAAAAATCAACTAATCACCCTTGTGCATTCCCTTAGTGATTGTCTTGCATCTGCCTTTGCCTATCCTACTGATGTCACACTGTGCTACCTGAGTGACGGCAGCACAGCTGGTGGAAGGCTGCTGACTTTTAGTGGGAAAGACTGCAGCTGGCCTTGCAGGACGACCTCGAGGAGCTGGTGGCTGGGAGTGCAAAATCGAGTGACAATGTTTCTTCTTCTTCTTCTACTCTCTCCTCTCCCTCTTCTTGGTCAGCCACTGGCTGGGCAGGCTGGATTTGTTGGGTGTCTGAAATGAGGGAGGCAAAAGGGTAGGGTTGTGGTGAGGGGAGGTGGGTAAAGCAAGAGGTGCATGCTTACACCACGTGCAGCTTGTAAATCAGAAGATATTGTGGGATGAGGGGTAAGTGGGATGTGAGGAGGATAATGTACGAGGATACCAGCATCTTGTATTCTTTTAACTTCTTTGGGCACTGGAGCAGGTCCTGGAGTTGACACTTCTGGCAGTGACAGCCTCGGCGATCTGGTCCCACACCCTTCTTTCCAGAGGACTCTTGGCTTCCTGTGTGTAGGGGACCTCTCTTCCAGTGTTTGCCCCCTGCACAAAGCTGGAGTGTTGCGTCCAGGACACTGTGTGCCCTTTCCTTGGCCTGTTCAGCCATTTGTGTTAGTACTGAAGCAGTTTTACCATTTTTGAACAGCAGAAGGCGGCTCACTTTTAAGAGGTGCAGACTGCCTAGTGCTGAAGTAATTTAAAATTTTTTATCTGCAGAAAGCAGCTCAACTTGAAGAGCTGCAGACTGCCTTTAAGAGGAACAGGCCAAATTTAAGTAAAGCTAACCTCGCTCCAGCAATGTGAACTTCGGCCCCCTGCTGAGCGCCCATCCTGTTAGCAACATGTTCAGTGCTAGGCAGTGCGCTACAATCATGATAATTTGCAGGCAGCACGAAGTTGATGTGCATTTTGAACAGGTGCGAGCATACCTCACATTGAGGTGCACGCGCCCTTTTTTTGTTGTTATCAAATTTCCCGGCCACTGTGTCCAGTACTGAATCAGTGAGTCAGTGAATGTAATGAATACAGTAATATTTGCTGCCCCATTTTTTAACTCTCTGGTTCCCCCAGCAGTTTGGCATTATTTCGATAGCTATCCATAGGTCAAGGTCGAGACCGCCTTGAAACAACTGGGATTGTTTTATTTTAGCACTGAGTGGCACTTTAGGTTCCTTCCCATCATGCTCAGGGCTGGGAAACAGGTGACATTTGGAAGCTTGCCATCAAGAATGAGGCCAGGCGTCCTCAGCTGCAGCAGAACTTATCACATTTGGTATTACAGCCGTTTCCTCCAGAAAGTCCAGGGTCATTCTGAATTGCTGTAGACGAGTCTGCCTGCATCTCAGAGCAAGAGTCTAGAGGATTTTACAGATTCGTTTTTTTCTGGTACCTGTCTTATCCAATGTAATATTTGAATTGTTTACTTGTAACAAAGACTTTCCTGTCTGATCTCCTTAAATTTTACTAACTGAAATCTCTGATTCCATAGGTTGATGATTAGTCTAAAAGCAGAGTAGAATTTCAGGTTCCCAAACCATGCTGCTCCCTTGTCAGGCCCGATAGTACTTCCTTCCTGCCCTCTCATGACTTCCTGCCTGAGGCCTTATCACTGCAAAAAAATGTTATGTACTTGCTGTATGGCAGAGGTTGGTTGCAACTCCTTAAATGGTAATCTTAGCCTTGACTATGAAGTGAAGGAGTAACTTTAAAATAATTGTCATCATATTTGAGGTTCTGATGATATAATTTAATGAGTGTTTTCTCTAATTTAATATGAAATCTCTGCAGATGTAAACATTAAAATGTGTCACAATGTTTTGTGTTTGTTAATATTCCATTGTGTTTATTTTTGACTTGTAACATTGTTGCCAGATTATAGCCTGTCTGTTCCTGATAGTAGCTATGTTTGTGTTAGGGCACGGGTCAATCTGATAACAGTTTGTAGCATCGGTATGATAAGAAATGTTTAAAATGGGAATGATCCAGAACTACTAATCTTCTGACAAAATCACCACACAATAAACAAAACCTTTTCTTAAAAGAACTTCAAGGTTTAAACGTAAAATCGTGATATTGAATGACTGTAGTAATGACTTCTGAGTTTTTGTGTACTTACCAGGGTAATGTACTGTACTCTACTAATAATCCAGGGAATACGAGTTCAAATCCCACCATGTTAGTTTGAGAATCTTAATTCTGTTTAAAAAATCTGGAAATAAAAAGCTGGTATCAGTTAAAGTGACCATGAAGCTGTTGGATTGTTGTAAAAACCCAACTGGTTCACTAATGTTATTTAGGAAAGGAAACATGCTTATATGTGACTCCAGTCCCACACCAATGTGGTTGACTCTTAACTGCCCTCTGAAGTGACCAAGCAATCTACTCAGGGATGGACAATAAATGCCGGCCTTGCCAGCGATGTTCACATCCCGAGAATGAATTTAAAAAATACTGAAAGCATACTTAAACATGCCTTCAAAATTTGGCTGATAACACTCCTGTGAAGCATCTTGGGACATTTTACTATGTTAAAGGTGCTATATAAATGCAAATTGTTGTTGCCTTAAGTTTGTAAATATTTCATAACTTTCTTACATTTCCCATTGCATTGCAGTATTTAGCACAAGTCTGGTATTTTAAAATTACTTGTGCAAATGTTCCTTCTAAGGCTTGCAACAGGCCATTTTTGTTGCTGGCCCCCATTGCTGTCCCCGGCCCCCGTGAAGTCCCCCCCCGCAGGGTGCCAGCTGCTCTCCGTGAGCCCGGCACTCCTCTTGAGTGCCGGGCTCGTTTGCCGGCACACCCGGTCCCTGGTGGCCCAGCTGGGCGCTGGGACGTGCAGTGCCAGGCCCCTCCCCTTTAATAAGGGGAGGAAGGCCTGCAGTACCGCGGCGGATAGCACCGCAATATTGGCTCGCAGCGCCCCAAGAGGGACGCGGGGCTCTTCCAGTAGTGCCCCTCCTCCCTCTCGGGGTGCTACCTGCGAAAATCGGCCACGAGGGTATTAACTTTTTCGGGGCGCTAAAATTAGTGCCCCGGCGAAGGTAGCGCCCCCAAAGGGGGCACTACCCAATTTTTACCCCATACCTATTCTTAAACAGTCTCCCATGTTGAAGACAATAGCGTCAATTTTTGTATGGAGCATATATCAAGCGGGAGGTGGGCAGGGCATCAACACCAATGAGGTTGCAGGAGGCTGATCAATTTTTGTTGTCAATCCTTATTAATATTGAATGAGTGAGATGCCAGCACTACTTGAGCTCCTTATAGGCAGCTCTCCAACTGGGAATGTGGGAAATCCAGTGGGGTGACTGTTAAATCCGTGTATCTTGATGTTGTGTGTCCTTCAATAACTACACAAGAGACTGCAGAGAACAATCAACAGGTGTTTACTGGATGAGGGTTACTCTAAAACTAACTGTACAGATCCCTATTCAGGGTTATATACCGGTGTGGTCACTGCCGGTACTACAGTATACAGGAGCTGTAAAAAGTAGTTCTCCCCTTAAAGGTACATACACTACAATTCCTCCCCTTTTAGATTAACAGTATCATAACATTCATTTAACAATTAAATATCAATTAATTACAATTAACACTTTTAGGCCTAGAAATTCAGTTGGGCGCGCCAGCCGTTAGCACCTTAGGAGGAGTAGATCTCGAGCGCTAGGCGCTTAGCGCCCGGGCGCAGCGCGATCTGCGCCTCACCCCAACTTCAGTACACATTTAACGCCGGCGCAAAGTCTTAGCGCGCGCCCTGCTGCGCGCGCAGATCATGACGTCATTTACTAGTGCAACGCCCTTTGTGCGCCCCGAACCGGAACTTCACTCGCGCCGGGCCACTGTGCGCCGGGCGGCCCTAATGACTGTGAAGTGGAACGGTACACAGCCGAGGTGGGCCGCGGGGAGCGCTAATTAAAGGGCACTTACCCTGCACTATAAAGGCCAGCCATTTTGCAGCATTCACTCTTGTGCAACGGTTTTTTGGAGAGAGACCAAGGAGGAGAGCTTACTGGTTTGGACCAACACTAGGACAGGTATTTTTGGCTCAGGCCAGAGCTTAGCAATTATCTTTGCCTTCATTGAGAGCTCAGTGTTTGCCAGCATATAATGGGGGCTGCATTGGGTGCCAACGCTGACTTTCAGCCTTATGCCAGAAGGGCTTACAGACGCCGTGAGAGAGTGGCAGCCCTGGCTAGACGCAGAGGGGGCAACAGGCGTCGCCAACTGAGGCCTTACCCACCCAGGGTATACCGCCAGCAGTCCTCCTATCTGACCATGTCTGCCGCGATGTGTGTAAGGAGGCTGCGATTCAGAAGGGAGGTGGTTGCAGACATCTGCCAGCTGCTTCAGAGAGATCTGCAGCCACAGCTGATGCGCAGGACGCCTCTGTCGGTGGCAGTGAAGGTGACGGTGGCTCTCAACTTCTATGCCACCGGCTCCTTCCAATCCGCTGCTGGGGACATCGCTAACATCTCCCAGTTCGCCGTGCATTGCTGCATCCGCCAGGTGACCGAAGCCCTTTTCAGAAGGAGACATCAATTCATCTCCTTCCCCATGACCCTGGACAAGCAGCAGCAGCGTGCAGTGGGATTTGCAAGAATAGCGGGCTTCCCCATGGTGCAGGGCGCCATTGACTGCACGCATGTGGCTTTGCGGGCACCTCTGGAGCATGCCGAGGATTACCGCAACCGGAAGGGCTACCATTCCCTCAACGTACAGCTGGTGTGTGACCACAGGCAGCGCATCCTAGCTGTCAATGCCCGCTTTCCAGGCAGCAGCCACGATGCCTTTATCCTGCGACAGACAGCTGTGGCTGACATGTTCCAGGCACAGCCTCCCCGAAGAGGATGGCTTATCGGGGACAAAGGCTATCCTTTGTGTACCTGGCTCATGACCCCGCTCCGCGCGCCCACGACCCCTGCTGAAGAGGCATACAACGAGAGCCATCAAGCGACTAGGAACATCATAGAACAAACAATCGGCATCCTCAAGCAACGGTTCCGCTGTCTCGATCGCTCCGGGGGAGCCCTCCAGTATTCGCAGGAGCGAGTCTCCCAATTCGTCGTCGTTTGCTGCATGCTGCACAACCTGGCTATCCGCAGGACTCAGGCACTGCCACCTCATGTTGGACCCCCACCTCAGGAGGAGGAGCAGGAGGAGCATGAGGAGGAGGAGGACGAGGAGTACCAGCCCAGGAGGGAGGCAGAAGGTCCAAGGGCCGCCCGTCGGCGGCTTATTGAACGTCACTTCTAGGCCCCCTGTCAGGCAATGGCTTGTGCCAATGAAAGAACATGATTGCAGCCGCTCCGCAAGCCCTCAGCCGGTTAAGGCAACAAACACTTCAAAGATCAAACATGGACAATGTTAATAAATAAAATGCTTTATTGTACAAACTCAGGGCCCTTCCCACATGAAAACCAAAAACAGACGAAACCCCCAAAAAACACTCAAACACATTACTCGCTCCCACAACCTGGAGAGGATTAACAAAACAGTGCAACTAAAATGGCCGTCATCCTCGGCCTTCGTAAAAAACAAACATCACATCCTTGGCCTTCAAAAAACAAACATCCAATTCTCGGCCTCAAAAAACAAACACAACTGGCCACACATTCGACTTTATGGCCCGCTAGGGCGATGCCTTGGCCATCTTTGTGTGGCCCCTGCCCGCCCTGTTGCTCCTCCTCAAAGTAAGGCCATTGGCTGCTGCAAGGCTGGGGGCAGGCTCCTGAGGGGCACATGTCGTGACGGCAGATGCCCTTGGGGGTCGGCCTAGTCGAGGTCTGGCCGTCGAGCGGGCGGCTGTTGAATGCTGCAGCTGTGGCAGGCCAGCATCAGTTGCTGCAGCAGCTCCTGGCAGCTCCACTGGGGGTGTGGCAGTGGCGGCTGGAGGAATGGGGGCAAGCTGGCGGATGGCAGGCGCTCGCTGGTCACCTGAGACACTGGCACTCGCCCGGGCCAGCACTGCAGCATGCGCACCAATCTGCCGAGGGACAGACCGCTGTACTGCTGCAGTGCGCCGGGTGCCCTGGCGATGCCTGGCTGACACAGCGAGTGTGGCAGCAGTGAGTGCCTGTGTTGACCTGTTCAGTGACCTCATCAGAGCACCCAGTGACTGCACGGCACCACTGATCAGCTGCCCACTCGCTGCCTGAGCTGCCCCGAATGCCGCCCGACTTGCTGCCTGATCTGCCCCGAATGCCGCCCGACTCGCTGCCTGCTCTGCCCCGAATTCCGCCAAACTGATGGCCTGTGAGGTCCCGACGTCGGTGACACTCCGAGAGAGGGACTCGATGGCCTCAGGCAACCGTGCCACTACCCCCATGAGCTCCGTGTGCCGGCGCTCCGAGTCCGCGGACAAGTCCTCGAGACGTTCCATCTCCTCAGCGAAGACCATCTCCGGACTAGAGGCCGGACTCTCCCTCTGGGGAGAAGGCCGCCGAGCTGGCCGACCCTTCCTGCGTTGCTGGACGCCGCTGGGCCCAGCAATTGGACTCCCCTCCGACCCTTCCCCCCTCTGGGGAGAAGGCCGCTGAGCTTCCACCCCCCTCCCACGTTTCTGCAGGCCGCAGGTCCCATGAGCTCCCCTCCCCTCCGACACTTCCGCCACGCTCCCCTCCAGGGAAGACGTGTCCCCTACATTCGCATGGGTTGCCGCGGATGAGGGTTCCCCTGATGGGCCGCCTTCCTCTTGCTCCTCCTCCTCTTCCTCTTCTGAGGGGCTGTCACTGGCAACTTCAGGGACCTCCTCCTCACCATCTGAAAGCAGGAAGGCACAAGAGTAGCTTTAGAGTGAGGAGAGGGCGTCAGCGAGGGATGCATGAGTGGTGGTATTCAGTGCATTGGTCGGACAGTGGGAAAGGATGTAGATCTGATGCGCAAGTGGGACAAGAGAGGTACAAACGTTGATGTCCTTACCATTGGTGCCCAGAACAGGATCGGCATCTCCACATGCAACGGGGCCAATCACCCGGCCACCCATGATGCGCTCCACGCGATGTTGCAGCTCGGTGAGCGGCTGGATCTGGGGTCGGCCTCCCCCGGTCGCAGTCCGGCTCTTCCTATTATTGGCCAGCTTGGCCTGCAAGAGAAAGGACGGCCTCTAAGTACAGTGTGTCGCCCTGATCTTGTGTGCACTGCCTCCCATGGTGGAATAGCCTGGCCAGTGTGTCGCCCTGATCTTGTGTGCACTGCCTCCCATGGTGGAATAGCCTGGCCAGTGTGTCGCCCTGATCTTGTATGCACTGCCTCCCATGGTGGAATAGCCTGGCCAGTGTGTCGCTCTGATCTTGTGTGCACTGCCTCCCATGGTGGAATAGCTTGGCCAGTGTGTTAAGTGCAGAATGTGCAATTGATGTTCATGCCTGTCCCATAGCTGCTGTATGAGGGCTGGCCATTAGGGCTTTCAGGTCCCTTTGCCCATAATGTGAGGTGCACATGCAAGGATGAGGAGGTCACTGGAAAGGGTACTCACCCTGACAATCCGAGTGAGGTCATTAAACTTTTTGCGGCATTGGACACCGGTCCTGGGGACCTCGCTGTTGGCTGACACCTTGCTGGCGACATGCCTCCAGGCTCTCCGGTAGGCGCGGACCGGCGCCTTCCTGCCATTGTCCGGGTACAAAATATGGCGCCTCTTCTCCACACCACCAACCAGCACACTCAGATCACGCTCTGAGAAGCGCTGCGCTCGTTCACGGGCCTTCTGCATGACTTCAGGCGCTATTTGGGTCCAGCAGCAGTGTTCAGGGCTAGCTGGAGGGCTCCACTATCCAGGGCGTGGCAGCAGACCAAGTCGACCCTTCCCCCTTAAGAGCTGGCCGGCGCCAGGGTGTCTGCTGTCAATCACGAGATGGCCGCACCTGCGCTACGCCCGGCCTCGGCGCTCTCGCTCAGCACCTCCGGCTTAGCGCCCAAAGAGAGGCGTCCAGCGCCAGTTTTAGCGCTCGAGCAAACTCTTAGGGCGAAGCTAATGAATATCGGAGAAGTGGCCTCGATTT
This sequence comes from Somniosus microcephalus, assembly GCF_052327205.1. Lineage (NCBI taxonomy): Eukaryota > Metazoa > Chordata > Chondrichthyes > Squaliformes > Somniosidae > Somniosus > Somniosus microcephalus. Next base: position 130,055,768 of record NC_140993.1, read on the forward strand.
GGCGGCGGGCGCAAACTTTAGCGGCCGCCCGACTTTACCGCCCCAAAAGTGGCTACAATGAATTTCTAGGCCATTGAGTCCATGAATGGACCAGCAAAATCAATATGCACCCGTTGCCATGGAGATGAGGGCCACTCCCATGGGTGTAGAGGGGCATGTGGTGGTGCATTTTGGACCTTCTGGCATCCTGAGCAGCTCTTTGTCAAGTCCTCAATTTGTTTATCGATTCCCGGCCACCACACATAAGCCCTAGCAAGGCTTTTCATTTTCACCCCTCCCAGATGGCCTTCGTGAAGCTCATTGAGCACTCTCTCCCTTAACTTGGGTGCAATTACCACTCGGGATCCACACATCAAGGTCCCCTGGCATACTGACAGCTGTTCTCTTCTGGATGAGAATGCTGGCAACATTGAGTCGCCATGTGTTGGCCATCCCTTCACCGTCAAGTCATAAACCCGAGACAGTGTCGGGTCATTTCGGGTCTCCTTTTCTATATCAGCGTTAGTTACTGGCAAGCGTTCAATTATAGTCGAATAAAATATTTCGACAGGGTCCACTGCTGGTGCTTCCTCCGCAGTAGGCAGTGGCAGGCGTGATAGCCCATCAGCGTTTCCATGCTTTTTCGTGCCGTTATACTCGATTTCATATTGGTTCGCCCCTAGAAAAAGGGACCATCTTTGTAGCCGTTGCGCAGTCATCACCGGAATGCCCTTCTTTGGATTAAAGATGGAGACAAGTGGTTGGTGGCCAGTCAGCAAGGTGAACTTCTGCTCGTGCAGATAGTGGTTGAACTTTTTCACTCCCCACACTAGGCTGAAGGCCTCCCTGTCAATCTGGGCATAGTTACACTCGGCTGAAGTTAGTGACCAAGACGCAAAGGCTACTGGCCTCTCCGAGCCGTCCGGGAATTTGTGCGACAGCACCGCTCCAATGCCATAGGGTGATACATCACACGCCAACCGAATTGGTAGTGCTGGGTTGAAAAGAGCCAACACCTCTTTTGATGTAATCAATTCTTTGCACTTCTGGAAAGCTCATTTACATTCGGCACTCCACTTCCATGGTACCCCCGTTTGCAGTAGGGTGTTCAGTGGGTGTAGTACGGTAGACAAATTCGGCAAGAACTTATGGTAGTAGTTCACCAGCCCGAGGAACGACCTCAGTTGTGACACATTTTACGGTGCTGGAGCCTTGACTACTGCCTCAATCCTTTCAGTGGACTTATGTAACCCCTCTTCATCAATAACGTGGCCTCAATACGAGATCTGCTTCTGGAAAAACTCGCATTTGTGGCGATTAGCTCGGAGCCCATATTCCTTCAGCCTAGTGAGCACCTGCTCCAGGTTGGCGAGGTGATCACTGTCATTTTCGCCCGTGACCAGGATGTCGTCCAAATAACACTGGGTCCCTGGAATCCCTTGCAGGACTTGATCCATTGCCCTTTGCCAAATGGCCGGAGCTGATGCTACTGCGAACACCAGCCGGTTGTATTGGTAGAGACCTTTATGAGTGTTGATCGTAAGGTACTGTTTCGAGGCTTCTTCTACCTCCATTTGCAGGTACGCCTGGGCCAGATCAATCTTAGTGAAGCGTTTTCCTCCAGATAGCGAGGCGAAAATATCTTCAATCCGCAGAAGCGGATATTGTGCAGTGTGAAGGACTGGGTTCACTGTCACCTTAAAGTCCCCACAGATGCGAACCTTCTTTGGTTCCCCAGGCGTATTACTCAACGACCTCTTCATTACAGGAACTTTGGACAGTACTCCTGAACGTTCCAAACCTTCCAGCTCTGCTTTGACGGCTGGGCGGAACGCATAAGGGACCGATCTGGCCCTAAAAAACTTTGGGCTTGCATTTTCCTGTATTTTGATTGTCGCTGCTATGCCTTTTAGTGTTCCGAGTCCCTCCTGGAACACTTCTTGTGCGTCAGTTAGCATTTTTGACAGTCGTCCAGGTGTGACATCGTCATCCTTTTTGGCATCTACAGTCAGTGCTTGTATGGAATGCCAATCTAGCTGTATCTTCCGGATCCATTCACGCCCTAGTAGTGGTGGTCCTCCATCTGGCAATACATATAGGTCCATTTTTGGTGTTTCCTTGCCGTTCTATATAACGTTCACCCTTATTTTCCCTTTGGGGTAGACTTTTTGCCCCGTGTACGTCTTCAAGACAATCTTCGTATCTCTCAAAGGTATATGTGAGAATAGCCGCTTGTAGTCCCTTCGGTTTATGACTGTTAGGGCTGATCCTTTGTCCAATTCCATTTTCACTTGTACTCCTGCTATCTTGAGCATGACCCAGATAGTTTGGTGATCCTCCGTTTTGATCACATTATGTAGTTTCAGACAACCCAGCTCCTTGCTTCCGGAGTCTGTATCACTCTTCAATTCGTCTGAACTACTCTCCGTCACCTTATGTACCTTCTTGTACTTCTCCTGTGGGGATTTCTTGCTGCTGGTTTTCTTTTCCGACCTGCAGACTCTTGCTATGTGTCCTACTTTTCCACACTGCCTGCACACTTGGTCCTTGAACCAGCAATCCTTATGGTCGTGTGTTGTTCTGCCGCAGCGATAGCACTTCACTGTTCCGTATGACATTTCATTTGTGCCATATTCTTGCGGTCTCCGTTGTATCTCTGCAGCGCCCCGTGCTGCTGCTTCATGTGATGCTGCAATGCTGAAAGCCTTGTCCAGCGTAAGATCCTTTTCTGATGGAACCCAGAAACGGCTTCTTTCACTTTGAAGCCCACACACAAACTTGTCCCTTAAAGTATCTGCTAGTCCCATTCCAAACTGGCAGTGTTTCGATAGCTTGCGCAGTTCTGTTAAAAACTCAGCATTACTTTCATCTTTATGCTGGTTCCTTTTGTGAAACTTAAATCTTTCTGCTATCAGCAGCGGTGTGGGGTCTAAGTGGTCCTGTAGTATTGACACTATGTTTTCAAAATCCTTTTCCGCTGGCTTCTCTGGGGTTACTAGGTTTCGCAGTAAGCCATACGTTTTTGCTCCCATTGAATTCAACAATACCAGCGCTTTCCTGTCATCTGGCACTTCATTCGCCTTGCAGTACACTTCTATGCGTTCGACATATGTCGTCCAATCTTCGACTTCATTGTCGAATGCTGTGACACTGCCACTCTTCGGCATCCCTGGGTGTGGTTAGACTGGCTCAAAATGGCGTCTCCCGCGCTCTCCCTTCTTCTCCGCTGCGGCTCAAACAAAATGACATCTCCCGCGCTCGCCCTTCTTCTCCGCTGCGGCTCAAACAAAATGGCGTCTCCCACGCTTTCCTTTCTTCCCCGCTGATGCTGCTCGCCCCCTGAACACCGCCTCTCTCTCTTGTTGACGCCGCTCGGTCCTGAACAGCGGCTGCGCCCTGTGCGCTCTACCCTCTCTCTTCTCGCGTCGACGCCGCTCGGTCCTGAACAGTGGCTGCGCCCTGTGCGCTCTACCCTCTCTCTTTTCCCGTCGACGCCACTCAGTCCTGAACACCGGCTGCGCCCCGTGCGCTCTACCCTCTCTCTTCCCCGCTGACGCTGCTCAGCCTTTTCCTGTGCCGTCGGTCGGCTCTAGCCGCCGCTGTGCGGGAAGGGTCTGCGCCGTACCTGTTGCCAGCCCGTTTCGCTGGAGTCTCCGTTGGATGGTCGATGCCCGTGCTTCTGGAATCGGCCTTCTTCTGCAGAGTTGCAGGTAGGTTCGAATCTACTCGTTGCCAATGTTAAATCCGTGTATCTTGATGTTGTGTGTCCTTCAATAACTAGACAAGAGACTGCAGAGAACAATCAACAGGTGTTTACTGGATGAGGGTTACTCTAAAACTAATTGTACAGATCCCTACTCAGGGTTATATACCGGTGTGGTCACTGCCGGTACTACAGTATACAGGAGCTGTAAAAAGTAGTTCTCCCCTTAAAGGTACATACACTACAGTGACCAGTGTTGACAGGCCTGTCAGCAACATTTTAAAGGGGAGGGGTGAAAGCGTGAGAATGAAATGGAGCAGCAGAGAAAGTTTTGCAGCACCTACAGCAGAAAGGAGATGAAACATTGGAAGCCTTTAATGCTCAAAATACACATGTGATGTCAATAAAAATAAATGCCTGCGTCCAGTTTTTCCTGATGGCAGCTAAGGATCTCTTTTAATAGCTACCTCCTTATTGTACTGCCAGGGGTTGGTGGGCAGATTGAGGAACTGGCAGAAGCAACTCGATCGGAGATGAAATGGTATCAGGACCCTGATGACATTATTTGACTCTGATTTGCAAATATTAATGAGGCCCCTGGTTTCTTGTCGGAGCTCTAGTCAGCTAAATCAAAGTCCACCTGAACATTGGAATAGGCAGACCTCCAGTGGTAAGTTGACAGTTTAGTTTCTTATTTGATTTTGGTCTAACTATTGCTTCATTTTTAGGCATAACTGGGTGGTTGCAAGATGGAAGTTGACCCCAGTAACTTATGTTGGGACACAGTTCCACAGGTACCTGCACATTTCTAAGTGGGCATTCTGATTTTGTGAGTCTAGAAAGTGATGTTGGTGAACTGCTGAGGGCAGCACTTTTGAGTCTGCATTGAAGTCTACATGTGCATTTTTCAATAGGAGATACCCGATAGTAATCGAGAGTGGAAATCCTAGCTGATTTTTCCCTTTCTCAATTACAGTTCACCCAACACTTCTCTGTGATTAGCTAACTCAGCACAAATTATAGATAGTTAGTTTATCTAATCTGAGACATTACTGCTCTGTTTGGCTCAATAGCACACTATGTGGTACAGTCATCAATTGAGCCATGAAGGAAGACTATTTAACTGATTTAAAAGATTGAAGCAGAATTCCCTACAGTGAGAAATGGTAAGAATTTCAGAGAAGAAATTTGACATTCAACTAGGGATATCCTTAAATAGAAACATAGAAACATAGAAGATAGGAGAAGGAGTAGGCCATTCGGCCCCTCGAGCCTGCTCCGCCATTCAATGCGATCATGGCTGATCATCCAAATTCAGTACCCGGTCCCTGCTTTCTCCCCATATCCCTTGATCCCTTTAGCCTTAAGAAATATATCCAACTCCTTCTTGAATATATTTAATGAATTGGCCTCTACTGCCTTCTGTAGTAGAGAATTCCACAGGTTCACCACTCTCTGGGTGAAGAAATTCCTCCTAATTTCTGTCCTAAATGGCTTACCCCTTATCCTTAGACTGTGACCCCTGGTTCTGGACTCCCCAACCATCGGGAACATCCTTCCTGCATCTAGTCTATCCAGTCCTGTCAGAATTTTTTAAGTTTCAATGAGATCCCCTCTCATTCTTCAAAACTCCAGCGAGTATAAGCCCAATCGACCCAATCTCTCCTCATACGTCATTCCTGCCATCCCACGTGTCAGCCTGGTGAATCTTCGCTGAACTCCTTCCATGGCAAGAACATCCTTCCTCAGATAAGGCGACCAAAACTGCACACAATACTCAAGATGTGGTCTCACCAAAGCCCTGTACAACTGCAGCAAGACATCTTTGTTCCTGTACTCAAACCCTCTCGCTACGAAGGCCAACATACCATTTGCCTTTTTAACCGCCTGCTGCACCTGTATGCTTACCTTCAGCGACTGGTGCACAAGGACATCCAGGTTTTGTTGCACTTCCCCTTTTCCCAATCTATTGCCGTTCTGTTTTCCTGTTTTTGCCACCGAAGTGGATAACCTCGCATTTATCCACATTATACTGCATTTGCCAAGCATCTGCCCAATCACCCAACCTGTCCAAATCATACTGGAGTTTCTCGGCATCCTCCTCACAGCACGCACGCCGACCCAACTTTGTGTCATCTGCAAACTTGGAGATATTACATCTAGTTCCCTCGTCTAGATCATTTATATATATTGTGAAGGGCTGGCGTCCTAGCACTGATCCCTGCGATACCCCACTTATCACTGCCTGCCACTCGGAAAAAGACCCGTTTATTCCAACTCTTTGCTTCCTGCCTGCCAACTAGTTCTCTATCCAAGACAGTACGTTACCCCCAATCCCATGTGCCTTAACTTTACACGCTAATCTCTTATGCGGGACCTTATCGAAAGCCTTCGGAAAGTCCAAATACATCACATCCACTGGTTCTCCCTTATCTATTCTACCAGTTATATCCTCAAAAAATTCCAGTAGATAAGTCAAGCATGATTTACCTTTTGTAATCCATGTTGATTTTGTCCGATCCTGTCATTGTTTTCCAAGTGCTCTGCTATTACATCTTTTATAATGGACTCTAGCATTTTCCCCACTATCGATGTCAGTCTTACCGGTCTATAATTCCCCATTTTCTCTCTATACCTCCTTTTTTAAATAGTGGGGTTACATTAGCTATCCTCCAATCCATGGGAACTGTTCCAGAGTCTATAGAATTTTGGAAGATGTCCAGCAATGCATCTACTATTTCTAGGACCACTTCCTTAAGTACCCTAGGATGTAGATTATCAGGTCCTGGGGATTTATCGGCCTACAATCCCATCAATTTCCCTAACAACATTTCTCTACAAATACTGATTCCATTCAATTCCTCCCTCTCATTAGGCCCTATGTTCCCCGACATCTCTGGGAGGTTATTTGTGTCCTCCTTTGTGAAGACAGAACCAAAATATGTGTTTAATTGAGCTGCCATTTCTTTGTTCCCCATTATAAATTCCCCTGATTCTGACTGCAAGGGACCTATGCTTGACTTCACCAATCTTTTTCTCTTCACATATCTATAGAAGCTTTTACAGTCAGTTTATATGTTCCCTGCAAATTTGCTCTCATATTCTATTTCCCCCTCTTAATTAATCCCTTTGACCTCATTTGTTGAATCCTAAACTGCTCCCAATCCTCAGGTTTGCTGCTTTTTCTGGCCAAATTATATGTCCTCTCCTTGGATCTTATGCTATCCCTAATTTCACTTGTTAGCCACGGTTGAGTCACCTTTTTTGTTTTATTTTTATGCCAAACAGGGATGAACAAATTATGTAGTTCATCCATGCGATCTTTAAATTTTTGCCATTGCCTATCCACCGTCAACTCAAGTAACATTCCCCAATCCATCCTAGGTAACTCATGCCTCATACCATCATAGTTTCCTTTATTTAAATTGAGTACCCTTGTCTCTGAGTCAACTACTTCACTCTGCATTTTAATGAAGAATTCTATCATATTATGATCGCTCCTCCCCAAGGGGCCTTGCCCGGGTTCGAATCCGGCCTCGGGTGTCTGTCTGTGTGGAGTTTGCACATTCTCCCCGTGTTTGCGTGGGTTTCCTCCGGGTGCTCCGGTTTCCTCCCACAGTCCAAAGATGTGCGGGTTAGGTTGATTGGCTATGATAAATTGACCCTTAGTGTTAGGGGGATTAAATACGTGGGGGTTACGGGGATAGGGTGGGATATGTGTTGGTGTAGGGGTTACGGGGATCGGGGGTGGGATATGTGTCGGTGCAGGCTCGATGGGCCGAAATGGCCTCTATCTGCACTGTGGGGTTTCTGTGATTCTGTGATTCTGTGATTACATAATACCCAGTCACAGTCCCGTAGGATGTAATTTGTGGCTTTGATAAGGGCCATTTCGGTACTGTGGCAGGGTGGAAACCTAATTGGAGGGATTCAAAATAACAACAGAAAATGCTGGAAACACTCAGCAGGTCAGGCAGCATTCATGGAGAGAGAAACAGAGTTAACGTTTCAAGTCTGTGACCCTTTGTCAGAACTGGAAAATGTTAGAGATGTAATTGGTTTTAAGCAGGTGAAGAGGCAGGGAAAGGTGGGAGGGGAGGAAAGAATAAAAGGGATGGTCTGTGCTAGGGTGGAAGGCAGGAGAGATTAAATGTTGCAAATGGGGATGGCAGAATCATCAACAGCTGCCATATGAAAAAATAGAGGCAGAGGATATAGTCTGAAATTGTTGAACTCAATGTTGAGTCCTGAAGGATTCAAACATGGAGTTCCGGGAAAGAGGGGCATGGATTTGGAAGGCGACAACATGTTCAAGGACTTTGGAAAGGAAAGGGAGGTAGGAGATTGGGCAGTAGTTTTCAGGGTCAGAGGGGGTCACGGGTTTTTTTGTGGAGATGGGTGATGACAGTAGATTTGATGGGGAGGGAGACAGTACCTAAGTAGAGGGAAGTGTTAAAAATATCAGCTAACACTGACTTATTTCTAGTTAGGTCCACAATTTAAGCAATGTCTTGCTTCAGGGCCATTCTCAATAATTCTCAAAAGTGCTGTACTCCAAAGTGATTAGCTGCAATTCTGCACCCATGATTCAACAGACAGCAAACTTTTTATTTCAATTGTGCTTCATTGAAATGGGCTCTTCACTTGTGTTATGGAGAGGGCAGTTGATTTGCTATCACTCAGATCCACAGAGAAATCACCATTTTCACTTCTTCTGGGATTTTTATGCATAATTGCAGTACTCAGGCAACCACACATGCCGAATGTAGCAATTTGCACGTTTTGGAGTAGAATATCGCACCATTTGATTTTCATCAAATCATTTGCCCTAGCTATGAATGCTGAGGTGGTCCCTTCGCCTTATAGTATTTCCCTGCTGTTTCTTCAATTTCCGAATTGATTAAATTATTGTTTCATAATTTAAATAGGTGCGCCAGCCAACAAATCCTTAGGGCACATTTTGCAAAACCAGGCTCCCAGCAAGTAGTCATCTCACAAAATTTACTCTTGTTTCTAAATTGGGTTCCTTCAGGCTGATTTGTACAATAATCAAACATTTTTCTCAGAGAACTTACTTTTCATATTTAAATTTCCCATTGCTAACTTTGCAATAGTAGAATGATAATTTCACTATGGGATGAATAGCTTCATTACATAGTATGTGCTTATTTCTGATGTATGATATCTGTGTCCCACTCTTTAGTATACATCTTTCCAATATGTACTTAATGTATATCATTATAAAATGTGTACACTTCTCCATATAGTATATATAGTTGTTGGGCGAGAAATTAATGTCCTTACCGCCACCTGGTAGTGCCAGCGATGTGTGAAAAAATGGCGGCCGCCACTCTTGCGCCAGCTGGAGGCGGTCCTAGTGGCAGCCGCCATATTGGTCGGCCCCTTTGTGCTGCCGGTTACCGGCAGCACCCTGAAAGAAAGTGGTGGCGTGGTGACGTCAGTCGGCGTGCAACACTGACTTAATGTCACCTACAGAAACTTTGGCCCAGTCAGCGCTGGGTCCTAAGCACCAGATGCTGACAAGGGCGATATCTGCAGCTGTTAAAGGGACACACACATCAAGCAGGTAAGTTTGAATGGAGGGGTTTGGATTGGATATTTTTAAAATTTTGAAGTGGTGGCTTCCTGCAATAGATGTGAAAAGTTTTTAAAAGTGTTTTGGGAGTGCTGCTGGATGCTTGCAAGGGCTTGGATGGTAAGCGAGCACCTTTGAGAAGACAGAACATACTATGAATACTCAGCAGGTCACGCAACATCTGTGGAATTCATGTCTCAAGTCGACATGCTGCCTGACCAACTGAGTATTTGCAGCATTTTATGCTGTCATTTCACTTTTACAGCGTCCGCTTGCAGAGGGAAGAGGAAGACGCAGAAGAGGACGATGCAGAAGAGGACGACGCAGAAGAGGAAGATGCAGAAGAGGAAGACGCAGAAGAGGAAGACGCAGAAGGGGAAGACGCAGAAGAGGAAGATGCAGAAGAGGAAGATGCAGAAGAGAAGATGCAGAAGAGGAAGACACAGAAGAAGAAGGTGCAGAAGAGGAAGGTGCAGAAGAGGAAGATGCAGAAGAGGAAGACGCAGAAGAGGAAGATGCAGAAGAGGAAGATGCAGAAGACGAAGACGCAGAAGAGGAAGACGCAGAAGAGGAAGACGCAGAAAAGGAAGACGCAGAAGAGGAAGATGCAGAAGAGGAAGATGCAGAAGAGGAAGATGCAGAAGAGAAGATGCAGAAGAGGAAGACGCAGAAGAGGAAGATGCAGAAGAGGAAGACGCAGAGGAGGAAGACGCAGAAGAGGAAGATGCAGAAGAGGAAGATGCAGAAGAGAAGATGCAGAAGAGGAAGACACAGAAGAGGAAGACACAGAAGAGGAAGACGCAGAAGAGGAAGACGCAGAAGAGGAAGACGCAGAAGAGCAAGACGCAGAAGAGGAAGACACAGAAGAGGAAGACGCAGAAGAGAAGACGCAGAAGAGGAAGACGCAGAAGAGGAAGACACAGAAGAGGAAGACGCAGAAGAGGAAGATGCAGAAGAGAAGATGCAGAAGAGGAAGACACAGAAGAGGAAGACGTAGAAGAGGAAGACACAGAAGAGGAAGACGCAGAAGAGGAAGACACAGAAGAGGAAGACACAGAAGAGAAGACGCAGAAGAGGAAGACACAGAAGAGGAAGACGCAGAAGAGGAAGACACAGAAGAGGAAGACGCAGAAGAGGAAGACACAGAAGAGGAAGACGCAGAAGAGGAAGACGCAGAAGAGAAGATGCAGAAGAGGAAGACGCAGAAGAGGAAGACGCAGAAGAGGAAGACGCAGAAGAGGAAGACGCAGAAGAGGAAGACACAGAAGAGGAAGATGTAGAAGAGGAAGATACAGAAGAGAAGATGCAGAAGAGAAGATGCAGAAGAGGAAGAAGCAGAAGAGAAGATGCAGAAGAGGAAGACACAGAAGAGGAAGACGCAGAAGAGGAAGACACAGAAGAGGAAGACGCAGAAGAGGAAGATGCAGAAGAGAAGATGCAGAAGAGGAAGACACAGAAGAGGAAGACGTAGAAGAGGAAGACACAGAAGAGGAAGACGCAGAAGAGGAAGACACAGAAGAGGAAGACGCAGAAGAGAAGATGCAGAAGAGGAAGACACAGAAGAGGAAGACGCAGAAGAGGAAGACGCAGAAGAGGAAGAAGCAGAAGAGGAAGATGCAGAAGAGGAAGACGCAGAAGAGGAAGAAGCAGAAGAGGAAGATGCAGAAGAGGAAGACGCAGAAGAGGAAGACGCAGAAGAGGAAGACACAGAAGAGGAAGATGCAGAAGAGGAAGATGCAGAAGAGAAGATGCAGAAGAGGAAGATGCAGAAGAGGAAGACGCAGAAGAGGAAGAAGCAGAAGAAGATGCAGAAAAGGAAGACGCAGAAGAGGAAGATGCAGAAGAGGAAGACGCAGAAGAGGAAGACGCAGAAGAGGAAGACGCAGAAGAGAAGACGCAGAAGAGGAAGACGCAGAAGAGGAAGACGCAGAAGAGGAAGACGCAGAAGAGGAAGAAGCAGAAGAGGAAGATGCAGAAGAGGAAGACGCAGAAGAGGAAGATGCAGAAGAGGAAGACACAGAAGAGGAAGATGCAGAAGAGGAAGACGCAGAAGAAGATGCAGAAAAGGAAGACGCAGAAGAGGAAGACGCAGAAGAGGAAGACGCAGAAGAGGAAGACGCAGAAGAGGAAGATGCAGAAGAGAAGATGCAGAAGAGGAAGATGCAGAAGAGGAAGACACAGAAAAGGAAGACGCAGAAGAGGAAGACGCAGAAGAGGAAGACGCAGAAGAGGAAGACGCAGAAGAGGAAGATGCAGAAGAGGAAGACACAGAAGAGGAAGACACAGAAGAGGAAGACGCAGAAGAGGAAGATGCAGAAGAGGAAGACACAGAAGAGAAGACGTAGAAGAGGAAGACGCAGAAGAGGAAGACGCAGAAGAGGAAGACGCAGAAGAGGAAGACGCAGAAGAGGAAGACACGGAAGAGGAAGACACAGAAGAGGAAGACACAGAAGAGGAAGCTGTAGAAGAGGAAGATACAGAAGAGAAGATGCAGAAGAGAAGATGCAGAAGAGGAAGAAGCAGAAGAGAAGATGCAGAAGAGGAAGACGCAGAAGAGGACGATGCAGAAGAGGAAGACACAGAAGAGGAAGACACAGAAGAGGAAGATGCAGAAGAGGAAGATGCAGAAGAGGAAGATGCAGAAGAGGAAGACACAGAAGAGGAAGATGTAGAAGAGGAGGACGCTGAAGAGGAGGAATCAGACAGAAGGATGCATCCCAGACAGCCACTTTGTGGCCGGCATATCCAGGATGGAATCATCCGCCTGTGGTCCCACTGGCTGGGCAGGATGCATTTCTTGGGTGTGTGAAATGAGGAAGGCACAAGGGTGGAGTTGTGCTGATGGGAGGGTGCGAAGGCTCGAGGTGCGTAGGACGATAACGTACGAGGATACCCGTGTATTGATTTGTATGTGGGTTCAATGACGACACATTCATGAAAGAGAATGTCTTTTAATCTAAAGTATGTTCAACTCAGTTAACAGCATTACAGGAGACACCATCTTAGAGATCCATCAAAAACTAAACTAAAACTAAACTCCCTCTCTCACATGCCCTCTGCTGGTAAGGCATAAATAATCAAACAGGCAAATATGCTGGTAAGGCATCATAATCAAACAGGCAAATACCATCACTATTTGCTGATATCATTACATCTCCCTTTCTTAAAACAAAAGTATTTTACTTTTATCTAACAACATGTTTTCTTTGTATTACTCTGCATTTTAACTGTAACACTTAATGAACTTACATTATCATTATCATTATCAAGGTATTTTAACCTTGTTTTGTGTGTTCACATGAAATATGTAAATACACTAGAACTTGAAGAAAGAATAAGATAACATTACTTCCTTCCATAACAAGAGTCCTTAACCTTGCTCAATGAGTCTCTCAGGAGGCTTCACGCATCTTGAGGATTTTCTGATTGATTGTCCTTGAATCTGAGTTGTTGCCTCAGATGATGGTTTCTCAGCTGTGTGATCAGGTTGTGTTCAACAGTATCAGTCTTTTGACCTGCTGTGTGATCAGGTTGTTCAACAGTATCAGTCTTTTGACCTGCTGTGGCTGGTCCCATGAGAAGATCTCGACGATTTCTTCTCAGAACAGCACCCTCATCTGTCTGAATGGTGTATGATCTTGGTTGTACTTCACTCAGGACAGTTCCCTTCTGAGTCCATATGTTTGTTTTGTCTTTGAACCTTACTTGGTCACCAGTGTGGAGTTCAGGTAGGTTTTGTGTCCCTCTGTCATAGTAGTACTTTTGCTTTTCTTTCTGTTGTTCTTTGAACTTCCTCACTTTCTCCCCCTCTTTTGTTTTCAGGAGGTTCTCCGGGATGGGTAGGTTTGACCTTAGCAGACATCCCATCAGGAGTTGGGCTGGTGACATACCACACTCGAGCGGCGTTGTGCGGTATACAAGCATGCTCTGGTAGAAGTCAGTTCCACTGTCTTTTGCCTTGTACATCAGTCTTTTCACTGTCTGGACCGATTTTTCCACTAGTCCATTGGACTGTGGAAAGTGAGGACTTGACGTTGTGTGGACAAAGTCCCACTCTTTGGCAAAGTGTCGGAAACTTGCATTGTAAAACTGGGGTCAGTTGTCTGTGAAGACCTCGCTTGCCACGCCATGTCTGGAGAATATGGCTTTCATACATGTTATCACAGCATCTGCAGTGGTGGTGTACAGTCTACAAACCTCTGGATACAGGGAGCAATAGTCTGTGACTACAAGATAGTCCTTCCCTTGACATACGAATAGGTCAGCGCCTACCTTCTGGTAAGGTCTGTCTGGCGCTGGGTGTGGCTTTAGTGGTTCTACCGGATTGCTTGCTCGATATTTCAGGCATATTGTGCAGTTTGACACCTCATTTGTCACATCTTGGTTGATTCGTGGCCAGTACATCACCTCTCGTGCTCTTTTCTTACACTTTTTGATTCCCAGATGTCCTCCATGGATCCTTTTTAGCATCTCTTTTCTCAGACTCTTTGGGATAACTATTTTACTTCCTTTGTAGATGATGTCTTCGACCACTGATAGTTCCGCCCTGCAGTTCCAGTACTCTGCCATGTCAGGTGAGCAGTCTTGCTTCATGTTGGGCCATCCATCCAAGATGCTTTTCCTCAGTCGTCTCATTGTTTCATCTTTGTTTGTCTCAGTCTTTATGAGCTCCATTTTTGCATCTGCTATTGGCAGTGCACTTGTGATCATGTCCACGTAGGCCTTCACTTTTTCATCCATTTTGGTGTTTGCAGGCTCACTTGGGTCAACAGCTCTGGACAACGTGTCTGCTGCATACATCAGCTTACCCGGTGTGTACGCAACATTCAGTGTATAGCGTTGCAGCCTGATCATCATTCTTTGTATTCTAAGCGGACAGCTATTTAGTGGCTTTTGGAACAATGCAATCAAGGGCTTATGGTCAGTCTCTACACTGATTGCTTGTCCTGCCACAAACTGGTGAAATCTTTCACAGGCGTATATGATGCTGAGCAGCTCCTTTTCTATTTGAGCATATCGCGTCTCCGCGTCTGTCATTGAGCGTGATGCATATGCAATAGGTTGCCAGTAGTCATATTTTTGCAGAAGAACGGCACCGAGCCCACTCTGTGATGCATCTGATGATATCTTGATGGGTCTTGCTGGGTCATAAAACCTCAGAACTGGTTCCTCTGTGAGCAGTTTCTTTAGATCGCTCCATGACTTCTCATGCTCATGATTCCATTCCCATTCTATGTTCTTTTCAGTTAGTCTTCTCAGTGGCGCCATCTTTTCTGAGAGGTTGGATATGAATTTACCCATGTAGTTGATCATTCCATTAAACCTCTGCACATCCTTTTTGCATTGTGGCTTTGGCATATTCTCAATGGCGGACACCTTTCTGGGATCTGTAAGATTCAAAAATTTTCAGCAAAAATCACGCAAGAAAACTGGATAAAATAAGACTGTTTATTGACCAAAGTAAGCTTGCACAGAAAAACCTTTGATAAAAGGGCATACAAAATGGCCGCCAGGCCCCGTGATCAGTTTCTGAACCAGTTTATTTCTGTTACTGCAAGCTAGACAGGCTTGTGGATTGAAGACAGTAAACCCGCGAAAGCCAGTATCTGGGAACCGAAACTCAGAGCAACAGCATACATATTCAATGGATTATAAGTACAGGATGGGGCCCATCAAGATATGGGCGGACAATGTAAAAACACTTATACCCATTTATTGTACAAAGGAAAAACCGTTTAGCAGCCATCAAGGAAAATGTCCGGACCGATCAATATGCGAACCGAGCCGCGGTGACAATGCAAAGGACATTAACAGACATTATCGGCCAGGAAGGCCAGTTCAAGTTATCACCGGCTCCGTTACAAGACAAAGCGCCCCTGCAGAGATCTCTGCCCGCCAAAATTAATACAAAGACAGGACTATGATTTGGCGAGAGATAAGACTGTCCCAAAAGAGTATAACTATGGATTGAAAGTCCATCTAAGTTACTTCTTCACTGCTACGGCTTCTTGTTGGGCGACTTCAGGCTTCCATTTCTTCAAGAACTTTCTTCTACGAGGAACGAACAAAGGGCGGACGGTGCCCGGATCGGCGCCTCTTCCACTTCGGCAGATCGATGAAAACGTTTTCGTCTTTTTAAAGACGGACGGTTTCGGAAAAAGGACAACGTGGCCGGTGTTCAGCCAAACAAGGCTCGGCCACGACGAGAAGACGACAAGGGTGGCCCGGGTACTGGGGTCGGGAGATCATCGACGACCCAGGCCGACGGAGAAGAAACCCTCTGGAGAACCGGCGATCGATGCCACAAGATTCTCCCATGTGCATAACCTGCATCTAGGTCTACTCCACGAACAAAAATCCACGACAGGCCTAGTGGATCTCAACCTTGACGAGCGCTCATCGAGGCTGGGTCTACCCCACCGCCTCGAGGGAGGAGAGAATATCGACTGCGCCAGAAGCTTCCAATCCACGTGACGACGGGAAGCGGTGCCAAAAAGGCTGCGAACCCCTTTTCGCGATTTCGAGAGTGGTGAGCATGATCCCAAGTTCCCCAGGTCGAAACTTAGTTTAGGTATAGGGGAGGGAGTTAAGGGAAATCGTAATGTGTTTCCCCTTTTACGATGTGCCGTGTGTTCCCCATTTCCATAGAGTCAAGTTCATAAATTTGTGCATGATTGTAGTTACTTTAATCTGTGCCTATGACATGTATTTTGTAATGCTTCAAACTGTTCAAAAATAAAAGCATCCATTTCATGCTATTCAGCCTGGTCTATTGAGTCCTCTTCTCTGCACTACTGTTCTCTGCATCTAAGTCCAAGGTCTAGAACCGTAGGGGGGGTGGGTCGAACCACTCAAGGGTAATTCTTGCACGAAGCCTGGCAGGGGGCCAGAACGGGCAAGAGAGCAGGAAAAAAACCCCTACAGATCTGGTCTGATGCCCTCACTGCTAAGCATATCTCCCACGAATGTCAGTTCTGTCACCCCGAGCTGGCATTTCTCTCTATTCAGCTTCAGGTTTGTTTTCCTTGTTGCTTCCAGCACTTTTTTCAGTCTCTCGTCATGCTCAGTTCTTGTGGTTCCCCATACTATGATGTCATCCATTGATGTATCAACTCCCTCCAGGTGCTCATAGATCATATGGATAGTTTTGTGATACACTTCAGGAGCTGAGGCAATGCCAAATGGTAACCTTAGGAATCTGTATCTGCCAAATGGACTGTTGAACGTGCACAGTCTTGAACTTGCCTTGTCCAGTTTCATCTGCCAAAATCCTGATGATGCATCTAACTTGCTGAAATACTTTGCATTTGCAAACTGTGCCATGATTTCCTCACGTGTAGGAAGCTTGAAGTGCTCTCTCTTTATTGCTCTGTTTAGATCTCTTGGATCCAGGCAAATTCTGAGCTTTCCATTCTTTTTGTCCACAACGACGAAGGAACTCACCCACTCAGTTGCCTCATCTATCTTCTGAATCACGTTCAGGTTTTCCATCCTGTCCAACTCTGCCTTCAGTTGCTTTTGAAGAGCAAACGGAACTTTTCTGCATGGATGTATGACCGTTGGCATACTTTTATCTACTCTGATCGTGTGTTCTCCTGGAAGGCAGCCTAGACCCTGAAATAGGTCGTTGTACTCTTTCATGAGTTCATCATAGACTGTCTCTCCTTCGCTTTCCACTACGAGGACTCTTTTTAGCAGGTTCAGTCTCTCACAGGCTTTTAAACCTAGTATGGCCTGCACATCCTTTGGCACCACGATCAATGCTAGCTTGTGCTGTCTGTCCTTGTGTGTCACTTTGACAATGCATCTTCCTTTCACTGGTATATTAGTACCTGAGTATCCTGTCACTTTCACTTTGATTCCATGTATCTTTGGTCTGGGTCTAATGTTCTTAAAATCAGTCTCTGATATCACATTAACTTGTGCTCCAGTATCCAATTTAAATGGAATGTGTGTGTCATTCACTTTTAGTGTCAACATCCAGTCTCTTTTTTCTTTTTTGTTTTCAGACACAACATCCACATAGAACTCCTCTATCTCGCCTTCATCTACTGCATGGACCTTGCTTTGTTGCGCTTGGTTCTTACAGCAACGGGCATAATGGTTGTTTTTGTTGCAACTATTGCATGTTTTACCATATGCTGGACACTTTTTTGGTGGATGCTGTGTACCGCATCAACTACATGACTTTCGATTGCCCCTTTCATTTTTGTTCGCTGGCCACGCCTCTTTTTTCACATTGGCGCTCTTTTTGTTAAACGGTTTGTGTCCGTTCTTTCTCACTGCATCCACGTTGCAGCTACTGTCACTGAACAGCTCCTTTGCCTGCGACTTCACAGTCTCTGTAGCCCTACACAGTGCTATGGCTTTTCCCAGGTCTAGCTTTTGCTCTTTTAGCAGTCTTTCCCTTAGACCATTATCTGGAATACCACACACCAGTCTGTCTTTTATCAGCGAGTCTGTCAGTCCCCCAAATTCACATGTTTTGCTTCTGTTTCTCAGTTCAGTCACATACTGATCAATAGTCTCTCCCGTTTTCTGTACACATGTGAAAAATCTGTGCCTCTCAAACGTCACGTTACGTTTAGGTATACAGTAGGCCTCAAACTGTTCCATTATTTTATCCAACTTCATTTTGTCTCCATCAGCAGCGAATGTGAAGTTATTATACACCTCCAGCGCTTCATCACCCACGACATGTAAGAACACTGACGCTTTCATTTTATCACTTTTCTCGTCAGCTCCGATTGCTGCTAAATACAACTCCAAATGTTGTTTGAACCTCCTCCAATTTTCAGCCACATTACCTGTCAACTGAAGCTTCGCCGGTGGGTGTAAACCTTCCATTTTTCACTTCGTTAGCTATTCTCCAAAGGTAAGTAATGATGTTCTCTTTTGGCTTGCTAATGTGTGGAGAGCTGATTTCGCTGGGTAGCTTACTTGCCACTATCTTGTCGAGTTGCTAACTTCAGATTTTTCCTCTTCATCTCTTTCAATCACTTTTGACACCATGTATTGATTTGTATGTGGGTTCAATGACGACACATTCATGAAAGAGAATGTCTTTTAATCTAAAGTATGTTCAACTCAGTTAACAGCATTACAGGAGACACCATCTTAGAGATCCATCAAAAACGAAACTAAAACTAAACTCCCTCTCTCACATGCCCTCTGCTGGTAAGGCATAAATAATCAAACAGGCAAATATGCTGGTAAGGCATCATAATCAAACAGGCAAATACCATCACTATTTGCTGATATCATTACAACCCGCATCTTGTATCCTTTCAGCCCAGCCGCTGGCCAAGGGCTCAGCCATGCCCCTGTCAAAAATGGCCTGCACCGTCTCCTACAAGGGGGGTGAGGTGATGCTAGGAATGGAACATTTGACTCGTCATTGGTGCGGATTGTTGGTAGGTGAGTGATTGGGGGCCCTGCATTGAGCAGTGTGTGAGGCTAATGGTTCAGTTGATAGGTGATGTCATTTGAAGATGCATTCACTGACCTTGACCACTGGGTTGAAGTCATGAAGCTTCTTTGGGCACTGGAGCCAGGTGGTGGGGGTAACACTGCTGGCAGTGATGGCCTTGGAACGGCAGTTGGTGAGGACACCGACTGCTTTCCGAGCGAGAACAAATTTTCCCCCCATTGTCTCTTATTTATGGTCTTAGTTCTAAAGCCGAGACTGAACCACTAACCTCACATGGGATTGGGGGCAAGGTATTGGCTTGCATAGAGAACTGGTTGGCAGACAGAAAGCAAAGAGTTGGAATAGACGGGTCTTTTTCCGAGTGGCAGGCAGTGACTAGTGGGGTACCGCAGGGATCGGTCCTTGGACCCCAGATATTCACAATATATATTAATGATCTAGACAAGGGAACTAGATGTAATATCTCCAAATTTGCAGACTACACAAAGCTGGGTGGGCGTATGTGCTGTGAGGAGGATGCCGAGAAACTCCAGTATGATTTGGACAGGTTGGGTGATTGGGCAGAAGCATGGCAGATGCAATATAACGTGGATAAATGTGAGGTTATCCACTTTGGTGGCAAAAGCAGGAAGGCAGATTATTATCTGAATGGCAATAGATTGGGAGAAGGGGAAGTGCAATGAAACCTGGGTGTCCTTGTGCACCAGTCGCTGAAGGTAAGCATGCAGGTGCAGCAGGCGGTTAAGAAGGCAAATGGTATGTTGGCCTTCATAGCGAGAGGGTTCGAGTACAGGAGCAAGGATGTCTTGCTGCAGTTGTTCAAGGCCTTGGTGAGACCACACCTTGAATATTGTGTGCAGTTTTGGTCGCCTTATCTGAGGAAGGATGTTCTTGCCATGGAGAGAGTGCAGCAAAGATTCACCAGACTGATACCTGGGATGGCAGGAATGATGTATGAGGAGAGATTGTGTCGATTAGGCTTATATTCACTAGAGTTTAGAAGAATGAGAGGGGATCTCATTGAAACTTATAAAATTCTAACAGGAGTAGACAGACTAGATGCAGGAAGGATGTTCCCGATGGCGGGGCAGTCCAGAACCAGGGGTCACAGTCTAAGGATAAGGGGTAAGCCATTTAGGACTGAGATGAGGAGGAATTTCTTCACCCAGAGAGTGGTGAACCTGTGGAATTCTCTACCACAGAAGGCAGTTGAGGCCAATTCATTAAATATATTCAAGAGGAGTTAGATATATTTCTTAAGGCTAAAGGGATCAAGGGATATGGGGAGAAAGCAGGGACAGGGTACTGAATTTGGATGATCAGCCATGATCTCATTAAATGGCGGAACAGGCTCGAGGGGCCGAATGGCCTACTCCTGCTCCTATGTTTCTATGTTTCTATGTGACCATGGTTCAGAGCGTGGACCTGAGTGGAGACGGCCCAGGACAGAACGCAGACCTGAGCAGAGAAGGCCCAGGATACAGCGCGGACCTGAGCAGAGGCGGCCCAGGACAGAGTGCGGACCTGAGCGGAGGCGGCCCAGGATACAGCGTGGATTTGAGCGGAGAAGGCCCAGGATACAGTGTGGACCTGAGCGGAGAAGGCCCTGGATACAGCGTGGATTTGAGCGGAGAAGGCCCAGGATACAGTGCGGACCTGAGCGGAGAAGGCCCTGGATACAGCACGGACCTGAGCGGAGAAGGCCCAGGATATAGTGCAGACCTGAGCGGAGAAGGCCCAGGATACAGCGCGGACCTGAGCGGAGAAGACCCAGGATACAGCACGGACCTGAGCGGAGAAGGCCCAGGATACAGCGCGGACCTGAGCGGAGAAGGCCCAGGATACAGTGCAGACCTGAGCGGGGAAGGCCCAGGATACAGTGCAGACCTGAGCAGAGAAGGCCCAGGATACAGTGCAGACCTGAGCGGAGAAGGCCCAGGATACAGCGCGGACCTGAGCGGAGAAGGCCCAGGATACAGCGCGGACCTGAGCGGAGCAGGCCCAGGATACATTGCGGACCTGCGTGGAGGTGGCCCAGGATACAGCGCGGACCTGAGCGGAGAAGGCCCAGGATACAACGCGGACCTGAGCGGAGAAGGCCCAGGATACAGCGCGGGCCTGAGTGGAGAAGACCCAGGATACAGCGCGGACCTGAGCGGAGGCGGCCCAGGATACAGCGCGGACCTGAGCAGAGGTGGCCCAGGATACAGCGCGGACCTGAGCGGAGGTGGCCCTGGATACAGCGCGGACCTGAGCGGAGAAGGCCCAGGATACAGCGCGGACCTGAGCGGAGAAGGCCCAGGATGCAGCACGGAACTGAGCGGAGAAGGCCCAGGATACAGCGCGGACCTGAGCGGAGGTGGCCCAGGATACAGCGCGGACCTGAGCGGAGAAGGCATAGGAAACAGTGCGGATCTGAGCGGAGAAGGCCCAGGATACAGCACGGACCTGAGCGGAGGTGGCCCAGGATACAGCACGGACCTGAGCAGAGGCGGCAGCAGTGAAGGCGGCAGCAGCATAAATAGAGCAGCGGAGGCGGCCCAGGATACAGTGCGGACCTGAGCGGAGGCAGCGGAGATATTACTTTGTCTTTTTCTCTCTAAGTTAAGGCAGTTAAGAAGTTTAGTTAGCAGTCTAATAAATAGCGGCATGGCTGGGCACTTCAATCCCGTTGAATGCACATCCTGTGCCATGTGGGAAGTTCAGGATGCTTCTTGTGTCCTGGACAACCACGTGTGCAGGAACTGTCATCAGCTGGAGGAGCTCGAGCTCCGGGTTTCGGAGCTTGAGCAGCGGCTGGCATCACTGCAGTCATCCGCAAGGCTGAGAGCTACCATAGATTGTACGTTTCAGGAGGTGGTCACCCCGCAGCTTAAGAGTTTGCAGGCAGAAAGGAAATGGGTGACCACTGTGATGATATATTCCATTCATCATTCATCAGTATTTCTCTGCCTGTGACTGTGGTTGGTTTCAGTTTCATTTCCATTGTATTGTACTGTGTGTAGGGCTCCGCCCATACCTGGCTCCTATGTAAGCTGGCCCAGCCTGCAGCACATCCAGTACGGCAGACCTCTGGATGGAAGATACATTCTCCTCTGTGTGTTACCTTCTAAGTCAATAAAAGCCTTGTTTTGTTTCGCTAACATCGAGTCTTGGATTTATTGAGGCACATCAATTTTATTGGCTTAATTTTCAACACAATGGATCAACTCTTGAAACCCGAACGTTTGGATTTGGACCAGCATGCTTCGGACGCATCGGCACGCTTCGGACACTGGTTTATGTGTATGGAATTCTTCCTGGACAATTCCGCAGCCGTCAAAGACGCTACGGACGCTGCGAGTATGAAACTCGGAATTCTGCGGAATTGGGTAAGCCACCGGGTTTACCCCCTCATCCAAGATGCCGACACGTACCCGGCCGCCTGCGACATCTTAAAGGCGCATTACCAGCAGCCTACGAATGAGGTGTATGCTAGGCATCTGCTCGCTACTCGCGCACAGCGACCTGGGGAATCGGTGGAGGAGTTCCTAGGCACCCTGAAAACGCTTGGCAAAGACTGCAAGTGCCAAGATGTAAAAGCCGCAGTGTACACTGACGAGCTTGTTCGCGATGCCTTTATCACAGGCCTCAGCTCCACTTACATCCGGCAGAGACTGCTGGAAAAAACGGGATTGGACCTGAAACAGGCTGCGGACACAGCACGATCCCTGGATGTGGCCCAGAGAAACTCGGACGCCTACTCTTCAGCCCACGCCGTCCACGCCGCCACGTGTGCACCAAGGGCGCCGCCATCTTGGAAGGCATCTTCCCCGCCCGGAAGCCCGACACCGTCGGGGCCCCGCTCTCCCCCCAGAAGCCCTACGACAGCCGCGACGCGTCGGGGACCCAACTGCTACTTCTGCGGGCAGCCGAAGCACACCAAAAACCTGTGCCCGGCGAAAGGCACCACCTGCTTTAAGCGCGGTAAGAAGGGGCACTTCGGGAAGGTGTGCAGAGGGAACCCCGCCGGAAAACCCGCCACCGCCACGTGTGCGCCGTGGGAGCGGCCATCTTGGACGCCATCTTGCCCGACCTCGTGGGGTCCGCCATCTTGTGAGCAGACAGCGTGGACGCCATCTTGTCTCGATCAGGGCCCTACAGTGGCATCGGTCACAGTGGACCAGACGAGGCCGCACCCGCTATCCAAATCAATGGTGGACATCGAGGTAAACGGGTGCAGGGTTAAATGTTTAATTGACAGTGGAAGCACGGAGAGTTTTATCCACCCTGAGCTGGTACAACAACTCTCCCTAAAGGTGGTCCCTACTCGGGGTACCATCTCTATGGCTGATAAAACCCAGACATCGACCATTATGGGTTACTGCACGGTACAATTGTCCATTAACGGAACTGTATACGGTAATTTTAAAGTATTAATCATGAAGAATCTATGTGCGAGCATGATCTTGGGCCTGGATTTCCAGTGCTACCACCAAAGCATCACGCTCAATTACGATGGGTCCCAGCCGCCCCTCACAGTGTGCGGTCTGGCTACCCTGAAGGTAAAGCCGCCTTCGCTATTCGCGAACCTTACCCCTAACTGCCGGCCAATAGCGACCAAAAGCAGGAGGTACAGCTGGGAGGACAGGCGGTTTATCGCGACCGAGGTAGACAGGCTCCTGAAAGAGCGCATTATTGAACGCAGCAATAGCCCGTGGCGCGCCCAAGTGGTGGTGGTAAGGGGTAGCGAGAAGAAACGGATGGTGATCGACTATAGCCAAATGATCAACAGGTACACCCAACTAGACGCCTACCCGCTACCCCGCATATCAGAAATGGTGAACCAAATCGCCCAATACCGGGTGTTCTCCACCATCGACCTCAAGTCAGCGTACCAACCGCTCCCTATCAGACCAGAGGACCGCCCGTACACCGCCTTCGAGGCGAACGGACGCCTCTACCAATTCCTCAGAGTCCCCTTTGGGGTGATGAATGGGGTCTCGGTCTTCCAGAGGGAGATGGACCGCATGGTCGATGACCACCACTTGCAGGCAACCTTCCCCTACCTCGACAACGTCACCATCTGCGGTCACAACCAGCAGGATCACGACTCGAACCTCGAGAGGTTCCTGAAAACCGCACAAAAACTCAACCTCACCTACAACGAGGACAAGTGCGTTTACAACACCACGCGCCTCTGCATACTAGGCAGCGTGGTGGAGAATGGGGAAATCGGACCAGACCCCGACCGATTGCGCCCCCTACGGGAGCTGCCCCTGCCCAACACTCCCAAAGCCCTGAAAAGGTGCCTGGGGTTATTTTCTTATTATTCCCAATGGGTCCCCAACTACTCCGACAAAGCCCGCCCCCTCTTGAAAGCATCCTCTTTTCCGCTCTCTGCTGAGGCCCATGCCGCCTTCAAAAGCATTAAGCAGGATATTGAGCGGGCCACACTACAGGCAGTGGACGAGAACACCCCCTTTCAAGTGGAAAGTGATGCGTCTGACTTTGCCTTGGCGGCCACCCTCAACCAGGCGGGGCGGCCCGTAGCTTTCTTCTCGAGGACCCTCCAAGGGCCCGAGATCAGACACTCCTCCGTAGAAAAGGAGGCCCAAGCCATCGTGGAGGCAGTGCGCCACTGGCGCCACGACCTAGCCGACAAACGCTTCACCCTACTTACCGACCAGCGGTCGGTAGCGTTTATGTTCAATAATAAACAGAGGGGGAAGATTAAAAATGATAAGATTCTTAGGTGGCGGATCGAGCTCTCCACCTTCGATTATGACATCATTTACCGGCCAGGGGCCCTTAACGAATCCCCCGACGCCCTCTCACGAGGGATGTGTGCCAGCGCCACCGGGGATCGGCTACAGACCCTCCACAATGACCTCTGCCACCCAGGGGTCACGCGGCTGTTCCACTTCATAAAGTCCCGCAACTTACCCTACTCAATTGAGGAAGTTCGGTCCCTGACTAGGAACTGTCGCACTTGCGCTGAGTGCAAGCCTCGGTTCTACCGCCCAGATAGAGCCCACTTAATCAAAGCTACACGGCCCTTTGAGCGGCTCAGCTTAGATTTCAAGGGCCCCCTCCCGTCCGTCGACCGCAATGTTTACTTCCTGAACATTGTGGACGAATACTCTCGTTTCCCATTCGCCTTCCCCTGCCCAGGCATGACCAGCGCCACGGTCATTAAATGCCTCAACAGCCTGTTCTGCCTGTTCGGTATGCCGAGCTACATCCATACGGATAGGGGGGCGTCCTTCATGAGTGAAGAGCTACGCCAGTACATGCTGTCCAGGGGGATCGCCACGAGCCGTACCACCAGCTACAACCCCCGGGGTAACGGTCAAGTGGAGCGAGAGAACGGGACAGTATGGAAAGCAGTCACTCTAGCTCTAAGGACCAAAGGCCTCCCTATCTCCCGCTGGCAGGAAGTCCTCCCAGATGTGCTCCATTCGATACGGTCGCTATTGTGTACTGCCACTAATGCCACGCCTCACGAGCGAATGTTTGTCTTTCCCCGGAAATCCACCTCAGGCGTATCCATGCCGTCATGGCTCTCCACCCCAGGTCCGGTATTCGTGCGAAGGCATGTGAGGGGCCATAAGACGGACCCTCTCGTGGAGTCAGTGCACCTACTCCACGCCAACCCCCAATACGCGTATGTCCGGCACGCCGACGGAAGGGAGGACACCGTGTCCATAAAAGACGTCGCCCCAGCCGATAACGACAACAACCACGACAACAGGAGCAACAACGACCACAGCAACTCTTACCCACCCACTACTCTTTCATCACCCCCGGAAGAACATCGACCAACGGTACCCCCACCAACTACCCCTTCAACAACCCTGGCGGCACCCCCGGCAGAGACCCAGGAGGCCACCGGGGACACCCAGCCAACACCCGCGGCACCACAACAGCCACGTCGGTCGCAGAGTACTATCAAACCCCCGAACAGACTAAATCTATAGAAGGGGTGAATGTGATGAAATATTCTATTCATCACTCATCAGTATTTCTCTGCCTGTGACTGTGGTTGGTTTCAGTTTCATTTCCATTGTATTGTACTGTGTGTAGGGCTCCGCCCATACCTGGCTCCTATGTAAGCTGGCCCAGCCTGCAGCACATCCAGTACGGCAGACCTCTGGATGGAAGATACATTCTCCTCTGTGTGTTACCTTCTAAGTCAATAAAAGCCTTGTTTTGTTTCGCTAACATCGAGTCTCGGATTTATTGAGGCACATCAACCACCAGACAGACAAGGAGGACCAGGCAGGTAGTGCAGGAGTCCCCTGAGTGAGTCTCACTCTCTAACCAGTATTAATACTGGTGAGGGTGATGGTTCCTTTAGGGCGTGCAGCCAGAGCCAAGAGCACGGCACCATGGGTGGCTCTGCTGTACGGGGTGCGGGGAGGAGGATGGTCAATAATGCAATAGTGAAAGGGGATTCAATAGTTAGGGGAACAGACAGGCGTTTCTGCGGCCGTAGACATGACTCCAGGATGGTATGTTGCCTCGCTGGTGCCAGGGTCAAGGATGTCACTGAGCGGCTGCAGAACATTCTGAGGGGAGAGGGTGAACAGCCAGAGGTCGTGGTCCATATCCCTACCAACGACATGGGTAGAGAAAGGGATGCGGTCCTGCAGGCAGAATGTAGAGAGCTAGGAAAAAGATTAGTAAGCAGGACCTCAATGGTAGTAATCTCCGGATTACTCCAGGTACCACGCACGAGTGAGTAAAGAAATAGGAAGATAGAGCAGCTGAATGCATGGCTGGAGAGTGGTGCAGGAGGGAGGGCTTTAGATTCCTGAGGCATTGGGACCGGTTCTGGGGGAGGTGGGACCTATACAAACCAGACGAATTGTGCCTCAACAGGGCCAGGACAAATATCCTTGATGGGGGTGTTGTTGCTAGTGCTGTTGAGGAGGGTTTAAACTAGCTTGGCAAGGGGATGGGAATCTTAGCGAAGATTTAGTAGGGGGAGATGCAAAGCTGGAAATGGAAGGCAGTAAATTAGTAAATAAGTTTGGAAGGCAAAGGAAGCAAAGGCTAGGAAATAGACAACAAAGGAGTTTGGCAGTGTGTAATGGTATATACTTCAATGCAAGGAGTCTAGTGAATAAGGCAGATGAGCCGAAGGCACAGATAGACACATGGAAGTATGATATCATAGAGTCATAACGGCACAGAAGGAGGCCATTCAGCCCATCGAGTCCGTGCTAGCTCTCTGTGGAGCAATCCAGTCAGTCCCATTCCCCCGCTCTATCCCCATAGCCCTGCAAGTTTATTTCCCTCAAGTGCCTATCCTGTCTACCCTTGAAAACATTGAGTGTCTTCGCTTCCACCACTTCCATCGGCAGCGAATTCCAGGTCATCACCACTCGCTGCGTAAAAAGGTTCCCCCTCACATCCCCCCTGCATCTCTTGCCCCAAACCTTAAATCTGTGTCCCCTAGTCCTTGTACCATCAACTAGTGGGAACAGCCTTTCCCTGTCTAGCCTATCTAAACCCATCATAATCTTGTACACCTCTATCAATTATCTAGCTGTGGTGTATGTGCCTTTAAGAGCCCCAGGTGTGCTGTAATGCCGGTAATTGCCACTCGGGCTATATAAGCCTGTATATTGTGTATATCCGTTAGAACCCCCCCCAGACTTTGCTTAGTAAATACCTATGAACCAATTCCTGTCTTCAGTGTCTTTATCAACACACGGACACTACAGTGGCGATGAAGTGGAAACGGACTTACCTGCAATTCGGCAGCACCTCAAGGACATTGATTCCTTGGGTGTCCAGAAGACTCAAGGAAGTGAGAGAAGCTGTGGTTTCACCAGCTGGCCAAGCTGGTGGCAGGTACTGCGCTAATCCTTCCTGGGCGGCAGGCTGGGGCTCCAGCGGCTGGCTCTACAGCTGAGACAGGCAGCGAAATCGGAGGCAAGCAATAACGGACTGGGAGGGTGCACTCGGGAGACGGCCGGTGCGGCAAGCAGGTCAGCGTTCAGACCTCCGGCGGGAACGAGTCTCCAACAGTAAATAAAAAAAATTTTAAAAAGAGAACGGAAACCGCAGTAAACAGCGTTGTTATTGGCAGCAGCGGCGGGAAAGCACGGGAAGTGCCATATCTTTGCTACTGAAAAGAAAAAAAAGCACGGGAAGTGCCATATCTTTTCTGCAATGCCTAAGTCTGGCAATATTGATGCTTTTGATAGCGAAATAGAGGATTGGACCACATACGTGGAAAGAATAGAGGTATATTGCACTGCAAATGGAATAGAAGATGAAAAAAAAGCTTCAGTACTTCTGAACTTAATGGGCGCAAAGACATACGGGCTGTTACGAAATTTAATCACTCCAGCCAAACCAAAGGACAAGAATTTTAAAGAAATTGTTGATACCCTGCAGGAGCACTTAAACCCAACACCGCTGCTGATAGCGGAATGATTCAAGTTCTTCAAGAGAAATCAACACAAGAATGAAAGTAACGCTGATTACCTAACTGAATTAAGAAAGCTATCAAAGTACTGCCAATTCGGGGCAGGACTATCAGATTATCTTCGAGACAAATTCGTTTGCGGTCTCTTAAGTGAAGGAACACAAAAAAGACTGCTTTCTGAAAAAGATTTAACATTGGACAAAGCTTTCAGTATGGCTGTATCATACAAAGCAGCAGCAAAAGGAGCTGCAGAGATACAACAAAAGACACAGGACTTCAGCACCCATGAAATGACACAGGGTTTCGAAAGATGTTATCGCTGCGGCAGATCCACCCATAACCAGAGGGACTGCTGGTTCAAGGACAAAGCATGCAGGCAATGCGGAAAGATTGGACACATTGCACGGGTATGCCGATCTGGACAAAATAAATCCACTGACAGAAAAAAAAATCAATAAAGAAAAGTACAGGAAGGTACAAATGATGACGGACAGTAGCTCCGAAGACCAGAAGAGCGATAGCGACTTCGAAAACAAGAGACTAAGCTGTCTCAAATTACATAATGTACTTGCCAAAGATGATTACCAAACCAATTGGGTTACCCTCACAATAGTACCAGTTGTCGTGGTACATGTAGGTACCAACGATGTAGGTAAAAAGAGGGAGGAGGTCCTACAAGCTGAATTTAGGGAGTTAGGAGCTAAATTGAAAAGTAGGACCTCAAAGGTAGTAATCTCTGGATTGCTACCAGTGCCACGAGCTAATAAGTTTAGAGAGAGTAAGATAGATAAGCTAAATACGTGGCTTGAGCAGTGGTGCAAGGGAGAGGGATTTAAATTCTTGAGGCATTGGAACCAGTTCTTGGGGAGGAGTGACCTGTACCAAGGGGATGGTCTACACCTGAACTGTGAGGGAGCCGATGTCCTCGGGGTAATATTTTCTAGGGCGGTTCGGGAGGATTTAAACTAATTTGGCAGGGGGATGGGAACCTAGGTAGTGGAAAAGAGGGAAGTCATATGAAGTCAGAAATAGATGGTAGAAAGGTGAGAAGCAATAAGCAAAGGAGAGAAACACAAAGGGCCAAACTAATTCATAATGAGAGTGTGAAAAAAGCAAGCCTGAAGGCTTTGTATCTTAATGCTAGAAGCATTAGGAACAAGGTGGATGAATTAGTTGTGGAAATAGAGGTAAACAAGTATGATTTGATTGGGATTACAGAAACGTGGCTGCAGGGTGGGCAAGGCTGGGAACTTAACATCCAGGGATATACAATATTTAGGAAGGATCGGCAAAAAGGTAGGGGAGGTGGGGTAGCATTGCTGGTAAAGGAGGGGATTAATGCAATGGAAAGGAAGGATATTAACTCGGATGAAACGGAATCTGTATGGGTAGAAATGAGAAATAGCAAGGGGAGGAAAACGTTAGTGGGTGTGATATATAGGCCTCCAAATAGTAATATGGAGGTGAGGGAAGGCATAAAAAGGGAAATTAGAGAAGCGTGCGATAAGAGCACAGCTGTCATCATGGGTGACTTTAATTTACATATTGATTGGACTACCCAAATTAGTAAAAATTCTGAGGAGGAGGAATTCCTGGAATGTTTTCGGGACGGTTATCTGGACCAATATGTCGAGGAGCCGACTCGAGATCAGGCCATTTTAGACTGGGTATTGTGCAATGAGAAGGGACTTATCAGCAATCTTCTTGTACGAGGTCCCTTGGGTCAGAGCAATCATAATATGATCGAGCTCTCAGTCGAGATGGAGAGTGAGGAAATTGAATCAGAGACTAAGGTCCAGAACTTAAATAAAGGGAATTACGAGGGTATGAGACGGGAATTGGGTAAGATTGATTGGGTGGTGTTTCTGGGGGGATTGACAGTGGATAGACAATGGCAAGCATTCAAAGATAGAATGGAAGAATTCCAGAACATGTTTATACCGGTTTGGCATAAAAATAAACCTAAAAAGGTGACTCAACCGTGGATAACGAGGGAAATTAGGGACAGCATAAAATCAAAAAAAAGGGCATATCAACTGGCAAAAAAAAGCACCAGACCGGAAGATTGGGGGCAGTACAGGATACAGCAAAAGAGGACAAAGGGATTAATCAGGAAGGGGAAAATAGAATACGAAAGTAAACTTGCAGCAAACATAAAGACAGACTGCAAAAGCTTTTATCGGTATATCAGGAGGAAAAGACTGGTAAAATCCCAAGTCGGTCCCTTGCAGTCCGATTCGGGAGAATATGTAATGGAGAATAAGGAAATGGCAGACCAATTAAACTCATACTTTGGTTCTGTATTCACAAAGGAGGACACAAATAACCTCCCAGGAATATCGGCAAACATAGGGACTAATGAGAGGGAGGAGCTGACAGAAATTAGTATCTCTAGGGATATGGTGTTGGGTAA
Source organism: Somniosus microcephalus (assembly GCF_052327205.1). Taxonomy (NCBI): domain Eukaryota; kingdom Metazoa; phylum Chordata; class Chondrichthyes; order Squaliformes; family Somniosidae; genus Somniosus; species Somniosus microcephalus. Next base: position 130,086,310 of record NC_140993.1, read on the forward strand.
GTTGAGGGGACTGAAGGCCGACAAATCCCCGGGGCCTGATAAACTACATCCTAGGGTACTTAAGGAGGTGGCCCTGGAGATAGCAGATGCTCTAAGGATCATCTTCCGGAACTCCATTGACTCGGGAGGGTAGCTAATGTTACCCCAATATTTAAAAAGGGGGGTAGAGAGAAAGCAGGGAATTATAGACCAGTAAGCCTTACATCGGTTGTGGGCAAAATGCTAGAGTCCATTATTAAGGATAAAATAGCGGAGCACTTGACAAATGGGGAAAGGATCGGACAGAGTCAACATGGATTTACAAAGGGTAAATCGTGTTTGACTAATCTGCTGGAATTTTTTGAGGAAGTAACTGGTAAAATAGATGGGGGAGAGCCAGTGGATGTGGTGTACCTTGACTTCCAGAAAGCCTTCGATAAGGTTCCACACAAAAGATTATCATGCAAAATTAAGGCTCGTGGGATTGGGGGCAAAGTATTAACGTGGATAGAGAACTGGCTGGCGGATAGAAAACAGAGAGTTGGAATAAACGGCTCGTTTTCGGAGTGGCAGGCAGTGACCAGCGGGGTGCCGCAAGGATCTGTCCTGGGACCCCAGCTGTTCACAATATATATAAATGATCTGGATCAGGGAATTGGATGCAATATTTCCAAATTCGCTGACGACACTAAACTAGGAGGAGGGGTGGGCTCTGATGAGGATGTCAGGAGGCTACAGTGCGATTTGGACAGGTTGGGGGAATGGGCGGATACGTGGCAGATGCACTATAATGTGGATAAATGCGAGGTTATCCACTTTGGGGGTAAAAACAGGAGGGTAGATTATTATCTAAATGGCAATAGATTGGGAGATGGGGAAGTGCAGAGGGACCTGGGTGTTCTTGTGCACCAGTCACTGAAGGAGAGCATGCAGGTGCAACAGGCGATTAAGAAGGCAAATGGTATGTTGGCCTTCATATCAAGGGGGTTCGAGTATAGGAATAGGGATACCTTACTACAGCTGTACAAGGTGCTGGTGAGACCGCATCTGGAGTATTGTGTACAGTTTTGGTCGCCCCATCTGCGGAAGGATGTTCTTGCCATGGAAAGAGTGCAACGGCGATTCACCAGGCTGATACCTGGAATGGCGGGAATGACCTACGAAGAGAGATTAAATAGTTTGGGCTTGTACTCACTGGAGTTTAGAAGATTGAGAGGGGATCTCATCGAAACATATAAAATTATGGCAGGCCTGGACAGGCTGAATTCAGAGAGAATGTTTCCAATGGCAGGGGAGCACAGAACCAGGGGCCACAGTCTAAAAATAGCGGGCAAATCATTTAAAACAGAGATGAGGAAGAATTTCTTCACTCAAAGAGTGGTGAGCCTGTGGAATTCCCTGCCACAGAGGGCTGTGAAGGCTAATTCAATAAATATTTTCAAGAGAGAATTGGATATATTTCTGAAGGCTAAGGGGATTAAGGGTTACGGAGGAAAGGCGGGGACGGGGTACTGAACTGGTAAGATCAGCTATGATCTCAGACGAAGATCAGCCATGATCTCATTGAATGGCGGAGCAGGCTCGAAGGGCCGAATGGCCTACTCCTGTTCCTATCTCTATGTTTCTATGTTTCTAATAGCAGGGTCCCCAGTTAAAATGGAGCTAGATACAGGATCAGCTCTAACCGTAATAAATCGACGGGATTACGAGAGGCTATTTTCGCATATACCTCTAAAAGACACATCCATTATCTTAAAAACATATACGGGGCAGAAAGTATACCCCAAAGGAAAAATAAGGGTGCCTGTTGTATACAACGGCAAAGAAATACAAAAGTTGTATTCATACATTCTACAAGATGGTGGTCCACCGTTGTTGGGACGTGAATGGATCAGGAAGATACGTTTAGACTGGCACTCCATTCAGGCACTGACGGTGACCAGTAAGGAAAAAAACAATGATGACATCATACCTGAACGATTAAAAGACATCTTGGCCAACGCCAAAGAAGTGTTTCAAGAGAAACTAGGAACCGTGAAAGGCATCACCGCCTCAATAAAAGTGGAAGATGCAGCAATTCCCAAATTTTTTAAGGCAAGACCGGTGCCATACGCAATACGTCCAGCAGTCGAGGCAGAGCTGGAGAATTTGGAAAAAGCAGGCGTATTATCCAAAATAGATTGGAGCGAATGGGCAACACCCACCGTTCCAGTCATGCAAAAAGCATTGAATAAAGATAAATCTGAAGAACAGAGAAAAATTTGCATCTGTGGTGACTTCAAGGTGACTGTAAACCCGGTCCTTCACACAGTACAGAAGATATTTTCGCCTCACTATCCAGAGGGAAACGTTTCACCAAAATTGACTTGGCACAGGCATATCTACAGATGGAGGTTGAGGAGGCCTCTAAAAAGTATCTCACGATAAACACACACAAAGGCCTGTACCAGTACAATCGACTGGTTTTTGGAGTAGCATCAGCTCCAGCTATCTGGCAAAGAGCTATGGAGCAAGTCCTGCAAAGGATTCCGGGGACTCAATGCTACCTAGACGACATCCTTGTAACAGGAGAAAACAACAATGAGCACCTTGCCAATTTGGAGCAGGTGCTCACTAGGCTGAAAGAACGGGGCCTACGAGCGAATCGCCCCAAGTGCGAATTTTTCCAAAATCAGATATCATATTGTGGCCACATAATTAATAATGAAGGGTTGCATAAGTCACCTGAAAAAGTTGAAGCAGTTATGAAAGCCCCAGCACCTGAAAATGTTTCACAATTAAGGTCGTTCCTGGGATTAATAAATTACTATCATAAATTTTTACCGAACTTATCAACTCTTCTACACCCTCTTAATGAGCTGCTACAAACAGGAGTGATTTGGAAATGGAACGAAGACTGTAAACGTGCCTTCCATAAATGCAAAGACTTAATCACATCCGAAGAAGTTTTGGCTCATTACAACCCATCACTGCCAATCAGATTGGCATGCGATGCATCCCCTTACGGCATAGGAGCAGTATTATCCCATAAATTCCCTGATGGCTCAGAACGGCCGATAGCTTTTGCGTCACGCTCATTAAACTCAGCTGAGCGTAACTATGCCCAAATCGACAGGGAAGCACTCAGCCTGGTATGGGGAGTGAAGAAATTCAACCATTACCTACACGGACAAAAATTTACCTTGTTGACTGACCATCAACCCCTGATCTCCATATTCAACCCTAAAAAAGGTGTTCCCATTATGACAGCGCAAAAGCTACAGAGGTGGTCCCTTTTTCTAGGGGCACACCAATACAACATAGAATACAAAGGGTCAAAACAGCATGGGAATGCTGACGGTTTATCGCGCCTACCGTTGCCAACGGTAGAAGAGGCACCTACAGTAGACCCAGTAGAGATGTTCCACTCTACCATAGTGGAATTTCTACCAGTGACAAATTCTGCCATTGAAAGGGAGACGAGAAATGACCCGACGCTCTCACGGGTCTACGATTTAACAGTGAAGGGATGGCCAGCACATGGCGAACCACTGTTGCCAGCATTCTCGCAAAGAAGAGAACAGCTGCCAGTGTGCCGAGGAACCTTGATGTGTGGATCCAGAGTGGTGATTCCACCCAAACTCCAGGATAAAGTGCTAAAGGAGCTTCACGAGGGGCATCTGGGTGGAGTGAAAATGAAGAACCTAGCTAGGGCGTTTGTATGGTGGCCAGGTATCGATGGAGACATCGAAGAAATGACCAAGAGCTGCCTAGGATGCCAGAAGATCCAAAACGCTCCACCACAAGCCCCTCTACATCCATGGGAGTGGCCCTCATCTCCCTGGCAAAGGGTGCACATCGACTTTGCTGGTCCATTTATGGACTCAATGTTCTTAATCGCGGTTGATGCACACTCCAAGTGGCCGGAGGTAATAAAGATGTCCTCCACCACCACGGAAAAAACCATCACAGTATTAAGGACCATATTTGCCAGGAATGGGCTGCCGGAACAGATATGTTCTGATAATGGACCACAATTTGTGTCCGAAGAATTCAGAAAGTTCTTAAAAAACAATGGGGTTAAGCACTACACGTCCGCCCCATACCATCCCGCCACCAATGGATTGGCTGAAAGGTTTGTCCAGACCTTCAAGAAGGCCATAAAGGCCATGGGTAATGAAGACATAAAACTTCAGCACAAGGTGGATAACTTCTTATTCGCATACAGGAATGCAACACATATGGTTACCAACCAAACTCCCGCCATGATGTTCTTCAATAGAAACCTAAGATCCCGGCTGGATTTGGTCAAGCCCAACATCAGAAGGGACGTGGAGAACCGGCCGTTTCAAGGCATGAATGAAAGGCCAACTAGAACCTTCCAGATAGGTCAACAAGTTTTGGCCTGGGACTACCGTACTGAGAAATGGCAGCCTGGAACTATCTGCACACGACTAGGACCACTGATGTATACCGTGGACATCGGAGAAAGCATAATAAGGCGCCATGCTGACCAAATCATAAAGTCATCCGAAAAGGGACAACCTACACCACAACTCTATACATCTAACGATGAAGTAGAGATACCCATATCTACCTCCGATCCGGTGATACTGGAACCCGATGAACCCGACACTGGCATTCAAGCCGAATCAGCCTTGCCAGAAGAACCTACTACACCACCAGAAACTACTACACCCCCGAGGCATTATCCGGACCGAGTCAGGAAGCCTCCTGAGAGACTAACTTATAATTAATTAACTACAGCAATGTATATTATTTTGCTTATAACATGTAATTAATAATTACTTAAAATATGATGTACTGGTTAGCTAAAAGGGGAGGAATTGTGGTGTATGTGCCTTTAAGAGCCCCAGGTGTGCTGTAATGCCGGTAATTACCACTCGGGCTATATCAGCCTGTGTATTGTGTATATCCGTTAGAACCCCCCCCAGACTTTGCTTAGTAAATACCTATGATCCAACTCCTGTCTTCAGTGTCTTTATCAACACACGGACACTACACTAGCTATGACTGAAACATGGCTTAAAGAGGGGCAGAAATGGCAGCTCAACATTCCTGGTTACAGGGTTTTCAGACGAGATCGAGAGAGGGATAAAAAGGGAGGAGGGTCACAATATTGGTTAAGGAAACAATTACAGCTGTGAGGAGGGATGATATGTTAGAAGGATCATCAAATGATGCCATATGGGTTGAACTGAAGAACAAAAAAGGGACAATCACAATGCTGGGAGTGTACTATAGACCCCAAAACAGTCAGAGAGCGATAGAAGAGCAAATATGTAGGCAAATGTCTGAGAAGTGAATAAACAATAGGGCAGCAATAGTAGGGTATTTCAACAACCCTAATAGTAACTGGGATAGAATCAGTGTAAAAGGAATAGAGAGCGCAGAATTCTTAAAATGCATTCAGGAGAACTTTTTTACATAACAAGCCCAACAAGAGAGGGGGCGGTTCTGGACGTAGTTTCAGGGAATGAAGCTGGGCAGGTGGAAGGGGTATCAATGGGAGAGCATTTTGGTGGTAGCGATCATAATTCAGTTAGATTTAGCATAGTTATGGAAAAAGACAAAGATAGGCCTGGTGTAAAAGTTCTCGATTGGGGAAAGGCCAATTTTACCAAGCTGAGATGTGATTTAGCCAACGTGGACTGGAAACAGCTACTTGAAGTGTCAGAGCAGTGGGAGGCATTCAAGGAAGAGATAGTGAGGTCCAGAGCGAATATGTTCCCACAAAGAAAAAGGGTGGGACACCAAAATCTAGAGCCCCTTGGATGTCAAGGAGAATATAGGATAGGATAAGGAAAAAAAGGGAAGCTTTTGTCAGATAACGAGAGCTCAATACTACAGAAAGCCTAGAGAAGTATAGAAAGTGCAGGGGTAACATTAAAAAGGAAATGAGAAAAGTAAAGAGAGGGCATGGAAAAATATTGGCAAGTAAAATCAAGGAAAACTCAAAGATGTTTTATAAATACATAAAGAGCAAGAGGATAGCTAAGGAAAGAGTGGGGCCTATTAGAGATCAAAACGGTAACTTATGTGTGGAGGTGGAAGACATGGGTATGGTTCTTAATGAATACTTTGGCTACGATTTTATTAATGGAGGCAGGTTGAGTGCGGGACAGCTGGTTTCCAGCTTCCAGTCCCGCCCCTAGCTGCATCCATTCCACAGACGTGATGTTGCCTTGATTGACCTTGTTAAGCCCGCCCTGCGGGCTTGCCGGCCAATTAGCAGGAAGTGGGTCTGATGACGTCATTTAATGACGCGTCATCAGCCGGTTTCCTTAAAGGGACCATGCACAATTTTATTTTGACAGTTGATTTCTCAGTGTTTGACAGCATTGAGGTGCTGAAAACACAACAATCACTGCACAAAGCTAACCTGTTGCATCCAGGCTCTCCAATGACTCCCTCCATAGGCTAGAATAGATGGCAGCTGCAGGTGAGGTGACAGAAGTGATCTGTCACTGGTGAGAGAGGTTCTCCCAATGAGGTGGCACTGGACATGGATTTAAAAACTTGTAAGCTAAAGAAACCTGTAAATGTATCAAAAATGCAGTAACCAACATTTTCTTTGCTCTGAAGCTCACCATGTGTAACACTGCATTCTTGACACCACTTCTGCAGCTGTCATCTCTTCACAAACATTACACCAGACTCACAACACGCCACACTTACCTGGCATGGTGGCCGGACGTTGGGAAAATGGCCCAGAAGCAGGAAAATCCAAAAATAGGCTGAGAACTACTGGCAAGTACCTGTTAATAGGCAGGTAATTGCCTTTAATTTGCTTCCTGCCGCTAGGTGTCGGGTCCATAGGCAAATTGGGGACCTGACACTTGGGAAAGCTGTTTGGAGGCGGGTTGACGGCGGGTTCGGGACCCGCCGTCAATCAATTGCACTTTAACTTCTGACCCACCTCTCTGAGCGCCGACAAAATCGTGGCCTTTGTGTCTGTCTTCACAGAAGAGAGGGACGATGCAGACATTGTAGTTAAGGAGGAGTGTGAAATATTAGATGGGATAAATGTAGAGTGAAAGGACATATTAAGAGGTTTAGCACCCTTGAAAGTAGCTAAATCGGCAGGCCCGGATGAAATGTATCCCAGGCAAGGGAGGAAATAGCGGAGGCTCTGACCATAATTTTTCAATCTTCTCTGGCTACAGGTGTGGTGCCAGAGGACTGGAGGACTGCTAACATTGTGCCATTGTTTAAAAAGGGAGAAAGGGATAGACCAAGTAATTACAGGTCAGTCAGCCTAACCTCGGTGGTGGGAAAATTATTGGAAAAAATTCTGAGGGACAGGATAAATTGTCATTTAGAAAGTCACGGATTAATCAAGGACATTCAGCATGGATTTGTTAAGGGAAGGTCGTGTCTGACTAACTTGATTGAATTTTTTGAGGAGGTAACAAGGAGGGTCGATGAAGGTAGTGCATTTGATGTAGCCTACATGGATTTTAGCAAGGCCTTTAAAAGGGTCCCACATGGCAGGTTGGTCAAAAAGGAAAGTGGCAAGTTGGATCCAAAATTTGCTCAGTGGCAGGAAGCAAAGGGTAATGATCAACGGGTATTTTTGTGACTGGAAGGCTGTTTCCAGTGGGGTTCCACAGGGCTCAGTACTAGGTCCCCTGCTTTTTGTGGTATATATAAATGATTTAGAGTTCCAATTTGGAGGCATGATTAAGAAGTTTGCAGATGATACAAAAATTGGCCATGTGGTTGATAATGAGGAAGATATCAATGGACTGGTAAGGTGGACAGAAAAGTGGCAAATGGAATTCAATCCGGAGAAGTGTGAGGTAATGCATTTGGGGAGGGCTAACAAGGCAAGGGGATACACAATAAATGGTAGGACAATGAGAAATGCAGAGAAACAGAGAGATCTTGGAGTGCATATCTACTGATCCCTGAAGGTAGACAGGACAGGACAGGTTAAGAAGTCACATGGGATACTTTCCTTTATTAGCCGAGGCATAGAATATAATAGCAGAGAGGTTATACTAGAACAGAAAACGCCGGAAAAACTCAACGTAAGCTCGAGGAACAGCACCTCATCTTTCGATTAGGCACTTTACAGCCTTCTGGACTCAACATTGAGTTCAACAATTTCAAACTATAACCCCTGCCCCCATTTTTTATGCTGTATGATTTTGCCATTCCCATTTGCAACATTTTATCTTTCCTGCCTCTTACAAAAGCACAGTATGTACCTTCAATTCCTCCCTCCCCTCCCCTTCAACTCTCCCCCCGCACTGTATCTGTATCTGCTTAATATCTGTTACATCTCCAGCTTTTTCCAGTTCTGACGAAGGGTACCAGACTTGAAACGTTAACTCTGTTTCTCTTTCCACGGATGCTGCCTGGTCCGCTGAGCTTTTCCAGCGTTTTCTGTTGTTATTTCAGATTTCCAGCATCCACAGTATTTTGCTATTGTATAAAACATTAGTTAGGCTGCAGCTAGAGTACTGAGTACAGTTCGGGTCACCACATTAGTGGAAAGATGTGATTGCACTGGAGAGGGTACAAAGGAGATTTATGAGGATATTGCCAGGACTGGCGAATTTTAGCTATGAGGAAAGATTGGATAGGCTGGGGTTGTTTTCTTTGGAACAGAGGAGGCTGAGGGCAGACTTAATTGAGGTGTATAAAATTATGAGGGGCCTAGAGAGAGTGGATAGGAAGCACCTATTTCCCTTGGCAGAGAGGTCAATAACCGGAGGTTGTGGCGGAGCCACTAAAGGACTCAGATCGTTTGCATATAATTCCTTTTAACAACATGTTAGCTACAGCCTAAGTCTGTATCTTTATTTATACTGTTTACTTGTACAGAGCGTGATTACTTTAACAGCGCGGGTAAACGCGATGACGTCACGCCGTACATCACGTGATCCCCCACTGGCGGGAAGAACGTGATGACGTGATGACGTCAACCACGGGACCAGCCAGCAGTCCTCGTGGAGCCTCCGAACTGAATAGACCTACACTCAATGTTCTCCTGCAGTTACTTGTTTAAGCCTGTTAGTTTCCATTAAACTTCGTTTTGTTTGAGCGCCTGAGTGGACCTCAGTCTTTGGATAGGAACTAGACATTCCTACAGGGTAAAGATTTAAAGTAATTGGTAGAAGGATTAGAGGGGAGTTGAGGAGAATTTTTTTTCACCCAGAGGGTGGTGGGGGTCTGGAATTCACTGCCTGAAAGGGTGGTAGAGGCAGAAACCCTCATCACATTTAAAAAGTATTTGGACATGCACTTGAAGTGCTGTAACATGCCAGGCTACAGACCAAGAGCTGGAAAGTGGGATTAGGCTGGATGGCTCTTTTTCAACTGGTGCAGACACGATGGGCTGAATGGCCTCCTTCTGTGCTGTAAATTTCCATGATTCTATGGTAAACTCTCACACCTCGTCCTTCTTGACCTGTCTGCAACCTTTGAACAGTTGACCACACCATCCTTCTCCAACGTCTCTCCTCCGTCGTCCAGCTGAGTGGGACTGCACTCGCTTGGTTCCATTCTTATCTATCTAGTCGTAGCCAGAGAATCACCTGCAATGGGTTCCCTTCCCGCTCTCGCATCATTACTGCTGGAGTCCCCCAGGGATGTATCCTCAGTCCCCTCCTATTTCTCATCTACATGCTGCGCCCCTCCATGGCATCATCCAAAAAAACAATGCCAGGTTCCAGATTTACACTGGCAACACCCAGCTCTACCACACCACTGTAATGTATGTACCTTTAAGGGGGAGAACTACTTTTTACAGCTCCTGTATCCTGTAGTACCGGCAGTGACCACACCTGTATATAAACCCTGAGTAGTGATCTGTACAGTCAGTTGCAGTTTGAACCCTCATTCAGTAAACGCCTGTTGATCGTTCCCTGCAGTCTGTTGTCTGATTATTGAAGGACACAACATTAAGATACACGGATATAACATTGGCGACGACGCAGATTCGAACCTACCTGCAACTCTGCATCACCTCCCAGGGATTCGCTCCTGGAGAACAGTGGAAGGAGGTCGAGTCCAGAAGCACGGGCGTCGACCACGGGCAACCGCCCAGTCATCCAGCGGAGATTTGAGCATCGCAGGGGAGGCTGTCGAGAGACAGGCTTGGCTTTCCAGTCACGGTGGTCCAGCGAAACGGGCTGGCAACAGGTACTGCGCAGACCCTTCCTGGACAGCAGCGGCTAGAGCCGACCAAGTGGCACAGAAAAAGGCTGAGCAGCGTCGACGGGGGAGAGAGGGCAGAGCGCACAGGGCGCAGACGGTGTTCAGGACCGAGCGGCGTCAACGGGGAGAGAGACGAGAGAGAGCAGAGCGCAGCCATGTTCAAGGGCTGAGCAGCATCAACGGGGGAGAGAGGCGCGCAGGAAAACGCGAGGCGCTGCCATTGCCACAAGGACCGCAGAGAGCGGCATTGGCAGCAGCGCAGGAGCAGCGCACGAAACCCACAGGGTGTCGCCATTTGCCACGAGGACCGCCGAGAGCGGCGTTGGCAGCAGCGCAGGAGACACCATTTTAAGCCGCAGCGGGGAAGAAAGGAAAGCGCGGGAGACGCCATTTTAAGCCAGTCTAACCACACCCAAAAATGCCGAAGAGTGGCAGTATCACAGCGTTCGACAATGACGTCGAAGATTGGACGACATATGTCAAACGCATAGAAGTATACTGCAAGGCGAATGAAGTGCCAGATGACAAGAAAGCGCTGGTATTGTTGAATTCAATGGGTGCAAAAACGTATGGCTTACTATGAAACCTAGTAACCCCAGAGAAGCCAGTAGAAAAGGATTTTGAAAACATAGTGTCAATCCTACAGGACCACTTAAACCCCACACCGCTGCTGATAGCAGAAAAATTTAAGTTTCACAAAAGGAACCAGCATAAAGATGAAAGTAATGCTGAGTATTTAACAGAACTGCGCAAGCTATCGAAACACTGCCAGTTTGGAACGGGACTAGCAGATACTTTAAGGGACAAGTTTGTGTGTGGGCTTCAATGTGAAGGAACCCAGAAACGGCTTCTATCAGAAAAGGATCTTACGCTGGACAAGGCTTTCAGCATTGCAGTATCACACGAATCAGCAGCACGGGGCGCTGCAGAGATACAACGGAGACCGCAAAAATATGGCACAAATTAAATGTCATACGGAACAGTGAAGTGCTATCGCTGCGGCAGAACAACACACGACCATAAGGATTACTGGTTCAAGGACAAAGTGTGCAGACAGTGTGGAAAAGTAGGACACATAGCAAGAGTCTGCAGGTCGGGAAAGAAAACCAGCAGCAAGAAATCTCCACAGGAGAAGTACAAGAAGGTACATAAGGTGACGGAGAGTAGTTCAGACGAACAGAAGAGTGATACAGACTCCGGAAGCAAGGAGCTGGGTTGTCTGAAACTACATAATGTGATCAAAACAGAGGATCACCAAATTATCTGGGTCACGCTCAAGATAGCAGGAGTCCAAGTGAAAATGGAATTGGACACAGGATCAGCCCTAACAGTCATAAACCGAAGGGACTACAAGCGGCTATTCTCTCATATACCCTTGAGAGATACAAAGATTGTCTTGAAGACGTACACGGGGAAAAAGTCTACCCCAAAGGAAAAATAAGGGTGAACGTTATATATAACGGCAAGGAAACACCAAAAATGGACCTATAAGTATTGCCAGATGGAGGACCACCACTACTAGGACGTGAATGGATCCAGAAGATACAGCTAGATTGGCATTCCATACAAGCACTAACTGTAGTTGCCAAAAAGGATGACGACGTCACACCTGGACGACTGTCAAAAATGCTAACTGATGCACAAGAAGTGTTCCAGCAGGGACTCGGAACACTAAAAGGCATAACAGCGACAATCAAAATAGAGGAAAATGCAAGCCCAAAGTTTTTTAAGGCCAGACCGGTACCTTAGGCGGTCCGCCCAGCCGTCGAAGCAGAGCTGGAAGGTTTGGAACGTTCAGGAGTACTGTCCAAAGTGGACTGGAGCGAGTGGGCTACACCCATCATTCCTGTAATGAAGAGGTCGTTGAGTAATACGCCTGGGGAACCAAAGAAGGTTCGCATCTGTGGGGACTTTAAGGTGACAGTGAACCCAGTCCTTCACACTGTACAATATCCGCTTCCGCGGATTGAAGATATTTTCGCCTCGCTATCTGGAGGGAAACGCTTCACTAAGATTGATCTGGCCCAGGCGTACCTGCAAATAGAGGTAGAAGAAGCCTCGAAACAGTACCTCACGATCAACACTCATAAAGGTCCCTACCAATACAACCGGCTGGTGCTCGGGGTAGCATCAGCTCCGGCTATTTGGCAAAGGGCAATGGATCAAGTCCTGCAAGGGATTCCAGGGACCCAGTGTTATTTGGACGACATCCTGGTCACGGGCAAAAATGACAGTGATCACCTCGCCAACCTGGAGCAGGTGCTCACTAGATTGAAGGAATATGGGCTCGGAGCTAATCGCCACAAATGCGAGTTTTTCCAGAAGCAGATCTCGTATTGTGGCCACGTTATTGATGAAGAGGGGTTACATAAGTCCCCTGAAAAGATTGAGGCAGTAGTCAAGGCTCCAGCACCGGAAAATGTGTCACAACTGAGGTCGTTCCTCGGGCTGGTGAACTACTACCATAAGTTCTTGCCGAATTTGTCTACCGTACTACACCCACTGAACACCCTACTGCAAACGGGGGTACCATGGAAGTGGAGTGACGAATGTAAACGAGCTTTTCAGAAGAGCAAAGCATTGATCACATCAAAAGAGGTGTTGGCTCATTTCAACCCAGCACTACCAATTCGGTTGGCGTGTGATGCATCGCCCTATGGCATTGGAGCGGTGCTGTCGCACAAATTGCCGGACGGATCGGAGAGGCCAGTAGCCTTTGCGTCTCGGTCACTAACCTCAGCCGAGCGTAACTACGCCCAGATTGACAGGGAGGCCCTCAGCTTAGTGTGGGGAGTGAAAAAGCTCAATCACTATCTGCACGGGCAGAAGTTCACATTGCTCACTGACCACCAACCACTTGTCTCCATCTTTAATCCAAAGAAGGGCATTCCGGTGATGACTGCGCAACGGCTACAAAAATGGTCCCTTTTTCTCGGGGCACACCAATATGAAATTGAGTATAAGGGCACGAAACAACATGGAAACGCTGATGGGCTATCACGCCTGCCACTGCCTACTGCAGAGGAAGCACCAGCAGGGGATCCTGTCGAAATGTTTCATTCGACTGTAATTGAATGCTTGCCAGTAACTAACGCTGGTATAGAAAAGGAGACCCGAAATGACCCGACACTGTCTCGGGTATATGATTTGACGGTGAAGGGATGGCCAGCACATGGCGACTCACTGTTGCCAGCATTCTCATCCAGAAGAGAACAGCTGTCAGTATGCCAGGGGACCTTGATGTGTGGATCCTGAGTGGTAATTCCACCCAAGTTAAGGGAGAGAGTGCTCAATGAGCTTCACGAAGGTCATCTGGGAGGGGTGAAAATAAAAAGCCTTGCTAGGGCTTATGTTTGGTGGCCGGGGATCAATCAGCAAATCGAGGACCTGTCAAAGAGCTGCTCAGGATGCCAGAAGGTCCAAAATGCACCACCACATGCCCCTCTACACCCATGGGAGTGGCCCTCATCTCCATGGCAACGGGTGCATATTGATTTTGCTGGTCCATTCATGGACTCAATGTTTTTAATAGCCGTGGATGCACACTCGAAATGGCCTGAGGTGATCAAAATGTCCTCCCCCACCATGGAGAAAACTATTGCAGTCCTACGGATCATTTTTGCCAGGAACGGCTTGCCAGAGCAGATTTGCTCTGATAACGGACTACAGTTTGTGTCCGAAGAGTTTCGAAGATTTATGAAAAGGAATGGGGTAAGGCATTACACATCCGCCCCGTATCATCCAGCCACAAATGGATTGGCTGAGAGGTTCGTACAAACCTTTAAAAAAGCAGTAAAGGCCATGTGCGATGACGACATTCCACTGCAGCATAAGGTGGACAATTTCCTGTTAGCCTACAGAAATGCGACACATGCAGTCGCCAACCAGGCCCCGGCCATGATGTTCTTTAACCGAAGGTTGAGATCTCGTCTGGATTTGCTCAGGCCAAATGTACGAAGAGATGTTGAGAGTAAGCAATTCCAGCACATCAATGAGAAGCCGACAAGGCGCTTCAATGTAGGGCAACCAGTCTTGGCCCGCGACTACCGAACAGAGAAATGGCAACCAGGAACGATATGCACACGGCAGGGGCCACTAATGTACACAGTGGATGTTGGGGAGAACATTGTGAGACGCCATGCTGACCAGATCCTAGAGTCACAGGAACGAGTGAACCCCATGTCTCGGCCATACATACCTGGTGATGAACCCGACGTACAGGTCGCATCTACCTCAGAAACAATAGCATTGGAAGCTGATGAATCAACTGACGACAGGGTGTTAGAATCGCCTCCGCACCAAGAGCGAGACACTCGGGAAAGGCGTTATCCAGAAAGAATCAGGAAGCCTCCCCAAAGACTGAATTTATAAATAGACTATTTTCAGTTAATGTTGCATGTTAATAGTGTTAATTGTAATTAGTTTGATATTTAATTGTTAAATGAGTGTTATGGTACTGTTAATCTAAAAGGGGAGGAATTGTAATGTATGTACCTTTAAGGGGGAGAACTACTTTTTACAGCTCCTGTATCCTGTAGTACCGGCAGTGACCACACCTGTATATAAATCCTGAGTAGTGATCTGTACAGTCAGTTGCAGTTTGAACCCTCATTCAGTAAACACCTGTTGATCGTTCCCTGCAGTCTGTTGTCTGATTATTGAAGGACACAACATTAAGATACACGGATATAACAACCACCACCTCCCTCGAACCAACCACTGTCTCTAAATTATCAGACTGCTTGTCCGACATCCAATACTGGGTGAGCAGAAATTTCCTTTGAATATTGGGACTTTGGGAAGACCGAAGCCATTGTCTTTGCTCCCCGCCAGAAACTCCATTTCCCTAGCCACTGACTGCATCCCTCTCCCTGGCAACTGTCTGAGGTTGAAACATCCAAAACTCTGCTGCCCATACCCTAACTCGCTCCACATTTGGTGGCCATGCTTTCAGCTGCCTAGGCCCTAAGCTTTGGAATTCCCTCCCTAAGCCTCGCCATCTCTCTACCTCTCTTTCTTCCTATAAGACGCTCCTTAAAACCTACCTATCCTAACATCTCCTTACATGGCTCAGTGTCAAATTTTGGTGATAATGGTCCTGTGAAGCGCCTTGGGACATTTTACTACATTAAAGGTGCTATATAAATGCAAGTTGTTTTTGTTGTAATGCCTTTTTAGCTTGCCGAGTGTAGTGATGAGTGCTCAGTTCCTGCTACAGAGGTTACCCATTTATTTACTTTAAAAAAATAGCTTGTAGATTTCTGGACAGCCTCAGTTGGTATGTTAGAAAAGGGGCTCTCACCTTCTATATTTCCAACATAAATTCAAAGCAGAAACATCCATAATCTGCTTTCTCAGTGATTACTTTGCTTCATTTTCTTTATACAGATTCCACTCGGTCCTATCAGTATTAGCGCTCCATGTTTCCTTAGAAAAAAGGACAGAATACCAACTGCATCATCTCTTTATAGTTATATGTGGTTATATACTGAGACAGTAATACCATATTGCCGATAGAGATGAAAATGAATGAGATACTCATAATGAAAGTCACTGAGCACCAACCACTTGACCCCTTGGGGGAAATTTTAACACCAAAAAACGGGTCGGTTGGGGTCGGATGGAAGGTTAAAGAGTTAAAAATCTGAATACCGGCCCTAACCTGCCTCCAACCCGCCCACTCCGCATTATAATGAGGCTGCATACCTCATGGTGATCCACCATTTTAAATTTAACTGTGGACAGGCTAGTTTCCCTGGCCTCGGGGAACCCACCAGCTAAAGGAAGGCGAGGACTGCTGGATCCAGCAGGTAAGTGCCTTTCCACTTGTCTGCTGGATCCAGCATTCCTGCCTCGCCAACCCTCCCAGGATTGGACATCCTCTGACCCTCTGCTCTCCCACTGACCTCACCCCACCCCCCCGAGGCCTTGAACCATCGCCCCCCCATCCCCACGAGGCATCCAATTTCTGATCCCCCTCTGGCCTTCCGACCCCTTCCCTGGCCTCCTATCCCCCCCCTCCAGCTTTCCGATTTTCAGCCCACGAGGCCACCCTCTAGCCTCTGATCCCCCCTCCGGCCTCCAGACCCTGACCCTCTGAAGATTCTCCAAACCCCGACCCTGCCGAAGATCTTCCAACTCCCAACCCCGCCGAAGATCCTCCAGCCTCCGAATCCGCTGAAGATCTGCAGCCCCTGACCCCCTCCGAAAATCCCCACCCTTACGACCGCCCCCCCCCCACAACGCCGATCCCTCTCTCCCTCCTTTCTGCGACCTGGTGCCTCAGGCCTACTCGCCCGACAGCCAGCCAGCTTCTCTATCTGGCTGGCTGCGATCAGGAAACAGAGATTCAAAATGTTAATCAGGTCCTGCTGTTAAATTTGGCAGGGCCTGAGGGAAACCTGTTCTCACAGGACTACATTGCAGCACCACCGCCCCCCCCCCACCCACTCCCCCCACCCACCCCCACCCCAACGCTCCTAACCAGCTTCCAAATTAAAATTCCGGCCTTTGTATTTAAAGGCTCTGGCTTTTAGTGCCACCCTGTATGGCAAATAACTTCAATATTATCAGATAGCGAATGGAGATTGAAATATGTACACCATCCAGTTGTAGCATTTTTGAATATATAAACCATTGTTTGCATATAAACCATAGAGAACACATTACACATGGAGGTTGAAGTTCTAAAGATTAATTTTAGAGTACAGGTTTATGCATTTGTGCAAAATCATGCAACAAATTCACTAACTCATTTACTTGAAATGTTAACAAGTTTGTTAAAATAGTGCACTTCAGAATTTTACACAAGTACAATACATAGGATATACAGCACAGAAGCAGGCCATTTGGCCCAACCAGTCCATGCCGGTGTTTATGTTCCACTCGAGCCACTAAAAATAGCACTTGATGAATGTGTCGAAGTTTGATTGTTGCATTTCCCTTTTAAAAATAAATTCATATGAAGAATTATTGCTGGCATACCTTAACAACTAATAATGATGACGAGAAAGTTTTCTTCTAATTTTATTGTTTGGTAGATTATATTTGAATCTTAACTTAAAAAGTATGTATGTTGTACTGTAAAAGTTTTGTGTCCGTTTGTGAGTTACCAGCAAACTGCCATTTACATTGTCTGTAATGGCCTTGATTTGTCTTTATTACGGAATTTGTAGTCTTAGTCCCCTGGGAGTACTAACTCCATGTGATGCCTTTGTGTTTTGTAATTATAAAACCCCAATCTGGCATTTATGAGCATATAAATAATACTGTGCTGAAAGGTGTGTAAAAACTCGGGACTCTGGAGACTTGACAATAGATGTAGAGTTTATTCAAACATGTTCTGTGAGTCTCCTTTTCAGGGAGTGTTCATGGCTGAAGATATTATTTGTCTCCTCTTTCAGCCCATTTTGATTAATAAAAGGCAATTTTGGAAGTAAATGTGGAAATTTCAATGATTCTCAGTAGTTAGAGCTGCCAAATATTAGTGATCTCTGTCGTCTGCTATGCGAATGATACCAAATTATAAGGCAGTGTAAACAATGAAAAATGCAGTGCAACCAGATTCGGGAAGATTTCAATCTTTTAGTTAACTGGACCAGTAGATACAATTTATGTATGGGAGCAAGGAACTAAAAGACGAGAGTATATGTTGAATGGAACAGTCATACTGTGTGCTGATCAAAAATTTCTGAGGGTTGTAGTGGTTCAATCTATGAGACTGTTAGCGCAGTGCTTAGCTGCAATTAAGCAGGCAAATCATGTAGCAGAGGGACAGATTACAAATGAAAATAAGATATATTGTATCATGGGCCCACAGACCCTGATTTTCTATCCATTAGTGATGATCGAGGAGTGAGGGATGTGACAGGCCATGATCTTACAGATTGTGGTTGTATGCAGTTCTGCTGCTGCTGATGGCTGCCATGCATGTTTGCAGCATGATTTTGTGGTGGTGAAGCCAGTGACAAGAAAAACATAGAAAAAACTAGAAAATTGCAAAGCTGGTAAAGACTGTAAAGTCTGTGGGTTGTACAGTTAATAACGACACAGACTTCAGGAATAACAAACAAACAGGTCTTTACTATTCGAAGGTCAGGGCGAATCTGCCCAAGGAATCATGCCACAACACTTATATACCGGTGTGGTCACCGTCGGTATTACAGTATACAGAAGCCAAACAAGTAGTGCCACACCTAAAGTAGTTCTCTTAAAGGTGAACGGTTACATACAATAGTTCTCTTAAAGGTAGACGGGTACATACACTACAAAGACCATTTACATTGGCCCAGATTTTACGATCAGTGGCGAACAAACGACCCAGCCGTTCATTACACTTACAATTATCCACATACTTTCTATGAGCTTTTGCATTAGAGGTTGCGGTTATTAGAAATTGAAAACAGCATGCCGTCCTCTACAGGGGATCTGGAACCTATGTGAACAGGGCAAGGAACACTGTGTGTCTCCTAACCAATCAGATTGAAGAGTCCTTACTGAGACATGCAGATTCTGAATCAGGAAGTATCAGTCAGAATATTTAATTCAATGCCAAATTATGTAGAGAAAGTGAAATAAAGGCCGGAATTTTCCCATTGCCAAGCATGCAGGTTTGGGGGCAGGTCGGCAGTTAAGAGCACGGAAATTGTCAATGCGTCAAGAACCCTCCGTCATCCCGCTGACTTCCGTATTTAACTCGGGCGCGTTTTGAGCTGCACCATGGACCCGCTCAGGAGATGCGGGCAACCTCATTGAGAAAGTTAACTGCTTGTTGTGAGACCCTTAATTGCCTTTTTAACCTCAGGTTTTGGATTTAACTTCTTCAGCACGGGATTCCCGCACCTCAGGAACCTCGCCTGTGAAGGGGAGGTGGAAGCACAGTGGCCATTGTACAAGTCCATTAATTGACAGCTGGAAAAAACACAAATACTCACACATTACACCTGCTTCCTTCCCTAATGGAAAGGCTCTGGCTGATTCCATATTGTGTAGAGATTTAGCTGTCAGGAGTTTGCAGGTCATTTCTGCAATCTCGGAAGCCACTCTCACTACACTGCTTGTCACTAGGAGAACATTGAGGGATTGGGCCTCTGATCACCACTTTACCTGCCATCTATTAGATCAGCATGGGTGCTGCTTATGCTGTCTCTCCTTGGACCTCAGAAAAGGACCAAGATGAGCCCCAGCACCAACAACACCAGCCACACCAGCAGCAGCAGCAGCAGCAACCACAGCAGCAGCCTTCTCCTCAATGGCCTGATGCTCCACAGGAGAGAGGGGGTCAGCACAGGGCTGCACTGCGCCAGAGGCGATACCCCAAAGACAGGCGCCGCGGGGACTGGAGTGCATTATCAACCCGGAAAACCAAATTTTAATTTGATTTGTTAAGTTTTAGTTGAACTTTTGTTTATTTACAGTCCAATTGGGTTTTTTTTTTGGGTCCAAACAAAAAGAGTACCCCAAAGACAGGGCATACAGGCAGAGGATGACCTTCCTGGAAAATGACTGAACATCAGTGCTTCAGGAGGCTCAGGCTATCATGCCAGGCTGTCACAGACATATGTAGCTTGCTGGAACAAGACCTGCTGCCCAGAGGACCTGGTGGACATGTCTTACCAATGGCTGTCAAAGTCACCACTGCCCTCAACTTCTTTACCTCAGGCTCCTTCCAGGGATCTGCAGCAGACATTAGCAGGATCTCGCAGTTGGCCGCCCACAGATGCATCACCCAGGTGACCAATGCCATGTTTCACAAGTCAGCCACTTATATAAACTTTGCCACTGATGAAGCCAATGTTACTGAGCGGGCGCTCAGCTTTGCAGCTCTGGCTGGCTTCCCACAGGTGCAGGGTGTCATCGACTGCACACGTGTCGCCATCAAGGCACCCCCACATCACCCAGGAGTGTTTGTGAACTGCTAAGGCTTCCACTCCCTCAATGTGCAGCTCATCTACAACCATAAAAAGATGATCATGCATGTGCGTGCCAGATTCCCTGGCAGCTGTCATGACTCTTTTGTGCTGCACCAGTCCACCCTCCCTCAGCTCCTTGCACCTCCAAACAGACTTAATGGCTGACTGCCTGGAGACAAGGGCTATCCACTGAAGACGATGCTGATGACACCCTTAATGAGGCCGAGGAGCGTTATAATGACAGCCACATGTCCACCAGATGTGTCATAGAGCAAGCAATCGGCATGCTGAGGATGCACTTCACATGCCTTGACAGATCTGGAGGAGCCATTCAGTACGCACCAGCCAGGGTCTCCAGAATCATCGTCATATGCTGCACGTTGCACAACATAGTGCAGCAGCGAAGATTGGAGCTGCTGGAGGAGCAAGGCGCAGAGCGCACAGCCTCTTTGGAGGAGGAGGAGGAGGAACAGGCGGAACACGAGGAGGAGGAGGAGGAACCTAAGGTGGAGATGGCAGCAGCAGTGGTGCACATTGCTGCCTGGGAGGCCCGAGATGGCCTCATAATGGCCCGATTTACTGAATTTGCACCAGTGCACCCATGGCTCCTAGATTCTGTACTAACTATCCCCCACCCCAACAACACCACAACACAGTCCTTAATGGCCAAGCCATTCCTCTCACCCAAACCCCCATTGCTCGAGGTTAAGTAACGTCTCACCATTCACGCCAAGTGACAAGGCCACTTCCCAGGTAGCAGGCAAACATGGACAAGGCGGGAAAGTTGTGCAAACAAGTTAATTTATGTGTGTCATAAATATAACTGAAACTTAACATAAATATTTTTTATACACCCATGTGAATACCCTTGTGCAGCTAGGATCATGTCTTTTTTCATTTCCACGTGCTTCTACGCGATGCAACCCCTATGGCTTCAGCAGAGGTAGTTGCAGGCAGCTCACTTCCCTGCTGCAACTGCTTAGATACTTTTGGCAGACGTCCTCTGGGTTTTGGAGCATGTGAGGGCGCCGCCAAAGACCGCTCCTCTTGTAACTGTGCAGGGGCAGACTCAGCCACCAGGATCCGAGGCAGCATGAGGAGCTCTGACTGAGGGGGAAGCAACGGGGGAGAAGTGGGAACGCTTTGAGAAGAGCCTCCACTTCCATGTCCCCTCTCACCATCATCCCTCTCATGGGCCACCTGCATTTTCCTGCTAGCAAGGAGCTGGAGAGCATCTTGCTGCACATCAGTGGGGTGATGAACGCCCAAGTCTACGTTACTGCTCCTCCTTGAGAGGAGGTCAATGAGAGTCTGCAATCTGTTGTCCACAGCAAGCATGTTCTTGTTGGACTGGTGCATTTGCTGTTCCATGCAGGTGGCCATCCTTTCCATGGAACAGCACATCATCGCCATCGCCTGCGAGATGGTGGTGCTCATAAAATCATAGAATCATAGAATGGTTACAGCACAGAAGAAGGCCATTCAGCTCGTCGAGCCCGTGCCGGATCTCTGCAAGAGCACTTCAGCTAGTCCCATCCCCCCACCCTTTACCTGTAGCCCTGCAAATTTCTTTCCTTCAGATGCTTATCCAACTCCCTTTTGAAAGCCGTGATTGAATCTGCCTCCACCACCTTTTCAGGCAGTGCAGTCCAGATCCTAACCACTCGCTGCGTAAAAAAGTTTTTTCTTATGTCGCCTTTGGTTCTTTTTAAAATCTGTGTCCTCTGGTTCTTGAGCCTTCTGCCAATGGGAACAGTTTCCTTCTATCTACTCTGTCCAGACCCCTCACGATTTTGAACACCTCTAACAAATCTCCTCTCAATCTTCTCTGCTCAAGGAGAACAACCCCAGCTTCTCCAGTCTATCAACGTAACTGAAGTCCCTCATTCCTGGAATCATTTCTTGTAAATCGTTTCTGCACCCTCTCTAAGGCCTTCATATCCTTCCTAAGGTGTGGTGCCAGAATTGGACACAATACCCCAGTTGGGGCGGAACCAGTGTTTTATACAGGTTCATCATAATTTCCACACTTTTGTACTCTATACCTCTATTTATGAAGCCTGTAAACCTTTTCAACTGCTTTCTCAACCTGTCCTGCCACCTTCAACGATTTGTACACACATATCCCCAGGTCTCTGTTTATGCACCCACTTCAGGATTGTACCCTTTAGTTTATATGTCCTTTCCTCATTCTTTCTACCAAAATGTATTACTTCACACTTTTCTGCGTTAATTTTCATCTGTCACATGTCCGCCCATTTCACCAGCCTGTCTATGTCTTCCTGAAGTCTATCACTCTCCTCTTTATTGTTCACTATACTTCCAAGTTTTGTGTCATCTGCAAATTTTGAAATTGTACCCTGTACACCCACGTCGAAGTCATTAATATATATCAAGAAAAGCAGTGGTCCTAGAACCAACCCCTGGGGAACACCACTGTATACCTTCCTCCAGTCTGAAAAACAACCGTTCACCACTACTCACTGTTTCCTATCACTTAGCCAATTCTGTATCCATACTGTCACTGTCCCTTTTATTCCATGGGCTTCAACTTTCCTGGCAAGCCTATTATGTGGCACTTTGTTGAACGCCTTTTGGAAATCCATTTTTGCTACATCAACTACATTACCCTCATCAACCCTCTCTGTTACCTCATCAAAGAACTCAATCAATTTAGTTAAACACAATTTGCCTTTAACAAATTCATGCTGGCTTTCCTTAATTAATCCACACTTGTCCAAGTGACTGTTAATTTTGTCCCTGGTTACTGTTTCTAAAAGCTTCCCCACTACCGATGTTAAACTGACTGGCCTGTAGTTGCTGGGTTTATCTTTACACCCTTTTTTGAACAGTGGTGTAACATTTGCAATTCTCCAGTCCTCTGGCACCACCCCCGTATCTAAGGAGGATTGGAATATTATGGCCAGTACCTCCGCGATTTCCTCATGTTGGAGATGGACTCCTCCATTCTCTGTACAGTTGCACACATTGTGGCTGCTAAAGCCGCCAGAGCCTCACACAATTGTTGCTGCTCCTCCAAGATCATCCTCTTTCTCGATGACCCCCAAGGTTCAGCGTCTGCATGCAGCTCAGCACAGCTTGGAGCATCCTGTGCCCTCCGGCGCGGACTCTCCACTGCTGTCCCCATCTCCACCATCTGCTCTTGCTTACTTGTGATGTGTGAGACACCCAAGTGAGGGAAAGAAAGATGGGATTAGGAGAGAGAGAGATAAAACAGACAGAAATATAAATTAAAAGAAATAATTTTTATTTACGTTTTTTAATTTTTAAAAATCTCCAACAATAATTTAAATCTGAATGAATGAGACACCAAACTTGTAAAAGGTAATTTTCAGTGCCAGAGAGGTTGTTTTGCAGTAATTAAAACTTATCACACCGTTAAAAATCAACTTACATTTGAATGAAAAAGCCCTACCTTTTCTGACTTGTTTAGTGGGTATCTAGTGTGAGTACCGCAACTTCACGCCCTTCATGGGTTTGAATGCTGAGGCTCTCAGTGAGATACCAGTGAAGCGAAGCTTCTGGAGGAGAAGAGCAACTTGGACAGCAACTTCCTGATTTCTGCATTTAACTGCACATGTGCAGATGCTGGCAGTTGCTGTCCAATTTACACTTTAATAATGGTGAGCGCTGTTCGCCGCACCATTATTTTCACCGTAAAATCCGGACCAATAAGTTTTCATCATATTCTGATGAACGGTGATCATATATCACAGGACACTGACATTGTGACACCAGACAGTCACCAGCTGAAACCAGCTGTAAGTCAAAAGGTAGTTATTGTGTTTCACCCATAGATTTCATATAAGTATTTAACCTTTGTTAGCTACACAGTCCAGTTATTAATATTCCATTAAAGCAATTCCTTTGCATCCCATTTCCTTCCCATCCATCCCTATTACAAATTACATCCTTTGTGGCTGTAACTGTGGTATGTTATCCTTCCTTGTCCTCCTTAACATCTCCACAGCATTTGATATGGTTAACCATCACCTTTCTGCTGTTTAGCTGCATGGGCGTGCCTTCATGTGGTTACACTCCCACATGTCTGAATGCATGACTTCCTGCCTCTGCACTGTCCATCCTGAGGTCCTCTAAGGAGCTATCTTTGGCTCCTTTCTATTCCTTACCTACATGCTGTCCCTACCTTATCTTGCTAGCTGTTCAATGACCAATTACCGTAGTGACTATCCTTAGGATAGAGGTAAGTGGGATCTCTTTGGAGGCTCCAAGATAACATGCCTGGCAATTGGAGATTGGAACCAATTCAGTACTCTGTGGCAGACTCAGCAATCTGAGCCAGACAGATCCCCATTACACCATTGATGATTGACCAGCGAGTCTCGATAATTAGTAGAACCCAGAGGGATAGAGCAGTCAGTGGGAAACTGGGATTCTTCCCACGTGGCTCCAGATAAATCTGCAAGCCAGTGCCCTAATGGGTGGCATGGTCATGGACAAGCAGCAGGAAGCTTAACAGTATGCTGTTCTGATGAAAGGTCATAGACGTGAAACGTTAACTCTGTTTCTCTCTCCACAGATGCTGCCTGACCTGCTGAGTATTTCTTAACTTCCTTATTAATTCCCTCAAATCTGCAGTCATCACCCCTCTCCTCAAAAAACAAACCTTGATCCCTCTGTCCTTGCAAACTACCACCCCATCTCCAACCTCCCTTTCCTCTCCAAAGTCCTTGAGCGTGTTGTCGCCTCCCAAATCCGTGCCCATCTTTCCCACAATTCCATGTCTGAATCCCTCCAATCAGGTTTCCGCCCTTGCCACAGTACTGAAACGGCTCTCATCAAAGTCACAAATGACATCCTTTGTGACTGTGACAAAGGTAAACTATCCCTCCTCGTCCTTCTTGACTTGTCTGCAGCCTTTGACACAGTTGACCACTCCATCCTTCTCCAATGCCTCTCCACCGTCATCCAGCTGGGTGGGACTGCACTCGTCTGATTCCATTCTTATCTATCTAATCGTAACCAGAGAATCACCTGCAACGGCTTCTCTTCCCGCTCTCGCATCGTTACCTCTGGTGTCCCCCAATGATCTATTCTTGCCCCCTCCTATTTCTCATCTACATGTTGCCCCTTGGTGACATCATCTGAAAACACAGCATCAGTTTCCACATGTACGCTGACGACACCCAGCTCTATCTCACTACCTCTTCTCTCGACCCCTCCACGGTGTCTAAATTGTCAGACTGCTTGACAAACATACAGTTCTGGATGAGCAAAAATGTTCTCTAATTAAATATTGGGAAGACCGAAGCCATTGTTTTCAGTCCCCACCACAAACTCCGTTCCTTGGTCACTGACTCCATCCCTTTCCCTAACATCTGTCTGAGGCTGAACCACACTGTTCGCAGCCTTGGTGTCATATGAGCTTCCGACCACATATCCGCAGCATAACAAAGACCGCCTACTTCCACCTCCGTAACATCGCCTGTCTCCACCCTTGCCTCAGCTCATCCGCTGCTGAAACCCTCATCCATGCCTTTGTTACCTCTAGACTTGACTATTCCAATGCACTCCTGGCTGGCCTCCCACATTCCACTCTATGTAAACTTGAGGTCATCCAAAACTCAGCTGTCCATGTCCTAACTCGCACCAAGTCCCATTCGCCCATCACCCCTGTGCTCGCTGACCTACATTGGCTCCCGGTTAAGCAGCGCCTCGATATCAAAATTCTCATCCTTGTTTTCAAATCCTTCCATGGCCTCGCCCCTTCCTATCTCTGTAATCTTCTCCAGCCCCACAACCCCCCCGAGATATCTGCGCTCCTCTAATTCTGCCCTCTTAAGCATCCCTGATTATAATCGCTCAACCATTGGTGGCCGTGCCTTCTATTGCCTAGGCCCTAAGCTCTGGAATTCCCTGCCTAAACCTATCCGCCTCGCTACCTCTCTTTCCTCCTTTAAGATGCTCCTGAAAACCTACCTCTTTGACCAAGCTTTTGGTCACCTGACCTAATTTATCCTTGTGTGGATTGGTGTCAAATTTTTTGTCTTAAAATACTCCTGTGCAGTGCCTTGGGACATTTTACTACGTTAAAGGTGCTATATAAATACAAGTTGTTGTTGTTATTAAAATATACACACAAAACCAATCGACTCTTAATTTGGGTAATAATTACTCAAATAAAACTTTTAAAACAATTCTTTCCTGCAGAAAATGCTACAATTTCAATGTATTTATTTTCCACAATACCTATACCTATAGATATGCACAGCCAAACTCACAACAGTTAAAAATAAGGTTTCCAGCATAAGATGTTCTGTTTTTATTAACAGTATACTGTGTTGATAAGCTGTGCAATGTTAGCTGGTTAACTCCAGCAGTGTACCTGCTTACATTTGGTGGTCCCTAAGCCTTGTCTCTTGTCAACCTGTGTCTGAACCCTCTGACCTTGGGCAAGTGGATTGTGTCCCTACAGAGAGAGAGAGTTTGTGCTCCAAATCAAATCAAATAAACGGGGACTGTGCAGATTCCTCTATAATTTGGTTATAGATTGTTGCATATGTCAGACTAATAAAAAATCTAAATAGGTAGGCAAGTTGCAACTGTTCACTATTTAACTTTTTGCTGGAGTTCACATTAATCTTTGACCTTGTTTTGTGAAGACTGTGCACCTTTCTGAACAAGCTTCACTTCACTTGTGAGATTTTTCTATATGCTCAATGATGTACATTTATTTTAAAGCCAATTTCTTCATGCAGTCAGCCCTGCAAGCAGCCCCCCTTTTAATAGTTTAAATCACTCATAAAGAATGTTGTAGGTGAATAATGCTGATTCTGGTCCATAGCCATAATAACTGTCAGCCAGGAGGACTTCCCCATGGTACAGTTGCATGTTTGGGAGGTCACAATGGTAGATTTTCAATTTGTGTTCCAATGCCCCACACCTGTGGTGTCATTGGCATTAAATAAGATTATTAATTTGCCAAAGAGACAAATGTCCCAAATCTACTGAAAACTCCAAACTTTCAAAATTCTGGTCTTTGTCACACCAGAATGGGTGGGGTAGAAATGTTATAATTAATTTGTACAATTGGCTTTTAGTTTATAATGTAACCCAATGAATTCTCACATTTAACGCCAACAAATAACTTGCAATTATTCAGCACTTTTAATATAGAAACTATCCAAGGGACTTTACAGAAGAAGGATAAAAATAAAAATAAAATAGATAGAATTAATATAAGTATAGTCACATTGCAAGGCGAGAGAGTTACAAAAGAACATAAGAAATAGGAGCAGGAGTAGGCCATTCGGCCCTTCAAGCCTGCTCTACCATTCAATAAGATCATGGCTGATTTTCTACCTCAACTCCACCTTCTCACACTATCCCCATATACCTTGATTCCCTTACTATCCAACAATTATCGATCTCTGCCTTGAATACACTCAACAACTGAGCATCTACAGCCCTCTGGGGTAGAGAATTCCAAAGATTCACCACCCTCTGAATAAAGACATTTCTCCTCATCTCAATCCTAAATGGCCGACCCCTTTTTCTGAGACTGTGACCCCTAGTTCTAGACTCCCCAGCCAGGGGAAACATCCTCAATGCATCTACCCTGTCAAGCAATGTAAGAATTTTATATGTTTCAATTAGATCACCTCTCATTCTTCTAAATTCTGGGGAATATAGGCCTAGTTTCCTCAATCTCTCCTCATAGGAAAATACCCCCCCATCCTAGGAATCAGTCTGGTGAAACCTCATTGCACTCCCTCTAAGACAAGTATATCCTTCCTTTGTACAGAATCACATCCCCATCTTACTATGCACCCTTCACACTCACCCTCATCATTATGCAATGACAACAACTAACAACTCAAAAGGAGGCAACTTGGTATCGGCACCCCACTCCATCATAGTCTCCCTCTAAACATCTATCCCATCCATTCTTTACACTCATTCCATCACACTCACTCAAACTTCTCTTGTTTCCCTCATTGCAGGAAAAGAGAGCCCACAATAAGCGGGAGAGGGAGAGACCAGGAGGAGGACCGCCATCATTGGCTGTGCTCACCAACGCTGAGGAGGCAGCTCTGGACATAACAGGAGTCGTTGACCAGCCTGAAGTGGGGGATGGAGAGAGGGGTTCATTAGAACAACCTGGTGACAGAATTATTTTCCATACATCTTAGTTGGCATTCATGAGTGACTCATATGGGGTCTGATGTCAAGATAAAGTGAATGCTCATCATGTGCATAATGGGATGCGTCTGCAATCTACATATCACATGTCTAATTAATGTCATTACTCTCCAGCAGGACCATCAAGTGCCCCCCCACCCCACTGTCCAGGAGGAAGTCTCAAGAGGATCCTCCAGCCTCTGAGGGAGCGGCATCAGCAGAAATGAGCGCACCCAGCACCAGCGCAGAGTTGCACACCTCGGTGGGTCCTATGTGAGATAGAGTAGTGTTGTCACCTGGTGTATCAGAAGTCACAAGTGAGCAAGATCAGATGGTGGAGACAGGGACAGCAGTGGAGACTCCTCGTTGGAGGCCGCAGGAGTCTCCTAGCTCTGCTGAGCTGCATGCAGACGCTGAGCCTCGGGGGCCATCCAGGAAGAGGGCAATCCTGGAGCTTTAGGAATAAGTTCAGGAGGCTCTGACTGGGTTTGCAACCACAGTGACTGTGAGTGTGCAGAGAATGGAGGAGTCCATCTCAAATATGAGCAATGCCATGATGCACTCACTGGCAACTGTAGGTTTTGCCATGGAAAGGATGGCCACCTCCATGGAGGACATAAATCGCCAGACTCAGGAGAACATGGCAACACTTCTAAATAGATGGTCAACTATGGAGGTTAGATAGGCGGTTTTTGAGGAGAGAAACCAGAGGTTCATGGACATCCTTGTTATGAGGAATGTCAGTACAGACATGGGGCCTCATGGCCCCACTGATGTGCAGCAAGGTGCTCTCCATCTACTTGCTAGCAGAGAAGTGCGGGTGGCCTATGACAGGGATGATGGTGGGAGGGGACATGGAAGTGGGGGCTCCTCTCCAAGTGATCAAACTTCCACCCCCTTGCCAACCCCTCGGTCAGAGCCCCAGATGCCTCCCTGGACAGTCTGCAGGAGGAGCAGACTTTGGCAAGGCCCTCACAAGCTCCAAAGCCCAGAGGACGACCGCCAAAGGCTTCTAAGCAGGCGCAGCAGGGAAGTGAGCAGGCTGCCTCTACATCTGCTGAAGCCACGGGGTCTTCTTTTTCTTCTTAGGCAGTCCCTCGGAACCGAGGATGACTTGCTTCCACATTAAAAATGAGCTCGCAGGTGACTGATTAGTCCAATACGGGACCTTCAGTCTCTGTCACAGGTGGAGCAGATGGTGGTTGAAGGGGCAGGTGGGCGGGGTGCTTGGGTTGACGTGCGCTCCTTGCGCTGCCTGCGCTTGGCTTCCGCTTGCTCCCGGCAAAGAGACTCGAGGTGTTCGGCGCCTTCCCGGATGCTTCTCCTCCACTTTGTGTGGTCTTGGGCCAGGGATTCCCAGGTGTCGGTGGGGATGTTACACTTTTTCAAGGAGGCTTTGAGGGTGTCCTTGAAGCGTTTCCTCTGCCCACCTGGGGCTCTCTTGCCGTGCCGGAGCTCCGAGTTGAGCGCTTGTTTTGGGAGTCTCGTATCGGGCATGCAGACAATGTGACCCATCCATCGGAGCTGATTGAGCATGGTCAGAGCTTCGATGCTGGGGATGTTGGCCTGAGCAAGAACACTGACGTTGGTGCGCCTATCCTGCCAATGGATTTGCAGGATCTTGCGGAGGCAGCGTTGGTAATGCCTCTCCAGTGCTTTGAGGTGCCTGCTGTACATGGTCCATGTCTCTGAGGCATACAGCAGGGCAGGTATCACTGCTGCCCTGTAGACCATGAGCTTAGTGCCGGGTTTGAGGTCCTGGTCTTCAAACACTCTCTTCCTCAGGCGACCGAAGGCTGCACTGGCACACTGAAGGCGGTGTTGGACTACGTCGTCGACGTCTGCCCTTGTTGACAGTAGGCTCCTGACAGTAGCACCACATAGAAGCACGCATAAAAGAAAGATCCCACATAAATAGTCACAAGGGTAGTCACTTGGGTGATTTGCTATAAATGAATGTTAAGTTTCTGTTCTTTTACTTTGTTATAATAAATTATTTTTTTCTGAGTGTTTGCATTCATTGCCATATGTGTGCTCACAATTGCAAGTGGCAGAGTGAAGGGTAAGGGTGCCTTTTATGTCCAGCAATGGTGATGACAGTGCAAGGAATGAACAGTTCACTGTAGAGATGCTCTATGGTGTTGAAGTGGGGTGATGCCAACCTTCATGCGCATGTGGCAGCCACATATCTGTGCTGCATAATGATAGGTGAATCTGGCATAAATTAGGCCATCCCTGGCAGCACGGGCAACAATATGCTTGCGTTCTGGTCGCATTGGGACAGCCGCCTCCTCATGCTGAACCTCATTCTGCTCCTCCTCCTCCTCTGAAGAGGCTGTGTGCTCTGCGCCTTGTGCCTCATGCAGCACTAATCCTCGCCGCAGTGCGATGTTGTGCAGGGCACAGCAGAAAACGACGATTCTCGAGACCCTGACTGGTGTTTACTGAAGGGCTCCACCAGATCTGTCCAGGCATCTGAAGCACATTTTGAGCAACCCTATTGTTTGCTCTATGGGACTTCTGGTGGAAATGTGGCTTTGATTATAACGCTCGTCAGACTCGTTTGATGGCCTCTTCAAAGGTGTCATTAACCATGTCTTCAGGGGCTAGCCCTTGTCTCCAAGGAGCCAGCCGGAAAGTTCATTTGGCGGTGCGAAGAGCTGAGGGACAGTGGACTGGCGCAGGATGTAAGAGTCATGGCAGCTGCCAGGGAACTTGGCACACACGCACGATGCTCTTCCTGTGGTTGCAGATCAGCTGCACGTTAAGGGAGTGGAAGCCCTGTGGATGACAAATACTGCTGGGTTCTGATGGGGTGCCCTGATGGCCACATGTGTACAGTTGATGACACCCTGCACCCGTGGGAAGCCAGCCAGATTGACAAAGCCGAACGCCCGCTCGGTAACACTGGCTTCATCAGTGGAAAAGTGGATGTAATTGGCGGATTTGTCAAAGAGGGCATCGGTAACCTGCGTGATTCATCTGTGGGCGGCCGACTGGGGGATGCCGCTAATGTCTGCTGGAAAGAGCCTGACGCAAAGAAGTTGAGAGTGGTGGTGACTTTGACAGCCACTGGTAAGGGGTGTCCACCCGCTCCTCTGGGCTGCAGGTTTTGATCGAGCATTGTGCAAATGTCTGCGACCACCTGTCGCAATAGTCTCAGCCTCCTTTGGCACTGCTGCTCAGTCATGTTGTGGAAGCTCATCCTCG
This sequence comes from Somniosus microcephalus, assembly GCF_052327205.1. Taxonomy (NCBI): domain Eukaryota; kingdom Metazoa; phylum Chordata; class Chondrichthyes; order Squaliformes; family Somniosidae; genus Somniosus; species Somniosus microcephalus. The sequence goes on from NC_140993.1 coordinate 130,117,740, forward strand.
GCCTGTAAACCCTGTGTTGGGGGTATCTCCTGTGGCGCGATGCAGCCCTGCGCTGATGCCCTCTGCCCTGTGCAGCATCAGATGGTTGAGGAGAAGGTTAGTGCTCTTGTTGTTGGTGCTGCTGGTGTGCGTGGTTCTGCTGCTGCAGCTGATCATGGTCAGATTCTGAGGACCAGGGTGAGAGAGTATAAATCCTTCCCATTCTGCTGTTACATATGGCAGGTGAGGATGAGATGTTAGAAGCAATCAGCCAATGGGGAGAGAGGTATTGGAGTTTAGAAGAATGATTGAAACACATAAGATTCTGAGGGGGCTTGACAGGGTAGATGCTGAGAGGATGTTTCCCCTTGTGGGGAATCTAAAACTAGGGAGCATAGTTTCAGGATAAGGGGTCGCCCATTTAGGATGGAGATGATGAGGAATTTCTTCTCTCAGAGGGTCATGAATCTTTGGAATTCTCTACCCCGGAGAGCTGTGGAGGTTGAGTCAGTGAATATATTCAAGGCTGAGATAAACAGATATTTGAGCAACAGGGGAGTCAAGAATTATGGGGAACAGGCAGGAAAGTGTAGTTGAGGCCAAGATCAGATCAGCCATGATCTAAAAACAGAAAATGCTGGAGAAACTCAGCAGGTCAGGCAGCATCTGTGAAGAGAGAAACAGAGTTAACGTTTCAGGTCAATGGCCCTTCGTCAGAACTGGAAAAAAAGCAGGAAATGGAACAGATTTTTAAGCAAGTGCAGAGGCTGGGAAAGGGGGGAGGGGATGAAAGAACAAAAGGGAAGGTCTGTGATAGGATAGAAGATGGAAGAGGTTAAGAGACATTGGCCTAGAAATTGGCCTGAGGCGCCCAAGCGGTGCAAAGTTCGCTTGTGCGCTGGAATTTGCGCCGCGATCGCCGCATTAGCGATCGCCGCAAATTCAGTTGAAGTGCCCCTAGAGGGAGGCGGGGCGCGGCTCGAGGCGCTCCGCGTCCCTCTTAGGGCGCTGAAAGTGAATTTTACAGCGCTACGTGCCACAGCGCCACACGCTGCGGCACGGCACACTGCGGTACTACAGGCCTTCCTCCCACTGTTAAGGGGGAGGGGCCTGCAACAGCGCGAACCCCGATCGCGAGTGCCGGCAAAAGAGCCCGGCACCAAGGAGATGTGCCAGGCTCTTGGGAAACAGCCGGCAAAGCCACGGGGGGTGGGGACCAGGAGGCCGGGGACGGAGGTGCTGGCAGGCGGCCGCCAAAAAAGCGGCCGCCCCGCACCACCACCTTAACTTGTGCCTCTGCCAGCACAGTAAGGCCCCGTGAACCGGGCGCGGGTAGCGAACGGCGCTACAGCGGCGCTACAGCGGCGTTCGCTACCAAATATCGCGATCGGGGCGCGAATGGGGCGCTACGCACACCGATGACATCATCGGTGGTGGCGCAGCACAAAAGGCTAACGCCACCATTAGCACCCCAGCTGAATATCACGGGAGGCGCAGCCAGTGGCGCTACTCACCCAATTTTCCCCCCCATCAAGGCAAAAGGAGATGGTACTGGGACAGGTTAAGAAACAAAGGATGGCTCTAGATGAAGTGTAAATTGCGCTGGCAGAATGAAAGACAGCTGCCATGTGGGGGAGAAAAAAAAAGACAAAGAGTGTGGATAAAATATATATATATAATGGGGGCTGAGGTTATCATCTGAAATTGTTGAACTTATTGAATGGTGGAGCAGGCTCGAGGGGCTGAATGGCCTACTCCTGCTCCTATTTCTTATGTTCTTATTTTCTTATTCCAAGGAGGTGACAGTGGATATAGAGTTTACACCACATACTTATAGCCTCAATAAAGATCAAATGTGTCTTCCAAATCCTGAAATCCGCAACTTCTGACATTGGAAAGTGAGCAGATGTTAAATGTTAGCTTTTATACTACATTTGCAGCTGTGAACTATTCAGCTCGATTGAACGCCCGACCTACATACCTGACATGATCGCCGAACAATGTGAACCTTGTTAAAAATGTGGTAAAATAGAAATAGGCTGGCAAAATAGTAGTTAACAACCATTTAACTATCTTAAATGCTTTCCCCGCTGTTTGGTGTCGGGTCTGTTCTGAAATCGTAGACCCGATACTTTGGAAACTTACATGGAGGCGGGTTCGGAGCGGGCTCACAACCCGATGTCAATCATTTTGATTTTGACAGCGGACCCGCCTCCGAACCTGCCCTCGGAGCGCCGGCAAAATCGTGGCCTTAGTGGCAAATAGGATGTGGAGCTTGAAGTGGATGTAAAACTTTTGGTTCAGTCTGAAGGAATGGCCAAGAAGGGGGATGGAGTCAGTAACAAGGAATCAAAGTTGATAGTAGGCATTGCGAAAGATGGCTTCAATCTTCCTGCTGTTTAGTTGGAGGAAATTTTTGACTCAGCCATGACTTGATGGTCATGAAATGGTGCTGAGGTAGAACAACTTGACCCTGCATCGTGCACATGTACTGCAGGAAGCCTTCTACTGGATGACTAAGTGTTCTGAACTATAAAGGAGAACTGGTTGGCCATGTGTCTTATTTGCCACAAGGTTAATCTTTCCCAATTAACATCAGATAATTCATCACAGTCCAGAGAGTGAACCATAGTAGATGTGAAAAGATTCATACTATCCTCTGAAGGATTAAGGTTAGCAGCTTCAGCGAAGTAAAATGGGAAAGACATCAAATAAAATAAAGTCTTGGTTGAAGTTAATTTACTTCAAAATTGGCCAACAATTCAGTGGCAAAAGGTAAACCTGTTGGCAATTACTTTCCTGATACCGGAAACAATTCATTCAGAATGAGATATTTTATGAGCAGTTGTGTACCTAAGTAGTTGTCTCAAAAGTTTATTCAACCACCCTAAATGTATCATATTTTATTTGGCAGATGAGCGGTTTTAAATCTGTTCCATTTCAAGTTAGTTTGATAAATTTGAACATTTGGGCCTAGAAATTCAGTATAGCCACGTTTGGGGCGCTACAGCCGGGCGGCCACTAAAGCTTGCGCCCGGCGCAACTTCGCGCCACCTTCGCCGATATTCAGTGGCATCGCCCCAAGAGGTTGCTGCTGCGCTAAAACAGGCGATGCACGACTATCATTAGGCGCTAAGCCGGCGGCCCGGGGCGATACCCCCGAGGGCGGGCGCAGCGCAGGTTCGGCGAGTTGCTGATTGACGGCAGACACTCTGGCGCCGGTGAGCTCTTAAAGGGGGAGGGTGGATTTGTTTGCCTGCCACGCCCTGCACACTGCAGCCCTGAAGCAAGGCCTGACCACTGCTGCTTGATCTGTACAACGCCCAGGACTATGGAGAAGGCCAACGTTTGCACCCATTGCAGCCCCCATTATATGTTTCCAATCAATGCTATGGCTCTGAAGTTAAAGACAAGTGCAAAGCTGTGGCCTGAAGCCACAAGTACCTGTGCGAGTGTTGAGCCAAACCAGAAAGCTCTCTACCTTTGTCTCTCTGCAAAGATCCGTCTCTCACAAAGAAGGAGTGTTGCAAAATGGCTGCCATTTCCACTGCAGGAGGAGTGCCCTTTAATTTGCGCCCCCCTCGCCCCGCAGCGACTGGGAACCGTTCCCCTCTACCAGTCGCTAGGGGCGCCAGGCGCACAATAGGCCGGCGCCACTGAATTTCCGGTTTGGGGCGCACAAAGGGCGTTGCACGATGAAATGATGTCAGGATCTGCGCGCGCAGCTGAGCGCGCGCAAAGGCTTTGCGCCGCCGCTAAATCTTTACTGAAGTTGGGGAGAGGCGCAGATCGCGCTGCGCCCGGCCGCTAGCCGCCTAGCGCCCCACATCTCCTCCTCCTAAGGCGCTAGCGGCTGGCGCAAACAACTGAATTTCTAGGCCTTGAATTCTTAACACCATAATGTAATTTTCTTCACTTGTCAATCTGTCCAAATCTAAGATATTTGTAATTTATCAGAATAAAGTTTGTAAGATGATGGGGTTGACTTTGGGTGGGCAGGGTGAGTGCGGAATACACTCGTTGGCCTAAGTTTCTGGCCTGTGGTATTTTAACTCCTGAGCCTCACTTAAATGATGCCAGTCCACTTCTTGCCTGGAAGGGAGGGGAAGATTGGGCGGCCAAGGGCTGCCGGCCAACTTGCTTATAAGTGGTGGGAGGAGTTTTTGGAAAGATCTTGTCATAGGGATGAGGGGAATGCAAGGGAGTCCTGCTCCTCCTGGCCCCACAAAGGAGATTTTTTCATGTACCTAGAGGGCCTCTATTGTTCCTCCCACTAGCTGCTGACTTGCTATAGCCTGATGGGAAAGCCATGGAGGCTTTTCTGCTCAGACCCCAGTTAAGTGAAATAGGGGTCCTATTGACATCATAGGTCTCTGATTAACATTTATGCCTGAGGCTTCCACTGGAATCCGATGGACGTCTAGCGGCGTTAAAATTGGAGATTGGCGGGAACTCCTTACCTGCTCCATTCCCACCCAGCAGGGAGAGCTAAAATTCCCCCAATATTTTTTTACTCTTCCAAATCCTCGGTATCTGCTTAAAGAAAAAACAACATAGAAACAACTTTAATTTTTCTCCCTCTTTGCAATTTCATATTTATTTTACATTCCCAGTATCCTTTGCAAAGCAAACTGACTTGCATTTGAGGTGATGGGTGGGTGATCAATAGATACATTAAACACAAAACATTTGGCAGACTTTGAGGTGATCCCCTAATTGCTTTGCTGCTAAACTGGAAGTTTCAATGTGCCAGTCTATAGGTTCAAGGTTCAATTCTCCAATGGGTTCAATATGACACAATCAGCTTTGAAACTTTAAACATTACAAATCTCTTAGATTTTGGCAAGTCAAGAAAACTACATTCATGAACTAATGCTAGAAGCCTAGTACGATAGCAAAATACTGCGGATGCTGGAAATCCGAAATAACAACAGAAAATGCTGGAAAAACTCAGCAGGCCAGGCAAAATCCGTGGAGAGAAAATAGAGTCAACGTTTCGAGTCAAACCCTTTGTCAAGACTGGAAAGGCACAGGAAATGAAATAGATTGAAAGGCCAGGCTGGGAGAGAACAAAAGAGAAGTGAAGAGACATTAAGAGGCATTCAAAACGAGACGAGATGTTAATAGGACTAGTGGAGACAAAAGACGACTCTAGATTGGGTGTGAAATGTGCTGGCAGAATGGGAGACAGCTGCCATGTGGGAGAGAGAAAAAAAAAGGGGGGGCGGGAAAGAACCAAAACAAAGGTGGGGATAAAAATTAAGTAAAAATGTAATGGGGGCCGAGGTTATGATCTGAAATTGTTGAGTCCGGAAGGCTGTAAAGTGCCTAATTGGAAGGTGAGGTGCTGTTCCTTGAGCTTATGCTGAGCTTCCGTGGAAGCCTAGCTAGAATCCTAGCCTGGCTATTTGGAAACCAAGAGTATTTTTTGTTCATTCTATGATGTGTTTTACCATAAAAAGAAGTGGATTGAGTAAACAGGGACTTTTCACATTGTTAGCAAGGGTGAGTCTTAGGCTGCCTGCATGCTGAGTGTTTATCATTTCATGTGGAGACAAAGCTGTTATACTAAGCAATGGAGGCCCATTATCCTATCAAAAGTTAAGATCCATTCACAAAACACTTCTGGTGCAGACTTTGTAGTATAGATAAGGGATAAGGCTGGTAAATGGCCAAAAAGCAGTACCTACATGTGTGTGACCAATTCAATTGGATCTAACTCAGCTCAGAAAATTCCAGTTCACATCTGGTAAAAAGTTTGAATCTGAACTTGGCTTAGTAATAAATGTTGTAGCTGGGTTACAGTTTGAAGGGCATAATTTGGACTGATCTGCTACAACCTGAGGCTCTATGTTTGTCCATTAGACGCCCATGTGAGCAGGCAGAGGTGATTCCGATTTTATCATTGCATCCGAAAGGTGCACCATTCCCTCAGTGTTGAACTGAAGTGTCAGCCTAGATTATGTACTCAAGGAGGGGTTGTCTTATGAAGAAGGTTGAGCAGGTTGGGCCTATACTCATTGGAGTTTAGAAGAATGAGAGGTGATTTATTGAAATATATAAGATTCTGAAGGGGCTTGACAGGGTAGATGCAAAGAAGATGTTTCCCCTCGTGGGGGAATCTAGAACTAGGGGGCATAATTTCAGAATAAGGGGGCACCCATTTAAAACAGAAATGAGGAGGAATTTCTTCTCTCAGGGTCATGAATCTTTGGAATTCTCTTCCCCAGAGAGCTGTGGAGGCTGGGTCATTGAATATATTTAAGGTGGAGATAGACAGATTTTTGAATGGTAAGGGAGTCAAGAGTTATGGGGAACGGGCAGGGAAGTGGAGTTGAGGCCAAGATTAGATCAGCCATGATCTTATTGAATGGCGGAGCAGGCTCAAGGGGCCAAATGATCTACTCCTGCTCCTATGTCTTATGTTCTTATGTAAGTCCATAATGGGACTTGAATCAACAACCTTCTGACTTGGGCAAGACTGCTACCGATTTAGCCAAGTTGACATTTGAATATTTTCTCCAGTCTTCTTGCTTTTTCTTCTGAGTGATTTAGAATCTGGTGATACTGAGTGGTGGAAGCTCTCCAGTACTTGGCTTAAGTGATGGTACTTTGGCCTAGAGAGTGATTGTGGCAGAACATTTAACTGTGAGGGGCATCACAGCAGAGTACACCTTCAACCAACAACAGCAACAATTTGCAGCTATACCATAGAGCATTAATCGAGAAATAATAGGAGCTTGTAACAAAGGTAATGCAATAATCAAGGGAGAATTTAATCTTCATATAGACTGGGCAAATCAAATTGGCAAGAGTAGTCTGGAGGACAAGTTCATAGAGTGTATTCGAGACAGTTTCCTAGAACAATATGTCATGGAACCAACCAGGGAACAGGCTATTTTAGATTTAGTTTTGTGTAATGAGAGAAGGTTAAATAGTAATCTCATAGTAAAGGATCATCTAGGGAAAAGTGATCATAATATGATAGAATTTCACATTAAGTTTGAGAGTGACATTCTTACGTCCGAAACTAGAGTCTTAAATTTAAATAAAGCCAATTATGTAGGTATGAGGGGTGAGTTGGCTAAGGTAGATTGGGAAACTAGATTAAAAGGTATGAGAGTAGATAAGCTGTGGAAAATATTTAAAGAAATATTCCAATATTCTCAATGAATATACATTCCATTGGGAAATAAAACATTCATCCAACCTTGGCTAACTAAAGAAGCTAAGAGTAGTATTAGATTAAAAGAAGAGGCTTATAATGTTGCAAAGAATATTAGTAAGCCCGATGATTGGGAGAGCTTTAGAAACTAGCAAAGAATGACCAAAACATTGATAAAAAGGGATAAAATGGAATATGAGAGCAAATTAGCAAGAAATATAAGAACAGATTGTAAGAGCTTCTACAAGTATGTAAAAAGGAAGAGAGTAGCAAAAACAAGCATTGGTCCCTTAGAGGCTGAGACAGGAAAACTTATATTGAGGAACAAGGAAATGGCAGTGACCTTAAATAAATATTTTGTATGTCTTCACAGTAAAAGACACAAAATGTATACCAAAAATAGTGGGGAACCAAGGGGCTAATGAGAGTGAGCAACTTAAAGTAATTAATATCAGTAGAGAAAAAGTACTTGGGAAACTAATGGGACTAAAAACCAACAAATCCCATGGAGCTGATGGACTACATCCTAGGGTGCTAAAAGAGGTGGCTGCAGAGATAGTGGATGCATTAGTTGTGATCTTCCAAAATTCCCTAGATTCTGGATAAGTCCCAATAGATTGGTAGGTAGCTAATATAACCCTGCTATTCAAGAAAGGAGGGAGCGGAAACAGAGAACTGCAGGTCAATTAGCCTGACATCAGTCATCGGGGAAATGCTGGAATCCATTATTAAGGAAGTGGTAATGGGGCGCTTAGAAAATCATAACATGATTAGGCAGAGTCAACATGGTTTTAGAAAAGGGAAATCGTGTTTGACAAATTTATTAGAGTTTTTTGAGGATGTAACTAATAGGGTAGATAAAGGGGAACCAGTGGCTGTCATATATTTGGATTTCCAAAAGACATTCAATAATGTGCCACATAAAAGGTTGTTAGACAAGATAAGGACTCATGGGATTGGAGGTAATGTATTAGCAAGTATAGAGGATTGGTTAATGGACAGGAAGCAGAGAGATGGGATAAATGGGTCATTTTCAGATTGGCAGGCTGTAACTAGTGGGGTGCCGCAAGGATCAGCACTTGGGCCTCAGCTATTTACAATCTATATTGATGACTTAGATGAAGGGACAGAGTGTAATGTATCCAAGTTTGCTGATGATACAAAGCTAGGTGGGAAAGTAAGCTGTGAGGAGGACACAAAGAGCCTGCAAAGGGATATAGACAGGTTAAGTGAGTGGGCAATATGGTGGCAGATGGAGTATAATGTGATGAAATGTGAGTATATTCACTTTGGTAGGAAGAATAGAAAAACAGAATATTTTTTAAATGGTGAGAAACTATTAAATGTTGTTATTCAGAGAGATTTAGGTGTCCTCGTACAGGAAACACAGAGAGTTAGCATGCAGGCACAGCAAGCAATTAGGAAGGCAAATGGCATGTTGACCTTTATTACTTGGGGGTTAGAGTACAAGAGTAAGGAAGTCTTGCTACAATTGTACAGGGCTTTGGTGAGGCCACACCTGGAGTACTGTGCACAGTTTTGGTCTCCTTATCTAAGGAAGGATATACTTGCCTTAGAGGTGGTTCAACGAAGACTAATCTCTGGGATGAGAGGGTTGTCCTATGAGGAGAGGTTGAGTAGATTCGACCTATACTCTTTGGAATTTAGAAGAATGAGAGGTGATCTCATTGAAAAATATAAAATTCTGAGGGGGATTGACAGGATAGATGCTGAGAGATTGTTTCCCATGGCTGGAGAGTCCAGAACGAGGAGGCATAGTCTCAGGATAATGGGCCGGCCTTTTAAAACTGAGACGAGGAGGAACTTATTCACTCAGAGGGTTGTGAACCTTTGGAATTCTCTGTCCTAAATTGCTGTGGATGCTGAATCGTTGAGTATGTTCACGGTTGAGATAAATAGATTTTTGGATTCTAGGGGAATCAGGGGATATGGGGATAGGACAGGAAAGTGGAGTTGAGGTCGTAGATCAGCCATGATCTTATTGAATGGCGGATGGGCTCGAGGGACCGTATAGCCTACTCCTGCTCCTAATTCTTATGTTCTTACGTTGCATTTATATGGCACCTTTAATGTAATGAATGTAGGTATGAGGAAAGTGAATGCCCAGGCAGGGAAGCAGAGATTAGGATGGGGTGACCAAACGTTTAGGTGAAGACATGGGTTGGGAGGAAGTTTTTAAAGAAGGGAATAAGGTGGCAAGGATGATTTTGGCAGGGGAGTCCAAAGAGTAGGATACATGTGATAGGCCAAAGGAGGGGATATGTACAAAAAGCTGGAGTCAGAAGAATGGAATATTTCTAGACGGGAATATAGGGCTAGAGGATATTGCAGAAATAGGGTTGGGCGAGGCAATTGAGGGAAAGAAAATGAGGGTCAGGATTTTAAATTTAATGTATTGGGGGACTAGGAGCCAATGAAGGTCAGTTAGGGCTAATGGGTGAGCGGGACTTTAGTATCGGACTGGATACTTGTGGCATAGTTCTGGATAAGTTGTGTTTGTGGCGGGTGGAGGAAAGCAGGTCAGCTGGGGTAAAATCCAGCAGGATTCCTCTAGTTAAAGTGTCCCACCAGCTAGCAGCATAGATTAGAAGTTGAAATTGGGACCTTTGTGGTCTGTATGACTTTGTACTAAACCAGTGAGCCATTCGGGATTCCTGAGGAACTTAATTTAAAGTGCAGCAATCATCACAAAGAGTGCTTGGTAAACATTTTTTCCATCTGTTACCAAACAAATGATATTGAAACACATCATGACATCAGTTGTATGTGATGTGATGATGCAAATTATGTTCAGTTCTTTCCCTCCCCAAACATAAAAAAATTGTTAAACTGGACATTTTTATTAAGAGAGTGTCCACTTAAACTGAGATAGTTGTTGAGAATATTACCAGCAAATGCCTATTGGAGTATAACTAGCGGATTTTCTATGGCATTGCTCATAGTTAGCTGTTTTATAATAATAATTATATCATGTAACACAATGAATTATGCTACTACTAAGATGCCATTGTCTTTAGCCTTACCTGTTCCTTCCAGGATTCAAAGTCTAATTGCTGTAAGGTCAATTAAATGCAAATTACTGTTGATGCCAACCAACATTGTCAGCAGTTCCCTATGTATCCATCACTTCTCTTGACCCCATGAACACATCATGTTGTCAGGCTACCTGTCTGATATCAAGTCTTGGATGAATTGCAACTTTCAGCTGAACATTGGAAAGACCAAAGTCATAATTTTCCATGCCCACTAAAAACTCTGTTACCAGCGTGGCATGTCAGCTTGTCTCAGTTGCTAGTGCTCCCACCTCTAGAACACTAGGTTGAGGGTTGAAGCCTGCACACGTATAACCTAAGGTGTTGTCCCATGGATGATGTGTTAAATTAAACGCTGCCTACCTGCTTATGTGGGTACTTAAAGATGGAAAGATGAAATCAAGCAGTCTGAAATCTGCTTTCACTCAGCCTATCTTGTGAACCAGAAATGGCCTACATTTCACAGTTCAGCCTTGTCTGCCAATGCTTGAATACTTTCACTGTTGCTTATCTGAAGGTGCTGAATGATGCTGGGCTTATAGTTCTACAAGTACTGGCTACTCTCTTGTACCTCACCAAGTGGCTGACAATGAGGCCCAGAAATTTGGGTCTCCACGGGCGAGTACACATGGGGTACTCACCCGTAAGCCCAATGGAAGTGCCGGTTTCATGCATGCACTGCGCATGCGCGGGAAACCGGAACTTCCGTTCCCTTAAAGGAAAGGGTTCAGAAGTCGAATGCATACGCCGGAGAGGCAGCACATGCACATGGAACTTACGCTTTTGTTGCAGGTTTCTCCGGGAGGGTGAGTCTCCAGGAGTTACACAAGTAAAAAGCAGGCACAAGGCCTGCTTTTAACAAGGTAAGTGGTGAATTAATTAAAATTAAAACATTTTTTCCGCAGGTTTATTATTTTTTAATACTTTAAAGAAAGGTAAGTTTATTTTTAGCCCCGTTAGAAAATGTAATTAATTTTTTCAAAAATTTTAATTATTGTTTAAAATAGTTATTTTATGTAATTTATAGTTATTTTAAAAATGTGATTTAAAAAAAAAATGATTTGAGGTTTTAGTGATGTTTTGGGGCTTGTAGTATTTATAGGTTTGACAGCTCTTCCTGTCAAACTTATGAATGAAACATTCCCTGCTACCATTGGCTCTCCATGGCCCACATGATCCCAGGGGATGCATCGAACTAACTGCGCCCCTGGGATACGCAAGCACTGCACGCCGGCAGTTGGAGCAGGCCCAGGGTCAGAATCCTATGCGGGCCCACAGTACAACAGCCAGCGCGCTAGGTAAGTGCAGGTCGGAGGCTTGCACCCGCGGGAAGCCCCCGACCCAATTTCTGGGCCTGAGTGTTGCGAGGCTATTTGACACTGGGACAGACTTGAGCCTGATCATGGGCCATAATTTGCGGCCCCTACGTGTGCGTACAAGGTGTGTACGCACCCGTAAGAACCGCACAAGTTCCGGGTTTAGGCATGTGAAGTGCATGTGCGAAAACCCGGAACTTGCGATCTGTCAAGAATCTGTCAAGAATCTTTTTACACCAAAGAGTTTAAAAAAACATAAAAATAAAATTTTATCAATCATTTATACATTAAAAACCCTGTGTAAGGCCTGTTTTTACACCAGAATAAGAGTTTAGAAAAACATAAAAATAAAATTTTATCAATCATTTATGCGTTGAAAACCTTGTGCAATAAGGTAAGTTTATTTTTAGCCCTGTTAAAACATGTAAATTTATTTTTCAAAAGATTAAATTTTTGTTTTAAATACTTAATTAAATGCCATTTTAATTCATTTTAAATATGTAATTAAAAAAAAAATTATTTGAAGTGTAGATGTATTTTTTGGGGTATTCCCATTCACGCTTATGGGGTTTCCGTACATACGGAACCTCCATAAGCATGAATGGGGCTTCTCTTCTTTTATAGGTTGAGCTGGCCCACGTGATCTCGTGACGCTTGCGAACCGCCTGCCCCCCTGGGATACGTGGGCCTTTACCCTCACATACCCGGAGAGGCCCAGGACTGCGAGTCTCCATACCTCCCGGACCACCAGGTAGGCGGGCATTTTATTTGTGGATCGGAGACATTTCCCTGCGGGAAGCCTCTGACCGCAAATTCAGGGCCAATATCCTCACACCAGCAGGAGTTACCAGACAACATTCACATAAAGGGAAACATGGTTGATTTCTTCCTCCCTAACCTAGGTTGCTGAGCCCAATTGTAGTAGCCCACTGCTGCCATGGCTGAGATCAGTTAACTGAGTATAGACTAGAAATTTAACCTTGAATTTTTCCGGTCAATATAGCTCAGTACTTCAAGGCACAGTGAATTTACCAATATGTCCTTAGCGTAGTTTGCAAGTCTTGTTTTTTGATCCTTACTGTTTGAGTGCCAGCATAGGCCTCACTGTTCCTGGACTAAACAAAAAGTATAATAATTTTTGTATCAAAGACCCTTCCCTTCCCTTCCAAATATTTTTTGTTCAATATTTTTGGTCATCACAATCAAAGTGAGCAGTGTTGGTGCTGAAGCACTAAAATCAATGGATGGAAATTCCTGCACACCAGAATTCCCAATGGGAAAATGTCCCAGTGCACCAACTTCTACGCTTGGAGAGTGAATTTGTAAAACATACCCTTAAGTGTCAGCACCAAGCACCTACAAGTTGGGCTAGAGACCAATTATTCATCCACAATACCATTTCTCTGGGTAATTCTTCTGAAACTCCATGGCCTTGCTACCACTTTTTCAACTTTCAAGAGCCCTGTTCAAATCCATCTAATTTATCAGTAAAGTAAAGCACTAAAAAGCAATGATATTGGAAAATTTAAGAAAAAATAGGGCCTAGAAATTCAGTTGTTAGCGCCAGCCGCTAGCGCCTTAGGAGGAGGAGAAGTGGGGCGCTAAGCGGCTAGCGCCCGGGCGCGGCGCGATCTGCGCCTCTCGCGAATTTCACTTAAGATTTAGCGGCGGCGCAAAACCGCAGCGCCCGCTCAGCTGTGCACGCAGATCCTGACGTCATTTCATGGTGCAACGCCCTTGGTGCGCCCCGAACCGGAGCTTCAGTGGCGCCGCCCTTCTGTGCGCCTGGCGCCCCCAGCGACTGGTAGAGGGGAACGGTTCCCAGTCGCTGCAGGGCGCGGGGGCGCTAATTAAAGGGGACTCCTCCTGCAGTATAAGTGGCAGCCATTTTGTTCCACTCCTTTGTGAGAGACGGATATTTGGAGAGAGACAAAGGGAGAGAGCTTTCTGGTTTGACTCAGCACTCGCACAGGTACTTCTGGCTTCAGGCCAGAGCTTTGCACTTGGATTTAACTTTCAGTGCCATAGCCTTGAGTCACCAAATATAATGGGGGCTGCCATGGGTGGAAACATTGGCTTACTGCATTGCATTCAAAGGGCTCAGAGATGCCGTGAGAGAGTGCCAGTCATGGCCAGACGGAGAAGGGCCAACAGGCGTCGGCACAGGAGGCCTTACCCACCCAGGGTATACCGCCAGCAATTTTCATATCTGAACATGTCTGAGGAGCAGTGTGTTCGGAGGCTGCAATTCAGAAGGCAGGTGGTCACTGAGATCTGCCACCTGCTTCGCAGAGATCTGCAGTCACAGCTGAGGAGCAGGACGTCTCTGTCGGTGGCAGTGAAGGTGACGGTGGCTCTCAACTTCTATGCCACCGGCTCCTTCCAAACCGCTACCGGGGACATTGCCAACATCTCCCAGTTCGCGGTACATTGCTGCATTCGCCAGGTGACCAATGCCCTTTTCAGAAGGAGATATCAGTTCATCTCCTTCCCCATGACCCTGGACAAGCAGCAAGAGCGTGCAATGGGATTTGCAGTATTAGCGGGCTTCCCCATGGTCCAGGGTGCCATTGACTGCACGCATGTGGCTTTGCGGGCACCTCTACAGAATGCCGAGGATTACCGCAACCGGAAGGGCTACCATTCGCTCAACGTGCAGTTGGTGTGTGACCACAGGCAGCTCATACTAGCTGTCAATGCCCGCTTTCCAGGCAGCAGCAACGATGCCTTCATCCTGCGCCAGACTTCTGTGGCAGACATTTTCGAAGCCCAGGCTCACCCACGAGGATGGCTTCTCGGGGACAAAGGCTATCCTTTGTGCACCTGGCTGATGACCCCGCTCCATGCGCCCAGCACCCCCGCTGAAGAGTGATACAATGACAGCCATCAAGCAACCAGGAACATCATTGAGCACACAATCGGCGTGCTCAAGCAATGGTTCCGCTGTCTGGATCATTCCGGGGGAGCCCTGCAGTACTCGCCTGAGCGAGTCTCCCATTTCGTGGTAGTGTGCTGCATGCTGCACAACCTGGCTATCCTCAGGACTCAGCCACTGCCAGCAGGCATTGGAAGACCACCAGAGGAGGAGGAGGAGGAGGAGCACCAACACGGGAGGGAGGCACAAAGTGCAAGGGCCGTCCGTCGGCAGCTTATTGCAACTCGGTTCTAGGCCCCCTCTCAGGGAATGGCTTGTGCCAATGAAAGAAGATGAATGGAGCCGCTCTGCAAGCCCTCAGCCGGTCAAGGCAACAAAAACTTCCAAAAGCAAACATGGACAATGTGATTAAAGAAACTTTTTTACTGTGCAAACTCTGTGCCCTTCCCGCATGACAAACGAATTCAGAGAAACCCCCCAAAAAACAGTCAGAGACATAACTGGCTCTCCCGACCTTCAGAAAATGAAAAAAGCAGTTCAACAAAAATGACCATGATCCTCGGCCTTTATAAAAAACAAACACAACAGTCTCGGCCTTCATATATCAAAAAACACAACAGTCTCGGCCTTCATATATCAAAAAACACAACAATCTCGGCCTTCATATATCAAAAAACACAACAGTCTCGGCCTTCATATATCAAAAAACACAACAGTCTCGGTCTTCATATATCAAAAAACCTTCTCGGCCTCATATATAAAAAAAACATTTGGCCACACCTAGTTTTTCCCCTGCGAGGGTGATCCGCTTCGCTTCCGCGAGTGGCCCCTGTTGTGTATGTACCTTTAAGAGAAGAACTGATTCTATACTGCAGTACCGACGGTGAACACCCCTGTATATAAAGCCATAGCAGTCTTGAATTACTCTCTGTTCGGTAAATACCTGTTTTATTGTTCTCCTGCAGTCTGAGTATTATTGATCCTCGGACACTACACTGGCGACGGGCAGGTTTGAACTCACCTGCAGTACTGCATCACCTCACGGGGATCTTTTTCCTGAAGAGAAGCTTCTTGGAGGTCGAAGTCAGAATGGCGGGCGTCGACCGCGGGCAACCACATTGGGATCCATCGGAGAGTTGCAGGGGAGGCTGTGGAGAGCTGGGCCTGGCTCTCCAGTCGAGGTGTTCCAGCAAGTCGTGCTGGTAGCAGGTAGTGCGCTGACCCTTCCGGACTGCGGCGGGCTCGGGCTCGATCGAGCAGCTCTGCAAAGGGGCTGTGCAGCGTCGTCGGGAGGAAGAGAGAGAGAGAGGGTGGAGCGCACAGGGCACGGTCGGTGCTCAAGAACAGGGCAGCGTCGAGAGGATAGAACGCGGGGAAGGAAAAGTGAGACGCGCCGAAGCCGCGGGTCGCCGCCATTACCCTGCAGAACGCTAGGAGCAGCGTGGCAGCAAGGGGACGAAGGAAAAGCGCGGGAGGCGCCATTTTATTCCATTGGGGAAGAAGGAAAAGTGCGGGAGGCGCCATTTTATTACATTGGGGAAGAAGAAAAAGCGTGGAAGGTGCCATTTTAAATCACCCAAGATGCCGAAGAGTGGCAGTATCACTGCTTTCGACAATGAGGTAGAAGACTGGACCACGTATGTGGAAAGAATTGAAGTGTACTGCAATGCCAATGAGTGGCCAATGGAAAGAAGGCGTCGGTATTATTAAATTTGATGGGCGCGAGAACGTACGGCCTATTGCGGAATTTAATTACCCCAGCTAAACCAATGGAGAAAACTTTTGAAGAGATTGTTAATATCTTACAGGAACACCTAAACCCTACACCGCTGCTGATAGCAGAAAGATTCAAGTTCCATAAAAGAAACCAGCACAAAGATGAGAACAATGCTGACTATCTTATGGAACTACGCAAGTTATCGAAGCACTGCCAGTTCGGAGCAGGACTGGCAGACACCTCGCGGGATAAGTTTGTCTGCGGGCTCCAGAGTGAAGGAACCCAGAAACGACTACTTTCGGAAAAGGACCTGACGCTAGAACAGGCTTTCAGCGTGGCAGTATCCTACGAAGCAGCAGCACGGGGAGCTGCGGAAATACAACAGAAACCACAAGAATACAGCGCAAACAAAATGGCGTATGGAGCAGAAAAGTGCTATTGCTGCGGCAGAACAACCCATGATCAGAAGGACTGCTGGTTTAAGGACAAAGTATGAAGGCAATGCGGGAAAATGGGACAGATAGCAAGAGTCTGCAGGTCGGGAAAGAAAACCAACACTACAAGAACTACTAAGGAAAAGTACAAGAAAGTAAAAAAAATGACAGACAGTAGTTCGGAAGATCAGGAGAGTGATAATGACTCCGGGAGCAGGAGACTAAGTTGTCTAAAGTTACACAACGTGATCGCAAAAGAGGATCACCGAACCATTTGGGTCACCCTCATGATAGCAGGGTCCCAAGTAAAGATGGAATTGGATACACGATCAGCCCTAACTGTCATGAATCGACGAGACTATGAGCGGCTATTCTCACACATACCCTTGAAGGACACGTGCATTGTATTGAAGACATACACGGGGCAAAAAGTCTACACCAGAGGAAAAATAAGGGTGCCAGTTAAATACAACGGCAAGGAAACACAGAAACTGTATCTATATATACTACAAGATGGAGGACCACCATTATTGGGACGTGAATGGATCCGAAAAATACAATTGGATTGGCATTCCATTCAGGCGCTAACTGTGACTGACAAAAAGGATGATGACGTCACACCTGGGCGACTGTCAAAAATTCTAACTGAAGCGAAAGAGGTGTTCCAACAAGGACTTGGGACTCTAAAAGGAGTAAAGGCAACGATAAAAATCAAAGATAACGCAAACCCAAAATTTTTCAAGGCCAGACCTGTACCGTACGCGATCCGCCTAGCCATTGAAGCAGAACTGGAGAGTCTGGAGCGTTCGGGTGTGCTGTCCAAGGTGGACTGGAGCGAGTGGGCCACACCCATCGCTCCTGTAATGAAGAAATCATTGAGCAGCACGCCAGGGGAGCCGAAGAAGGTTCGCATCTGTGGGGACTTCAAGGTAACTGTGAACCCAGTCCTGCACACAGTACAATATCCTCTTCCACGGATAAAAGGTATTTTCACCTCACTATCTGGAGGGAAACGCTTTACGAAGATTGATCTGGCCCAAGCGTATCTACAAATGGAGGTGGAAGAAGCATCTAGGAAATACCTCACCATAAACACTCACAAAGACCTTTACCAGTGCAATCGACTGGTATTCGGGGTAGCATCAGCCCCGGCTATTTGGCAGAGGGCGATGGAACAAGTCCTGCAAGGGATCCCGGGAACCCAGTGTTATTTGGACGACATCCTGGTTACGGGCGAAAATGACAGTGAACACCTTGCCAACCTGGAGCAGGTGCTCACTAGATTACAGGAATATGGGCTACGAGCCAACCGCCCCAAATGCGAGTTCTTCAGGAGACAAATCTCGTATTGTGGCCACATGATTGATGAGGAAGGGTTGCATAAGTCACCAGACAAGATTAAGGCTGTAGTCAAGGCTCCAGCACCAGAAAATGTGTCGCAACTGAGGTCGTTCCTCGGGTTGGTGAACTACTACCATAAGTTCTTGCCGAATTTATCTACAATTCTGCACCCACTGAACGCCCTGCTGCAAACTGGAGTAACATGGAAATGGAGTGATGAGTGTAAGCGTGCCTTTCAGAAATGTAAATGCCTAATCACTTCAAAAGAAGTATTGGCCCACTACAACCCAACACTACCGATTCGGTTGGCATGTGATGCGTCTCCCTACGGCATTGGAGCGGTGCTGTCACACAAATTCCTTGACGGTTCAGAGAGGCCAATAGCCTTTGCGTCGCGCTCGTTAAACTCAGCCGAGCGTAACTGTGCCCAGATTGACAGGGAGGCCCCCAGCCTGGTGTGGGGGGTGAAGAAGTTCAATCACTATCTGCACGGGCAGAAATTCACCCTACTAACTGATCATCAGCCCCTGGTCTCCATTTTTAACCCAAAGAAGGGCGTTCCGGTGATGACGGCGCAACGGCTGCAAAGATGGTCACTTTTTCTAGGGGCACATCAGTACGACATAGAGTACTAGGGTACGAAACAGCATGGAAACGCTGATGGGCTGTCGCGCCTACCGTTGCCTATGGTAGAGGAAGCACCTGCAGTGGACCCTGTTGAGATATTCCATGCGACCATAGTCGAATGTCTGCCTGTTGACCCGACACTCTCTCCGGTCTATGATTTGACGGTGAAGGGATGGCCAGCACATGGCGACTCACTGTTGCCAGCATTCTCGCCAAGGAGAGAACAGCTGTCAGTGTGCCGGGGGACCTTGATGTGTGGATCCCGAGTGGTAATTCCACCCAAGTTGAGAGATAGAGTGCTCAATGAGCTTCATGAGGGTCATCTGGGAGGGGTAAAAATGAAGAGCCTAGCCAGGGCGTTTGTGTGGTGGCTGGGAATCGATAAAGAAATCGAGGATATGACTAAGAGATGCACAGGATGCCAGAAGGTCCAAAACGCTCCACCACAGACCCCGCTATATCCATGGGAGTGGCCCTCATCTCCATGGCAATGGGTACACATTGATTTTGCTGGTCCATTTATGGACTCAATGTTCCTAATCACTGTGGACGCCCATTCGAAATGGCCAGAGGTCATCAAAATGTCCTCCACCACCACGGAGAAAACTATTGCAGTCCTACGGGCCATCTTCACCAGGAATGGCTTGCCAGAACAGATTTGCTCCGACAATGGGCCACAGTTTGTGTCCGAGGATTTCCGGAGGTTTCTGAGGAATAATGGGGTGAAGCATTACACATCTGCCCCATATCATCCAGCCACAAATGGATTGGCTGAGAGGTTTGTTCAGACCTTTAAAAAGGCCATTAAGGCAATGCATAATGATGACATACCACTACAACACAAGGTGGATAATTTCTTGTTTGCTTACCGGAATGCGACATATGCAGTCACCAACCAAGCTCCAGCCATCCAGCTCCAACCGAAGGCTAAGATGTCGCCTGGATTTGCTCAAACCAAACATAAGACGAGATGTTGAGGATAAGCAATTCCAGCACATAAATGAGAAGCCAACCAGGAGCTTCAAGATAGGGCAACCAGTCTTGGCCCGCGACTACTGAACAGAAAAATGGCAGCCAGGAACGATATGCACGCAGCAGGGACCACTAATGTACACAGTGGACATTGGAGAGAGCATCGTGAGACGCCATGCTGACCAGATTCTAGAGTCACAGGAACAAGCCAAACCCATACCACGAGCAGGTGCACCTGGTAATCAACCCGAAGTACAGATTGCGTCTACCTCAGAAGCAGTGGTATTGGAAGCTGACGAACCAGCCAATGACAATGAACCAGAATCAACTCCGCCGCAAGAACAGGATACTCGAGAAAGGCGCTATCCAGTCAGGATCAGGAAGCCTCCTCAAAAACTGAACTTATAAATGATTATTTCAGTTGATGTATATAGTACAGAGAAAATTGTAATTGTAATTATTTATTATTTATTTGTTAAATGAATGTTATGTACTGTTTATCTAAAAGGGGAGGAATTGTTGTGTATGTACCTTTAAGAGAAGAACTGATTCTATACTGCAGTACCGGCAGTGACCACCCCTGTATCATGAATGCTGTTCATAGACTACAGCTCAGCATTCAACACTATCGTCCCCAACAAGCTGGCCACCAAACTCCAAACTCTTGGCCTGAACACTTGCCTCTGCAACTGGACCCTGGACTTCCTAACAAACAGACCCCAGTCTGTCAAATTAGGTAACCACACCTCCACCCCCCTGACCCTGAACACGGGGGCCCCACAAGGATGTGTGCTGAGCCCCCTCCTCTACTCCCTCTTCACCCACGACTGTGTGGCTGTTCATGGTTCCAACACCATCATCAAGTTTGCAGATGATACCACGGTAGTAGGCCAGATCACCAACAACGATGAGTCAGCCTACAGGGAGGAGGTCCAGCATCTCGTGAAGTGGTGCGCCGATAACAACCTGGCCCTTAACATCAAGAAAACCAAAGAAATCATTGTGGACTTCAGGAAGTCTAAAGGCGGAAGTCACAACCCCATCCACATCAATGGGGCTGTGGTGGAAAGGGTGGACAGCTTTAAGTTCCTCGGAGTCCTCATCACGGAAGACCTCTCCTGGTCCCTCAATACCTCCTCTCTGGTGAAGAAGGCCCAGCAGCACCTATATTTCCTGAGGAGGCTGAAGGGATGTAACCTGTCACCCCTGATCCTCTCTAACCTTTACCGCTGCACAATAGAGAGCATCCTGACAAACTGTACCACAGTATGGTATGGCAGCTGTAGCTACTATGACCGGAAAGCCCTGCAGCGGGTAGTCAAAACTGCCCAACGCATTACCGGCACCTGGCTACCGACCATAGACCAGATATACCAGAAACGCTGTCTACGGAGGTCACGGTCCATCATGAAAGACCCTACCCACCCCAGCCACAGTCTGTTCGCCCTCCTGCCATCTGGGAGACGCTACAGAAGCATTCACACCCGTACGACTAGATTTAGGTACAGCTTCTTTCCCAGGGCTGTCATCCTACTGAACTCCACAAATAAACTCTAAAGCCTGCACATCTGCCAATGCACTTTATTATGGTTATGTTTATGTTAATATACTACAAGCCAAATGTATGTTGAATGTTTACATGTCTTAATCTAAATGTACACTCTTGGGAGCCGCAAGCCTACATTTCGTTGTACTGCACTTGTGCACTAACAATGACAATAAAAGTTGATTTGATTTTGTATATAAAGCCATAGCAGGCTTCTGTACGTCAGTCTTGAATTACTCTCTGTTCAGTAAATACCTGTTTTATTGTTCTCCTGTAGTCTGTTCTCCACAGTCTGTTCGCCCTCCTACCATCTGGAAGACACTACAGATGCATTCGCACCCGTACGACCAGATTTAGGAACAGCTTCTTTCCCAGGGCTGTCATCCAACTGAACTCCACAAATAAACACTAAAGCCTGCACATCTGCCGATGCACTTTATTATGGTCATATTTATGCTAATATATATGTACAAATGTATGTTGAAATGTTTAAGTGTCCTAATCCAAATTGTACACTCTCGGGAGCCGCAAGCCTACATTTCGTTGTACTGC
Organism: Somniosus microcephalus; assembly: GCF_052327205.1. Lineage (NCBI taxonomy): Eukaryota > Metazoa > Chordata > Chondrichthyes > Squaliformes > Somniosidae > Somniosus > Somniosus microcephalus. The sequence continues at coordinate 130,139,317 of NC_140993.1, forward strand.
ACTTGTGCACTAACAATGACAATAAAAGTTGATTTGATTTGATTTTTTTTTTTGATCCTCGCACACTACAGCCCCTTCCCGCCCTGCAGCTCCTCTTCAATGGGACCCCAGTGGCTGTAGCAAGGCTGGGGGAAGGCTGCTGAGGGTAAGATGGTGAGACGGCAGATGCCCTTGGGGGTCGGCCTGGACCAGCTCTGGGCCTGGAGGGGTCGGCTGCTGACTGCTCCAACTCTGCTTGGGCGGCAGCAGTCTGTCCTACGGGTGGTGGCAGCTGCAGTGGAGAGGTGACAGTGTTGGCTGCAGGAATGCTGCCAACCTGACAGAGCACAGGCACTCCCTGGTCGGCTGATACACTGGCACTCGCATGGGCCAGCACTGCAGCATGCGCAGCAATCTGCTGAAGCACAGACTGCTGGGCTGCTGTGGTGCGGCGAGGGCCCCGTCGATGCCTGGCCGATCCAGTGAGGGTGGCAGCAGTTAGTGCCCTTGTGGCCCTGGTCTGTGTCTGCATCACACCAGCCAGTGAATGCACGGCACTGTAATGATCAATAACATGTCATTCTATAGTGGACACTAGGTGGAGCCGTAGTGCTGTGTAGAGCTGTATATAGCTGTATGTATAAGACTAAACTACCCAGCTGTATATATATTAAGACTACATTACCCATGAGGCACTAGGCTACCCACAAGGCAGCAGTCAAGATGGAAGCCTCTACAGATACTGTACCTAGTCCACATGTGCTCAATAAAAGGTCTAGCAAAAGCTAGCTGTGTTCATAATAAGAATGTTTATTTATTAATGAACATAACATGGTACCAGGGTGGTGAAGATCTGCTGAAAATTGTGAAAAGCGACATGGAGAATTTGAAGCCACCAGAGCGTTTGAAACTCACAGAAAAAATCGACTAAAATTGGCAGACTTTTAAACAGCAATTCAAACTCTACATTGCAGCCATCGGATTCGGTACGAAGCCAGACGCAAGGAAGATAGCGTTGCTGCTTACGGTTGCAGGCCCACAGGCGATAGAGGTATTTAATACATTTGTATTTAATTCAGCGGAGAACAGAGACAAATTAGATGATGTGCTACAGAAATTTGATGCACATTGTTCTCCCAAAAAGAATGAGACGTATGAAAGATACATCTTCCGTTCTCGGACACAGCAACAAAATGAGACTTTTGATAGCTTTATAACTGATCTGAAACTGAAAGCACAGACATGTAATTTCTCTGAGCTCAAAGCATCCATGATTCGTGACCAGATTGTGTTTGGTATTCATGATAAAAAAGTCAGGGAACGTCTGTTGAGAGAAACCGAACTAAATTTGGAAACTGCGGTGAAAATATGCCAAGCCAGCGAGCTTGCTCGAAAGCACGCAAAGACTTTCAGTGAAATCAATAATGATGCGATTGTAATGAGTGATAATGCTGCTGTCGGTGCTGTGTCCTATAAGGGGAAGAAACATGGGCAGAACAGAAATGAAAAGCAATCGGAGGATGAAATTTTTAATTGTAAATGCTGTGGTTACAAACACCAGTTAAAACAATGCCCAGCGTTTGGAAAAATGTGCACAAAGTGTAATGGAAAGAATCACTTTGCCAAACAATGCTTTTCAAAAGTAAAAACTAAGAATGGGCAACGAGGTAATGTAATTGAGGACACTGATTTAAGTGAGACATTTTTTGTACGAATGGTGTCATGTGACAATATCAAAAAGGATACAGAAAATGTGCAGCCCTCAGAAATGGACAATGCTGAACATAAAGTTAATGCAGTAAAAGAGGACAAATGGATGATCCCACTGCAGGTAAATGGAGCATTAGTTACCTTGAAACTAGACACTGGGGCAAAAGCAAACTTAATCAGTATGAGTGACATTAACAATATGAAAGGAAAGCCCAAAATACAGAAAAAGTCAGTACTACTGAAAGACTATAATGGACAGAAAATAGATAGCTTAGGTGTATGCAGACTTAAAGTGACAGTCAAAGACAAAGTGCATCATCTCATGTTTTTTGTTGTGGCTGAAAGACTTGATTCTCTACTAGGTGACAAAGCTTGTGAGGACTTAGAACTGGTCAAGAGAGTCTACCGTATAAACTGTGCCATAAGCAGACCAGATGACTCGATGGATTCTGTAGTGAATAATTTCCAGGATGTGTTCAAAGGATTTGGAGTTCTACCATTCACTTACAAGATCCAGCTAAAGCAGGATGCTCAGCCAGTGGTACATGCTCCACGAAGAGTTCCAGCACCCCTGCGTGACCGGCTCAAGAATGAACTGGACAGAATGACCATACTAGGAGTCATCAGGCAAGTCGAAGAGCCAACAGACTGGGTTAACTCCATGGTATGTGTAAAGAAAAAGAACAATGATCTAAGAATATGCATGGATCCAAAGGACTTAAATGCAAACATAAAACGTGAACACTACCAGATTCCCAAGCGAGAAGAAATCACCAGTGAAATGTCAGGTGCCAGATTCTTTACAAAGCTCGATGCCTCACAAGGATTTTGGCAACTAAAACTGGATGAAGAGAGCACCAAATACTGTACCTTCAACACACCATTTGGCAGGTGTTGTTTCCTCAGAATGCCTTTCGGGATAATATCTGCATCTGAAATCTTTCATAGAGCGATGGAACACATAATTGAAGGTCTGGAAGGAGTTCGGGCCTATGTTGATGATATCATCATCTGGTGCTCCACACTGAAAGAACACAATGAGAGACTGACTAAAGTGCTACAGAGCATACCCCGGAATGGACTGAAGCTCAACAAAGCCAAGTGTCAGTTTGGCATCCAGGAAGTCACTTTCCTAGGAGACAATCTATCTGGTAAAGGAATAGAGCCAGATATGGAAAAAGTAAACGCCATACTCAAAATGCCCCGACCCACTGACAAAAAAGGAGTGCTACGCATCATGGGGATGATAAACTTCATTGGAAAGTTCATTCCGAACTTGTCAGCCAAGACAGCCTGTCTGCGAGACCTGCTACATAAAACAAATGAGTTTGCATGGACAGAAAGACATGAACAAGAGTGGATAAACCTCAAAACAGTGCTGACAACCACGCCTGTACTCACCTTCTTTGACCCAACAAAAAGAATCAAAGTGTCAACGGATGCATCAAAAGATGGCCTAGGTGCGGTCTTGCTACAAGCAGAGGGTGAAGATTGGAAGCCTGTTGCCTATGCCTCCAGGTCTATGACTGATACTGAGTGTCGATACGCGCAGATTGAAAAGGAATGTCTAGGCTTGGTAGTTGGACTAGAAAAGTTTCATGGCTACATATATGGACTTCCCACCTTCACAGCTGAGACAGACCGCAGCCCTCTGGTTGCCATCATAAAAAAAAACCTGAATGAGATGTCTGCAAGGATTCAACGACTCATGATGAAGCTGCAAAGATATGACTTTGAACTGATCTACACACCAGGCAAATACATAGTGTTAGCAGATGCACTATCCCGAGCACCCACAATGAGTCATGTGAGCTCTACTGAAGAAGACATGGATGTTCATGTGAGTATGGTCACTGCTGCGCTGCCCGTGTCAGACACAAAATCAAAGCAAATAGCAGAAGAAACAGTAAAAGATACAGTATTACAAACAGTAATAGAGAACATTCATCATGGTTGGCCAAAAGGTTCCTGTCCAAAATATTTTCACATAAGGTCAGAATTGAGTGTCGCAAGTGGACTATTACTAAAACAGAACAAAATAGTCATTCCACAGGCTCTACGTCAAGACATGCACAAAAGGATTCATGAGGGACACCTCGGAATTGAAAAATGCAAAAGGAGGGCAAGAGACACTGTTTATTGGCCTGGCATAAATAAGGACATTGAGAACATGATAGGCAAATGTGAGACATGTCAGAAACACCAAAACAAACAAGCAAAGGAACCAATGATAGTAACTGACATACCAACAGCACAATGGCAAAAGGTTGGTATGGACCTTTTTCATTTAAATGGTAAAGACTATCTAATAGTGATTGACGACTATTCTAACTATCCTGAGATGGCGCTGCTCTCAAGCAGCACAGCAAGCAGTGTCATAATGCATGTGAAATCCATCTCCGCCAGACATGGAATTCCCAGGATTGCCATTAGCGACAATGGTCCGTGCTTCAACTGTAAGGAGTGGCAACAGTTTGCAGCACAGTATGACTTTCAGCACATCACATCCAGTCCTTTGTATGCTCAGTCAAATGGTAAGGCAGAGAAAGGTGTTCAAGTTCTCAAGCAGCTACTGAAGAAAGCGACAGAAAGCAAGTCTGATCCTTATCTCGCCCTGCTGAGCTACCGAGCCTCACCTTTAGACTGTGGTTCTTCACCTGTTGAACTACTAATGGGTCGTAAGTTGCGCACCACGCTACCCTGCTGTGCAAAAGAACAGCAAAGTGAGGAACTGAGACAGAGACTTCAACTGTTAAAGCTGAAACAGAAATCATACTATGACAAGTCATCCAAAGCTCTAAAAGCATTGACAAGGGATGATGTTGTCAGGATTGAGGATCCAGATGCATGGAACAGGAAAGCTACAGTTCTTGAGAAGTAGGACCAAGGTCATACACTGTTAGAACTGAGGAAGGACAGATTCTCAGGAGGAACCGCCGTTCCCTCCTAAAAACACAAGAGACTATTCAAGAGCAGATTGATGACAATGCCGCAACTGCATCTTGTCATTCACCGCCAGAACAATCTCATGAAGACACATCAGACTTACCCGTGTTGAGAAGATCCACACGTGAAGTAAAAGAGCCTGATAGACTTAATCTTTGAGTATAATGTAATGCTTTGAAAATGTGTTGACTGTTTTGAAAATGTTTATGTTTATAGAGCACTAACAAAAGTGTTACTGATATTATCTTTATTGTTTTCTTGAAAGTTGATTGATATTGATTTTGTTAAACCTCAAAGAAAGGGGGATGTAATGATCAATAACATGTCATTCTATAGTGGACACTAGGTGGAGCCGTAGAGCTGTGTAGAGCTGTATATAGCTGTATTTATAAGACTACACTACCCAGCTGTATATATATTAAGACTACATTACCCATGAGGCACTAGGCTACCCACAAGGCAGCAGTCAAGATGGAAGCCTCTACAGATACTGTACCTAGTCCACATGTGCTCAATAAAAGGTCTAGCAAAAGCTAGCTGTGTTCATAATAAGAATGTCTATTTATTAATGAACATAACAGGCACGACTGAGCACTTGGCTGGAAGCTGCCTGTGATGCAGCGAAGTCCTGCTGACTCCTAGCCTGTGCTGCACTGAATTCTTGCAGACTCCTGGCCTGTGCTGCCCTGAATTCCTGTACACTCCTTGCCAGTGACTCTATGGAGTCAGGCATCCTTGCCACTGCAGCCATGAGCTCAGTGTGCCTGCACTCAGCCTGGGCACCCATTTCAGCAAGGAGCCGCACCTCCTCTGCGCTCACCGTAGCAGGACTCGAGGCCAGACTCTCCCTCCGGGGAGAAGGCCGCCGAGCTTCCCCACCCCTCCCGCGTTGCTGCAGCCCACTGGGCCCCAGAGCTTCACTCCCCTCAGACCCTTCCCCCCTGCTCCCCTCCAGGGAAGACGTGTCCCCATCATGGCCATGGGCTGCCTCGGCTGAGGGTGTCACTGATGGGCCGGCTTCCTCTTCCTCCTCCTCGATTTCAGATTCAGGCACATTGCCAGCTTGAGGGCCCGCCTCCTCACCTGGCGATTCACCATCTGAAAGCAGGGAGGCACAAGAGTTGCTTTAGAGTGAGGACAGGGCGGCAGCGAAGGAGGCATGTGTGCTGCTATGCACTGTATTGGTTCGATAGTGGCAAAGGATGCTGGTGTGAGGCGCAAGTGGAAAGAGAGAGGTCAAAAAGGTGATGACCTTACCATTGGTGCCCAGAACAGGGTCGGCATCTCCACTGGCAACGGGGCCAATCAGCCGGCCTGCCATAATGCGCTCCACACGCTGCTTCAGGTCGCTGAGCTGTTTGAGGTCAGGACGGCCTCCCCCAGCCTGTCGCTGCTGCCTGCGGTTGTAGGCCAGCTTGCCCTGCAAGAGAAAGGACGGCCTCTAAGTCCAGTGTCAAGCCCTGATCTTGCCTGCACTGCCTTCCATGGTGGAATAGCCCTGACAGTATCAAGCCCTGATCTTACCTGCACTGCCTCCCATGGTGGAATAGCCCTGACAGTGTGAAGCCCTCATCTTGCCTGCACTGCCTCCCATGGTGGAATAGCCCTGACAGTGTCTAAAGTGCTGAATGTGCAAGTGATTTTCATGAGAGTCCCATAGCTGCTGGATGAGGGCTGGGCATTGGGGCTTTCAGGTCCCTTTGGCCATAAAGTGAGGTGCACATGCAGGGATGAGGAGGATACTGGAAAGGGTACTCACCCTGACAACCCGAGTGAGGTCGTTGAACTTTTTTCTGCATTGCACAGGAGTCCTGCCAACCATGCTGTTGGAGGTCACCCTGTTTACCACCTCCCTCCAGGCTTTTCGATACTCGCTGGGCAGCGGCCTCCTGCCACTATCAGGGAAGAGGACAGGTCGCCTGCGCTCCACTGCGCCAACCAGTACCTTCAGGGCACCCTCACTGAAGCGCTGCGCGCGTTCCCTAGCCTTCTCCATAATCGTGGGCGTTGAACTGTTGAAGCAGCTATGTTCAGGCCTTGATTCAGGGCTGCAGTTTGCAGGGCGTGGCAGCCAAACAAATCCACCCTCCCCCTTTAAGAGCTGACTGGCGCCAGCGTGTCTGCCTTCAATCAGCAACTCGCCGCACCTGCGCTGCGCCCGCCCTCAGTTGTTGCGCCCCGGCTCACCAGCTTAGCGCCTTATGATAGTCGTGCTTCGCCTGCTTTAGCGCAGCAGCAACCTCTTGGGGCAATACAACTGAATATCAGCGAAGGTGGCGCTAAGTTGCGCCGGGCGCTAAATTTAGCGAACGCCCGGCTGTTGCACCCCAAACGTGGCTATACTGAATTTCTAGGCCTAGATCCCTTATACATTTATTAGTGATCAATACATCACTACAAGAGAAAACTTGGAAGCTGAAATCATGCTGGGAGACTTCATTAACAAGTGCATTAGCTCACTCATATGAAATCCATTGAATATTGAAGAACAGTGTCCAAGCTATAGGTTATTGCGAGCCACTAGAATAATTAGTTGCGATGTAAAACATTGTTCACACATGTATTTTAGCACTTCACTTTGGAAAAGATTCGGAATCTCATCACAGGACTTTACAGACAATACAGGTTTTGGGTATTTTTTCCTGAGCAGCAACTTCAGCAGCACAGTAAAATAATGTACTCCTTAAATTCCATGTAAACTTGATAAACCTGGCCTGATGTGTTGGGATATTTCTTGCCACCTTGCTACATTCAATCTTGCTGTACACGTTACCTCAGTGTTACATTAACATCCTTTCCTTTCCTATTTCTGTGCTCAAGTGTGATTACATATTTTTTTGTAAGCAGGAAAAAATATATTTTATTCTATTCCATGTAAATCTCTATCATTTGCTCTTCTCCTTGTGCATAAATTCATGTTTCCATTCTACCTGACGTATTTGTAAATTTTCTTAGCTTGAGGACTCGAGAAAAGCTGAGTAAAGCTTTTGGTAAGTCAAGATGCTGGATATTTTTCTATACCTTACAACGTACACTTAGCAGAGGCCCTCTTTAAATGACATTTGATACTTGCAATGAACTTATTGTTTCTGTTTTACTTTAATGTCTCAATGTGAAAAATTGTGTGTTGCAATAACATTGACAGTTATTTGCTAGACAGTTGCTAAAGTCAGAACTTTACTCAACACAAGACATTTTAAGTTGGCGTAAGTTAATGTCGCAGTAAAACTAGGTGACTGACTAGGTGAAAGGAGTACTCAACAAAACGCTTCTGTTTTTGTTTACGTATTACAGGTATTCATGGAAACAACAACAAATGTAATTTGAAGCTTCAAATGGTGATATCATCGGGTCGACTTGTTTTCAACAGAATTAGTCACTGTTAACTGTGCTTCATGCATATATTTAGTGTTGAAAAATATTACAATTAGATACTAAATCAAGATAATCTGAGATTTGTTGATACATTTATTATTAAGTAGAATTTTAAATGATACATATAGCTGGGTTAGACAGAACTGTTCAGTAAACAGGTCAGGCATCATTAATGGGTCTTTCTTTCAATGAATATAATGCTAAGTGGGGGAATTGTGATGCCCCAGAGCATAAGATTTGGATTTATACTCATGATTCCTTTCACAGACAGTTTTTTTTAATCTCAGTACAACATCTCAGGACATACCACCTGGAGGGAAAGCATTTTCTCCCAGAGAAGGGGAGAAAAAAAATCAAAAAATAAGTCACCCCTTATCTGCCTGTCACCAGTATTAGCAGGGAGGTCTGGAAGCTGGTCATGCTCCACTGCCTTAGCTGGTCAATGCTGCGCGATGCCAGGAGACCTAAAAGAGTGAAGAGATAAATTCAAATTGAGATGACATTTTTCACAATTTTTAGAATTCTTTTTAATTTTTGATCATTTTGGTTTAAAAAATCCAAAAGCATAGTGAACGCTCTTTGATATATATATACAGAATGTTTTTGACCTATATGAGTAGGAATGAGTTAAAACGACTAACCTTTTTTCAAAGCTTTATTACTGAGAAATGTAACTTCATATTGGAAGTGATTTGATTAGAGCCAAAGGAAAGGTAAAGATAACTTCAGTTGATTTAAAACTTTAAATACATGTAGTGGCAATGAATGACCAACATTCTCTAATCTGCTTCCCTTGGAAGTAGAGGCAGATTAAAAGGAGCACACTTTGATCTTGTTGTATGAAGCAAAACATTTCAGCACCTGCCTTGATTAATATACCCCATGATGTTTTTAATTTAATTACCCTTGTGACATTTATTAAAAAATTGTACATTTATTGAACTACTAGTACACATTAATTTACTTTACAATGTCAATGTCAGCATGTTCACACATGAACACATAACACATCTTTTGAAAAACAGACGTAACAAATGCTCTTGGAGTAAAACATTTATTGAAGATAAATGAGTCAGGTTTCTAAACATTTTCATAACAATACACAGGCTTAGTGTATCAAAGATTTAATGAAAAATATTTCTTTGTATAATTTTAAACTATTTTAGTGTGAAGTCAAAAGTTATTACAAAGTTAAGAAATGTTAATAATGAGTTATTTTAAGAGACATAAAAAGCCATCTGACAGTACTCTAACAGGCATCCATTCCCAATGTTAAAGCTGCCAACTTTTCAAAGTTGGCAAGGTGTAACTTTTGGAGAAGGAGTAACAATATATTAGAGACCTGGCATAGAGTGGTTATAGCTAAATTATGGAGCATGGATAGCAATTACTACTATTTACAGTTGCAGATGATGGCCTAGAGTTTCCTGGAGACTTGCACCATTAGAATGGCGCATCTACAGTGTTGTAAAAGTCCCAGGAAAATATAGCTTAAGTGAGTTACACTATTATTAACGCCATGCACCACAATTTCCTGGGATTTTTGCGTCACTCCACTAGTACCCTCGTCAAAACCATGCAAAGTTATTTATCATAGCTCCCCCCTCCCCAGTGAACTTAATGGTGATCGCTAATTTCCTGGATTTACGTTAGTTTTTTTGCTCAACCACTTAGACTGAAAAATAATGGTGCAGTGAATGTATTTAAATTCATGAGTTCAAAATAATTGATTAAAGTCAAATAAAATCTCTGTTCTTTCTTAGTATGTTTAATTATGAGCTAAAACCTATCAAAACAATTGTATGTTAGGTTGAGTGTATATTGTGTGGACAGTGTAGGGCACTGCAGTGCCTGCACATGTAATTGATGAAAGTGGGGGTGCAATTTTTTTAGGCCTGTTTTCAGGCCCAAAGTGGTTAGCGGGTTCATAGAAAGCACCATAAGCCGGAGGCCCAAGGCATGTTCAAAATTGGACCTCTTGTTTAAATAGCGAATTTTAAGGTAGTTTAAAGTTACTAACATCATCTTTGAATAAATGGTAAAAAAATCTGTAACATAGAACATAGAAACAGGGGTAGGCCATTGAGTCCCTCTTGCCTGTTCCACTATTCAATTAGATCATAGCTGGTCTGTATCTTAACTCCATTTACCCACCTTGATTCCATATCCCTTAATACCCTTCCTTACCTAACAAAAGTCTATCAATCTCAGTTTTGACATTTTCAATTGACCTAGCCTCAACATGTTTTGGGGGAGAGAGTTCCAGATTTTCACTCCCCTTTGTGTGAAGAAGTGCTTTCTGACATCACCCCTGAATGGCCTAGCTCTCATTTAAAATGTATGTCCCCTTGTGCTGAGCTCCACCACCACAGGAAATAGTTTCTCTCTACCTACCTTATCAAAGCCTTTAATTATCTTAAATACCTCAATTAGATCACCCCTTAATCTTCTTTACTCAACAGCATTCAAGCCTAGTCTATGCAACCTGTCCTCATAATTTATCCCTTTTAGCTCCGGTATCATTCTGCTGAATCTGTGCTGCAGCCCCTTCAAGACCAGGATATCCTTCTTGAGCTGCGATGCCCAAAACTGAATGCAGTACTCCACATTATTTTTTATTCACTCACGAGATGTAGGTTTTGCCGGCAAGGCCAGCACTTATTGCCCATCCCTAATTGTCCTTGAGAAGGTGGAGACGAGCCGCCTTCTTGAACTGCTGCAACCTGTGTGGTGAAGGTACTCCCACAGTGCTGTTCGGAAGGGAGTTCCAGGATTTTGACCCAGCAACGATGAATGAACATTGATATACTTCCAAGTCAGAATGTTGTGTGACTTGGAGGGAAACTTGGCAATATATCTTGTAGATGGTACATACTGCAGCCACGGTGTGCCGGTGGTGGAGGGAGTGAATGTTGAAGGTGATGGATGGGGTGCTAATCAAGCGGACTGCTTTGACCTGGATGATGGCGAGCTTCTTGAGTGTTGTTGGAGCTGCACTCATCCAGGCAAGTGGAGAGTATTCCATCACACTCCTGACTTGTGCCTTATAGACGATGAAAAGGCTTTGGGGAGTCAGGAGCAATGTTCCCTGTAAGTTGCTGGGAACCTGCGCAACCGACTTGCCAGCTTTACAATGTAAAAACCACACGTGCACTGTATTTTGAATGGCCAGCGCAGCCCCTTAAAGGGGCCGCGCAGGGCCAAAAAAAAGTACAGGGTGCATTGGTCAGGAGGTGAGTCACTTGCCACAGAATACCCAGCCTCTGACCTGCTCTTGTAGCCACTGTATTTATAAGGCTGGTCCAGTTAAATTTCTGGTCAATAGTGACCCCCCCAGGGTGTCTATTGTGGGGGATTTGGTGATGGTAATGCCGTTAAATATCAAGGGTAAGTGGTTAGACTCTTGTTGGAGATAGCCATTGCCTGGCACTTGTGTGGCGTGAATGTTACTTGCCACTTATCAGCCCAAGTCTGAATGTTGTCCAGGACTTGCTGCATGTGGGCATGGACTGCTTCATTATCTGAGGAGTTGTGAATAGAATTGAACCCTATGCAATCATCAGTGAACATCCCCACTTCTGACCTTATGATGGAGGGAAGGTCATTGATGAAGCAGCTGAAGATGGTTGGGCCTAGGACACTGCCCTGAGGAACTCCTGCAGCGATGTCCTGGGGCTGAAATGATTGGCCTCCAACAACCACAACCATCTTCTTTTGTGCTAGTTATGACTCCAGCCAGTGGAGAGTTTTTCCCCCTGATTCCCATTGACTTCAGTTTTACTAGGGCTCCTTGATGCCACACTTGTTCAAATGCTGCCTTGATGTAAAGGGCAGTCATTCTCACCACCTCTGGAAATCAGCTCTTGTCCATGTCTGGACCAAGGCTGTAATGAGGTCTGGAACTGAGTAATCCTGGCGGAATCCAAACTGAGCATCGGTAAGCAGCTTATTGGTGAGTAAGCACCGTCGACGACCACATCCATCACTTTGCTGATGATTGAGAGTAGGTTGATGGGGCGGTAATTGGCCAGATTGGGTTTGTCCTGCTTTTTGTGGACAGGACATACCTGGGCAATTTTCCACTTTGTTGGGTAGATGCCAGTGTTGTAGCTGTACTGGAACAGCTTGGCTAGAGGCACTGCTAGTTCTGGAGCACAAGTCTTCAGCACTACAGCCAGGATGTTTTCGGGGTCCACTGCCTTTGCTGTATCCAGTTCGCTCAGCCGTTTCTTGATGTCACATGGTGTGAATTGAATTGGCTGAAGACTGGCTTCTGTGATGGCGGTGATCTCAGAAGGAGGCCGAGATGGATCATTCACTCGACACTTCTAGCTGAAGATGGTTGCAAAGGATTCAGCCTTGTCTTTTGCACTTAGGCGCTGGACTTTTTAAAAATTCATTCATGGGATGTGGGCATCGCTGGTAAGGCCAGCATTTATTGCCCATCCCTAGTTGCCCTTGAGAAGGCGGTGGTGAGCCGCCTTCTTGAACTGCTGCAGTCCGTGTGGTGAGGGTACTCCCACAGTGCTGTTTGGGAGGGAGTTCCAGGATTTTGACCCAGCAACGATGAAGGAACGACGATATACTTTCAAGTCAGGATGGTGTGTGACTTGGAGGTGGTGGTGTTCTCATGCGCCTGCTGCCCTTGTCCTTCTAGGTGGTAGAGGTCGCGGGTTTGGGAGTTGCTGCCGAAGAAGCCTTGGCGAGTTGCTGCAGTGCATCTTGTAGATGGTACACACTGCAGCCACGGTACGCCTGTGGTGGAGGGAGTGTGAATGTTTAAGGTGGTGGATGGTGTGCCAATCAAGCGGGCTGTTTTGTCGTGGATGGTGTGGAGCTTCTTGAGTGTTGTTGGAGCCACACTTGTCCAGGCAAGTGGAGAGTATTCCATCACACTCCTTACTTGTGCCTTGTAGATGGTGGAAAGGCTTTGGGGAGTCAGGAGGTGAGAGACTCGCCGCAGAATACCTAGCCTCGGACCTGCTCTTGTTGCCACAGTATTTATGTGGCTGGTCCAGTTAACTTTCTAGTCAATGGTGGTCCCTAGGATGTTGATGATGGTGGATTCGGTGATGGTAATGCCGTTGAATGTCAAGGGGCAGTGGTTAGATTCTTGCATGTTGGAGATAGTCATTGCCTGGCACTTGTGTGGCGCGAATGTTACCTGCCACTTATCAGCCCAAGCCTGAATGTCATCCAGGTCTTGCAGCATGCGGGCAAAGACTGCTTCATCATTTGAGGAGTTGCGAATTGCACTGAACACTGTGCAGTCATCAGCGAACATCCTCATTTCTGACCTTATGTTGGAGGGAAAGCCTATGATGAAGCAGCTGAAGATGGTTGTGCCTAGGACACTGCCCTGAGTAACTCCTGCAGCGATGTCCTGGGATTGAGATGATTGACCTCCAACCACCACAACCATCTTCCTTCATTGAGGATGGATGTGTACATGGAATAGATCGGGTCTAACCAGAGCTTTGTACAACTGTGACATAACTTCTACCCTTTTGTATTCCGGTCAACATTTCATTAGCCTTTTAAATTATTTTTTGCACCTGTCCACTAGTTTTTAGTGATTTCTGTGCATGGACCCCTACATCCCTCCGCTCCTTCACAGATCCTAACTTCTCATTTAGAAAATACTCTGATCTATCTTTCTTAGGTCCAAGGTGGAGGAACTCACACTTCTCTGCACTGAACTCCACCTGCCACAGTTTTGCCTACTCACTTAATCTATCAATGTCACTTTGCAAATTTCTGCTCCCATCTACTTACTGTGCCACCTAACTTAGTGTTGTCACTAAACTTGAATATACTGCCAATGTATATTGGGATAAAAAAAACTGGGCCCTAGTGGATGTCCCTGGTCTCCCAGAAGCCATTCCTCCATGGACGTCTGTCCCTCAAACAAAGGTGGTACCTCTAACTGTCGCAGAATTGAAGAATTGTTTCCTGACATCAACCTGTATGAGATGCCTGTGTCACAAAGAAGCTGAAAAATTATTATTCCAATTGATGAATGCCACTGGATTAACCTGTATGGCCACAGGAGTGGCATCAATTAGGCCTTGTACCTAAGGATTCCTGTCATTCTGTCGAAGTGTTGAGCTATCTTGAGCAGGTGATAAAGCCATTTACTCATTTAAACATAGCCTGAGTGACTAGATTGATGCAGAAATACACTACATGCTGGATGATCTGCCGGATAGCCCTCAAGCCAGGCAGAGCAGTGCTGATCTTGGATGTGAGCTGCAGGTCTTTCCCTAAGAGACAACGTAGCTCCAAAACTGCCGCCCTAGTGAACCTGTATCTTCGGAGACACACCTCCTATGACATCTCCAAGAAACTGGGCTCGATTTTAATAGCCCTGAAGAGGCGGGTTTGGAGGTGGATCTGTTGGGAAAATCAGGAAAAATGGTTTCAGACAGCCAACCCACCTCCATCCTGCCCCCACCCGATTTTCCTGAGTGTCTGTTTAGCTGCTCCCAAACTGACCCGTCTCCAACCGGTGGGACGGGTAGTTAAGGCAGTTAACTGCCTTGCTAATCCTCTCTCTCTTCTGAGGCAGTCCCTCGGAACCGAGGATGACTTGCTTCCACATTAAAAATGAGTTCTCAGGTGACTGATGAGTCCAATGCGGGACCTACAGTCTCTGTCACAGGTGGGGCAGACGATGGTTGAAGGGACGGTTGGGTGGGGTGCTTGGGTTGACGTGCGCTCCTTGCGCTGCCTGCGCTTGGCTTCCGCTTGCTCCCGGCAAAGAGACTCGAGGTGTTCGGCGCCTTCCCGGATGCTTCTCCTCCACTTTGTGCGGTCTTGGGCCAGGGATTCCCAGGTGTCGGTGGGGATGTTACACTTTTTCAAGGAGGCTTTGAGGGTGTCCTTGAAGTGTTCCTCTGCCCACCTGGGGCTCTCTTGCCGTGTCGGAGCTCCGAGTAGAGCACTTGTTTTGGGAGTCTCATATCGGGCATGCGGACAATGTGACCCGTCCATCGGAGCTGATTGAGCGTGGTCAGAGCTTCGATGCTGGGGATGTTGGCCTGAGCAAGAACACTGACGTTGGTGCGCCTATCCTGCCAATGGATTTGCAGGATCTTGCGGAGGCAGCGTTGGTGGTACCTCTCCAGTGCTTTGAGGTGCCTGCTGTACATGGTCCATGCTAATCCTATTTTGATAGTGGTTTCCCATTTTCCTGCTACTGGCTCCTGTTTCCCGACTAGTCAGAAACAGACCAGGTTCAAGGAGACGAGTTGCTGGAGGACATGATTTGTATGCATTGCTGGAGCACTTTTAAAGCGCCCCTGAAACATGGCTGACATTCAAATGCAACAACTTTGCTGTTGTAGGTATGGGATAACATTTTTCACACCTACTGACCTTCTGACTGTTCATGCTGACACCCACCTGCAGTGTGACCTGAATGGAATTATTTCAGGCCACTTCGACTGTGTGCTTGCAAGATTGTTACTTCAATTGAAATTTATAGCAAGGGGATGGGAAACATTTATGCCCTCTCATCCTGGTCCTCATAAATCGGGGGAGTAGAAGCCACATGGCTCAGCGCAGATCTTCCTGGGAAGAGGAGGAGGAGGAGGACGAGGGGAGCCTTGCATGCCCTTGTGACCAATGCAGCATCTCTCCAGTTCACTGCTGCCTGTCAACCAGGGTATGCACACTGCCACGCCACACTACCATAAGCTTACTCTTCGACCATAGGTGGCCACCATAAGGCTCTGTAATTGCAGGTGACACTTGTCCAATGTTATACTTCATCTCTGCTATACCCTTTTATTTCCTATCATGTTACCATCAGCATTACAAATGTAAGTCGCCCTGAGCCCTCAATGCGCTTTTGCCAATTCCTAGAACACATAGGCCACACAATCAAATGTTTGCAATAATTTCTCTTTAACACATGACAAAATATACCAACAACAGTCAGAAAAAAAAGAAACATCACCCAAGTGAGTCCCCTTGTGACTATAGGTGCTTACTTTTTCTCTTACGCGTGCTTCTACGTGGTGCTTCCCCTGTGGCTTCAGCAGATGTAGAGGCACCTTGCTGACTAGGATGCTGCGCCTGCTTAGGTGCCTTTGGTGGGCGTCCTCTGGGTCTGGGAGCCTGGGAGGGCTCTTCAACAGTCTGCTCTTCCTGCAGCTGTGCAGGGGCTGAAACAGCCATCTCAGTTGTCTCTGCAAAGTGGGTCTCTGACCGAGGGCTCCACAGTGGCATGGTCGTACAAGCACTTTGAGAGGAGCCCACACTTCCTTCTGTCCTGCCAACAACATCTCTCTCATGGGTCAGCCACACCTCAGTGCTGGAAAGTGGCAGGAAAGCACCTTGCTGCACTTCAGGGTGGGCCATGAGGACCTGTATCTGCACTGGCAGTCCTCCTCAAAAGGATGTCCATGAAGCTCTGGTCTCTCTGCTCAATAGCTGCTCATCGCTCCTTCAGAGATGTCAGTCTATTCTGAACAGTCACCATGTTTTCCTGACTCTGGTGACTTATTTCCTCCATGGCCGTAGACATCCTTTCCACTGAGGTTGCCATCCTATCCATGGTGGTATGTTCATGTGCCATTGCCTCCACCACAGCAATGCTGCTGTTAAAGATGGACTCCTCCATTCTCTCCACCCTCGCACTAACCCTGGAGGCAAACCCTTCCAGAGACACCTGCACTTGTTCCTGTATTTCACGAACCGCTCTTTTTCTGGATGGTCCCAGAGGCACAGCGTCTGCATGCAACTCAGCAGAGCTAGGAGAGTCCTGCAACCTCTGAGGAGGACTCTCCACTGCTGTCACTGTCTCCACCATCTGTTGATGCTCACTTGTGCGCAGTGATAGACCAGGTGGCAACACTACTCTAACTCGGAATGGCCCCACCGAAGTGTGCGTTGTTGCACTGGTGCTGGGTGCGCTGAGTCCTGGTGATGCTGGTCCCTCAGAGGCTTCAGGTTCCTCTGAGGAGATGTCCGGGTCTTCATCCTGGATCGTGGGGAGGGGGTGCTCGATGGCCCTGTGGGAGAGTAAAAGGCTTGAATTAGACATCTGATATTGATGTAGCAGACACATCCTTTTGAGCAGATGATACAAAGTGATTCTCTATGAACATCATATTCCATTGCTTTCTGAGAGGGATGAAAATCTATTATGTCACCAGCTTCCTCTAGAGTGCCCGTCTCTCCATCGCCCACTTCCAGGTCCTCGCCACCTCCAGCAATCTCGTTTGCTGCCTCTTCAACGCAAGTCAATGTTGCAAGGGAAGCTGTTCCTCCTCCAGACAGTGCTCTCTCCCTCTTATTGTGGGCTATCTTTTCCTGCAAGGAGGGACACAAGCAGTGTTTCAGCCACAGCGATGGAGTGAGTGTGATTAATCCCGACCATAGAAGCTTTGAGTGAGATGAAGATGGGGTAAGGTGCCAAGAGGAAGCTAGCTCCCTGTGCATTGTTAGTTGTTGTCACTGCATGACAGTGAGAGCGAGTCTAAAGGGTGCATAGGCAGGATGCTGAAGTGATTCAGTGCAGAGACAGAGATGGATAGGAAAGGGTGCAAGGGAAGTAAGAGTAAGATGGGATGTGAAGGAGGAGGCTTACAACATGTGCTGGTGATGAGAAGAGAGGGGAAGCAGAGTGAGAGCAAGTGAGATGAGATACTCACTTTTGATGTTCTCACAAGATCATTGAACCTTTTGCGGCACTGGATCCATAAGCATGCATAAATGCACCTTGCGCTCACCTAACATAAGAACATAAGAACATAAGAAATAGGAGCAGGAGTAGGCCAATCGGCCCCTCAAGCCTGCTCCACCATTCAATAAGATCATGGCTGAACTGATCCTAACCGCCAATCCACTATCACAGGACTATCTCCTGAATCTAACAGAATTAGACACACGAAACAGGAGCAGGATCAGGCTACATGGCCCCTGGGCCCGCTCCGCTACCCACAGGGCCATGACCGATCCGAACCTAGACTCATGTCCAAATTCCTGCCCGCTCCCCGTAACCCTTAATTCCCTTTTCTTCGAGGAAACTGTCTATTTCTGTTTTAAATTTATGTAATGATGTAGCTTCTACAGCTTTTTGGGGCAGCATATTCCATGGACCTACCACCCTCTGAGTGAAGTAGTTCCTCCTCATCTCAGTTTTGAAAGAGCAGCCCCTTATTCTAAGACTATGCCCCCTAGTTCCAGTTTCACCCATCATCGGGAACATCCTCCCCGCATCCACCCGATCCAACCCCTTCACAATCTTATATGTTTCAATAAGATCGCCTCTCATTCTTCTGAACTCCAATGAGTAGAGTCCCAATCTACTCAACCTCTCCTCATATGTCCATCCCCTCATCCCCGGGATTAACCGAGTGAACCTTCTTTGTACTGACTTGAGAGCAAGTATGTCTTTTCTTAAGTATGGACACCAAAACTGTATGCAGTATTCCAGGTGCGGTCTCACCAATACCTTGTACAACTGAAGCAATACCTCCCTATTTTTATATTCTATCCCCCTAGCAATGAAAGCCAACATTCCATTGGCCTTCTTAATCACTTGCTGCACCTGCATACTAACCTTTTGAGTTTCGTGCAACAGGACCCCCAGATTCCTTTGTACTTCAGTACTTTCCAGTTTCTTGCCATTAAGATAATAACTTGCTCTACGATTTTTCCTGCCAAAGTGCATAACCTCACACTTTCCAGTATTGTATTCAATCTGCCAAATCTCTGCCCACTTACTTAGCCTGTCTATGTCCTCCTCACTCACTACTTTCCCTCCCATCTTAGTATCATCTGCAAACTTTGGTATGTTACACTCGGTCCCCTCCTCCAAATCGTTAATATAGATTGTAAAGAGTTGGGGACCCAGCACTGACCCCTGCGGAACACCACTGGTTACTGATTGCCAGTCTGAGAATGAACCATTTATCCCAACTCTCTGCCTTCTGTTAGATAGCCAATCCTCTATCCATGCCAGAATATTACCCCCAATCCCGTGATTTTTTATCTTAAGCAATAATCTTTTGTGTGGCACCTTGTCAAATGCCTTTTGGAAGTCTAAATACACTACGTCCACTGGTTCCCCTTTATCCACCCTATATGTTACTTCCTCAAAGAACTCCAGCAAATTTGTCAAACATGACTTCCCCTTCATAAAACCATGCTGACTTTGTCCTATTAAATTATGATTATCCAAATGTCCTGTTACTGTCTCCTTAATAATGGACTCCAAAATTTTACCAACCACAGATGTTAGGCTAACCGGTCTATAGTTTCCAGCCTTCTGTCTACTGCCCTTTTTAAATAAGGCTGTTACATTAGCAGTTTTCCAGTCTGCCGGGACCTTTGCTGAGTCCAGGGCGTTTTGGAAGATTATTACCAATGCATCCACAATCCCTACCGTCACTTCCCTCAAGACCCTAGGATGTAAGCCATCAGGTCCAGGTGATTTATCTGCCTTGAGTCCCATTATTTTACCGAGTACCACTTCCTTAGTGATTTTGATCGTGTTTATCTCCTCCCCCCCTATAGCCCCCTGCTTGTCCAGTGTTGGGATATTCTTCGTGCCCTCTACTGTAAAGACTGATACAAAATATTCATTCAGTGTTTTTGCCATCTCCATATTTCCCACCATTAATTTCCCAGTCTCATCCTCTAAGGGACCAACATTTACTTTCGCCACCCTTTTTCTTTTTATATAACTATAAAAACTCTTACTATCTGTTTTTATATTTTTTGCTCATTTACTTTCATAATCTATCTTCCCTTTCTTAATCAATCTTTTTGTTATTTTTTGCTGTCTTTTAAAGTTTTCCCAATCCTCTATCCTCCCACTAGATTTGGCTACCTTATATGCCCTTGTTTTTAGTCAAATACTATCCTTAATTTCTTTACTTAGCCACGGATGGCTGTCTTTTCTTTTACACCCTTTTCTTCTCAGTGGAATATATATTTTTTGGAAGTTGTAAAATAACTCCTTAAATGTACACCACTGATCATGTATCGTCTTACCCTTTAATCTATTTTCCCAATCCACTTTACTCAATCCCGCTCTCATACCTTCATAGTCTCCTTTATTCAAGCTTAGCACGCTTGTTTGAGATCCAACCTCCTCACCCTCTAATTGAATATGGAATTCAACCATGTTATGGTCACTCATTCCAAGGGGATCCTTTACTAGGACATTTTTAATTAATCCTGTCTCGTTACACAGGACCAGATCTAAGGTTGCTTGCCCCCTGGTCGGTTCAGTTACATACTGCTCAAGAAACCCATCCCTAATACACTCAATGAACTCATCCTCAAGGCAGCCCTGCCCAATTTGATTTGTCCAATTAATATGATAGTTAAAATCCCCCATAATTATAGATGTTCCCTTATTACAAGCCTCAACTATTTCCTGATTGATACTCCGTCCAACCGAGTTGCAACTGTTCGGAGGCCTATAGACTACGCCCACTAGTGTTTTTTTCCCCTTACTATTCCTTATCTCCACCCAAACTGTTTCATTATCCTGATCTTTTGACCCAATATCATTGCTCTGTATTACAGTGATTCCTTCCTTTATTAACATAGCCACCCCACCTCCCCTTCCTTCCTGCCTGTCCTTCCTGATCGTTAAATAACCTGGTATGTTTAATTCCCAGGCATTGTCACCCTGCAGCCATGTTTCTGTAATGGCCACAAGATCATACCCATATGTAGCTATTTGTGCCATTAACTCGTCTATTTTGTTACGAATGCTACGTGCATTCAGATAGAGAACTTTCAAATGTGTTTTGTGACACTTAGTTCCTGCTTTTGCCCTTTTTATTACTTTACCTTTTACTCCATACCTTCTGCCCCTTCCTGACACACTCTGGTTTTTAATTTCCCCACTGCTACCTAAGTCTATGACCTTCTCTGTTGTCATTTTTATTATTTGCTCTCTAGGAAACTCCCCCCCACTAGTTAGTTTAAAGCCCTCTCTATAGCCCTAGTTATATGATCCGCCAGGACTCTAGTCCCAGCACTGGCCAAGTGAAGCCCGTCCCAACGGAACAGCTCCCTCCTGCCCCAGTACTGGTGCCAGTGTCCCAGGAAGCAAAACCCATTTCTCCCACACCAGTCTTTGAGCCACGCATTTAACTCTCTAATTTTATTTGTCCTAGCCAAATTCGCTCGTGGCTCAGGTAATAATCCAGAGATTATTACCCTTGAGGTTCTGTTTTTTAATTTGACCCCTAGCTGCTCATACTCCTTTAACAGAACCGGCTTCCTAGTCCTATCTATGTCGTTTGTACCAACATGGACCACGACGACTGGATCCACCCCCTCCCACTGCAAGTTTCTTTCCAGCCCAGAGGAGATATCCTTAACCCTGGTAGGCAACACAGCCTACGGGACTCTCGCTCTTGGCTGCAGAGAACTCTATCTATCCCCCTAATAATACTATCCCCTACCACTACAACATTTCTATTTACTCCCCCCTCTTGAATGGCCCCCCGTTCCACGGTGCTGTGGCCAGGTTGCTCATCCTCCCTGCAGCCCCTGCTCCCGTCCCCACAGGGAGTAAGAACCTCAAACCTGTTGGACAAGAGCAAGGGCTGCGGCTCTTCCAACACTACCTCCTGGATCCCCGTACCTGCCTCGCTCGTAGTCACACCGTCCTGTCCCTGACCATGGGCTGCATCTGAATTAATTAACTTCAAAGGTGTGACCACCTTCTGATACACAGAGTCCAGGTTCTTCTCCCCCTCCCTGATGTGTCGCAGTGTCTGAAGCTCAGACTCCTGCTAATCAACACGGAGCTGGAGATCCTGTAGCAGCAGACACTTGTCACAGATGTAATCACCGTTAGCCTCAATGGGGTCTACCGGCTCCCACATCTCGCAACAGTAACACATCACCTGCTCCATTCTATGTAATTAATTAAAATTTTTATTGTTAGTTATGGACACCCTCTACCCGATTATAGATGCTAGTATCCCCTTTAATTAATTGGATTTAAATTAAATCAATCCCTCTAATTACACCAGTTAAATGGTTTACCAACTGTCCCCACTACAGCACAGAGACCCTAAGCAATGCGCAGCCAGGCTGCCTTGGTCTGCTGAGGAGGCTTCCTCTGGCCATCAGGAGGGAAGAGAATCCCTCTGCGCCCTCTGACAGAATTGACAAGAACTTGGAGGGACTCATCATTAAACCGAAGAGCAGCCGTGCCTCTGGAAGAAGTCATATGTGAAAAGAAGTCCTGGAAACCACAATAGAAAGGCTCAGGCTGGATGGCAGCTTTAAAAGCAGCTGCTATTATGACATCATCAGAGGCGGCCAGCCGACCCGATCCCACTCATTGGACCTGCCAGCGCGCCTCCATGAAATTAACAAGGTAATTGAATAATAATCGCAATTCTACAGCTGTTCCTGCTGGAAGGGATTCCTGAACCCGCCCACCACGCAACCCGACTCCAACCCACCTCGGGAATTAAAATTGAGCCCACTGTGTCTGGACCAGTACACCCATGTCTTTCTGCACTGCAGCTCCTGCGCTGCAGGTAAACCTGCCTGTTCTGCTGCTGGGCCATTTTCTCTTCTTCCCTAATGTTGTGTTTTGAGTTTTGCTTCAATTAAGTTTGTCCCAGTTCCCAGGTGTTACCTGAAGGGGGTGCTGGGGGGCTCGGTTTTACTTTGTCTTTCGCTTTCAGTTTCGGGTTCTGCCATGCAGACAATGTGCTGTAATGTCCACCCATTTACTCAGTAAATAGTAAAAGGTACATTCCGTCTCCTCTATTCATTACTGTTCGGTCAAGATGCCATACTGGCGATGAGGCGGCTGTTGAACTCTCTAGAAGGACGGAGATAGACATGCGAACCTACAGCCGTGATATTGGAAATTGCGACGAGCGGGCCACTCAGCTAGCAACATCAACGGCATTTTGATAGTTGGCTAGCTGCGATGTAGACGGCGGACAGAGTATTGTGCGGGCCAGGCAACTACCGTGAGTGTAGCTACCGTAACTCTGGCCGGAGGAGAAAAAGAAATAAAAAAAAGAAAAAAAGTCCGTGGATCTTAAAGGGACAGTGCACATTAAAAATATGACGACCTTGGGACGTATTGAAGAGTTCTCTGGGGTTAAGGACAGTTCATGGGAGGAATACACAGAAAGACTGGGGTGTTTCTTTGAGGCCAATAATATTGACAAAGAAGAGAAGAAGCGCACAGTGTTGCTAAGTGTATGCGGAGCTGCTACTTACTCCATCCTGCGTTCATTGGTGGCTCCTCGTAAACCTAGTGAGGTGGATTATGCTGATTTGATTGAGAAGCTGCAGAAACATTTTAACCCAAAACCCTCAGAGATTGTGCAGCGTTTCCATTTTCACAATTGTAAACAACAGCCTGGACAATCTATTTCAAGTTACATTGCTGAGTTGAGGAAACGCTCATTACATTGTAATTTTGGTGACCATTTAGACAATATGCTCCGTGATCAGATTGTGTGTGGAGTGCTGGACTCGGCATTGCAGAGACAGCTGTTAGCGGAGAAGGCCCTGACGTTCCGGCTGGCCGAGGAGAAGGCTTTAGCAGCAGAGGCTGCATCAATGAACACACGTATGCTCCGTACAGAGGCAGCACCATCTCAGGCCGCCGAGGAGGTGCACAAGACCACACACGCAGCTGCTGCTGCAAGAGACATGGAGGCAACTAAAGAGACAGGAAGAAAATGTTTCCGCTGTGGGGCTCTCCATGGTTCCACTACATGCAAATTTGTGTCAGCGGTATGTCATTTCTGTAAGAAAAGAGGACACATAGCTCGTGTCTGCATGAAGAAAGCTCAGGCTGCTGCAGCAGAGCCAACACAAGCATCGCAGACACACCCTGACACTGGAGGACAATGATGAGTACACAGTGTATACCACGGAAGCTGAGCAGCTACCCCACAGACGGTGGGGATACACGGCAAATGTGATCATGAATGGGGCACCACTCTGCATGGAGGTGGATTCAGGCTCAGCGTGTTCGTTGATAAGTGAAGACACTTACAATAGGCTGTGGCCAAGTGAACCCTCGGTGATGGCTCAGGGCAGTGGCGTGCTACGGCAGTGGTCCCAAGCTCAACTCCAGGTGCTGGGTATGATTCATGTGGAAGTTAAGTATCAGGCAGTCAAGGACACACTTCCACTTTATGTGGTGGCGGGGCAGGGCACAAGCCTGCTGGGCAGAGATTGGTTTGAGCCCCTCGGTATTGAAGTGACAGGAGTACACACGGTACAGCAACAGCCCATAATGCCTATGTTGGAGAACTATGAAGAGGTTTTTGGTGAGTTCGGGGCCTGTCGGGGACCGCCAGTCTCAATCGAAGTGGACCCAGGGGTAGCGCCTAAGTTCTTCAAGGCGCGACCAGTTCCTTTTGTGTTGTGCAAGAAGGTGGATGAGGCCCTGGATAAGCTGGTGAACCAAGGGGTTCTCTTGCCAGTGAAGAACTCCCGTTGGGCCACCCCTATCGTGCCCATTGCAAAGAAGGATGGGGGCCTGCGAATCTGTGGAGATTACAGATGTACGGTTAATACTGCTGTGTTACCAGATGTGTATCCCTTACCAACAGTTACAGAGCTGTTTTCAACACTGGCTGGAGGCACTCTGTTCACCAAGCTGGATCTCAAGCAAGCATACCAGCAACTGGTCCTGGATGAAGAGTCAGCCGAGCTGTTGACAATCAACACCCACAGAGGACTTTTCCGAGCCACAAGGCTGCAGTTTGGGGTGTCTATGGGTGTGGCAATCTTTCAGAGGTTCATGGACACCCTGTTGGCTGGTGTTCCGGGAGTTCAGTCTTACTTGGATGACATACTGATTACAGGCAAGACACAGGAAGCCCATGATGAGCGGCTGCAGGAAGTACTATGCCGGCTGGCTGAGGTAGGACTACGCCTTCAGAAGGAGAAATGTGTGTTCGCTGCCAATGGGGTGGAGTTCTTGGGATTCCGAGTGGACAAAGATGGTGTGCATCCGACTACGGAGAAGGTGGAGGCTATCAGGAGCGCTCCCACCCCCAAGAACAAGACCGAACTGCAGGCATTCCTCGGACTGTTAAACTTCTACAGTTGTTTTCTCAAGGGCAAAGCCACAATCTTAGAGCCACTGCACAGGCTGTTAGACCAAGCAACAGTGTGGAACTGGACCTCAGCTCATGAAACAGCCTACAGACAGGCAAAGGAACTGCTACAAGCAGATAAGGTTCTTGCACACTATGATGAAAACAAGCCATTGGTGTTGGTGTGTGATGCCTCACCATACGGGCTGGGAGCTCTGTTGGGTCACATAGAGCCAGATGGCCGGGAAGCGCCTATCAGTTTTGCCTCAAGAACACTCAACAACAGAACGTAATTACGCCCAGATTGACAAGGAGGCCCTAGCCATCATATTTGGGGTAAAGAAGTTCAGCCAGTACCTGTTAGGGAGACAGTTCGTCATCTACACAGACCACAAGCCACTCTTGGGGCTCCTGCATCACTCCAAGCCCATGCCCCAGATCATATCACCGCGTATGCTTCGGTGGAGTCTGATGTTGGGGACCTACAGTTATGAACTTTGCTACAGGCCTGGGAAGATTCTGGCTAATGCTGATGCTCTGAGTCGCTTGCCTTTGAACCGGCCGATGGCTGAGACGCCACCACCCCTGGAGGTGCTGCTGCTGGAGGAGGTTCCGGAGGCCCCACTCCATGCCCAGCGGATTGGCAGCCTCACACAGAAAGATCCAATCTTATCAAGGGTGCTATGCTGGCTGCTGCATGGCTGGCCCTCCGAGGTCCAGGAGGAGCATTTCAAGCCCTTCGTTCAGAGGCACCATGAAATGTCTGCACACAAGAACTGCGTGCTCTGGGGAAGCCGTGTGGTGGTTCCTGCCGCCGCAAGAGAGAAGGTGCTGAAAATGCTGCATGACTCACACCCTGGGATTGTGCACATGAAAGTGTTGGCGAGAAGCTACGTCTGGTGGCCGGGGTTGGACCGAGACGTGGAGGAGGTGGTAAAGAGCTGTGAGACATGTCAGCTGACTCGCCATAGCCCATCCAAGGCTCCCCTTCACCCCTGGGAGTGGACCACTCGTAAATGGTCAAGACTCCACATTGACTTTGCAGGGCCATTTCAGGGGAAGGTCTTTTTGATAGTGGTGGATTCTCATTTGAAATGGCTGGAGGTAGCTATCATGAGCTCCATGACATCCAGTGCAGTGATCAACGCGTTGCGTTTGCTGTTTGCCACACATGGGGTCCCCGACGTGCTGGTTTCGGACAATGGAGCAGCCTTCACGTCAGCGGAGTTCAAGGCTTTTGCAGGCAGAAACTGGATCCGCCACGTGACCACAGCGCCCTATCACCCCTCCTCTAACGGGCAGGCAGAGAGGATGGTGCAAACCACAAAAGAGGCACTGGTGAGGATATCGGTGGGGGACTGGCAAACCAGATTGGCCAGGCTCCTGTTATCACAGCCTACCACACCAAACTCAGCAACGGGGAAGAGTCCTGCCGAGATGCTGATGGGTCGCCGGCTGGCGACTGCACTGGACCGGCTACACCCGGACTACAGGGAGGAGATGCACACAAAGCAAGAAGAGCTGGCTAAGAAGCACCAGGGCACCGCCAGGCAGTTCGAGCCATCAGAGACTGTGTTTGCCCGTTGCTATACAGGAGGAGACAAATGGATGCCTGCCGTGGTGGAGCAGGCCACAGGTCCCCTGTCATACAGCGTCCGTACACCTGATGGCCAGCTACACAGATGCCACGTAGACCGGCTTCGGGGTCGTACTCTGGTGAGTGTAACAGAGACATCACAGGCTAGGCCATTGTCTCCGCCACCGCTGCCAGGCAGTGACGGCCTGCTTCCTGCAACAACGACGGAAGCCACATCGACAGAAGGTGTCACGGAGTCATCAGCCACGGAGGAAGGTTTTCCTGCGGCTAGCAGTGGCACCCCAACTATGCCTGTCCAGCGGCGCTCAAGTCGGGTTAGATTCCATCCCAGACACCTGGAGGACTAAGGGGTTTTATCTGGGGGAAAGGAGTGTTGTGTTTTGAGTTTTGCTTCAATTAAGTTTGTCCCAGTTCCCGGGTGTTACCTGAAGGGGGTGCTGGGGGGCTCGGTTTTACTTTGTCTTTCACTTTCAGTTTTGGATTCTGCCATGCAGACAATGTGCTGTAATGTCCACCCATTTACTCAGTAAATAGTAAAAGGTACATTCCGTCTCCTCTATTCATTACTGTTCGGTCAAGATGCAATACCTAACTTGTGAGGAGCTGGCAGAATCTTTAAAGGAATGCCTATGGTGTTGGCTAGGTTAGCTAGTGCAGAAGTGACGTTCCCAAACAAATATAAACAAACAGAATAACCCGTTCCAAAATACAAAGCACAAGTAGGAGCGAAATGTGCTACACACATTTCAGAAGCTAACTCTTATCGGCATTGATTTCATATGGATGAAGAGGAGTCACAAAAGCTGCTAGATCTGGCATGGAAGTTGACATGAATCTTGTCATTCATATGGAAATGACTTATGAAGTAATAGAAACATAGAAGATAGGAGCAGGCCATTCGGCCCCTTGAGCCTGCTCCATCATTCAATGCGATCATGGCTGATCATCCAAATTCAGTACCCGGTCCCTGCTTTCTCCCCATACCCCTTGACCCCTTTAGTCTTAAGAAATATATCCAACTCCTTCTTGAATATAATTAATGTATTGGCCTCTACTGCCTTCTGTGGTAGAGAATTCCACAGGTTCACCACTCTCTGGGTGAAGAAATTCCTCCTCATTCCTGTCCTAAATGGCCCACCCCTTATCCTTAGACTGTGATCCCTGGTTCTGAACTCCCCGACCATCGGGAACATCCTTCCTGCATCTAGTCTGTCCAGTTCTGTCAGAATTTTATAAGTTTCAATGAGATCCCCTCTCATTCTTCTAAACTCCAGCGAGTACAAGCCCAATCGACCCAATCTCTCCTCATACGTCATTCCTGCCATCCCAGGTATCAGCCTGGTGAATCTTCGCTGCACTCCTTCCATGGCAAGAATATCCTTCCTCAGATAAGGTGACCAAAACTGCACAAAATACTCAAGATGTGGTCTCACCAAGGCCCTGTATAACTGCAGCAAGACATCCTTGTTCCTGTACTCAAACCCTCTCGCTACAAAGGCCAACATACCATTTGCCTTCTTAACCACCTGCTGCACCTGCATGCTTACCTTCAGCGACTGGTGCACAAGGACACCCAGGTCTCATTGCACTTCCCCTTCTCCCAATCTATTGCCATTCAGATAATAATCTGTGATGTAAGAAAAAGGAGACTTACCATCAAGTAACTTTAAAGTAAGCTTTAAGTAACTTATAAACACACTATATACACAAGAGAGGTCTTTACCATGCCTCTGGTAGAAGCCTCTTACAATACTGAACAGACCAGTATTTATACCAGTCCAACAGGAAGTGACATATGACAGGAAGTGAGGTATGTACACAGTTCATAGTTCATAGTTCACAGGAATTGATGACATAACTTCCCGGAAGTTATCATTTTTATCACAATCTGCCTTCCTGTTTTTGCCACCAAAGTGGATAACCTCACATTTATCCATGTTATATTGCATCTGCCATGCTTCTGCCCAATCACCCAACCTGTCCAAATCATCCTGGAGTTTCTCGGCATCCTCCTCACAGCACACATGCCCACCCAGCTTTGTGTCGTCTGCAAATTTGGAGATATTACATCTAGTTCCCTTGTCTAGATCATTAATATATATTGTGAATAGCTGGGGTCCTAGGACCAATCCCTGTGGTACCCCACTAGTCACTGCCTGCCACTCGGAAAATCAAATCAAATCAAATCAAATCAAATCAACTTTTACTGTCATTGTTAGTGCACAAGTGCAGTACAACGAAATGTAGGCTTGCGGCTCCCGAGAGTGTACAATTTGGATTAGGACACTTAAACATTTCAACATACATTTGTACATATATATTAGCATAAATATGACCATAATAAAGTGCATCGGCAGATGTGCAGGCTTTAGTGTTTATTTGTGGAGTTCAGTAGGATGACAGCAGCTGTTTATTCCAACTCTTTGCTTTCTGTCTGCCAACCAGTTCTCTATCCAAGTCAATACCTTGCCCCCAATCTCATGTGCCTTAACTTTACACGCTAACCTCTTATGCGGGACCTTATCGAAAGCCTTCTGAAAGTCCAAATACACCACATCCACTGGTTCTCCCTTAACTATTTTACCAGATACATCCTCAAAAAATTCCAGTAGTTTAGTCAATCACGATTTACCTTTTGTAAATCCATATTGAATTTGTCCGATCCTGTCACTGTTTTCCAAGTGCTCTGCTATTACATCTTTTATAACGGACTCCAGCATTTTCCCCACTACCGATGTCAGGCTTACCGGTCTATAATTCCCCGTTTTCTCTCTACCACCTTGTTTGAATAGTGGGGTTACATTAGCTACCCTCCAATCCATGGGTACTGTTCCAGATTCCATCGAATGTTGGAAGATGATCAGCAATGCATCTACTATTTCTATTGGGCGGCCTGCTGGTGGCGCTGTCCAGGGAGAGTATAAATAAGCGGGCATGGGCCCAGCTTGCAGGACATTCTTTAACAGGAACTAGTGAAGGACACAACTAGACTTCCATGTTGAAAAACAGTTGATTAAAGCCTTGTTTAATACTCAGACCAAGTGCCTAGTAGTTTTCTTACGTCAGAAGTCATTAAAATAATTTTGGTAGGTTTAATGAGGCCTATGCTGGTCATCAGCACAACCTCCAAAATCTCTGAATTTTTTTTTGCTGAAATGCAGTGTGCTGAGAATTAGATTCATTGGCCTGTGTGACTCACACTTGCTGCTCTTTAGGGTTAGGGAAGTCTAATCAAGTGGCTTATGTAGACGAGAGATTAATAAAACTGGACGCAATTTCAGTCTGCTGGGATAACACCAGAAATGGTAGAATGACTGGACAGCAATAAAGCATTTGATCACTTTAAGTAGAGTCAGTTGTATTATACAATTTGTTAATTTGGATTTAAGGAAATTTATTTGAAAGGGATTTGTAACTTATACATAGATTCCAGGGCTAGAGTGATCAATGAAAAAGTTACTTAATCTTGATCTTGGCAGCTAAGTTACACCGTTGTTGGTACTCTGTTTTTGATCACTTTAGGGAATCATCCAATGTTGTCTTCGGCATCTGTAAAACCTTTGGCATATCTGGGATCATACACTTTCTGAGCAAGTTATTATTATATGATCTCCCACCAAAGCTACATTCGTAGCTATCTGGTTTTGTCGCAAATCATTCTATCTATGCTGTACATAATGATTTCTCCTCATATTTTTTTCCATTAACTCAAGGGTTGTCCAAGGTTGTGTTCTTCCTTCCACGCTGTCCCTTCTTCACATTAATAATTTTCTCTCATCACTATTTTGCTGATCATTCCTCACTACATTCATCAACATTTTTCAAACCACGAATCCAAATTGCAAAATGATAGCTGAATCTTAGAACCCAGGTTTCCTGCATGTCCTTCAATTGGGTAATATAAATCTTCACTATGAGTTTCCTCAGGGGTTCTCCTCATAAGCCAATGTAACTTCAGCAGAAGATCGGTGGAATCTTCGTTTATGTGTGTAAGTGGGGGTTTTCTCTGAAGTTAAAGCACACAACTGGGAGAACCCTGAGAAAATTCACTTTCCTTGTTGCTTTCAATCTTCAAAAAAAATTCTTCCAAGTTTCTTTGCACCTCTTGCAAGTCCAACCAACAGCTACTACCTCTTATCTTTGCTTCATCTTTTGTCCTTCATCATCTGTCACTATTGTTAGCCAAACCACCTCTTCTAACCTCATTGCTAAAAAAATTTAGAGGTAGAATTTCTACAGGGGTTCCCCAATCTCCTACCATAACTTCAATGCAAGATTGGCAGAAACCTCAGAGAAATGGTGTAAACGTCTATTTACAGCATTTCTCTGGAGTTTCTGCCGATATTCTGCCAAGATTACAGTGGAAGATCAAAAGATCCCCCGCAGAAATTACTGGCATTAGTTTTCTCATCTATCCAAATCACTTCTTCCGTCAACTGTTCTCAAAACTCTATAAAGCCCAGTCTGTCCAAGACTCAAATATTAAGACCATATCTGGGGTAACTTTTCCAACAACTCCCTGACACTCTTGGTTGGTGCCCCTGTGAACTTTAATTTCTTGTCAGAAATATGCCATCTTATATGCTCTTCCTCCTCTCTACCTCCCCACTATGTTGAAATGAAGACTCATTGCACAATTTCCTCAATATTTTCTCGGCCCTCAAACTGTGGAACTCTTTACCTTCCTGTGTTTTTCTTCCCTTCAGAACTTTCAGGCTTTTTAAACACAAACTTGCCGTCAAATGATCGCCACCTCTTGATTTACTTCGCTTTATAGTTACTCGTTTCAACATTGGTGGAGCTCTGCATGAGGGGAAAGGGCCTTAATCTTGGTTTCTCAATTTTAAAAAGGGACATTTATCACATATGTCTTCCATCTCCTCTGCTTTTGTATTCTCAGTGAAACCGTTAGCAGATTTTATTAAAAGTTGCCCCAAAACTGAGGAGGTCTGAGTCAAATCCAAAATCTATAAAACATCCTTGGATGCAGATGATATCCTACTACTATATTTATTTCAGACCCGGAAAACTTGGTTAAACATTTGGGAGATTATTGGGATATCATATCAATTGGATGTAGTCCAAGGTTATTCCTTTGTCTAAAGCTTGCATACCCAAGGGTTGGAGGAAGCTATGTCAAGCTGGTTATTTTAATTCAGATATTAATGCTATTGCAGATAGAATTTGGGGGGTCTTTATGGTTTCCACCAATTCGATCCCCTACCTTGTCATTCTGGTCCATGCTGTGTTAGTTTATCTTAAGCACTGTGGCAGTGAAGGTGGACCAATTGACCTCAGGCTGAAAACCAGCAAAGATTTGAGCTCGTGAATAATTATAATTTGGGTGATGTGCCAGAGGGTGACCAGCACCAGTGCAGCCTTAAGCAGCCAAAATAGACAATACCTTCTGAAAAACAGAGGAGAAAAATTTGGCCAAAAATAAATTAGTCTTCTCCATCAATTCTAATTAATTTATAAGCTTGTCTGTCAAATAAATATTTTCTTTGAAGATAATTTAGTCGCATCTCTGACTGTCCAGAAATCAGCTAACCCAGAATAGGCCTGAGGTCTGGGACCTTGCTGGTCGGTATGGCTTCACTACTAACTGGATAAATGCACTGAGCTGGTCTAATCATTTAAATTATTAAATTTCTTATTGAGTGGACGTGACTACAAGAGAATATCAATTTCAATAGACTCAATGGTAACATCTATGTATATCTTGGGGAATTTCTAGACCCAATATTTCAAATGTTCAAATCATTGGGGCTGAAAATCCATAGGTCTTTGATCCCGGCATTTTGATGCTGGGATCTGTCTGATGGTGATCTGTGGTGCTGGCCAAAGCTCACGGGATCATTGCGAGATCCCTTAATGTAAATAAAGTGGATGACGGCCTGTGCCGCTGGATTGGAAAAAGGCAAAGTTCAGTGAGGTAAAAAGGGATCTGGCTAAAATTAACTGAGCAGAAAAATTAGCAAACAAGTTGACAGATTAGCAGTGGGAAATATTCAAATATGAGATGGGTAAAAAGTAAAAGGGGAGAAATTCATTATAGCCCAGGAGTGGGCACTAACTTTGGAAAAGTTTGAGATTTAGCACCAGGCGCTAATGAATCTCGCTGCACGCAAAATTCATTGTCATCGTTCAAAGAAAGGATGGGAGAGCTAAATCAAGCGCTAATGCTCTAGCTCAGTGACGTTAGACTCAAAACGCTAACCAATATCAGGTGCAGTCTAATCGCAAGTCATCATTGCCACAGGCTCTTTCCAGTTCTAACATGGTAGGTTCATTCATGCTGCAGCACCTCATTCTCAGCATTTCTGGCTGTGAAGCTGTGTCTGCAAGCATAAGCAGGCCAAGTCCAAGGAGCCGGACGACTCAACCAGCTGTACTCATGGCAGATCCACGCTCCAGGGAGAGAGTCCGCAGATTTTCGGACCAAGCATTGGAGGAGTTGGTGTCTGCTGTGGAGAGATGAAGGGCAGTGCTCTACTCGGCAAGTTGCAGGAGGCCCTCGCCGCAAGTCTTCCGTGCCATGTAGAGGGAGGTTGCCCATCAGGTCTCGGGCTGCACTGTGGTCCTCAGGACCCATAAACAGTAGAGGGAGAAATTTAATGACCTCACTCAGGTGGTCAGGGTGAGTCAATGCCTCAACAAATGCTACATACCACCGTCTGAACCACAGTCTGCAAACACTTGTAAGATTCGAAAATTTTCAGCAAAAATCACGCAAGAAAACTGGATAAAATAAGACTGTTTATTGACCAAAGTAAGCTTGCACAGAAAAACCTTTGATAAAAGGGCATACAAAATGGCCGCCAGGCCCCGTGATCAGTTTCTGAACCAGTTTATTTCTGTTACTGCAAGCTAGACAGGCTTGTGGATTGAAGACAGTAAACCCGCGAAAGCCAGTATCTGGGAACCGAAACTCAGAGCAACAGCATACATATTCAATGGATTATAAGTACAGGATGGGGCCCATCAAGATATGGGCGGACAATGTAAAAACACTTATACCCATTTATTGTACAAAGGAAAAACCGTTTAGCAGCCATCAAGGAAAATATCCGGACCGATCAATATGTGAACCGAGCCGCGGTGACAATGCAAAGGACATTAACAGACATTATCGGCCAGGAAGGCCAGTTCAAGTTATCACCGGCTCCGTTACAAGACAAAGCGCCCCTGCAGAGATCTCTGCCCGCCAAAATTAATACAAAGACAGGACTATGATTTGGCGGGAGATAAGACTGTCCCAAAAGAGTATAACTATGGATTGAAAGTCCATCTAAGTTACTTCTTCACTGCTACGGCTTCTTGTTGGGCGACTTCAGGCTTCCATTTCTTCAAGAACTTTCTTCTACGAGGAACGAACGAAGGGCGGGCGGTGCCCGGATCGGCGCCTCTTCCACTTCGGCAGATCAATGAAAACGTTTTCGTCTTTTTAAAGACGGACGGTTTCGGAAAAAGGACAACGTGGCCGGTGTTCAGCCAAACAAGGCTCGGCCACGACGAGAAGACGACAAGGGTGGCCCGGGTACTGGGGTCGGGAGATCATCGATGACCCAGGCCGACGGAGAAGAAACCCTCTGGAGAACCGGCGATCGATGCCACAAGATTCTCCCATGTGCATAACCTGCGTCTAGGTCTACTCCACGAACAAAAATCCACGACAGGCCTAGTGGATCTCAACCTTGACGAGCGCTCATCGAGGCTGGGTCTACCCCACCGCCTCGAGGGAGGAGAGAATATCGACTGCGCCAGAAGCTTCCAATCCACGTGACGACGGGAAGCGGTGTCAAAAAGGCTGCGAACCCCTTTTCGCGATTTCGAGAGTGGTGCGCATGATCCCAAGTTCCCCAGGTCGAAACTTAGTTTAGGTATAGGGGAGGGAGTTAAGGGAAATCGTAATGTGTTTTCCCTTTTACGATGTGCCGTGTGTTCCCCATTTCCATAGAGTCAAGTTCATAAATTTGTGCATGACTGTAGTTACTTTAATCTGTGCCTATGACATGTATTTTGTAATGCTTCAAACTGTTCAAAAATAAAAGCATCCATTTCATGCTATTCAGCCTGGTCTATTGAGTCCTCTTCTCTGCACTACTGTTCTCTGCATCTAAGTCCAAGGTCTAGAACCGTAGGGGGGGTGGGTCGAACCACTCAAGGGTAATTCTTGCACGAAGCCTGGCAGGGGGCCAGAACGGGCAAGAGAGCAGGAAAAAAACCCCTACAGAAATGGCGACCGCGGCAGGACCTTGGCAGCAGGAAAGTAGTGTGTTAGATCAAGATCTGAATAAACGAAATGTGATGGATGAAAGAATAGCAGATTATGTTTTCGGAAAAGTCAACCTCACAAAACAATGGATATCTGATCTACTAAGGGATAGGCGCCCGCTAGACGCAGCCATCAAGTGGACAGCGGGTAGAGAGCATAAGAAATCTGTAGAAAAGGCGGTCTGGCTGATGTGCTACAAGAAGCAAGTCCAGCTTTTGGACCAGGTAGTTGCAGCACAGACAGTCCAGATCAACGGCTTGCTTAAAGACGTAGAGGAAAAGGTTGCGGGAGGTCAAAAACTGATTGAATCGCTTGACGCGCTGAATCAGGAATGCCGCTCTGTAATTCGCTGCCACGAAACCCGGGTAGAATATTTAAAATGTCAGGTCGTTGAGGCCAAGGCCAGTGAAGGTAGAATGAGAGAGAGGTGTTTCCGTCTAGCCAAACAAGTAGATGCCCAAGAGGAAAAGCTCCTGGGAGCCAGGGCAGCATATAAGATGGCCATGGAGGATAGATCTGAGAACACCGACCACAGCGCTTGCCGCCGGGAGCTAGAGGACCTGAGAAAGGCCCTAGCGAAGGCAAACGGGTTGGTGTGTCTCATAAATCCACCAGCGAGTCAGCTGTTGCTAGCCAAGGAATCCAAAAGACCGATTCCACAAGAGGCAGTTGGGGTACCAACCCCCGAACCCTCTGCGCCTCCTGCCTATGAGGAGTCTTGGACTCCGGGACAGGAGACGGAGACGGTAGAGGAAGAGAGCCCTGAGGTAGAGCAACCCCAGACAGTAGAGTCGGGGCCGGCGCCGATGTGTCCAACGAGACACCGGAGGCTCGGTCCAAATGAAGAAAATGGCGATGACGGACCCCTTGAGAGTCAGATCATAATGCCTCATAGCGCACGACAGCTAAGAGAGATGATAAGTCACATCCCAAAACTCTCCGAGTCAGGAGATCCCTCCGTGCATTTCAGGGACGTGGAGCAGACCGCAGCAGTCAATGACTGCGACGGGGTTGAACAGTCTAAAATGCTGCTGTTCTCCCTGGACAGTTCGCTCCTCCAGTGTCTCCCTGACGAGAGCAAGAGAGGGCACAGGGACTATGAGTTGCTACGGGATGAGATTCTGGAGATCATGGGAGAGGGGGACGGAACTCCGTTCCTCCGTTTAGAAAAGACAGTGCAGCTAGAGGGAGAACCCCCACGGGTTTTCGCCGACAGGTTGTGGCCAGTGTATCGGCGCAGCTGCCCGGGCGGGCCGGCCCGGGCCGGGCTGGATGGCGAACAAAGGGCTCACTGGCTTCGGTGCCTGGTAGCAGGTTGCCTGCCAGTAGTGAAGGAACAGGCCAAAGCATGGTTTGACCCCACTAACGCCCGCTCCACGGAGGAAGTAGTACTAGATCAGCTCACGATCAGTTATAGAAACAACAAGGGCAAGAAAACGCCTGTTGCGAAAGGAAAGGTGCATGAGGTGAGACCCGCAGCCTCTGCTAAAAAGGAATGGCGTCAGGAGGGAAATCGCCATCCCCAAGCCAATAGCAGTTGTTACGGGTGTGGGAAGGAGGGTCATTGGCGCAAGGACTGTAGGAATCCTTGGAAGGATAAGAGGGAGAGAGCGTTCGCCACAGCCCAAGATCAAGCCCAAGCCCGAGTCGCCAACGGCCCGAGAGTTTACCCAACACCAGCACAACCACAAGTGCAGGCCGCTGCCCCAACACCAGTCCAGAACCCAACCGTAGCCTCTGCCCCGAATAAAGGGGGTGGTGCGGTTGTGGACCCCGCTGCGATCGAGTCAGTCTTGGAGACTATGCGGTCTCTGATGACCTGGCAGGGGAAGGTAGCGGTTGCTAACAACCCTATCGCCCCCGAGACCCCAGCCGAAACACCTAAATGACTGATGCCCGCGCAGCCCGTCTACTTGTGTCCGCTCCGCTATGACGCTTGGAGAAGACCTGTGGTGGAGATGGAGGTGGAGAAACAAAGGGGTAGTTACCTGTTGGATACGGGAGCTTCGTGTACCGTGATCCACACGGACAAACCTTTTGCCTCACCTCTGTCCGCCCAGGCTCCATATTTAGTAGCGGGTTTCACAGGTAGAGAACAGGCTGGCGCGTACTCCCTCCCGCTCTCCATTCAGTTGGGAGCGCTCCACACCACATGGACGTGCATCCTATTGAAGTGGAATGAGGGGGGGGGAAAAGGCATCCTCGGGGCTGATTTCTTGGTGGAACACGGGATCCTCGTGGACCTGAGAAATCACTGTCTCGGGGGAGCCGAGGGCGGTTTAGGTAAGGTAGTCGTAATCCCGGGGAAGGAAGAAAAGGGGGCCCTGTGCACTATGAAGCCGTCAGGAGGTTACGATCTCGAGCTCATGGTAACAAACGTCCCAACGGACTTGCAGGCGCGTGTGTCAGAAAATCTGACCGCGTTCGCCACCCACAAGCACGACTGCGGGAGAGTCACTGGGTTCGAAGTCAGCGTAGACGGGGACCCCATGATCCGACCCCAAAAGCAGTATAATTTCCCCAAGGAAGCAGAACCCGACATGGAGACAGCAATATCTTCATTGGTACAGCAGGGCGTGTTGAGGACGATAGCCACCCACGTGAACTCCCCATTATGGCCGGTAAAGAAACCGGACAATTCGTGGAGAGCCACGGTGGACTACAGAGTCCTCAAT
This sequence comes from Somniosus microcephalus, assembly GCF_052327205.1. NCBI lineage: Eukaryota > Metazoa > Chordata > Chondrichthyes > Squaliformes > Somniosidae > Somniosus > Somniosus microcephalus. The sequence goes on from NC_140993.1 coordinate 130,176,943, forward strand.
AGTAATATCCCAGCCTGCGCGCCCACGGTAGCAGCAGTTGCAGACTTAATAGGGAGTATTCCAGCATCGGCGACCACATTCACGGTGCTGGACATCTCGAACGGTTTTTGGTCCATTCCGCTGCGGCGGGAGGACCAGTACAAGTTTGCCTTTACTTTCAAAGGGCAACAGTACACTTGGAACTGCTTACCACAGGGTTTTCACAACAGCCCCAGCATTTTCCATCAGTGCATGGCGGGGAGTTTGAAAGAGTTCAGCCAGCCCAACCAGATAGTGCAGTGTGTGGACGACTTACTCCTGTTCACAGATACAAGGGAGCAGCACGGCCCACTGTTAGCCGAATTGTTGGAACTGTTAGAAAGGAAGGGTTTCAAAGTAAACCCAAAGAAAGCCCAGATCGGCCAGCAGGAAGTTAAATTCCTGGGTCTGGCCATCCGCGCTGGGGAAAGAGCCATAGATAAGGCCAGACGGGAATCTATACAAGATCTGCCGATTCCCAACACAGTAACGGGTGTAAGGTCCTTTTTGGGATTGACCGGGTACTGCAGAGATTTCATCGAGGACTATGCTGCCACAGCGGCCCCGCTACTTCGATTCTTACACAAGGGAGTCGAGTGGTCTTGGGACGAGGGGTGCCAGGCAGCATTCGAGAAGTTGAAAAGAGATCTGCAGACCGCGCCAGCCCTAGGGGCCATAGATGGGGGAGAGGAGTTCTTTCTGGAGGTAGCCGCTAGTGGGGACAGCCTGAGCGCAGTGCTGCTCCAAGAGCGGCACGGCAAGCTAAGACCAGTAGTTTATTCCTCCAGGGTGCTCACGGATGTGGAGAGGAGTTTCTCCAATTGCGAACGGCATCTCCTGGCCACGCATTGGGCTGTGAACAGATCAGTGATCTTCACAGGGACCTCTCCCATTACGCTCCTCACCCATCACACCCCCACGAAGATGCTTCTGGACGGGAGGATTAAGGATGGGACCGTAAGCAGCGCTCGGATTGCGCGCTGGACCCTCCTCCTTTCCCAGATGGATCTCAAAGTTAAAGGCCTCTGCGCGCCAAGGCTCGCAGCCAATATGGCATATCCCGGGACAGCCCATCAATGTTCCGTAGAAGGGGTATGGGAAGTTAACATAGGTTTACGGGCCGGGATACATCCCACAGGCCGCGAGATCTACGTAGACGGTTCTAGCACTGTAGCTGACGGCAAGCGACTCACAGGGTGTGGAGTTTATGACCCTGCGGCAAACATTGCCCTGGCAATTAAGCTCCCCAGCACTATGAGCGCGCAGCAGGCTGAACTGTCCGCGGTGGCGTACGTGGTTACCCACCCCGAGATTTTCCCAACCCCATACACGATTTGCTCAGACAGCATGTTCACGTGCAATTCGTGTACAGAGTACCTCGCCATCTGGTCCCGACGCGGGTACACCTCCGCGGACGGGCGGCCTTTAACAGTTAAGCCCTTGCTGGAGAAGATCCTAGCAGCTGTGGGGGAGAAAGGAGAGGTGTTCATCCATAAGGTGAAGGCTCACTCCACTACAGAACCCCGCAGTCAGGGCAACCAGCAGGCGGATGCGCTAGCCAGGGAGGGTGCCCGCAACGGCATTCTCTGGGACCCATACGAACCCGGACCCGTGGCGGCGATCCAAGGCAGGGAGGGAATTCCCGGGAACACAGGGGTGACACCGCCCCCAGACCTAAAGACCGTCCAAACCCTGGATCCCGCCCTAAAAGCAGTCCTAAAAGCCATCACAGAGGGCAAACAGGTAGAAGGTCCGTACAGTACGGCAGCCCTCACAGTCATAGAAGGTATGCTATTCCGAGAGGAGCAGTGGGTTGTGCTGCAGCAGCACCGAAGGGAATTCCTGCAATTGGCCCACGAGGGTCCAGGAGCGGGACACCCCGGACCTGAGGTCACCTGGCAACGGGTGGAGCAGGCGGGATGGTGGCCGGGACTTCGGGACGATGTCCGCGAGTTCTGCGCAAGCTGTCTTGTGTGTGCTGCTAACAACCCAGACCCCCACAAAAGGAAGGTGCCCATGGGGCACATCAGGAGGGTAGAGGGACCATGGCAGTCGATTCAGGTCGACTACATAGGGCCCCTGCCCGCCGCCCAGGGAGGCTATAAGTACTGCCTTGTCCTGGTAGATGTGTTCACCAAATGGGTAGAAGCCTTCCCGTGCAGAACAGCTACGGCACTGGGTACTGCTAAGATCTTGATTCGGGAAGTGTTCTCACGGTGGGGACTCCCCCATTTTGTAGAGTCCGACCAAGGGAGTCAGTTCACCGGTCAAGTAATGCAGAACGCCCTCATGCTCTTGGGCATTGAGGGAAAGTGGCACGTAGCATACAATCCCCAGTCATCCGGGATTGTTGAGCGTATGAATCGGACCCTCAAGGAAAAGCTGAGGAAAGAGACAATGGGCTCGCCCCAGAAATGGGCGGAGGTCCTGCCTTTAGTCCTCATGGGGATCTGAGCCAGCCAGTCCAAAAGCACGGGGTATTCCCCGCACGAGTTAATGACTGGAAGGATCATGCGAACACCCACCCATGTGCTAGCCCCGGTGCTCACTGAGGGCCAGCTCCGAGAGGGGAAACGGGACAAATTCGCCCAAACCCTCTTGGAGCGTCTGAGACAGATTCATGGACAGGCGGCTGGGAACATGGGAAGACAGCACCAGGGAAATAAACTGTTGTTGGAACCTCGGAAACAACAAGAGTGGGTAGTCGGAGACCAGGTCATGGTCCGAAACTACGCCAGGGTAGGGAGTTTTGAACCACTGTACATGGGGCCATACAGCATTGTAGACAAAGCCAGCCCCATGGTTTATGCAGTGAAGACGCCCCGACGTACCAAATGGTTTCACATCAACCAGTGTAAACTGTTTAAACCGGGTACACAAGGGCCACCAAAGGGGACCAGGTCTGAGAACAAAGATCCTCAGCCTGTAACAGAGTCACAGACCACACAGGCTGGAGCAGTAGCCTGCGTGAAGGGAGAGGCCATCCCATTGGAGTGGGAGGTCTCATCTTTTGAATGGGATTTAGGCAGGGGAGAGCCCGAACAGCTCAACCTCGCTTTAGACCCAATCACGGAGGAGGAAGAGTCAGAGGACGGCAGTCCCGCCCTCGACTCAAGCTTGGGGGAGGTAGGGAGTGGGGGCGGAGACTCGTTACCTGTAGGGACAGGTGAGGTGGAGTCAGAAGCCACAGATCCCGACCCCGGGGGGGCGGAGCCTGAGGGAGGGGAGCTGGAGCCGGCAGCTGTGGAGGAACCACAGGCTGTAACGGTAACAGTCACAACCCCCGGTCCATCGGCCCCGGGAGCCCAACCCAAAGCAGCCCCTCGTAGGTTGGCTCAAGCGCCCCAGCCCAGAAATTTTGGCCAGATTCTCCCCATCCTTCCCAACCACGGTTTAAAGCAGCCCCAGGAAGACATGATCCCCGTTCAGCAGCGACAGGCTGCGGGGGATCAAAGCCAAAGATCAATGCAGCCCCACCGCAGGGTGTGGCACACGACAGACCTCACAGGGATTCGGAAAGCCGCCCCACGGAGGGCGGCGCTGTACATAAGTTAAGTTAGGTAATTATGGTCATAGTTTAAGGAATGTAAAGTATATGGTGTTAAGAGTACAATTTTGAGGTCTGCCCGGTATGTGTGTTTGTTAGGGAGCGGGGTCCAGGAACCCGCGCGTCCAATTAATTTAGGCCAGCACCTATCGGGAGCCCGGCTACATCATTTTGTTGGTTACAGAAACCTGGGATACGATGGAAAGGATTGTCGTCGCGTTCATGCCGATCGGGTGCGGGTGGGCCTACCAAGGCCGCACCAAGGACGTCATCATTTTCGGGTGCTCCGGGGACACGGCCCCCATCGCAACGGATGGGACGGGGGAGCGAGAGGTAGAGGAAACCGCCACCTACTTCCACCAAGGGAGATGGCCAGGTTGGCTGGGAACGAATTCTACGGAATATTCCAGCAATTTCGGTTTTGCCTACCAAGAGACTTCATTAACGTGCCCTCGAGTGAGGATCCTAGCGCCCAGAGTCAGCGTTACCGTGGGAAAGAGGATTTGTCTGGTGTGCAATGGGAACGTACCACCAAGGCGATGGTGGTGGCTACGAAAGCTGGGAAAGGACATGAGAAACTCTACGGTCGAGTGGGAGCGACTGGGTAATAATACCCATCGGACTATTACGGGAACTCACGGACAATTACGTGTGTGTTGGGACAAATGGTGGGAACCAGATGAGGGAATATATGTCTGTATGTGGGGTTCGAGACACGTCTGCTCCAAGGGCGTGTCCATCTTCTTCCAGAGGCAGTGGCAGGATGAAGGGAAGGGGATGAGATGGGATGTTAGCACTCGAGCGTGCGGAGCCCCATACTCCCCTATTCCAGTGAACGCCACTGAACTCATCACCCGCCCACGCAAGCCCCTGCCCACGCTTCCGGTAGCACTAGCCCAGAAAGGAGGGTGCCCAACCACCACCAAGGGACCCGGGAACGGTTTAGTATTGGTACCCGCCGGTCAGGTGCTGTACCAAGGGGTACACTACGCGGTGGCCTCAGTGATTTTAAATCTCACTGAGGTAAGATTGCCGGAGTGGTGTCCCAAAGAAACGGAACAATTATACCAGGTCCTGTTAACCCGTATGTTTAGACAATTTTACGAATTTGACTTTGCCGACATCGACAGAGACAAATTATACACCACACCGCCAGAAGTTTTGGATCGAGTCGGGAGGCAAAGAAGGGGTACTGTAAATGACATATTCACTGCTTTTAATACCGGGACATCTGTTGTCAACGCTGTAGATAACGTGGAGCTGCAGACACAGATCAACGGTTTAAAAGCCCAGTTAAGGAACATATTGACAGACTAAAACAAGGTAGTGGGTTCTGAGTTGCATGAGGACCAGGCCATGACACTACACTTTAAGGACATAATTGCTGAGCTGGAGAAACACGCGAGAACGGTAAATGCACTCATTAAGGAGGATCGGAATGCGTCCGATCAAGCTGCGCAAAACGAGGTCTGTGTGCTGTACGGGGCGTGGTTATTGGGCGAGGGCCGCAGTAATCTTGAGGATTTAAAACAGGGTTTGGTCCCGTCCTGGATCAGCAACAAGCACTTGCAAGCGCTCCACCCTTTTGAGAATGCATTAAGCCCGTGCCAGCTCAGGCTAGCCGCAGAAGCATACCCAGTTCCAGTGGACTGCGGACATTCGAATCACACTATTATGGGAATAGTAGTAAGAATGCCGGTGTTGGGTCCCGCAGCAAAGCCCGCCCCGGTATACAGAGTAGAGAACATTGGAGTCATTCAGGGGGGCGCACACATTCGTTACGCAGTGGTCCCGCCTTACGTCATCAGATGGGAGCGTACGATGACAGGCACCGACCTCTCGGGATGTCGGAGCCGGGGAGCACACATCATCCTGTGTCCCCAGCACTTGAATGCCTTTTTGAAACCACAGTGCGGGTTCAGAACCGCTAGCGCGAAGCCGGTGAATTGCACCATGGAGGCAATGGCAGAGGACCATGTGCCCCCACAGGTAGCATATATCAGGGGTGGGACATAATGCGTCACCACTGCAGCGCCTCAGTACCGATATGGACAACACGAGTGGTGTTCGGTCGGTGATAGCAGTTTCTGTTTCAAACCCAGGGCCGAGGTTCAAGTGGCACAACAACGAATTGTTCCCATTCCTGCGCCCTCCACCGTACACATCACTATCAAAGAGAATTTCACAGACTTACAACGATTTGTCGCGCATTTTGGTTATGTCATTCCCCCTCTTCCCGAACACCTCACCAAGATTTTAAAAGCCGTTATAATTTCGCAGAAACATTTCTACACACTGGAGCAGAAGACTTTAGAGATAGGAAAAGACATATTGGACATAACCATCCCACCATGGTGGGACTTGTTCACCAAAATAGAAATCCCAGCCTGGATTAGAATAGCATCCCATATCCTAGTAGGATGTCAGGTTTTAATTGTGATATTTTTGCTCTTCGTGCATTGTAAGAGAGGCAAACGCCTCCAGAGGCACGAGAACGCGGGCGAATGGAAAGAACGCTATGTGCGAATGGGGGAAGAAGACACCCCACTTTAAGCTGCTAGTAGAAGATTAAGAGTCCATCCATTTTAAGATTTTTTTTTGGTTTTTGTTTCTCTTTTGAACATCCGTGTTTTCTTTTGCGTTTGGTTTGGGTTATAAGGAATTAAGTATTGTTATGTTATTAGTCGTTATTAAGTTTTGATTAATAAAAGGTGTATGCAGATGGCGCAAAAGGGTATCAACCCCTGCCCATCTGACAGGTGAAGGTGTTATAGTTTAAGATTTGCTGTCTATGATTCCAAATGTGCATGAGGTAATTTTCATTTTCTCCGGAAATGGGAACTGCATGTGTCGTGAGGGGCATAGATAGTTAAGTGCCAGGAATGTTTGGATGTGGGGAATCAAGGAAAATTTGCTCATCAAGGATTGATACTTTAAGCAAGCTATCAGTATCACAGGGGGGCCTGTAAGATTCGAAAATTTTCAGCAAAAATCACGCAAGAAAACTGGATAAAATAAGACTGTTTATTGACCAAAGTAAGCTTGCACAGAAAAACCTTTGATAAAAGGGCATACAAAATGGCCGCCAGGCCCCATGATCAGTTTCTGAACCAGTTTATTTCTGTTACTGCAAGCTAGACAGGCTTGTGGATTGAAGACAGTAAACCCGCGAAAGCCAGTATCTGGGAACCGAAACTCAGAGCAACAGCATACATATTCAATGGATTATAAGTACAGGATGGGGCCCATCAAGATATGGGCGGACAATGTAAAAACACTTATACCCATTTATTGTACAAAGGAAAAACCGTTTAGCAGCCATCAAGGAAAATGTCCGGACCGATCAATATGCGAACCGAGCCGCGGTGACAATGCAAAGGACATTAACAGACATTATCGGCCAGGAAGGCCAGTTCAAGTTATCACCGGCTCCGTTACAAGACAAAGCGCCCCTGCAGAGATCTCTGCCCGCCAAAATTAATACAAAGACAGGACTATGATTTGGCGGGAGATAAGACTGTCCCAAAAGAGTATAACTATGGATTGAAAGTCCATCTAAGTTACTTCTTCACTGCTACGGCTTCTTGTTGGGCGACTTCAGGCTTCCATTTCTTCAAGAACTTTCTTCTACGAGGAACGAACGAAGGGCGGACGGTGCCCGGATCGGCGCCTCTTCCACTTCGGCAGATCGATGAAAACGTTTTCGTCTTTTTAAAGACGGACGGTTTCGGAAAAAGGACAACGTGGCCGGTGTTCAGCCAAACAAGGCTCGGCCACGACGAGAAGACGACAAGGGTGGCCCGGGTACTGGGGTCGGGAGATCATCGACGACCCAGGCCGACGGAGAAGAAACCCTCTGGAGAACCGGCGATCGATGCCACAAGATTCTCCCATGTGCATAACCTGCGTCTAGGTCTACTCCACGAACAAAAATCCACGACAGGCCTAGTGGATCTCAACCTTGACGAGCGCTCATCGAGGCTGGGTCTACCCCACCGCCTCGAGGGAGGAGAGAATATCGACTGCGCCAGAAGCTTCCAATCCACGTGATGACGGGAAGCGGTGTCAAAAAGGCTGCGAACCCCTTTTCGCGATTTCGAGAGTGGTGAGCATGATGCCAAGTTCCCCAGGTCGAAACTTAGTTTAGGTATAGGGGAGGGAGTTAAGGGAAATCGTAATGTGTTTCCCCTTTTACGATGTGCCGTGTGTTCCCCATTTCCATAGAGTCAAGTTCATAAATTTGTGCATGATTGTAGTTACTTTAATCTGTGCCTATGACATGTATTTTGTAATGCTTCAAACTGTTCAAAAATAAAAGCATCCATTTCGTGCTATTCAGCCTGGTCTATTGAGTCCTCTTCTCTGCACTACTGTTCTCTGCATCTAAGTCCAAGGTCTAGAACCGTAGGGGGGGTGGGTCGAACCGCTCAAGGGTAATTCTTGCACGAAGCCTGGCAGGGGGCCAGAACGGGCAAGAGAGCAGGAAAAAAAACCCTACACACTGGCCAAAGCACCACACTCCCAGCACTCACCCACCAACAATCACTACCTACCAACACTCACACACACATCTCACACCTTGCACACAATGACAGCTATTCAACTATGGCAGGCACGTCACCCAAACACATTGCTGCACACTCACTCACACACTTTTCTTTCTCTTACAGGCCAAGGTGACTCACAACAGGAGGGAGCAGGAGCGCACAGGTGGGGGACAAGCCAACACCCAACCACAGTGCACTGGAGAATCGAGTGCTGGAGATTATTGGGCGCTAGGTGGTGGGCGCCGTGGCCACCAGCGACGTTGACCCCCTTGGGGACAACAATGGTATGTTCATCCCTACTCCTTCCTCTCACATCCCACTTCCCCCTCACCCTACAAGCCTTTCACACTTTCCAGCTAATTATGCTGTATGCATGCATTTCTCCCTTCCTGCCCCCCTCCTCACACCTTAACCCGATTCTTGTGCCTTTATGCTTTCAGATAATCAGCAAGCACCAGAGCAGCCTGTCCCTGAAGGTACCGCAGAGAGTGAGGCGGGAGAACAGGTGGAGGAAGAACACACCGCGTCACTGCATGTCTCACCCTCAAGGCACCAGCTCAGATACTGGCACCACGCATTCTTTAGTATAGTTGTGGGATCTGCACAGGATGATGCACCAGGAACGAGTGGGCTGCAGCAAGGCGAGGGGGAATGGGTAGCTCGAGGCCCAGCTCCCCGGAGAGCGAGTTCTGCTGCACAGGACTCAGATGAGGACCTCGATCAGGAGGCCTTTAGAGGAAGGGTGATGGGCATGCACACGGAGATGATAGGTGCAATGGCAAGGGTGCCCGAGAGCCTCTCGGCAATGGTAAGGAGCGTGGAGGAGTCGCCTCCAACATTGCACAAGGCTCTGTGCAGAGCATGGAGCCCATCATTTCCAATCTGCAAAGGATGGTAGACTCCCAGAGAGACCGTGGCGACCCAGACCTGATGCCATGTGTACAAAAGCAAAATACTGCAGATGCTGGAAATCTGACATAAAAATAGAAAATGCTGGAAGTACTCAGCAGGTCAGGCAGCATCTGTGGAGAGAGAAACAGAGTTAACGGGCCCGATTTTCTGGATCATGCGGGAAATGTTCGGGTTCCCCGAATGTGGGGTTCCGACCCGAAAAAAAATGGGTCAGCCAGCTGGACGCAATTTTCCCTCAAGTGGCCAATTAAGTTCCAGCGTGTGGGCAGCCTTGCTAAGTGTCCATTTCCAGTCAGAAAGCCCCACAGTATGATGTCATCATTCGTGGTGCTTTTAAAGTGTCCAGCAAGCTTCTCCACCTCTGCAGGCTTCTCAACCACTCTTGCACAATGGCAGAGGAGCCTGCACCAGCTGCTGCCAGCGGCAGAGGCCGAGCTGCGGCCAAATTCAACGAGACGTCACTGCAGACCTTGGTGGATGGGGTAAGGGCCCACAGGGAGGTCCTCTACCCTCGCTCAGGGAGGAAGAGGCCTCCCAAAAAGTCCAGGGCTGCCTGGATGGAGGTGGCAACAGAGGTAAACTCTCTGGGAGTCACCCGTCGCACCTGGATGCAGTGCAGGAAGCGCTTCCATGACCTTCAGTACTGTATGAAGTTTCCATCACCCTCAACCTGATCCCCATTGCCTTTCCCCAACAGCACTCAGCTTCAGCAATCTCTTCCTCCATATCCCACTTCACAGTCACATCCATGCACCCTTACCCATTCTGTATCTCTCTATGCTCACATTCACATAACTATTCCACCATCCAGTCTTGTAAATAGTTTTAATGCCATCATTTTTCTGTACATAAAAAATCTGGTGGCAGCTGCTGCAGTTATGGCGGCTGTCATTTGGCAAATGGGGATATCACATAGAGGCCTTCGGATAACTTGCAGATGTCAGCAAGCTGGTCAAATAGGTAGGAAAGTGTAGGCATGGGCCACTGTCCATGGTCAGTTAAGAAGCAGTGAGGCTGCAGTGTTTGATGTACCAGGCTACGCAAATCTGCCCAGGATGAGTGCGTTCCTTGCATTCCGCCCAGCAATGTTCTTGCACACTGGTGCCGCTGGTTGGCGGGCCTCTGCAGGATGCTCGTTTCCGTCCTCCTCCTCCTCCTCCTCAGCATCATCCTCATCTGAGGCGGCTCTGTGAGGAGCCTCTTGGTTCTGCGGAATCGGCAAGCCACGACGCTGTGCCATGTTGTGAAGCACACAGCATACCATGACGATTTTGGAGACCCTGGCTGATGAGTACTGTAGGGCTCCACCTGATCTATCGAGGCATCTGAAGCGCATCTTCAGCAATCCGATGGTTTGCTCAATAATGCATCTGGTGGTAATGTGGCTGGAGATGTGGCGCTCCTCAGCTTCGCTGGCTGGTCTCCTCAACGGGGTCATTAGCCAAGTCCGCAGGGAATATCCCTTGTCTCCAAGTAGCCATCCTTGAAGTTCGTTTGGCGGACTGAATAGCGGAGGCACAGTAGACTGGCGCAGTCTGAAGCAGTCATGGCAGCTGCCAGGGAACCTGGCACAAACATGCAAAATCACCTTCTTGTGGTCGTTAAGGGAGTGGAAGCCCTTGCAGTTGACAAAAACTCCTGGATTGCAGTGGGGTGCCCTAAGGGCCACATGTGTGCAGTCAATGACGCCCTGCACCCCTGGAAAGTCTGCCAGCTGAGCTAATCCACGCGCTCGCGCCGTCACACTTGCGCGATCCCTGGTGAAATGTGTGGTGTATGTGCCTTTAAGAGCCCCTGTGTACTGTAATGCCGGTAGTGGCCACTCAGGCTATATGAGCCTGTATAGTGTCTTGTATCTTTTAGTTCACCTCTAGACTTTGTTCAGTAAACACCTGTTAAACCAACTCCTGCATTCCGTGTCTCCATTAACACATGGATACAACAGTGGCGATGAGGATGGGATTGTTGATACCCTACAGGAGCACTTAAACCCAACACCGCTGCTGATAGCGGAACGATTCAAATTCTTCAGGAGGAATCAGCACAAGAATGAAAGTAACGCTGATTACCTCACCGAATTAAGGAAGCTGTCAAAGCACTGCCAATTCGGGGCAGGACTGGCAGATTCTCTTTGAGACAAATTTGTCTGCGGTCTCCTAAGTGAAGGAACACAGAAAAGGCTACTTTCTGAGAAAGATTTAACACTGGACAAGGCTTTCAGTGTAGCTGTATCATACGAAGCAGCAGCAAGAGGAGCTGCAGAGATACAGCAAAAGCCACAGGACTTCGGCACCCATGAAATGACACAGGGTTTCGAGAGATGTTATCGCTGCGGCAGATCCACCCATGACCAGAGGGACTGCTGGTTCAAGGACAAAGCATGCAGGCAATGCGGAAAGATTGGACACATTGCACGTGTATGCCGATCTGGAAACAAAAAATCCACTGACAGAAAAAAAATCAATAAGGAAAAGTACAGAAAGGTACAAATGATGACGGACAGTAGCTCCGAAGACCAGAAGAGTGATAGCGACTCCGGAAACAAGAGACTAAGCTGTCTCAAATTACATAATGTAATTGCCAAAGAAGATTACCAGACCATTTGGGTTACCCTCACGATAGTGGGGTCCCCAGTTAAAATGGAGCTAGATACAGGATCAGCTCTGACCGTTATAAGTCGACGGGATTACGAGCGGCTATTTCTGCATATACCTTTGAAAGACACATCCATTATCTTGAAAACATATACGGGGCAGAAAGTATACCCCAGAGGGAAAATAAGGGTGCCTGTTGTATACAACGGCAAGGAAATACAGAAGTTGTATTTATACGTTCTGCAAGATGGTGATCCACCGCTGTTGGGACGTGAATGGATCAGGAAGATACGCTTAGACTGGCACTCCATTCAGGCACTGACGGTGACCAGTAAGAAAAAAAATGATGATGACGTCATCCCTGAACGATTAAAAGACATCTTGGCCAACGCCAAAGAAGTGTTTCAACAGGAACTAGGAACCTTGAAAGGCGTCACCGCCTCAATAAAAGTGGAAGATGCGGCAATTCCCAAGTTTTTTAAGGCAAGGCCGGTGCCATACGCAATTCGTCCAGCAGTCGAGGCAGAGCTGGAGAATTTGGAAAAGGCAGGCGTGTTATCCAAGATAGATTGGAGCGAGTGGGCAACACCCATCGTCCCGGTCATGAAGAAAACGTTGAATAATGATAAATCTGAAGAACAGAGAAAAATTCGCATCTGTGGGGACTTCAAGGTGACTGTAAACCCGGTCCTTCACACGGTTTCCGAGGATAGAAGATATTTTCGCCTCACTATCCGGAGGGAAACGTTTCACCAAAATTGACTTGGCACAGGCATATCTACAGGTGGAGGTTGAGGAGGCCTCTAAAAAGTATCTCACGATAAACACACACAAAGGCCTGTACCAGTACAATCGACTGGTTTTCGGAGTAGTATCAGCTCCAGCTATCTGGCAAAGAGCTATGGAGCAAGTCCTGCAAGGGATTCCGGGGACTCAATGCTACCTGGATGACATCCTTGTAACAGGAGAAAATGACAACGAGCACCTTGCCAATTTGGAGCAGGTGCTCACTAGGCTAAGAGAACAGGGCCTACGAGCAAATCGCCCCAAGTGCGAATTTTTCCAGAAACAAATATCATATTGTGGCCACATAATTAACGAAGAAGGGTTGCATAAGTCACCTGAAAAAATTGAAGCGGTCATAAAAGCCCCAGCACCTGAAAATGTCTCACAATTAAGGTCGTTCCTGGGATTGATAAATTACTATCATAAATTTTTACCAAACTTGTCAACTGTTCTGCACCCTCTTAACGAACTGCTACAAACGGGAGTAATTTGGAAATGGAGCGAAGACTGTAAACGTGCCTTCCATAAATGCAAAGGCTTGATCACGTCCAAGGAAGTTTTGGCTCATTACAACCCATCACTGCCAATCAGACTGGCGTGCGATGCATCCCCTTACGGCGTAGGAGCGGTATTATCGCATAGATTCCCTGATGGCTCGGAGCGGCCGATAGCTTTTGCATCACGCTCATTGAACTCAGCTGAGCGTAACTATGCCCAGATCGACAGGGAAGCACTCAGCCTGATATGGGGAGTGAAGAAATTCAACCATTACCTACACGGACAAAAATTTACCTTGTTGACTGACCATCAACCCCTCGTCTCCATATTCAACCCTAAAAAGGGCGTTCCCATTATGACAGCGCAAAGGCTACAGAGGTGGTCCCTTTTCCTAGGGGCACACCAATATGACATAGAATACAAAGGATCAAAACAGCATGGAAATGCTGACGGTTTATCGCGTCTACCGTTGCCAACGGTAGAAGAGGCACCTACAGTGGACCCAGTGGAGATGTTCCACTCAACCATAGTGGAATGTCTACCAGTAACAAATTCTGCCATTGAAAAGGAAACGAGAAATGACCCGACTCTCACGAGTCTACGATTTAACGGTGAAGGGATGGCCAGCACATGGCGAACCACTGTTGCCAGCATTCTCGCAAAGAAGAGAACAGCTGTCAGTGTGCCGAGGAACCTTGATGTGTGGATCCAGAGTGGTGATTCCACCCAAACTCCAGGATAAAGTACTAAAGGAGCTTCACGAGGGGCATCTGGGTGGAGTGAAAATGAAGAACCTAGCCAGAGCGTTTGTGTGGTGGCCAGGTATCGATGGAGACATGTCCAAAACGCACCACCACAAGCCCCTCTACATCCATGGGAGTGGCTCTCATCTCCATGGCAAAGGGTACACATCGACTTTGCTGGTTCATTTATGGACTCAATGTTCTTAATCGCGGTTGATGCACACTCCAAGTGGCCGGAGGTAATAAAGATGTCCTCCACCACCACGGAAAAAACCATCACAGTATTAAGGACCATATTTGCCAGGAATGGGCTGCCTGAACAGATCTGTTCTGATAATGGACCGCAGTTTGTGTCCGAAGAATTCAGGAAGTTCTTAAAAAACAATGGGGTTAAGCACTACACGTCCGCCCCATACCATCCCGCCACCAATGGATTGGCTGAAAGGTTTGTCCAGACCTTCAAGAAGGCCATAAAGGCCATGGGTAATGAAGACATAAAAATACAGCACAAGGTAGATAACTTCTTGTTTGCGTACAGGAATGCAACACATGTGGTTACAAACCAAACACCCGCCATGATGTTTTTCAATAGAAGACTAAGATGCCGGCTGGATTTGATCAAGCCAAACATCAGAAGGGACGTAGAGAACCGGCAATTTCAAGGCATGAATGAAAGGCCAACTAGAACCTTCCAGATAGCTCAACAAGTTTTGGCCCGGGATTACCGTACCGAGAAATGGCAGCCTGGAACTATTTGCACACGACTAGGACCGCTGATGTATACCGTGGACATTGGAGAAAGCATAATAAGGCGCCATGCTGTCCAGATCATAGAGTCATCCAAAAGGGTCAACCTACACCACAACTCTATACGCCTAATGATGAAGCAGAGATACCCATAGTATCTACCTCCGATCTGGTGATACTGGAACCAGATGAACCCGACACTGGCATTCAAGCCGAATCGGCCTTGCCAAAAGAACCCACTACACCACCGAAAACTACTACACCACCGAGGCGTTATCCGGACCGAGTCAGGAAGCCTCCAGAGAGACTAACATATAATTGATTAACTGCAGCAAATGTGTAGATTATTGTTCTTGTAAACATGTTAATTAATGATTACTTAAAAATGTTATGTACTGGTTGTCCAGAAGGGGAGGAATTGTGGTGTATGTGCCTTTAAGAGCGCATGTGTACTGTAATGCCGGCAGTGGCCACTCGGGCTATATAGCCTGTATAGTGTCTTGTATCTTTTAGTTCACCTCCAGACTTTGTTCAGTAAACACCTGTTAAACCAACTCCTGCATTCCGTGTCTCCATTAACACACGGATACAACAAAATGGATGTGATTGTGCGCGAGGGCAAAGAGGGCATCGGTTACCTGCGTGATGCAAGTGTGTGCAGCCGCCTGGGAGACGCCGCTGATGTCTGCTGCTGATCCCTGGAAGGAGCCTGAGGCATAAAAGTTGAGTGCGGTGGTGACTTTGATGGCCACTGGTAAGTAGTGTGGACCTGGTGCTCTGGGCTCCAGGTCTTGCTGCAGCATTGCGCAGATGTCAGTCACAACCTCTTGCGAAAGTCGGAGCTGCCTCTGGCACTGCTGCTCAGTCATGTTGAGGTAGGTGACCCTGTGTCTGTAGGCCCTGTTTGGGGGGTATCTCCTGTGCCGACAGCCTTCCATGCGCTGGCCCCTTCTGGCCTGTGCTGCCCCAGGTCGCGGAGCCGCAGCCTGCCGCTCCTGCTGGTGCTGCTGTTGTTGCTGGTGATGCTGTTGCTGGAGTTGCTCCAGCCTCCTCTGCTGTTGGAGATCCTCTAATGCCAGGAAGGGAAGGAACAAAAGGCCTCCCATGCTTCTGGCAGATGCCTCCATGAGGAGGCGCTGAGTTAGGGTGGTGAGAGGGGCTTCCCAGGAGCTCACACTGGAGAAGTGTGTGAGGCTCCAACCTTCCACAGCTGTGCCTAAGCATTCAAAAAGTTGCCCCAAGCCTTCAGCAACAAGGTCCTGCAGCCTGCAAATGCTGCCTGTTTAAATCTCTTCAGTCCTGATTGACCTGCAGCTGAAAGCAAGCAAGCCAACTCTGTTCACGCCAGGTTTCATCAGCGGTGTTCCCACCAGGCGTGTTTTATGTGGGGGAAGCCAGAAAATTGCAAGGGCCCCTGAAAATAGGTTTAACCATGCTAATAATTGGTCATTAGGCTCCTGCCTGTGGCGGGCGGGACTGATTCGGGTCCCGCTGAAACACGGGGGCGAAAGTTGGGCAGGGCGGGGAATCGGGCGGGGGGGGGTCGCGACCCCCTATTTCTGCGATTTTCGGCCCCCGCCCGCCTGAAAACCTGCCTGACGGCTGGGAGAAAATCGGGGCCAACGTTTCAGGTCGATGACCCTTCGTCAGAACAGTTGTACATTTTTATTCTGATGAAAGGTCATCGACCTGAAACATTGGGCTCGATTTTGTCAATGGGGAGCTTTTGGAGGCGGGACTCCCACTTTTTGGGTTGTAGTCCCGCCTCCATCAACTTGTGGTCAACCCACACTATTTTCCCTTGATTGCCCTTGTTAAGCCCGCCCAGCGGGCTCAGCAGGCCAGTTAAGGGACACCTGGTTACTGGTGACGTCAGCGATTGACATTTCGTCTGTCAAGAACTTTTGACAGATGAAAAATCAACGTTTGGCAGCTCTGTGAAGCTGTCAAACACTGACACCCTGTCTTCTAACTTGAGTCCTTCTACTCAGACTCAGTTAGACAGCTCTCCAGACCAGAAAGCAGAGACTACAGCTTTTGACTGTTCAGCGGCCATTCTGCTTTCTGTGCCAGTGAGCTGAGGGACTCCCGAGAACAGAAGGAAGGAAGCCTGCAGGATAAAGTAAAGGTAAGTAAAACTTATTAAAACACTTTACACTTACCTCTGCACACATGCACCCATCACTCACCTGCAGAACGGACATCTCGACCCCTCCAACCCCTGCAGACCGATGGCCCACCTTGCTAACTTGGCGTGGTTCGGAGCCGTCGGACAGCCCACACTTCAGGGCTAAAAATAGGGATTAGGCATTAATCCCCTTCCCGCCTCTGGGAGGCGGCTCCCAGCACAGATTGGGTACCCGCCTCCTGGAACATTGGCACGGAGGCAGGTTGGGGGTGGGATGGGTTCCTGCCCCCCGATTCTGCAATTTTCCCACCACTCCCACCTCCAAATCTGCCACCTCGGGGCTTGGAAAATCGAGCCCATTAACTCTGTTTCTCTCTCCACAGATGCTGCCTGACCTGCTGAGTATTTCCAGCATTTTCTGTTTTTATTTCTGATGCTGCATGTGATGGTCGAGCTGGCAGCTTCCATTGCAGCACAGGCAGAAGCGACGCAATGTGTTAGTGCTGTAATGCAGTCTTTGGTTGGTGCCATTCAATCTCAGACTGCTCTCATGCAGTCTCAGCTTGATGCCACGCCATCGTGGCTGGGTCTACCACCGTCGACTGGGGCTTTCACGGTGTCGCAGCAGGCCAGCAATCTGTACTCCAACAGATTGCTAGGGATGCTGAGCTGCTGCCCCGGGGGAGTGGCAGTGGGTCAGTGGAGCAGGAAGCTGCTGTCCTCTCTCAGGATGACAGCATTCCTGCTCCCACCACTGCCACTCCACCATTGTCCTTGTCGCTGCCTCTCATCCAGCCAGCCCAGACTGCTGCCGTCCATGCTGAGGTGGTGCTGTCTACAGCCAGACCTTCCAGGCCCAGAGCTGGTCGAGGGCGTCCTGCAAGACCATCTGAAGTCTCCCGCATGGACACTCAGCAGCCTTCCACCAACCCTGCTGCAGCCACTGGATCAACACTTCATAGGAGCACTAGAGTAGGCAAAGGCACAGTAGCGTGAGGCACTAAAGGATTGCACAAGGGTGAACAGTAAATATTGTTGTTGTAAAGATGTGTTTACTGATTATTGATAAATTTATTAATTCTCTTCAGCTAATTTTGTACTGTCTCACATTTCAGCTGTGCGCTGTGATATGGCCTGCGACAGGAATGGAATGATAGGAATGTGGTGAGCAATGGGGATCTGGGGATTAATTTATTGGAACTGCAGTCTGATGCGGCGGTCACAGGCTGCTCTTCCGGAAGGCCGATTGAGTGGCTGCCTCCTCCCTCGCTCCTGTTCCTCCTCCTCCTCCTCCTCCTCCTCATCCACTTTGTCCTCCTCTCCCTCTTCCTCCTCCTGAGGTGGTCCAACAATACCTGTTGGCAAGGGCTGGGCCCTCATGATGGCCAGATTGTGGAGCATGCAGCACACCAACACGAAATGGGACACCCACTCTGGTGAGTACTGGAGGGCTTCTCCTGGGCGGTCAAGGCAACAGAACCATTGCTTGAGCACCCCAATGGTCTACTCAATGATGTTCCTGGTGGCTGCATGGCTCTCATTATATGAGTGCTGTGCAGGAGTGTTGAGGCTGTGGAGGGGAATCATGAGCCAGGTGGAGAGCGGATAGCCCTTGTCGCCGACCAGCCAGCTGTGAGCTTGATGTGGTGGCCGGAAGAGTGCTGGAACACCGGTCTGGCGCTGGATGAAGGTATCGTGGCTGCCGCCAGGATAGCGGGCATTCACATTGAGGATTTGCTGTCTGTCGTCGCACGGCAACTGGACATTAAGTGAGTGGTAGCCTTTGCGGCTACGGAAGATCTCAGGATTGTTATATAGTGCTCACAAAACCATGTGGGTGCAGTCAATGGTGCCCTGCACCATGGGGAATCCCGCTATCCTGGCAAAGCCACCAGCACGCTCATTCTGCTTCTCTCTGGTGATGGGGAAGGAAGTGCCAGGCAATGATTATCTCCAACAAGCGAGAGTCTAACCACCGTCCCATTACATTCAATGGCATTACCATCGCCGAATCCACCACCATCAACAACTTAGAGGTCACCATTGACCAAAAACTTAACTGAACCAGCCATATAAATATTGTGGCAACAAGAGCAGGTCAGAGGCTAGGTATTCTGCGGCGAGTGTCTCACCTCCTGACTCCCCAAAGCCTTTCCACCATCTACAAGGCACAAGTAAGGAGTGTGATGGAATACTTTCCACTTGTCTGGATGGGTGCAGCTCCAACAACACTCAAGAAGCTCGACACTATCCAGGACAATGCTGCCCGCTTGATTGGCACCCCATCCACCACCTTAAGCATTCACTCCCTTCACCACTGGCGTACCTCCACCACCTACAAGATGCACTGCAGCAACTCACCAAGGCTTCTTCGGCAGTACCTCCCAAACCCGCGACCTCTTCCACCAAGAAGGACAAGGGCAGCAGGCACACGGGAACACCACCACCTCCAAGTTCCCCTCCAAGTCCGACAGCAATTCTCTTACCTCCAATTAAGCCAGGAGCAGTGTCTTAGAAGGCTCCACTTCAGCAAAGAGCTGGTCACAGAACTCTGCCACCTCCTGCAACCAGACCTCCAGCCTCAGATCAGGACGAGGACGGCGCTCTTCGTGGCAGTATATTCCTGACTTCGAAATATATCGCCATTCCATCATCGTCACTGGGTCAAAATCCTGCAACTTCCTACCTAACAGCACTGTGGGAGTACCTTCACCACATGGTCTGCAGCAGTTCAAGAAGGCAGCTCACCACCACCTTCTCAAGAGCAATTAGGGATGGGCAATAAATGCTGGCCCTGGCCATCCATGAACGAATTTAAAAAAATGTAGCTCCCTCCTCCTACTGTAGAGAGCCTCTGTGACCTCCCAGATGCAGTGATGGGTGGCAAACTGCAAGATGTTACCTATATCTCCTGTTGCAGACTGGAAGCATCCGCTGGCAAAGAAATTGAGGGCAACGGTGACCTTGACTACCACTGAGAGCGCCGTCCTCGTCCTGATCTGAGGCCCAAGGTCTGGTTGCAGGAGGTGGCAGAGTTCTGTGACCAGCTCCTTGCTGAAGTGGAGCCTCCTAAGACACTGCTCCTGGCTTAATTGGAGGTAAGAGAATTGCTGTCGGAAGATCCTCGGAGGGTAAGGCCTCCTGTTGAGAGCCCTGATGGCCTCCTCCTCTGTCTGGGCAGATGTTCCAGTCTTTCTCGCTGCCTCCGCTCCCTCCGCTGTAGATCCTGGAGGGCAAGGTCGACTGCCAGTACAGCCCCCATTAATGTAAGGAAATGCAGCACTTTGATATTTTGTGAGAATAAATGTAATTAATTTTTAGTAGCCACAACACTCCAGAGACTAAACAACCTTTAAATGACAGAATTAAACTGTTGCACGATGCCAAACTAACAGGGAAGCAGTGAACCAGCACTAACCTGAGAGCTGCGACTCATTAATCATGATCCCTTTAAGTAGCGCCCCTGGAGCTGGTTACCGACTGCTTCATGCCTCCTCTCCCTGTTGCTGTCAGAGCGAGGTGCTAAGGCAGGGGGCGATCTGCCTGGCGCTGAAGTCCCCGGCGCTAGCTCGTAGTGGCGGCGCTAGGAGGGGGGGGCCGAATTTGGCGTGCGTCGCTGGATTTGCCTCGACGGGGTGCTACTGCCTCAGCGCCCCGGCCAGGCACTAACTGGAGGCGCTGAGATACCGAATTTCTCCCCCAAAGAATTTGCATTAACATATTACCTTTCATGTCATCAGGACATTTCAAAGCACTTCACAGTTAATGAATTACTTTTGAAGTGTAGTCACTGTTGTTATGTAGGCAAACACAGCAGTCAATTTGCACACATCAAGATCCCATTAAACAGCAATGACCCAATAATCTGTTTTGATCGTGTTGGTTGAGGAATAAATGTTGCACAAAATTTCTGCAGGGGTTCTCTGAGCTCCCATCATAACTTCATGGAAACCCTATAGAAACAGTGTAAACACTGAAGATACAGCATGGGATTGGAAGAACACCCATGGAAATTACTGACAGTTGGATAGGACACCTCTTCTGCTCTTTATCAAATAGTGCCATGGGATATTTTACATCCAACTGAGCAGGCAGATATAGCCGCAGTTTAATATCTCATCCAATCTACAGCACCACTCCCTCAGAATTGCACTGGCGTGTTAGTCTGGATTATGTACTCAAGTCTCTGGATTGGGACTCGAACCCACAACATTCTGACTCCGAGCTAGGAGTGGTACCACTGAACCAAGGCCAACACTGACAGACTATAAAATAAATATTTCCCTATAAGACAAAAAAGAGGTTCGTCAAAGAATAGAGTTCCATGGATACATAGAGAGCTTAAAACTAAACTTGAACTTAAAAGGAATATAGAAAGTGCAGCGAGCATGTGAAAAGGGAGTTTGGGAGGGATAAGGCAAAAGGCTAGCAAATAATATAAAAGGAAATAGTAAAGGTTTTTGTAAGTATATAAAAAGTAAAACAATAGTTAAAAGAGAGGGTAGGACCACTCAGGGTTGAAGGGAAATATAGTTGTGGAGGATGAAGATATGGTGGAGATATTAAATAAATATTTTACATTGATTTTTTTACAAATGAATGGTAGAAGTGAGAATACAGGAGGAAATTAGGTTCAAGGACTTACATTTATATAGCGCCTTTCACGTCCCAAGGACATCCCAAAATGCTTTACAGCCAAAGAAGTACTTTTGAAGTGTAGTCACTGTTGTAATGGAGGGGAACACAGCACCCAATCTGCACACAAGGAGGTCCCTCAAACAGCAATGCGATACATGACCAGATAATCTATTTTCCCCCCTCCCAGTATTTTTGAAATTGCAAAACTGATTTTTCTTCCCTCTCTGAAGCAGTCAACTCCTTGCTAGAGTACAATTCCAGAAACTGGTGCCTTCCAGCAAACTGCCAAAGGGGCATTCTTTGTATCTAATGCTGAACAATAGCTGAGCTATTCAACTGTGAAGCATCACACCAGCCTAATCCTGCTCCAGCAGGGGTCACTGAGCTGCAATCAGACACAAGAGCCATGGTCAATTATTCCCCACCCTAACCCAGGGATGCTGAACTGCAACACCTTTAATGCTGCCCAAGCTGAAATCATTAACTCAGCACATAGAATCAAAGCTGCAGCCTTCCCGGTCTGTATGGCTCAAGCTACAAAACGGAGCATCAAGGAATGGCCAGGAAGATTTTTTAAATGGGGCTCTTTGGTGGCCAAGTTCCTATAGCTGTGAGCCTGTTTTCTGTTATTGTACACCTGAACTTACAAGTGCATTTTCCTCCATCAAAAACTGAGATTCACGGCGAGATCTTTTAAGCTTTGCACGAGGATTCTGGAAGCAGGTCTGAATTCGGTCTTTATCTAGAGCCAGTTTCTGAGCAGGTTATTCAATCTGGCTCCTGCTGAAAGCAGTCCTGTGTCTTCTACCTCTGAACCAGCAGTAGTTTGGGTGTTAAGCGACGTGGTCCTCACTCCAACGTCTGACTTGGTACAATTATGAGAGGCCTAGATAGAGTGGATAAAAGGACCTATTTCCCTTAGCAGAGGTCAATAACCAGGGAGCATAGATTTAAAATAATTGGTAGGAGGTATAGAGGAGAGTTGAGGAGACATTTTTTCACCCAGAGGGTGGTGGCGTTCTGGAACTCACTGCCTGAAAGGATGGTAGAGGCAGAAACACTCATCACATTTAAAAAGTACTTGGATATGCACTTGAAGTGCCTTAACCTACAAGGCTACAGACCAAGTGCTGGAAAGTGGAATTAGGCTGGATAGCTCTTTTTCGGCTGGCCTCCTTCTGTGCTGTAAATTTTCTATGATTCTATGAACGCATGTCTCGGTCGCTCCTCCTTCCTTCTTTCATTGTAGTATCTACAGTACATGGATCACAGGATTTCCCAGAGGAGGCTGGACACAAGCTTCCTGGAAAAGCTGTAGATGTATTATGGAATAATTGCTACAGCTAATTGCAGAAATGGAATTAGTTCTGAAAAAATTAGCAGAACTCAAAATGGATAAGTCACCAGGCTCTGATGATATGCACCATGAATGAAGTCAGAAAGGACATAGTTGAGGCTCTCACTACAATTTTGCATTCCTCCTTAAATATGCAAATTATGGGACATGAGCAGTGCCAATGTAGCACCTTTGTTCAAGAAGGGAGCGAAGAATAAACTAGGTAACACAATTTCGTTGTGGGCAAATACATAAAAATTTAGAAATAAATGGGCTAATCAAGGATAATCAACACAGATTTGTTAAAATTAAGTCACGTTTGACAAATTTAACAGATTTTTGGGAGAAATCACCAATTAAGAAGACAATGGGAATGCAATAGAGGTAGGGCATATGGATTTTCAGAAGGCTTTTGATAAGCTGTCTCAAATGGTGAATGATATTGAGGCTTTGTTAATGATTCAGAAGAAGGCCACAAGAATGATTCGCAGTTATACATTGTATTTTTGGACTTTCAAAAAGCTTTTGACACAATGTCATGCTATAGGTTACTATATGAGATCCTGGTAGGCAATGATCCCTGAATATATGATCACATAGTCTAATACTTAGCCTTCAGCTAAAGGGGGAGAGGGTTGGTCATTTTTATGGTATTAACAAACCAGAGGTCATGGGCTGAATTTTGCCGGTGCTCAGAGTGTGGGTTTGGAGGCGGTCCGCTGTCAAAATCACAAAGATTGACAGTGGGTTGGTATCCCGCTCTGAACCCGCCTCTGAACCCGCCTCCTTTGAGTTTCCTAAGTGTCGGGTCTGTCATCCTTGAACAGACCCGACACCAAGTATCAGGTCAGCCAATTTAGATAGTTAAAAGCTTATTAAAAGGTAGATAAGAACCATTTTCCCATGTACCTACCATTTTACCAGGTTTTCAACGAGGTTCCCAGAGAACGGCTATTACGTCAGGTAAGTATGTCGGGTTCTCAATGACTGTGGATTGCTGTGAATAGGTGAAAGCTGCAAAAGTGGTCTAAAGCCTACCATTTCACAGCTGTTCACTTCCCAATCTTAGAAGCTGGAGCATTAATGATTTGGAACCCACTTTTGAGCTTTATGCACTTTTGAAGTGTTTGGAGTAATCTCTCTATCCACTGTCACCTCCTTGGAACAATCTATCTCAATATTGACAGATTACTACTGTCATCTCAACCTCACCTGCCATCTACTCCATCAGCATTAGTGCCCTTTAAAAAATCTCACCTTGGTCCTCAGAATCCTAGCACAATGAGCCCCAACACCAGCATCACCGGGCACACCAGCAGCACCAACATCCACACCAACCTTCTCCGCAATCAACTGATGCTGCACTGGACACAAGGTATCATCACCCAGGCACATTGCTGCCCGAGACACCAGCGATGGCTTCACCATGTCCAGATTTGCTTCTTAACATTGTACACCCTGGCTGCCACTTGATGCACCAGGTTGGCACCACCCCACACCAGCACCATAAAGCATCCCTACAATGTCCAAGCCATTCCTTTCACACTCATCATCTTTGGGGATAGGGGGGAAACGTTATGTCTCACCATTCACTGGAACTCATTAACACACTTTCAAAGGTGCACACAAATCTGTCCAACAAGGCAAAGTGGTGACAATAAGGATTTCAATGCTTGATAACACATCAACAGAAAGTTTACATGACCATTGGCTAAAACACCCAAGTGCCTACCCTTGTGTGTTGTTATTTGTTATGATTGGACTAGGATGAGGGTGAGTGTGAGGGGTGACTAATGAGATGGGGGAGTGATAATAGATAGAAAGGGATGGGTGGAGGTGCAAGGTAAGTTGGTGTGAATAAGGATGTGCAGGAGTAGGGTAGGCAAGGCAGAGTGATGGGGAAGTGATGAGTGGCACAGGAGGATGAGGTTGAGTGTGGCTTTGCAGTAATGTTTCATGATCTACTGAGATCATTGAAAGGTTTGTGCCACTGCAGCCAGGTCCTCCTGACAACGTCCCTGCTTGTACCCTCCTGACAACGTCCCTGCTTGTACCCTCCTGTGCAATGTGCAACCAGACTGCGTTGGTGTCTTCTGCCCAATGGAAGGGAAGAGAACCTCCATGCGTGCTGTGACAACCTCCAAAAACATATGGAGGGAGCCCTGGGAGAGCCTGGGTGCAGCCGTGCACCTCTAAGCAGTGCTTGTCAGTATTTGCAGCACCTCAATGCTGTAGAACACTGACAGCACAACTGTCAAAATCAATTTGGACATGGCCCCTTTAAATTAATCGGCTGATGACGTGTCATCAAATGATGTCATCAGGCCCGCTTCTTATTAATTGGCCGGGAACCCTGCAGGGCGGGCTTAACAAGCCCAATCATCGGAATATCTTGTTGGAGGGCGGGATCGACACAGATGCGATGTCTCCACACGCCACCGACGCCACCTGCCCCGGACCCGCTGAGGTTGGAAAAATCCAGCCCCATGAGTTCAAATCCCACATTGGTAAATGATGAAATTAAATCAATAAATCTGGTAATTTGTCAGTTGGCATCAGAAAAAAATGACAATGAAAGTTAAAGATTGTTGTAAAAATACAACTTGCTCACTGATGTCCTCCAGGGAAGGGAGCCTACTAGCCCTAACTGGTCCACCCTACACATCACATAAATCCAGTTCTACACTATGTGGTTGACTACTAGTTCACTTTGAAATGGTCTAGCAGAACACACATTTATTAAAAAGAAATTGCTACCTCAAGAAACAGGCCCATTACCACCTTCTCGGGGCAATTGGGGCTGGGGAATAAACGAGGGCCTTGCCAGTGTCACTCAAAGCCCAAGAACAAATTAAAAAAAATCAGTTCTGGTGCCAAGCCTCAGGAATTTCTTCATCAGCAAGATGACAGATATCTGTGTTTAGTGTGGTGAAAGTACCTATACAGCATACTAGTCAACTTAATATTCCAGAAAGTTGAGTCTAATGCTACATCCCAGGCTTACTTGTTATGACTACTCAATCTATGTTCTTATATGAGGGGCTTTGACAAAGTGATGTGAGAAGTTACAACGATGTGTTCTATGGGAAGTCGTTCTGATTTTAGGGGTAAGGTGCATTTTGGGACAAGGGGGAGAGAGCTTTACCTTGTACCTTACTTGGGGGTGCTCATTGCTGACGCTTAATGCCAAAGTGAAAAATATTCCATTTCACAGCATTGACATTCCTTACATTACTGAACGTTAAAAAAAATTACATTTCAAACAATAGAAGAAAGGTTAAGTAGGTCATCATTTAGCTACATGTTAACAGGTTTTGTTACATCAAGTGGAAATTATTATATATCATTGGTCTCTGCTTTAAAGTACCATCCAAACTGAGTCCAAGAGCATTACAGTAAATAGCGTCATGGCAAAACAATTGCTTCTCCAACCAAAATAAATGTGAAAATATTTGATTGAGATCCATGAACAAGTATAAGGGATGATTTATAATACGGGTTGAGCTTTGTAATCTAAATGATACCACACCTGAGAATACTAAACCAGTAGGAAACCTAAAGTCTGACCATGTGGCTGTGATTGAACATACGTTAGAAATGAGCGAGTCAGACTGTGAGGTCAAGTTGAGCCTGGGCTGATCCAAAGGGCTGAATTGGCTCTACGGAACTCAATTTGAGCCAAGATCGTAAAACACAACATTCCACAAAGGAAACAAAAAAAACTGTTTTGCACGGTGCAGAAGTGGGAAGAACTTGCTTTCCCATTAAAGAATTTAAGGCTTTTTTCTCTTATTTTTCTTGGGTTATATGTTTTTGATATTATTGGGATATTTCTATTGCTTTCAGGCACATAGTTTCCTTTATTCTAAATTATTTCCTTTTATCAATTATTCTTTTATTTTTCATTGCCCATTTCACTTCAAATACATTATTTTTTATTCTTGCTTTCACACTTTAAAATAAATTACACAATCTGGTGGATCATCTTGATCATCGCAGTCTCGACCTATTTCTATAACCACCTATAGAAAAAGGTGTAGACAGATATTTATCAACAAAAAATCTATGGCTGAAAGCACTGATTGTTGCTGACATCAATGTGACTATTTTGTATGCGTGAGCCTAGACTGTGAGAGTTCACAGGTCATAT
This sequence comes from Somniosus microcephalus, assembly GCF_052327205.1. Taxonomy (NCBI): domain Eukaryota; kingdom Metazoa; phylum Chordata; class Chondrichthyes; order Squaliformes; family Somniosidae; genus Somniosus; species Somniosus microcephalus. The sequence goes on from NC_140993.1 coordinate 130,203,587, forward strand.
GATGGTGAAGTGCAGCACAACCGAGCCCAATTCTCTACTCATCTATGTCATTGGTGGGTATCCATTTGGATTACCTGCCTCGGGTGGTGGGAAAGGATTTTGCTGCACCGCCCTGCCTCAGTGCAAGTTGGTCTGCAGTCTCAGCCCAACATAGTTAAAACAAAATTAAAGTGCTGCTGCTTCTGCATTTGGCCAGTTTCCTGAAAGCAACTGATCGTTTGGGGAGCAAATGATGGGAAATACATATCCCACTTCAATCGGAATTTCTGATGGACAGATAAAGGGGCATGGAGGCAACATATTTGGCTTTTGCTCCAGATTTTAGGATGTTTTCAGCCAAAGAGGGTAGTTTCAAAACAGTGCAGAACATCTGTAGCCGAGGGTGTAGTGGAGGCTATACTAGGGTAGTATACCCACTTTTTATTCTGGGAGGCAAGAGTATGCTCGCTCTTTGGTTGCATGCATTTGGGGGGTACACTTGAATATATACTTTTCATGAGGTATGTAGTGTATGTAACCTGTACCACCTTAAGAGGGTACCTTAAGGTGATGGACTACTTTTTGATGGCTCCTGTACATTGTAGTACCGGTGGTGACCACACCGGTATATAAACCCTGCAGAGCAAAGTGTATCCCAGTTCAGCCCTGAGCCTCAATCACTAAGAGCCTTCAGTGCATTTCTGGCTGTGCAGCTGCCTCAGTCAGCAGGAGGAGAAGGAGCAGCCAAACCAAGAGAGTGGAGAGTGGAAAGTGGTGGTCTCCTGACCAGGAAGAGGAGGAGAACGATAGACCACCACCTCCACCTCCTCCACCATCATCACAGCAACTGAGGTGCCTGGAGAGATAGGACAGAGGAGGAGAAGGAGAAAGGAGGCCAGCAACAACACCAACCAGGGGAGAGGCCTTTCCATTACTGCCTCCCCAAATTGGCCTCCACTTCAGGAGAGGGAGAGAGGGGAGAGAAACAACCTACAACCACCAGCTGTTTGGAAGGAGGGAAGAACAAAATCATCTCTTCTGAACATCTACAGGTGGGTGTTATTTGGGGCACTCTCCCAAAGACTTTGTATTTTAGGTGGGGGGAGAAAAGAAGAAACAAAGCCGGATCATCAAGGGGTGTAGTGTGTGTGTGTGTGTGGCTCTTGTTAAAAGCTAGGCCACGCACACCACTAATAAGCACCCCTTTCTATTGCCTGGCCTGGGACAGCTGGAGCTGCCTAGGTGAAGTCATTAATTTAATTCCATTAATTGCATCGTTAAGACCTGCAGCAGGACTGAGCCTGGGCATCTCCAGTTTTCCCAGGTGAAGACATCTTCTCCCCCTGCCAGAAGACCACCACCACCAAAGACTTTTAAATCCCATCAGAGAGTGCACCCCTGCCAACACCCACCCACCATCCTGAGTGGCAACACTGCCCTTGCGGCCTCCCTCCTTCCCACCGCCCCCCCTCTTGCTCTCTCTTTGTCTCTCTCTGCCTATTTCTCAGAGGCACCTCATTTTTCATCTCTTTTTATTAATTGCCTATTGAGCAGAGGGGAGAAGGCCCCTCTCCCAATTTCAATCAATAAGGGGAGAGGTGTGCCTTCAATTTAAACAGCTCCCTCTGCTCAATAGAGGACCAAAAAAAAAAAAAAAAAAATACCTGAGGCCATTAAAACCATCAGGCCTGTGACTTGGGGTGAGTGTAGCCCTTATAAAAGCACCCCAGAATGGCGACTGCATCTTCGCCGGTGGCGGGGCAAGCCAGGACTTATGCGGGAGTGGCAGCCACAGCCACAGCTGCTCCCGCTGCTTCTGCTGCCCCGTCACCATTCAGATTAATAACAAAAAAGCTTGGGGTGAAGAGCTACACTCACCCCACTATGACCATTGAGGCCTGTGTTAAAGCCATGGCTGGGGTTGTCGGCCCCTCAGCCATCATTGCGGCCTCAAAAATGTATGGGAAGGCTGTGTTCTTCCTGGGGTCGGAGCGGGCGGCGTCCCTGGCCGTCGCCAAGGGGCTCACCGTGGGTGGGACCTTCCTGCCGGTGGATCCTCTCGAGGCAACCGCGCAGAGGATCGTCATTTCCAACGTCCTGCCCTATGTTCCTGGTGAGCTCCTCCTTCCCCATTTACGTCAACTTGGGGAGGTGAGGTCAGGGATCACACCCATCCCGCTCGGCTTCCGGGAGGCCAGCCTTCGCCACATCTTCTCCTTCCGGCGCCAGCTGTTTATCCAGCTGGCACGGGAGGAGGACACCGACGGGGAGTTCGTCGTCCTCCACGAGGGAACCGCCTATCGCGTCTTTTGGGTGTCGGACAGTGTGCGGTGCCATGCCTGCAAGGAGGTGGGGCACATTAGGAAAAACTGCCCCGCCTCCAAGGGCGCCGGATCATCTTGTGCGGCCGAGGCTGGCGCCGCCACCGCTCCTCCCCCCGGATCTGCCCGCGCGTCGAGAACGTCTGATGCACGGTTGACGTCGGGGGCCGATGCCACCAAGGCTTCCGACGGGGGGAAGGGAGCGTGTCCGGCCGGAAAGAAGGCGCGGGGAAAAAATAAACACCTTAGGGCGGGACCCCCCGCGGATGGCCAGCCCTTGCCCCTTGAGCCCCTTACGCTCGCGCTCCTCGCGGAGTTAATCGGGGCAGACGTGAGTGGGAGGGGCCTCGTGCCCGAGCCTGTGGCTGCAACCGCCGCAGCGGTAACGCCGATACCTGCGGCCGGGCTCGGGCCCGAGGAACCCGACAAACCTGTTCCGCCGGAGGGAGATGAGGAGGAGGCCTTTGCAGACATGGAGGTCTCCCTCGCTCCCTCTGTGCTAAAAAGAAGGCGCGACCCCCTGGAAGAGGAGGAGGACCGGGAGGAGGAAGGTCCCTCCAAGCAGGGGGAGTCATCGCCCGCCGCGGGTACTGCGCCCCCCCCCCCCGCTGTCGTCATCACCAGCGATCGGTAGGGGTCGCCTGTCCCTCGGGAGGCTGAGGCAGATGGGTCTGTCCGGCGCGTGCCTCCTGGGGATGGGGACGAGACCCTGCCCATGGGGGGGGGTCGCGGAACAACCCGCGGCGGAAAATGAAGTTGACATTCTATCGGTGCCGTTATCCCTCGCTGGGTCGGGTGGCCTGGGGTCTGGGTCGGGCGAGCTCGGGGGTAATGAGCTCTCCCAATGCGACCTGGACATTATCAGGGGCTGCTCGACCTGGTAGAGGTTTTTATTCAAAACACCCCATCCGCTGGGTCGGAGGTTGGTGGCGGGGAGGAGGATGGCCCCCTGGCTGCGTCTCTGGTGCCGGACGTACTGGAGGAGCTGGGAATTGTTCTCTCCCCGGTTTCTCCGGTCGTTCCGGCGTCTGGGGCAGAGGGGAGCTCTGAACCGCCGCCGTCTTCTGGCCCAGCACCCCTAGAGGAGCCCAGGGAGGAATCCTCTGCCGCCGATCCTGGGGGTGGGATCCGGGCGGAGGCGGGTCTGGCTGGTGCGGCCGAGCCGTTCGCTGCGCACTGCGCGGCGGATGGGTCGGCCGCTGGTGACGACCCCCTGGAGGAGGATGGGGACTCGGCGATGGGCACGGAGGACGATTCGGACTCCAGCGCCGACGAGGCGATGGATGACCTCGTGCCCCTTGCTGAGTCTCCCCTCATTCCCGTAAGGGAACTCCGGGATTTTATGGCCACGTGCCTGGGTCGGCGCAATAAGGTCCAGCTGGCCCTCGACAGGTGGTCAGAGCTGGCGCTGCTCATCGTATCCGTCCGCGCCACCGTTAATATCATGGGCGCGGACGAGGGTGTGAACCCGCTCGAGCTGCGTCGGCTCAGAACGTTTCTCACTGGGCTGCTGAGGAAGTGGCGGCTGACCAGCGGCTGCACTTCCTCCCCCCGTTAGGTGTAGGTAGAGGTTGCACTATGCTTCTGACATGAAGACAACCATAGCCAGCCTCAACATCAACGGCAGCAGGGAGGCGCGCCACAGATTCAATAACTCCTCAGTCCTTCGGGGCGGGAAGTATGCGGTGTGCTTCCTGCAAGAAACCCACACCGTTCCGGGAGATGAAGCCACGTGGCTCCTGGAGTGGCAAGGAGGGGTCAGCATGAGTCACCTCTCCAACAATTCCAGCGGGGTGGCTATCTTGCTGGCCCCGCATTTTCAGCTGGAGATCTTGGGGGTCAAGGAGCACATGCCGGGCCGCTTGCTCCAGGTCACTGTTCACCTGGGGGGCGTGCCGCTCCATCTAGTGAACGTGTACGCCCCTCAGGCCGGTGCGCAGCAAGTGCACTTCTTTCAAGAAGTGTCCGCTCTTCTGGGCTCCATCAACGTGGGCGAGTGCGTCATCCTCGGGGGGGATTTTAACTGCACCCTCGAGGCGAGGGACCGTCCGGGTCCCCCGCGATGCCCGGCTGCGATGGAGAAGTTGAGGGACCTGGTCGGGTCCTTCGACTTGGTGGACGTCTGGCAAAATCTTCATCCCGACTCCAGAGCCTTCACTAGCGTGAGGTCTGGAGGAGGAGGGTCCAGAATCGACCGCCTCTACATTTCCCGGGCGTACGTCTCCTGTGTTCCGGCGGCTTCCATGCGACCAGTGCCATGCACGGACCACCACCTGGTGTGGGCGGAGCTCGTTCCGCTGCGCATGCGGAGGGTGTCCGCGTATTGACACTTTAACAACCTGCTGCTGGAGGACGCGCGGTTCCGGGATTCATTTCGTCGGTTCTGGGCCGACTGGAGAAGGAAGCAGGGGGGCTTCCCCTCCTTGAGGCTGTGGTGGGACGTGGGCAAGGCTCATGTCCATCTCTTCTGTCAGGAGTACGCGAAGGGGCCGATCAAGAGGCGGGAAGCCCGGATCGGGTGGTTGGAGAAGGAGGTGCTCGACCTGGAGTCCCGTCTCGGTCAAGTCGTCGGGGACCCGGGCCTGCGGAAGGTGTACGAAGAGAAGAAGGGCGCGCTGAAGGACCTGCAGCTCGTCGGGTCCCGAGGCGCGTACATGAGGTCGCGGATCCAGCTCCTGCGGGACCTGGACCGCGGCTCCCCCTTCTTCTACTCGCTGGAAAAAAGACGGGGGGTCCGTAAGCAGCTCTTGGGGCTGCTGGCCGACGACGGATCTCTGGTCTCAGATCCGGAGGGAATCAGCGCGGAGACCCGCGCCTACTACGGGGCTCTGTTCTCTCCGGATCCATCCAGCGAGGATGCGCGCAGAGTTTTGTGGGAGGACATGCCAAAGGTCAGCCCGGAGGGCGCCGAAAAATTGGACGCTCCGCTAAGCCTGGCGGAACTGACCGGCGCCCTCCGCCAGCTCTCTCGGGGAAAGTCCCCGGGGCTGGACGGGCTGTCCGTGGAGTTCCACAGGGCATTCTGGGACGTCTTGGGGGGCGACTACGTGCGGGTCCTGGGGGAAAGTTTGGCGACCGGGGAGATGCCCCTCTCTTGGCGCAGGGCGGTCATTGTCCTGCTGCCTAAGAGGGGCGATCTCCGCCTCCTTAAGAACTGGCGCCCGGTCTCCCTCCTCAGCACGGACTATAAAATCTTTGCCAGGGCCATGTCTGCTCGCCTTGGCACCGTGCTGGCCCACATGATCCACCCCGACCAGTCCTACACGGTCCCGGGCCGGACCATCAACGATAACATCCATCTGGTCCGGGACCTGGTCCACCACTCCCAGAGGGCTGGTCTGTTGGTCGCCTTCCTCTCCCTGGATCAGGAGAAGGCGTTCGACAGGGTGGATCACGAGTATCTCTTCGGGACTCTGCGCGCATTCGGGTTCGGGATGCATTTCGTCGCCCGGATCCGACTTCTGTACGCCGCCGCGGAGTGTCTGATTAAAGTTAACGGGTCCTTGACGGCGCCCCTTCGCTTCGGGAGGGGGGTGCATCAGGGATGCCCCATATCCGGTCAGTTATACGCCATTTGTGTGGAGCCATTCCTGCGCCTCTTGTGGAAGAGGTTGACGGGACTGGCTCTGCAAGGGCCGGGCGTGGAGGTGGTCCTCTCGGTTTACGCTGATGACGTGCTCCTCACGGTCACGGATCCCGCTGACTTGCGGAGGATGCGGGAATGCCAGCAGATTTACTTGGACGCATCCTCCGCCAAGATCAACTGGGAGAAATGTTCCGGATTCCTGGTGGGTCAGTGGCGGGTGGACTCCCTGCCGGAGGAGTTCAGGCCTTTCGCCTGGAGCACCACGCACCTCCTCTATTTGGGAGTCTACCTTAGCCCTGCCGAGGACGCCTGGCCGGCGAACTGGCAAGAGCTGGAGGCCAAAGTCACCGCTCGCCTAGGACGCTGGACAGGACTGCTCCGAGTGTTGTCCTACAGGGGTCAAGCATTGGTCATAAACCAGCTGGTGGCCACCATGTTGTGGTACCGGTTGGTCACTTTGATCCCTCCCCCTGCGTTTGTCGCCAAGATGCAGAAGAAGCTCATCGACTTCTTCTGGGACAAAAGGAAGCACTGGGTCTCTGCCGCGGTTCTGTGTCTCCCGCTTAGGGAGGGCGGTCAGGCGCTGGTGTGCCTTCGCACCCAGGCTGCGACTTTCCATCTTCAGACGCTGCAGAGATACCTGTACGTCGAGAATCCTCCGAGATGGTGTGCGCTGGCGACGTTTTTCTTCCGCCAGCTGCACGGCCTCAATTATGACACGCAGCTCCTGTTTGTGAAAGTGGGCGGCAGGCGTGCCGACCTGCGGGAGCTGCCTGTCTTCTACCAGGAACAACTATGGGTTTGGAACTACGTCGCTTCCAGGCGGAGCTCTCCCCCGTCAGGAGCGGCGGCTCTCCTTCGGGAGCCGCTGCTCAGGAATCCGCACCTCCACGAATGCGGGTTCGGGCGGCTGGCGGAGGGCAGGGCTGTGCCTGGCGGGGTGACCAGAGTTGGGGACCTGCTCGATGGCAGAGGAGCGGGCTAGATGGCGCCAGAGGAGCTGGCGTGGCGCCTGTCCTGGGCCAACGTCCGGCTCGCGGCCGAAGCCATCGAATCGGTGAAAGCGGCACTGGGCCCCGACTCCACTAGGTGTATCAAGGCGGCTCAAGCACGTGGGGCGATCCCGTCCGAGCTTACCCCCGTCCGGATGGAATTCCTCATCGGCACCCGGCCCCGAAACTCCCCTCGGGAGCCGGCGCCTCACAACTTGAGCCGTCTCGAGGAAATACCCTCCGTGCCTTTTCATTCCGCACGGAGGGATTTCTTGTACGGGCTGCTCCTGCACACTCTCCACTTTGCCATCTTCGTCTACCGTCCGGACACGCCTTAGCGTGGCGTCTTGCCGACTGGTGGTGGCGGAGGTCCCCAATGGAGGGCTCTCTACACGGGAGTCCTCCCTTGTTCCATCGGGGACTTGGCCTGGAGGGTGTTGCACAGAGCGGTCCCGTGCAATAAGGTTTTAAGTAGGTTCACGGACTCCGAGGCCGCCTGCATTTTTTGCGGCCTGGAGGAGTCCGTGTTTCACGTTTATATGGAGTGTGAGAGGTTACAGCCCCTCTTTCACTACTTGAAGGGGCTGCTCCTCGATTTTTGGTTGCACTTCAGTCCCATGCTCTTGATCTATGGTCACCCGGTGCGGAGGGGAGTGGACAGGCTGGAGGACCTCCTTGTGGGCCTGCTCCTGGGCCTGGCTAAAAGAGCAATCAATTGGTCCAGGCAGCGGGCGGTCGAGGGGGTCATCCAGCCGGATTGCCTGCCTCTCTTCCGCGGCCATGTTCGCACCCGGGTGGTCCTGGAGATGGAGCATGCGGTGTCCGCTGGTGCGCTTGAGTATTTCCGCGACCGGTGGGCGCCGCAGGGACTGGAGTGCATCATCAATTCAGAAAACCAAATTTTAATTTGATTTGTTAAGATTTAGTTGAACTTTTGTTTATTTACAGTCTAATTGGGTTTTTTGGGTTCAAACAAAAAGAGGACCCTCAATCACTAAAGACCTGTTTAATTATTTCTGTAGTATGTGTCCTGTTATTCAGCATAACTACATTTGAAAACACAGACTCAACAGTGGCGATGAGTCTGATCTTACCTAGCGGCAGTTGCATCAAAGGAAGCTTCGTCCTCTGAAATGGGCGTCGAACAAGGACATCCACCCTCAACATCCTGCTGGGCACTGCATCGCACGGGAGGCCATCGGGAACCCGGGTTGGTTTCTGGCCACGAAGTCAAACATCAGTGAACATCCCTTCGACGACAGCAGCGGGTAAGCCCGATCGAGTGGCACGGGGGGGAAGTTGGCCGAGTTGTCAGTAAGAGAAGGGGAGGGAAACGACGAAAAGGGCGGAGAACACGACCGCAGCCGGTGTCAGGGGCCGGACTGCAATTGGGGCAGAGACGTGCAGCAGCCAGAAAAGCGTTTATGACCACAAGGACCGCGGGAGCGGCGGGGAACAAGAGCAGCAGCGTAGGGGAAAATAAAGGACCGCTGGGAGGTGTGAACGGCAACAGCGCGGGAATCACCATTTTGAGTCGGCGGGGGAAGAAGACAAGCGCGGGAAAAGCCGCCAAGCGCGGGAAGCCGCCATTTTGAAAAATAAATAAATAAATATAATAATAATCATATCCGAAGGAAAGGAAACTCAACAAGGATGCCAAAAACGGGTAACATCACTGCTTTTGATAACGATGTGGAAGATTGCTCCACTTATGTGGAACGCATCGAAGTTTACTGTACAACGAATGAGGTACCGGAGGATAAGAAAGCACTAACCCTATTAAACTCGATGGGTGCGAAGACATACGGGTTATTAAGGAACCTTGTAACACCAGATAAACCGGTAGGGAAGAGTTTCGCGGATATTGTTACTATCCTGCAAGAGCATTTAAACCCCACGCCGCTGCTGATAGCGGAACGATTTAAATTCTACAAAAGAATTCAACTTAAAGAAGAAAGCAACGCTGAATTCCTAACCGAACTGCGCAAGTTATCAAAGTACTGTCAGTTCGGTACAGGACTAGCAGACGCACTGAGAGATAAGTTTGTGTGTGGGCTCCTAAGGGAAGGAACCCAGAAGCGACTGCTAGAGGAAAAGGACCTTACGCTGGACAAAGCTTTCAGCATTGCAGCATCGCACGAGGCAGCAGCACGAGGCGCTGCAGAGATACAGCAAAGGCCATTGGAATTCAGCACCAATGAAATGGCATTGGGCACAGTAAAGTGCTATCGTTGTGGAAGGACAACGCATGACCAGAACCAGTGCTGGTTCAAAGATAAAGAATGCAGGCAATGTGGCAAACTTGGTCACATAGCGAGAGTATGCCGGTCAGGAAAGAAGACCAGCAGCAAAAAGTCACCACAGGAGAAGTACAAAAAGGTACACCAGGTGACAGAGAACAGTTCGGATGAACAGAAAACAGATTCAGACTCCAGCAGTAAGCAACTGGGTTGTCTGAAAATACATAATGTGGGTAACACAGCAGACCACCAAACTATCTGGGTCACACTTCGGATAGCAGGAGTCCAAGTGAAGATGGAATTGGACACTGGGTCGGCATTAACGGTCATGAATAAGCAAGATTACAAAAGGTTATTCTCGCACATTCCTCTGAGGGATATGGAGATTGTATTGAAAACATACACGGGGCAAATAGTATACCCCAAAGGAAAGATAAAAGTAAACGTGGTCTACAATGGTAAAGAATTTCAGAAAATTGACTTGTATGTGTTTCCTGATGGAGGTCCGCCACTACTGGGACAGAAATGAATCTGGAGAATAAAAGTGGACTGGCATTCCATACAAGCACTGACTGTAGATGCCTGTAAGGAGGACGACGTCAAACCTAAACGACTGTCCAAAATCTTAGACGATGCTAAGGAGGTGTTCCAACAAGGACTTGAAACACGGAAAGGAATTACGGCAACCATCAAGGTTGAAGAACATGCAAACCCAAAATTTTTCATAGCCAGACCGGTGCCTTATGCGATACGACCTGCTGTGGAAGCAGAGCTGGAAGGGCTAGAACGTTCAGGGGTACTGTCCAAGGTGGACTGGAGCGAATGGGCTACACCCATTGTTTCTGTCATGAAGCGTTCGTTGAGCAACAAGCCGGGGGAACCTGGGAAGGTTCGCATCTGTGGCGATTTCAAGATCACTGTTAATCCGGTTCTTCACACGGTGCAATATCCGCTTCCGCGGATTGAAGATATCTTCGCTTCACTGTCTGGCGGGAAACACTTCACTAAGATAGACCTGGCGCAGGCGTACCTACAGATGGAAGTTGATGAAGCGTCACGTCAGTATCTCACGATCAACACGCATAAGGGCTTATATCGGTATAATAGACTGGTTTTTGGAGTGGCATCGGCTCCAGTGATTTGGCAAAGGGCCATGGAGCAGGTATTGCAGGGAATTCCAGGCACACAATGCTACCTGGATGACATCCTGATTACAGGAGATAACGATAACGATCACCTCGCGAATTTGGAGCAGGTGCTCATCAGATTGAAAGAATATGGGCTCAGAGTTAATCGCCAGAAATGCGAGTTCTTTCAAAAGCGAATCTCGTACTGCAGCCACGTCATTGACCGGGAGGGGCTCCATAAGTCACCTGACAAGATCGAAGCTGTTGTAAAAGCTCCTGCACCGGAGAATGTATCCCAGTTGAGGTCGTTCCTCGGGTTGGTTAACTATTACCATAAGTTTCTTCCAAATTTATCCACGGTGTTACACCCGCTAAACACTCTTTTGCAAATGGGAATACCATGGAAGTGGAGCGATGATTGTAAGCGGGCGTTTCAAAAGAGCAAAGCACTGATCACCTCTAAGGAAGTGTTGGCTCACTTTAACCCAACGCTGCCTATTCGCTTAGCTTGTGATGCTTCTCCATATGGTATCGGGGCAGTGCTCTCACATAAGTTTCCAGATGGCTCGGAAAGGCCAGTCACTTTCGCATCCAGACCATTGACCTCCGCTGAGCGCAACTATGCTCAGATGGATAGGGAGGCTCTCAGCCTCGTGTGGGGAGTTAAGAAATTTAACCATTACCTGCAAGGCCAAAAGTTTACGCTGCTGACAGATCACCAGCCGTTGGTTTCCATTTTCAACCCTAAGAAGGGTGTTCTGGTAATGACGGCGCAGAGGCTTCAGAGATGGTCGCTTTTCCTAGGGGCACATCAATATGATATTGAATTCAAAGGTACAAAACAACATGGTAATGCTGATGGGCTGTCGCGCCTGCCACTACCTACAGCGGAAGAGGCACCGGCAGTTGACCCTGTAGAGATATTGTACTCGACCATCATCGAATGCTTACCAGTCACCAATGCGGGTATTGAGAGAGAGACCCAAAATGACCCGACACTGTCTTGGGTCTACGACTTGACAGTGAAGGGATGGCTAGCACATGGCGAACCACTGTTACCAGCATTCTCAGCCAGACGAGAACAGCTGTCCGTATGTCAAGGAACATTGATGTATGGTACAAGGGTGATTATTCCTCCAAAATTAAGAGAGAGAGTTCTGAAAGAATTGCATGAAGGTCATCTGGGGCGAGTCAAGATGAAAAGCCTTGCTAGGGCTTATGTGTGGTGGCCAGGTATCGACAAACAAATAGAGGATCTGACTAAAAGCTGCTCAGGGTGCCAAAAAGTTCAAAATGCACCTCCAATTGCACCGCTGCATCCGTGGGAATGGCCTTCAGCCCCATGGCAACGTGTGCATATCGACTTTGCAGGTCCATTCATGGATTCCATGTTTTTGATAGCAGTAGACGCACATTCTAAATGGCCAGAAGTGATTAAGATGTCGACCACTACCTCTGAGAAGACGATTGCAGTTCTAAGAACCATATTTGCAAGGAATGGGTTGCCGGAGCAAATATGTTCAGACAACGGACCACAGTTCATGTCAGAAGAATTCCAGAAATTCATGAAAAAGAATGGGGTGAAACACTATACATCTGCCCCATATCATCCGGCTACAAATGGGTTGGCCAAGAGATTTGTTCAAACGTTCAAAAAGGCGATAAAGGCCATGAGTGAAGACCATATTCCACTACAACACAAGGTGGACAATTTCCTGATGGCGTATTGAAACGCCACGCATTCAGTGACAAATCAAAGCCCTGCCATAATGTTCTATAACAGAGGTTGTGGTCCCGGTTGGATTTGTTAAAACCCAATGTGCGAAGGAAAGTCGAAAACAAGCAATTCCAGCATGTAAATAACAAGGCCACTCGTAGTTTCGAAATAGGACAACCAGTGTTGGCCAGGGACTATAGGGATGATAAATGGCAACCTGGAACAATTCGTGCACGACAAGGACCCTTGATGTACACGGTAGACGTTGGAGAGAACGTAATACGATGTCATGCTGACCAACTTGTGGAATCGAGAACAAGGGTCGACCCCATGTCTACGGCAGAGACACCAGTTGAAGAACTTATTGAGCCTGTAGCATCTACCTCAGACTCGAAAGTACCTGATGATGTTCAATCCATAGGACATCAAGTGGATGAGTCACCCCAGCAACGAGAACCAGAGACCCCTGAAAGGCATTATCCGGGCCGGATCAGGAGGCCTCCTCAGAGACTGAATCTTTGAACAGTTGTGTGTAAATTGTATATATGTTATCCATGTAATGTTTAATTTGGGGTGTACACTGTTAAGCTAAAAGGGGAGGAATTGTAGTGTATGTAACCTGTACCACCTTAAGAGGATACCTTAAGGTGATGGACTACTTTTTGATGGCTCCTGTACATTGTAGTACCGGTGGTGACCACACCGGTATATAAACCCTGCAGAGCAAAGTGTATCCCAGTTCAGCCCTGAACCTCAATCACTAAAGACCTGTTTATTTCTGTAGTCTGTGTCCTGTTATTCAGCATAACTACATTTGAAAACACAGACTCAACAAGGAATGTGTAGTGTACGTGCTTTAAGTCAGAACTACTTTTTACAGCTCCTGTATACTGTAGTACCGGCAGTGACCACACCGGTATATAAGCTGTGCGCATGCCTCTGTACCCCAGTCTAGAGATTACCCTCCTCCAGTAAAGACCTTTTATTTGTTTATGTACAGCATCCATGTAATTATTTATCCACTGAACCATAGATCTAACAGTGGCGGCGAGTGTTGATGCGAATCTACCTGCAACATAAAAAAATAAATAGTCGAGTCCAGGAACGCGGGCGTCGACCGCGAGCAACCACCCAGCAGTCAGGCAGAGATCCAATTTCGCTGGGGTGGCTGTGGAGAGCCGGGCTTGGTTCCCCAGCCACAACGAGCAGTAAGAGACCGACGACAGGTCCAGAGCAGACCCTTCCCGAGCAGCGGCGGCTGGAGCCGACCGACGGCAGAGAGAGAGAGCCGGGCAGCGTCGACGGGGTAAGAAAGAGGGTGAAGAGAGCAGGGCGCAGCCGGGGGTTGATCACCGAGCGGCGTCGAGGAAAAATACTGCAAACCGGAGGGAGAGAGGGTAAGAAACAGCCGGGTTCTAGACTGAGCGGCGTCGACAAATATCAAGAGAAGAACGCGCAGAGCACAGCCAGGGATCACGGGCTGATCAGGGTCCGCGGGGCGAAGCAAGGGGAGATGCCATTGAGCCGCGGAGAAGCAGGGAGAGCGTGGGAGGCGCCATTGAGCCGCGGAGAAGAAGGAAGAGCGTGAGAGACGCCATTTTGCGAAGCCGCAGCGGAGAAGACGGGCGAGCGCGGGAAGGAAGGAAAGCGCAGGAGATGCCATTTTGTGCCAGCGGAGAAGAAGGGGAAACGCGGGAGGCGCCATTGGTGATAGTTAACGCACAACCAAGAATGCCGAAGGGTGGCAGTATCTCTACGTTCGACAATGAAGTCGAAGATTGGGCGACATATGTGGAACGTATTGAGGTGTACTGCAGGGCGAATGAAGTGCCAGATGCTAATAAAGCGCTGGTTCTGTTAAATTCCATAGGTGCAAAAATGTATGGGTTACTGCGAAATCTAATAACCTCAGAGAAGCCAGTAAACAAGAATTTTGAAAGCATAGTAGAAATCCTACAGGACCACTTAAACCCCACACCGCTGCTGATAGCAGAACGATTTACGTTCCATAAAAGGAACCAACACAAAGACGAAAGCAATGCTGAGTACCTAACGGAACTGCGCAAGCTATCGAAATACTGCCAGTTTGGAGCGGGACTAGCAGACACGTTAAGGGACAAGTTTGTGTGTGGGCTACAAAGTGAAGGAACCCAGAAACGGCTTCTATCAGAAAAGGACCTTATGCTGGACAAAGCTTTCAGTATGGCAGTATCACACGAAGCAGCCGCAAGGGGCGCTGCAGAGATACAACGGAGACCGCAAGAATATGGCACCAACGAAATGACCTATGGAACAGGGAAGTGCTATCGCTGCGGCAGACCAACACATGACCAGAAAGATTGTTGGTTCAAGGACCAAGTGTGCAGACAGTGTGGGAAAGCAGGACACATAGCAAGAGTCTGCAGGTCTGGGAAGAAAACCAACAGTAAGAAATCTCCACAGGAGAAGTACAAAAAGGTACACCAGGTGATGGACAGTGGTTCAGATGAACAGAAAAGTGACACAGACTCCGGAAGCAAGGAGCTGGATTGTCTGAAACTACATAATGTAACCGAAATGGAGGATCACCAGACTATCTGGGTTACACTCAAGATAGACGGAGTCCAAGTGGAAATGGAATTGGACACAGGGTTAGCTCTAACAGTCATAAATCAAAGAGACTACAAGCGGCTATTTTCACACATACCCTTGAAAGCTACAGAGATTGTCTTGACGATGTATACGGGGCAAAAAGTCTACCCCAAAGGAAAAATAAGGGTGAAAGTGACATATAAAGGTCAGGAAATACCTAAAATGGATATATATGTATTGCCAAATGGAGGACCACCACTGCTAGGACATGAATGGATCCGGAAGATACATTTAGATTGGCATTCCATACAGGCACTGAAGGTGGAGGCCAAAAAGGATGATGACGTCACACCTGGACGACTGTCAAAAATGCTAACTGACGCAAAAGAAGTGTTCCAGGAGGGACTAGGAACACTAAAAGGAATAACAGCAACAATTAAAATAGAGGATAATGCAAGCCCAAAGTTTCTGAAGGCCAGACCAGTGCCTTATGCGATCAGACCAGCGGTTGAAGCAGAGCTGGAAGGGTTGGAATGTTCAGGAGTACTGTCCAAAGTGGACTGGAGCGAGTGGGCTACACCCATCGTTCCTGTAATGAAGAGGTCGTTGAGTAATACGCCTGGGGAACCAAAGAAGGTCCGCATCTGTGGGGATTTTAAGGTGACAGTGAACCCAGTTCTTCACACGGTGCAATATCCGCTTCCACGAATTGAGGATATTTTCGCCTCGCTATCTGGTGGTAAACGCTTCACCAAAATTGATCTAGCCCAGGCGTACTTGCAAATGGAGTTAGAAGAAGCTTCGAAACATTACCTTACGATCAACACCCATAAAGGTCTCTATCAATACAACTGGCTGGTGTTTGGAGTAGTCTCGGCTCAGGCTATCTGGCAAAGGGCGATGGATCAGGTCCTGCAAGGGATTCCAGGGACCCAGTGTTATTTGGACGACATCTTGGTCACAGGCGAAAATGACGGTGATCACCTCGCTAACTTGGAGAAGGTGCTCGCCAGATTAAAGGAATATGGGCTACGAGCTAATCGCCACAAGTGCGAGTTTTTCCAGAAACAGATCTCGTATTGCGGCCACGTCATCGATGAAGAGGGGTTACATAAGTCCCCTGACAAGATAGAGGCAGTGGTCAAGGCTCCAGCACCGGAAAATGTGTCACAACTGAGGTCGTTCCTCGGGCTGGTAAACTATTACCACAAGTTCTTACCAAATTTTTCTACGGTATTACACCCGCTGAACACCCTACTGCAAACAGGGGTACCATGGAAGTGGGATGACGAACGTAGATGAGCTTTCCAGAAGTGTCAAGAATTGATCACATCAAAAGAGGTGTTGGCCCATTTCAACCCAGCACTACCAATTCGTTTGGCATGTGATGCATCACCCTACGGCATTGGAGCGGTGCTGTCGCACAAATTCCCAGACGGGTTGGAGAGGCCAGTAGCCTTTGCGTCTCGGTCACGAACCTCAGCCGAGCGCAACTACGCCCAGATTGACAGGGAGGCCCTCAGCCTAGTATGGGGAGTAAAAAAATTCAACCACTATCTGCATGGACAGAAGTTCACCTTGCTGACTGACCACCAACCACTTGTCTCCATCTTTAATACTAAGAAGGGCGTGCCAGTAATGACTGCACAGCGGTTACAAAGATGGTCCCTGTTTCTAGGGGCGAATCAATATGAAATAGATTTTAAAGGCACGAGACAGCATGGGAACACTGATGGGCTATCGTGCCTGCCACTGCCTACTGTGGAGGAAGCACCAGCAGTGGACCCTATCGAGATATTTTATTCGTCGATAATTGAACGATTGCCAGTAACAAACGCGGATATAGAGAAGGAGACCCACAATGATCCGACGCTGTCACGGGTATATGAATTGACGGTGAGGGGATGGCCAACACATGGCGACTCACTGTTGCCAGCATTCTCATCCAGAAGAGAACAGCTGTCAGTATGCCAGGGGACAGTGATGTGTGGATCCAGAGTGGTGATTCCACCCAAGTTAAGGGAGAGAGTGCTAAATGAGCTACATGAAGGTCATCTGGGGGGAGTGAAAATGAAAAGCCTAGCTAGGGCTTATGTGTGGTGGCCGGGAATCGATCAACAAATCGAAGACCTAACTAAGAGCTGCTTAGGATGCCAGAAGGTCCAAAATGCACCACCACATGCCCCTCTACACCCATGGGAGTGGCCCTCCACTCCATGGCAACGGGTGCACATTGATTTCGCTGGTCCATTCATGGACTCAATGTTCTTAATAGCAGTGGATGCTCATTCAAAGTGGCCTGAGGTGATAAAGATGTCTTCAACCACTACAGAGAAAACGATTGCAGTCCTACGGACCATATTTGCCAGAAACGGGTTGCCAGAGCAGATTGGCTCTGATAATGGACCACAGTTTGTGTCCGACGAGTTCCAAAAATTCATGAAAAGGAATGGGGTAAGGCATTACACATCCGCCCCGTATCATCCAGCCACCAATGGATTGGCTGAGAGGTTCGTACAAACCTTTAAGAAGGCGATAAAGGCCATGTGCGTTGAGGAAATTCCACTACAGCATAAGATGGACAATTTCTTATTAGCCTACCGAAACGCGACACATGCAGTTACCAACCAGACCCCAGCCATGATGTTCTTTAACCGAAGGTTGAGATCTCGTCTGGACTTGCTCAGACCAAATGTGCGAAGAAATGTTGAGGGCAAACAATTCCAGCACATCAACGAGAAGCCGACAAGGAGCTTCAATGTAAGGCAACCAGTCTTGGCCCAGGACTATCGAACAGAGAAGGGACAACCCGGAACGATATGTACAAGGCAGGGGCCATTAATGTACACAGTGGATGTCGGGGAGAACATTGTGAGACGCCACGTCGATCAGATCTTAGCATCACAGGAATGCGTCAACCCCATGTCTCGTGTACCTGGGGATGAACCCGACATACCGGTAGTATCTACTTCAGACCCAGTAGCAGTGGAACCCGATGAACTACCCGATGAAAGGGGATCAGAATCGCCTCTGCACCAAGAACAAGAACCTCCGGAAAGGCACTATCCTGAAAGGGTCAGGAAGCTGCCCCAAAGACTGAATCTATAAATGGACTTTTGTTATTGAATGTACATGTAAAAATGTAATTGTTATTTGAATATTAAGGGGGTATTATTAATCTAAAAAGGGAGGAATTGTAGTGTATGTGCTTTAAGTCAGAACTACTTTTTACAGCTCCTGTATACTGTAGTACCGGCAGTGACCACACCGGGATATAAGCTGTGCGCATGCCTCTGTACCCCAGTCTAGAGATTACCCTCCTCCAGTAAAGACCTGTTATTTGTTTATGTACAGCATCCGTGTAATTATTTATCCACTGAACCACGGATCTAACAGTATGTATAAGGATTAAACATAGACAGCAAATGTCACATGGTCAAGGTGATGTAGGCAACCAACTTGTGATAAAATTCATTAGGCAGTGGTAGTTGCTATAATGAAAAGCTATTTTTGATACTATACAACCATTTGATCAATAAAGCCTAGAAATTGTTGTTGCCAATATTAGAAGGTGGCCACTAAATGCATCTTCATAACATTCCTTTGTTCACAAGTTTAAAATAATATCTGTTAAATAATGGTTAAAAAAATATTGTACAAATACATTAAGTGTTATAGAGAAAGAAGAAAGAACTTGCATTTAAAGAAATGCTTTTTACATCTACAGAACATCCCAAAGCCAGTGAATTATTTTTGAAATCACTGTTGCACCAAATAAAGTGTCAAAAATCTAAATTTACTACCAGTTCCCTATCCTAGGAAAGTAATTCCATACGTATATATAATAGCCTGGATTTTGCAGTCAGCGGCGAAAGAACAGTGTGGTGTATGTAACCGTTCCACCTTTAAGAGAACTATTTTAAGAGTTGCACTACTTTATCTTGGCTGCTGTATACTGTAATACCGGTGGTGACCACACCGGTATATAAGTGCTGTGTAATGATTTATTGGGCAGTTCCGCCCTGACATTCGACTAGTAAAGACCTGTTAAAATTTACTCTTGTGGTCTGTGTAGTAATTCTCACTGTAACACACAGACTTAACAGTGGCGACGAGTACGATCTTACCCTGCGGCAGAGATACATCCAAGGCAGTTGACGGGCGTTGAGAGGAGGCATCCGCCCTCATCATCCTGCTGAGAAAAGACGCAGGTCTGAAGAGCAAAGGAAGAATCCTGACGCGAAGTCTTCCATCAGCAACAGGCAGTGATCATCCCTTTTATCACGGTGGTGGGTAAGCCGATCAGCGACGAGCAGCAAGTCGGCCACGTTGGCTGTGAAGTAGGGGAGGGAAAAACGGAGGATATAAGGGCGGAGAACTCGACCACGGCTGGGGAAAAGAGCCGGACAGAAGTCGGGGCCAGAGGCGCTGAGACTGGGGCAGCGTAAGGCACGGGAGCCGCGGTGAATGCAAACGCAGCCGGTGTAAAAGACCGGGCTGCAAGCGGGCTGGGAGACGCAACAGCGTCGAGAGAGAGGTCGACCGCGACCGGTGAAAAAGGCCGGGCAGCTACCGAGGCCGCGAAGCGCAGTGACCGGGTCAGCGTAAGGCGCGGGAGAAAATAAAAACAAAAACCGCGGAGAACTCAGCCGCAGCCGGGGGAAAGGACCGGACTGCAAGAGGGGCTGGGAGGCACGATTTGAAAACCGCTGGGGAGGGCGAACGCAGCAATACGGCAATCGCCATTACAGCCAGCGGGGGAGAAAGGCAAACGCGGGAAGCCGCCATTTTCGTAGGCGGGGGAAGAAGACAAGCGCGGGAAACCGCCATTTTGAAAAAAAAATAAAAGAAAAATTTCTTTTTGTTTCTCAAGAAGATTGCGAGGATGCCTAAGCATGGTAACATCAACGATTTCGATCCCGATGTTGAAGATTGGGCCACGTATGTAGAACGCATAGAGATATATTGTAAGGCAAATAAAATATCAGATGAAGATAAAGCACTAACCTTACTAAACTCAATGGGTGCGAAGACATACGGGCTATTGAAACATCTTCTATCACCAGCTAAACCGGCGGATCAGACTTTCGCTAAAATTGTTGCTGTCCTGAAAAATCATTTGAACCCCACACCGCTGATGTTAGCGGAATGATTTAAATTTTATGCGAGAACGCAACTGAAAGAGGAAAGCAACGCGGAGTATTTAGTTGAACTGCGTAAGCTAGCGAAATACTGTCAGTTTGGGGAAAGTCTGACAGAGGCACTGAGAGACAAATTCGTGTGTGGATTGTCGAAAGAAGGAACACAAAAGCGGCTGCTTGAAGAGAATGATCTTACACTTGATAAGGCTGTCACTATTGCAGCATTGCATGAAGCCGCAGCGAGAGGCACTGCGGAAATGCAGCTGAAGGCAGCGGTACTCAGCGTAGATCAAATGGCTTTGGGTACAATGAAATGTTATCGTTGTGGAAAGACAACACACGATCAGAACCAATGCTGGTTTAAAAACCAGGAATGTAGAAAATGTGGCAAGCTTGGTCACATAGCTAAAGTATGCCGGCCAGGAAAGAAGACCAGCAACAAAAAGTCACCGCAGGAAAAGTGCAGAAAGGTACATAAGGTGGCTGAGAAGAGTTCGGATGAACAGAATTCAGATTCAGACTCCAACAGCAAGGAACTGGGTAGTCTGAGAATTCACAATGTGAGTAAGGAAGCTGACCTACAAACTATCTGGGTCACACTGCAGATAGCAGGAGTCCAAGTGAAGATGGAATTGGACACCGGATCGGCGTTGACGGTCATGAATAAGCAAGATTACAAAAGGTTATTCACACATATTCCCCTACGGGATACGGAGATAGTATTGCAGACATACATGGGGCAAAGAGTATACCCCATCGGAAAGATAAAAGTCAAGGTGATACACAAGGGCAAAGAACACCAAGGAATGGACTTATATGTACTACCTGAGGGAGTTCCACCACTTCTGGGACGGGAGTGGATCAGGAAAATAAATATGGACTGGCACTCCCTAAAAGCAATGACGGTAGATTCCGGAAAAAAAAAATGTCAAACCTGAACGATTGTCCAGAATATTGGATGAGGCTAAAGAGGTGTTCCAACAGGGACTGGGAACACTAAGAGGAATTAAGGCAAAAATCAAGATTGCAGAACATGCAAACCCAACATTTTTCAAAGCCAGACCGGTACCTTATGCGATACGACCTGCTGTGGAAGCTGAGCTGGAAGGGCTAGAACGTTCAGGAGTACTGTCTAAGGTGGACTGGAGTGAGTGGGCCACGCCCATTGTTCCTGTCATGAAGCGTTCATCGAGTAACAAGCCAGGGGAACCGGGGAAGGTCCGCATCTGTGGAGACTTCAAGATCACAGTTAATCCGGTGCTTCACACGGTGCAATATCCGCTTCCGCGGATTGAGGATATCTTTGCTTCATTGTCTGGCGGGAAACACTTCACCAAGATAGACCTGGCGCAAGCGTACTTACAGATGGAAGTTGAGGAAGAGTCGCGCCAGTATCTCACAATCAACACGCACAGAGGCTTGTATCGATATAATAGATTGGTTTTTGGAGTGGCTTCGGCTCCAGCAATTTGGCAGAGGGCCATGGAGCAGGTATTACAGGGAATTCCAAACACTCAATGTTACTTGGACGATATCCTGATTACAGGAGATGACGATGAGGAACACCTTGCAAATTTGAAACTGGTGCTCACCAGATTGAAGGAATATGGACTTCGAGTTAATCGCCAGAAATGTGAGTTCTTTCAGAAACGGATCTCGTACTGTGGTCATGTCATTGACCAGGAGGGCTGCACAAGTCACCTGACAAGATCGAAGCTGTTGTGAAGGCTCCTGCTCCGAAAAATGTATCCCAGTTGAGGTCGTTCCTAGGGTTGATTAACTATTACCATAAGTTTCTGCCAAATCTATCCACGGTGCTGCACCCGCTGAATGCTCTTTTGCAGAAAGAAGTACCATGGAAGTGGAGCGAGGACTGTAAGAAGGCCTTTCGCAAAAGCAAGGCATTGATCACCTCAGAGGAAGTGTTGGCTCATTTCAACCCAACGCTACCTATTCGTTTAGCTTGTGATGCTTCTCCTTATGGTATTGGAGCAGTACTCTCACACAAGTTGCCAAATGGCTTGGAAAGGCCAGTCGCATTTGCATCCAGATCATTGACCTCCGCTGAGTGCAACTATGCTCA
This sequence comes from Somniosus microcephalus, assembly GCF_052327205.1. Classification (NCBI taxonomy): domain Eukaryota; kingdom Metazoa; phylum Chordata; class Chondrichthyes; order Squaliformes; family Somniosidae; genus Somniosus; species Somniosus microcephalus. The sequence continues at coordinate 130,225,344 of NC_140993.1, forward strand.
GATAGATAGAGAGGCTCTCAGCCTGGTGTGGGGAGTAAAGAAGTTTAATCATTACCTGCAGGGCCAGAAGTTTACACTGCTGACAGACCACCAGCCGTTGGTATCCATATTCAACCCTAAAAAGGGCGTTTCCATTATGACAGCGCAAAGGCTACAGAGGTGGTCCCTTTTCCTAGGGGCACACCAATATGACATAGAATACAAAGGATCAAAACAGCATGGGAATGCTGACGATTTATCGCGCCTACCGTTGCCAACGGTAGAAGAGGCGCCTACAGTGGACCCACTGGAGATGTTCCACTCAACCATAGTGGAATGTCTACCAGTAACAAATTCTACCATCGAAAAGGAAACGAGAAATGACCCGACTCTCTCACGAGTCTACGATTTAACAGTGAAGGGATGGCCAGCACATGGCGAACCACTGTTGCCAGCATTCTCGCAAAGAAGAGAGCAGCTGTCAGTGTGCCTGGAACTATTTGCACACGACTAGGACCGCTGATGTATACCGTGGACATTGGTGAAAGCATAATAAGGCGCCATGTTGACCAGATCATAGAGTCATCCGAAAAGGGACAACCTACTCCACAACTCTATACGCCTAATGATGAAGCAGAGATACCCATAGTATCTACCTCCGATCCGGTGATACTGGAATCAGATGAACCCGACACTGGCATTCAAGCCGAATCGACCTTGCCAAAAGAACCTACTACGCCACCGAAAACTACTACACCACCGAGGCGTTATCCGGACCAAGTCAGGAAGCCTCCAGAGAGACTGAATCTGTGAACTGTTTTTACATGAAGTTGTGTATATATGTTATTATGTTATGTTAATGGAGAATATATACTGTTAAGCTAAAAAGGGAGGATTGTGGTGTATGTAACCGTTCCACCTTTAAGAGAACTATTTTAAGAGTTGCACGACTTTATCTTGGCTGCTGTATACTGTAATACCGGTGGTGACCACACCGGTATATAAGTGCTGTGTAATGATTTATTGGGCAGTTCCGCCCTGACCTTCGACTAGTAAAGACCTGTTAAAATTTACTCTTGTGGTCTGTGTAGTAATTCTCACTATAACACACAGACTTAACAAACGGCACTCGTCGTTCAGTACGCTGACAGTTGCCCACAGAGTTTTCACGGGCTTTTGAGTGGAAACTTGCTTCATCAGCCATCTGATCCAGCTCGGCGCCCTCTACAGGGAATCTGTGGCATGTGTGAGCAAGCAAGCAACAGCGTGGCTGTTCAACCAATCAGATTGAAGAATCCTCACTGCCAGGGCGATTGTTTGGCAGCAATTATTGCTTATCACGCCGTTAAATTCACTTATACCTGAACGCACCAGCCCTAAATTTTTCTGCCATGTTTAGTGGGCAAGTACCACAACTTCACACCCTTACATGGATTTCAATGCCGAGTCTATCAGCGAGGTACTGCTACAGTGCAGCCTGTGGAGGAGCAGGGTAACTCAGACCACAACCTCTGGATTTCTGCATTTAACTATGCATGTGCATACTCTGGAAGTTGCTGTCCAATTTACTCTTTCATAATGGTGAATGCTGTTAGCCTCACCGTTGTTCACAATGCAAAATCCAGGCCATTATATCCACTTCCAAAATTATCCTACACCACTGCTGGTAGCTCCACAGCTCTGCATCTATACATCCCCCACATTACATAGAAACATAGAAGATAGGAGCAGGAGTAGGCCATTCGGCCTCTTGAGCCTGCTCCGCCATTCAATAAGATCATGGCTGATCATTCAAATTCAGTACCCTGTTCCTGCCTTCTCTCCATATCCCTTGATCCCTTTAGCCTTAAGAAATATATCCAACTCCTTCTTGAATATATTTAATGAATTGGCCTCTACTGCCTTCTTTGGTAGAGAATTCCACAGGTTCCCCACTCTCTGGGTGAAGAAATTCCTCCTCATCTCTGTCCTAAATGGCTTACCCCTTATCCTTAGACTGTAACCCCTGGTTCTGGACTCCCCGGCCATCGGGAACATCCTTCCTGCATCTAGTCTGTCTAGTCCTGTTAGAATTTTATAAGTTTCGATGAGATCCCCTCTCATTCTTCTAAACTCCAGCGAGTACAAGCCCAATCGACCCAATCTCTCCTCATGCGTCATTCCTGCCATCCCAGGTATCAGCCTGGTGAATCTTCGCTGCACTCCTTCCATGGCAAGAACATCCTTCCTCAGATAAGGTGACCAAAACTGCACACAATACTCAAGATGTGGTCTCACCAAGGCCCTGTACAACTGCAGTGACATCCTTGTTCCTGTACTCAAACCCTCTCGCTACGAAGGCCAACATACCATTTGCCTTCTTGACCGCCTGCTGCACCTGCATGCTTACCTTCAGCGACTGGTGCACAAGGACACCCAGGACTCGTTGCACTTCCCCTTCTCCCAATCTATTGCCATTCAGATAATAATCTGCCTTCCTGTTTTTGACACCAAAGTGGATAACCTCGCATTTATCCACGTTATATTGCATCTGCCACGCTTCTGCCCAATCACCCAACCTGTCCAAATCATACTGGAGTTTCTCGGCATCCTCCTTACAGCACACACATTCTCACAGTTCCAAACCCTGCAATTTTATGAAATTTTACAACTCAACAACCTCACAGTGCTCCAGCTGCAAGATCCATTTACCTTACGGCCTCACTGCCCACCTGAGAATTGAAGCTATAGAACTGATCTTAAACAGGGTGGAGATGATTTTCAAATGCCAATCGCCTGTTTGTTACATGAAAACGGGCAGCTGGCTGTTGAAAATCAGCCTCCATTGATGCAATTTCCAGATGGGCCTATGAATGGGTGAGCAACACAAAAACCTATTTCTGGCAGAAGCCTGCTTAAATATGAAATCTGGGTTTTACACAGCCTGTAAGGCCCCATTGACAATTTTTCAGGTGAAAGTTGGCTAATTTGAACAAGGTGTTGAGCGACCTAACCAGTGTGAGCACATACAGATTGCCGGTGGCACTTAAGTGAGGCTTGGACCGTAAAATCGTTCGGGCCTCCTGATGTCAGCTACGGGCGAGCAGCACGCTGCTCTGCTGACTTTCTGCCCATTTCAGGCAGAGGTCTAATATTGTCTTTAATATATTAATCTGCATTGAAAAGAAATAGCTGGATGATTTGCTTTAAAATCTCAACAAGGATGTGATCTTATCAGAATTGATGTTAAGTTCAGTGATGTACAAATAAAGCTCTACAAAGGCTGAATGTGATTTGGGCTCATATACAGTTAATATTTCAGATAAATCCTGCATTCAAATTCAGTAAGTTCTGTAACTTGCCTATGTCAACGTGATTTCCTCATTAAAGGGGAATTTCCAGGAGCCTGCCCATTTGTGTCTCTGTTAGCTGCTGTTGCTATGGTGTAACATTGACAATTAGTAAAAGAAATACAGGAAGAGCTCTGATTGGGTGCTGTGTTTGGCTTTTGTCTATTTCAGCTGTACCTAATTTCCTTACATTGTGACACATGTTCAGTCTGGAGATGGGGTGGGCATTTACTCCTAATAGCCAATGATGTCATCACAGATATTGAATCTGTGAACCAGCTAGTGGAAAGAATGATTGTATTTCAAATTATATTTTATGTGGAACTCAAAGCTGGAAGATATTCTGTCATACACAGTAGTTTCTATAATTTAAAAAAACACTAGCCAGCACAGGGTTGCTACGCCAATGCAACTGAAAGGACTGTTAACATTATGGCCTGGATTTTGCAGTCGGGGGCGTACCTAAGGAGTATGTCGTCGGCATCTGAGCAGAATGTGTACTTACTTGATGAGGACCCTCCTTTGTGAACTTGCTGGCAGATGCTGTGTACTAGAGGGCAGCGTAATGGCCAACGGATTCCAAGGACGCAGCGTGTGTGGAAGCGTACCTGGGATCACGTGGGCCGGTGCTCCAATCAGTAAACAGAAGCAACATGTATTTGGAGAATTGATCTTTGAAGCTTTATATTTGGAGAATTGATCTTTGAAGCTTTCTCAGGGAAAGAATAAAAGGAAATAAAAACAGGAAAAGAATAAATAAATCCAAGGAAAAGAGGAGGCAGGTTCTAGTAGTTAACGGCACTCGGGAGAATCAGGGTGAAATTCAGTTAAATTAACATCTGTTACATTCCCATTTCTTTTAAAGAAATACAAATTGAACAACATCCACTGTAAGTTATTCGATGATTCTGTGGGTAAGCCTATCAATTTGTGCTAATATTCTACATTTTCGCCGGGTGCTGGCCCAAATGAGATACTCAGGTTCTTCAACTTTATCTATTCCTGGATGTCATCTAATTGGAAGAAAAAGTTTTTGTTTTAATTCCAATACAGTAATAAAGCATCAGATGAAGTCTTTCTATTGACAGGTGTCCCCTTATGCTGTGCAAACAGGCCAAATGGACAGCTTGGCCGGCGGGTGGGAGGGAACTCCAGAGGCAGGAGGCTGCTGCCAGAGTTCCTGAGGGACAGTCCCCAGAAATCAGGAGGTCGGAGAGGCCCAGCAATCAGGAGAGGGGAGAGAAGTTGGGAATCAGGAGGGCTGGGAGGAGGTCGGCAATCTGGGATGGGGGGGAGGGGGCTGGGAGGAGGTCGGCAAAAGGCGGGGGGTGCAAGCTGGTGATCAAGACTGGGTGAGGCCGAAGGCATCCTTGAGAGGCCAAGGGGCGCACTCTTACTCCTGGCACACAAGGAGTGCTGAAAAAGATATTTACTTTGTGGAGCCGGCAGCTCCTGCCTCCCTTTCATGGCCAGGTTTACCGAAACCGAGAATCCCAAGCAGCAACAGACAATTCTAAGTCATGCTCGCAATTGCACTCTGGGAGCCCGATTTAAATATGTTAATTAAGTGACCCGCCTCCCCATAGCGGGACACTCAGACGTCTCAATATCTGTCGCGGCAAATAAGGCGGCGGGCATGTGCGCAGCCTGTTGAGATCACGCTTCCTGTATTTAAGTCTTTAACCTCCCCAGACCATCACCCGCCCGTCGTAGGGGTGGGTGTTAATATCAAGACCACTGATTCCACAATCCAATGCTTCCAGTGGGCATGGAATCACCCTAATGTGAATTGTAAACTCATTCAAAATATTCTCCCTAAAACCCCACTTCAAATTCAGAATATTACTTTGAGGGTCTTGGGTTATAGTTCATAATCGTACATTGAGTTCTATAGGAGTGGGTTTAGTTGTTGACAATTGCATCACCTGCCTCTGTGCTTACCTGAGGTGGCCAGAGTTGAAGTCTAAGATGTGCTAAAGTAGATTTTGTAAGAGAAGTTTGGAGCTCATCCCCACTGTCATTGTGAGTATCAGGCGGCTGGGTAGTTCCAACAAATAGCTGATAAAATTTATGGCATTAAAATGTTCCGTCCCAAAGCACAGGTTCTCTTGAATTCCAATGTGTGTGAGATGCAGTCTCTTATTGGGCTACTCTGTTCTAACAAATGCAGAATAAAAATCTATATATATAAAACGGTCCGTCTTTCCGTCTGTCTGTCTGTCCGGCTATACAATCAAAAGTTATAGAGCGTACCTACACATATGTTATATCAAAAGAAAGCTTATCATTAGGGGACTCTCATAGGTGTATTTACTTTTTGGTCAGACAAAAATTGTTCCAACAGTATACAAAAAAGGTTCAAAAAACGGCAACATTCCGCTCATTAGCGTTGAGTGACATGATGGTTGACCAATCGTACAGGTGATTAACCTGATGGTTGACCAATCGGTGCGTCACGGGGGGGAGGTTCATTGCGTGTGTGGGTGGGCCATCCTACAGGGAATAGCGTTGAGTGACATGATGGTTGACCAATCCTACAGTTGAGTGACCTGATGGTTGGCCAATCGCTGTGTCACATTGCGTGTGTGGGCGGGTCTAATCCTTCTGACCTGAGGTGAGTGGCCGCCATCTTGATTCCTAACTATTCGTTTCTTTTTTCCACTTTCTGCGTGTTTCTTTTGAAATATAGATTTGCAGCAAAAAAAAAATTGGTTTTAAAAGAAAAAAAAATCCTTTTCCAAAGGGGACTTGGGCTTCCCCCCCCCCCCCCTCGGCGGTGGATGAGCTGCCTGCAGGCCTCAGGCCTCGAAGCCTCGGCCTCTCCTCGCCAGCCACGCCCGAGCTAGGCACCGCCCGCCCCGCCCCGCGGTCATCGCCATCTTGGTAAAGGCTGGCGGCGCGGGACTGAGCCGAGTGTAGCCATCGCTGCCATCTTAGTAAAGGCGGGCGGGGCGGGAGTCAGCGTGCGCGTCAACGTCGGCCCGGAGTGCGACCTGAGCTAAGGTGAGTCCCGCCGGGCCTCACGCGCTAGGTCGCGCACCGGCCGGCTCTGAGGTGCTGATCCGCGGAGGGGGAGGGAGGGAGAGTCCGGCCAGGCCTCACGTGCTAGGTCGCGCACCGGCTGGCTCTGAGGCGCTGATCCGCAGAGGGGGAGGGAGAGGAGTGGAGGGAGAGGGAGAGGAGAGGGAGAGGAAGAGGAGAGGGAGAGGAGAGGAGAGGGGGAGGGAGGGAGAGAGCTAACGTGAGTCCGGCCGGGGCTCACGCGCTAGGCCGCGCACCGGCCGGCCCTGAGGCACTGATCCGCGGAGGTGGAGGGAGGGAGAGGAGAGAGGGAGGGAGAGGAGAGACAGGGAGGAAGAGACAGGGAGGGAGAGGAGAGAGGGAGGGAGAGGAGAGAGGGACGGAGAGGAGAGAGGGAGGGAGAGGAGAGGGGGAGGGCGAGGGGGGGAGGGAGAGAGGGAGGAGGGAGAGAGAGAGGGGGAGGGAGAGAGGGAGAGGGGGGGAGACGGGGGAGGGAGAGGAGGAGGGAGAGGGGGGAGTCAGGGGGAGGGAGAGGAGGAGGGAGAGGGGGGAGACAGGGGGTGGGAGTGGGGGAGGGAGAGGAGGAGAGGAGAGGGGAGGGAGGGTGAGGAGAGGGGCAGGGAGGGAGAGGAGAGAGGGAGGGAGAGGAGAGGGGGAGGGAGAGTGAGGAGAGGGGCAGGGAGGGAGAGGGGAGGGAGGGAAAGAGTGAGGGGGTGGGACAGGGAGGGAGAGCTCGCCTTCTTCCTTCCTTCCTTCCTTCGCAGGGGTCAATCGGGCCAGGTCTGAGGGGTACCTTCCCCCCCTCTCTCTCCAGGCTAATCCCGAACTCAATCCAGCAGTCTCTCTCTCTCTCTTCTCCCCCCGTCTCTCTCTTCTCCCCCCAGTCTCTCTCTTCTCCCCCAGTCTCTCTCTTCTCCCCCCAGTCTCTCTCTTCTGCCCCCAGTCTCTCTCTTCTCCCCCAGTCTCTCTCTTCTCCCCCCAGTCTCTCTCTCTCTCTCTCTCTTCCAACAACAACATGCCCTCAAAAAACCCTCAGCACCACCGGGCACTCCAGCTAGTAAGTAAATAAACCAGTTTACACTCAATCCACTTTTATTGTGTGCTGTTTCTATTTACAATTATGTTGTACTTTTACTCCTGTTTTCATTTACTTTAACTGACATTTATAATGATGAAAATATGTTTAAATATCAATCCTTTTTCTAAGGATAGGGAATGAATACTGAGTTCTGAACTTGATATGTACTTGCTGCCATATACCTGGGGAAGTTTGTTATTAGATTTCCGCCATTCACGTAAACAGTAACTAGAATCATAAAATGATACAGCGCAGAAGGAGGCCATTTGGCCCATCGTGCCTGTGCTGGCTCTTTGGTAGGTCTATCCAATTAATCCCATTCCCTTGCTCTTTCTCCACAGTCCTGTAATTGTTTTCATTCAAGTAATTACCCAATTCTCTTTTGAATGTTGCTATTGAATCTGCTTCCACCACACTTTCAGGCTATGAAAATTTGTGCAAATCAATTAAACGTGACTTGCATTGTTAAATGAAAATCTTGCAAATACAAAACTATTTATTTAAATAGCTTTTACACAAAAGTATGCAAATATGGCATCATGCATGTTCATAGAGTACATGGAGCTTTAAATATTTGAGGGGAAAAATTTGGTTGCTTTGTGCCTCCCAAGAGGGCGCTAACGGGGTGCAAAGCAACTAGCGCCTGGGCGTGGCACCGCCAACGCCAACACCGCCACAAAATTCAGCGGGAGGTTAGCGGTGGCGGTAACTGTTAGCGCCCTGCGGCACTGCACCGCCGGCGATGACGTCATCGCCGTGCATAGCGTCCCGCTCGTGCCCTGGCCGCGATCTTCAGTAGCGCCCCCGACTTACCGCCGGACGCTATGTCCGAAGGGGTCAGGGGGGCCTACCTGAGGCTAGGGTGGCGCTATTTAAAGGCGAGGTGCCAGGCGGCCATTTTTGTTGCTGGCCGCCTGCCAGCACCTGCCTTCGCTGCCGTCCCCAGCCTCCTGATCCGCCCCCCTACGGAGTGCTGGCTGCACTCCATGAGCTTAGCACTTCTCTTGAGTGCCTGGCTCTTTTGCCGGCACTCCCGATCCCCGGTGGCCCAGCTGGGCCCCTGGACGCACTGCGCAAGGCCCCTCCCCCATAAGAAGGGGAGGAAGGCCTGCAATACCGCGGCGCGTAGCACCGTGATATTCCCTCGCAGTGCCCCAAGAGGGAGGCGGGGTGCTTCCAGTAGCGCCCCGCTTCCCTCTTGGGGCGCTACCACTCAATTTCGGTGGCGGGGGCACTAATTTTTCTGGGGCGCTAAAAGTAGCACCCCAGCGAAGTTAGCGCCCCAAAGGGGGCGCAACTCAATTTCTCTCCCTTGGTATTTAAATCTGAATTTATTAATGCAACTACAAAGTTGGGCAAAAATCAGCCTTCCTAATCACATTACTGATTTATAGTGTTCAATACTAGACCCAGCTATTGATTTCTGTACCTAACTCTGGCTCCATCTAAAGAATCCAAAGACATGCTGATCTCAAAAATGTATTGATCAGAACTCCCTGTCGCCAGCTCAGTGTACAATTGACATGCTGTGCATGAAGTCACTATTGTATATTAAAGCAGACTTCTCCCGAGGTGAAAGGTTAAATGCTAAGCAGTAGAGAATTCAGAAATATTGCTATGATTAGGTCTGTGGAGCCACCAGAGGTCACGGCCACTGGTAGCGAGTTGCTTTCAAAGAGTGACAATATGGTTCACCAGCCGTCTTTCTTTTCAACAAATCTGGGTTCTATCTTGTTCCACTAGACCAGCTTCAACTCTAATGGCAAATATTTACTAGTCCCAGGACTGGGTGAGTGGATTACTACTTTTGATGTATTCACGCCTTAGAAGCATCCTGGACCTGTGACTGACCTGCTTATGTTTGCAATGTATGTTTATACAACCCACCTGGATTTGAGGGTACTTGCTAGAAAATCAGAAACTTAATTCAGTTCCAAGTGGATACAATGCCGTTTTGAGTGTCATAGCGAGGTACAGCATTGTGAAGTTCAGCGAGGCACCCTGATCACATGAAAATGCATCAGAAGGTTATGAAGCCCAATCCCATCAAAGTGGGCCGGAAAGCAGTCCAAGTACTACAAGAGAAATGACAATGTATACCCCATCCACTGAGAAATTGTTGCTTGAACTTTGACTAGAGGAATGATTCCTAAAAGGAGTATAGAAGAAAATAACTCACATCTGCTTATTTGGTAGTGGAACATTCTAGACCTGCCTGAACTAATTTTACCCTATTTATGCCAGTACGAAACTTGCATTGAGTATAAGTGAGATCTGAAAACATTCTAGCTCCGATATTTCAAAGCCCCACAGGGCTCATAGGCAGCAAGTCATATAAACAGGTACTTAACTTCAGTTTACTGATTCGCAGGGCACCTGATTTTCTGACTGGCGATTTGGGGACAAATAATGAGGCCCACGGTGCAAGCCTTGCCCATAAAAAGTAGGCATGAGGAGCCCCAGTAGCTGGTGTGCTCAGTAGGCCTGTAAATGGCAGAAGGAGAATTCTGTTTCAGGTAAAACAAATTGCACTTTACCTCATGCTATAATTTGCTTCTGTTGATTTTGTTGGATAGTCCTTGATACTTACATTTTTGTGCATTTTTTCCCCTGCCAATACTTTTTCATTGTTATTGGTTGTTTCTGGCATTTAAATTGTATCATATAAAATGCTGAGGATGGATGTCCCTTTGAGAAATCGCTACCTAATTGAGATGCAGATGAGGAGTTTCTCAAGGGTCAACAAATGCAACTGCAATGACCATTTTGGCCACATTTATCAATATCGCAGGCCCTGTGTTTATCGACCCCTCCACATGTATCTGGACATGTCAGAGGACATCTGTCTTTGTTGCCTCTGATTCACTGGGCAGGTTGCCACAGAGTTGTGCATCTGCTGTACAATGACCTGTACACAAATCAAGATCAGGGAGGGTTCTTCTTGAAGTGAAGGTTGCCATAGCATGAAGATTTCCTTCCACTGAATTCATCCAAACCCCATATCAGGCCATCTGCACAGTGCACACATGTATTGAGCAAGTGACAGGCACTATGTTGGCAAGAGGAAATACCTCCATCACTTTTTCCTTAGAAAAAAGGGGACAGCTTGACAGGATACACAGCCTTCATCGTGTGACAGGGTTCCCTTGAATGCAAACTGCCACACATAGTATCCATGTAAGCATAGGAGTTCTTCATATCAACCCAATGGTGTTCATGAACTGAAAAGTTTCACACTCAACTAATGTTCAAGTATTGATTACAGAAACATTATGCATGTCAGTGGCCATTATCCAGGAAGTAGCCTCAATGCTTTTATTTTATGGCAACCTATGGAGCCTATGTTGTCTGAAGGAGAAGAAACACTGGATAGATGGTTCTTACATTTCCTATATTACATCAGTGACTACACTTCAAAAGTACTTCATTGGCCGTAAAGCGCTTTGGGACGTCCTGAGGTCATGAAAGACGTTATATAAATGCAAGTCGTTCTATTTTTTCTTTTCTTAGGAGATTATGGTTGCTGAGCCACTGAGAACTTTCTAATAGCGGAGGAGAATCTCAGCCTGGGCATCATTGGCTGTTCCTCCTCCTCCTCCAAATGAAATTTGCCATGCCGCTTAGTCACAGTGAAAAAGAGTGTGCAAAAGGGCAATGGTTGTACAGAAAACTTGAAATGGTACCTTCTGGAGGGTATGGCATTTCCCAACTTAGGTTAGTGTCATGATTTATGGGCTCCACAACAAATGTACACAAAAGCAAGGAACACACATGGACCTTTGTCTTGCTCCTCATACAGTCAAACCTATTCTTTGTCTGCAGCCAGATACAAGGGACCTGGGTGACTACATTAGCTCAGTCGGCAAACTCCCTCCATGCAACAGGCATCTGTGCTTGTATATTGCAGTGTAATCTTCAGTCCCGAATAGGACCATCTTCCTTTGGTGCACATCCTGCAGAAGGACCACTAAATCTTCAGCATCAAAGGGAGCAATGTAGTTTACATGTCTCCGCTGTGCCATTGTGAGCAATTAGTGCACACTTCTGCCACTACTACAACTTTCTCTTTTATAGTGAGCTTAAACCCTTTAAGAGCTGTTGTTTGGCTGAATTTTATTCTCCCTAGCCAAGTATGTTATAGGCCAAGCTCTTAGACGATTTCTTCTTGTGCCAGTAACCTTTCCAAATTAGGGAGAATGATTCTCAAAATTCAGTGTGGCCCACCCCATGCAATGGCTTCTGACTCCAATTTTGGGTTAATTCCCAAATTTTGCTCAATTTGGATCATTGTATTTGGCTTGCCTTTTAAAACATTGCACCTTGTAAACCAGTAACTACTGCTACAAGTGCAGGTTTGTTGACACCAGTTAAGGACAGGATCAGATTCTGCAGTGATGCCCCCCAATATCGAGTAGCCTGCCAATATTACATGCTAAATAACAACAGAAAATGCTGGAAAAACTCAGCAGGTCAGGCAACATCCGTGGAGAGAAATTTTAATATTACATGCTAAATAGGCACTTGGGGGAGGTACCAACAGCTGCCAGCTCCCAAGGAATCCTCATAAGGCAGTAGTAGTATGGGAAGAAAATTGAAAACATATAGCAGTATTTATCAATAGAGAAACAACACCAAAAACAACTTACATTTGTATAGCATCTTTAATGTGGGAAAATGTTCCGAGGTGCTTCCAGAGGCATAAGGAAAAAATGAATGCCGACCAAAGAAGCAGATATTAGGTGGGGTGATCAAAATTGAAGAGCTGGGCTCTAAACAGGATGTTCTTCGATATTGTTTATGTGATCTATGTTTGCCAAGTGATTGCCACCTCTGGTTGCACTGACAGCAACTATAAATGCTTTTAAAACTATACTGTTCACATTTCAATTTTTTTTTAAACCTAACATTATGGTCCTTTTTTCTTGCTGGTTCAGTAGGGTAGGGGATCTAACCCAGGTGACCAAGTGATGGGTTATGTGCTTGTAGTCCTTGGCACTGTTAGTGGACGGATTTGTTTAGGTTAGGCCTGTCTGCGTCTGATCCCCGATGGTGTTGGGATGAGTCTGCACCCATTTGTCCAGTATCTTGCTTGCTGCCGAGATTTGGATTGGATTTTTTCACATAGCTGTCTTAAGAATATCTTATCTGACCTCCCTCCTGCATCATACACTACACAGTCAACGTCTCTTAGCTTTTAAATATGGAAGGAAGATTCAATGTAGGAATACGAACCTGCCTCTATGCACATCATCATAAAATTACATTAGAAGACTAAAGAAAACATTGTTTAATTTTAGTGAACAGGCACTTTACCTATATGGCAAACAATCAATGATACAGCTCAACCTGTCGTTTTAATGATGAGAGCCTGGTGACTGATGTCATGTAATGTAAACAGGACAGGGCAGTGAGGGGAAATAAACCACTGTGAGTAAACCAGCACTCCTCCCAGAACCAAGTGAGCCGCAGAGGGCAGGTCCGAGCCCAGGACGGGTTTCCTGGTGCCGATGTCAATGAGGTATCAGTGCACTACAGCAAGGTCACTTTGAGGACACAATGTGGAAAGCCTCTGAGTCATTTTCAAGTCACTGAAGAAAGACAATAGAATGGAAGCTCGAGGCCTTAGCGTTGTTTTAGTAGTGTCTGCCTCTCTGTTAAATAAACTGCAGTTGAACACTTTGCGATGACAAACCAAACTCAGCCAACCTAATCAATCCACTTACTGAATCTAATCAGGAAGTTAGCTCCCAAGTTCAAACTTGGTAAAGGAAAGGAACTTTAAATCAAAGTATTAACGTGAGTAGAAAAATAAAGTTTATTTTAAGTGCTGTTCTGTAATGTCAGGGTGACCATATTTTCTAAACCAAATCCGGGGACACACAAGGTGGGAGCACAACAAAGTAACCAGGATGGAAAATGTAGGATGTGCAGTGTAGCGAGGCAATCATTTTAGCAGCCAATATTTTAACAGTTGCACATATATACTACAAATGCAAAACACATGTGCATATAATTACTTTCACACTATTGAAACACATTCAGACACTGTTTATAAATAATACAATAACACTGTTCAGGTAATTCAGTTTTTCGTATCCACTGTCTATACGGCCTATTCAGAAAATCTCTTTCTTCACATCACTGCCCAAGTCATTTATTTTTCACTGATTTTTTAATGATTGGTATGCTATCTCTGTGTTTCAAGAACAGATTAGTGGGGAGGCGGATCACCCTGGTACAGCGAGGGAAGTGAGCCACCCTGGCACAAACAGGTTTGTGGGGAGGGGATTACCCTGGTACAGTGAGGGAAGTGAGCCACTCTGGCACAAACAGATTAGTGGGGAGGCGGATCACCCTGGCACAGTGAGGGAAGTGAGTCACCCTGGCACAAACAGATTAGTGGGGAGGCGGATCACCCTGGCACAGTGAGGGAAGTGAGCCACCCTGGCACAAACAGATTAGTGGGGAGGCGGATCACCCTGGCACAGTGAGGGAAGTGAGTCACCCTGGCACAAACAGGTTTGTGGGGAGGGGATTACTCTGGTACAGTGAGGGAAGTGAGCCACCCTGGCACAAACAGGTTTGTGGGGAGGGGGATCACCCTGGCACAGTGAGGGAAGTGAGTCACCCTGGCACAAACAGGTTTGTGGGGAGGGGATTACCCTGGTACAGTGAGGGAAGTGAGCCACCCTGGCACAAACAGATTAGTGGGGAGGCGGATCACCCTGGCACAGTGAGGGAAGTGAGTCACCCTGGCACAAACAGGTTTGTGGGGAGGGGAACACCCTGGTACAGTGAGGGAAGTGAGCCACCCTGGCACAAACAGATTAGTGGGGAGGGGAACACCCTGGTACAGTGAGGGAAGCAGGCCACCCTGGCACAAACAGATTAGTAGGGAGGTGGTTCACCCTGGCATAGTGAGGAAAAGGGGCCCTCAAGTGTCAGCTGTGGCTCAGTTGGTAGCACCCTCGCCTCTGTGTCAGAAGGTTGTGGGTTTGAGTCCCACTCCAGAGACTTGAGCACAAAATCTAGGCTGACACTCTAGTGCAGTACTGAGGGCGTGCTACACTGTCAGAGGCGCCTTCTTTAGGATGAGACATTGGCCCAGAAATTCGGGTCCCAACGCGTGAGTACGGACGGAGTACCCACACGTGGACCCGATGGAATTGCCGGTTTCTTGCATGCACAGCGCATGCGCGGGAAAACGGCACTTCCGGTCCCCTGAACGAAGGGGTTAAGAGGTGAAACGCGTGCGATGTATGAGGCAGCGCGTGCGCGTTGAACTTCCGGTTTTTTGACAGGTTTGCCCGTGCGTGAAGGCCTGCACTTTTTGCACATTTAAAAACCAGACGTAAGTACTTAGATTTAAATGGTAAGTGGTCTATTAATTGAAGTTAGAATTTTTTTTCCACAGGTTTATTATTTTTAAAGACTTTACAGTAAGGTAAGTGTATTTTTAGACCCAATTTTTAAAAAAATTATTTTTTTCAAAAATTTGATTAATTATTTAAATTAGTTTTTTACAGTTATTAATAGTTCATTTAATTAGTGGGATTTTTTTTAACTTTTATTTGAAGTTTAAGTACTGTTTTGGGCGCCAGGAGTTTTCATGAGTTTGACAGTTCTTACTATCAAACTCATGAATGAACTTTTGCAACCTCCGATTGGTTGCCCAGTGCTCACGTGATCCCAGCCGGCTCATCGCACTAACTACGCTGCTGGATCACGCAAGCACAGCGCGCCGGGAGCTGCAGCGGGCCACAGACGTCAACGGCCGGCGCGCTAGGTAAGTGCAGGTCAGGGGCTTGCACCCGCGGGAAGCCCCCGACCTGAATTTCTGGGCCATTAAACCAAAGCCCTGTCAGCCCTCTCAGATAACTCCCCTCTCTATATCGAAGAAGAGCAGGGGAGTTATTCCCAGTGTCCTTGCCGAAATTTATCCCTCAAACAACATCACAAACAGATTATCTGGTCATTGTCACATTGCTGATTGTGGGAGCTTGCTGTGTGCAGATTGGCTGCCGTGTTTCCTACATTACAACAGTGACTACACTTCAAAAAGTACTTAATTGGCTGTAAAGAGCTTTGGGATGCCTGGTGGTCATGAAAGCTGCTATATAAATTGTGGTGAAATAAGTCTTATAAGTATATACCTTATTCTACCTGTGTATAGTTTCCTATTGTAATCTATTGTAACCCTGCTGTTTTCTTGGTTGGCCAGGAATGCTGATGTACTGTATACCACACTGCTGTGCCATTGATTGTCCTGATCTGTTACTTCGCCCCTGGCTCCGCCTCCTAGTTCACTTCTGAGAAGCTGGTCAGAAGGCTAACATGTGTGTTCTGTTCTGTCCAGTTCTAAGTTATTAAAAGCCAACTGTTTGAGTTATAACTACCAGTCTCTGTAGCTATTTAAGGTATATCAATTTTAATAGCTTATTACTTCCAGGGATGGACAGACTCCTGAAGCCGGAGCGTCTAGACAGTGATCCACATTCGGCGGACGCATCGAAGAAATTCACACATTGGCTCCGGTGTTTTCGAACATTTCATTGCATCGCTCAATGATGGGGCCAACAAACTGGGCCTACTGACTAACCTAGTAAGTCATCGGACTTACTCGCTAATCGAGGATGCTTCTACATACGAGGATGCTCTCGCGACTCTCAAGGCCCAATACCTGAAGCCTGTTAACGAGGTGTATGCCAGGCATCTCTTGGCTACCCGCAGGCAACTACCGGAGGAATCGCTGGATGATTTTCTACAGAATCTAAAGGCCCTGGCGAAGGACTGCAACTATAAGGCCGTGACGGTCATTTTGTACCAGGAAGAAGCGGTTCGCGATTCGTTTATATCGGGCCTTCAATCGAATTACATTAGGCAGAGGTTGCTTGAAAGGGACACTCTGGATCTAAAGACGACCGTGGCTACAGCTCGATCGCTGGATGTGGCGCAGAAGAACTCCGAGACCTATGCGTCAGGCCATGCGGCCCTCTCAGCCTCGTGCGCGCCGAGTGAGGAGGCGCCATCCTCTCCGCCTGGGCCTCGGACCAGCCCTACACCACAGGACTCTCCACCCAGCCCCACCACTGCAGCGATGTCCCACGGACCAAGATGCTACTTCTGCGGCCAGCTCAAGCACCCCAGACACCGATGTCCTGCGAGAGACACCACATGTTTCAAGTGCAAGAAACGGGGACATTTCAGCAAGGTATGTAAGGGGAATCCCGTACCTGATACAGTCTCCGCGGCCCTACACGTGGTCCCAGAATTTAATACCGTCTCAGCAGCCGCCTACGGATCTACGATAGCCTCAGTCACGGTTGACCAGTCCAGACCGCATCCACTATCAAAGTCTATGATGGACGTTAAGGTAAACGGACACCCGATGAAGTGTTTAATCGATTGCGGGAGTACCGAGAGTTTTATTCACCCTAGCCTCATCAAACCGTACTCACTAAAGGTGTACCCTACCCGGAGCAAAATCGCGATGGCATCTAAATCCCTCACTTCGGAGGTAATCGGTTTCTGTAAAGTAACACTGACTGTTAAGGGCACAGAGTATAAAGATTTTAAACTCCTTGTGTTGCCGCAGCTCTGCGTGAAACTAATTCTAGGCCTAGATTTCCAGTGCCACCACGAGAGCGCCACACTTGCATATGGCGGATCCCAGCCCCCGCTCACAGTTTGCGGCCTCTCCACTTTAAAGATAAGCCCGCCATCCCTGTTTGCGAACCTCGCCCCAAACTGTAGACCTATCGCGACCAAAAGTCGACAGTACAGTTCGGAAGATAAAAAATTTACAAAAGAAGAAGTAGGAAGGCTACAGCTGGAGGGTATCATCGAAAATAGTAATAGCCCGTGGCGTGCTCAGGTAGTGGTGGTTAAAACTAACGAAAAGAAACGGCTCGTGGTCGACTACAGCCAGACCATCAACATATATACGCAACTAGACGCTTATCCCTTGCCTCGCATCTCCAAGATGGTGAACCAGATTGCCCAGTATCGTGTGTTTTCCACTATTGACTTAAAGTCTGCCTATCACCAGCTCCCCATAAAAGTAGATGACCGTCCTTATACGGCTTTTGAAGCAAATGGGCGCCGGTACCAATTCCTTAGGGTACCCTTCGGGGTCACGAATGGAGTTTCCATTTTCCAACGGGAAATGGACCGTATGGTAGATGAGAATGCGTTGGAGGCAACATTTCCGTACCTGGACAATGTTACTATCTGTGGACGCGACCAACAGGAGCATGACCGGAATCTCGCTAAATTTCTAGAGACTACCCAAAAGCTAAACCTGACCTATAACGAGCACAAATGTACTTTCAACACTACTCGTCTGTGTATTCTCGGCTGTGTGGTAGAGAATGGGGTAATCGGGCCAGACCCTGAACGATTACGCCCGCTTAAAGAACTACCACTGCCACATAACCCTAAGGCCTTAAGAAGGTGTCTGGGATTCTTCTCTTATTATGCTCAGTGGGTGGCTAACTATTCGGACAAAGCCCGAGCCCTTATCAAGTCGACGTCCTTCCCTCTATCAGTAGAAGCGCAGGAGGCATTCACCAACATCAAACGGGACATTGAAAAGGCCGTGGTATGTGCTGTAGATGAGAGGATACCCTTCCAGGTAGAGAGCGATGCTTCTGATTTCGCGTTGGCTGCAACCCTCAACCAGGCCGGGAGACCGGTAGCCTTCTTTTCCCGTACACTACAGGGTCCTGAAGTCAGGCATTCTTCCGTTGAGAAGGAAGCACAAGCAATTATCGAGGCGGTCAGACATTGGAGACATTATCTCGCCGGCAAACGCTTCACACTCCTCACTGACCAGCGGTGTGTGGCCTTCATGCTTAGCACGAAGCAGAGAGGCAAGATAAAAAATGACAAGATCCTAAGATGGCGGATAGAACTGTCCACTTACGACTACGATATTATGTACAGGCCAGGAGCACTCAATGAGCCACCCGATGCCCTATCTCGAGGGGTATGTGCCAGCCTTAGTACTGACAAGCTCCAAAGTCTCCACGACGCACTCTGCCACCCAGGAATCACCCGATTGAATCACTTTGTCAAGTCTCGCAACTTACCCTACTCCATTGAGGAGGTCCGAACGATGACCAGAGCCTGCCACGTTTGTGCGGAATGCAAACCCCGCTTCTACAGGCCCGAACAAGCTCACCTCATCAAGGCAACTCGGCCATTCGAGCGCCTAAGCCTTGATTTCAAAGGTCCTCTCCCATCGGTTGATCGTAATGTCTATTTCCTCAACGTTATAGACGAATACTCTCGTTTCCCCTTTGCCATTCCCTGCCCGGACATGACCAGTGCTACGGTAATCAAAAGCCTCTGCAACTTATTCTGTCTGTTCGGTATGCCCAACTATATCCATAGCAACAGAGGGACGTCGTTTGTGAGTGATGAGTTACGTCGGTTCTTACTATCAAAAGGGATTGCTACTAGTAGAACCACTAGCTACAACCCCCGGGGCAATGGGCAGGTTGAGAGGGAGAATGCGACAGTGTGGAAGGCAGTCATTCTGTCTTTAAAATCGAAAGGCCTACCGACCTCTCGCTGGCAGGAAGTTCTTCCCGATGTACTGCATTCCATAAGGTCTCTGCTGTGCACCGCAACAAATGCTACTCCTCATGAGAGGATGTTCGGTTTCCCCAGGAAATCTTCGTCAGGTATTTCACTACCCGGGTGGTTGATGTCCCCAGGCACTGTACTGCTACGAAAACATGTGAGAGGTCATAAGACTGATCCCCTAGTGGAGGAAGTACAGCTCCTCCATGCCAATCCTCAGTACGCATATATTCAATACCCTGATGGACGTGAGGATACTGTTTCAATAAAGGACCTGGCTCCAGCAGGAGAAGAGAGAGAGAGCGATGCTGCTAGCGAAGATGCGGGTGTGGAGCACCGTGATGCACCGCCTGTGGGGGTGGGATGCCCGGAGGTACAAGACGTACAAAACGTCGTTTTGGAAAACCCAGCAGACGCCGGGACGGCAGAGGAACCTGAGCAAGTCCCCCAAGAGGCTCCTCGGCTGACGCTACGTCGCTCACTACGAACTGTAAAACCCCCGGTCAGACTTAACTTATAGGAGGGGTGAATGTGGTGAAATAAGTCTTATAAGTATATACCTTATTCTACCTGTGTATAGTTTCCTATTGTAATCTATTGTAACCCTGCTGTTTTCTTGGTTGGCCAGGAATGCTGATGTACTGTATACCACTCTGCTGTGCCATTGATTGTCCTGATCTGTTACTTCGCCCCTGGCTCCGCCTCCTAGTTCACTTTTGAGAAGCTGGTCAGAAGGCTAACATGTGTGTTCTGTTCTGTCCAGTTCTAAGCTATTAAAAGCCAACTGTTTGAGTTATAACTACCAGTCTCTGTAGCTATTCAAGGTATATCATAAATGCAAGTATCTCTTTTTTTTTCTGTCACAAACAGACTGGGGAAGAGAGGGGTTGCCCCAGCACAGAGACAGTTGAGGGCAGGGGTTACCATGCTGCTTGCCTATGGCATTATTATAATGGAAATGGCGAGCAGCAGTTCTGCTATCCTCAGGCACAAAGACAGTCCCTTTTCTATACACATACACACAGAGAGCCATGTTTAGCCTCAGATTGGCTCTGTTCTCATAGGACTGAGTGAGACTGAGGTACCAAGCCCCGTCTGCCAAGTTACAGAGGCAGACACTAAAACCCTTCCACTCCGCACATTAATGCACCCTCAGTGTTACCTGACCCCAGGCTCCAGACAACACCACTATCACACCTCCAGTGCAAACAGAGCCACCCAATTGGCCAGCACTCACCCTCCACTCTGCCTTTCATTGGTCCAAACTGAAGCCAATTCGGTCAAAGCCAAACTGTCATCAAAAACCGTGATCTGCCCTTTCATTGGTCTGTTGCTGCCAATAATCTGTCAGTCAACAGTGAGCCCTGTTGATTGGTCCATCTCTGAGCCCCTGAGTGTAGGCATGGATTTACGTGAACTACAATTAAGCTGAATGGCGCTCATTCAAATAAAATGGCAGCTTGTGTATTCGGGGACGAGTTTTGTTAACCGAGGACTCTTCTGGGGACATTGTTTGTAAGGGGACACAGAAACTCATCCGAGGACTGTCCCTTGAAAACGGGGTCATATGGTCACTCTAGGTTAGAGAGGGACTCGGTTGAAGATTCAATGACACTTTATATATACGTTCTATTTTTAGGGCTATAATTTCTTCGACAGCACCTCCCAAACCCATGACCTTTACCACCGAGAAGGACAAAGACAGCAGGCATATGGGTACACCATCACCTCCAAGTTCCACTCTAAGTCACATACCATCCTGACTTGGAAATATATTGCCGTTCCTTCATCGTTGCTGGGTCAAAATCCTGGAACTCCCTCCCCTATGGGAGTACCTTCACCACATGGACTGCAGCAGTTCAAGAAGGCAGCTCACCACCACTTTCGCAAAGGCAATTAGGGATGGGCAATAAATGCTGGCCCTGCCAGTGACGCCCACATCCCAGGAACAAATAAAATACATTTATATATGATATTTTGACCCATATAAATTATGATGAGTATATTTCCCTTTGGAGATGCTGTAATTTTAAATCATAGCAATTGTGATGGGTCAATATAAGAATTATTTAGGAGATAGAATAGAAATGCAAAGAATAAAAAAAAGATTTGTATTTGGAGAGCACCTTGTCACATTTCAAAGCATGCAGTAGGAATAACAGTGAGGCTATCTGCATTCACCATTAATATGGAGTAAATCGGACAGCGACTTCCAGCATCCGCACATGCGCAGTTAAACGTGGACATCAGGAAGTTGCTGGCTAATTTGCCCTGCTCCTCCACAAGCTTCACTATACCGGTACCTCGCCGAGAGACGTGGCATTAAAACAAATGAAGGGTGTGAAGTTGCGGTCCTTACCCACTAGATACCCCCTAAACATGCCAGAAAATGTTAGGGCTTGTCCATTCAAGCGTAAGTGAATTTTTAATGGCGTGATCAGTCTTAATTACTACCAAACAACCTCTCCAGCACGGAAAATTTACTTCTCGAAGTGTGGAGTCTCATTCCTTCAAATTTTAATTATTGTTGGAAATTTTTAAAAAATGAAAAATTAAAACAATTCTTTTTACTATTTCTTTCTGTCTCTTTTATTTCTCTCTCTCTTAATCCCATCTTTCTTTCCTTCTCTTTATTTTGCTTTCTGTATATGATTTTACATTGAATTAAATATTCTAACTTACACTTTCTGATTTAGACTCTGCGGGTGTTATTTTGGGGGAAAGGATGAAAACAGGCACTAAGTGGGTGAACATAAGAACATAAGAAATAGGAGCAGGATCTTCCCTGCACCTATCCTGTCAAGTCCTGTAAGATTTTTGTATGTTTCAATGCGATCATAGTCCTAGTCTACTCAATCTCTCCTCATATGACAATCATCCCATCCCAGGAACCAGTCTAGTGAACCTTCGCTGCACTCCCTCTATGGCAAGTATATCCAGTGTCAGCTGTGGCTCAGTTGGTAGTACACTCACCTCTGAGTCAGAAGGTTGTGGGTTCATTCCAGGGATCGGAGCACATAAAGCTAGGCTGACACTCCAGTGCAGTGCTGAGGGAGTGCTGCACTGTCAGAGGTGCTGTCTTTCAGATGAGACGTTAAACTGAGGCCCTGTCTGCTTTCTCAGGTGGACGTAAAAGATCCCATGGCCACTATTTCGAAGAACAGCAGGGGAGTTATCTCCGGTGTCCTGGCCAATATATATCCCTCAACCAACATAACAAAAACAGATTATCTGGTCATTATCGCATTGTTGTTTGTGGGAGCTTGCTGTGCGCAAACTGGCTGCCGCATTTCCCACATTACAACAGTGACTACACTTCAAAAATACTTAATTGGCTGTAAAGCGCTTTGAGACGTCCGGTGGTCGTGAAAGGCGCTATATAAATGCAAGTCTTTCTTTCTTCCTTAGGTAAGGAGACCAAACTGTACACAATACTCCAGGTGTGGTCTCACCAAGGCCCTATATAACTACAGTAAGACGTCTTTACTCTTATACTCAAATCCTCTTATAATAAAGGCCAACATACCATTTGCTTTCTTAATTGCTTGCTGTACCTGCATGTTAACTTTCAGTGATTCGTGTACAAGGACACCCAGGTCCCTCTGAAAACCAACATTTCCCAATCTCTCTCCATTTAAAAAATACTCTGCTTTTCTATTCTTCCTACCAAAGTGGATAATTTCACATTTCTCCACATTATATTCCATTTGCAATGTTCTTGGCTACTCACTTAACTTGTCTATATCCCCTTGAAGCCTCCTTGCATCCTGCTCACAACTTTCATTCCCACCCAGCTTTGCATCATCGGCAAACTTGGATATATTACGATAGTTGTTATTTTGGATATATTACATTTGGTCCCCTCGTCCAAATCATTGATGTAAATTGTGAATAGTTGAGGCCCAAGCACTGATCCTTGTGGTAACCCACTAGTTACAGCCTGCCAACCCGAAAATGACCCGTTTATTCCTACTCTCTGTTTTCTGTCCGTTAACCAATCCTCTGTCCATGTGAGTATATTACCCCCAACCCCATGAGCCCTAATTTTGTTTAATAACCTCTTGTGTGGCACCTTATCAAATGCCTTCTGAAAATCCAAATACACCACATCCACTGGTTCCCCTTTATCTATTCTGCTAGTTACAACCTCAAAAAACTCTAACAGATTTGTCAGACATGATTTCCCTTTCATAAATCCATGTTGACTCTGCCCAATCCTATTATTATTTTCTAAGTGCCCTGTTACCACGTCCTTAATAATAGATTCTAGCATTTTCCCTACTATTGATGACAGGCTAACTGCTTTGTAGTTCCCCGTTTTCTCTCTCCCTCCTTTCTTAAATAGCGCTGTGCTAATAAGACATGCCGATTTGAATGTCTGGATTTAGCCCACAATTTTGGATCTAATTGATGATTACTATGATTTAAACGTGCCCGGAGGCGCTAAAACAGACACCTGCAGGTTTAGCACTCTAGCGATGTGTAGAAGCAATTTTCATGGAGCGCTTTATGTATCCTCCACGCACCCACTTCCACTGAAGGTGTGGGGTGCGCTGGCTGACACACAACGGAATGTTTCAGGCTGGTTCAGGGACCGAGGGAGAGAGTGCACAGCTTCTCGGAAGTGGCACTGGAGGTCCTGGTTGAGGAGGTCCAGAGGAGGAGGAATGTCCTGTCCCTCCTGTCCCTCTGTCTTGCAGCACCTGGTGATGCTCTGCCTGGCCACATCTCCTCCTCCCATTTCTTCTCCAGACCAAGGGGGACCTATAGCAAGATCCCCATAATCAAGCACTCAATTTCTCCTGGTGACTTCTATTAGGTGTCTAATAAGGTAGAGTAGCACAGTACTCACTTTCTTTAGGTGAAGCCCTCAAATAATTTCCAGGAAAAAATGTTGCTATAGTGTTGGTGATGTCTTGGCAAAGTGCCCCCGAAAGTCTCCCAATGTGTCTTAAATGTTCTCTTCAAATACAGTCTATCTCCAGCAGCAAGTGAACAGTGAAAGCTGAGCATGGCTTTAAGTAGTGTTAAAAATTTAAAGAGTGTGCAGGGACAGAGGGACCTGGGAGTTACTGTGCATAGGTCCCTGAAGGTGGTAGGACATTGATATACCTATCAATTCATCCAATGAAAAGCGACGAGTTAAGAAAGTAACTATAGGTTTTTATTGGCTAAATAACAGAGCCCACCCTCGTGGGTGATCGGATACAACAAGGAGGAATGCCAGCCAGTCGACTACCTTTATACCTGGGCAGGTAGGTGGAGTCATGGGCGGAGTCAGCAGTGGTCAGCCCAGGTATAACAGCGTGACAAGAGGCGACCTCGTATAGTGATACAACAGTGTGAACAGTGCTAACCATAGAGTAACGATATAACAGTGATAACTATAGTGTAACGATAGTGAACGATAAAAGTGGTTTACCACATTCACCCCTTGTTTAGATTTGAGTCCGGCGGGGTGAAGTGTACTACCAGTTCTGGTATGTCAGTCTGTCCGGAGGCCTCGTAAGCCTTTCTGATCATCGCAGCGGCGGTGTTGCATTATCCGGTGTTAATGCTGGTGTCTGCGTGGTCGGCGAAGGCTCGTGGGGTTCCGGCGTACCGTCTACCTGGGCTGGAATTGGGGGGGTGGTGGGGGGGGGTGAAGGTGGTGTCTCCGGAGTGCCCGAGGGTGCGAGGTCTCGTAAGGAGACTGTGTCCTCCCACCCGTCTGGGTATGCCACATAGGCGTACTGGGGGTTGGCGTGCAGGAGGTCCACCCTCTCGACCAGGGGGTCCGTTTTATGGGCCCTCACGTGCTTTTGCAGCAAGACGGGCCCCGGAGAGGTCAGCCAGGTTGGTAGCGTGGTTCCCGTAGTCGACTTCCTGGGGAAAACAAACATTCGTTCATGGGGGGTGGCATTAATGGCAGTGCAAAGTAGTGACCGGATGGAATGCAGCGCTGCCGGGAGGGCTTCCTGCCAGTGGGAGGTTGGGAGGCCCTTAGACTTTAAGGCTAAGAGGACGGCCTTCCATACCGTCGCGTTCTCTCTTTCCACCTGGCCGTTCCCTCGGGGGTTGTAGCTGGTGGCCCTGCTTGCAGCAATACCTCTCGCTAGTAGGAACTGACGGAGTTCCTCGCTCATGAAGGAGGAGCCCCGGTCACTATGTATATAGTTTGGGAACCCGAACAAGGTGAAGAGGTCGTTCAGGCATTTAATGACCGTGGTGCTGGTCATGTCTGGGCAGGGGAAGGCAAAGGGGAAACGGGAGTACTCATCAACAATGTTGAGGAAGTACACATTACGGTCAGAGGACGGGAGGGGCCCCTTAAAGTCGATGCTCAGGCGCTCGAAGGGGCGGGTGGCCTTGATCAGGCTTGCTCTGTCCGGCCTAAAGAAGTGCGGTTTGCACTCGGCACAGGTCTGGCAGTTCCTGGTCATGGTCCTGACCTCCTCGATGGAGTAGGGCAGGTTGCGGGCCCTAATGAAGTGGTAAAGTCTGGTGACCCCGGGGTGGCAGAGGTCGTTGTGGAGGGTCTGAAGTCTATCACTTTGCGCGCTGGCGCATGTAATTCGTGACAGAGCATCGGGGGGTTCGTTCAGCTTACCTGGCCGGTACAAGATATCATAATCATAGGTGGAGAGCTCGATTCTCCACCTCAAGATCTTGTCATTCTTGATTTTGCCCCTCAGCTTGTTATTAAACATAAAAGCGACCGAACGTTGGTCGGTGAGGAGGGTAAATCGTTTGCCTGCCAGGTAATGCCTCCAGCGTCGTACCGCCTCCACAACCGCCTGGGCCTCCTTCTCGACCGACGAGTGTTGGATCTCAGGGCCCTGTAGGGTCCTTGAGAAGAAGGCCACCGGTCTCCCCTCCTGGTTAAGGGTGGCGGCTAGGGCGAAGTCGGATGCATCGCTCTCGACTTGGAAGGGGATGGACTCATCCACTGCGTGCATTGTGGCCTTGGCAATGTCTCCCATAATGAGGGAGAAGGCTGCGCACGCTTCCTCCGTAAGGGGGAAGGATGTGGACTTCATGAGGGGTCTGGCTTTGTCCGCATAATTGGGCACCCATTGGGCATAGTAGGCGAAGAGCCCCAGGGTTCTCTTCAGTGCCTTTGGACAGTGGGGGAGGGGTAGCTCCATGAGGGGGCGCATTCTTTCGGGGTCGGGGCCGATGACTCCGTTCTCTACTACACAGCTGAGAATGGCAAGGCGCGAGGTGTTAAACACACATTTATCCTTATTGTAGGTGAGGTTCAGCCATTGGGCCGCACGGAGGAATCTCTCCAGATTAACATCGTGGTCCTGCCGGTCGCGGCCGCAGATGGTGACGTTATCTAGATAGGGGAACGTGGCGTGCAGCCCGTTCTGGTCAACCATCCGGTCCATCTCCCTTTGGAAGACCGAAACCCCGTTGGTGACGCCGAAGGGAACCCTAAGGAAGTGGTAGAGGCGGCCGTTCGCCTCGAAGGCTGTATACTGGCGATCCTCAGGGCGGATAGGGAGTTGGTGATAGGCCGACTTAAGGTCGATGGTGGAGAATACCCGGTACTGCGCAATCTGATTGACCATATCAGATATGCGGGGAAGGGGGTATGCGTCCAGCTGGGTGTACCTGTTTATGGTCTGGCTGTAGTCGATGACCAGGCGGTTTTTATTGCCGGTCTTAACGACCACGACCTGGGCACGCCAGGGGCTGGTGCTCCCCTCGATGATGCCCTCCTTCAGGAGACGCTGCACCTCAGAGCTAATGAAAGCTCTGTCCCCGGCGCTGTACCGCCTGCTCTTGGTAGCGACGGGTTTGCAGTCGGGGGTGAGGTTAGCGAACAGGGAAGGTGGCGGGACCTTGAGGGTGGATAGGCCGCAGGTGTTGCGCGGTGGGTGGTTTAAAATCTGCTGGTTATCGACTGTGAGTGGGGGGAGGGGTCCGCCGTATGCTAGCGTGACGCTTTGGAGGTGGGATTGGAAGTCTAGGCCTAGTAGGACGGCAGCGCATAGCTGGGGCAGGACGAGGAGTTTAAAATTTTTATACTCCGTGCCCTTAACCGACAGGGTCACAACGCAGTAGCCGCTGATGTCCGTGGCGTGGGACCTCGATGCCATCGAGATCCGGTTGCGCGTTGGCCGGACAGTGAGGGAGTAGTGGCTCACCGTGTCTGGGTGGATGAAACTCTCCGTGCTTCCGCTGTCGAACAGGCAGGTCATGGCGTGGCCGTTCACTTTGATGTCCATCATGGACTTGGACAGGTGATGCGGGCGGGCTTGATCCAGTGTGACGGAGGCTAGTGTATAGCTGAGCGAGTCGCTGTAGTCTGCGGGTGAGGCGGTGGTCGGGTCTGGAGTCACGGTGACGGTCGAGCATGGTGGGTAAAATGGCGGCGCCCACGAGGTAGGACAAAATGGCAGAGAAGATGGCTGCCCCCACAACTCACATGGGGCACTGCTGGTGTCGGTTGCCTGGATCAAAGATGGCCGCCCCCATGACTCACATGTGGGGATGCTGGCCTCTGTGGCCTTGATGGAAGACGGCCGCCCCCACAGCTCGCATGAGGCACTGCTGGCCTCCGTTGATCCCCCTCTGCAGGCCTTTGCAAAGTGACCTTTCTTCATGCATCTCGAGCAGGTCGCGTTTCTGGCTGGGCAGCGCGCCCTCGGGTGTTTCGCCTGGCCGCAGAAGAAGCAGCCTGTGGCCCGATCGTGGGGGTCCGATGTCGCAGCCGGTACCGGGGGTGGCGGTCCCGATCGGGTCCGGGACGCCGACGCTGAGGTAGGTCCCGGGGGGGTGCTGCGGGGGGTATTGCGGTCGGGGTCGGTCCCAAGTCCCAGGGTCGCGAGTTACAGTACCTTGAATATGCCTCGAGGTCCCGATGGGCCACTTCTAGGGAGCGAGCAAGGGCTGCAGCTTTGTCCAGGTCGAGGTCCTTTGCTTCAAGTAGTCTTTGCCATGAGTAGTCGGACCGCAGGCCTTTCACGAAGGCATCGCGGACGTTGTCTTCAGTATTTTCTGCCGCCGTTACCGCTTTAAAGTTACAGTCTCTGCCGAGTGCTTGTAGCACCCGTAAAAATTCATCCACAGGCTCTCCTGGCTGTTGCGGGCGGGGTCTTAGGAGGTGTCTGGCATACATGGAATTTACCGGGCTCTGGTACTGTCGTTTCAGCCGGTTGATGGCGTCCTCGTATGTTTTAAGGTCCCGGATGAGTGCGAATACTTTAGGGCTCACTTGGGCGGTCAGAACTCTTAGCTTGGATTTCTGAGGCACGCCGGATTCTCCCAGGTAGGACTCGAAACAGCTCAGCCAGTGTTCGAAGTCGAGGGCTAAGTTTGCTGCCTGTGGGTTTAAATCCAGGTACGGTGGTCGGAGGGCTCGCAGCCAAGCCGGCTGCTGTGGCTGTTGTAGCTCGGCGTCTGACGGCTGCTGTGGCTGTTGTGTCTGGGCATCTGGCTGGTCTGGCTCGGTAGACATTCTAAAATTTAGCCAATAAAATTGATATACCTATCAATTCATCCAATGAAAAGCGACGAGTTAAGAAAGTAACTATAGGTTTTTATTGGCTAAATAACAGAGCCCACCCTCGTGGGTGATCGGATACAACAAGGAGGAATGCCAGCCAGTCGACTACCTTTATACCTGGGCAGGTAGGTGGAGTCATGGGCGGAGTCAGCAGTGGTCAGCCCAGGTATAACAGCGTGACAAGAGGCGACCTCGTATAGTGATACAACAGTGTGAACAGTGCTAACCATAGAGTAACGATATAACAGTGATAACTATAGTGTAACGATAGTGAACGATAAAAGTGGTTTACCACAGACATATTGAGAGAGTGGTTAACAAAGCATATGGGATCTTGGGCTTCATAAATAGAGGTATTGGGCAAAATTTTCATTGGGCCGTGGAGGTGGGATTGGAGGCGTGCAGGTGGTTAAAATTGCAAAAACTGGTGGGCGGGCCCGACCCTGCCTCCATCCCGCCTCCACGCAATTTTCAAAAATTCGTGTCTGATGGCCCCATCTCCGTCCTGCCTCCAAGAGGCGGGATAGGCCATTAAGGCCCTTAACAAGCACTAAATTGCCTCTATAATGCCATTTTGAATGGCCATTGCGATTTTAACCCTTTTCCCACATGAAACATGCCTGTTCTGACTACCCTTGTGACTATTTGTGCAGTATCTTTCTCTTAAGCGTGCTCCTAGGTGGTGCTTCCCCTGTGGCTTCAGCAGATGTGGAGGCCCCTTGCTCAGTTTCTTGCTGCTCCTGTCTTGACACCTTTGGCGGGCGTCCTCTGGGGTGGTGAACCTGTGAGGGCTCGTCAACAGTCTGCTGCTCCTGCGGCTGTGCAGGGGTTGAGACGCCGATCTCAGTTTGGTGTGGACTCTGGTGGGGCTCTGACCGAGGGCTCTGCAGTGCCATGGAAGTGTGAGCGCTTGGAGAGATGCCCCCACTTCCTTGATGTCTGCCACCAACATCCCTCTCATGGGTCAGGTCCCCCTCAGCGCTTGCAAGTGGCTTGAGAGCACCTTGCTGCACATCAGGGGGGCCATGGGGACCCATATCTGCACTGGCAGTCCTACTCAGAGGGACTGCCATGAAGGTCTGGTTTCTCTGTTCAATAGCTGACCATCACTCCTCCAGAGATGTCAATCTATTCTGAACACTCACCATGTTTTCAACACTCTGGCGACTTAGCTCCTCCATGGCCGTAGCCATCCTCTCGTCTACTGTAGCCATCCTTTCCACGGAGGTTGCCATCCTTTCTGTGGTGATGCGTTCATGCGCCAATGACTCCACAAAGGCTCTGCTCATGTTCGCTATGGACTCCTCCATTCGCTCCACACTCGCAGCGACCCTGGAGACAAAACTTGCCAGAGACTCCTGCATCTTTTCCTGGAGTGCCATCACTGCTGATACTGTGGATGGACCCAGAAGCAGAGAGTCGACATGCAGCTGAGCTAAGCTGCGCCCTCCGACTAGGACTCTCCACTGCTGTCCCTGTCTCCATAATCTACTGATGCTCACTTGTGAGCTGTGATACACCAGGTGACAACATTACTCTATGTCCCGAAGGTCCCACCGAGGTGTGAGTGTCTGCACTGGTGCTGGGTGCGCTGAATTCTGCTGACACTGCGCCCTCAGCGGTTGCACCTTCCTCTGAGGAGTCTGGAGGCTCAGCCTGTTCCTCCTGGCTAGTGGGGACGGGTGATTGCAATGGTCCTGTGGGGGAGTAAAGGAAAGAGTCAGAGATGTGATGCCAAGGTTACATGCACACTGCATATTGCAGATGATCATTAGTCCATCTGTTAGAGCTTCTGAAACATTATCAGCGACTCATGCAATGTCAATGAGAGAGATGGAAAACTATTCTGTCACCAGCTTGGTGTGATGCACCCGTCTGTCCATCCCCCACATGCGCATCGTCCTCCACTCCTACGATCTGCAGGATCGCCTCCTCCCAGGGGGTGAGGTGGGCTACTGATGTTGGCCCTCCTCCTGTCCTCGCTCGTTCTCTTTTATTGTGAGCTCTCTTTTCCTGCAATGAGGGAGACAAGTGGAGGTTGAGTGAGAATGAAGGAGTGAGTGTAGAGAATCCATAGCATAGATGCTTAGAAGGAGACAAAGATGGAGTGAGGTGGCAAGACCAAGGGCCCTCCCTGTGTGTTGTCAGTTGTTTTCATAACATCAGAGTGATAGGGAGTGTGAGGGCTGCATAGTCGAATAGTTAGGTGAATGTGAGCATAGAGAGAGAGGGAATGGGTAAGGGTACATGGATGTCAGTGTCAAGTGGGATGTGGAGGAAGAGATTGCTAAAGCTCAGTGCTGGTGAGGCAAGGCAATGGGGATCAGATTGAGGGTGATGGGAAATTCATACTCACTTTTCCAGTGCGCTGAAGGTCATGAAATCTCTTCCTGCACTGTATCCAGGTTCTGCGAGTAGCCGATAAGGAGTTGACCTCCTCTGCCACTTGCAGCCATGTAGCCTTTGTTTGCTGGGGAGGCTTCTTCCTCCCTGATGAAGGGAAGAGCACCTCCTTGTGAGCTCTTGCTCCCTCCACTAAAGCCTGCAGGGCAACGTCGTCGAAACGGGGTGCAGACCTTGCTCTTTCTCTGGCCATTCTGCTTCCAGCTCTGTGTATCAGCAAATGCCAAAAGGTTGGCAGTCTGCAGAAGAAGCAAGGCTTCT
This sequence comes from Somniosus microcephalus, assembly GCF_052327205.1. Lineage (NCBI taxonomy): Eukaryota > Metazoa > Chordata > Chondrichthyes > Squaliformes > Somniosidae > Somniosus > Somniosus microcephalus. Next base: position 130,256,497 of record NC_140993.1, read on the forward strand.
TGCAGACCTTAAATGCAGCAGCAATGATGACGTCATAGGAGGCGACTTTCAGACTGGAGAAAGTCATTTGCCATGGGTTCCCCACATGCTGGAACTCAATTGGGCAATTTAGTTAAAATAGCATCAATCTCCCACATCAAATTAGATTCGTGTGGATAACACGAAATGCAGATTACACGACACCAACCCGCACCTGAATGAAAATCCAGTCCATTGAGTACAAAAGTAGAGAAGTTATGCTGAACCTTTATAAAGTGCTCGTTAGGCCACAACTGGAGTATTGCATCCAGTTCTGGTCACCACACCTTAGGAAGGATGTGAAGGCCCTTGAAAGGGTGCAGAGGAGATTTACCAGAATGGTTCTGGGGGTGGGGGATCTTAGTTACAATGGCAGGTTGGAGAAGCTGGATTTGTTTTCATTAGAGCAAAGGAGGTTGAGGGGTGATTTGATAAAGGTGTACAAGATTATGACGGGTTTGGATAGGCTTGACAGGTTTGGATAGGCTAGACTGGGAAAGGCTGTTCCCACTAGTTGATGGTACAAGGTAGGGGACACAGATTTAAGTTTTTGTGCAAGAGATACAGGGCGGACGTGAGGAAAAACTTTTTTATGCAGCAAGTGGTGATGACCTGGAATTCGCTGCCGACGGAAGTGGTGGAAGCGGAGACACTCAATGTTTTCAAGGGGAGACTGGATAGGCACTTGAGGGAAATAAACGTGCAAGGCTATGGGGTTAGAGCGAGGTAATGGGACTGACTGAATTGCTCTACAGAGACCCGGCACGGACTCGATGGGCCGAATGGCCTCCTTCGGTGCTGTTATGACTTTATGATTCTATGAAATCCTCAGCAAAGACTTCTTTACTCCTGTTCAGCTGGTCCAGTTAGGAGAGATCGTTCATTGAAGTGCTAGCTACCAAAATGGCATGCAGCCTCTTTAATGAGCATTAGCAGACAATTTAATTGTTCATCGGAGTCTTAATGATCATCAGGGTGGCCATTCTTAGTGCACGCTTCAACTCCTTTACCAAAATGGCGTCTTGTACTAAAGGCGGGCTAAACCAGCGTTGCCTCTCAAGACCCCATCTTGGCCACCTTGGAGGCTATTTCATGCCTAAAGTATAGAGGGAAAATCACCCCCTGCGTTTCGCAGTAAAGATTCTTCAATCTGATTGGTTGAAGAGGCACGTTGTTGCTTTGCCTGTTCACACAGGTCCCAAATTCCCATATAGAGGATGCTGCACTGAAATGGCTCTCTAATTACCATAAATTGGCATGCAAAAGCCCATTAAATGTCTTGGGCAACTGCAAGCATAATGAAAAGTGAGCACCATTCATTCACAACTGACCGCAAAATCCGAGCCATTGAATTACTTTTGAAATGTAGCGACCGTTATTACGTGATTAAATAAAGCGGCCCCTTTGTGCACAGCAAGATCTAACAAAAAGCAATACGGATAAATAGCTGGTTATTTTTGGTTGTGGTAGGAATGTTTGCCAGAACATTGGAAGAACTCTCTGCTCTTCTTCGAGTATAGTTGTGAGATCTTTCATTTTCCTCTATGCACTCCATCCAAGCAACTATTTATACCCAAGCACAAAAGAGGAAAATCTGCCACATTATGTGCATTGAGTAGATTTTAGCATAATAGGAATTTGTTCTGTTATGGGATGACATGATGCCGATTATGTGATGTTAGGAAGCACTTTTCCACACAAAGGGTGGTGGAAGTCTGGAACTCTCTCACCTAAAAGGCTGTTGAGGTTAGGTCAATTGAAAATTTCAAAACTGAGATTGATACATTTTTTCAACAGCAAAACACTGCAGATGCTGGAAATCTGAAATAACAACAGAAAATGCTGTAAACACTCAGCAGGCCAGGCGTTTCTCTCTCCATGGAAGCTGCCTGGCCTGCTGAGTGGTTCCAGCATTTTCTGTTGTTATTTTTGATACATTTTTTGTTAGGCAAGGTTATTAAGGGTTTCGGAACCAAGGCGGGTAGATGGAGTTAAAATACAGATCTGCCATGATCTAATTGAATGCCGCAACAGGCTCGAGGGGCTGAATGGCTTACTCCTCTTCCTATGATTACTAACATGGTCCTAGTTGTATTAAACCTGGACAAGCACCTTGACCTCATTGCTATTGTGGCACACCTTTGTATAGTTCTGCTTATTTTTAATGCAGACTGAATAGGATATGGTAAGCAGTGAATTCAAGGCAATAATTAAAATAAACGATTTAGCTGCTGTCATTAACTGGAATAGCTTCATTTCCGAGGTTAAGGAACATCAGCATGAACTAGAAGAGTGAATTATTGCTTTAAACCCATTGCCAGACATTTGTTCTTCTCTATGTTATATAGTGTGTTTATTTTAAAATACTAACAATCAGGTTTTGGCTTTCTCACTGTTATCTGACAGGCACAGTGGCATGGCGTAGATGAAAGGTTAATAAAGAAGATAGAGAGCTGGGACTGGAAGGTATGTGACATCCCATGATGTGTACTAGATAAATAACAATTTAATTTATTAAAATTCAGATTACAGCTAATCCCAGTATCTCTTGTGACACCTTACATTGACCCACCCACCCCATTTAACAAATCATATATCATCTCTGTTCTGTCATTGACTACTCTTATATGGAACTCTTTTTTATTTATTCTTGAAATGTGGTGATGCCGGCTATCATAAATATCAAAAACTGTTGTGCTGAAAAGTGAACTTAGATAATGTTTCTATACAACTTAGTAAATATTTAAATGACAAATCTTTGTCATGGAAATTTCAGTTCCCTTTTCTGTGAACCCTGATCTTCCTTGTCTGTACGTGCATTGACATATCAGAAGATCTTAATGACAGTATCTATCTGATTTGTGTCTCAGCTTCTCCATTTCATGGAATCACACCAATTTTGCTCAAAAATACTAGGGTAGAAATTGGTTATGACTCATTTTAAGGTGAGTAATCAGTGATATGTTTGATACATGCACCAAAAGCCAGAGGAGATAGATTCATCCCAAACTGAGCCTTGGGCATTATCCTCATAATTCCGGCGAGCTGCACATAGATGTCCAGAGGCAGCTCGTTGGTTTGGTCCACATCAGTTTCGGTCAGCAATGGCCTTCAGGTAGGTTTTGGGGTGGCGGGTGGGTGGGTGGGTGGCGGTGGGGGCAGAAGTGAAGAAGAGAGGGGCGAGCGTGAGCTGGCAGTCACCCACAGAAATGTCATTAGCAACATAAAAACAGCATGGGGTAAATTTTTGCCTTCACCAGCTTGGTGGTAATCTGGTGGAGCAAATCTCCTGCTCATTGTAGAACCCATCTGATTTTCAATCAACACCGCCCATGCAGAAATAACATTATTTGGACACTGCACTATATCAACTTTGCAGCATCCCGCAAAAGAATAGAGAATAAGAGGTGTTCACTGCCATTAGCGAATTTGCTTGATGGGTTCTGTTTGATCAACGACACTCTTTTCCCCATCTGTGCAGCTGTTGAGAACATGTCCATCTACCACCACAAGACTGCCACTCTATTTATGTGCAGGTGGTACCTCATGTCATGTCAGGAATATCAGTATGGACGTGTGCTAGTTTCTCAGCTTACTCCACTCACTCATTTATCCTTGTAAATGTGAATTAAACAGTGTTTCCAAAAGAGGATTGATTGGTAGTTGGGCAATAGGTAATATTTTAACCGGTGAATCGCAGGGTCTTTTCTGTTTATTTATTTCACTTAACACCATTCTCACTTTCTCAAGTGACAGAGGCTATGGTATGTAGCGGTGGCTGATGATGCTTACTTCAATTTTCCTAATCCAAACACCAATGAGTTGTATGCCTTTGTCACCTCTAGACCTGACTATTCCAATGCTCTCCTGACCAGCCTTACACCTTGCATCTTCCATAAACTTCAGCTCATCCAAGACTTTGTTGCTCGTATCCTAACTCACACCAAATCCTGTTCATCCATCATCCTTGTGCTCACTTGTGCATTGGCTTCCGGTCCGGCAATGCCACGATTTTAACTTCTCATCCTCCCTATCTCTGTGACCTCCTCCAGCCCTACAACCCTCTGAGATCTCAGTGCTCATCCAGTTCTGACCTCTTGCACAGCCCGATTTTCATCGCTCCAACATTGGCAGCTGTGATTTCAGCTGCCTAAAGCTAAGCTCTGGAATACCCTCCCTAAACCTCGCCGCCTCACGACCTCTCTCTCCTCCTTTAAGATGCTCCTTAAAACCTACCTCTTTGACCAAGCTTTTGCACCTGTCCTAATATCTCCTTATGTAGCTCGGTGTCAAATTGAGTTTGATAACGCTCCTCTGTAGCGTGTTGGGAAGTTTTACTACATTAAAGGCACTATATAAATGCAAGTAGTTGTTGTTGTAATGTGGCTCACCATACCACAGCGATTGTCTTAGAAAAACATTTGACATTATAAAAATAAAATCCTGATGTTTAGATTTCACAGAATGTTGAACCCGGTATAACTGTGTGAATAAGTGAATACTTTGCTCATCATTAACCATGACAGCAAAGTTACATGTCAGCAATCAGTAGTATCTCTGTAATGGGCAACAGTACCAAACAAATGATAGGAATTAAAAACAGAAAATGCTGGAAATGCTTAGCAGGTCAGGCAGCATCTGTGGAAAGAGAAACAGAGTTAACATTTCAGGTCGATGACCTTTCGTCAGAACTGGAAGAAGTTAGAGATGTAACAGATTTTAAGCAAGTGCAGGGGCAGGAAAAGGGGGAGGGGAGGAAAGAACAAAAGGGAAGGTCTGTGATAGGATGGAAGGCAGGAGAGATTAAATGAGAAAAGGTACGATAGTACAAAGCAAATGGAGATGGTAATGGAACAAGTAAAGAAACAAAAGATGAGTCTAGAAGAGGTGTAAATGGGAATGGCAGAATCATCAAAAGCTCCCATGTGAAAAAATAGGGGCCAAAATTATAGTCTGAAATTGTTGAACTCGATGTTGAGTCCAGAAGGCTGTAAAGTGCCTAATCGAAAGATGAAGTGCTGTTCCTTGAGCTTATGTTGAGCTTCGTTGGAACAGTGTAAGAGGCTGAGGACCAAGAGGTCAGAGTGGGAGTGGAGCGGAGAATTAAAGTGACAGGCAACCGGAAGCTCGGGGTCACACTTGCAGTCTGCACGGAGGTGTTCCGCAATTGGTCACCCAATCTGCATTTGGTCTCCCCAATGTAGAGGAGACCGCATCGTGAGCAGTGAATACAGTATACTAGATTGCAAGAAGTATAAGTAATTCACTGTTTCACCTGGAAGGAATGACTGGGGCCCTGGACAGTGGGAAGGGAGGAGGTAAAAGGGCAGGTGTTGCATCTCCTGCGCTTTCACTAGAAGGTGCTGTGGGATGGGGAGTGGGTGTTGGGGGTGATTGAGGAGTGGACCAGGGTGTCGCGAAGGGAGCAGTCCCGTCGGAATGCTGAAAGGGTAGGGGTGGGGAAGATGTGTTTGGTGGTGAGATCATGCTGGAGGTGGCAGAAATGGCAGAGGATGATCTGTTGAATGTAGAGGCTGGTGGGGTGCAACATGAGGAGAAGGGGAACCCTATCGTGGTTCTGGGAGGGAGGGGCAGGGGTGAGAGCAGAAGTGAAGGAAATGGAATGGACGCGGCCGAGGGCCATGTCCTGCTCTGGCCTATATGTGACTCCAGACCCACAGCAATCTGGTTGACTCTTAACTGCCCTCTGAAATGGCCTAGCAAGTCACTCAGTTGTAACTAACCATTATGAAACAAAATAATAAGAATGAAACCGGACGGACCACCCGGCATCGACCTCGGCACCGGTTACGGGTACGGCAGTGGCACACCCAGCCCAGTCAACCCTGCAAAGTCCTCCTCAACAACATCTGGGTACTTGTGCCAAAATTGGGAGAGCTGTCCCACAGACTAGTCAAGCAACAGCCTGACATAGTCATACTCACAGAATCATACCTTTCAGCCAATGTCCCAAACACCTCCATCAACATCCCTGGGTATGTCCTGTCCCACCGGCAGGATAGACCCACCAGGGGTGGTGGCACAGTGGTATACAGTTGGGAAGAACTGGCCGCCATGGGAGTCCTCAACATTGACTCCGGACCCCATGAAGTCTCATGGCTTCAGGTCAAGCATGGGCAAGGAAACCTCCTGCTGATTACCACCTACTGCCCTCCCTCAGCTGATGAATCAGCACTCCGTAATGTTGCACACCACTTGGAAGAAGCACTGAGGGTATCAAGGGCACAGAATGTACTCTGGGTGGGGGACTTCAATGTCCATCACCAAAAGTGGCTTGGTAGCACCATTACTGACCGAGCTGGACGAGTCCTGAAGGACATAACTGCCAGTCTGGGCCTGCGACAGGTGGTGAGTGAACCAATACAAGGGAAAAACCTACTTGACCTCGCCCTCACCAATCTACCTGTCGCAGATGCATCTGTCCATGACAGCATTGGCAGCAGTGACCACCACACAGTCATTGTAGAGACGAAGTCCCGTCTTCACACTGAGAACACCCTCCATCGTGTTATGTGGCACTACCACCGTGCTAAATGGGATAGATTCAGAACAGATCTAGCAGCTCAAAACTGGGCATTCATGAGGCGCTGTGGGCCATCAGCAGCAGAATTGTATTCCACCACAATCTGTAACCTCATGGCCCAGCATATCCCTCACTCTACCATTACCATCAAGCTAGGGAACCAGCCCTGCTTCAATAACGAGTGTAGAAGAGCATGCCAGGAGCAGCACCAGATGTACCTAAAAATGAGGTGCCAAACTGGGGAAGTTGCAACACAGGACTACATGCATGCTAAAAAACGGAAGCAGCATGTTATAGACAGATCTAAGCGATCCCACAATCAACGGATCAGATCAAAGCTCTGCAGTCCTGCCACATCCAGTCATGAATGGTGGTGGACCATTAAACAATTAATGGGAGGAGGAGGCTCCAAGAATACCCCCATCCTCAATGATGGTGGAGCCCAGCACGTGAGTGCAAAAGACAAGGCGGAAGCGTTTGCAACCAACTTCAGCTAGACGTGTCGAGTGGATGATCTATATCGGCCTACTCCCGAGGTCCCCACCATCACAGAAGCCAGTCTTCAGCCAATTCGATTCACTCCACGTGATATCAAGAAACGGCTGAGCGCACTGGATACAGCAAAGGCTGTGGGCCCTGACAACATCCCGGCTATCGTGCTGAAGACTTGTGCTCCAGAACTAGCCGCGCCTCTAGCCAAGCTATTCCAGTACAGCTACAACACTGGCATCTGTCCGACAATGTGGAAAACTGCCCAGGTATGTCCTGTCCACAAAAATCAGGACCAATCCAACCCGGCCAATTACCGCCCCATCTGTCTACTCTCAATCATCAGCAAAGTGATGAAAGGTGTCATCGACAGTGCTATTAAGCGGCACTTACTCACCAATAACCTGTTCACTGATGCCCAGTTTGGGTTCCGCCAAGAACACTCATCTCCCGACTTCATTACAGCCTTGGTCCAAACATGGACAAAGGAGTTGAATTCCAGAGGTGAGGTGAGAGTGACTGCCCTTGACATCAAGGCAGCATTTGACCGAGTCTGGCATCAAGGAGCCCCAGTAAAACTGAAATCAATGGGAATCAGGGGCAAACGCTCCGCTGGCTGGAGTCATACCTAGCACAAAGGAAGATGGTTGTGGTGGTTGAAGGTCAATCATCACAGCCCCAGGACATCGCTGCAGGAGTTCCTCAGGGCAGTGTCCCAGGCCCAACCATCTTCAGCTGCTTCATCAATGACCTTCTGTAGGGGGGGCATCTTTTAACTGGTTTATGGTAATTTACCTGGCCAGCAGCCATTGCTGCTGCACTCTAAACCAATTTACAAGCAGCGGTTTCGAATCGCTACCCCTCCTTCAGTTCTGAGTGGAGGAACTTATAATTAATGATATTAAAATGGACAAGTGGTTTGGATGAGAGAAACAAGTTTTATTACCTAAATAAACTACAATCCAAAGAATAAACTATACCACACGAACACAGTAATTACAGTAAAACTATATAACGGGGGGTTGCAGACGGCGAAAACGAGGGATAAAATGACTACAATGTTATTTTAAACAATCTTAACAATTACCCTCAAATCACCACCCCCTAACTCCTGCTAGGTTGCCTTGCTGAGGAGTCAGAACACCCTGCCCACCTGTGGTCCAGTGAAGTAAAGAGAGAGAGATAGCTTCTCAGCAGCTATCTTTTATACCTGGTGAAGTTCTGCCCTGCAAGGGCTGTGTGCAAAATTCCCCGCCCAAAGGGTCCAATACACAAGAGAAAGCTGTGATTGGCTAACTCAGAGTGGTTAGACTGGGTTAATGTGTCTTCCGGAGCTCCCTGGCCTGAAACAAAAGGGAAATACAACTGCTCTATTGTCCAGTGCTGGGTGATTTAAAAACCCATTCAGTTCTTAAACGGTTCCCATTCAAGATACAAAAGTCTCTTCTGCAGTTTAGATTATCCACTCGATATACAAACAAATGCTAATAGCATTCAATTGCTTTGTAAACAAAGCATTGTCCTTTGTCTTCGGCCATGTGGTGACAGCCATTTTTATCCCTGGAAATTTAAAAGCACAACGCCCAGGGATTCTTTAATCAAAAAAATTAATCTTCAGAACTGTAAATTATTGCGAATTCTTACAGTCCGCCCTTGGATACTTCCAGCTTGCTTGTAGTATCCTCTTGAAGAAATGAGCAATAATTTCTGACCCCTCACAAACAACCATCCCCTGTATTTACCTAATAGCTATCTGCCACTGATCCCCGTCCCGTCTATTCCCCTTAAATTCAAGAAAAAAACCATGATACGGTAGGCATCTTACAGATACTTCAGTTTTCAATAAGGGGTCTCATACCCCTACACGCTTGTAAAATTATACAATGTAAACCAAATTTACAATCATGGACACGGTGGCATAGTGGTTAGCACTGTTGCCTCACAGCGCCAGGGACCCGGGTTCAAATCCGGCCTCGGGCGACTGTCTGTGTGGAGTTTGCACATTCTCCCTGTGTCTGCGTGGGTTTCCTCCGGGTGCTCCGGTTTCCTCCCACAGTCCAAAGATGTGCGGGTTAGGTTGATTTGGCTATGATAAATTGACCCTTAGTGTTAGGGCATTAAATACGTGGGGTTACGGGGATAGGGTGGGATATGTGTCGGTGCAGGCTCGATGGGCCGAAATGGCCTCTATCTGCACTGTGGGGATTTTTTTCTGTGATAACTTATTACAAAATGTTGCAATCTTAGTTACACAACGCAATCAAAATGATCCCAAGCACAGAGAGGGTCCTACGCCTCTGCTCAACTTGGAGTTGTCACAAAATGGTCCCAAGCACGGAGAGGATCCTACGCCTCTGCTCAACTTGGGGCTGCAACACAAAATACAAAAAATCATTAAACATTTGAAGCAACATGCTTAAATAAACCCCGATCATCACGTGCTGATGATGGGTTGCGAAATTCAAGTGGGTATTGCTCCTCCCACTCGGGCAGTAAAAGTACCTTCCACCCCCCCTTTAATCATCTTAAACTTTGAAACAGGCAGAATGGATTTACAGACCAGCCTGCTCCGCCAGCCCCGAGCTGTTCCCTTATCCTTTTGTGGAGGCAGGGTACCCCTCATGTTTAAAATTACCTTGGCACAGACCGAGACCGGGGAGTATGGGATCATGACTCCCAGTCCCTCCCCCTCCCGTCTTCCCTCGACTGGCTGCAGAAGAATGATGGGTGCCTGTGTGGTGGCTCTCCCTGGCCCCACACTAACTTGGATCCCAGATCCGGCCACCCACTCATCCTTCCCAGCCACACTTAACTCTAACTTTGCCCGTGGGCCCCCGGGTGAGTTCCTCCCTTCCCCGACCACACCCACGCGACTCTTGGGTATCCCCCTCCCTTACAATCTTTCCCGGGCCATCACCACCCACTCCCGGGGAACGCGTCCCTATGACCAGGCGCCCGCGCTTCCCCATCGTGACTCCTCAACAGCGAGGTCTCCCGCTAGTGAACTTCGGTCAGGATAGTGCTGGGTTGGGGGCCATGCCCCACCCAGCTGGGGCCATCTCCTCCCCGTAGGAGGTGTAGGCAAGTTCCTCCGGACCCTGTCCGGTTTTTCCTAAAGATTGCTGCGGGGTCTCCTAGATTCGTCCAGTGGCGAGGTGATCCCCAACATTCTGTCTCCATATCTTCTTTCGATGCCCAGCTCGGGCTGGGCGAACATGGCTGCTTCATTTTCCAATCTCCTGCAAAACTTAAAAGGACATGCAGCCAGGTCTCACTGACCTGCTGCCTTAGGTGGAGACATGGTCGGGTCCCTCGACCTCGGACCAAAATGCAAACATTTGGCACACATGTAAACTTAAACTCTTTAAACTAGTTATATGAAACTAAAATTTACACCTTAAAGCAAGCTATATACACACACATAGCTATAATATAAATGCCGCCCATCTCCGGACAGCCAGGCTAATCTCTGGCACTGTCGCAAATTGCTGCTGGCTGCAGTGAAGCTGGACTGCCTCCTGTCTCTGGTCCCTCGCAGCTTATGGCTGTTGATTGGGGACCTCTGTTCTTTGGCTTCTCCCCGGTTCGGGAGACCGCCTTACTCCACTGTAAAGTGGGTGACCATGCTTTCTTAGGCTGGGGCACCCGCTGAGACCTTCTGAGGGGTGTCTCTGTGGGGGAAACTTTGGCTGGCGGACCCTGTGCTTGGGTCACAGCCCCAGCTGGCTGGGAGCCTTCTCCCCCATGTCCAAAACCTGTTACCAGCTCCCCTGCAAGAGGAATTGCGATCCCTGCCCCCCCAGGGTCCCACATCATGGGGGGGACCACTCTAGAGGCGGGCTGGGAAGCTGGTCCCTTTAAACAGGCCACTGCACCTGCGTGAATCTGCTGTTCGGAAGACTGGGGGATTCCTGTCTCCAGACCAGCGTATGCGCGGGCAGTTTCAGTGAATGAATGGGCAGCAGCCTGCTGATTTCTAATCCCAGGCTGCTGTTTCTTTGTTTCTGAGCCACCTAACTTGCTCAAATTTAAACTTTGGTTCGAATTTGAGCTTTTTAAATTCGAACTTTTGCCAAAACTAGGGTCCCACTGGGGTAGGGAAGTGTCCCAATTTGTGGGCTGGACAACTTTTCCCTTAGACCAAGCCACAGTGCCTGTTTTTACAGGCGGTGAACTTGAACTTGCCTGGACAGCAAACTCATGTTCCCTTACCTGGGTGGCTTTAAATGGGGAATTTTGGACCTGCCTTTGGTCTGGGGCCAAAACTACCCCCTTTGTGCCTCCCTTGTCCCGTATTTCTGCTACTGGACCTGCTCTACAGGGGTCCCAGAACTCTCCTTCCCTGTTCCCCTGCTTAAGCAGCTTACTCAGTTCATGAATTGCTCCTCCCCCCACACAAGCCACAGAGCTTGCCTGTGAACTTGTGCCTGTTGTGGGCTGAGGATTCCTATTCTCAGGTTCACCCCTCATGGGCGGACCGTACCTCCGTTGTCGGAGGGGGTACACTGGTCCTGGTCCCCGCCTGCCTAGCGGGACCTGCTGGCATTCTCCTACCACCCCATTGTCCACCCCTCCTCGCTGCCAGAGCTCCTCAAGACTCGGAGCTGTGGGCTGCGGTCTTGGGGTCTCCAATTCCCAATCCAGCACCGTTCTGGGTGCTGCCTGTGGGATGGTTCTACTTGGGCTGCCAGTAAAGTCCAGCTGACCTGCCTTCGGGCTGATCAGACAAATCATCCCCTTTGGTGCGTTTAAAGCCATGTTAAGGCTTTCTATCTCTGCCCTACAGGGGCCATGATCTGCTTCCTCAAACCTTAGGGCGCAGGCCAGCTTATAAGCTGCCTTTACTTCCCTAAATTTCTTCTCCTGCTCTGTCACTTCTGAGGTGAGGCGGGCATTCTCTTCCCGCAGTCTCATCTCGCTCCTCTTTACTCCTATAATTTGGTACTTTAGGAATTCTATCTCGTTCCTTGCATGGCTTTTTGCCTCGCTAGCTTCTTGGGTGAGGTGTGCGATTTCTTCCCGTAGCCTCATCTCACAGTCCCTTGCCTCTGTGACTTCCTGCACAAGGCGCTCTAGAAGTAGATCGCCGATCCTTCATCATCGCTGGGTCAAAATTCTGGAACTCCCTACCTAACAGCACTGTGGGAGTACCATCACCATACAGACTGTAGCGGTTCAAGAAGGCGGCTCACCACCACCTTCTCAAGGGCAACTAGGGATGGGCAATAAATGCTGGCCTTGCCAGCGACGCCCAGATCCCATAAACTAATTTAAAAAAAAATCTCAACCACAGTAGAGGGGAATCCTCGGTTGAAAAAGGAAGACATATCAGAAGCACTAGTATGGAAGGTGGCATCGTCAGAATAGATGTGACGGAAACGGAGAAACTGGAAGAATGGAATAGAGTCCTTACAGGAATCGGGTGGGAGGAAGTGTAGTCCAGGTAGCTGTGTGAGTCAGTGGGCTTATAGTGAATGTTTGTCGATAGCCTAACCCCAGAAATGGAGACAGAGAAGTCGAGGAAGGGAAGGGAAGAGTCGGAGATGGACCATGTGAAGGTGAGGGAAGGGTGAATGAAATTTTCTAGTTCAGGGTGAGAGCAGGAAACGGCACTGATACAGTCATCAATGTACCATAAAAAGAGGTGAGGGAGGGGACCTGAGTAGGTCTGGAAAAAAGAATGTTTCACATGTCCCACAAAAAGGCAGGTATAGCTAGGGCCTATGCAGGTTCCCATTGTAACACTTTTTATTTGGAGGAAGTGAGTGGAGTCAAGGGAGAAGTTGTTCAATGTGAGAACAATTTCGGCCAGGCAGAGGAGGGTGGTGGTGGATGGGGATTGGTTGGGCCTCTGTTGAAGGAAGAAGCGGAGTGCCCTCAGGCCATCCTGGTGGGGGATGGAGGTGTAGAGGGATTTGATGTCCATAATGAAAAGGAGACAGTTGCGGCCAGGAAACTGAAAACAGTTAAAGTGGCGGAGGACGTTGGAAGAGTCGCAAGTGTAGGTGGGAAAAGACTGGACAAGGGGGGAAAAAATAGAGTCGAGATAGGAAGAAATCAGTTCCGTGGGGCAAGAACAGGCTAAAATAATGGGTCTACTAGGATAGTGGGATAGGACTTTGTCTCTTTCGGGTAGGCTCTCCAACCAGGTACATGTCCACAGGAAGGCAGTGAGAAGCATAAGACAGGACATCCCTGGGCTTTGTCACAATAGGTAGTCAGAGAACAGCATTGAAATTAAGAAGTAGTTTATTTTGAAGGAAGGTTATACAACTGCCTAATTTGTAAGAGCAGTTTAAGAGACTGGGGCCTAGAAATTCAGTGCGCTGCACCACCCATTAGCACCTTAAGAGGGCGCTAAGTGGGTCGGAAGCCACTGGCCATGCCTCCCGCTAAATTCAGCGGGACGCTAATGGCGGCGCTAGACGTTAGCGCTGCGCCGCTACCGATGACGTCATCAGTGTGCGCAGCACCCCGCTGACGCCCCGATCGCGATATTTAGATGCGCCCCCTGCTTTAACGCCGGACGTGATGTGCGACCGGTTCAGGGGGCCCTACCTGTGGCGGTAGAGGCGCTAATTAAAGGAGAGGTGCGGGGCGGCCATTTTTGTTGCTGGCCGCCTGCCAGCACCTCCGCGCTGCCGTCCCCGACCTCCTGAGCCCCCCCACCCCCCCCCCCCGCAGAGTGCCGACTGTGTTCCAAGAGCCCGGCACTTCTCCTCGGTGCCGGGCTCTTTTGCTGGCACTCGCGATCCTCGGGGGCCCAGCTGGACCCCAGATTGTGCTGCACAAGGCCCCTCCCCTTTAGGAAGGGGAGGAAGGCCTGCAGTACCGCAGCGCGATGTGCCGCAGCGTGTGGCGCTGTGGCACCTTGTGCAGCGATATTCAGTTGCAGCGCCCCAAGAGGGATGCGGGGCGCCTCCAGTAGCACCGCGCTTCCCTCTGGGGCGCTTCAACTGAATTTCCGGCGGGCGGCTGCGACTGCTTCCGGGGTGCTACTTTTAGCGCCCTGGCGAGGCTGGCACCCCAAATGGGGCTACAGTGAATTTCTAGGCCTAGGTATAGTGCAAAAGTGAAAAGTAGGTAGTCATTTATCATTGGCAAAAAAAATAGAATTTTATTAGCTTTGAGGCGTACTGAGGATAAAATTCCTATAATAATTCTGTCATCAACTATTTTACTGCTGAGGAGTTTAAAATAGTTCCCCCTGAGTTCAGTCTGAATAAAACTTTGCTGCCCGTGTTTAAACAAAAAGTCATAAAGTCTGGAGTTGTGGCCAGATTTCCTCTGCAAGGTGAGGTGTGGCCTACACTAAGTGTATGGGACTGTATGAAATGGACACACCTTGTGCAAGAGAGCCTAAAGCTGGAAAGCAGCCAAGGAGTCAGACGCCAGGCTCTATACTCTAGATGGTGGGAGAGGTCACTCGGCCTGGTTATACAATGGTATTATCTGAGGCCAACTACTGCAACAGAAACTCAGAATACTTCCTGTCCTCATGGCTGCAATACAAACTATCCAGCTTTCAGCCTCATTCTGTCACACTGGCAACCACTTGGTCTCCATATAATGTCTGATGGTTGGGAAAGGAAAGCATTTCTGCTTTCTTGGGAATTCCATGCTTAAGCACTCAGCTCTTGCAGCGTAAAATACTTTTAGTGTAGATTTATTTCTTATAACTTGGATAAAAAATAAACAATTCAAATTGATTTTTTTTTAATTTTATTAGGATGTTATTTTAGAAATCATGAAAAAAAAGTCAATAACCTTTTTTAATGCAATAATTCTTGTGCTATTTTGCTTCAACTATGGGAATAACTCTCTGCAGATTAATTCAAATGACTGAGATCCTGATTTCATTGAAAGCATTCAGATTTCAAATCCCAGGGCTACCTGTTACAAATGGCACTTCTATGTTTTCCAGGTGGTCCCAAGGGATTGATGCTGAAAAGGAGACCCAAGACCTCCTACTTACATTTCTTCCTCTTAATGCTCCGAATCAAGACAGAAGTTGTATCATTTCTATCGTTAAAAGGGAGGGAGTCTGGCTCTGCACTAGGTTTAACCGTGGAGACAAAGCACTCCTTGTCAGAGAAGTGTATTCCTTTGTTTGAATGCCCCCAGCAGTTCAGAACTTAGAATAAGGATAAGCTCAAAATTGAATCTTAAGTCAAAACAATCTGAATTGAGTAGATTTTGATTTAAGGTGCACACGTGCATTTTCTGTGTATATTAAGGTTGGCAACTCTGATTGGAGGAATTCCTAGAGGGTTGATCACATGACATTCTGACCATGCGACGACTGGTCAGGTGATATCTGCAAATGTTATTGCATGTTGGGTCCCCTGTAGTTGAGTATCTTCGCACGTGGTTTTGGGCTAACAGCTATTGTGCGAGAAGTTCCGAGAACCAGAATGCCACTGCGAGCAGGAAATAATGGGAAACCAAAGGTGGAGGAGGGATTCACAGGGAGAAACCAGAGATGGGAGGAACTTTGATTCCACCAGTAACTAATAGCCTCTCACTGAAATTGTGACAATAGCTAATAGTAACACTGGTAATACTCAGATTCCCCACATAACCAACACTAATACAATAACTCACTGATAGTCTATATGTTACTGGTAGTAATAGGTGTATACAAGGTGTGATAAGACTCCCCATTCGATGCTACTTTTAACAGGCCCAGTCTGTCTCCCTATCTCCTTGGACTCTGGTTTGGATTCAGATTCTGAGTGAAGGTGACAACTCTGAAATGAGAGCCTCAGTCAGAGCTGATCTGTGCTTGGACTTCACATGTCAAAGCTGGACAGCACAAATCGACTTGAACCAAGTCGAGGGCAGCGAGCTCGATATTTGGGGGACTTCTCACAGGGCACATTCTCCTAAACCCAGCTCAGCATTAGCACTTCTAAACAACACCCTGGGCTTGGACACAATAAAAGAGAATTTTCATGGAATAATAGAAATTACAGCCCAGGAGGAGCCCATTCAGCACCCTGTGCCAGTGCCTGCACTGGCGCACTCTCCTGTAATTCCATTCCCCCCCAGATCCTTTTATATTCCCCCTTTTCAAGTACTTATTCCATTCACTTAAAAATTATGTTCTAGTCTCTGTCTCAATAACCACTTGTGGTGAAGCATCCTATGGTGTAATAGCTCTCAGGGCAGAAACCTTCCTTCTCTCTTAGTCCTTCCATTGAAAATCCTCAGTCTCCATCAACTTGTTCCCCATTTGCCCACCGGTCAAAACAATCTTTCACTATTTACCCAGAATAAAATCCCAGGGTTTTACTCACCCCTTTACTTGCTGCTCCTATCTCAGCGATGCTCCCACTCACTACATTGCTGCTGATGCTCCCGGCTCTGCAAAAATGCTGGGCTCCACACCCATTCCCACCCCATTCCCGAGCCACCCTCTCTCTCCTGCCCGAGCCCCAATCTACCAGTCCCCCATTCTAGTCTCCCTCTCTCCCGCGAACCCCATCTCCTGACCTCATTCCTCAACCTCCCACTTTTACCCTGAGCACCCATCCCCCGTCCCCCACTCCCCTGTCTCCCTCTCCCTGACCTTCAGTCCGCTGTCACTCTCTCCCCCCACCCTGAACCCCAATCCCTGACACCCCACCCCCAGTCTTGTTACCTACTCATCCCCACCTCCACCCCCCCCCGCCCACCGAGCCCCGCTCCGCTAGTCCCTGTTCACCCTCTTCCAACACTGCCCCATACCTCTCCGCACTCCGTCTCTCTCTCTCTCCCCTCCCACCCAACTCTAAGCTGTTTCTTCACTAACTGGTCACATTTCTGGTCAGACCTAAGAGGGGGCCAGCTCTCTACAGTTGAAGTCTATGATGTCATGGAGCAAGGTAGTCGCTACTGCGGTGAGGAATTGAAAGCACGATGTGCTCCTGGGCTGCTAGCAGCAGTACCTGGGAGATTTATGCCCCATTCCTAGAGACTCCCGGGAAATCCGGGAGCATTGGCAACCCTAGTATACATGCGGCATTGCATTCATAATAAGAATAGAAAAAACACCTTAAATGGAAAGATATTAAATGGAATAGAGGAAGAGAGGACCCTTGGTGTGCAGATTCACAGGTCATTAATCTGACAGAACATGTAGATAAGACCATTAAAAAGTTTTGGTTTTGTATTTAAAGTCATGGAATACAAAGCAAGGAGGTAATGTTAAACTTGTACAAAACCTTATTTTGGTTGCAGTTGGAATATTGTGTGGACTTTTGGCCCGCAAAACCAATGATCCCAACCTACAAAAATGGATCAAGGTCACAGTGGGGTCAGGATGATGGTTGAGATCTAATCCCAACTTTTCTCCAGTGGCCAACCTGCCCAGGAGGAAACTCCAGCCCACCCATGGCTTGTGATGAAAAATACCAGCATAGACTAGATGATAGAGTTGGTATTCTGAAAATATGAGATTAAATGGGCTAAAGGGTCTTCTTCATGTTAAATCTCTCCCTATAATCAACATTTATAAAACTGAAAAAAACAGCAACAAGGGTGACTGAGAGGCACTGATAAATGAATAGGGAATCACAAGGGAACTTTCACAATTGTATGAGAATTCATTAGGGTATCCATTTCCTTTAACATGCAATTTGTACAGTGAGTTACAGCTATTGTTGCATACAAATAGATGGATCGGCTCAGTAACAAGCCTTTAAGGCTACAATAATTGCAAAATATAAACTCAACCTCTGGCCTAGATTGTTCTAGGTTTAAACATACAAAGTAGTCAAGAGCAGTTCAATGGGTGGTACTTTCAGTGGTTACAGGGAAACAGTTGACAGTTCTGCAGGGAAAATCTTGCTCCAGCATAGAGTGACAATTGTAAAACCAGATGTAAACTTTTGGCAAAGCTTAAAAGCACCAGAAGATTCTACTTTTGTCTTATAGGAGCAGCCTTCAATGCACATTGTTAATATTTTCATTCAGCCTTACCCTAGGTCCCTTATAAAAGAAAAGAAAGAACTTGCATTTATATCGCACCTTTCACAATCGCAGGACGTCCCAAAGCGCTTTACAGCCAATTAAGTACTTTTGAAGTGTAGTCACTGTTATAATGTAGGAAACATTGTATCAGAGAGAGTTGGATAAGAAGCAGTTTGATATTGTGGATCCTTGTCTACTGGCATTTTGATATTGTCAATGCTTATTTGGCTCCTGCCTTTTATAGCATTTGTGATCCTTTAAAGCCATCAAAGGAGATAATTTAATTAGTTGTCTTTGAGCTGGATTGTAAATCTGGATCCTTGGAACTGAAGGCAAAAGGCAGGTAACCATTGTGTTAGGCCACTAGACAATAGAGAATCATTAGCTAATAGAGGGACATTTTCAAAATAGCAGAAAACAATTCATGGGAACACCTCTGTGCTGTGAATAGCTTTCCTTTTATTTGCTTTGTTCTATCACACAAACAGTAGTAATATATATATGTATATATTGCTGCCAATCAGCAGTAACATGACCTGTAAGTATACAAGATATAACATTATTAACTCATCTCCAACAGAGGATTTGCATTTGGTAATAAGAGGGTGTTACCTATGTTTTGGACATCCTTTTCCAAGAATCTCAAACTATGTACAATTTCCATAGTCAAATTAACAACACCTTTTCCTTAAAAAAATCTCAGCAGCCACCACAAAGTAGTTACACTACTTCATTAATAACATTGATTTATTCAATAGAGAAAATAAATCACTGGCTGTGCTGGTTAGGATAATGTCAAAGAAGCAACTCTCAATCTAAAGTGCTCCTATAAACTCCTAGCATGTGTATGGAAGCAATCGATGCACATGTTCCACTTAAAAGGATGTTCCCATGAACCATCTAGTCATTAACTAGCATGTACTGTACTGTACTCAATGATGTTATGAGAGTCTAATTGCCCAAATGTACTGTTAGCTTCTGTTCCCACAGAATCAGCAAGTCAATTTTTACCGGCAAATGTGTTGCTGTATTGCATTCCTAAGAGGTGAGCGAGCCCTGAATAACCAACCAGCACAAAGGACTGCTGCCCAGTATTTCAAGTATAAGAACACATAGTGACAGAATAGAAATAGGAACAAACCTTTGAAGTTTAGTCAGTAATGACTGATAACGTATATATTTCATTATATATTGCCAAGGGAAGTATGCCAGGTTTGTAACTTCTAACCTCTGGTAGTTAAGAAGAAAAAGTGATGTTTGTTTTCATGGAATATCAAATTTTATATATGCTGTTCTTGTTTCTTTTTTATATTTCTTACTTTTGTGATTTTTGTTTTACATTTTTTATTCTTTCACTTCTGCCTTTTTCTTTTTTATATTTTACTTTTATTATTTTAATTTGTTTCCTTTTATTATTGAGATCTATTTTTATTTCTTTTTTTGTTGCCCCCCCCCAATACTTGCTTCAGTTCCTTTGTTGCAATCACTGTTTTCATATTTTTCATTTTCTTTTCCCAAGCTATTTTGTGGTTTATTTCTTGCTTGTGTCATTTTAATTACTGTATTTTTTTTTCTTCTTCCTTGCTTTTCTCTATTTTTGGTTCTTGCTTCTTTATATTCATTTTCATGTATACTTTTCCTTTATCCCCTTATGTATATCTGTAAAATATTTAAAAAAAACTTATATCTGCACATGCTTCCTGTCTCCACTACTTGACATTCTGTTATCACATTTTTGTCTGTAATAGTGAGAACGTGTTATCAGAGGAGAAAGGGAATTAAAGAGACTGTTGTAGATAAAAACACTTGTAGAAGAGGCAAATTATATTTCTTTAAATGATAAAAATAGGAGAAAAGAATAAGGGTTAATATTCCAAAAAATCAGAGGATGGATTGAGTGCTAAGAATGTGAATGCACAGGATATTCAAACCAAATTGGAGAGTTGTAAGCATTAATAACTATTGAAGGATATGTTATAATAGCTATAATGGAGACATTTGGCTTCAGTTGGGGCAAGCCTGCAAATTAAATATTCCTGGTTACATTTGCAGGAGAGATAATGAGTGAAAAGAGGAAGGAGGCGACAGTATTAGCATAAAATTCTATTGCTGCACTAGGACATAAGGATGCTCTAGGGGGATGTGATAAGACAGAATTCATATGGATTGAATTAATGAACATGAAGGGGAATAGTACAATTCTTTGTGTTCATTATAGACCACCAAACAGTAGAGATGAGATAGAGGTAGAAACACAGATAAGAGAGATACGTAAGAACTACAGGGCAATAATATTGGGTGATTTTAACTATTCCAAGATAGACTGGAATAAAAGTAATGCATAAGGTTAAAGTGGGGAATGTTTTTAGAAGCATCCAGCACAGTTTCCTAGATCAGTTGTTTTTAGTCCAGCAATGAAAGAAGCATTACTTGATTTAGTTCTGGAAAATGAAGTTGGGCAAATAACTGATGTGAGTGTAGAACAACTGGAAAACGGTGACCTCAGCATATTTAGGTTCAATGAAAGAACAGAAAATGTTAATAAACAATTAATAAGATAAGAGGGAATTTTTAGTTTTTGGCCTAGGCAGCTGAAGGCCCAACTACCAATGGTTTGGTGAAGGGAGGGAAAGATGCCCAAGGGGCTTGAGTCAAAGGAATAGAGAGTCCATGGACGGGGGTTTTAGCACTGAAGAAGGTTACAGAGATAAGGAGGGGCAAGATGGATTTAAAGACAAAGATGGGAATTTTAATTTTGAGCTGTTGAGCGACCAGGAGCAAATATAGGTTAGTAAGGACAGGGGTGATGTGTGGGACTTGGTGTGGGATAGAATATGAGGAGCAGAGTTTACAGAGGGTAGAGAATGGAAGGCTGGTGAGGTGATCATTGGAATAGTTGTGTTGTGGGGGTAACAAATGCGTGGTTGAGGGTTTCAGCAGCGATGGGCTGGGTAGGGGTGGAGGTGGGTGTTATTACAGAGGTGGAATTAGGTGGTCTTTTTGATAGAAGAAATTAGGGTCAATAGTCAGCTTGGGCTCAACTAAGATGCCAAAGTTGCAAACAGTAATGGTGCAGGGTGGGAAGAGATGCTAACAGTAGAGATGCTTTGGCTACAATCAGATAGGTAAGGGTGGAACGAAGCGAGTACAGCCCCACCAAGCTAGACAATGGAGGTGAGACATTGGAGGAGGAGGGTGTGGTTGACCATATTGAAAGCTACACAGAGGTTAAGGAGGATGAGGAAGGATAATGCACCATAGTTACAGTCACAGTCACAGAGACTGTCATCCATTATTTGGTTTATGGCCATTTCAGTGCTGTGGGAGGAGTGGAATTCTGATTGGAGAGATTCAAACATAGAGTTGCAGAAGAGATGGACATTGATCTGGGAGGCAACAACATGTTCAAGGAATTGAGCGGTAAGGGAAGTGGAATTGGGGCACTAATTTGCAAGAACAAAGGGGTCAACAGCGGTTATTTTGAGGATGGTAGTTTTGAAAAAAGTGGCATAGTGCCTGAGGGAACTATTTAAAATGTCACCCAGAATGGCTGCCAGGAAGGGAAGTTGGGTGGTCAGGAGTTTAGTGGGAATGGGGTCGAAGGAGTAGGAGGTGGGCCTCATAAATACGATGAGCTTGGTATGAAAAGGTGAGAGGGCATGGGATGAGATGGGAGAGAAACTATAGAGAGGAGGGAGTTCAGGGCTAGGGAAGAGGCTGTGGCAGTTTGGCTTGGTGGGGAAAGGGTAGGGTTAAAATTGCCTTCACACAGATCCTTTCTTTTTTTAAAAACTGTTAAAAAATACTCAATATCAATTTTACCCAAATAAAGATTGAGAAATTTGTCTTCCTGCTTTTCTTCAAATAATTTTGAAAAACTTTGGAACAGAATCTACTGGAATCTGAAAACAAATGCTATCTGTACTGCTGTCTGAATGATATTCATGCATCCTGGGAAATTGGGTACACTGCATATGCTCAGACTATACAATCCAAATTCCGCTCAGATTCACAGCTCTGGACAGAAATATCAAGTTCAAACATAAGCTTTTGGGAGAGACTGAGGCTTTCAAGTAAAGACTTTAATGAAGGCATTAAAACACACAAAAGACAATTCAATAGATAAATTTTATCATATTGTTATAAAATATGTAAGTTTAAATTTTTTGATTTTGTTTAAAGCCTTATTTTGGACATTAGAAAATTCCATTACTGAAATAAATGTGATTGAAATTTTTTTTAAAACAATTTGAGCAATTTGTGAGAAGCTGGTGGGCAGAGTGGGCTATTAGAGTGATGAGTTTACATAGCCAAACCCCATTATCAATGTAGATATAGGAATTATAATGAGAAAAAGTTGACAGAGAAAATAAGTTAAGTATGACAACAGGAAATCAAAATATAGAGACACGAAATGTACACAGGCATAACACTTTTGATAAGATATAGATAGATATAAATATTTGTACTTTTCTATTAGGAAAAACCTGATAAACACCTGTGAAAAGCAGAATCTGTGATTGCCAACGCCTCTAAGAATGGACTTTTTTTAGTCAATCACCTCTTTTGGATAAATATACTTAATAAAGATTCTTTCTCTTCTGAACCATTTTTGAGGCTTACAGAATGTTTCAATAGAAAACTTTTTTGCAGCGCCTGCAAGAATGCATTAGTGATGGCTGCCCCAGCCTGAGTCAATCCACTTTGTTAGGTGGAACAGAGTCTTCCATAGGCCCAAATGAGCTAAAGAAAGTCTTCAGTTCTGATTGGAGCCACTCCAACTAGAAAAGGTAATCTCTGCATTCCCAGATTGATTAGTGAAGGCCTCAGTGGGACTTATGCCAGGTTTCAACTGGCATGAGTTCTGTTGAGGCCTTTGAAGGGCTGGGAATGCACCCCTCCCCCTTCCTGATATGCCCTCTTGACATGGGGAGAGTAGATGGATGATGTCTATGACATTTCTCCAAGGTTTTTCACCAAAGTTGCGGAGGACAATTGGGAGAATCCTTGCAGAAATTCAACCTCATACAGTGTGAAAAAGCATGATAGGCCAATGTAAGCCTGGCTAATTAGTAGATCTCATCAGTGTGATCATAACACAATAACATTTGCTGAACTAGATTATTTTATAGTTTATTAATATATATAAATCAGGAAATTACAGACACACTGTCTGTGATTTTCCAACCATTGAAATCAGTCAATGGAAAATTGTTGGCAGTCTGGGTTGGCAGATTTAGGGGCCAAAAATCCTTGACCCTTCTGGCGCACTCCAGGAATTGCCATAATGGCAGTTCCTACTTCTCTGGCTTGGGTGCTGGTCGGGGCAGGATCGGAGGATGGTTAGGTGAGAATGGTGGCTATAGGGCTCATCTTGGGGGTTCAGTCCAAGGACCATGGTCTGGACCCCAGAAAATAGAGGTACTATTCTTTACTCAGTCACAGCGGGACCTGAACAACATCCATACTTGAGGTGACAAGTGGCAAATAATGTTGCTGTTGGACATAACTAAGCTGTACATTGAGAAATTTATATCCTTTCCTGTTCATATACGTCTGGGCATTGATCAAGGAGGCATGTATGGTCATGAGAATGCAATCTACGATTCCTTGGACCTTGAAACTTGAAATTTGCTGTCAAGCTGAACAATCTGATGAAATTGCCAGCTCCAGAGAACAATGCATCCATCACTTGCTTGATGCAGCTGGGCACAGAGTTCAGCTTATGTTGCAGATGGCTCCAGTGGAAGCTTGGCATGACCCATAGCATAAAGGTTAAAGGCAGTTGTGCCCGTACACTACTGGCAGGATGGTGAGGAATATGATGGAGGTGGGCTGCAGGTCTACTTGTAGCATATTTTGCAACTCTGTGACAGTTTCCTTTGGAAAGCAAAGCCACTACAGATACTGCTGTCATATCAAATGCAGGAAAGTGTGCATCTGCCTATATATTCTGATATGAGTTGCCGGTGAGTGGATGCCTTATGCTTGAAGTGTGGCATCACCAGCCTGGTTTCCCTTCATTGCTCCTCCAGTCCTTCTTCCAAGGAACAAAGTTAGAAGGGGATTCCCAATGGCCGCAACATTATGTCCTGTCTGAAAGGGGGGTTGGAAGGGAGGGGGTGGGGGGGGGAAGCATTTCAGTACCTCAGCAAATGCCACAGAGGAAAATGGCAAAGTAGATAGCAACAGTGAAAAACTGAAAAGAAATTTAAAAAACTTAAGAATAGTAAGGTTTTAACAGTAACTGTTAATGCATAAATTTATCTCTTTAAGCTTATTTTACCTTCGGGGCAGTGGATGATGCAGGGCATCATCATGTCATTACTGCCTCATTTGCATGCGCCTGTTCAAAAATGGGTAGATGCTCCCACAGGCTGCTAGAAATCATGACAAAAAAGCGGTGGCTGCAAAAGTGGGTGGGGATCCTGCATAATCCTTGTCCCAATTCCTGCCCTCACCCATCTGCTTGCTGTCACAAAATTGGGTGGATTCAGGTGCAAACTTCAGCAAATGGTATAAAATGTCACAGGGTTTCACTAGTGTCACTGAAAATGATGAAAAGAAAATGTCTAGGACAAATATTTAGCAAGTAATTACTAATAGATCAAAGTAAATCTACACGGCACCTTTGTGCAAGTAGTGCAATTATAATGGTGTGTAGTGGAAGTACAGCACAGGCAAGGGCAAAAAGTCTGAAGCTTTCTTTAGAAAATTTCCCCTAACAACTGCTGCCAAAATAAAGGGAATTTTTTTGATATAATTAATCACAGTGTGAACAGATATTTAAATCTATTGTTAGCAGTAAAATAGAGGAAAGAGCATATAATATCTACTGAATCTATAAACCAAAAGAGGGAAGAATTTCTTCCTGTTATCTAATGTTGCATTGGCATGATATTAGAGTGTAAGTGAAGTAAGTGTTTGAATCAACCCCTAAATCGAAATGGCTTTCTGTACCCTTGCAACAAATTATTAGACACATTTATCACTTTTATTATAATTAATTAATGTGCTAATGTTATTATAAAAACAGTTTCTCAATGTTCTAAATATTAATGAGTTTAGTGTTGCTCATGAAATGAAATCAATGGCCCAAAGCTCAACATTTTGCTTTTTGCACCCAATAACATTAAGCACTGCTGGGTTAGGTATAGTTTGGACTACATGCAATTATTGCTCTCTTTGGATAGCCCAATAGTGCCCTCTGATCCATAACCTAAGAAAAGATCTCAATTTTTCAGACAACCTTCCTTTCTGTCCATTCTTAAAAATGTTATACTTGCCATAATAAGTAATAAAAATATCTGGATACTTTTGTATTATAGACTCACGTCCAGTGAGAGTTTGTTGGAGAGAGTCCATGTTAGTTAGTTGTCTAATACCAGCTAATGACTATTCTCTTGGGGAAGGGGGATAAGCAAGTTCTATTTAGGACTTAATTGGCTTCAAGATTGCAATGAAAAATTGGAACCAATTCAATCCTTTGTGGCAGATTTATTAATCTGACAACTCTGCAAAGGAGATTTGCATTTGTTAATGAACCAGCCTGGCTCATTAATGGGTCCAAGAGGACCTGCTATGAGGAGATGGGATTCTTCCCTCTCAGTTCCATATCCTAACAGGTATAGTGATCCTGGCTGGACAAACACTAGTTGTCAACACTCTGTGCTGGTAAGATGCAGTTTAAAAATCCAGTGATGTCTCTATGTACACTAGCGCTCTCTAAGCCTTGAAACTTGCGAAACTCCGCCTAAACACTTTGAAATTAGATAAATGGGATGTATTTCTATGGGGAGACTGTGCACTGTATATCAGGTAAACAGAATGTTTAGTAAAAAGCAAAGTACTAGAAATCTGAAACAGAAAGTCTGGCTGCGATTTCGCCTACCTGGACAGCTTCAAGGCGGCAGGGGGAGGCCCCGCTGCTGCATGGATCTCATTGATAAATTGAATCTTGCCCTAATGTCCCTTGTTAGACCCACCCTATTAAAGGGTGCGGGTCTGGTGACGTCACCAGATGACGCGATTATTGCCAGTTTATTTAAGGGGGTCATGGCCCCAGTTACTGTCAGTTGCAAACTGATAGCATTCAGTGTTTGAGTCTCTGCGATATGAGCTTGCAGCACCAACGAGCAGCACCTCGCTTCACAGATGAGTCCCTCCATCATCTTGTGGAGGGAGTGAGAGCATGTAGGGAGGTTCTCTTACCTGCGGACAGCAGGAAGAGGCCTCCCCAGCAGAGAAAGGCAGTGTGGCTGCAGATATCGCAGGAGGTTACAGGGCTGTCAGTGGTGGTTCGCTCCTGGGTGCAGTGTTGCAAGAGGTTCAATGATCTAGTAAGATCAGGAAAAGTGAATATTAAACCAAAATTACCTTGATGCTGCTGTGCGTCTCATCACATTCGTACCACTCTACATTGCCACCCCTACTCCTGCACAACACTACACAGCCCAACATCCCTTGGACCTTCATCCATTCCTCTAACGCTATCTACATTATCAGGTCCCCATCTTACTATGCAGCCCTCACACTGAGCCTCATCGTTATGCAATAAAAGCAACTAACAACACAAAAGGAGGCAACTTGATATTGCCAACCCACTTCATCAAATTGTCAGTGTAAAGCTCTAATCTCATACACTCATACCACCACTCTCACTGAACCTTCTTTCCCTCCTTGCAGGAAAAAAGAGAGCCCACAATAAGAGGGAGAGGGAGAGAACGGGAGGAGGGCCTCCACAAACCATGTCATATCTGACGAGTGTAGAGGAGGCAGCACTGGAGATTGCTGGAGTGGTGAACGTTCTGGAGGTAGGGGACAGAGAGAGGGGCTCAGTAGAAGAAGCTGGTGACAGAATGAATTTCCATACAATTACATGCCTTTCATCATTGATGTAAGAAAACTCACTAAGCACTTGGTTAAGTATAAAACAAGGCTTTAATCAACTGTTTCACAACCATGAGATTCTAGTTACCTCACTAGTTCCTGGTTACAAAAACGTCCTGGGCAAGCTGGGCCCACGCCTGAGTATTTATACTCCTTGGACGGCGCCACCAGCTGGCCGCCCAGTGTTATTTCATGAGTCATTTCTTCATGAATGATAAGATTCATGACAATCATTGCCTCCTATGGGGTGTGATGTCAAGACAAGGTGAATGCTCATCATGTGGATAATGGTATGTGTCTGCAGTAGACATCCTGTATATCTAACTGATGTCTTCACTCTCCCAGGTTCATCAAGAGGCCCCCCTAATGTCCATGAGCAACAGCAAGAAGACTCCTCAGAGGAGCCTCCTGCCTCTGAGGGCACAGCGTCACCTCAGACAACGCAACCCAGCACCAGCGCAGAGTCACACACCTTGGTGGGTATGTTGCGAGATAGAGTAGTGTTGTCACCTGGTGTCTCACAGATCACAACTAAGCAGCAGCAGATGGCGGAGACACTGACAGCAGTGGAGACTCCTCATCGGAGGGTGCAAGAGTCTCCCAGCCCTGCTCAGCTTCATGCAGACGCTGAGCCTCAGGGACCATCCAGGAAGAGGGCGATCCTGGAGCTGCAGAAACAAGTGCAGGAGGCTCTGACTGGTTTTGCGACCACGGTTACTGCGAGTGTGCAGAGAATGGAGGAGTCCATCTCCAGCATGATCAATACCGTGGCGCACTCACTGGCAACTATAGCTTCCTCCATGGATAGGAATGCCACCTGCATGGAGGAGACATGGCGCCAGTCGCATGAGAACATGGTTTCTCTTCAAAATAGATGCTCATATATGGAGGAGAGATGGGGAAAAATGGAGGAGAGATGGGCATCTATGGAGCAGAGAAACCAGAGGCTCATAGACGTCCTTTGTAGGAGGGATGTCAGTATAGAGGTGGGTCCTCATCGCCCCACTGCTGTGCAGCAAGATGCTCACCAGCTACTTGCTAGCAGGGAAGTGCGGGTGGCCCATGTGAGGGATAATGGTGGGAGGGAACATGGAAGTGGGGGCTCCGTTCCAAGTGCTCTGACTTCCACCTCCTTACCAACCCCTCGGTCAGAGCCCCAGATGCCTCCCCGGACAGTTGTGGCCGAGTCTGTGCATGCACAGTTGCAGGAGGAGCAGACTTTGGCAGAGCCATCAGTGGCTCCAAAACTCAGAGGACGACCACCAAAGGCATCTAAGCAGGCACAGCACGGCGATGAGGAGGGTGCCTCTACCTCTGCTGAAGCCGCAGGAGTAGCACGAAGTAGAAGCACCTGGAAAAGAAAGATCGCACACAAATAGTCACAAGGGTAGTCACTCGGTTGTGTCTTTCTTTATCAATGTCATGTTAGTATTCTATGAAATGCTGTTAATAAATCATCTAATTGTCACACTTGTAGGTCATTGGCAAATTTGTGAGATGAAATGGAAGTGGCAGAGCGAAGGGTCAGGGCTCATTTCACATCCAGCAATGGTCGTGAGAGTCAAAACAAGGGATGGATCATTGTTTGATTGCTGCATGATGTTGGTGTTGGGTGATGCAAACCTGCGTATGTGGGTGGCAACCACATGTGTGAGCAGCATGATGTTATTGAAATCTGCCATTGATAAGGGTATCACTGGTGTGGCGGGCAGCAATGTGCTCGTGTACTGGTCTCAATGAGACCACCAGCTCATCCAAGTGTTCCTCATCCTCGTAACCAACCTCATGGTGAGCCTCCTTGTCCTCCAATGAGGCTCTGCACTCAGTGGCGTCTGCCTAATCCAATACTAATCCTCGCTGCTGCGCTATGCTGTGCAGGGTGCAGCAGCCGATGACTATTCGTGAGACCCTAGCTGGTGCAAACTAAAGGGCTCCTTCAGATCTGTCGAGGCATCTGAAGCGCATTTTGAGCAAGCCTATTGTCTGCTCAATGACACTTCTTGTGGCGATGTGGCTTTGATTATAATGTCCCTCAGGCTCATTGGTTGGCCTCCTCAAAGGTGTCATGAGCCATGTCTTCAGGTGATAGCCCTTGTCTCCAAGCAGCCAGCCGGCAAGACTGTTTGGTGGTGCGAAGAACTGAGGGATGGTGGAGTGGCGCGGGATGTACGAGTCATGGCAGCTGCCAGGGAACTTGGCGCACACATGAATGATAATCTTCCTATGGTTGCAGACCAGCTGAACGTTAAAGGAGTGGAAGCCCTTGCGGATAACAAATGCTACTGGTGCAAGGGGGAGGGATTCAAATTCCTGGGACATTGGAACCGGTTCTGGGGGAGGTGGGACCAGTACAAAATGGACGGTTTGCACCTGGGCAGGGCCGGGACCGATGTCCTAGTGGGAGTGTTTGCTAATGCTCTGGGGGAGGGTTTAAACTAAAATGGCAGGGGGTTGGGAACCTGAGCGGGGAGACAGAGGAAAGGGAAACAAGGATAAAAGCAAAAGACAGGAAGGAGAAAAACAAAAGTGGCAGGCAGAGAAATCAAGGGTTTAAATCAAACATGGCCACAGTAAATAATAATTCTAAAAGATCTAAGAGCATTAAAAAAACAAGCCTGAAGGCTTTGTGTCTTAATGCAAGGAGCATTCATAATAAGGTGGATGAATAAGCTGCGCAAATAGAGGTAAACGAATATGATATGATTGGGATTACGGAAACATGGCTCCATGGTGGCCAAGGCTGGGAACTCAACATCCAGGGGTATTCAATATTCAGGAAAGATAGGCAAAAAGGAAAAGGAGGTGGGGTAGCATTGCTGGCTAAAGAGGGGATTAACACAATTGAAAGGAAAGATATTGGCTCTGATGATGTGGAATCTGTATAGGTAGAACTGAGAAATGCCAAGGGGCAGAAAACGTTAGTGGGAGTGGTATATAGACCTCCAAACAGTAATGCGGAGGTCGGGGATGGCATTAAATGGGAAATTAGAGAAGCGTGCAATAAGGGCACAGCGGTTATCATGGGTGACTTTAATTTACATATAGATTGGGCTAACCAAATTAGTAACAATACTGTGGAGGAGGAATTCCTGGAGTGTATACGGGATGGTTTCCTGGACCAATACATCGAGGAACCAGGTAGAGATCAGGCCATCTTAGACTGGGTATTATGTAATGAGAAAGGATTAATTAGCAATCTTGTTGTGCGAGGTCCCTTGGGTCAGAGCGATCATAATATGATAGAATTCTTCATTAAGATGGAGAGTGAAATAGTTGACTCAGAGACTAGGGTCTTGAATTTAAATAAGGGAGACTACGATAGTATGAGGTGCAAGTTGGGTAGGATTGATTGGGGAATGTCACTCAAAGGGTTGACGGTGGATGGGCAATGGCAAACATTCAAAGATCGCATGGATGAACTACAGAATTTGTTCATCCCAGTTTGGCATAAAAATAAAACAAAAAAGAAGGTGACTCAACCGTGGCTAACAAGGGAAATTAGGGATAGCATAAGATCCAAGGAGAGTACATATAAATTGGCCAGAAAAAACAGTAAACCTGAGGATTGGGAGCAGTTTAGGATTCAACAAAGGAGGACAAAGGGATTAATTAAGAGGGGGAAAATAGAGTATGAGAGTATGCTTGCAGGGAACATAAAAACTGACTGTAAAAGCTTTTATAGATATGTGAAGAGAAAAAGATTGGTGAAGTCAAGCGTAGGTCCCTTGCAGTCAGAATCAAGGGAATTTATAATGGGGAACAAAGAAATGGTGGACCAATTAATACATACTTTGGTTCTGTCTTCACAAAGGAGGACACAAATAACCTCCCAAAGATGTCGGGGAACATAGGGTCTAATGAAAGGGAGGAACTGACAGAAATCAGTATTTGTAGGGAAATGGTGTTAGGAAAATTGATGGGATTGAGGGCCGATAAATCCCCAGGGCCTGATAATCTACATCCTAGGGCACTTAAGGAAGTGGCCCTAGAAATAGTAGATGCATTGCTGGTCATCTTCCAACATTCGATAGACTCTGGAACAGTTCCCATGTTCAAAAAGGGTGGTAGAGCGAAAACGGGGAATTACAGACCGGTAAGCCTGACATCGGTGGTGGGGAAAATGCTAGAGTCCATTATAAAGGATGTAATAGCAGAGCACTTGGAAAAAAGTGACAGGATCGGACAAAATCAACATGGATTTACAAAAGGTAAATCGTGTTTGACTAATCTACTGGAATTTTTTGAGGATGTAACTGGTACAATAGATAAGGGAGAACCAGTGGATGTGGTGTATTTGGACTTTCAGAAGGCTTTCGATAAGGACCTGCATAAGAGATTAGCGTGTAAAATTAAGGCACATAGGATTGGGGGCAAGGTATTGACTTGGATAGAGAACTGGTTGGCAGACAGGAAGCAAAGAGTTGGAATAAACGGGCCTTTTTCCGAGTGGCAGGCAGTGACTAGTGGGGTACTGCAGGGATCGGTCCTTGGACCCCAGCTATTCACAATATATATTAATGATCTGGATGAGGGAACTAGATGTAATAGCTCCAAGTTTGCAGATGACACAAAGCTGGGTGGGTGTGTGTGCTGTGAGGAGGATGCCGAGAAACTCCAGTATGTGACGTAATAAAACTCACTACGCACTTGGTTTGAGCATAAAGCAAGGCTTTAATCAACTTGTTTCAGAACCTGGAAGTCTAGTTGTACTTCACTAGTTCCTTGTCTTTACAAAATTATCCTGGAAAGCTGGGGCCAACGCCCGAGTATTTATACTCCTTGGGCAGCGCCACCAGCTGGCCATCTAGTGTTATTTCATATGTAGTTTCTCGATGATGAGATTTATGACATTCATCCTGCCTAAAAGATTTGGAAGTCCGACGACTTCCTCTTAACGGATTAGGCGCACCACGAATAGCCGCAGTGTTTTAGATTTTTGTTTATGGCCAGAAGGCACGTCTCCCCGGACCGTGTCTTGGTCCCTGGGCCGCTTGATCCATGCCGGTGGATCGACAGGGCCCGTGTTGCTCTGACCAACCCGAGGGAGGCTGGGGAGATCGTGACTCCGGGTGTGGGTCCCCACAGGTGCAGAACTGGCTTCGTCCAGTTGGTTAGCCGGAGATTGACTGGCGTCCTGGCCCGGGGTGGCCGTCCCACGAGGAGCGCTCGAATCCCCGAGCGGATATGGCGGGGCAGCCGGCAGATCCCTCGATGTCCCAGGTAGGGCGTCATCCTCGGGGGAGCGCAGAGTGTTGGCCTCATCCCCGCGGGTCCCTCCATCAATCGGGTCCGCGGAACTGACCAGACAGGGAGCCAGGTCCCGGAGCGAAACGGTGGAATCCTGGCCATCCGAGTACCGCACCTGGGCGTACGTGGGGTTGACGTCTATAAGTTCTACCTCGTCGACTAGAGGATCGTTTTTTGATGATCGGACGAATCTTCGGAGCAGCACAGGAGCTGCCAACCATTACGGTAGAGATGTCCCATGGGTGCACCGACGCTGGAAGCTGAAGAATCGCTCATGAGGTGTGACATTGGTAGAAGTAGAAAGGAGAGACCTGATGGAATGCAACGCATCAGGGAGCATAGTTTCCCACTGCTGGTCTGGCAGATTGCGTGACCTCAGCGCAAGATGAACAGCATTCCAAATGATAGCGTTGTATCTCTCAACCTGTCCATTACCGATGGGATGGTACGGTGTCGTTTTACTTGTGGCGATTCCCCATTGGGAGAGATAACTTTTGAGTTCGCTTAACATGAAGGAGGGACCCAAATCAGAGTGGATGAAATTGGCCGTACCGCAAAAGGAAAAGACTTGATCAAGGCATTTGATCACTGTGGAAATAAGCATATTGGGACAGGGGAAAGCAAAGGGAAAGCGTGAATATTCGTCCACCATAGTCAGTAAGTAGGTGTTCCGTGTTGAGGAAGGCAGTGGCCCTTTAAAGTCAATGCTGAGTCGCTGCATAGGCTGCATAGCGTGTATGTGCGAGCCATCCGATGGACGGAAGAATTGCAGTTTTAACTCTGCACTAATTTTACAGGAGGAGCACGTTCTTTTCACATCTTCCGTAGAAAATGGGAGATCTTTAGATCGCACAAAGTTCAACATACTGGTAACGCCAGGATGGCATAAGTCAGTATGAAGATCCGCCAGAGTCGAAGTTGACATAGAAGAGCAGAATGCCCGCGTGGGGGTATGCGGGGCCATATTCTCTTTGCCGGGTCGATAATGTATGGTGTATCCAAAGGCAGCCAATTCCATCCTCTAGAGTTGTATTTTGTTATTCTTGATCTTAGTGCATTTCCGGTTATCCAGCATAAAGGTTACAGAGCGCTGATCGGTTATGTGTGAAATGGCGACGAGCGAGAAAATGACTCCATTTACATACCGCTTCGATGATGGCTGTAGCCTCCTTCTCGACAGGAGGATAATGGAGCTCGCTACCCTGCAAAGTTCTGGACAGAAATGCAACGGGTCGACCACCTTGATTCAAGGTAGCAGAGATCGCCACATCTGATGCATCGCACTCGACCATGAAAGGAAGATTTTCATCAATGGAACGAAGCGTGGCTTTTTCCAGTTGTCGCTTGAGGAGGTTGAAAGCTGAAATAGCCGTTGCCTCCAATGGAAATGACTTTGCGTGAAGCAGGGGCTGGATCTTGTCGGAGAAGTGGGCTATCCATTTCGGATAATATGCCGCGTGCCCGACGAAGAGAGCCGAGATTCGTAGGGGGAGGGAGCTCC
This sequence comes from Somniosus microcephalus, assembly GCF_052327205.1. Taxonomy (NCBI): domain Eukaryota; kingdom Metazoa; phylum Chordata; class Chondrichthyes; order Squaliformes; family Somniosidae; genus Somniosus; species Somniosus microcephalus. The sequence continues at coordinate 130,290,138 of NC_140993.1, forward strand.
TGAAGCGGACGAAGTTGCTCCGGATCTGGTTTGATGACACCGTTGCCCACCCAGTAGCCAAGGATGTTGACTGATGGTACTGATTTCACAGATTTGGACTCATTTAAGGTTAAGTTGCGACGACGGAGAACGTCAAAAAATTTCTGGAGATTGGCATCATGCTCCTTCTGGTTATGACCAGCAATGGTGATATTATCTAGATATGGAAAAATGTCCGTTAAGTTCTCCTGTTTGACTAGGCTATCCATTGCCCGTTGAAAGATGGCCACCCCATTGGTGACCCCAAATGGAAGGCGACAAAACTGGTAAAGCCGACCAATGGCCTCAAAGGCCGTATACTTTTTGTCAGAGGCCTTTAACAGTACTTGATGGTATAAGAACATAAGAAATAGGAGCAGGAGTAGGCCATACGGCCCCCCGGGCCTGCTCCGCCATTCAATAGGATCATGGCTGATCTGAATCTAGACTCACGTCCACTTCCCTGCCCTTTCCCCGTAACCCCTAATTCCCTTATCTGCTAGGAAAATGTCTATCTCCATTTTAAATTTATTTAATGTTGCAGCTTCCACAGCTCTCTGGGGTAGCAAATTCCATAGATTTACCACCCTCTGAGTGAAGAAGTTTCTCCTCATCTCAGTTTTGAAAGGGCAGCTCCTTATTCTAAGATTATGCCCCCTAGTTCTAATCTCACCCATCAGTGGAAACATCCTCACCGTATCCACCCGATCAAGCCCCCTCACAATCTTATATGTTTCGATAAGGTCGCCTCTCATTCTTCTGAACTCCAATGAGTAGAGTCCCAACCTACTCAACCTTTCCTCATACGTCAACCCCCTCATCTCTGGAATCAACCAAGTGAACCTTCTCTGAACTGCCTCGAGAGCAAGTATATCTTTTCTTAAATATGGAAACCAAAACTGCACGCAGTATTCCAGGTGTGGTCTCACCAATACCCTGTATAACTGCAGCAAGACTTCCCTGTTTTTATACTCCATCCCCCTTGCAATAAAAGCCAAGATTCCATTGGCCTTCCTGATCACCTGCTGCACCTGCATACTAACCTTTTGTGTTTCATGCACCAGGACCCCCAGATCCCTTTGTACTGTAGCACTTTGCAGTTTCTCTCCATTTAGATAATAACTTGCTCTTTGATTTTTTCTGCCAAAGTGCATAACCTCACACTTTCCAACATTATATTCCATCTGCCAAATCTCTGCCCACTCACTTAGCCTGTCTATGTCCTTTTGCAGGTTTTTTATGTCCTCCTCACTCACTGCTTTCCCTCCCATCTTTGTATCGTCGGCAAACTTGGATATGTTGCACTCGGTCCCTTCCTCCAAATCGTTAATATAGATTGTAAAGAGTTGGGGTCCCAGCACTGGCCCCTGCGGAACACCACTAGTTACTGATTGCCAGCTCTTTAAATCAAAAGTTGAAAATACCTTGTAGTTGGCAAGGTTATTGACCATGTCATTGATGCGTGGTAGTGGGTAGGCATCCAGGTCAGTATACTGGTTAATAGTTTGCGAGTAACCGATGCAAAGATGTTTCTTGTATTGCTTCAGAGGATTTTTAACAATGACAACTTGAGCCCGCCAGGAAGATGAACATGGCTCAATGATACCGTCAGCTAGAAGGCGAGAGATTTCTGCCTCGATAAAGGCTCGATCATCTCGGCTGAAACATCGTGATTTAGTGACTATGGGCTTACATTGGGGGGAAAGATTGGCAAACAAGGTGGGCTCGTCGAGTGAAGCCGCCGAAAACGCACAAAACGGTATTTTGGAAATAGTAAGCTCCGGCTTTGACCCTCCAAACTCGAAAGTGAGTCTTTTGTGTTGTTTCTGGAAATCCTGTCCCAGGAGCACATCACTGCATAGGTTCTTGAGCACCCCGAGCCGGCTGGAGAAATAAGTGTGGCCATTGAGAATAAGGTCGACAAGACAAAAGCCAGAAGAATTGGTGGTCAGTGTCGTCAGAGCCATTGCAATTTCCCTGTCCGAGGGGTAAATACGCAGTTTTAACTTACTGACAGCCCGCTCACTAATGAAGCTGTCAAAGCTGCATGAGTCGATTAGTGCACTCAAAATGTGTCCATTTATCGAAACCTTCATGGCTGCATGGGACAAAACAGCTGTGATGGGAGGAGGGGCAGTTTTACCCTTGACAGCTGTAACCTTAGTAGTGGTTCTTGGGGGAGGAGCAGTTTTATAGATTGCAGCTGTAACCTTAGTAGTGGCTCTTGGGGGAGGAGCAGTTTTATAGATAGTCGCTGCAAAACTAACAGGAGCTCTTGACCGGTATACCTTAGAAAAGTGGCCTTTCTTACTAACAGCGGCCCTTGACTGGCATACCTTAGAAAAGTGACCTTTCTTGCTGCAATGATTGCAGGTCGCGTTACGAGCAGGACAAAATTTCCTATAATGGAACGCTCCTCCACAAAAGAAACACCTCCTTCCAGATTGCCAAGATGCCGCTAGGGCGGGGTCATCATCAGTGTAGGTTTCTAGGGTAGGGTTGTCATCAGCCGGGTTGGAGTCGTCATCCGTGATGGCTTCCGCCCGAGGCCTATTGGAAGAGTCACTAAAAGAGATAGCAGCAGCATTCCTCTTTGCTAAGTCCAGAGAACATGCCTGGTCATAGGCAGCCTGTAACTTGAGGGTTTTATTCTCCAACAGACGCTGAAGTATGAAGGGAGACGCAATCCCATTAATAAAGGAATCATGAATTAACTCCTCCTGGTACTGCTCAGCTGTAACAGCTTTAAGATTACAATCCTTGCAGAGCCTGCGAAGTTTTTGAAGGAATTCGTCAAGTGATTCCCCGGGTTGTTGTCGAGTTGTGGCCAGTAGATGCCGAGAAAAAATTTCATTTGGGGACTTGACATATAGCTGCTGTACCTTTTGGATAGTGGCGTCATAGTCTACAAAGTCTTCGATATAACCAAATACATGAGGGGATACGTAATTAGCAAGTATTTCCAATTTATCAGGAACATTTTCACCACACACCCTGAGGAAGTTGCTGAAAGTACGATACCAGTGTTTCCATACCTTAGCGGCTGTAAGTGAATTCGGGTCCAGGTCAAGACAGGCGGGGCTGAGTAGTTTCTCCATGATGGATCAATTACTTGTCTGAGTTCCCTTCTACGGTTCGAGTCGTAGCTGGCTGTTCCCGAAATCACCCAAAGCGTGGACTCGATATCAAGTTGATTAAATTGACGTAATAAAACTCACTACACACTTGGTTTGAGCATAAAGCAAGGCTTTAATCAACTTGTTTCAGAACATGGAGGTCTAGTTGTATCCACCAGCTCCTTGTTGTTGTATCCATGTGTTAATAGAGACACGGAAGGCAGGAGCTGGTTTCACAGGTGTTTACTGAACAAAGTCTGGAGGTGAACTAACAGATACAAGACAATATACAGGCTTATATAGCCTGAGTGGCCATTACCGGCATTACAGTACACAGGAGACTCTTAAAGGCACATACACCACAATTCCTCCCCTTTTAGACAACCAGTACATAATATTTTAAGTAATCATTATTTAACATGTTACAAGAACAATAATCTACACATTTGCTGCAGTTAATCAATTATAAGTCAGTCTCTCTGGAGGCTTCCTGACTCGGTCCGGATAACGCCTCGGTGGTGTAGTAGTTTCTGGTGGTGTAGTAGGTTCTTTTGGCAAGGCTGATTCGACTTGGATGCCAGCGTCGGGTTCATCTGGTTCCAGTATCACCGGATCGGAAGTAGATACTATGGGTATCTCTGCTTCATCATTAGGCGTATAGAGTTGTGGTGTAGGTTGTCCCTTTTCGGATGACTCTATGATCTGGTCAGCATGTCGCCTTATTATGCTTTCTCCAATGTCCACGGTATACATCAGCGGTCCTAGTCGTGTGCAAATAGTTCCAGGCTGCCATTTCTAGTTCCAGGCTGCCATTTTTCGGTACGGTAGTCCCGGGCCAAAACTTGTTGACCTATCTGGAAGGTTCTACTTGGCCTTTCATTCATGCCTTGAAATTGCCGGTTCTCCACGTCCCTTCTGATGTTTGGCTTGATCAAATCCAGCCGGCATCTTAGGCTTCTATTGAAGAACATCATGGCGGGAGTTTGGTTTGTAACCACATGTGTTGCATTCCTGTATGCAAACAAGAAGTTATCTACCTTATGCTGAAGTTTTATGTCTTCATTACCCATGGCCTTTATGGCCTTCTTGAAGGTCTGGACAAACCTTTCAGCCAATTCATTGGTGCCGGGATGGTATGGGGCGGACGTGTAGTGCTTAACCCCATTGTTTTTTAAGAACTTCCTGAATTCTTCGGACACAAATTGCGGTCCATTATCAGAACAGATCTGTTCAGGCAGCCCATTCCTGGCAAATATGGTCCTTAATACTGTGATGGTTTTTTCCGTGGTGGTGGAGGACATCTTTATTACCTCCGGCCACTTGGAGTGTGCATCAACCGCGATTAAGAACATTGAGTCCATAAATGGACCAGCAAAGTCGATATGTACCCTCTGCCATGGAGATGAGGGCCACTCCCATGGATGTAGAGGGGCTTGTGGTGGGGCGTTTTGGACCTTCTGGCATCCTAGGCAGCTCTTGGTCATTTCTTCGATGTCTCCATCGATACCTGGCCACCACACAAACGCTCTGGCTAGGTTCTTCATTTTCACTCCACCCAGATGCCCCTCGTGAAGCTCCTTTAGCACTTTATCCTGGAGTTTGGGTGGAATCACCACTCTGGATCCACACATCAAGGATCCTCGGCACACTGACAGCTGTTCTCTTCTTTGCGAGAATGCTGGCAACAGTGGTTCGCCATGTGCTGGCCATCCCTTTACCGTTAAATCGTAGACTCGTGAGAGAGTCGGGTCATTTCTCGTTTCCTTTTCAATGGCAGAATTTGTTACTGGTAGACATTCCACTATGGTTGAGTGGAACATCTCCACTGGGTCTACTGTAGGTGTCTCTTCTACCGTTGGCAACGATAGGCGCGATAAACCATCAGCATTCCCATGCTGTTTTGATCCTTTGTATTCTATGTCATATTGGTGTGCCCCTAGGAAAAGGGACCACCTCTGTAGCCTTTGCGCTGTCATAATGGGAACACCCTTTTTAGGGTTGAATATGGAGACGAGGGGTTGATGGTCAGTCAACAAGGTAAATTTTTGTCCGTGTAGGTAATGGTTGAATTTCTTCACTCCCCATACCAGGCTGAGTGCTTCCCTGTCGATCTGGGCATAGTTACGCTCAGCTGAGTTCAATGAGCATGATGCAAAAGCTATCGGCCGCTCCGAGCCATCAGGGAATCTATGCGATAATACCGCTCCTAGGCCGTAAGGGGATGCATCGCACGCCAGTCTGATTGGCAGTGATGGGTTGTAATGAGCCAAAACTTCCTTGGACGTGATCAAGCCTTTGCATTTATGGAAGGCACGTTTACAGTCTTCGCTCCATTTCCAAATTACTCCCGTTTGTAGCAGTTCGTTAAGAGGGTGCAGAAGAGTTGACAAGTTCGGTAAAAATTTATGATAGTAATTTATCAATCCCAGGAACGACCTTAATTGTGAGACATTTTCAGGTGCTGGGGCTTTTATGACCGCTTCAATTTTTTCAGGTGACTTATGCAAACCTTCCTCGTTAATTATGTGGCCACAATATGATATGTGTTTCTGGAAAAATTCGCACTTGGGGCGATTTGCTCGCAGGCCCCATTCTCTCAGCCTAGCGAGCACCTGCTCCAAATTGGCAAGGTGCTCATTGTCGTTATCTCCTGTTACAAGGATGTCATCTAGGTAGCATTGAGTCCCCGGAATCCCTTGGAGGACTTGCTCCATAGCTCTTTGCCAGATAGCTGGAGCTGATGCTACTCCGAAAACCAGTCGATTGTACTGGTACAGGCCTTTGTGTGTATTTATCGTGAGATACTTTTTAGAGGCCTCTTCAACCTCCATCTGTAGATATGCCTGTGCCAAGTCAATTTTGGTGAAACGTTTCCCTCCGGATAGTGAGGCGAAAATATCTTCTATCCTCGGAAGAGGATACTGTACCGTGTGAAGGACCGGGTTTACAGTCACCTTGAAGTCCCCACAGATGCAAATTTTTCTCTGTTCTTCAGATTTATCATTATTCAATGTTTTCTTCATGACCAGGACGATGGGTGTTGCCCACTCGCTCCAACCTATCTTGGATAATACGCCTGCCTTTTCCAAATTCTCCAGCTCTGCCTCGACAGCTGGACGAATTGCGTATGGCACCGGCCTTGCCTTAAAAAACTTGGGAATTGCCGCATCTTCCACTTTTATTGAGGCGGTGATGCCTTTCAAGGTTCCTAGTTTCTGTTGAAACACTTCCTTGGCGTTGGCCAAGATGTCTTTTAATCGTTCAGGTATGACGTCATCATCATTTTTTTTCTTACTGGTCACCGTCAGTGCCTGAATGGAGTGCCAGTCTAAACGTATCTTCCTGATCCATTCACGTCCCAACTGCGGTGGATCACCATCTTGCAGAACGTATAAATACAACTTCTGTATTTCCTTGCCGTTGTATACAACAGGCACCCTTATTTTCCCTTTGGGGTATACTTTCTGCCCCGTATATGTTTTCAAGATAATGGATGTGTCTTTCAAAGGTATATGCGGAAATAGCCGCTCGTAATCCCGTCGACTTATGACGGTCAGAGCTGATCCTGTATCTAGCTCCATTTTAACTGGGGACCCCGCTATCATGAGGGTAACCCAAATGGTCTGGTAATCTTCTTTGGCAATTACATTATGTAATTTGAGACAGCTTAGTCTCTTGTTTCCGGAGTCGCTATCGCTCTTCTGGTCTTCGGAGCTACTGTCCGTCATCATTTGTACCTTTCTGTACTTTTCCTTATTGATTTTTTTCCTGTCCGTGGATTTTTTGTGTCCAGATCGGCATACACGTGTAATGTGTCCAATCTTTCCGCATTGCCTGCATGCTTTGTCCTTGAACCAGCAGTCCCTCTGGTCATGGGTGGATCTGCCGCAGCGATAACATCTCTCGAAACCCTGTGTCATTTCATGGGTGCCGAAGTCCTGTGGCTTTTGCTGTATCTCTGCAGCTCCTCTTGCGGCTGCTTCGTATGATACAGCCATACTGAAAGCCTTGTCCAGTGTCAAATCTTTCTCAGAAAGTAGCCTTTTCTGTGTTCCTTCACTTAGGAGACCGCAGACGAATTTGTCTCGAAGAGAATCTGCCAGTCCTGCCCCGAATTGGCAGTGCTTTGATAGCTTCCTTAATTCGGTGAGGTAATCAGCATTACTTTCCTTCTTGTGCTGACTCCTTTTGAAGAATTTGAATCGTTCCGCTATCAGCAGCGGTGTTGGGTTTAAGTGCTCCTGTAGGGTATCAACAATCTCCTTAAAATTCTTGTCCTTTGGTTTGGCTGGAGTGATTAAGTTTCGTAACAGCCCGTATGTCCTTGCGCCCATTAGATTTAGAAGTACTGATGCCTTTTTATCATCTTCTATTTCATTTGCTGTGCAATATACCTCCACTCTTTCCACATATGTGGTCCAATCCTCTATATCGTTATCGAAAGCATTAATATTGCCAGCCTTAGGCATCCTGAAAAAAAATGGCGCCTACCGCGCTGTCCTTTCTTCCCTGCAGAAAAAAATGGCGCTTCCCGCGCTTTCCCGCCGCTGCTGCTGCTGACAACGCTGTTTTCCGCGGTTTTTATTTACAGGTGGAGACTCGTTCCCGCCGGACTCTCTGGGACTTTTCCCTCCCTCTGCTTGGTCCGGACGCCGACCTGTTTTGAAGCGCGGCCGTCTCCCGAGTGCTCCCCCCCTCTGTCTCTGTTTGCCTCCGCCTTCGCTGCTCGGCCCCGCTGCAGAGCCAGCCGATGGAGCCCCAGCCCGCCGCCCAGGAAGGATTATTGCAGTACCTGCCACCAGCTCGGCTAGCTGGTGAAACCACAGTTTTTTTTTTCTTTCTTGCTTTTCTTCGACTTTCGTCTGAGGAATCGATCTACTTGAGGTGTTGCCGAATTGCAGGTAAGTCCGTTTCCAAGTCGTCGCCACTGTTGTATCCGTGTGTTAATGGAGACACGGAAGGCAGGAGTTGGTTTCACAGGTGTTTACTGAACAAAGTCTGGAGGTGAAGTAACAGATACAAGACAATATACAGGCTTATATAGCCCGAGTGGCTATTACCGGCATTACATTACACAGGGGGCTCTGAAAGGCACATACACCACACTTGTCTTTACAAAATGTCCCTGGAAAGCTGGGGCCAACGCCCGAGTATTTATACTCCTTGGACGGCGCCACCAGCTGGCCGTCCAATGTTATTTCATAGGTAGTTTCTCGATGATGAGATTTATGACAGTATGATTTGGACAGGTTGGGTGACTGGGCAGAAGCATGGCAGATGCAATATAATGTGGATAAATGTGAGGTTATCCACTTTGGTGGCAAAAACAGGAAGGCAGATTATTATCTGAATGGCAATAGATTGGGAGAAGGGGAAGTGCAACGAGACCTGGGCATCCTTGTGCACCAGTCGCTGAAAATAAGCATGCAGGTACAGCAGGCGGGTAAGAAGGCAAATGGTATGTTGGCCTTCGTAGCGAGAGGGTTTGAGTACAGGAACAAGGATGTCTTGCTGCAGTTGTACAGGGCCTTGGTGAGACCGCACCTTGAGTATTGTGTGCAGTTTTGGTCGCCTTATCTGAGGAAAGATGTTCTTGCCATGGAAGGAGTGCAGCGAAGATTCACCAGGCTGATACCTGGGATGGTAGGAATGACGTATGAGGAGAGATTGGGTCGATTAGGCGTATACTCGCTGGAGTTTAGAAGAATGAGAGGGGGTCTCATTGAAACTTATAAAATTCTAACAGGACTAAACAGACTAGATGCTGGAAGGATGTTCCCGATGGTCGGGGAGTCCAGAACCAGGGGTTACAGTCTAAGGATAAGGGGTAAGCCATTTAGGACAGAGATGAGGAGGAATTTCTTCACCCAGAGAGTGGTGAACCTGTGGAATTCTCTACCAAGGAAGGCAGTAGAGGCCAATTCATTAAATATATTCAAGAAGGAGTTGGATATATTTCTTAAGGCTAAAGGGATCAAGGGATATGGAGAGAAGGCAGGAACAGGGTCCTGAATTTGGATAATCAGCCATGATCGCATTGAATGGCGGAGCAGGCTCAAGGGGCCGAATGGCCTACTCCTGCTCCTATCTTCTATGTTTCTGTGTTTCTATGTTTACTGGGTTGTGATCGGGTGCCCTGATGGCCACATGTGTGCAGTCGATGACTCCCTGCACCCATGGGAAGCCAGCTAGAGCGGCAAAGCCAAGCGCACATTCATTGACAGTGGCTTCATCAACGGCAAAATGAAGATAATTTGCAGACTTGTTAAAGAGGGCATCAATTACCTGTGCGGTGCATTTGTGTGCGGCTGACTGCAAGATGCCGCAAAGGTCTGCTGCAGATGCCTGGAAGGAGCCTGAGGCGAAGAAGTTCAGAGCAAGGGTGAGTTTTAAGCCACTGGTAAGGAGTGCCCATCCCTTCCTCTGGGCTGCAGGTCTTGCTCCATTAAAGCGCAAATATCAGCGGCGACCTGGCGCGATAGCCTGAGCCTCCTTTGGCACTGCTGCTCAGTCATGTTGAGGAAGCTCATCCTCTGCCTGTATACCCTGTTTTGGGGGTATGGCCTCTGATGCGGTGCAGCCCTGTGCTGTGCAGCATCAGGTGGTTGAGGAGAAGGTTGCCGCTCTTGTTGTTGCTGCTGCTGTTGTGGCTGGTTCTGCTGCTGCTGTGGCTGATCATCATCAGATTCGGAGGACCAAGGTGACAGAGCATAAATCATGCCTATTCTGATGATTCATATGGCAGGTAAACTTCAGATGACAGAACCCATCTATCAAGGGTTAGATATGATGTTTCAAGGAGGTGACAGTGAATAGAGAATTTTCTGCAAACACTTCCCAAAGACATAAAGCTTAAAAATCTGTTCCAAGTACTCAAGCCTGAAGCTTCTGAGAGTGGAAAGTGACCAGCTGTAAAATGGTAGGTTTTGCAGCTGTCACCTATTGAAAGAAATGGAAAGTTATTCAAAACCCAACATACTTACCTGGCGTGATCCCCAAGTAACAGGAACCTCATGGAAAACTTGGAAAAATACTTTGTGCCTGCTAAAATGGTGAATAAATTAGTTTAAACACCCTCTCAACTAGCACAACTGAATGACCCGTCATTTAGTGCCATGTCTGCAAGCACAGGCAGAAGCGGCACTAGGGAAACTCACAAGTATTACATCCGTGAATAATTGAGACACGGACTGCAGGAGTGGAACAAAATAAGTCTTTACTGGTGGAAGTCAATAGTGAAACTAAAAACACAGAGGCTCACTAGCGCCTTGTATACAGGGGTGGTCACTGCCGGTATTGCAGTCTGAGACCAGTTATTCTCTTAAAGGTGCACACACAACAATTCCTCCCCTTTTAGATAAACAGTACATAACATTCATTTAACAACTAAATGATAACTAATTACAATCACAATTACGGTTGCTAGATACATTGGTTAAGTTTAAGCAATTATAAGTTCAGTCTTTGAGGAGGCTTCCTGATTCTGTCTGGATAACGCCTCTTTGGGGTATCAGGTTCTTCTGGCAATGTTGAGTCGAGATCAATGTCGTTGTTTGGTTCATCTGCTTCCAATATCACCGATTCTGCGGTAGCTGCAATTGGTACGTCGATTTCATTGCCGGGTGTATCAGATCGTGGTGTGGAGTTGACGTTTTCCAGTGACTCTAGAATCTGGTCAGCATGGTGTCTTACAATGCTCTCTCCAACGTCCACGGTATACATGAGAGATCCTTGCCGTGTACAAATCGTTCCTGGCTGCCATTTCTCAGTGCGGTAGTCCCGGGCCAAAACTGGTTGACCTATCTTAAAACTCCTGGTCGGCCTTTCATTCATATTCTGAAACTGCCTGTTCTCCACATCTCTTCGGACATTTGGCTTAACCAAATCCAAGCGGCATCGTAGTCTTCGATTGAAGAACATCATGGCTGGGGTTTGGTTGGTAACCGCATGTGTCGCATTCCGGTAGGCAAACAAGAAGTTGTCCACCTTGTGTTGTAGGGGTATATCTTCATTACACATTGCCTTGATAGCCTTCTTGAATGTTTGGACAAACCTCTCGGCCAATCCATTAGTGGCTGGATGATATGGGGCAGATGTGTAGTGCTTAACACCATTGTTCTTTAAGAACCTCTGGAACTCTTCAGACACAAACTATGGTCCATTGTCAGAGCAAATCTGTTCAGGCAGCCCATTCCTGACGAATATGGTTCGTAAAACTGTGATAGTTTTTTCCGTGGTGGTTGAGGACATTTTTATTACCTCTGGCCACTTTGACTGTGCATCCACCGCAATTAAAAACATCGAGTCCATGAAGGGACCAGCAAAATCAATGTGCACCCTTTGCCATGGAGATGAGGGCCACTCCCATGGATGCAGAGGAGCTTGTGGTGGGGTGTTTTGGACCTTCTGGCATCCTGCACAGCTCTTGGTCATCTCTTCGATTTCTCTATCGATTCCCGGCCACCACACAAACGCTCTGGCTAAGTTCTTCATTTTTACCCCACCCAGATGACCCTCATGAAGCTCATTGAGCACTCTATCCGTCAACTTAGGTGGAATTACTACTCTGGATCCACACATCAAGGTTCCTCTGCACACTGAGAGCTGTTCTTTTCTTGGCGAGAATGCTGGCAGCAGTGGTTCGCCATGTGCTGGCCATCCCTTCACCGTTAAATCATAGACTCGTGATAGTGTCGGATCATTCCGTGTTTCCTTTTCTATGTTTGCATTCGTCACAGGGAGACATTCGGCTATGGTCGAGTGGAATAACTCCATTGGATCCACTGCAAGGTCTTCTTCTTCCACCGTCGGCAACGGTAGGCGTGACAATCCATCAGCATTTCCATGCTGTTTAGTTCCTTTGTACTCGATGTCATATTGGTGTGCCCCTAGGAAAAGGGACCATCTCTGCAGCCGCTGCGCTGTCATTATCGGTACGCCCTTCTGAGGGTTGAAAATGGAGACAAGAGGTAGCTGATCGGTTAGTAGAGTAAATTTTTGACCGTGCAGGTAGTGATTGAACTTCTTCACCCCCCACACTAGGCTGAGGGCCTCTCTGTCAATCTGAGCGTAGTTACGCTCGGCAGAAGTTAACGAGCGTGACGCAAAAGCTATCGGCCTCTCTAAACCATCAAGGAATTTATGTGACAGTACCGCCCCAATGCCGTAGGGAGACGCATCACACGCCAGTCTGATCGGCAGTGCTGGGTTGTAGTGAGCCAATACTTCCCTTGAAGTGATTAAGTCCTTACTCTTCTGAAAAGCACGCTTACAATCATCGCTCCATTTCCATGCTACCCCCGTTCGTAGCAGGGCGTTCAGCGGGTGCAAAATTGTCGACAAATTCGGCAAAAACTTATGATAGTAATTCACCAATCCGAGGAATGACCTCAGTTGCGACACATTTTCGTGTGCTGGGGCCTTAACAACCGCTTCAATTTTGTCAGGGGACTTATGTAACCCCTCTTCATCAATCACGTGGCCACAATACGATATCTGTTTCTTAAAAAATTCACACTTGGGGCGGTTGGCTCGCAGCCCATGTTCCCGTAATCTAGTGAGCACCTGTTCTAGGTTGTTAAGGTGTTCACTGTCATCTTCACCTGTCACAAGGATGTCGTCCAAGTAACACTGAGTCCCCGGAATCCCTTGCAGGACTTGTTCCATCGCTCTTTGCCATATCGCCAGAGCCGATGCTACTCCGAATACCAATCGATGATACTGGTAAAGACCTTTGTGAGTGTTTATTGTGAGATACTTCCTAGAGGACTCTTCAACCTCCATCTGCAAATATGCTTGTGCTAGGTCAATTTTTGTAAAATGCTTCCCTCCAGACAGTGAGGCGAAGATGTCTTCTATCCTTGGAAGAGGATATTGTACTGTGTGAAGGACTGGGTTCACCGTCACCTTGAAATTCCCACAGATGCGAATCTTCCTTGGCTCCCCGGACTTATTACTTAACGTTTTCTTCATGACAGGAACGATGGGTGTCGCCCACTCGCTCCAGTCGACCTTAGACAACACGCCCGCCTTTTCCAGATTCTCCAGCTCTGCCTCGACGGCTGGGCGAATTGCATATGGTACCGGTCTTGCTTTGAAAAACTTGGGAACTGCATTCTCTTCTATTTTTATCAAGGCGGTTACGCCTTTAAGCGTGCCTAGTTCTTGTTGAAATACCTCTTTGGCGTTAGCTAAGATTGTTGACAATCGTCCAGGAGTGACGTCTTCATCTTTTTTACCGTCCACCGTCATTGCATGAATGGAGTGCCAATCTAAGTTTATCTTCCTGATCCATTCCCGTCCCAATAATGGTGGTCCACCATTTGGCAGTATGTAGAGATACAATTTCCGTATTTTCTTGCCGTTGTATTCGACATGCACCCTTATTTTTCCTCTGGGGTATACTTTTTGCCCCGTATACGTCGTCAAGATGATGGATGTCTCTCTCAAGGGTATGTGTGAAAATAGCCGCTCGTAGTCTCGTCGATTCATGATGGTTAGCGCTGATCCTGTATCCAATTCCATTTTAACTTGGGACCCTGCTATCGTGAGGGTGACCCAAATGGTTCGGTGAGCCTCTTTTGCGATTACATTGTGAAGTTTGAGACAGCTTAGTCTCCTGTTCCCGGATTCACTATCGCTCATCTGGTCTTCGGAACTACTGTCCGTCATCTTTTGTACTTTCTTGTATGGTCCCTTAGTAGCCTTTTTGTTGTCGCTGGTCTTCTTCCCAGACCTGCAAACTCGTGCTATGTGTCCCATCTTCCCGCATTGCCAGCATATTTTGTCTTTGGACCAGCAGTCCTTCTGGTCATGGTTAGTTCTGCTGCAGCGATAACATTTTGCAAATCCCTGTGTCATTTTGTGGGTGCCGTATTCCTGTGGTTTTTGTTGAATTTCTGCAGCTCCCCTGGCTGCTGCTTCATACGATACTGCCATGCTGAAAGCCTTATCTAACATCAGCTCTTTCTCTGAGAGTAACTTCTTCTGTGTTCCTTCACTCAGGAGTCCACAGACAAATTTGTCCCGTAGGGTATCTGCCAGTCCTGCTCCGAACTGGCAGTGCTTTGATAGCTTGCGTAGTTCCGTAAGATACTCAGCATTGCTCTCATCTTTGTGCTGAGTTCTCCTGTGGAATTTAAATCTTTCTGCTATCAACAGCGGTGCAGGGTTTAGGTGTTCCTGTAGGACAGCAACAATTTCGTTAAAACTCTTCGCCTTCGGTTTGGCTGGAGTAATCAGGTCCCGCAATAGGCCGTACGTTCTAGCGCCCACTAAGTTTAGCAATATCGATGCCTTTTTCTCCTCCGCTATTTCGTTTGCCTCGAAATATACCTCGACTCTTTCCACATACGTGGTCCAGTCCTCTATTGTATTATCAAAAGCAGTGATACAGCCAGTCTTCGGCATCTTGCAAATCTAAAATGGCGCCTCCCGTGCTTTGCCTTCTTCCCCGATTTAACAAAATGGCGCCTCCCGTGCTTTGCCTTCTTCCCCGCTGTTGTTAGCACTGCTTTCCACGGTTTCTTGCGCGTTTAATATTATTTTTTTATTATTTTCCCGTCGTGGAGCGGACCCTCTGGGACACTTCCCTCCCTCTTCTTAGGTCCGAACGCTGCCCGGCTTCGAAGCACCGGCCACGCCCTGTGTGCTCCACCCTCTCTCTCTCTCTTTTCTTCCCAACTCGCTGCCCGGCCCTGTTACAGAGCCACCCGATCGAGCTCTAGCCCGCCGCAGCCCAGGAAGGATCAGTACACTACCTGCCACCAGCCCGATTAGCTGGGAAACCACAAACCGAGGAACCAAGCCTGGCTCTTGACAGTCTCTCCTGCAAGTTTTCAATCCGACGATTTGGAGGGCGGTTGCCCACGGTCGACACCTGTTTCTCGAGTTTCTTTGGATTCTATTTTTTTCTTTCTTCTGGCTTCGACCTTCAAAAACGTCGTCTGAGGTGCTGCCGAGTTGCAGGTAAGTTCGTTTCTTACTCGTCGCCAGTATTACGTCCGTGAATAATTGAGACACGGACTGCAGGAGTGGAACAAAATAAGTCTTTACTGGTGGAAGTCAATAGTGAAACTAAAAACACAGAGGCTCACTAGCGCCTTTTATACAGGGGTGGTCACTGCCGGTATTGCAGTCTGAGACCAGTTATTCTCTTAAAGGTGCATACACAACAACAAGGAGGTGGGTTTAGAGCGGGATACCGCCCCGCTGTCAATCATTTGGATTTTGACAGCGGACCCACCTCCGAACCCACCCTCTGAGTGGCGGCAAAACTCAGCCCTCTATCTGTGTGAATTTTTTGGTTTCTTGGCTGGGTACTCTAAGCATGATGATGGTATTCTGCAATTATCAGACCCCCATCTGGCCAAAAACAAATCGTCTCAAGTTGGTTTATGCCCCACAATGAAAGCAGGAAGGGAGGATTTCGAGAGGAAGGGGCATAGAGCCTGAAATAGCAGCTACCAATGGTAGAGCAGAATGTATGGGAAACAAGGTGTAATTGTTGAATGAGCAGAAGCCATAAGCAGGAATATTCGTTCAAAATTGGGAATTGGATATATATTTGATAAGGAAAAATTTACATGGCTATGGGGAAAGAGCAGGGGAGTGGGACTAACTGGATAGCTCTTTCAAAGAGCCGGCACAGGCCACAGGCATGATGGGCTGAATAGCCTCCTTCTGTGCTGTAAGATTCTATGATTCTATGACTGGAGGATATCATAGAGGGAGGGTAGAAAGAGGCCATGAAGGGATTTGAAAGTGAGAATGAGAGCAACCTGCAGGGTAGCAGCAACTCAGAATACTTTTGTGGGGCTAGGAGGAGCAAGAGCGCAATAATTGCAAACTTACCTTTGCTGGGCCCCTACTTCTTTATCGCCCGTGGCACACACACTCCAACCATTTCCAACCTAATATAGCAATTGGGATCTTAGGACCCTAATTTGGATATTGAAGTGGGCCTCCAGGCAGGTGCTTCAGGCGCACAGCCATAGACCCCTTTCAAAATGGTGTTGGTCGCATTGTCGGAGTTACTGGAGCGCTAAGGCCACCGACCCCATTTTGAGACCATCACCACCCCATTAATGCCAGGTGATAAGGTAAAATCGACCCCATAATCTGTATTAAATTGTGAATTTAAACCTACTTATGAGATTATATTAATTTATTGTATTTTATAATCGGATAATGACAGAACATTGCTAATAAGGGTACACTGATCCTGCACTCCCAATATGGAGCTACATTTGAAGGGAGTGCAAGTTGGAGACTGAGCTACAATACTGGTTCTCTGGCCCCAATATTACATGGGATTACATCAGATTACATAAGATTACATAGGATATACGGCACAGAAACAGGCCATTCGGCCCAACCAGTCCATGCCGGTGTTCATGCTCCCCTCGAGCCTCCTCCCATCTTTCCTCATCTAAATCTATCAGCAAAACCCTCTATTCCCTTCCCCCTCATATGCTTGTCTAACCTCCCCTTAAATGCATCTGTACTATTCGCTTCAACCACTCCCTGTGGTAGCGAGTTCCACATTCTCACCACTCTCTGGGTAAAGAAATTTCTTCTGAATTATATCGATGGCCTCTAGTTATGCTTTTCCCCACAAGTGGAAACATTCTCTCTGTATCCACTCTATCAAAATTGTTCATAATTTTAAAGACCTCAATTAGGTCACCCCTCAGCCTTCTTTTTTGAAGCGAAAAGGTTCAGCCTGTTCATCCTTTCCTGTTAGGTTTACCCTCGCATTTCTGGTATCATCCTTGTAAATCTTGAGAGGGGCGGGTTGCATATGCTGGGGGTGCAGGTGCGTGGGATGAAGGAGTTTTGGTCGGGAAATCAGGAAGCCTGGGTTTCCCCGCGTGCTGTGGAGTTCATACGTCTTTTCTTTAGCAGGTTACCTGAAGTCAGCCTGATTGACAGTCTTGGCTTCCTGTCGGGTGGGGAGGACTCTGGAGGCAGGCTGCAGGAGCAGGAGCAGGAGCAGGATCAGGTATGGAACCTGCTGCTGCTGTAATGTGGGAGCATGTGGTGGGAATCCAGATTTTAGGGGTCCAATTCCCGATCTAGGGGTAGGGGGATCCCGGGGCGGATTTGGATCCCGAGGTGGGGTCCAATTCCGGGGGGGGGGGGTGGTTGTCAGATGCCGCGGTGGGGGGCTGATCCCCAATCCCGGGGTGGGGGGGTGGGGGGTTCCGATGGTGGGGTGGGAAGTCCAATTGCGGAGGGGGGGCGGTCTGATGGTAGGTGTAATGTATATACCTTTAAGGGGGGAACTATGTTTTACAGCTCATGTATACTGCAGTACCGGCAGTGACCACACCTGTATATAACACTGAGTAGCAATCTGTACAGATCAGCTGCAGTGTTAGCCACGTTGAGTAAACACCTGTTGTACCGTTCTCCGCAGCCTGTGTCTTATTATACACGGATGCAATATTGGTGACAAGGCAGGTTCGAACCTACCTGCAACTCTGCATCACCTCCCGGGGATTCGTTCCTGGAGATCAGTGGATTGGAGGTCAAGGCCAGAGACTCGGGCATCGACCACGGGCAACCGCCCAATCATCCAGCAGAGACTCGAGAATTGCGGGGGAGGCTGTCGAGAGCCAGGCTTGGCTTTCCAGTCGAGGTGGTCCAGCAAAACGGGCTGGCAACAGGTAGTGCGCAGACCCTTCCTGGACAGCGGCGGGCTAGAGCCCGACCGAGCAGCACAGCAAAGGGCCGAGCAGCGTCGATGGGGGAGAGAGAGAGAGGGCAGAGCACACAGGGCGCAGCCGGTGTTCAGGGGCCGAGCAGCGTCGGAGAGAGGGAGAGAGAGACGCGCAGAAACCCACGAGGCGCCGCCATTGCCACGAGGACCGCCGAGAGCGGCATTGGCAGCAGCGCAGGAGAAGCGCGCAAAACCTACAGGGTGCCGCCATTGCCACGAGAACCGCCGGGCGCAGCATCGGCAGCAGCGGGGGAAGAAGGAAAGCGCGGGAGACGCCATTTTAAGCCATTGGGAGACGCCATTTTAAACCACACCCAAAATGCCGAAGAGTGGCAGTATCACCACATTTGACAATGAAGTCGAAGATTGGACTACATATGTCGAACGAATAGAGGTGTACTGCAAGGTAAATGGGGTGTCAGATGACAAGAAAGCGTCGGTATTGTTAAATTTAATGGGTGCAAAGACGTATGGTTTATTACGAAATCTAGTAACCCCAACGAAGCCAATGGAAAAGAGTTTTGAAGACATAGTAACGATACTAAAGGAACATTTAATCCCCACACCGCTGCTGATAGCAGAAAGATTCAAGTTTCACAAACGGAACCAGCATAAGGATGAAAGCAATGCTGATTATTTAACAGAACTGCGCAAACTATCGAAACACTGCCAGTTTGGAGCGGGACTGGCAGATACCTTAAGGGACAAGTTTGTGTGTGGGCTTCAAAGTGAAGGAACACAGAAACGGCTTTTATCTGAAAAGGACCTTACGCTGGAAAAGACTTTCAGCATTGCGGTATCATATGAAGCAGCAGCACGGGGTGCTGCAGAGATACAACAGAGACCGCAAGAATATGGCACAAACGAAATGTCATATGGAACAGAGAAGTGCTATCGCTGCGGCAGAACAACACACGACCAGAATGATTGCTGGTTCAAAGACAAAGTGTGCAGACAGTGTGGAAAAGTAGGACACATAGCACGAGTCTGCAGGTCGGGAAAGAAAACCAGCAATAAGAAACCGACCAAAGGAAAGTACAAGAAGGTACATAAGATAACGGAGAATAGTTCAGACGAATAAAAGAGTGATAACGACTCCGAAAGCAGGGAACTGAGTTGTCTGAAGCTACATAATGTGACCACAACGGAGGATCACCGAACCATTTGGGTCACTCTCAAGATAGCAGGAGTCCAGGTAAAGATGGAATTGGACACAGGATCAGCCCTAACAGTCATAAACCGACGGGACTACGAGCGGCTATTCTCACACATACCATTGAGAGACACAAAAATTATTTTGAAGACGTACACGGGGCAAAAAGTCTACCCCAAAGGAAAAATAAGGGTGACCGTTATATATAACGGTAAGGAAACACCAAAACTAGACCTGTATGTATTGCAAGATGGAGGACCACCATTACTGGGACGTGAATGGATCCGGAAAATACAACTGGAATGGCATTCCATACAGGCACTGACTGTGGCTGACAAAAAGGGTGACAACGTCACACCTGGGCGACTGTCAAAGATCCTAACTGACGCGAAAGAAGTGTTCCAGCAAGGACTCGGAACACTAAAAGGCATGACAGCGACGATTAAAATTGAAGAAAACGCAAGCCCAAAATTTTTTAAGGCCAGGCCGGTACCTTATGCAATCCGCCCAGCTGTCGAAGCAGAGCTGGAGAGTCTGGAACGTTCAGGTGTACTGTCCAAGGTAGACTGGAGCGAGTGGGCTACACCCATCGTCCCTGTGATGAAAAAGCCGTTGAGCAGCACGCCTGGGGAACCAAGGAAGGTTCGCATCCGTGGGGACTTTAAGGTAACAGTGAATCCGATCCTTCACACCGTACAATATCCACTTCCGCGGATTGAAGATATTTTCGCCTCGCTGTCTGGAGGGAAACGCTTCACTAAGATTGATCTGGCCTAGGCGTATCTGCAAATGGAGGTAGAAGAAGCATCAAAAAAATACCTCACAATCAACACCCATAAAGGTCTCTACCAATACAACCGGCTGGTATTCGGGGTAGCATCAGCTCCGGCTAGTTGGCAGAGGGCAATGGAACAAGTCCTGCAAGGGATCCCAGGGACCCAGTGTTATTTGGACGACATCCTGGTCACGGGCGAAAATGACAGTGATCACCTTGCCAACCTGGAGCAGGTGCTCACTAGATTGCAGGAATATGGGTTCCGAGCTAACCGCCCCAAATGCGAGTTTTTTTAGAAAACAGATCTCGTATTGTGGCCACGTTATCGATAAAGAGGGGTTACATAAGTCCCCAGAGAAGATTGAGGCAGTAGTCAAGGCTCCAGCACCGGAAAATGTGTCACAACTGAGGTCGTTCCTCGGGCTGGTAAACTACTACCATAAGTTCTTGCCAAATTTGTCTACAATACTACACCCACTGAACACCCTACTGCAAACTGGGGTGCCATGGAAGTGGAGTGACGAATGTAGACGAGCTTTCCAGAAGAGCAAAACACTAATCACATCAAAAGAGGTATTGGCCCATTACAACCCAGCATTACCAATTCGGTTGGCATGTGATGCGTCACCCTACGGCATTGGAGCGGTGCTGTCGCACAAATTCTCGGACGGCTCAGAGAGGCCAATAGCCTTTGTGTCACGATCACTAACCTCAGCCGAGCGTAACTACACCCAGATTGACAGGGAGGCCCTCAGCCTAGTGTGGGGAGTGAAAAAGTTCAATTACTATCTGCACGGGCAGAAATTCACCTTGCTGACTGATCACCAACCTCTTGTCTCCATTTTTAATCCGAAGAAGGGCGTTCCGGTGATGACTGCGCAACGACTACAAAGATGGTCACTTTTTCTAGGGGCGCACCACTATGAGATTGAATATAAGGGCACGAAACAGCATAGAAATGCTGATGGGCTATCACGCCTGCCACTGCCTACTGCGGAGGAAGCACCAGCAGTGGATCCTATCGAAATATTCCATTCGACTATAGTTGAATACCTACCGGTAACTAACACTTGTATCGAAAAGGAAACCCGAAATGACCCGACACTGTCTTGGGTATATGATTTGACGGTGAAGGGATGGCCAGCACATGGCGACTCACTGTTGCCAGCATTCTCGACAAGGAGAGAACAGCTGTCAGTGTGCCGGGGGACCTTGATGTGTGGATCCCGAGTGGTAATTCCACCCAAGTTAAGGGATAGAGTGCTCAATGAGCTTCATGAGGGTCGTCTGGGAGGGGTAAAAATGAAAAGCCTAGCCAGGGCTTATGTGTGGTGGCCGGGAATCGATCAACAAATCGAGGACCTGACCAAGAGCTGCTCAGGATGCCAGAAAGTCCAAAATGCACCACCACAGGCCCCTCTACACCCATGGGAGTGGCCCTCATCTCCATGGCAACGGGTGCATATTGATTTTGCTGGTCCATTCATGGACTCAATGTTTTTAATAGCCGTGGATGTGCACTCGAAATGGCCTGAGGTCATCAAAATGTCCTCCACCACCACGGAGAAAACTATTGCAGTCCTACGGACCATTTTTGCCAGGAATGGCTTGCCAGAACAGATTTGCTCCGACAATGGACCACAGTTTGTGTCCGAAGAGTTCCGGAGGTTCTTGAAAAAGAATGGGGTAAGGCATTACACATCCGCCCCGTATCATCCAGCCACAAATGGATTGGCTGAGAGGTTCGTACAAACCTTTAAGAAGGCAATAAATGCTATGTCCAATGACAACATTCCACTGCAGCACAAGGTGGACAATTTCCTGTTCGCCTACCGGAATGCGACACATGCAGTCACCAACCAGGCCCCAGCCATGATGTTCTTTAACCGAAGGTTAAGATCTCGCCTGGATTTGCTCAGACCAAATGTACGAAGAGATGTTGAGAGTAAGCAATTCCAGCACATCCATGAGAAGCCAACAAGGAGCTTCAATGTAGGGCAACCAGTCTTGGCCCGCGACTACCGAACAGAAAAATGGCAGCCAGGAACGATATGCACACGGCAGGGCCCACTAATGTACACAGTGGACATTGGGGAGAGCATCGTGAGACGCCATGCTGACCAGATCCTAGAGTCACAGGAACAAGTCAACCCCATGCCTCGCCCATACGTACCTGGTGATGAACCCGACGTACAGGTCGCATCTACCCCAGAAACAGTAGCATCGGAAGCTGATGAACCAACCGACGACAGGGGGCCAGAATCGCCTCCGCACCAAGAACAAGACACTCGGGAAAGGCGCTATCCAGAAAGGATCAGGAAGCCTCCCCAAAGACTGAATATATAAAGAGACTATTTTCAGCTAATGTTGCATGTTAAAAGTGTTAATTGTAATTAGTTTGATATTTAATTGTTAAATGAGTGCTATGGTACTGTTAATCTAAAAGGGGAGGAATTGTAATGTATATACCTTTAGGGGGGGAACTATGTTTTACAGCTCATGTATACTGCAGTACCGGCAGTGACCACACCTGTATATAACACTGAGTAGTAATCTGTACAGATCAGTTGCAGTGTGAGCCATGTTGAGTAAACACCTGTTGTACCGTTCTCCGCTGTCTGTGTCTTATTATACACGGACGCAACAGTAGGGAAGAAGGTAGCTTGGGGAGCCAGGGGGAAGCACTCCTGCTCCTCCTGATCCACAAGCAGTGCTGTAAGGGAACTTACCTTCTTCCCGAAGCTATCCTCACTTCCCTTGAGCTGCTGGGTTTCCCGAGGCCTTGAGAACCTGTGAAGCAGGTTAACTGTGAGGCTCCCAGCCTCATTATAGTATTTAAATAGTCAACCTGCCTCCTGGGAGCAAGTTGGCTGCCCAACCACATCTCGCCTCCTTGAAAGACAGAAGTGGGCAGGTTGGAGGCAGGTTGGAGTCGAGTTTGAGATTTAAAATTTTTTTACATCTCAGCTGACCCCAACCCACCTATTTTTGGGGGTTAAAATTACCCCCTCTGACCCACCCTCCTTTTGAGCATGGTCCCCTGCCTGGAGTGCAGGATCAGTAAGTTTACCTGATAGATCAGTGTGGAATTGAAAAGGTTAAAGCACACAGTACAAATGCTGTAGTAACTCTTGATGGTTTGTTATTAGTTGATGGCTTTGGAACAAAACGGGGTTAATATAGTTTCATTAAAGGAGCTGTAATGAACTATTTACTGTCTGTGTGTGTCCACAGTAAGGAAACCTATGCTTCTAATTTCTAATAAGCTCATATGTGGTTCTACACATGTGAATTGGCAATGCCAGCTGTGTCATTAGATGGGTTTTGCAAGCAGAGGGCAGGTGCTTCCCTACAAGGAGGAAAGGTTGGAGTCAGCCTGAACCTCTCTTGCATTCATTTTCAGGATCAGTTACAGTGCCAATATTGAATCCAGCCACCTATGTGCCACCTCAGTCGGCAGATCAATACATGACATGGGGGAGGGAAGCTCTTAGGAGAAGAAGAAAATAAATAAAATATATAACTAAAACAAACAAAAACATGTTAAATAATTTTCATCTTTGAAATATTAATTTTGGTATTGCAATCAGTAGCCAAGATCTAATCCTTAACCATGTTTTGCACTTCAAGCTTTCATGCAACTAAGAAAATATGCAACAATGTGGCTTCAGAGAATTGTTTAATGTGCAAACAGCTTCCTGTTGCAGTGCAGTAATGTTGCTGACTGCCAGCCTCCAGACTTTCTGGGAAGAAGACAAAAGGAACCGGGTGCTGTTTGTGACCTGAAACTCAGAAACACTGGACACGGGCGCAAAGGGAAACATATTTACAACTTTTAATGGCCTAAACTCCCAGGAGCATCTCTGGGAACATATACTCAGAGGGAGTTACACAACAGTAGTAAACAAAGCTTGACAATCACATAAAGGGAAATGCCCACCTTCCTGGAAGATATTTTACAATTGATTTGAGTTTGTCATTTCATTTTAGCAAGTTTCTTTGCTAACGAAAGTATAGTGAAAATGGTAATAATAGTAAACAATAACATAAGAACATAAGAATTAGGAGCAGGAGTAGGCCAGACGGCCCCTCGAGCCTGCTCCACGAGTCAATAAGATCCTAGCTGATCCTTGATCTCAACTCCACTTTCCCGCCTGATCCCCATATCCTTTGATTCCCCTAGAGTCGAAAAATCTATCTCTCTCAGCCTTGAATATGCTCAACGACTCAGCATCCACAGCCCTTTGGGGCAGAGAATTCCAAAGATTCACAACCCTATTTGTAATATATGTGGGTAGAACAAATGAAGGACTGGTCCTTTACATTCAGAGATGGCAGAATTTATAATGGGGAATGAGGAAATGGCAGAGAAATGAAATAAATACTTTGTTTCTGTCTTCACGGAGGAAGACACAAAAAATCTCCCAGAAATACGAGAAAACCAAGGGTGTGGTGAGAATGAGGAACTTAAAGAAATTATTATTAGTAAAAAAACAGTACTAGCAAAATTAATGGGACTAAAAGTCGATAAATCTTAAGGACCGGATGACCTACATCCTAGGATTTTGAAAGAGTGGCCATTAGGATAGTGGATGCATCGGTTGTCATCTTCCAAAATTCTATAGATTCTTGAACGCTTCCTACAGATTAGAGGATAGCAAATGTACCCCCGTTATTTAAGAAAGGAGGGAGAGAGAAAACAGGGAACTACAGACTTGTTAGCCTCACATCAGTAGTTGGGAAAATGCTGGAATCTATTATAAATTATGCAATAACTGGGCACTTAGAAACTAATAGTAAGATTGGGCAGAGTCAACATGGATTTATGAAAGGGAAGTCCTGTTTGACAAACCTATTGGAGTTCTTTGAGGATGTAACTAGTGGAGTAGAAAAAGGGGTACCGGTAGATGTGGTGTATTTGGATTTTCAGAAGGCCTTCAATAAGGTCCCACACAAGAGGTTGGCGAATAAAATTAGGGCGCATGGAATTGGGGGTAATATACTAGCATGGATTGAGAATTGGTTAACAGACAGAAAACAAAGAGTAGGGATAAATGGGTCTGTTTCAGGATGACAGGCTGTGACTAGTGGGGTACCGCAAGGATCAGTGCTTGGGCCCCAGCTTTTCACAATCTGTATCAATGATTTGGATGAGGGGACTAAATGTAACATTTCCAAATTTGCTGATGACACAAAGCTAGGTGGCAGTGTCAGTTGCGAAGAGGATGTGAAGAGGCTTCAAGGGGATCTCGACAGGCTCAGTGAGTGGGCAAGAACATGGCAGATGGATTATAATGTGGATAAATGTGAAGTTATCCACTTTGGTAGAAAAAACAGAAAGGCAGAGTATTTCCTAAATGGTGAAAGATTGGGGAATGCAGATGCTCAAAGTGACCTGGGTGTCCTTACACGAGTCACTGAAAGTGAAAGTGCAGGTGCAGCAAGCCATTAGGAAGGCAAATGGTATGCTGGCCTTCATTACAAGAGGATTTGAGTACAGGAGTAAAGAAGTCTTACTCCAATTATATAGGGCCTTGGTGAGACCACACCTGGAGTACTGTGTACAATTTTGGTCTCCTTACCTAAGCAAGGATACACTTGCCATAGAAGGAGATTGATTCCTGGGATGGTGGGACTGTTGTATGAGAAGAGATTGAGTAAACTAGGCCTGTATTCTCTTGAATTCAGAAGAATGAGAGGGGATCTCATTGAAGCGTACAAAATTATTACAGGGCTTGATAGGGTGAATGCTGGGAAAATGTTTCCCTTGGCTGGGGAGTCTAGAACCAGGGGCCACAGCCTCAGGATAAAGGGTAGGCCATTCAGGACTGAGATGAGAAGAAATTTCTTCACACAGAGAGTGGTGAATCTTTGGAATTCTCTAGCCCAGAGGGCTGTGGAGGCGCTTGGGTATATTCAAAACAGAGGTCAATAGATTTCTGACTAGTAAGGGCATCAAGGGATATGGCGATAAGGCCGGTGAATGGAATTGAGGCAGAAGATCAGCCATGATTTCATTGAATGGCAGAGCAGGCTCGAAGGGCCGAATGGCCTACTCCTGCTCCTATTTCTTATGTTCTTATGACAGAGACAAGAAAAGTTGCTAGTCAAGGTGCTTGTTTACTAGGCCAATGCGAACTGAGCAAGCTCATATTAAACCATGTGACAAACTATGTGATAATACATTACAATAACGGGATGTAGGGGGTTTCTCTTGCTCTTTCTGGTCTCCTGCCAGGCTTCGTGCAATAATTACCCTTGAGTGGTTCGACCCACTCCCCCCTACGGTTCTAGACCTTGGACTTAGGTGCAGAGAACAGTAGTGCAGAGAAAGAACTCAATAGACCAGGTTGAATAGCACGAAATGGATGCTTTTATTTTTAAACAGTTTGAAGCATTACAAAATACATATCATAGGCACAGATTAAAGTTACTACAATCATGCACAAATTTATGAACTTGACTCTATGGAAATGGGGAACACACGGCACATCGAAAAGGGGGAAACACATTACGATTTCCCTTAACTCCCTCCCCTATACCTAAACTAAGTTTCGACCTGGGGAACTTGGGATCATGCTCACCACTCTCGAAATCGCGAGAAAGGGGGGTTCGCAGCCTTTTTGGCACCGCTTTCCGTCGTCACGTGGATTTGGAAACTTCTGGCGCAGTCGATATTCTCTCCTCCCTCGAGGCGGTGGGGTAGACCCAGCCTCGATGAGCGCTCGTTAAGGTTGAGATCCACCAAGTCAATTTGGGTTCATGGAGCAGACCCAGATGCAGGCTATGCACTTGGGAGAATCTTGTGGCATCGATCGCCGGTTCTCCAGAGGGTTTCTTCTCCGTCGGCCTGGGTCGTCGATGATCTCCCGACCCCAGTACCCGGGCCACCCTCGTCGTCTTCTCGTCGTGGCCGAGCCTTGTTTGGCTGAACACCGACCACGTTGTCCTTTTACCGAAACCGTCCGTCTTTAAAAAGACGAAAACGTTTTCATCGATCTGCCGAAGTGGAAGAGGCGCCGATCCGGGCACCGTCCGCCCTTCGTTCGTTCCTCGTAGAAGAAAGTTCTTGAAGAAAATGGAAGCCTGAAGTCGCCCAACAAGAAAGCCGTGGCAGTGAAGAAGAAGTTGTTCAAGTAACCCGGAGTCCGAAGTTATTTAGATGGACTTTCAATCCATAGTTATACTCTTTTGGGACAGTCTTATCTCCCGCCAAATCATAGTCCTGTCTTTGTATTAATTTTGGCGGGCAGAAATCTCTGCAGGGGCGCTTTGTCTTGTAACGGAGCCGGTGATAACTTAAACTGGCCTTCCTGGCCGATAATGTCTTTCAATGTCTTTTGCATTGTCACCGTGGCTCGGTTCGCATATTGATCGGTCCGGACATTTTCCTTGATGGCTGCTAAACGGTTTTTCCTTTGTACGATAAATGGGTATAAGTGTTTTTACATTGTCCGCCCATATCTTGATGGGCCCCATCCTGTACTTATAATCCATTGAATATGTATGCTGTTGCTCTGAGTTTCGGTTCCCAGAGATTGGCTTTCGTGGGCTCACTGTCTTCAATCCACAAGCCTGTCTGGCTTGCAGTAACAGAAATAAAATGGTTCATAAACTGATCACGGGGCCTGGCGGCCATTTTGTATGCCCTTTTATCAAAGGTTTTTCTGTGCAAGCTTACTTTGGTCAATAAACAGTCTTAATTTTATCCAGTTTTCTTGCGTGATTTTTGCTGAAAATTGCGAATCTTACAGGGAGGAGGAGGCTCCATGAATATTCCCATCCTCAATGATGGTGGAGCCCAGCACGCAAGTGCAAAAGACAAGGCTGAAGCATTTGCAACCATCTTCAGCCAGAAGTGCTGAGTGGATGATCCATATCAGCCTCCTCCTGAGGTCCCAACCATCACAGAAGCCAGTCTTCAGCCAATTCGATTCACTCCACGTGATATCAAGAAACAGCTGAGCACTCTTGCTACAGCAAAGGCTATGGGCCCCGATAACATCCCGGCTATCGTGCTGATGAGTTGTGCTCCAGAACTAGCCGCACCTCTAGCCAAGCTGTTCCAGTACAGCTACAACACTGGCATCTACCCGACAATGTGGAAAACTGCCTAGATATGTCCTGCACACAAAAAGCAGAACAAATGCAATCCGGCCAATTACTGCCCCATCAGTCTACTCTCAATCATCAGCAAAGTGATGGAAGGTGTCGTCAACAGTGCTATCAAGCGGCACTTACTCACCAATAACCTGCTCACTGATTTGGGTTCCGTCAGGACCACTCGACTCCAAACCTCATTACAGCCTTGGTCCAAACATGGATAAAAGAGCTGAATTCCAGAGGTGAGGTGAGAGTGACTGCCCTTGACATCAAGGCAGCATTTGACCAAGTGTGACATCAAGGCGTTCTAGTAAAATTGAAGTCAATGGGAATCAGGGAGAAAACTCTCCACTGGCTGGAGTCCTACCTAGCACAAAGGAAGATGCTTGTGGTTGTTGGAGGTTAAGCATCTCAGCCCCAGGACATCGCTGCAGGAGTTCCTCAAGGCAATGTCCTAGGCCCAAACATCTTCAGCTGCTTCATCAATGACCTTCCCTCCATCATAAGGTCAGACGTGGGGATGTTCGCTGATGATTGAACAGTGTTCAGTTCCATTCGCAACTCCTCAGAAAATGAAGCAGTTCATGCCTAGATGACATTCAGGCTTGGGCTGATAAGTGGCAAGTAACATTCACACCACACAAGTGGCAGGCAATGACCATCTGCAACAAGCGAAAGTCTAACCACTGCCCCTTAATATTCAACGGCATTACCATCGCCAAATCTCCCACCATCAACATCCTGGGGGTCACCATTGACCAGAAACTTAACTGGACCAGCCACATAAATATTGTGGCAACAAGAGTAGGTCAGAGGCTGGGAATTCTGCGGAGAGTGTCTCACGTCCTGACAACCCAAAGCCTCTCCACCATCTACAAGGCACAAGTCAGGAATGTGATTGAATACTCTCCATTTGCCTGGATCAGTGCAGCTCCAACAACACTCAAGAAGCTCGGCACCATCCAGGACAAAACAGCCCGCTTGATTGGCACCCCATTCACCATCTTCAACATGCACTCCCTTCACCACCGGTGCTCCGTGACTGTAGTGTGTACCATCTACAAGATGCACTGCAGCAACTCACCAAGGCTTCTTCAGCAGCACCACCCGAACCCATGGCTTCTACCACCTAGAAGGATAAGGGC
This sequence comes from Somniosus microcephalus, assembly GCF_052327205.1. Classification (NCBI taxonomy): domain Eukaryota; kingdom Metazoa; phylum Chordata; class Chondrichthyes; order Squaliformes; family Somniosidae; genus Somniosus; species Somniosus microcephalus. Next base: position 130,319,170 of record NC_140993.1, read on the forward strand.
AGCAAGTGCATGGGAACACCATCACCTGCAAGTTCTCCTCCAAGTTACACACCATCCTGACTTGGAAATATATCGCTGTTCCTTCATTGTCACTGGGTCAAAGTCCTGGAACTCCCTCCCTAAAAGCACTGTGGGAATACCTTCACCACAAGGACTGCAGCGGTTCAAGAAGGCGGCTCAGCACCACCTTCTCAAGGGCAATTAGGGATGGGCAATAAATGCTGGCCTTGCCAGCGACACCCACATCCTGTGAAGGAATAAAATAAAATTACACTGCTTTCCCCTTAAATTTTTTTACATATTCCCCTCTCAAATACAACAAAATTATGGTCCCACATTTCCCTGAGTAACATGTACCACATAACAGAAACCCCTGGCTTTTTTTCTTTTAAATCAACTACAAATACTACAAATGAACTACAAATCCAGTTTAATAACAGGTTTGCAGAGCCTTCTTGATCTCCTTAGAAAAGGTTTTGGTGTTGAACTAATTTTCGGGCTGTTTTGTTCTGGTTCCGAACTCAAAGATGATCATAACAACATAAGAACATATGAAGTAGGAGCAGGAATAGGCCACTTGGCCCCTCGAGCCCCTCAATGAGATCATGGCTGATCTTGGGCTCAAAGCCACTTCCCTGCCCACTCCCCATAACCCTTCACTCCCTTATCTTGTAAAAATCTGTCTATCTCCACCTGAAATGTATTTAATGACCCAGCCTCCACAGCTCTCTGGGGCAAAGAATTCCACAGATTTACGACCCTCTGAGAGAAGAAATTCCTCCTCATCTCAGTTCTAAAAGGATTCTGAAACTATGCCCCTGAGTTCTAAATTTCCCCACGAGGGGAAACATCCTTTCTGCATCTACCTTGTTGAGCCCCCTCAGTATCTTATATGTTTCAATAAGATCACCTCTCATTCTTCTAAATTCCAATGAGTGTAGGCCCAACCTGCTCAACCTTTCTTCATAAGTCAACCCCCTCATCTCAGGAATCAACCATGTGAATTGTCTCTGAACTGCCTCCAATGCAAGTATATCCTTCCTTAAATAAGGAGACCAAAACTGTACGCAGTACTCAAGGTGTGGTCTCACTAATACCCTGTACAGTTGTAGCAGGACTTCCCTGCTTTTATACTCCAACCCCCTTGCAATAAAGGCCAACATTCATTTGCCTTTTTGATTACTTGCTGTACCTGCATGCTAACTTTTTGTGTTTCATGCACAAGGACCCCCAGGTTCCTCTGAACTGTAGCATTTTGTAATCTCTCTCCAGTTAAATAATAATTTGATTTTTTATTTTTCCTGCCAAAGCGGATAACCTTGCACTTTCCCACATTATACTCCATCTGCCAAATGTTTGCCCACTCACTTAGCCTGTCTATATCCCTTTGCAGATTCTTTGAGTCCTCTGCACAACTTGCTTTCCCACCCATCTTTGTATCATCCGCAAACTTGGCTACATTACACTCGGTTCCTTCATCCAAACCATTAATGTAGATTGTAAATAGTTGATGCCCCAGCACCAATCCCAGTGGCACCCTACTAGTTACCGTTTGCCAACTGGAAAATGACCCATTAATCCCGACTCTCTGCCTTCTGTTAGTTAACCAATCCTCTATCCATGCTAATGTATTACCCCCGACTCCATGAGCTCTTATCTTATGCAGTAAACTTTTATGTGGCACCTTATCGAATGCCTTCTGGAAATCCAAATACACCACATCCACTGGCTCACACTTATCCACCCTGCTCATTACATCCTCAAAGAACTCCAGCAAATTTATCAAACATGATTTCCCTTTCATAAAACCATGCTGACTCTGCTTGACTGCATTATGATTTTCCAAATACCCTGCTGCTGCTTCCTTAATGAAGGACTCCAGCATTTTCCCAACGACAGATGTTAACTGGTCTATAGTTTCCTGCTTTCTGTCTCCCTCCTTTCTTAAATAGGTGTGTTATATTTGCGGTTTTCCAATTCACTGGGACCTCTCCAGAGTCCAGGGAATTTTGGTATATTGCTACCAATGCATCCACTATCTCTGCAGCCACTTCTTTTAAGACCCTGGGATGCTGGCCATCTGGTCCAGGAGACTTGTCGTCTTTCAGTCCCATTATTTTACCAAGTGCTTTTTCCTTAGTGATAGTGATTGTTATTTGTTCCCCCCTCCCTGTGGCCCCTTGATTGTCCATTATTGGGATGTTGTTAGTGTCCTCTACCATGAAGACAGATACAAAATATTTGTTCAGAGTCTCTGCCATTTCCCCGTTCCCTATTATTAACTCCCCATTCTCATCCTCTAAGGGACCAACGTTTCCTTTAGCTACTCTCTTCCTTTTTATATACCTGTAGAAGCTCTAACTTTCTGTTTTAATATTTCTTGCCAGTTTACTCTCATAATTCATCTTCTCTCTCTTTATTATTTTTTTAGTCATCTTTAGCTGGTTTTTAAAAAATTCCCAATGCTCTGGCCTCCCACCAATCTTGGCAACATTGTGTGCCATTGTTTTCAATTTGATACCACCCTTTACTTCCTTAGTTAGCCACGGATAGTGCTCCCTTCTCTTAAAATCTTTCTTTCTCACTGGAATATATTTTTGCTGAGAGTTATAAAAATTCACCTTAAATGTCCGCCACTGCATTTCAACTATCTTACCTTTTATTTTTCCAGTCCACTTTAGCCAGTTCTGCCCTCATGCCATTGTAATTGCCTTTGTTTAAGATCAGGACACTGGTTTGAGATACAACTTTCTCACCCTCCAACTGAATTTGAAATTCAACCATGTTATTATGATCACTCTTTCCTAGAGGATCCTTTACTATGGGATCATTTATTAAATCTGTCTCATTACACAGTACCAGATCCAAGATAGCCTGCTCCCTGGTTGGGTCCATTATGTACTGTTCTAGGAAACCATCCTGTTTCTATCTCAGAGTTGTTTGAACCTGGTACTTCAGTTTCTGAAGTCTGAATAGAGTCAAACTCATGTGTGTGTTCATGATCAAGTGGTTCAAGATCATGTCTTGATTCATCTCTAGCAGAGATCATTTGATCTACATGAACACTTTGGATGTTGTCACCAATTTCAACCGAATATCTCTTGGTTCCACCAACCTCTACAATGGTTCCTATATCTCACTTGTGTGAACTCGACTTGCCAGCGGAACTGAGAACATGAACACACTCGTTTTGTCTGAAACTGCATTCATTCTGATTGCTGTCATCATAACGTTTCTGACTCAACTGTTTCGGTTCAACTCTTGAGGCCAAATTTGGTTGAACAAGACTCAATCGTGTTCTCAATCTCCTCTTCATCAAGAGTTCTGCTGGGGAATATCCAGTTGTAGTGTGCGGAGCAAATCTGTACTTCAGCAAGAAATTTGCCAAATGTTGCTTCATGCTGAGTCCCAAACAACCCTGCAACACCTGCCTTTTGAGAGCTTTTTTTTGTATTCTGACTGACCTTTCGGCTGCTCCGTTTGAAGCTGTATGATATGGTGGAACGAGAGTGTGTTTGATACCATTCCATTTCTTGAACTCTTGGAATAGAGCAGAACAGAACTGAGGGCCATTGTCAGAAGTAGGTTCTTCAGGTAAGCTATGACATGCGAAGATAGACCGCAATCATCTATGGTACATTTAGTTGTAGTATTTGAACCCATGCGTTTCACTTCAATCCATTTTGAGTGAGTATCTACAAGTACCAGGAAATAATCATTTACTTTCTCACAGAAGCCTACATGTACTCTCGGAAAAGGTCTACTTGGCCATGACCAGGGTTGTAGTGGAGTTTTGGGTGGTTAGTTTCTGCAATTTTGGCAAACGCTGCATTTGTTGACAAATGATTCAAGATCACTGTCCAATCCAGGCCAGTAAACAAAGCTTCTTGCAATTGATTTCCTACTGACAATCCCTGAATGTTCAGTATGAAGTTCAGCCAGAATTCTATCTCTCAAAGCAATAGGTACCACCACTCTGTTTCCCCACTTGATACAACCTTGCTCACAAGACAATTCAGTACGACAGTTATGGAATAGTTTCAACTTTGTGTCCAGGCACTGATCAGTCCATCCATTCAATTCAATTCAATTCAAATCGCTTTATTGGCATGATAAGGTACATCTTATGTTGCCAAAGCATCGAAAAACATTCAAGGTGTTTTTATACACCCTTTTCAGTACTGAGTCCTTTTGAGTTTCATTTGCAATCTCAGTTGCATTCACAGGAAAGTCTTTGTCAACTGCACCTAGCATGAAAATCTCACCTTCACTCCCAACACATGAGTCTTCATGTGGCAACCTGGACAAGGCATCTGCGATTACGTTTTGCTTTGAAGTGCAATATTCAATCGTGTAGTCATATAGTGACAACAACACTGCCCAACATTGCATTCTTGATGCAGCCATTACAGGGATGGCAGATTTGAGCCCTAATATTGCTAGGAGTGGTTTGTTGGTTTGTGATCGGTTATCAGGGTGAACTTTCTGCCAATCAGGATCTGTTGGAATTTCTTGATTCTAAACACTATGGTGAGTGCTTCCTTTTCAATTTACACATAGTTTCTTTCACTCTTTGTGAGGGTTTGCGATGCGAACGCGATTGGTTTCTCTTGGCCGTCATTTATTACATGGCTTATGACTGCTCCCACACCATAGCTAGAAGCATCAGACACTAACTTAAGTTCACGCTCTGTGTTGTAGTGCACAAGTAGAGCATTGCGAGAGAGACTTCTCTTACAAGCGTCGTAAGCTTCCTGTTGTGCTTTTGTCCACTTCCACTGGACATTCTTCTTGAGGAGCTCGTGCAATGGAGCTAACATGATCGCTAACTCAGGTAAGAAACGTGCGTAGTACTGGGCCATTCCAAGGAAAGATCTTAACTCAGACACATTCTGTGGCTTTAGAGCATTGGTGAAAGCATCAACCTTTTCTTTCACTGGTTGCAAGCCATTTGCATCAACTTTCAGACCAAGGTATACAACCTTGGGCTGCACAAAAGCACATTTGCTCCTTTTTAATTTGACATTGTGGGAATTCAACCTTTGAAGCACTAATTCTAACATTTCCAGATTTTCTTCCTCGCTGCTTGTTGCGATCAGCACATCATAAGAACATAAGAACATAAGAAATAGGAGCAGGAGTAGGCCAATCGGCCCCTCGAGCCTGCTCCGCCATTCAATAAGATCATGGCTGATCTGATCCTAACCGCCAATCTACTATCACAGAACCATCTCCTGAATCTAACAGAATTAGACACACGAAATAGGAGCAGGATCAGGCTACACGGCCCCTGGGCCCGCTCCGCTATCCACAGGGCCATGACCGATCTGAACCTAGACTCATGTCCAAATTCCTGCCCACTCCCCGTAACCCTTAATTCCCTTTACATCGTCTTGGTTGCAACAGTGACTCCACTTCAAAAGTACTTCATTGGTTGTAAAGCACTTTGAGACGTCCGGTGGTTGTGAAAGGTGCTATATAAATTCAAGTCTTTCTTTCTTTCATAAACAATTTGGAATTCCTTGCAAAATCTTATCCATCATAGCCTGGAAGATTCTGGGGGAGGAATTTACACCGTATGGCAGCTTGGTGTATGAGTACAGTCCCTTGTGTGTGTTGATGGTGAGATACTGTTGACTCTCTTTGTCAACATTCAGCTGAACGTAAGCATGCAACAGGTCAAGCTTAGAGAAAACCTTTGACCCAGAGAGTGCTGCATACAAATCTTGCGATGTAGGTAATGGGTACTGCTCATCTGCTTCGTTGATAGTAACATTGTAGTCACCGCACAAGCATACAGTTTCATCTGCTTTGGGCACTACCAAAATCGGGGTAGCCCATTCACTTCCAGTCTAGTTTTAACTTTCTCAACCAGTCTTTGCCCATGAGGGTTGGCCTGTTATCGTAGCTCGCTATAATAATAGGCAGCTTTACTGACTGGCCATTGTGCTAAACTGTACATTTCATTTGCTCACATGTTTATAGGATTTCTCCGGAGTAGGTTTTTAACTCTATGGTACTCCTTGTAAGTGATATTTGATTAAACTTACTCTCATATGTTTACTTACTCATGATTGAGCAGTCCGCCGCTGTGTCGATACACAATATCAATATATTGGTCATTGATCTAAAGTTTTGTATGGAAGTCTTTCTCAAGACTGCTAGCCACTAATGGCATAGATACTGTAGTTGCCTAGTTCTTCAACATCAGGTATGTTCACTTCAATATTGTGAATTCCTTTCTTGTCGCTGCTTTGCATTGCCACTAGAATGGTTCTTACTTCCTGCCTTATCTGAGGAAGGATGTTCTTGCCATGGAAGGAGTTCAGCGAAGATTCACCAGGCTGATACCTGGGATGGCAGGAATGACGTGTGAGGAGAGATTTGGACGATTGGGCTTGTACTCGCTGGAGTTTGAAGAATGAGAGGGGATCTCATTGAAACTTATAAAATTCTGACAGGACTGGACAGACTAGATGCAGGAAGGATGTTCCCGATGGCCGGGGAGTCCAGAACCAGGGGTCACAGTCTAAGGGTAAGGGTAGGCCATTTAGGACAGAAATGAGGAGGAATTTCTTCACCCAGAGAGTGGTGAACCTGTGGAATTCTCTACCACAGATGGCAGTAGAAGCCAATTCATTAAATATATTCAAGAACGTGTTGGATATATTTCTTAAGGCTAAAGGGATCAAGGGATATGGGGAGAAAGCAGGGACCGGGTACTGAAATTGGATGATCAGCCATGATCGCATTGAATGGCGGAGCAGGCTCGAGGGGCCGAATGGCCTACTCCTGCTCCTATCTTCTATGTTTCTATGTTTCTATGTTAGATCTAGCTCTGCAAGCTGTTGAAATATGGCCTTGCTTCTGGCAGTGAAAACACTTTGCATTTCTGTACTGGCAGGACTGTGGTGAATGATTTCCACTGCAGTGATAACAATTCACTGAACTACTGTCACCGACATGCTTTTGACTTGGTCTCACAACCTTAGGTGTGGCGGTGGCTTTGTGACTGTAGACCTCAGCTGCACTAGTCACTTGAGTTGGACAGAGCTCCCTAGCAGTCTTAGAAGCCATCTCCATAGATGGGGCAATTTTGCATGTAATGTCAAACGTTACGTTCGGAGTGTTCAGTAACTTGTACTGTGTGCGCTCTTCCACCAGTCCACACACAAACTTATCTCACAAAGCACGATCCAAAAATGTGCCGAAGTTACAATGCAAAGACAGGTTCTTAAGAGCTACAATGTACTCACTGATGGTTTCACTTTGTTTTTGGTTTCTGGTACCAAACTTACAGCTCTCTGCTATTTCTAATGGCTTCGGGTCGAAATAGTCCTTGAGTTTCTGGACAATGTCTTCAAACGACGCATCCTTCACTGTCCCTGGCGTGAGTAGATTTGTTAATGTTGCGTAGACATCTGGCCCGATCTCCATTAGAAAAATTGCTTTTTAATGTTCAGAAATTACTTTATTTTGTGCTTGAACATTCTTACCTGCACTTTCCGTCTCAATAATGTTATTGGCCTTAAAAAACATCTCCATCCGCTCAATGTAAGAACTGAATGGTTCACAAGCTCAGTCATACATGCTAAGGCTTCCGATGAATCTCGTAGGTGCGGCCATGGTTGTTGCGATCCCATTGAACAGTGGGAGTGATTTTGCCAATGGGGGGGCATTGGAGGCAGGACTGCTGCTTGGCGGGTCGATGTCCCGCCTCCATCGATTTGTAGCCAACCCATGCTATTTTCCCTTGATTGCCCACCCAGTGGGTTTAGCAGGCCAATTAAGGGAACACGGTTACAGAGAACGTCAACGAATGACGTTTCATCTGTCAAAAATTTTTGACAGATGAATTGTCATTGTTTGACAGCTCTGTGAAGCTGTCAAACAGTGACATTCTCTGTAGTTTGATGAGTTCTGGAATTCAAGACCTCATCAAACCTCTTTCTTTTGCAGAAATGAGATGGTTGTTGCATTGGAGAATGCAACGGCCATCTGTCATCTCGGCCGTGGAGGTGCAAGACCCACCGATTGAAGCCTGCAGGAAGAAACAAAGGTAAGTACACTTTTTCTAACACTTTCCACTTACCTCAGATACTCACCTCGCCACACTTGCACCCATCACTTACCTCCACAGCACACCTTTGGACCCCTCCAACCCCCGCAGACCCACTACTCGCTTCGGTGAACCTGGCGGGGTTTGGAGCCTTTGGGAAGCACGCACTTTGTGGGTAAAATGGGGATAATCCTCTTATCTGCTTGTTAACTACCTGTTAACAGGCTAAGTGCACTAATCTCCTTCCCGCCTCCAAAGAGACGGGACCCGGCGCGGGACGGCTACCCACATCCTGGCAAGATGGCACAGAGGCGGGTTGGGGGCGGGTTGGGCACCAGCCCCCAAATTCTGCCATTTCTCTGACAGTTCCGCCTCCATACCTGCCTCCCCAGGGCTGGCAAGATCGCACCCAGTGACTCAGCACGCCACCTGTGTACCTATGAGAATCAACGCTGCTGTTGCTGTGTATACATACATGTAAAAGTGAAGCACAGACAATTCTGTATCAGCATCAACAGTAAATTATCACAAAATATTCGGTTTAGGTGTCACAAATTCACCGTAAACTTTTCCACTCGAATGTTGAAAACTGTGTCCTTCCATTATCCCTAAAAATAACTTTGGGATCCCATTCTCGTCGGAAAAATGTAATGGGTAGAACAAGTGAAGGACAGAGACAGGATGAGTTGCTTGTCAAGGTGCTTGTTTCCTAGGCCAGAGCGAACTGAGCATGCTCATACTATACCATATGACAAACCATGTGATAATATATTACACCTATGAGTGAAGAAATTCCTCTTCATCTCAGCCTTAAATGGTCGGCCCCTTATTCTGAGACTATGGCCTAGAAATTGGGTTGGGGCGCCAAAGTGGCGCAAAAGTCGCCTGAGCGCAGGATTTAGCGCAGCGATCGGAGTAATTCCGATCGCCAGAAATTCAGTTTCAGTGCTGCTCGAGGGACACGGGGCGAGGCTCGAGGCGCTCTGCGTCCCTCTTAGGGCACTGAAACTGATTATCGCAGCGCAACGTGCCGCAGCGCCACACGCTGCGGCACGGCACGCTGCGGTACTGCAGGCCTTCCTCCTGTGGCGACACGCCACCACTGGACATAATCCGCTCACGGCAGCACAGACAGTCTAAGCAGAAGCCCCCAGCCGGGGGCCCTTTCCTCCAGCAACTTGTTTCCCGCAGGGACAGGCTGCCGGGAGCACTTCCTGTCTGGGAAGTATTTAAGTGGATGCGCGGGCTTTTCTAGTTCCTGTTTTGCCATGAGGCTGAAATAAAAAGCTGTACTGTTTCACTGGCTCTGGTCTCGACTCCCACGTTTGCCGCGGTATCTCAACACTGGTGACCCCGACGCTCAGGACGAATCCTAAGCTAGCATGGCGGATACAAACGCAGTCACGGTTAAATTACCAGACTTTTGGGAGAACCTCGCCGAAGCCTGGTTCGTTCAAGCTGAGTCCAGATTCCGGCTGAAAGGCATTACAGTCGACGCCACGAAGTACGACTACCTCGTCGCCTCGCTCACCTACGCTACAGTCCCCAAGGTTTGGGCAGCGCTGCAGAATCCACCAACGGAAGGCAAGTACGAACATCTGAAGGCTGCGCTACTTAAAAAATTTCAAACGTCCTCTTACCAGCGCCACTGCCAACTCCTGGACCTCCCCGGCCTTGGTGACGCTTCACCATCAGACCTGCTTTCCCACATGCTGTCCCTCTCAGACGACAAAAATCCCGGCGCCCTTTTTTGCACGCTTTTCATTCGGCAGCTCCCCGCCAGCATCCGCCCGCTCATTGTGGAGTCCGACTCCACGGACCTGAATGATATAGCCGAAAAGGCCGACCGGCTGCTCTCTGCACAGGCCGCTCGCGACGTCGCGCCCGACCTCACGGCAACGACCACGCGGTCTTCCCGGGCCGCTAGGCCTGACTGCCCTACCACTCCGGGTCACTGCTACTACCACACCCGTTTTGGCGCTAGGGCTCAATGCTGCACACCACCGTGTACCTTCAAACCCCCCCCCGCACCGGCCCCCGCGATGGCCGCGGGGCAGAAGGAGCCCCTACTGTACGTCACTGACGACAGAACCAACCGCCGATTTCTGTGCGACACAGGGGCCCAGCACAGCATCACCCCCGCCTCCGCCCTCGAGATCCAACGCGGCACACGGGGTATCACACTGGCTGCAGCCAACGGCTCTGACATCCGCACATATGGCACCCGCATGGTCACGCTCGACCTCGCGGGCCGCCGCTACCGCTGGGAGTTCCTCACAGCCAAGGTCCTCTGACCACTCATCAGCGCCAACTTCCTACGCGCCCACGGCCTCCTTGTCGACATTCCGAGGCACCGCCTCGTCGACATCAACACTATGGCCCCCATCCCCGGCGCCTTTACCCCGGCCCGTTCGGCCGGCTTGACAACCTACTGCCTCGCCAGAGCCACGGACGACTACTCGGCACTCCTAGCTGAGTTTCCCGCCCTCACTAAACCGACCTTTTCGGCCAAAGCCGCCAAGCATGGTGTGGAACACTATATCCCCACCACCGGCCCCCCAGTTTCAGCCCACGCCCGCAGACTCAACCCGGCCAAGCTGGAAATCGCGCGGGCCGAGTTCACCACCATGGAACAACTCGGCATCATCCGCCGCTCCAGCAGCCCTTGGGCCTCGCCCCTCCACATCGCCCCCAAGCCCGGCGGAGGCTGGCGCCCTTGCGGGGACTACCGCCGCCTCAACGACGCCACCACCCCCGATCGATACCCGGTGCCACACATCCAGGACTTCTCGGCCCGACTGGCCGGACGAACCGTCTTTTCCAAAGTCGACCTGGTGCGCGGTTACCACCAAGTCCCCGTACACACCGCGGACATCCCCAAAACGGCCGTCATCACCCCATTCGGCCTGTTCGAGTTCCTGAGGATGCCCTTCGGCCTCAAGAATGCAGCACAGGCTTTCCAGCGCCTTATGGACTCAGTCCTCCGGGACCTGAACTTCCTATTCGTCTATCTAGACGACATTCTCGTGGCCAGCTCCTCCAAACAGGAACACCTTGAACACCTTCGCATCCTGTTCGGGCGCCTAGTCCAACACGGGCTCATCCTCAGCCCGGCGAAGTGCCAATTCGGCCTAACCGAGATCGATTTTCTTGGTCACCACATCACCCCTGCTGGGGCCGTCCCCCTGCCCAACAAGGTGCAGGCCGTCCAGCAATTTCCCCGCCCCACAACCATCAAGGGCCTCCAGGAGTTCCTCGGGATGGTGAACTTCTACAACAGGTTCATCCCCAGAGCTGCAGCCCTCATGAAGCCCCTATACGACTCCCTCTGAGGAAAATCCGGCAAGGTGGACGTAGCCTGGACCACTGACACGGCAGCCGCCTTCGACGCCACCAAAAATGCACTCGCCGACGCCACTCTGCTCGCACACCCGAGGGCCGATGCCCGGGTCGCGCTCACCACCGACGCCTCCGACCACGCGGTCAGGGCCGTGTTCGAGCAGTGGGTCAATGGCGCGTGGCAGCCACTTGCCTTCTACAGCCGCCAACTGTGCCCCCCGGAGGTCAAATACTCCACTTTCGATCGCGAGCTTCTCGCGCTCCACCTGTCGGTCCGCCATTTCAGGTTCCTCCTGGAAGGCCGCCCCTTCACCGCGTATGTGGACCACAAGCCACTCACATACGCGATGGCCAAGCACACCGAACCCTGGTCCGCTAGGCAGCAACGCCAGCTCGCGGCCGTGTCTGAGTTTACTACGGACATTCAGCACGTCTCCGGTAGAGACAAAGTGGTCGCCGACTGCCTTTCCCGTCCCACCGTCTGTGCGAATCACCTCGCGGTCGACTACGCACAACTAGCAGCGGACCAGCTCACGGACCCAGACCTCCTCTCGGCGGCTACCAGCCTGCCAGGGCTACGCCTAGCCAAGGTCGCGCACGGGCCCGAAGCCACGGCAGTCACTTGCGACGTCTCACTCGGCCACCCCAGGCCGGTCGTCCCTGAGACCTGGCGCCGCCGCGTCTTCGACACGCTCCACGGGCTCTCTCACCCGGGTTCCCGCGCATCCGTCAAACTCCTCTCCAAGCGCTTCGTCTGGCGCGGCCTCAGCAGAGATGTTCGGACTTGGGCCACCTCCTGCCTCGCCTGCCAACGGGCTAAGGTACAGCTGCACACCAAAGCACCCCTGGGAGACTTCGAGGTACCCAGCCGCCGCTTCGACCACGTACATGTCGACATCGTCGGTCCCCTGCCGCCATCGCAAGGCCAAACTTATCTCCCCACGATGGTCGACCGCTACACACGCTGGCCTGAGGCAGTGCCGCTGTCCTCCACCACCACAGCCGACATCGCCAGGGCGTTCGTTAACACCTGGGTTGCGAGGTTCGGCGTGCCGGCCGACATAACCTCCAACAGAGGCGCCCAGTTCACCTCCAAACTCTGGACGGCCACAGCACGCAACCTCGGGGTGACGCTCCACCGCACCACGGCGTACCACCCGCAGGCCAATGGACTTTGTGAACGCTTCCACAGGTCACTCAAGGCCTCACTCCGCGCCGGCCTGCAGGACAGTACCTGGACTGACCGCCTGCCGTGGGTGCTACTCGGCCTACGCACCGCGGTCAAGGAAGACCTCCAGTCCTCGGCAGCGGAGTTAGTCTACGGACAACCGCTGCGCGTCCCAGGCGAATTCCTTCCGGAGCCTACCAAGCCTTGGTCGGCCGAACAGCAGCGGCTCAACTCTTTCTCTTCCGCTCAGCAGTTCGCCCCACTTCCGGTCAACCGACACGGCGAACTCGCACCTCACGTCCCGCCAAATTTACAGCAGGCGCGCTTCGTCTTCGTGCGACACGACGCGCACCGCGGGCCCCTGCGACCCCCGTACGACGGACCGTACGAGGTACTACAAACCGGGGACAAGGTCTTCAAGCTGCGACTCGGCGACAGGGTCGACACAGTCTCCATCGACCGGCTCAAACCAGCACACACCAAACCAGGGGAACAGGTCCCCGTGGCCCAGCCTCCAACTAGAGGCCATCCCCCCGGCAAGCCAGCACAGCCGGCGGCGAACCGCCCGACCCAACCAACCAGACCGGCGACCACTCAGAGCCGCTGCGGCAGAACCATTAGACCACCGTCACGACTCGTCCACTCCTCCTAAGCGGATTCTGGGGGGAGCTCTGTGGCGACACGCCACCACTGGACATAATCCGCTCACGGCAGCACAGACAGTCTAAGCAGAAGCCCCCAGCCGGGGGCCCTTTCCTCCAGCAACTTGTTTCCCACAGGGACAGGCTGCCGGGAGCACTTCCTGTCTGGGAAGTATTTAAGTGGATGCGCGGGCTTTTCTAGTTCCTGTTTTGCCATGAGGCTGAAATAAAAAGCTGTACTGTTTCACTGGCTCTGGTCTCGACTCCCACGTTTGCCGCGGTACCTCAACACTCCCACTGTTAAGGGGGAGGTGCCTGCAACAGCGCGATCCCCGATCGTGAGTGCCGGCAAATGAGCCCGGCACCAAGGAGAAGTGCCGGGCTCTCGGGAAACAGCTGGCAATGCCGCGGGGGGGGTGGTTAGGAGGCCGGGGATGGAGGTGCTGGCAGGCGGCCACCGAAAAAGCGGCCGCCCCGCACCTCCACCTTAACTTGCGCTGCTGCCGGCACAGTAAGGCACCGTGAACCAGGCGCGGGTAGCGAGCGGCGCAACTGCGCCGTTCGCTACCAAATATCGCGAACGGGGCACGAATGGGGCGCTGCGCACACCGATGACGTCATCGGTGGTGGCGCAGCACAAAAGCCTAACGCCACCATTAGCGCCCCTACTGAATATCGCGGGAGACGCAGCCAGTGGCGCTACAGCCACTGACTGCCTCTTTAGGCGCTAACAGGTGGTGCTACTCACCCAATTTCTCCCCCTATGCCTCCTAGTTCTATATTCACCAGCCAGGGGAAACAACCTCTCAGCAGCTACCTTGTCAATCCCCCTCAGTATCTTACATGTTTCAATGAGATCACCTCTCAATCTTCTAAACTCCAGAGAGTATAGGCCCAATCTACTCAATCTCTCCTAATAGGATAACCCTCTCATCCCAGGAATCAATCTAGTGAATCTTCATTGCATCGCCTCTAAGGCAAGTATGTCCTTCTTCAGATAAGGAGACCAAAACTGTGCACAATACTCCAGGTGTGGTCTCACCAAAGCCCTGTAGAATTGTAGCAAGACTTCCTTACTCTTATACTCCAACCCTCGTGCAATAAAGGTCAACATGTCATTTGCCTTCCTAATTACTTGCTGTAGCTGCATGCTAACTCTCTGCGTTTCCTGTACAAGGACACCTAAATCTCTCTGAACACCAACATTTAATAGTTTCTCACCATTTAAAAAACATTGTTTTTCTATTCTTCCTACCAAAGTGAATAACCTCACATTTCCCCGCATTATACTCCATCTGCCATCTTATTGCCCACTCACTTCACCTGTCTATATCTGTTTGCAGGCTCTTTGGGCAGGATTTTCATTGGGCCATGGAGGCAGGATTGGAGGCGTGTGGGGGGTTAAAATCCCGAAATCGGGGGGCACGAACCCATCCCACCCCCAACCCGCCTCCATGCTAGTTTCAAAGGAGGCGGGTGCCTGACCCGCACTGGGACCCACCTCCCTGAGGCGGGAAGGGGATTAGTGCCAATTAACTGCCTGTTAAAAGGTAGTTAACAAGCAGTTTTTAGCCTAATCCCTATTTTCATTGTTGAAATGTGGGATTCCCGACGGCTCCAAACCACGGCAAGTTAGCGAGGTGGGCCGTCGGGATGAAGGGCTTGGAGGGGTCGAGTTGTCCGGTGTTCAGGTGAGTGATGGGTGCATGAATGCAGAGGTAAGTGTGTTTGGTGTATGTAAAGTGTTTAAAGAAGTTGTACTTACATTTATATACCTTTACAGCCTTCCTTCCTTCAGGTCTTGGGAGTCCCTCATCTCACCGGCACAGAAAGCAGAATGGCCGCGATCTATCAAAAATTCCAGCATTCAGCTTTCTGTTCTGGGGAGATCTCTAAATCATCCTGACAGGAAGGAATTAACTTAGAGTACAGATTGTCAGTGTTTGACAGCTTCAAACAGCTGTCGAACGCTGATATTTCATCTGTCAAAAGGTCTTGACAGATGAAATATCAATCTGTGATGTCACCTGTTGCCAGGTGGCCCTGGGCGGGCTCAACAAGGTCAATCAAGTCAAAATCGCGCGGGTTGGCTAGAACTCGATGGAGGCGGGACTACAACCCTGAAAGTTGTAGTCCCGCCTCCTACCCGACTTGTCAATGAAAATCCAGCCCTGTGTCCTCGTCACAGTTTACAGAAAAAGCTGCACCTCATTACATATTCATCTTCTCATTTTCATGGACTCCTGTCATGCTTTCATAGAGATATCCTGGTTATTCCAAAGTTGTGATTGGAGAAATCACATCTTTGGAATAACCATCCACCACCATAAACATTCAGGGGGAAAAATTCGGTTGATTGCGCCACCCGTTAGCGCCTAAAGAGGCCGACAAGTGGGGCGCTAACCAACTAGCGCCCGGGCACAGCGAACTCTGCGCCTCTCCCCATATTGAGCGGAAATTTTGCGCCGGCGCTAAACCGTAGCGCCCGCTCGCCGGCGCATGCAGATCATGACGTCATTTCAGTGTGCAACGCATTTGGGGCGCCCCAGACCGCAAATTCAGTGGCGCCCCCCTCCAATCCGCCTGGCGCTAATAAGGACAGCACACCTGGAACGTTTCCCAGTCACTGTCAGGCTGGGGGGGCGTTCTTTAAAGGGGACTGGTGTGGTTTAAAAGCGACAGCCATTTTTGGACCACAACTTCTTAGAGAGATACAGAGAGTTGCTGAGCTGCAGACGGAGAGCCATTTCAACATTGAGCCAGCGCTGGCAGAAGAACTTCAGCATTCTGACCATAACCTTGCTGTTGGTGAGCATCTGAAATGGCAAAACTTTCTGTGCGCACTTAATATGGAGGCAGCATTGGATGGGAATGTCCTGCTTCTGAATCATCTTGTCAGGGCACAGAGACGCAGGGATAGAGAGCAGGCATGGCCAGACGGAGGAGGGCCAACAGACGTCACCACACGAGACCTTACGCTGCCAGGGTTTTCCGACAGCAATTTTCATATTTGAACATGTCGGTGGAGCAGTGTTTCCGAAGGCTGCGCTTTAGTAGGGAGGTGGTGACTGAGATGTGCCACCTGCTTCAGCCAGATCTGCAGCCTCAGCTAAGGTACAGGACATCTCTGTCGGTGGCTGTGAAGATCACTGTTGCCCTTAACTTCTACGCAAGCGGCTCCTTTCAGGCCGCAACTGGGGACATAGCCAACATCTCGCAGTTCGCGGTGCATTGCTGCATCCGTCATGTGACTGATGCCCTCTTTAGAATGAGGCGGCAATACATCGCCTTCCCAATGACCCCGGACAAGCAGAGGGAGCGCGCAGAGGGCTTCGCAAGAATAGCGGACTTCCCCATGGTGCAAGGCGCCATTGACTGCACGCATGTGGCTTTGCGGGCGCCTGTAGAGAATGCGGAGGAGTTCCGCAACCGCAAGGGGTTCCATTCATTGAATGCTCAGCTGGTCTGTGACCACCGGCAGCTGATCCTCGCTGTTAATGCCCAGTTTCCAGGCAGCAGCCACAACGCCTTCATCTTGCGCCAGACCTCTGTGGCAGACCTTTTCGAGGCCCCGGCTCACCCAGGAGGCTGGCTTCTCGGGGACAAGGGCTATGCTCTATGCCCGTGGCTGATGACCCTGCTCCGTTCACCCAGCACCCCTGCTGAAGAACGCTACAATGCGTGCCATCAGGCGACCAGGAACATTATTGAGCACACAATCGGCGTGCTGAAGCAACGGTTCCGTTGTCTGGACCATTCCGGAGGTGCGCTTCAGAACTCACCTGAGCGAGTCTCCCACTTCATGGTTGTGTGTTGCATGCTACATAACCTCGCCATCCTGAGGACCCAGCCAATGCCACCAGACATTGAAGCACCAGCAGAGGAGGAGGAGGAGGAGGAGGAGGAGGAGGAGGAGCAAGACAGGAGGGAGGCAGAAACTGGAAGGGCCGTCCATCAGAGGCTTATCAGAAGTCGCTTCTAGGCCACTCTCAGGGAATGCTTGCTGCCATTCCAGGAACAAGAATGGAACCGTTATGATACCCCAAAGCCTGTGAAGGGCAAAATGTATGTAAAGAGCAGACATGGCCATTGTAAATAAAGAAATGTGCTTATTTCACAAAATGTGCTTCCTTCCCGCATGACAAAGCAATGGCAACCAAAAGCTAAACAAACAGACTGCCACATGAGTGGCTCGCACACCCGGGAGACTGTCCAAAACATCACTAACATTCAGACCAGCATCCTCGGCCTTGAATTCTACAAGTAACAGGTAAGAGCAGCATCTTCTACTTTCTCCCCCTCGATGGTGATCTGCTTCGCTTGCGAGATTGGCCCCTTCCCTCCCTGCAGCTCCTCTGTAATGGGACCCCAGTGGCTGCAGCAAGGCTGGGGGAGGCCTGCTGACTGTCCGAAAGCGCAGATGCCCCTGAGGGACGGCCTGGACGAGCTCTGGGCTTGGAGGGCCCGGCTGCTGACTGCTCCAACTCTGCATGGGTGGAAGCAGTCTGTCCTACAGGTGGTGGCAGCTGCAGTGGAGACGTGCCAGTGGTGGCATCAGGAATGCTGCCATCCTGAGAGAGGACAGCAGCTCCCTGGTCGGCCGACACACTGGCACTCTGATGGGGCAGCACCGCAGCATGCGCAGCAATCGGCTGGTCCACAGATTGCTGGCCTGCTGTGGTGCTGCAAGGGCCCCGGGTAATCCTGCCCGATCCAGCAAGGGTGGCAGCAGTCAGTGCTCGCGTGGCCTCAATCTGCGTCTGCATGAGACCAGCGAGTGACTGCGTGGCAGCACTCAGCACTTGCGTGGCAGGTGCCAGTGCTTCGGTGAAGCCCTGGACAATCCTTTCCAGTGCTGTCCCGAAGTCCTGCGCACTCCTTGCCAGTGCTGTCCCGAACTCCTGCGCACTCCGGGCCTGTGCTGCGCCGAAGTCTTGGATCCTCCGGGCCTGTGCTGCGCCGAAGTCTTGGACACTCCTTGGTAGTGTCTCGATGGATTCAGGCATCCTTGCCACTGCAGCCATGAGCTCAGTTTGCCTCAGCCCAGCCTGGGCGCTCATTTCTGCGAGGGCACGCACCTCTTCTGCGCTCTGTGCAGCAGCACTCAGGGCCCGACTCGCCCTCCGGGGAGATGGTGCCCCCAAGCTTCCCTACCCCCCTCGCGTTGCTGCAGCCCGCTGGTTCCTGGAGCTGGCTCCTCCTCAGAGCATTCCCCCCCGCTCCCCTCCAGGGAAGTTGTCTCCCCAGTCTGCAGATGGGATGGCTTGCCTGAGGGTGGTTCGGATGGTCCGGCTTCCTCCTGCTCGTCGCCTCCCGAGTCAGTCGCAGTGGCAGCTTGAAGGCCCGACTCCCGAGCTGGTGATGCAGCATCTGAAAGCAGGGAGGTTGAAGAGTTGCTTTAGCGAAAGGACAGGGTGGCAGCAAGGAATGCATGTGTGCTGCAATGCTCTGACGTGGGTCCAGAGTGGAAAAGCATGCTGGTGGGGGGAACAAGTGGAAGGAGAGAATTCAAAAAGATGATGACCTTACCATCGCTGTGCACAATGGGGTCGGCAGCTCCAGAGGCGACGGGACCACTCATTCGGCTTGCAACGATCTGGTGGACTCGCTCCTCCAGGTCTGTAAGGGTCTGCAGGTGAGGCTGGCCTCCTCCGGTACGAAGCTGTTGCCTGCGGTTGCTCGCCAGCTTGGCCTGCAAGACAAAGGACTGGGTGTGATGAAACATGCTGCCCTGAGCTGAGATCACATGCCTCCCATGGTAGAATAGCCCTTACATTATGCTGCCCTGAGCTGACATCACATGCCTCCCATGGTAGAATAGCCCTTACTTAATGCTGCCCTGAGCTGAGATCACATGCCTCCCATGGTAGAATAGCCCTTACATTATGCTCTGAGCTGAATGTGCGTGTGTGTTTCCAGAAAGGGCCATGGGTGCTGGATGCCAGCTGGCCATTGGGGCTCTGCGCACCCTCTGGCCATAAAGTGAGGTGCAAATGGAGGGATGAAGACAAATCTGAAAAAGGCACTCCCCCTAACGACCCGAGTGAGGTCGTTGAACTTCTTCCTGCATTGCACAGGAGTCCTGGCCACCATGCTGCTGGAGGTGACTCTTTGGGCAACCTCCCTCCAAGCTCTGCGGTGTTCAGTCTGATTAGGCTTCCTGCCATTCTCCGGGTACAACACACCTCGCCGGCGCTCCACCGCGCCAACCAGAGCATCCAATGCCCCCTCGCTGAAGCGCTGCACTCTCTCCCTGACCCTCTCCATGTCCTTGAAGTTTTGGCCATCACAGGTAGGTTGCCGTCGAGATTGAGGCCTACAAGGCGCAGAGTGTGGCTGCAGATGAGAATCGATCTGCCCCTTTAAGGGCTGACCAGCGCCAGCGTGTCTAGGTCCAATCGATTATTGACAGCACCTGCGCTGCACCCGCCCGTGGGGAAATTGCGTTGCGCCGCCGGGTTAGCGCCTTAAGAGTACCGTGCAGTGCCTGATTTAGCGCCGCAATCACCTTCAGGGGCGCTACAACCCAATATCGCTCGAGGTGGCGATCAATCGCGCCTGGCGCTAAACTTTGCGCACCACCAGTACTAGCGCCCCAAACGGGGCGATACCGAATTTTTCCCCCTCACTCTCTCCACCACCGGTGCACCATGGCTGCTGTGTGTAATATCCACAGGATGCGTTGCAGCAACTCGCCAAGGCTTCTTCGACAATCTCACATCCTCCATCACCTAGAAAGATAGACTTGGATTTATATAGCACCTTTCACAACCTCAGGATGTTCCAAAGCGCTTTACAGCCAATGAAGTACTTTTCAAGTGTAGTCACTGTTGTAATGTAGGAAAGCAGCAGCCAATTTGCACACAGCAACCTCCTAAAAGCAGGAGCTGTTTGATAATGACCAGATAATCTGTTTTTAGTGATGTTGATTGGGGGATAAATATTGGCCAGGACACTGGGAAGAACTCCCCTGCTCTTCTTCAAATAGTGTCATGAGATCATTTACATATACCTGCGAGAGGTTTAACATCCCATCCGAAAGATGGCATCTCTGACAGTGCAGCACTCCCTCAGTACTGCACTGGAGTGTCAGCCTGGATTTTTGTGCCCAATTCTCTGGAGTGGGACTTGAACCCACGACCTTCTGACTCAGAGGCACGAGTGCGACCCACTGAGCGAAGGAAGGATACATTGGCCTTGGAGGGAGTGCAGTGTCAGTTTACCAGAATGATACCCGGACTTCAAGGGTTAATTTACAAGGCGAGATTACACAAATTAGGATTGTATTCCCTGGATTTTAGAAGGTTAAGGAGTGATCTGAACAAGGTTTTCAAGATAGGGGAGATAGAGAGAAACTATTTCCACTCATTGGGTAGTCTAGGACTAGGGGGCATAATCTAAAAATTAGAGCCAGACCTTTCAAGAGTGAAATTAGGAAACACTTCTACACACAAAGGGTGGTAGAAGTTTGGAACTCTCTTCAGCAAACAGCAAATGATGCTAGATCAATTGTTAATTTTAAATCAGAGATTGATAGCTTTCTGTTAACCAAAGGTATTAAGGGATATGGGCCAAAGTCAGGTATACGGAGTAGGTCACACATCAGCCATGGTCTCATTGAATGGCGTAGCAGGCTCGAGGGGCTGAATGGCCTACTCCCGTTCCTATGTTCCTATGTTCCTAAGGCTAACACTGGACAAGGGCAGCAGGTGCATAGGAACACCACCACCTCCAAGTTCCCTTCCAAGTCACACACCATCCCGACTTGGACATATATCGCCATTCCTTTAATGTCCTGGGTTCAAAATTCTGGAACTCCCAGCTAACAGCACTGTGGGAGCAACTTCACCACATGGACTGCAGCAGTTCAAGAAAAAGGTCCATCACCACCTTCTCCAGGGCAACTAGGGATGGGCAATAAATGCTGGCCTTGCCAGCGATGCCCAAATCCCGAGAATGAATTATAAAAAAAGTCTATGTACAGGAAACTTTCTTTTATCCAGCACAGACGGGACCGACATGGTGCCGGTTCATCAAAAATTCCAGATAACCGAACGCTATAGTAAAAGATAGGGAGAGCTGACAGCTCCGTATAAAGCAACAAACCCTGTTGCTTAGCAACAACTGTAGAACAATGGCCACAAGTTTCAAGCGTCTCTGTAGCTTAGCAACAGCTGCAGCCACACCCTTGCACAGCACAGATGGAAGAAGGCAAATACAATTTAAAGTAAAACCTACCCCTGAATTTTGCCGGTTAACCGAGATTTCCGGTTATTTAGGTGCCGGTAAATCGAAAGTTTCCTGTACACTGTTTTAGCTAGGTATCCGAAGATTGCAAAACTGCTGTGTACCACAACTTCAGGCTATAGAAAGTCCCAAATGGAAAGCTGGTCTGTACTCCATTGGGAGCAATGAGTTGAAGAGACTTCCTAGACAAGACGAATTTCAAAATTTGAAACAAAAAATTTAAACAACACTGACATTTGGGTTTTTTCAATTCTTGCTGAGCAATTTAACACAACTGCATTAATGCACGTTTTGACTTTTATGCCAGTTAAATAGCTACTTAGCTATATAAGAAACATTAAAAGATCATTATTTCTGATGCATTGTGATTGGTTGCTTGTTTTCATTCTCAGAAATGAATATTGCATTCTCAGGAATGAATATTGCATTCTCAGGAAGCACACATTCAAACCATACAATCCTGCAATTGTATTACTGGGTCATAAATAACAAAGACCAATCACCATTCTGTTTTGTTCATACAGAGGAAAATATTATATTTAAATGCTGTTCCTGTAGGCAGTAAATGGTGGAGGTTGCATATTTTAAATTTGTATTAATTCCCAGAGCCTTGCATTAATCTGCCCTCTTACATTATTCTTTTAGTTCATGAAGTGCTTTGTACTGGGGCTTTATTTGAACATGTCCAATGTTACCTTTTTGTGTGGTATTAGAAAAAAATGTGGGGGGGGGTGCGGGCATGGACCTAATTTCATTGAATGTTGTGATAGAGTTGAAAGAAACTTTTTACAAATTGCTTAAAGTACATTCTCTACTTTTTATTATTTCATCTATGTGCTTGTTCCTTAATGGAGAGTTTGCAATACAGATTTTAAGTATTTGTCTATTCATCTCCTGCAGGTTTCCATTGAGTGACCTCCAGTAGATCTACATCACAAGAGAAGTGCAAGTGGGCTTTCAATAAGGATGTTACCACTTAACCAGAAGTATAATTGTATATTTTAAAGCATCTCCTGCCAGATCATGGTCTGTCCAAATATAAAACCTCCCTGAGGGAAATGTTCAGTTTAGTGCTAAATGAAGTCACAGTTTCATTACTCTTAGCTGAATACTTTAACTTTGGCTCTCCACCCACTGAAATAGACAAACTGTGGCCACCATGACCTTGTTATCAACCTTATCATGGCCTCAGATACTGATGGACAAAAGACACAAAACCAAACTCCGCCAACCTTTTCCTGAGATAATTTATTAGATTTATTAGACAGTTTGCTCATTAACGCTATTCAATTTTCTCAAATTATGAAACAAACTTTGAATGCATTGCTCTCAGAGGTTAGCATAAATCAACACAGTTAAACATAGAACAGTCTGATTTAGGCCTACTTATCAGCTGATGTTTCTGTAGGTTTCAGTCATTTCAGTACCTCACACGAATATCGGAAACTCAGTGTTTCCTTTGCATAATGTCGAGGTGGGGCTGATTGTTTTGAACAGCACAATTCCTGATATTCTGAAACTTTCATTTATTCAATGGATCCTAATTGCAACTGCACTCTTCCAGTCAGGTCACTGTAGTCGGACACATGACACTGGGATCCAGCAAAGATTCGATGAAGACTAATTATAGCAAACAAATTCTGAAGCTTTGTGAATTCTAATTACAATGATCTGATAATGTGATCACCAGTTTCAGGACAATTCTGCTAAATAATAAACACAAGTTGACATTTTAAAAACATACATTTTGTGTAATGTATTAACTTACTACAAAGTATTGTGTTTTTACATTGCTGAGTAAAATATTGAAAAATTGGAATATCAATCCAATGCATCCTTTTGCACAACTGTTTATATTTCCATAAATATTTTATTAATGTATTTTTCTATCATATTTACTCTCATTATGGTGAGGAAGTAACAATGATGTGAAATAGAATACGTTTCCTCACTGCATCCTGTGACAGTATTAAGCATTCTCAGGTCAGGTATAGAACAGTAATGTGCAGTTTCGATCTGCCAAACAGCACACTTTAACCAATGACAAAAGAATGTTCCTCTATCACCAGCATTTCTCAAATAGCAATTTAATAGCTTTTTTGAGAGAGAGAGAGAGAGAGAGAGAGAGACCTATTTTGTGGCAAATTAAAACTGATTTTGTGCTATGGTATTAAACTCTAGTTCTGTGTGGGAACCAGAACAGCTGAACTCAAGTTTCACTTCAGTTATTAAAGAGAGTGTGAGAGACAAAGAAGCACATACCTTCATTGCGTTGCTGGGCTGGATTCATACCAGGCCCCAGCAGATGTTAAACCCTTTGAAATTAATAGAGTGGATTCTGCTGGGTCCCTGTTGTGTAAGCTCTGAACAGGGGGAGTGCACCTAAAGTGTGCTCTGCCCATAGGTGATATGTAGTTCTCAAATCTGCTGTTCCCCTCTCATTTGCAAGGGGTGCAAGAGCATGCTGGGGCAGGTCATTAGGTGCAGGCTCCTGATGTGCAGGAAATTGCTGAAGGCACGGCCGCCAATGTTGGAACAATTAAAACTGAGGAGGCCCAAGAGGCCAGAATTGGAGGAGTGCAGAGATCTCGGAGGGTTGTAGGGCTTGCGGAGGTTACAGAGATAGGGAGGGGTGAGGCCATGGAGGGATTGGAAACAAGGATGAGAAATTTAAAATTGAGATGCTGCCAGACCGGGAGCCAATGTTGACCAGCGAGCACGGGGTAATGGGTGAATAGGACTTGGTGCTTGGAATGGGACTCATTACAAGAGTGGAACTCACGCTATCAGTTCATAGTTTATTGCCAAGGATCCTGAAGCTGCCAACAGTTAACCTTGTAATATATTTTCTCTTTTATGTCTTCTCAGGTGTGGATGACCAATTGTCCACAGCCTTTCCACAGTCAGATTCCAAGAATCTCACCACACAGCCCATCACATCTCCTGGTCTACCAAGCACTAGCCAGGTCCCCTGCGTCCAACCCCGAAATTTCTGGTGGCAAAACAGTTCAGGGTAGTTGTCACTTTTATGGTGAGAGAGAAAGTGATGGCAGTCCTGCAGCAAGGCTCCAGATGTAAAGGTAAAAAAGGAAGAGCTTGCATTTACACTCTGCCTTTCATGTCCTCGGGATATCCTAAAATGCTTCACAACCAATAAATTACTTTTCAAGTGTACTCAATCTTGTAGGCAAATAGAGAAGTCAATGTTTACATAGAATTACATAAAATATACAGCATAGAAACAGGCCATTCAGCCCAACCAGTCTGTGCTGGTGTTTATACTCCACACCAGTCTCCTCCCATTCCATCTACCTCACCTCAGCCTTTCAGCATATCTGTCTATTCCCTTTTCTCTCATGTACTCATCTAGTTTCATCCTTTTGAAAGCATCTAAGCTATTTACCTCAAACACTTCCTTTAGTAGCGAGTTCCACATTCTAACCACTCTCTGAGTAAAGAACTTTCTGCTTATTGTTCCATTGCATTTATTAGTAACTATTTTGTATTTATGGCCTCTAGTTTTGGATTTTTCCACAAGTAGAAATATTGGGCAGGATTTTCATTGGGCCATGGAGTTGGGATTGAAGGCGTGGGGGGGTTAAAATCCTGAAATCAGGGGTCCCAACCCCATCCCGCACCCAAACCTGCCTCCATGCCAGTTTCAAAGGAGGCGGGTACCCCCTCCGCACTGGGACTCGCCTACCCGATGCTGGATAGATAGTTAACAGGTAGTTTTTAGCCTAATCCCTATTTTGAAGGTTGAAGTGTGGGATTCCCGATGGCTCCAAACCACGCCAAGTTAGAGGAGGCGGGCCGTCGGGTTGAAGGACTTGGAGGGGTCGAGATGTCGGTGTTCAGGTGAGTGGTGGTGCATGAGTGCAAAGGTAAGTGTGTTTGGTGTGTCTAAAGTGATTAAAGAAGTTTAAATTACCTTTTCTTACCTTTTCAGCCTTCCTTCCTTTAGGTCCCAGGAGTCCCTCATCTCACCGGCACAGAAAGCAGAATGGCTGCGAACTGTCAAAAGTGACAGCCTTCAGCTTACTGTGCAGGAGAGATTTCTAACTGAGTCTGTGGAGAAGGACTCATGTTAGAAGTAAGACTGTCAATGTTTGACAGCTTCAAACAGCCGTGAAACACTGATATTTCATCTGTCAAAACCTCTTGACAGATGAAATTTCAGTCTGTGACGTCATCTGTTGCCGGGTGGCCCTTAATTGGTCTGCTGAGCCCGCTGGGCGGGCTCAACAAGGTCAATCAAGTTAAAATCGCGTGGATTGGCCGCATCTTGATGGAGGCGGGACTACAACCCTGAAATTTGTAGTCCCGCCTCCTACCCGACTCCTGAATGAAAATCCTGCCCATTGGGTGCGATCTTGCCAGCCCTGGGGAGGCAGGTTTGGAGGTGGGACTGCTGGAAAAATGGCAGAATCTGGGGGCGGGTACCCATCCTGCCCCCAACCCGCCTCCGTGCCATCTTCCCAGGAGGCGGGTAGCCGACCTGCACCGGGTCCCGTCTCCTGGAGGCGGGAAGGGGATTACAGCCACTTAACAGGTAGTTAACAGGCAGTTAAAAGGATTATCCCCATTTTGCCACCAGAGGCACGGGCTTCCTGACATTGGGAAACCCCGAGGCGAGCAGTGCATCTGCGGGGGTGAGAGGGGTCGAAAAGTGCGCTGTGGAGGTGAGTGATGGGTGCAAGTGTGGAGAGGTAAGAATGTGAGGTGAGTGAAAAGTGATAGAAAATGTTTACTTACCTTTGTTTCTTCCTGCAGGTTTCAACAGTTGGGGATGCGGAGAGTGTCGCATCTCTGCGGCAGAGGTGACAGACGGCTGCTGCATTCTCCAATGCAACAACCATCTAATTTCTGCTAAAGAAAGAGGTTTGATGAGTCTTGAATACAAGAACTCATCAAACAACAGAGAATGTCAGTGTTTGACAGCTCCACAGAGCTGTCAAACTATGACAATACATCTGTCAAAATTTTTTGACAGATGAAATGT
Source organism: Somniosus microcephalus (assembly GCF_052327205.1). NCBI lineage: Eukaryota > Metazoa > Chordata > Chondrichthyes > Squaliformes > Somniosidae > Somniosus > Somniosus microcephalus. The sequence continues at coordinate 130,345,626 of NC_140993.1, forward strand.
CATATGCTGATGTTCTCTGTAACCGGCTTCCCCTTAATTGGCCTGCTAAGTCCACTGGGCGGGCTTAACAAGGTCAATCAAAGGAAAATAGCGTGGGTTGGCCACAAGTCAATGGAGGCGGGACTGAAACCTGACAAGCAGCAGTCCCGACTCCAACGCGCCCCCATTGGCAAAATCACCTCCATTCTCTCCACATCTACCCTGTCCAACCCATTCATAATTTTAAAGGCCTCTATCAGGTCTCCAGTAAGTCTTCTGTTTTCAAAGAAAAAAGCCCCAACCTGTTCAATCTTCCCCGATAGTTGTAATCTCTCAGTTCTGGTACCATCCATGCAAATCTTTTTTGCATTTTCTCCGGTGATTCTATGTCCTTTTTATAGTATGGAAACCAGAACTATGTACAGTACTCTAAGTGCGGCCTGACCAGGATCCAATATAAGTTTAACATAACTTCACTTCTTGTGCACAGCAATGAGATAAATGACCAGTTAATCTGTCTTTGGTAGTGTTGGTTGAGGGATAATCATTGGCAAGGACTCTGGAAGAACTCCTTACTCTTCTTCAAATAGTGCCATGGAAACTTTTGCACCCAACTGATTGTATTGATTTGTATGTGGGTTCAATGACGACACATTAATGAAAGAGAATGTCTTTTAATCTAAAGTGTCTTCAAGCATGTTAACAGTTTTACAGGAGACACCATCTTAGAGATCCATCTAAAACAAAACTAAAACTAAACTGTCTCTCTCCTCTGCTGGTAAGGCATAAATAATCAAACAGGCAAATATGCTGGTAAGGCATAATAATCAAACAGGCAAATACCATCACTATTTGCTGATATCATTACACTGATCAGGCAATTTTTTTTTTATTTAAAAGTTAGGTCCTCTCTCAGGACATCACAGATCTCCCTCACTACATCTCTCTGGTAAACCTCAGTCTCTAGATACACAGAAAAAGGAAAATTTGCTCTTTTTTTTATTAGTTCATTGGATGTGGGCGTCACTGGCAAGGCCAGCATTTATTGCCCATCCCTAGGTGCCCTTGAGAAGGTGATGGTGAGCCGCCTTCTTGAACCGCTACAGTCCGTGTGGTGAAGGTGCTCCCACAGTACAAGAGAGCGTGAGAGCGGGAGATCGGGCTGGAGATAAAAGGGCGCCACTGAGCCGACCAGCGGGACTACAAGCGAGCGAGCCCAGAGCAGCGCCAACCGACCTGGGAGGGTAAGAAGTAGAAAGATTCAAAGTGTGATGTCACAGGAAAGCAGGGAAGCGATCGGTTGGTCAGTATTTCCCTCTTTTTCTTGGGCATTGGTTTAACTTAAGAGCCAGGATTAAAAACTAAACATTCAAAACTTAAACACTTAATTAATTAAATACATTAGAGATGGCAGGGCAGGCGATGTGTTATTGTTGCAACATGTGGGAGCTGGTGGACACCATTTGTATTGATTTCTTTGTGGGTTCAATGACGAGACATTTATGAAAGAGAATGTCTTTTAATCTAAAGTCTGTTCAACTCTTTATACAGCTTTTCAGGAGACACGATGCTAGTGATGCATCTAGAATGTAACTGAAACTAAACTAACTGCCTTGCTTCTCTCGGTCACATGCCCTCTGCTGGTCAGGCACAAGCAATCAATACATGCAAACATGCTATTAAGGCATCATAATCGAACAGGCAAATACCATCTCTATTTGCTGATATCATTACATCTCCTTTTCTTAAAACAAAAGTGTTTTACTTTTAACTAACAACATGTTTTCTTTGTATTAATCTGCATTTTAACTGTAACACTTAATGAACTTACATTATCATTATCATGATCAAGGTTTTTTAACCTTGCTTTGTGTGTTCACATGAAATATGTCAATACACTAGAACTTGAAGAAAGAATAAGATAACATTACTTCCTTCTATAACAATAGTCCTTAAATTTGCTCAATGAGTCTCTCAGGAGGCTTCACGTGTCTTGAGGATTTTCTGATTGATTGTCCTTGAATCTGAGTTGTTGCCTCAGATGATGTGTTCTCAGCTGTGTGATCAGGTTGTTCAACAGTATCAGTCTCTCGACCTGCTGTGGCTGGTCCCATGAGAAGATCTCGACAATTTCTTCTCAGAACAGCACCCTCATCTGTCTGAATGGTGTATGATCTTGGTTGAACTTCACTCAGGACAGTTCCCTTCTGAGTCCATGTGTTTGTTTTGTCTTTGAACCTTACTTGGTCACCAGTGTGGAGTTCAGGTAGGTTTTGTGTTCCTCTGTCATAGTAGTACTTTTGCTTTTCTTTCTGTTGTTCTTTGAACTTCCTCACTTTCTCCCCCTCTTTTGTTTTCAGGAGGTTCTCCGGGATGGGTAGGTTTGACCTTAGCCGACGTCCCATCAGGAGTTGGGCTGGTGACTTACCACACTCGAGCGGCGTTGTGCGGTATACAAGCATGCTTTGGTAGAAGTCAGTTCCACTGTCTTTTGCCTTGTACTTCAGTCTTTTCACTGTGTTTGCAGGCTCTCCTGGGTCAACAGCTCTGGACAACGTGTCTGCTGTATACATCAGCTTACCCGGTGTGTACGCAACATTCCGTTCATCATAGACTGTCTCTCCTTCGCTTTCCACAACGAGGACTCTCTTTACCAGGTTCAGTCTCTCACAGGCTTTTAAACCTAGTATGGCTTGCACATCCTTTGGCACCATGATTAATGCTAGCGTGTGCTCTCTGTCCTTGTTTGTTACTTTGACAATGCATCTTCCTTTCACTGGTATTTCAGTACCTGAGTATCCTGTCACTTTCACTTTGATTCCATGTATCTTTGGTCTGGGTCTAATTTTCTTAAAATCAGTCTCTGATATCACATTAACTTGTGCTCCAGTATCCAATTTAAATGGAATGCGTATGTCATTCACTTTTAGTGTCAACATCCAGTCTCTTTTTTCTTCTTTGTTTTCAGACACAACATCTACATAGAACTCCTCTATGTCGCTTTCATCTACTGCATGGACCTTGCTTTGTTGCACTTGGTTCTTGCAGCAACGGGCATAATGGTTGTTTTTGTTGCAACTATTGCATGTTTTACCATATGCTGGACACTTTCTTGGTGGATGCTGTGTACCGCATCGACTACATGACTTTCGATTGTCCCTTTCATTTTCGTTCGCTGGCCACGCCTCTTTTTTCACATTGGCGCTCTTTTTGTGAAACGGTTTGTGTCCGTTCTTACTCACTGCATCCACGTTGCAGCTATTGTCACTGAACAGCTCCTTTGCCTGCAACTTCACAGTCTCTGTAGCCCTACACAGTGCTATGGCTTTTCCCAGGTCTAGATCTTGCTCTCTTAGCAGTCTTTCCCTTAGACCATTATCTGGAATACCACACACCAGTCTGTCTTTTATCAGCGAGTCTGTCAGTCCCCAAAATTCACACGTTTTGCTTCGGTTTCTCAGTTCAGTCACATACTGATCAATATTCTCACCCGTTTTCTGTACACATGTGAAAAATCTGTGCCTCTCAAACGTCACATTGCGTTTAGGTATGCAGTAGGCCTCAAACTGTTCCATTATTTTATCTAGCTTCATTTTGTCTCCATCGGCAGTGAATGTGAAATTATTATACACCTCCAGCGCTTCATCACCCATGACATGTAAGAACAGTGACGATTTCTTTTTATTACTTTTCTCGTCAGCTCCGATTGCTGATAAATACAACCCCACACGTTGTTTGAATCTCCTCCAATTTTCAGCCACATTACCTGTCAACTGAAGCGTCGCCGGTGGGAGTAAACCTTCCATTTTTTCACTTCGTTAGCTATTCTCCAATGGTAAGCAACGATGTTCTCTTTTGGCTTGCTAATTGGTGGAGAGCTGATTTAACTTCAGATTTTTTCTCTTCATCTCTTTCAATCACTTCTGACACCATGTATTGATTTCTTTGTGGGTTCAATGACGAGACATTTATGAAAGAGAATGTCTTTTAATCTAAAGTCTGTTCAACTCTTTATACAGCTTTTCAGGAGACGCGATGCTAGTGATGCATCTAGAATGAAACTGAAACCAAACTAACTGCCTTGCTTCTCTCGGTCACATGCCCTCTGCTGGTCAGGCACAAGCAATCAATACATGCAAACATGCTATTAAGGCATCATAATCGAACAGGCAAATACCATCTCTATTTGCTGATATCATTACACCATTGAGGTCCACAGCGACCACATTTGCAGTAAGTGCTGATTGCTTGAGGAATTTCAGTTCCGTGTTGATGAGCTGGAGTCTGAGCTTCAAACACTGCGACACATCAGGGAGGGGGAAAGTTACCTGGACGCTGTGTTCCAGGAGGCAGTCACACCCCTTAGATTAATTAATTCAAATTTGGTCTGTGGTCAGGGACTGGTGGGTGTGACTACGAGCGAGGCAGGTATGGGGACCCAGGAGGTAGTGGTGGAGGAGCCTCAGCCCTTGCCAAGAGCGTGAGTCCCGAAGGCAGCGGCAGCGGCAGCAGCAGGAGCGGCGGACCTGCGAGGGAGCAGTGGCTGTGGGAGAAAATAAAGGTCGGTGATTTTCAGGCCCAGTCGAGCAGCGGCAGCAGCAGAAACGGCGGCAGAAATCGAGAGTGACGTCACAGTACAGAAAGTGATGCCGGCACAGGGGAAGAAGCTGAATGGTGAGTAGTGGGTGAGTGCTTTATTTTTCTTCAATTTTAAGTTTATTTCTTTTAAGGTAGTTCATAGTTGAGGTAGTTCGGGAGAGCGAGAATCCGTGAGTTTAAATTTGAGGTAAGAGTTTTTTAATTAAAAGAATGGCAGGGGACCTCAGTCCCGTGCATTACACGGCCTGCAGCACGTGGGAATTCCTAGACAATTCTTGCAATCAGGATGACCACATGTGCAGTAAGTTTGGCAACGGTTTGGCCAACTTGAGATCCGGTTTTCGGAGCTCGAGCGTCAGCTGGAGGCACTGCGGTGTATCCGCGAGGCTGAGAGTTAAGTGGACAGCATGTTTTTAGATGTGGTCACCCTGCAGCTTAAGAAAGTGCAGTCAGAGAGGGAATGGGTAACCACCAGACAGAAGAAGGGGGGCAGGCAGGTAGTCAGGAAAGCCCCAGAGTGCATCTCTCTCAACAACCGTTTTTCTGTGTTGGAAAACGGTGAAAGTGACGGTTCCTCTGGGGAGTGCAACCAGAGCCAAGTTCACGGCACTGAGGGTGGCTCAGCTGCACAAGGGGGGAGGAGTAAGAGTGGAAGGGCAATAGTGGTAGGACACTCAATAGTGAGGGGTGCAGGCAGGCGTTTCTGCAGCCGCAGATGTGACTCCAGGATGGTATGTTGCCTCCCTGGTGCCAGGGTCAAGGATGTCACTGAACGGCTGCAGGGCATTCTAAAGGGGGAGGGCAAACAGTCAGAGGTCATGGTTCACATTGGTATCAACGACATAGGTAGAAAGAGGAATGAGGTCCTGCATAACAACAGAAAATGCTGGAAAAACTCAGCAGGTCAGGCAACATCCGTGGAGAGAAATTTGAGTTGACGTTTCGGGTCGAACCCTTCTTCAAAACTGGAAAGAAAAGAATATAGATCGAAGGCAGGGCTGCGATCGGACAAAAGAAGTAAAAGAAACAAAAGCAGTAAAGGAGACAATAAAAGGTATACGAAGCTGGACGAGATGGTAATAGGCTGAGATTAGGTGTGAAGTGTACTGGCAGGGCAAGAGATAGCTGCCAGGTGTGAGAGAGAAACAAAAGGAAAGGGGGGGTGGGGGAAAGGAGTGGAAAAATTACAAGTGAAAATGTAATAGGGGCCGAGGTTATGATCTGAAATTGTTGAACTCAATATTGAGTCCAGAAGGCTGCAAAGTGCCTAATCAGAAGATGAGGTGCTGTTCCTCGAGTTTACGTTGAGCTTCCGTGGAACAATACAAGAGGCCAAGGACGGTGAGGTCCGAGTGGGAATGGAGCGGTGAATTAAAATGACAGGCGACCGGAAGCTCGGGGTCACCCTTACGGACTGAACGGAGGTGTTCTGCAAAGCGGTCACCCAATCTGCATTTGGTCTCCCCAATGTAGAGGAGACCGCATCGTGAGCAGCGAATACAGTATACTAGATTGCGAGAAGTACAAGTAAATCGCTGTTTCACCTGGAAGGGGTGTTTGGGGCCCTGGACAGTGGGAAGGGGGGAGGTATAGGGGCAGGTGTTGCATCTCCTCCGCTTGCACGGGAAGGTGCCAGGTGAAGGGGGAGGGCTGTTTGGGGTGATAGAGGAGTGGACTAGGGTGTCTCGGAGGGAGCGGGCCCTACGGAATGCTGAAAGGGGAGGGGAGGGGAAGATACGTTTGGTGGTGGGATCACTTTGGAGGTAGCGGAAATGCCGGAGGGTGATCCGTTGAATGTGGAGACTGGTGTGGTGAAAGGTGAGGACAATGGGAACCCTATCGTGGTTCCGGGAGGGAGGGGCAGGGGTGAGGGCAGAAGTGCGGGAGAAAGAACTGACACGGTCGAGGGCAGTGTCAACCACGGTAGAGGGGAATCCTCGGTTGCGGAAAAAGGAAGACATGTCTGAAGCACTGGTGTGGAAGGTGGCATCGTCGGATCAGATACGGCTGAGATGGAGAAACTGGGAGAATGGAATAGAGTCCTTACAGGAGGCGGGGTGGGAGGAAGTGTAGTCCAGGTAGCTGTGGGAGTCAGTGGGCTTGTAGTGAATATTGGTCGATAACCTATCCCCAGAGATGGAGACGGAGAAGTCGAGGAAGGGAAGGGAAGAGTCAGAGATGGACCACACACACACACAGAAACCCCACAGTGCAGATAGAGGCCATTTCGGCCCATCGAGCCTGCACCGACACATATCCCACCCGATCCCTGTAACCCCTACACCAACACATATCCCACCCTATTCCCGTAACCCCACGTATTTAATCCCCCTAACACTAAGGGTCAATTTATCATAGCCAATCAACCTAACCCGCACATCTTTGGACTGTGGGAGGAAACCGGAGCACCCGGAGAAAACCCACGCAAACACGGGGAGAATGTGCAAACTCCACACAGACAGTTGCCCGGGGCCGGATTCGAACCTGGGTCCCTGGCGCTGTGAGGCAGCCATGTGAAGGTGAGGGAAGGGTGGAAATTGGAGGCAAAGTGAATAAAATTGTCAAATTCGGGGCGAGAGCAGGAAACGGCACCGATACAGTCATCAATGTATCGGAAAAAGAGGTGAGGGAGGGGACCTGAGTAGGACTGGAACAAAGATTGTTCCACATAGCCCACGAAAAGGCAGGCATAGCTAAGACCCATGCGGGTACCCATGGCAACACCTTTGATTTGGAGGAAATGAGTGGAGTTAAAGGAGAAGTTGTTCAATGTGAGAACAAGTTCAGCCAGGTGGAGGAGGGTGGTGGAGGATGGGGACTGGTCGGGCCTCTGTTCAAGGAAGAAGCGGAGCACCCTCAGGCCATCCTGGTGGGGGATGGAGGTGTAGAGGGATTGTACGTCCATGGTGAAAAGGAAGCGGTTGGGGCCAGGAAACTGGAAACTGTTAAAGTGGCGGAGGGCGTCCGAAGAGTCGCGGATGTAGGTGGGAAGAGACTGGACAAGGGGAGAAAAGATAGAGTCAAAATAGGAAGAGATAAGTTCCGTGGGGCAAGAACAGGCTGAAACGATGGGTCTACCAGGGCAGTCCTGTTTGTGGATCTTGGGAAGGAGGTAGAAGCGGGCTGTGCGGGGTTGGGGAACTATGAGGTTGGTGGCAGCGGGGGAAAGATCTCCAGAGGAGATGAGGTCAGTGACAGTCTTGGAAACGGTGGTTTGATGTTCGGTAGTGGGGTCATGGTCCAGGTGGAGGTAGGAGGAGGTGTCGGAGAGTTGGCATTCAGCTTCCGCTAGGTAGAGGTCAGTTCGCCAAACAACAATAGCACCACCCTTGTCAGCGGGTTTAATGACAATGTCAGGGTTGGATCTAAGAGAATGGAGTGCTGCAAGTTCAGAGGGAGGTAGGTTGGAGTGAGTGAGGGGAGCAGAGAAATGGAGACAGCCGATGTCACGGCGGCAGTTAGCGATGAAAAGATCTAGAGAGGGTAACAGGCCAGGGGGAGGGGTCCAGGTAGAATGGGAATTCTGCAAGCGGGAGAAAGGGTCAGTTGTGCGGGGGGAAGACTCCTGGCCAGGGAAGTGGGCACGGAGCCCTGCAACAAGAATTTAAGGAGCTAGGTAGCAGATTAAAAAGCAGGACCTCAAAGGTTGTAATCTCTGGATTACTCCCGGTGCCACGTGCTAGTGAGTATAGGAATAGGAGGATTGAGCAGATGAATGCGTGGCTAAAGAGTTGGTGCCGAAGGGAGGGCTTTAGTTTCCTGGATCGCTGGGTCTGTTTCTGGGGAAGGTGGGACCTGTACAAGTCAGACAGTTTGCACCTGAACCGGAATGGGACCAACATCCTTGCGGGGAGGTTTGCTAGCGCTGTTGGGGGGGGGTTTAACCTAACTTGGCAGGGGGATGGGATACAGAGTGGAGCTATAGTAAGGGGTGATGCACAGCCAAATATAGAGGAAAAAACAAGTCAGTCTGGAAGGCAGAGCAAATATGTAATGGCACAAGGGAGTATGGCAAGGCTGGATGGCATTTATTTTAATGCAAGGAGCCTTACGAGTAAGGCAGATGAATTGAAGGTGTTGATGAACACATGGGAGTATGATATTGTTGCTATCACAGAGACATGGTTGAGGGAGGGGCAGGACTGGCAGCTCAATATTCTGGGGTATAGAATCTTCAGGCGAGACAGAGGGGGGTGTAAAAGAGGAGGGGGTGTCGCAATATTAATCAAGGAGTCAATTACTGCAGTAAGGAGGGATGATATCTTAGCAGGTTCCTCTAATGAGACCATATGGGTAGAACTTACAAACAAAAAGGAGGCAAGCACTTTGCTGGGAGTGTACTATAGGCCCACAAACAGTCAGGGGGAGATAGAAGAACAGATATGTAGGCAAATCTCAGAGAAGTGTAGAAATAATAGGGTAATAATAGTAGGGGATTTCAACTTCCCCAATATTAACTGGGATAGTCAGAGTGTGAAAGGCTTAGAGGGTGCGGAATTCTTAAAATGCATTCAGGAGAGCTTTTGAGCCAGCATGTAGAAAGTCTTACAAGAGAAGGGGCGGTGCTGGACCTAATTCTAGGGAATGTAGCCGGGCAAGTGGTAGAAGTGTCAGTAGGAGAGCATTTTGGTGACAGTGACCATAATTCAGTGAGATTTAAGGTAGTCATGGAAAAGGACAAAGATGGACCGGAAATAAAGGTTCTAAATTGGGGGAAGGCCGATTTTAATATGATAAGGCAGAATCTGGCCAAAGTGGACTGGGATCAGCTACTTGAAGGAAAATCCACATCAGAGCAGTGGGAGTCTTTCAGAAAGGAAATAGAGAGAGTACAGCGCCAACATGTTCTGGTAAAGGTCAAGGGTGGGACCAACAAGTCCAGGGAACCCTGGATGTCAAGGGATATACAAGAATGGATTAGGAAAAAAAGGGAGGCTTTTGGCAGATACAAAGAACTAAAAACAGTGGAAGCCCGAGAGGAGTATAGAAAGTGCAGGGGAGTACCTAAAAAAGAAATTAGGAGAGCAAAGAGGGAGCATGAAAAAACACTGGCGGGCAAAATAAAGGAAAATCCCAAGGTGTTTTATAAGTATATTAAGGGCAAGAGCATAACCAGGGAAAGAGTAGGGCCCATTAGGGACCAAAGTGACAATCTGTGTGTAAAGCCGGAAGATGTAGGTGAGGTTTTAAATGAATATTTTGCATCTGTGTTCACTATGGAGAAGGACGATGTAGGCATAGAAATCAGGCAGGGGGATTGTGATATACTTGAACAAATTAACATTGAGAGGGAGGAGGTACTAGCGGTTTTAGTGGGCTTAAAAATGGATAAATCCCTAGGCCCAGACGAGATGTATCCCAGGCTGCTGTGTGAGGCAAGGGAGGAGATTGCAGGGGCTCTGACACAAATTTTCAGAACCTTTCTGGCCACAGGGGAGGTACTAGCGGACTGGAGGACAGCTAACGTAGTACCATTAATCAAGAAGGGTAGTAGAGATAAACCAGGGAATTACAGGCCAGTGAGCCTAACATCAGTGGTACGGAAATGATTGGAAAAAATTCTGAGGGACAGAATTAGTCTCCACTTGGAGAGGCAAAGATTAATCAAGGATAGTCAGCATGGCTTTGTCAGGGGGAGATCATGTCTAGGGGTGTGGATGAGGGTACTGCATTTGATGTAGTCTACATGGACTTCAGTAAGGCTTTTGACAAAGTCCCGCACGGGAGACTGGTCAAGAAGGTAAGAGCCCATGAAATCCAGTGCAATTTGGCACGTTGGATCCAAAATTGGCTTAGTGGCAGGAGGCAGAGGGTGATGGTCGAAGGTTGTTTTTGTGACTGGAAGCCTGCGACCAGTGGTGTACTGCAGGGATCAGTGCTGGGTCCTTTGCTGTTTGTAGTGTACATTAATGATTTAGATATGAATGTAGGAGGTATGATCAGTAAGTTCGCAGATGACACAAAAATTGGTGGAGTGGTAAATAGTGAAGAGAGAAGCCTTAGGCTACAGGACGATATAGACGGGTTGGTCAGATGGGCAGAACAGTGGCAAATGGAATTTAACCCTGAAAAGTGTGAGGTGATTCATTTTGGGAGGACTAACAAGGCAAGGGAATACACAATGAATGGTAGGACCCTAGGAAGGACAGAGGATCAGAGGGACCTTGATGTGCATGTACATAGATCCCTGAAGGCAGCAGGACAGGTAGATAAGGTGGTTAAGAAGGATACTTGCCTTCATTAGCCGAGGCATAGAATATAAGAGCAGGGAGGATGGAGCTGTACAAAATGCTCGTTAGGCCACAGCTGGAATACTGTGTGCAGTTCTGGGCACCACACTATAGGAGGGATGTGATTGCATTAGAGAGGGTGCAGAGGAGATTCACCAGGGTGTTACCTGGGCTGGAGCATTTCAGCTATGAAGAGTGACTGGACAGGCTGGGGTTGTTTTCCTTAGAGCAGAGAAGGCTGAGGGGGTACCTGATTGAGGTGTACAAAATTATGAGGGGCATAGATAGGGTAGATAGAAAGGAACATTTCCCCTTAGTAGAGGGGTCAATAACCAGGGGGCATAATTTCAAGGTAAGGGGCAGGAGGTTTAGAGGAGATTTGAGGAAAAACTTCTTCACCCAGAGGGTGGCTGGAATTGGGAACTCACTGCCTGAAAGGGTGGTAGAGGCCGGAACTCTCACAACATTCAAGAAGCATTTAGATGAGCACTTGAAACGCCATAGCATACAAGGTTACGGACCAAGTGCTGGAAAATGGGATTAGAATAGACAGGGCTTGATGGCCGGCACAGTCACAATGGGCCGAAGGGCCTCTTTCTGTGCTGTATAACTCTATGACTCTATGACTCTATGGCCTAGAAATTGGGTATAGCCCCGCTTGAGGCGTTAGAACTGGCGCTGCGCAAAGTTTATAGCCAGACAAAACGTATCGCTGCCTGGCGAGATATTGGGTTGCATCGCCCCCAAAGGGGATTGAGGCACGAAATCAGACGTTGCACGGGGCTCCTAAGGCGCAAAAGTTCAGGCGCTACCCAATATCGGTGCGGACGGGCGCAGCGCAGGTGATCTCAATTACCGGAAACCACGAGACTTCCAGGCGCCGGCCGGCTCTTAAAGGGGTGGGTCAGTCAGTCTGAGCTGCCACACTCAACGCCCTGTAGGCCTCAGAATCGGTGCTCGCCCTTCTCTGGCGCAAGAAACTTGGTCAGGATGGAGAAGGTAAGACAGGGAGCAGAGTGCTTCAGCACTGAGGCTCTGGACCAGTTGGTGTCTGCAGTTGAGCGCCGTCGAGATGTTCTGTATCCTGACAATGGCAAGAGGCCGAATCAAAAGGTTTACCGGCCATCTTGGAGGGAGGTTTCTCTGAGGGTCAACTCCAGCAGCATGGCGACCAGGACCCCTGTTCAGTGCAGGAAGAAATTCAACGACCTCACTCGGGTCGTTAGGGTGAGTGTTGGTTATGCAAACTTCTGATTCCCTCCATCTGCACCTGACTTTGAGGACCCTGTTGCCATGATGCCCCAATGGCCATCTGTCAGCAAGCACCCATGGCCCTTTCTGGGCACACACATGGACATTTCACTCAAGGCCACATGTAAGGGCTCTTGCACCATGGGGGGCATGCGACGATCTCTCAAGGCCTCATGTAAGGGCTCTTGCACCATGGGGGGCATGCGATGATCTCTCAAGGCCTCATGTAAGGGCTCTTGCACCATGGGAGGCATGTGATGATCTCTCAAGGCCTCATGTAAGGGCTCTTGCACCATGGGGGGCATGCGATGATCTCTCAAGGCCTCATGTAAGGGCTCTTGCACCATGGGGGCCATGCGATGATCTCTCAAGGCCTCATGTAAGGGCTCTTGCACCATGGGGGGCATGAGATGATCTCTCAAGGCATCATGCTACAGAACTTCCCCTTCTTTCCCCTGCAGTCCAAGCTGGCGACGATCCGAAAGGACCAGCGTCGAACCGGTGGCAGACCTCCACAAGTGGTCACTCTCACGGATCTCGAGGAGAGAGTGCACCAGATTCTTGGAGGACGTCTGTCTGGTCCTGTTACCACTGCAGCTGCCGACCCCATTCTTGACAGCGAGGGTAAGACTCTCACCTTTTTCAGCTGTCTCCTTCCACTTGGTCCCCCCGCCAGCATGCTTCCTCAGTGTGCAGCCATGTCAGAGCCTTGCCGCAATCTGGCATGCCTTTCCGCCAACCTGTCCTTTTGCTAAAGCCACTCTTCCACCTCCCTGCTTTCAGATGATGCATCACCAACTCGGGCTCAACGCCCTGAAGCTGCCAGTGTCAGTGCCTCCGGAGGCGAGGATCAGGAGGAAGCCGGACCATCCATTCCAATCTCAGGGGAGCATACACATCTATAGACTGGGGATAGTAGTTCCCTGGAGGGGAGGGGGGCGGGCTCTGAGGATCAGCCAGTTGCCGGAACAAGCGGCATGCAGCAACGCAAGGGGGGTAGGCAAGTTCAGCCACCGTCTCCCTGGAGGGCAAGGCAGGTAGTGATGACTGCTGCACAGAGTGCAGAGGAGGTGCGTCGCCTGGCTGAAATGAGCACCCAGGCCCGGCTCAGGCACACTGAGCTGATGGCTGCAGTGGGGAGGATGCCTCAGTCAATAGATACACTGGCAAAGAGTGTGTTGGACTTTGGGGCAACAATGGAGAGGACTCTCCAGGGCTTCGGGGCAACAATGGACAGGACTCTCCAGGGCTTCGGGGCAACAATGGACAGGGCTCTCGAGGGCTTCGGAGCAACAATGGAGAGGACTGTCGAGGGATTTGGGCCAACAATGGAGAGGACTGTCCAGGGCTTCGAGGCCGCTATGGAAAGGACTGTTCAGGGCTTCGGACAATCCCTGGAAAGGTCTGTCCAGGGCTTGTCCGAGGCAGTGGAGCGGTCGGCACCGGCCTTGTTGTCCGAAGCAATGGAAAGAGCTGTCCAGGGCTTCTCTGAAGCACTGGCACCTGGCTCACAGGTCCTCACTGCTGCCACGCAGTCACTTGCCGGCCTCGTCCACACCCAGATTGAGGCAACGCGAACTCTCACTGCAGCCACCCTATCTGCATCAGCTAGGATCACCCCGGGCCCTTCCAGTCCCATACTAGACCAGGAATCAGTGGAGCATACGATTGGGGCGGATGAGCCGAGCCGGTCCCCTCAGAGAGCCAGTGTGTCGTCCGACCATGGTGCAGGTGTCCTCTCTCGGCAGGTGACCATTGCACATGCCAGCGCTGGTACGTCTGCAGTGCAGCTGCCACCACCTGCAGGGCACACTGCTTCCAGCCATGCTCAGATCAAACATCCTGCGTCCGCACACTCCAAGCCCAGAGGCCGGCCAGGCCGTCCCTCAGGGGCTTCTGCGCTTCCACACAGTCAGCAGGCGTCCCCCAGCCTTCACCCCGCCACTGGGGTTCAATTACGTAGGAGCAGCAGGGAGGGAAGGGGCCGACCACGAAAGAGAAGTCGTTCTCCATCAAGGGGCCAGCAGTAGAGGGAGGTGCTGAGACATTTCTTTGGCCAAATTCAAGGACACCCTCATCTGTTGTAATTGTTGGAAATGGTTTGTTTAGTTTTGCGGCTTTGCCGAAGAGTTAACTGTTATTTTGTTAGTTATGGTTTCTGTTGACATGACGTTGTTTTGCTGTAATGAAAGACTTTTGTGACAATAAAGAGAAGTTTTAATGTGCTATGGTGCACGTGACTAATTACAGTGATGCTGGCCTTCAGAGGCTTTCAAACATCCAAAGTGCGCAGGAGTAAAGACACTCATCATTCCGCCAGAGGGGCCTCGATACGAGTCCTCATGAGCCTCTGACGGATGGCCCTTCCACTTTCAGGAGCCCTTCCATCTTCCTCCTCCTCCTCCTCCTCGTCCGCATGCTCCTCCTCCTCCTCCTCCTCCGCCTGCTTCTCCAGGGTCAGAGGGAAGGTGATGAATTGATGCCTTCGCCTATAAAGGGCAGCTGTAACTTGCCGGATGCAACAGTGCACTGTAACCTGAGAGATATTCGCAATGTCCCCAATGGCTGACTGAAAGGATCCGTTGCCATAAAAATTGAGGGCAACAGTCAGTTTAACGGCCACCGACAGAGAGGTCCTGCACCGTAGACGCGGCTGCAGATCCTCAGCAAGCAGGTGGCACAGCTCAGTAACAACGTCCCTCCCGATTCGGAGCCTTCGCACACACTGCTCCTCCGACATGTCAAGGTATGACACCTGCTGCCTAAAGACCCTCGCAGCATACCCTCGGATTGGCCGACCTCCATTTCCCCTCCTCCTTCTGGCCAATCCCGGCCCTCTCTCCCGCCGTCTCTCTGCCCCTTCATAGTGTTCGGCCATGAGGCCGTCGCCCTCCAAAGCATCTCCCATTCTGATGCCAGTTGGTCAAAAGGCTGTTAGGTCTAGTGCTCCAACTGCTCCGGACAGGTTTGAGGGTCCCAAGTACTCTAATGCTAAATTCCAAAAACTCTGCTCCACAGTAGCTCACCAACTCTCTCCACCAACGATCGCAATGAACAGGCCAAGTGGCTGAAGCTTCTATACTAGAGCTGTCCCCTTTAAATAGTGCCCCCCGACTCTGAGAAGGGCCTGGTAGCGTTCCATCGAACTGTCACTAATAGCGCTAGGCGTAAAGGCTCCGGGCACCACCCAATATCCGCTCAGGTGCCCCTAAAAGGCGTTGCACACTGAAATGACGTCATGATCTGCTTGCGCTCGCGGGCGCGCGCAAACACTTAGCGCAGGCGTTAAATGTATAGTCAATATGGGAGTTGTCGCTATCTTCATTGCGCCCGCCCCAACATTGGGTAACGCACCAGTTCTCAGTCTCTTTAGGCGCTAACCGCTGGCGCAAACAACCAAATTTCTAGGCCTGTGATTCTATAGCTGTGTTGCCTGTCCGGTGCCAGGGTAAAGGATATCTCCTCTGGGCTGGAGAGGAACTTAGAGTGGGAGGGGAAAGATCCAGTTGGCGTGGCCCATATAGGTACCAATGACATAGGTAGGGCAAAGAAAGAGGTTCTGCTGAGGGAGTATGAGCAGCTAGGGGCTAAATTAAAAAGCAGACCCACAAAGGTAATAATCTCTGGATTACTACCTGAGCCATTGTAGTGTATGTACTTTGAAGAAGGAACTATATTCTGCAGCCCCTGTATACTGCAGTAGCAGTAGCGACCACCCCTGTATATAAGCCTGTGTAGTAACTTTGTATAGTAGTTCCAGTTTTGTCTCCATTCAGTAAACACCTGTTATAACCAACTTCTGCAGTCTGTGTCTCAATTACACACGGACATTGCATTGGCGACGAACATATCCGAACTTACCTACAGTTCTGCACCACCTCACGAGGATTCACCCCTGAAGCGAAGTTATTAGAGGTCGAAGCCAGAAGGAAGAAATCCAAAAAGAGAAAAAAAAAACAAACAGAAGAAACGGGCGTCGACCGTGGGCAACCGCCCTCTGATTCATCGAATTCGAAGATTTGCAGGAGAGGCTGTCAAGAGCTGGGTTTGGTTCTCCAGTCTATGGTGTTCCAGCTAATCGGGCTGGTGGCAGGTAGTACACTGATCCTTCCTGGGCTGCAGCGGGCTAGAGCTCGATCGGGTGGCTTTTCAACGGGACCGAGCAGCGTTGTCGGGAAGAGGAGAGAGAGAGAGAGGGTGGAGCACACAGGGCGCGGCCGGTGCTACAAAGCAGGACAGCGTACAGACCTGAGAAGAGGGAGGAAAGTGTCCCATAGGGTCTGCTCTGACGACGGGAATAGTAATTAAAATAAAAGAAAAAGAAATTAGAAGCGCAGAAAGCCGCGAGGAGCTGCAGTTTGCCACGGGGACCGCGGAGAGCGGCGTTGGCAGCAGCGCGGGGTGAAGCGCGCGAAGACCATAGGGCGTCGCCATCAAGGCATAAAAACACCAGCAACAGCGTTGGCACCAGCGGAAAAGACAGGAAGTGCGGGAGGCGCTATCTTAATCCAGCGGGGAAGAAGGAAAAGCGTGGGAGGCGCCATTTTGTTCAATCGGGGAAGAAGGCAAAGCGCGGGAGGCACCATTTTGTTCAATCGGGGAAGAAGGCAAAGCGCGGGAGGCGCCATCTTAGATCTCCAAGAGGCCGAAGACTGGCAATATCACTGCCTTCGATAATGAAATAGAAGACTGGACCACGTATGTGGAAAGAGTCGAAGTATATTGCAAGGCAAATGAAGTAGCCGATGAGAAAAAGGCATCGGTACTACTAAACTTAATGGGCGCAAGAACGTATGGCCTATTGCGGAACCTGATCACTCCAGTCAAACCGATGGAGAAGAGTTTTAACAAAATTGTTGATATCCTACAGGAACGCCTAAATCCTACACCGCTGCTGATAGCAGAAAGATTTAAATTCCACAAGAGAAATCAGCATAAAGATGAGAGCAATGCTGATTCCCTTATGGAACTATGCAAGCTATCAAAGCACTGCCAGTTCGGAGCAGGACTGGCAGATACCCTACGGGACAAATTTGTCTGTGGACTCCTGAGTGAAGGAACCCAGAAGAGGTTACTCTCAGAGAAAGAGCTGACGCTAGATAAGGCTTTCAGCGTGGTAGTATCGTACGAAGCAGCAGCAAGGGGAGCTGCGGAAATACAGCAAAAGCCACAGGAATACGGCACCCATGAAATGACACGGGGATTTGAAAAATGTTATCGCTGCGGCAGAACAACCCATGACCAGAAGGACTGCTGGTTCAAGGACAAAACATGCAGGCAATGCGGAAAGATGGGACACATTGCACGAGTTTGCAGGTCCGGGAAAAAGACTAACGACAACAAAAAGACGACTAAGGAAAAGTACAGGAAAGTACAAAAGATGACGGACAGTAGTTCCGAAGACCAGAAGAGCGATAGTGAATCCGGGATCAAGAGACTAAGCTGTCTCAAACTACGCAACGTAATCGCAAAAGAGGATCACCGAAACATTTGGGTCACCCTCACGATAGCAGGGTCCCAAGTCAAAATGGAATTGGATACAGGATCGGCCCTGATCGTCATGAATCGACGAGACTACGAGCAGCTATTCTCACACATACCCTTGAAAGACACATTCTTTGTCCTGAAGACATATACGGGGCAGAAAGTATACCCCAGAGGGAAAATAAGGGTGCCTGTCGAATACAACGGCAAGGAAATACAGAAATTGTATCTGTACATACTGCAAGATGGTGGACCACCGTTATTGGGACGTGAATGGATCAGAAAGAGAAGTTTAGAGTGGCACTCCATTCAGGCACTGACTGTGGCTGGTAAAAAGGATGACGACGTCACACCTGGACGATTGTCAAAAATCTTAGCTAAAGCTAAAGGGGTATTTCAACAAGGACTGGGAACTCTTAAAGGCGTAACCGCCTCGATAAAAATAAAAGAGAATGCAATTCCCAAGTTTTTCAAAGCAAGACCGGTACCGTATGCAATTCGCCCAGCCGTCGAGGCAGAGCTGGAGAATCTGGAGAATGCAGGCGTGTTATCTAAGGTAGACTGGAGCGAGTGGGCGACACCCATCGTTCCTGTCATGAAGAAAACGTTAAACAATAAGTCTGAGGAGCCAAGGAAGGTTCGCATCTGTGGGGACTTCAAGGTGGCTGTGAACCCAGTCCTTCACACAGTACAGTATCCTCTTCTGAGGATAGAAGATATTTTCGCCTCACTATCTGGAGGGAAGCGTTTTACAAAAATTGACCTAGCGCAAGCATATTTGCAGATGGAGGTTGAAGAATCCTCTAGGAAATATCTCACGATAAACACTCACAAAGGTCTTTACCAGTATAATCGACTGGTATTCGGAGTAGCATCAGCTCCGGCTATATGGCAAAGAGCGATGGAACAAGTCCTGCAAGGGATTCCGGGGACTCAGTGTAACTTGGATGACATCCTAGTGACAGGTGAAAATGACAGTGAACACCTTGCCAACCTAGAGCAGGTGCTCACTAGACTAAGAGAACATGGGCTATGAGCCAATCGCCCCAAGTGCGAGTTTTTTAAGAAACAAATATCGTATTGTGGCCACGTGATTGACGAAGAGGGGTTACATAAGTCCCCTGACAAAATTGAAGTGGTAGTTAAGGCTCTAGCGCCTGAAAATGTGTCGCAACTGAGGTCATTCCTCGGATTGGTGAATTACTGCCATAAGTTTTTGCCGAATTTGTCCACAATTCTGCACCCACTGAACGCCCTGCTACAAACTGGAGTAGCATGGAAATGGAGTGATGAATGTAAGCGGGCCTTTCAGAAGTATAAAGGCCTGATCACTTCAAGAGAAGTATTGGCTCACTACAACCCATCACTACTGATAAGACTGGTGTGTGATGCGTCTCCCTACGGCGTTGGAGCGGTACTGCCACATAAATTCCTTGATGGTTCAGAGAGGCCGATAGCTTTTACGTCACGCTCGTTAACTTCAGCCGAGCATAACTACGCCCAGATTGACAGAGAGGCCCTCAGCCTGGTGGGGGGGGTGAAGAAGTTCAATCACTTCCTGCACGGACAGAAATTTACTCTACTAACTGATCATCAACCTCTTGTCTCCATTTTCAACCCTAAGAAGGGCGTCCCGATAATGACATCACAACGGCTACAGAGGTGGTCCCTTTTCCTAGGGGCACACCAATATGACATAGAGTACAAAGGAACTAAACAGCATGGGAATGCTGATGGATTGTCGCGCCTACCGTTGCCGACGGTGGAAGAAGCACCTGCAGTGGATCCTGTGGAGATATTCCACTCGACCATAGTCGAATGGCTACCTGTGACGAATGCAAACATAGAAAAGGAAACACGAAATGACCCGACACTCTCCAGGGTCTATGAATTAACAGTGAAGGGATGGCCAGCACAGGGCGAACCAATGTTGCCAGCATTCTCGCCGAGAAGAGAACAGCTGTCAGTGTGCCGAGGAACCTTGATGTGTGGATCCAGAGTAGTAATTCCACCCAATTTGAAGGATAGAGTGCTCAATGAGCTTCATGAGGGTCATCTGGGAGGGGTAAAAATGAAGAACTTAGCCAGAGCGTTTGTGTGGTGGCCGGGAATCAATAGAGAAATCGAAGAGATGACCAAGAGCTGTATAGGATGCCAGAAGGTCCAAAACGCCCCACCACAAGCCCCTCTACATCCATGGGAGTGGCCCTCATCTCCATGGCAAAGGGTACACATTGATTTTGCTGTTCCATTTATGGACTCGATGTTTTTAATTGCGGTGGATGCACATTCAAAGTGGCCAGAGGTAATAAAAATGTCCTCAACCACCACAGAAAAAACTATCATAGTCTTATGAACCATATTCGCCAGAAATGGGCTGCCTGAACAGATTTGCTCCGACAATGGACCACAGTTTGTGTCTGAAGAGTTCCAGAGGTTCTTAAAGAACAATGGTGTTAAGCATTACACATCCGCCCCATATCATCCAGCCACCAATGGATTGGCTGAGAGGTTCGTTCAAACATTCAAGAAGGCTATCAAGGCAATGTGTAATGAAGACATACCCCTACAACACAAGGTGGATAACTTCTTGTTTGCTGCGACACATGCGGTTACCAACCAAACTCCAGCCATGATGTTCTTCAATCGAAGACTACGATGCCGCTTGGATTTGGTTAAGCCAAACATCAGAAGAGATGTGGAGAACAGGCAGTTTCAGAATATGAATGAAAGGCCAACCAGAAGTTTCAAGATAGGTCAACCAGTTTTGGCCCGGGACTACCGCACAGAGAAATGGCAGCCAGGAACGATCTGCACATGGCAAGGACCTCTAATGTATACCGTGGACGTTGGAGAGAGCATTGTAAGACGCCATGCTGACCAGATTCTAGAGTCACTGGAAAACGTCAAATCTACACCACGATCCTATACACCTGGTGATGAAACCGAAGTACCAATTGCATCTACCTCAGAATCGGTGATATTGGAAGCAGACGAACCAAACAACGACGTTGATCCCGAATCAACTTTGCCAGAAGAACCTGATACCCCAAAGAGGCGTTATCCGAACAGAATCAGGAAGCCTCCTCAAAGACTGAATTTATAATTGATTAACTTCAGCTAATGTATATAGCAACTGTAATTGTAAATATGTTATTTAATCATTAATCGAATGTTATGTACTGTTTAGCTAAAAGGGGAGGAATTGTAGTGTATGTACTTTGAAGAAGGAACTATATTCTGCAGCCCCTGTATACTGCAGTAGCAGTAGTGACCACCCCTGTATATATGCCTGTGCAGTAACTTTGTATAGTAGTTCCAGTTTTGTCTCCATTCAGTAAACACCTGTTATAGCCAACTTCTGCAGTCCGTGTCTCAATTACACACGGACATTACAGCCATGTGCAAATTGGCATAGGGTAAATAAGATCAGAGAGATGAACGATTGGCTCAAAGATTGGTGTGGGAGAAATGGGTTTCGATTCTTGGGGCACAGGCACCAGTACTGGGGTAAGAGGGAGCTGTTCTGTCGGGACCGGCTTCATTTGAACCAGGCTGGGACCAGTGTTCCGGTGAATCAAATAACTAGGGCTGTAGATAGGGCTTTAAACTAAATAGTGGGAGGGAGGGATCCGCTGAGCGGAAATTTAAAATCAAAGAAAAATGAGAAGGCAAAAGTGCAGGGTAGCGATAGGGGTAATGATAACCAGAGTGTGACAGGAAGGGACAGAGCGTATATGCATAAGAGTGCATCAGAAAGAGGGGTCAGATTAGGGAAACATGGTAAAAAGACAAAATTAAAAGCTCTAAATCTGAACACACGCAGCATTCGTAACAAGATAGATGAGTTGACAGCACAAATAGAAATAAATGGGTATGATCTGCTAGCCATTACAGAGACATGACTGCAAGGTGACCAAGGCTGGGAACTGAATATTCAAGTGTATTTGATATTTCGTAAGAATAGGCAGAAAGGAAGAGGAGGCGGTGTAGCTCTGTTAATAAGGGATGAGATCAGTACAGTATGATATTCCCTTAGAAGATCAAGACGTAGAATCAGTTTGGGTGGAGATCAAAAATAATAAGGGTAGTGCTGGGAGTGGTCTACAGGCCCCAAAACAGTAGCCACACTGTAGGACATAGTATAAATCAAGAAATAATAGAGGCTTGTAAGAAATGTATGGCTATAATCATGGGAGATTTTAATCTTTATATTGATTGGACAAAGCAAATTGGCAAAGGTTGACTTGAGGAAGAGTTCTTAGAGTGTATGCAGGATGGTTTCTTGGAACAATACGTTGTGGAACCAACCAGGGAGCAGACTATTTTAAGAACATAAGAACATAAAAAATAGGAGCAGGAGTAGGCCTGGTAATGTGTAACGAGGCTGGATTAATTAATGATCTCGAAGTGAAGGATCCTCTTGGGAAGAGTGATCATAGCATGGTAGAATTTCAAATTCAGTTTGAGGGTGAGAAAGCTAGGGGCTAGATTTTCAGTATAGGCAGTTTTGGGGCGCTAGCTTTAGTGCCCGCCCGAAGTTAGCGCCCGCCCCAAAGTAGCGCCCCGTTGCCGGGAATTCAGTGGCTTCGCCCTAAGAGAGTGGTGGAGCGCTAAAAGAGGCGTTCCACTACTCTCTTTAGGCGCTAAGCCGGCGGTCCAGAGGGATAGCGCCCAGGCGGGGCGCAGCACGGGTGCGGTCATTTTTGCACTGACAGCAGACCCCGTGGTGCCGACCAGCTCTTAAAGGGGGAAGGGACGAATTGGTCTGCTGCCACGCCCTGCACACTGCAGCCTTGCAAAGAGGCCTCAACACTGCTGCTCAGCCCCAGGGAGTCATGGCAACGCCAGAGAAGGCCCGTCAGCGTGCCCTGCGCTTCTCAGAGGGTGATCTGGACATAATGGTCACAGCTCTGGAGGTGAGGCGCAAGATCTTGTTCCCAGAGAGTGGGAGGAATCCAACCCACCACGACTACACCAAAGCCTGGAAGCAGATCGCCCAGAGGGTGACGTTCACCGGCGAGGCCCCCAGGACCCACAAACAATGCCGTAAGAAATACAACGATCTGACCAGGATTGTGAGGGTGAGTAGCCTTTCCAGTCTCCTCCTCATTCTTGCATGTACACCTGACATGATGGGCAAAGGGACCTGAAAGTCCTTTTGGCCAGCCCTCAGCCAGCAGCATTGGGACAGTCATGAGCATCAAATGGCCATTCGGCACTCTACACTTTGGCCAAGCTATTCCACCATGGGAGGCAGTGCACACTACAACAGGGCTTCACTCTGTCCAAGCTATTCCACCATGGGAGGCAGTGCACACTACATCAGGGCTTCACTCTGTCCAAGCTATTCCACCATGGGAGGCAGTGCACACTACATCAGGGCTTCACTGCGCACTTACAGCCCGTCCTTTCTCTTGCAGGCTAAAGTAGCGTTTAATCGCCAGGCCCGTGCCAGGGGTGGCCGCGCCAAGCTGCAGAAGCTCACTCGGCTGGAGGAGCGCGTGTGTGTGCTCATGGGAGCCCGTGTGATTGTCCCCACAGCGTGCGGTGTATCCGACCCTCCACTGCCCGGCAATGGTAAGGACCTCGCCTTTTGGCCCTCTCGCGTCGCACTGGCCCATCCGAGCTACCTCCTTTGCCACTGTCCCACCAATGCGCTGAATCCCACCAGTCCTAACTCCCTCGCTGACGCCGTCTCCTCACTCTGAAGCTACTCTTGTGCATTCCTGCTTTCAGCTGGTGACGACCAGGACCCTGAGGCTGCCAGTGACAGCACCTCCAACCAGGAGGAGGAGGAGGAGCAAGCCGGACCTTCGGGGGAACAGTCACGTCCCGCAGGAGAGGAGGAAATGCTTGACACCTCCTCACTGGACGAGTGCCTGGAGGAACTGTCGCAGGGCAATGCAGCTTCTGGGACCAGTGGCGTCCAGCCACCCAGCAGCCGTGCGCGTGGCCCGCGGCCTTCCCCCCAAAGGGGGGAAGGATCAGAGGGGAGTGCTGCTGCTCGGCACACTCGCCGTCACCAACGCGGCAAGGGTCCCCTAGTTCGGCCCCCTCCTCCCCAGCGGGAGAGTCGCGACTCCAGTCCGGACACCTTCACTTCGGAGGAGGTGCGGAAGCTCGATCAGATGGCCGACGACTCGGACCGGCGCCACACGGAGCTCATGAGCGTGGTGGGGCGCATGCCTGAGGCCATCGAGTCGCTGGCGACCAGTGTGCGCGAGTTCGGGGCAGCAACTGCCGCGACTGGCCGCATGCTAACTGATGCCGTCAAGACCCTGGCGGATGTGATGCGCGCGCACACCAGGACCACAGGGCCACTCACTGCTGCCACACGCGCTGTCTCAGGCAGGCATCGCCAGGGCAGGCGCCGCGCTGGACCATCCCAGCAAGCCGGCCGTCGGCTGATTGCTGCGGATCCTGCAGTGCGGGCCCGGCCGAGTGCCACCGCGCCACAGCACCAGCCAGCGCATCCCAGACGCCAGCTGGCCCACATTGCGCCATCCGTCGCCGCCATTCCCCCTCTGGGGCGTCAAGGGCAAGCGGCTGCAGCTGATGGTGGCCAGGCTCAGGTGCGCCACTCAGGAGACGGCCCCTCGAGGCCCAAACGCCGTGTAGGCCGCCCCCCAGCGGCATCTGGCGGAAGGGCATCTGAGCCTCAGGCGCCTTCCCCCAGCCTCGCAGCAGCCACTGGGCAGAGCTTGCGAAGGAGCAGCAGGCAGGGCAGGGGAGGCAAAATGCTGGCCAAGGTCTCGCCCTCGCGGGCCACTCAGTAGAGGGTGTGGCCAGCTTTCCTTTAATATGGCGGTGGCCATCTTTATTTTGCCCATGGTTGTGCTTTTGGAGGGCTTTTTTTTTGCGTTAGGCCGACGTTGAGGCCCGGTTTCAATAAAGGTGGAGTGGCTCCTCCCCAGTTTGTGGGAGTGAGTCGTTTGTTGGGCTTTTTGTGGGGCCCGTTTATTGTTTTTGGGGATTCATGTGGGAAGGGCTTTTCATTTTTGTTTAATAAAAAATTATCTTTATTCATGCAGTCTCCATGGTTGTTCTTCTTAGTGTTTGTTGGCTTCGCCGGCTGAGGGCTTGCGGAGCGGCTGCATTCATCTTCCCTCATGGCCCCTGGCCATTCCCTGACAGGGGGCTTAGAAGTACCGTGTAATAAGGTGGCGTCGTGCGGCCCTTGGCCCTGGTCGCTCCCTCCTGGGAACGTACTCCTGCTCCTCCTCCTCCTCCTCCTCCTCCTCCTCATGCTCCTCCTGCTCCTCCTCCTGAGGTGCTGGTCCAACGTCAGGTGGCAGTGCCTGAGTCCTGCGGATAGCCAGGTTGTGTAGCATGCAGCAAACCACCACAAATTGGGAGACCCGGTCCGGCGAATACTGGAAAGCTCCTCCGGAGCGATCAAGGCAGCGGAACCGCTGCTTGAGGACCCCAATAGTTAGCTCGATGATGTTGCGGGTGGTTTGATGGCTCTCGTTGTAGGCCTCTTCAGCAGCGGTCCTGGGCGCGCGGAGCGGGGTCATGAGCCAGGTGCACAAAGGATAGCCTTTGTCCCCGAGTAGCCATCCTCTTGGGGGAGGCTGTGCCTGGAACATGTCATGCACAGTACTCTGCCGCAGGATAAAGGCATCGTGGCTGCTGCCTGGGAAGCTGGCATTGACTGCCATGATGCGCTGCTTGTGGTCACAGACCAGCTGCACATTCAGAGAATGGTAGCCCTTCCTGTTGCGATACTGCTCGCCATGCTCCAGAGGGGCCCGCAAAGCCACATGCGTACAGTCAATGGCGCCCTGCACCAAGGGGAATTCCCCGAGTCTGGAAAATCCCAATGCGCGCTGATGCTGGCTCTCCAGGGCCATTGGGAAGGAGATGAATTGGCTTCTCCTTCTGAACAGTGCTTCGGTCACCTGGCGGATGCAGCGATGCGCGCCGTACTGGGAGATGTTTGCTATGTCCCCAGCAGCGTATTGGAAGGAGCCGGTGGCATAGAAGTTCAATGCCACCGTCACCTTCACTTCCACCGACAGAGACGTCCTGCACCTGAGCTTTGGCCGCAGATCTCGGCGAAGCAGGTGGCAGATCTCTGCAATCACCCCCTTTCGGAATCGGAGCCTTTTAACACATCGCGCGGCACTCATGTTTAGGTAGGAGCGCTGCTGGCGGTATAGCCTGACTGGGTAAGGCCTACGTGGCCGACGCCTGTAGCCCCCTCTGCCTCTAGCCAGGGCTGCCCCTCTCACAATGCGTCTGCGAGCCCTACGGACATGGAGCTGCAGCTCCGCGTTGGCACCCCATGCAACCCCCATCAAATCCTGGCAAACACTCTAATTTCCAAATGGCCACTTGCAGCGCTGTTGCCTGAGTCCAAAAATACCTGGCTCTTGCTGCTTGAAACCAGTTAGCTATCCTCCTTGTTGTGTCTCCAGAAATGCGTTGCACAAGACTGTTTTCTGAAAAAAGGATGGCCTTTATACTGGAGAGGACGTTCCCTTTAATTAGCGCCCCCCGGGGCCCGCGCTGGTTGTGTTGCGTTCCTTTTTCCAAACGCTCCGGCCGCCCGCCGCACAATGGGGCGGTCCGACTGAAGTTTGCAATCGGGGCGGCCAAAGGGCGTTGCACGAGGATGTGACGTCATTTTCTGCGCGCGCATCCGGGCGGGCGCTAAACTTTGCGCCGGCGCTAACGGGCAACTTAATTTGGGGCGGGGCGCAAACTGCGCTGCGCCCGGGCGCTACACGCATAGCGCCCGGAAATCACTTCTCTTAAGGCGCTAACTGCTGGCGCAAGCAACTGAAAATCTAGCCCTAGGTCTCAAACTAGTGTCCTGAACTTAAATAAAGGTAATTACAAAGGTATGAAGGTAGACTTGATTAAAGTGGACTGGGAAAATGTATTACAGGGTAAGACTGTAGAAAAGCAGTGGCAAACATTTAAGGAGATATTTCATAACTCTCAGCAAAGATATATTCCAGTGAGAAAGAAAGACTCTAAGAGAAGGATGAACCATCCGTGGCTAACTAAGGAAATAAACGGTGGTATCAAATTGAAAACAAAGGCATACAATGTTGCAAAGAATAGTGGAAGGCCAGAGGATTGGGACATTTTTTAAACCAGCAAAGGACGACTAAAGAATGATAGAGAAAGAAGATAGCTTATGAGAGTAAGCTAGCAAGAAATATAAAAACAGACAGTAAGAGCTTCTACAGGTATATAAAAAGGAAGAGATTTTTTTAAGTAAACATTGGTCCCCTAGAGGATGAGTCTGTGGAATTAATAATGGGAAACAGGGAAATGGCGGAGACTTTGAACAAATATTTTGTATTGGTCTTCACAGTAGAAGACACTAAAAGCATCCCAATAATGGATAATCAAGGGGCTATTGGGGTGGGGGAGGGGAACTTACAACAATGACTATCACTAGAGAAAAAGTACTAGGCAAACTAATGGGACTAAAGGTGGACAAGTCCCTTGGACCCGATGTCCTGCATCCTAGGGTCTTAAAAGAGGTGGCTGCAGAGATAGTGGATGCATTGGTTGTAATCTACCAAAATTCCCTGGATTCTGGAGAGGTCCCAGTGGACTGGAAGACCGCAAATGTAACGCCCCTATTTATGAAAGGAGGGGGACAGAAAGCAGGCAAATATCGACCAGTTAGTCTAACATCTGTCATTGGGAAAATGCTGGAGTGCATCATTAATGAAGTGGTAGCAGGACATTTAGAAAATCATAATATAATCAAGCAGAGACAGCATGGTTTTATGAAAGGGAAATCACGTTTGACACGTTTGCTGGAGTTCTATGAGGATATAATGAGCAGGGTGGATAAAGGGCAAACCAGTAGATGTCGTGTATTTGGATTTCCAGAAGGCATTCAATTAGGTGCCACATAAATGCTTACTGCACAAGATAAGAGCTCACGGGGTTGGGGGTAATATATTAGCATAGATAGAGGATTGGCTAACTAACAGAAAACAGGGTCGGGATAAATGGGTCATTTTCAGGTTGGCAAACTGTAACTAGTGGGGTGCCGCAGGGATCAGTGCTGGGGCCTCAACTATTTACAACCTATATTAATGACTTGGATGAAGGGACTCAGTGTAATATAGCCAAATTTGCTGATGATACCAAGATAGGTGGGAAAGCAAATTGTGTGGAGGACGCAAAGAACCTCCAAAGGGATATAGATAGGCTAAGTGAGTGGGCAAAAATCTGGCAGATGGAGTATAATGTGGGAAAATGCGAGGTTATCCACTTTGGTAGGAAAAGTAAAAAAACAAATTATTATTTAAATGGGGAGAGATTACAAAATGCTGTGGTACAGAGGGATCTGGGGGTCCTTGTACATGAATCACAAAACGTTAGCATGCAGGTACAGCAAATAATTATGAAGGCAAATGGAATGTTGGCCTTCATTGCAAAGGGAATGGAGTATAAAAGTAGGGAAGTCCTGTTACAACTGTACTTACAACTGTTGGTGAGACCACACCTGGAGTACGGTGTACAATTTTGGTCTCCTTATTTAAGGAAGGATCTACTTGCATTGGAGGCAGTTCAGAGAAGGTTCAAAAGGTTGATTCCGGAAATGAAGTGGTTGTCTTATGAAGAAAGGTTGAGCAGGTTGGGCCTATACTCATTGGAGTTTAGAAGAATGAGAGGGGATCTTATTGAAACATAAGATTCTGAAGGGGCTTGACAGGGTAGATGCAGAGAGGATGTTTCCCCTTGTGGGGAATCTAGAACTAGGGGGCATAATTTCAGAATAAGGGGGCACCCATTTAAAATGGAAATGAGGAGGAATTTCTTCTCTCAGAGGGTCATGAATCTTTGGAATTCTCTTCCTCATAGAGCTGTGGAGGCTGGGTCATTGAATATATTTAAGGTGGAGATAGACAGATATTTGAATGGTAAGGGAGTCAAGGGTTATGGGGAATGGGCAGGGAAGTAGAGTTGAGGCTAAGATCAGATCAGCCATGCTCTTATTGAATGGCGGAGCAGGCTCGAGGGGCCAAATGACTTACTCCTGCTCCTACGTCTTATGTTCTTATGTTCTTATGTGCTGTTGGGGAGGGAGTTCCAGGATTTTGACTGAGCGACGATGAAGGAACGGTGATATACTTCTACGTCAGGATGGTGTGTGACTTGGAGGGGAACACGGAGGTGGTGGTGTTCCCATGCGCCTGCTGCCCTAGGTGGTAGAGGTCGCGGGATTGGGAGGTGCTTCCGAAGAAGCCTTGGCTCTAATGAGGTTTGGAGCCGAGTGGTCCTGGCGGAACCCAAACTGAACATCGGTGAGCAGGTTATTGGTGAGTAAGTGCCGCTTGATAGCACTGTCGACGGCACCTTCCATCACTTTGCTGATAATTGAGAGTAGACTGATGGGGCGGTAATTGGCTGGATTGGATTTGTCCTGCTTTTTGTGGACAGGACATACCTGGCAGTTTTCCACATTGTCGGATAGATGCCAGTGTTATAGCTGTACTGGAACAGCTTGGCTAGAGGCGCAGCTAGTTCTGGAGCACAAGTCTTCAGCACGACAGCCAGGATGTTGTCGGGGCCCATAGTCTTTGCTGTATCCAATGCGCTCAGCCATTTCTTGATATCACGTGGAGTGAATCGAATTGGCTGAAGACAGCTTTCTGTAGTGGTGGGGACCTCAGAAGGAGGCCAATATGAATCATCCACTCGGCACTTCTGGCTGAAGATGGTTACAAATGCTTCAGCTTTGTCTTTTGCACTCACATCCTGAATTTCACCATTGTTGAGGATGGGGATGTTCATGGAGACTCCTCCTCCTGTTAGTTATTTAATGGTCCACCACAATTCACGACTGGATGTGGCAGGACTGCAGAGTTTTGTGGGATCGCTTAGCTCTGTCTATAGCATGCTACCTCCACTTTTTAGCATGCATGTAGTCCTGTGTTGCAGCTTCCCCAGGTTGGCACCTCATTTTTAGGTACGCCTGGTGCTGCTCCTGGCATGCTGTTCTACACTCCTTATTAAACCAGGGTTGGTCCCCTGGCTTGATGGTAATGGCAGAGTGAGGTAGAGTAATATATCAGGCCCTGAGGTTACAGATTGTGGTGGAATACAATTCTACTGCTGCTGATGACTCACAGCGCCTTATGGATGCCCAGTTTTGAGCTGCTAGATCTGTTCTGAATCTATCCCATTTAGCATGGTGGTAGTGCCACACAACACAATGGAGGGTGTCCTCAGTGTGAAGATGGGACTTAGTCTCCACAATGACTGTGGTGGTCACTGCTACCAATGCTGTCATGGACAGATGCATCTGTGACAGGTAGATTGGTGAGGACAAGGTCAAGTAGGTTTAGGTTATATAGCATCTTTCATGGCCTCAGGTCCTTCCAAAGCACTTTACAGCCAATTAAGTACTTTTGAAGTATAATGACTTTTAATGTAAGAGATGCAGCAGCCAATTTACGCATAGCCAACTACAATGTGATAATGACCAGATCATCTGTTTTTAGGTGTTGGATGAGGGCTGAATATTGGCCCGGACACCGTAGAGAACTCCCCTGCTCTTCTTCGAAATAGTGCCATGG
Organism: Somniosus microcephalus; assembly: GCF_052327205.1. NCBI lineage: Eukaryota > Metazoa > Chordata > Chondrichthyes > Squaliformes > Somniosidae > Somniosus > Somniosus microcephalus. The sequence continues at coordinate 130,375,729 of NC_140993.1, forward strand.
GACCTTAAACATCCACCTGAGAGGACAGACAAGGCATCAGTTTAATGTCTCATTCGAAAGACATCACCTCAAACAGTGCAGTGCTCCCTCAGTACTGCACTGCATTGTCGGCCTAGAATTTTCACTCAAGTCCCGAGAGTGCTGCCAACTGAGCCTCAGTTGACACTGTTTCTCAGGCAGTTGCAAGAATGTCCACTGGGCCTAGCATAGCCTGCTTTGTGGGTTAATGTTGGGCACGGCACTACCTCCTCTGATGCTGCCTCATCTATCTGCTATCCATCATGGTTTCCCTTTTGTTGGCATCCTCCTCCAGGTGGCTCAGGTATAGCGGCTCCCTGAATGACACACCCATTATGTGTTTTTTGGCTGGTGAATTCAAAGGTGGAAAGGTTGGAATCCCTCCATAACCTGCCAACAAATGTTTAAACAGATTCTTGCCAAAATGCTGGTTCCAATTTACAAGCACCAACCAATAATGGCTTCCTGTATGTTAGCAAGTAAAACTCTAACTTGCCCTGATCATAGCAATCAATTTATCTGGGGGCAATCAGTATCTCACCTATGACTGGTGGGAATACAGGAATAAAGGTCGCAGGTCAGTATGATATAATTGGAACCTCATTATCATAGAAATTGAATAGCAATGAACCCTCTCTCCCCCTAAAGCACAAATGTATAACATTTTTTTTCCACGGATAAACATGGTAGTAGTGCTATTAGTGCACCAATCAGGCATGGTGGGATATCACCGAATTTTCTGATTTGTTGCCTTCCAAAATGGATGCAAATTGGGCACTAAACCAAGGAAAATTGACCCTAATTTTAGAAAATTATGCATATTAAGGGAAATTTTCCAGCTGAGCCTCACCTGTTGGGAGCACAGTCGGAAAATGACCCTTATTTTGAACATTTACGATTTGATTCTGGATAATTTGAAGAATTTAATAATATTGTCCTTTCATTCTGGAGTGAAAGAAAGGACACGTTGTTCCTCTCATACAGCAATATGGAGTGTATTCACTGGGTGTTCAATCATTTAAAAGCTGGGATAAGAAATTGCTAACAAACTTAGGTTATACATAGGACTTGATTTTTTTTATCAGTGTCAACACTCATGAGCTTCTCAGAAAGAATAAAATGATATATGTAAAAATATTGAAATATTATCATCGAAAAATATTTGTACTTTTGCAATGAATGTCTTAAATCTAACATGAGCCCATCAAATCTTAAAGTGTCACACTTCAAATTATATTCATATAAAACAGCAACAAATCACAACTATAAAACACTTTTTAAAAGGTATAGAAAAAAAGTCAAAGAAAGCCAATCATTGCCTTCTGTTTATTCTGGCCTTGATAGCCTCCCCAAGGTGAGCAACCAGAGATTTACATGTAGCTGCCAATCTAGAAAATCAGGAATTAACCTCCAATTACTTCTTCTCCTTAGGCAGTCCCTCGGAACTGAGGATGACTTGCTTCCACATTAAAAATGAGTTCGCAGGTGACTGATGAGTCCAATGCGGGACCTACAGTCTCTGTCACCGGTGGGGCAGATGGTGGTTGAAGGGGTGGGTGGGTGGGGTGCTTGGGTTGATGTGTGCTCCTTGCGCTGCCTGCGCTTGGCTTCCGCTTGCTCCCGGCGAAGAGACTCGAGGTGTTCGGCGCCTTCCCGGATGCTTCTCCTCCACTTTGTGCGGTCTTGGGCCAGGGATTCCCAGGTGTCGGTGGGGATGTTGCACTTTTTCAAGCAGGCTTTGAGGGTGTCCTTGAAGCGTTTCCTCTGCCCACCTGGGGCTCTCTTGCCGTGCCGGAGCTCCGAGTAGAGCGCTTGTTTTGGGAGTCTCGATACGGGCATGCGGACAATGTGACCCGTCCATCGGAGCTGATTGAGCCAATTAACCTCATAATATAACTAGTTAGGCCATTTTTCTACAGTGATTCAGCGAGCAGTTGCCTTAATGGAGCAGGCCAGATTAAACACAAGAATGTAAACACAATGGCCCTGAAATTCCAGGGCTAGAAAGGGCAAAGAGTGTACGCATCACCCACTGAGGACAGAGAATTTGGGTCGTCTGGGATTTCGCACCATGTCACCTGCCCAAGAATTTTGGTAGGGGGGAGCAGGCGGGTCTGTTGCCCACTATGTCAAGGGAACTAGTCAAGGGGGGTTTCCTGGGTACCCCTGGGAATTCCACCCATTACAACCTGGTAAGATCTAATGGAACGTTTGCCAGCTGTGAAGTGGCATGATTTCTGTTGGGGCCCTTGGAAACTACACCAGAGAAAAGTGATCGACTCTAGAGGAGATTACCTTCAAAACAATGCCTGCATGCTTCCTTAAGAGCAGAATAGAAGGAATGTGGCTTCTCCTATAGGCCCTAACTTCTGCCCTCAGAGTGGCATGGCTGCTCCAATTTTCCTCTGGGCTGGATGTGTCTGAGGCAACATTACACATTGATGTTGACCACCCCATGATTTGGGACAAGGTTTATGGCTTTCTGTGAGGGCTTACTGGAGTTTTGTTCTGCTTCCACTTCTGCTGGTAAAGCAGAACTCCAGGAATTTAAGACCCCACAACTCCACCTTAGATGTTAAATATCAAAACTGTGCTCCAGACCTCAGACCAACCATGAGCAGTGCCACAGGAAATTAGCAAACATTCAAATTGATCAACACTTTAAAATGGGGGATGAATTTATGTGGGGGCCCTCCAGCTCATCGGCCATAACTTCAGCAGACAAGCCACAGAAAGATCGGAAATATGGCGTATCGCTCTTTATGCCGTATTTCCAGGGTTTCTACATTTTTTCCGCCAAAGTTATGGTGGACGAGCGGGAGAAACACAATAGAAGTTCACCCCCTCCCCCACCACCCACCCCCCTCCCCCAGGTTGCTAGAAGTCCCGATGAGGGACATTTTAGAAATAATACATTACGCGTATAATTTCAATTAAAGGAAAGACATTTGGAAACACCGAGCGCCATTGTGCGATAATGTAAAACAGGTGATAGCGAATCGGCAGCTATCTCTCCCGATTTTTATTTCCATTAGCTTCATTGGAAATAAAAATCAGGAGTAATGTAAAACAGGCTGCCGATTCGCTATCACCCGATTTATACTATCACCCAAAGCCAAAATCATCCCATCTTGTTTTCCTTTTCCAATAGTTTTTCTATGAAATTAATTATTCATCAGTAATGAATAATATCATTTTTTTAGATGACAGTACTTGGTGATGAAGGCTTTCAGGATTTATCAGACTGTCTTTGAAGAGGAATATTAAATTGTTGCTGTGCTACTGTAGCAAGCTATGCGTTATGGCTGGGTGTTTTATATCACAGAGCACCATTTTCATGAAAATTCATTTGGCAAACCTGTTTTTCATTTGTTTACAAATACATGACACATTGATGTAAATCACAATGAATTGTATTATCACGCCACATGTATGACATCATTAGGATGTCTTTTTGGCTCATCTCTCGCCACAACCACTCTTTGTACAGACTTTTATGCCATTGCACCCAGGGGGGAATATGGACCAGTCCCTTTAGCCACATTGTCTGACAATCAGTTTTGCCATTCAGCAGATAAGCTTCGGCCAGAAAAAAATATATATAGTTTTTTTTCTCAGAACAAATAAATCAGCTGCCAAAACTATAGATCTGGGGAAGGAACTTCAACCGATGTTTTTCAAGACCAGACTAAGATGCTCCAACATAAACACATTTATTGTCCTCTGTGCAGGAAGTTGGATGTGGATCTGCTCGCCCAACCCAATTCACAGTAAAGTCTGACTGCTGCTGTCTCATTTCACTGTTGCCAAGCCTTACTCTGTATTACATCAATTATTTTTTTTATCTTTTATGGTCATCATAATGTTACATTTTGCTGTCTCAAGCTACAAGGATTTTTTGACTTTATTATACGGTATTCGCTGCTCACGATGCGGTCTCATAGAATCATAGAATGGTTATCACAGAAGGAGGCCATTCAGCTTGTCGAGCCCGTACTAGCTCTCTGCAAGAGCACCTCAGCTAATCCCACTCCCCTGCCCTTTCCCTGTAGCCCTACAATTTTTTTTCCTTCAGGTACTTATCCAACTCCCTTTTGAAAGCCACGATTGAATCTGCTTCCACCACCCTTTCAGGGAGTGCATTCCAGATCATAACCACTCGCTGCGTAAAAAAGTTTTTCCTCATGTCGCCTTTGGTTCTTCTGCCAATCACCTTGAATCTGTGTCCTCTGGATCTCGATCATTCCGCCAATGGGAACAGTTTCTCTCTATTGACTCTGTCTAGACCCTTCATGATTTTGAGCACCTCTATCAAATCTCCTCTCCACCTTCTCTGCTCTAAGGAGAACAACCCCCAGCTTCTCCAGTCTATCCACATAACTGAAGTCTGTCATCCCTGGAATCATTCTCGTAAATCTTTGCTGCACCCTCTCTGAGGCCTTCACATCCTTCCTAAAGTGCGGTGCCCAGAATTGGACACAATACTCCAGTTGAGGCTGGACCAGTGTTTAATAAAGGTTCATCATAACCTCGATTTATGAAGTCCAGGATCCCGTATGCTTTTTTAACGGCTTTCTCAACCTGCCCTACCACCTTTTACGATTTGTGCACATATACCCCCAAGTCTCTCTGTTCATGCACCCCCTTTAGAATTGTACCCTTTAATTTATATTGCCTCTCCTCGTTCTTCCTACCAAAATGTATCACTTCACAGTGTATCACTTTTCTGAGTTAAATTTCATCTGCCACGTGTCCGCCCATTCCACCAGCCTGTCTATGTTCTCTTGCAGTCTATCACTATCCTCCTCACTGTTTACTATACTTCCAAATTTTGTGTCATTTGCAGATTTTGAAATTGTGCCCTGTACCCCCAAGTCCAAGTCATTAACATCTATCAAGAAAAGCAGTGGTCCTTGTACCGACCCCTGGGTAACACCACTGTATACCTTCCTCCAGTCCAAAAAACAACCATTCACCACTACTCTCTGTTTCCTGTCACTTAGCCAATTTCGTATTCATGATGCCACTGTCCCTTTTATTCCATGGGCTTCAACTTTGTTGGCAAGCCTATTATGTGGCACTTTATCAAATGCCTTTTGGAAGTCCCTGTACACCACATTAACCACATTGCCCTATCAACCCTCTCTGTTACCTCATCAAAAACTCCTCTACATTGGGGAGACCAAATACAGATTGGGTGATGCTTTGCGGAACACCTCTGTTCAGTCCGCAAATGTGACCCCGAGCTTCTGGTCGCCTTGTCATGTTAATCCTCTGGACCACACCCACTCTGACCTCTCTGTCCTTGGCCTCCTACAATGTTCCAATGAAGCTCAAAGTAAGCTCAAGGAACAGCATCTCATCTTTCTATTAGGCACTTTACAGCCTTCTGGACTCAACATCGAGTTCAACAATTTCAGACCATAACTTCTGCCCCCATTTCTCTGGACGGCAGCTGTTGCTGATGATTCTGCTGCTGCCATTTACAGCTCCTCTAGACCCATCTTTTGTTTCTTTAGTTGTCCCATTAGCACCTCCTTTTGCCTTGCATCATTATCCCAAGGATCGACAAAAAAGAAAGGGAGGAGGGGTAGCATTGCTAGTAAAAGAGGGGATAAATGCAATTGAAAGGAAGGATATTAACTCAGTTAATACAGAATCTATATGGGTGGAGCTAAGAAATAGCGAGGGGCGAAAAACATTAATAGGAGTGGTATATAGGCCTCCAAATAGTAAAATAGAGGTTAGGGAGGGCATCACGAGGGAAATTAGAGAAGCGTGCAATAAGAGCACAGCTGTCATCATAGGTGACTTTAACTTACATATAGATTGGACTAGCCTAATCAGTAAAAATAATGAGGAGGAGGAATTCCTTGAGTGTTTAAGGGATGGTTATCTGGATCAATATGTCGAGGAACCAACTCGGGAACAGGCTATATTGGACTGGGTACTGTGCAATGAGAAGGGACTAATCAGTAATCTTGTTGTACGGGGACCCTTGGGTCAGAGCGATCATAACATGATCGATTTCTCACTCGAAATGGAGAGCGAAGAAATTGACTCAGAGACTAAGGTCCTGAATTTAAACAAGGGGAATTATGATGCCATGAGACGGGAACTGAGTAGGTCTGATTGGACAACGTTCCTGAGAGGACTGGAGGTAGATAAACAATGGCAAACATTTAAAGATAGAATGACAAAATTGCAAAAATTGTGTATACCAATCTGGCATAAAAGGAAATCTAAAAAGGTGACTCAACCGTGGATAACAGGGGAAATTAGAGACAGCATAAAATCCAAAGATAGGGCGTATAAAATAGCCAAAAAAAGCGCCAGAGCGGAAGATTGGGAACAGTTTAAGATAGAGCAAAGGAGGGCAAAGGGCATGATCAAGAGGGGCAAAATAGCTTACGAAAACAAGCTGGCGGAAAATATAAAAACTAACTCCAAAAGCTTTTATAAATATATCAAAAGGAAAAGACTGGTGAAAACCAAAGTTGGTCCATTGCAGTCAGATACGGGGGAATATATAATGGGAAATAAGGAAATGGCAGATCAACTAAATGCATACTTTGGGTCAGTCTTTACGAAGGAAGACACAAAAAACCTCCCTGGGATATCGGGAAAAATAGGGACATTGGCAAAGGAGGAACTGACGCAAATCAATATCTCTAAGGATATGGTGTTAAGGAAGCTAAAGGGATTGAAGGTGGACAAATCCCCAGGGCCTGATAACATGCATCCTAGGGTACTGAAGGAGGTGGCCCTAGAGATAGCGGATGCACTAAGGATGATTTTTCAGAATTCATTAGACTCGGGAACAGTGCCGATGGATTGGAGGGTAGCTAACGTTACCCCACTATTCAAAAAGGGGGGTAGGGAAAAAGCAGGTAATTACAGACCTGTAAGCCTTACATCAGTTGTGGGCAAAATGCTGGAGTCCATCATTAAGGATGAAATAGCGGAGCACTTAGCAAATGGGGACAGGATAGGACAGAGTCAACATGGATTTACAAAGGGTAAATCGTGCTTGACTAATCTATTGGAATTTTTTGAGGGAGTAACTGGCAGAATAGATGGGGGAGAGCCAGTAGATGTGGTGTACCTGGACTTCCAAAAGGCCTTCGATAAGGTCCCACATAAAAGATTAGCATGGAAAATTGAGGCTCATGGGATAAAGGGGAAAGTTTTGGCGTGGATAGGGAACTGGCTGTCAGATAGAAAACAGAGAGTTGGAATAAACGGCTCATTTTCTGAATGGCAGGCAGTAACAAGTGGGGTACCACAGGGATCTGTCCTGGGCCCCCAGCTGTTCACAATTTACATTAATGACCTGGATCAGGGAGTCGGATGCAGCATTTCCAAATTTGCAGACGACACTAAACTAGGAGGTGGGGTGGGCTCAGAGGAAGAGACCAGGAAGCTCCAGAGCGATTTGGACAGACTGGGCGATTGGGCGGATAAATGGCAGATGCACTATAATGTGGACAAGTGCGAAGTTATCCACCTTGGGTGCAGGAACGGGAGGGCAAATTATTATTTAAATGGCAATAGATTGGGAGAGGGGGAAGTACAGAGAGACCTGGGTGTTCTTGTACACCAGTCACTGAAGGCGAGCATGCAGGTGCAACAGGCGGTCAAGAAGGCAAACGGTATGCTGGCCTTCATAGCAAAAGGGTTAGAATACAGGAACAGGGATACCTTGCTGCAGCTGTACAGGGCACTGGTGAGACCACACCTCGAGTACTGTGTACAGTTTTGGTCGCCTCATCTGAGGAAGGATGTTCTTGCCATGGAGGGGGTGCAGCGGCGATTCACCAGGCTGATACCAGGAATGGCGGGAATGACCTATGAGGAGAGACTATGTAGTTTAGGGATGTACACACTGGAGTTTAGAAGATTGAGAGGGGACCTCATAGAAGTGTATAAAATTCTGACAGGTCTAGACAGACTGGATGCAGAAGGAATGTTTCCCTTGGCGGGTGAGAACAGAACTAGAGGACATAATTTAAGGATAAGGGCTAAACCATTTAGGACAGAGATGAGGGGGAATTTCTTCACTCAGAGAGTGGTGAACCTGTGGAACTCATTGCCACAGAGGGCAGTGTACGCCAGCTCATTAAATATATTTAAGAGGGAATTAGATATATTTCTACGGGCAAAAGGGGTTAAGGGTTACGGAGAGAAGGCGGGGACGGGATACTGAATTAAAGGATCAGCCATGATCTCATTAAATGGCGGAGCAGGCACGAAGGGCCGAATGGCCTACTCCTGCTCCTATCTTCTATGTATCTATGTCATTTAATCTCTCCTGCCTTCCAGCCTATCGCAGACCTTCCCTTTTGTTCTTCTCTCCCCCCCACCCCACTTTCCCTGCACTTGCTTAAAATCTGTTACAACTCTAACCTTTTCCAGTTCTGAAAAAAGGTCATTGACCTGAAATGTTAACTTTGTTTCTCTCTCCACAGAAGCTGCCTGACCTGCTGAGTAATTCCAGCATTTTCTGTTTTTATTTCAGATTTCCAGCATCTGCAGTATTTTGCTTTTGTATTTTTTGACTTTTCTGCCTCCATTCCTTAAGGCAGCAACAGGTACTGGGATCCAGTTCAGTGGGTATCTGCAGCCCTCCAATAACTCACCCAATTAGGCATTCTTCATGTATGAGCCTTGACAAGCTATTCAACCATGGAGGGCATCATAGGCAAGCCAGATCCTGTCCACACCTAGCAGTAGGAATTCTTTTTGCTAAATAGGGTTGATTTTTCTATTTCTTGCCCCTGGGAACAATCTGGGCTGGATTTTCATGGAGATCGGGTTTCCTGCAGGCTCTGTCAAATTTAACGGGCAGGGCCTGATTTGCATCAGAAGCTTCTGTTTCCCACCTGTAGCCAGCCAGATGGAGAGGCTAGCTGGCTGCGGGCAGGTAGGCCTGCGGCACTACTGCACACAGAGGAGGGAGGGAGGGATCGGGTGGAGGCCGGTGCCAGCCTCCGGAGGATTTGGTGGGGAGGCAAGTGGAGATCAGGGCCTCCGGATGACCTGGGTTGGGGGGAAAGAGATCAGGGCCGTTGAGGGACCGGACAGTGGGGGGGCGGTGGGGGGGGCGGTGGGGGGGGTGGTGGGTGGTGGAGGCAAAAGAAGATCAGGACTGGCCAACTCTTGCTCATCGGTGGTGGGGGGGGTGGGGGGGGGCGACGCTTCATGAGGGGGTCTCCGATCGCTGGGTGTGGGTTTGTAGTGTATGTACCTTGAAGAAGGAACTATATTCTGCAGCCCCTGTATACTGCAGTACCAGTAGTGACCACCCCTGTATATAAGCCTGTGTACTAACTTTGTATAGTAGTTCCAGTTTTGTCTCCATTCAGTAAACACCTGTTATAACCAACTTCTGCAGTCCGTGTCTCAATTACACACGGACATTACATTGGCGACGAACAGATCCGAACTTACCTACAGTTCTGCACCACCTCACAGGGATCCATCCCTGAAGCGAAGTTATTAGAGGTCAAAGCCAGAAGGAAGAAATCCAAAAAGAAAAAAAAACAAACAGAAGAAACGGGCGTCGACCGTGGGAAACTGCCCTCTAAATCATCGAATTCGAAGATTTGCAGGAGAGGCTGTCGAGAGCTGGGTTTGGTTCTCCAGTCTATGGTGTTCCAGCTAATCGGGCTGGTGGCAGGTAGTACACTGATCCTTCCTGGGCTGCGGCGGGCTAGAGCTCGATCGGGTGGCTTTTCAACGGGGCCGAGCAGCGTTGTCGGGAAGAGGAGAGAGAGAGAGAGGGTGGAGCACACAGGGCGCGGCCAGCGCTACGAAGCCGGGCAGCGTACAGACCCGAGAAGAGGGAGGAAAGTGTCCCATAGGGTCTGCTCTGACGACGGGAACAGTAACTAAAAGAAAAGAAAAAGAAATTAGAAGCGCAGAAAGCCGCGAGGAGCTGCAGATTGCCACGGGGACCGCGGAGAGCGGTGTTGGCAGCAGCGCGGGGGGAAGTGCGCGAAGACCATAGGGCGTCGCCATCAAGGCATAAAAACGCCAGCAACAGCTTTGGCAGCAGCGGAAAAGACAGAAAGCGTGGGAGGAGCCATCTTAATCCAGCGGGGAAGAAGGAAAAGCGCGGGAGGTGCCATTTTGTTCAATCGGGGAAGAAGGCAAAGCGCGGGAGGCGCCATCTTAGATCTCCAAGATGCCGAAGACTGGCAATATCACTGCCTTTGATAATGAAATAGAAGACTGGACCACGTATGTGGAAAGAGTCGAAGTATATTGCAAGGCAAATGAAGTAGCCGATGAGAAAAAGGCATCGGTACTACTAAACTTAATGGGCGCAAGAACGTACGGCCTATTGCGGAACCTGATCACTCCAGTCAAACCGATGGAGAAGAGCTTTAACAAAATTGTTGATATCCTACAGGAACACCTAAATCCTACACCACTGCTGATAGCAGAAAGATTTAAATTCCACAAGAGAAATCAGCATAAAGATGAGAGCAATGCTGATTACCTTACGGAACTACGCAAGCTATCAAAGCACTGCCAGTTCGGAGCAGGACTGGCAGATACCCTACGGGACAAATTTGTCTGTGGACTCTTGAGTGAAGGAACCCAGAAGAGGTTGCTCTCAGAGAAAGAGCTGACGCTAGATAAGGCTTTCAGCGTGGCAGTATCGTACAAAGCAGCAGCAAGGGGAGCTGCGGAAATACAGCAAAAGCCACAGGAATACGGCACCCATGAAATGACACGGGGATTTGAAAAATGTTATCGCTGCGGCAGAACAACCCATGACCAGAAGGACTGCTGGTTCAAGGACAAAACATGCAGGCAATGCGGAAAGATGGGACACATTGCACGAGTTTGCAGGTCCGGGAAGAAGACTAACAACAACAAAAAGACTACTAAGGAAAAGTACAGGAAAGTACAAAAGATGACGGACAGTAGTTCCGAAGACCAGAAGAGCGATAGTGAATCCGGGAACAAGAGACTAAGCTGTCTCAAACTACTCAACGTAATCGCAAAAGAGGATCACCGAACCATTTGGGTCACCCTCACGATAGCAGGGTCCCAAGTCAAAATGGAATTGGATACAGGATCAGCCCTGACCGTCATGAATCGACGAGACTACGAGCGGCTATTCTCACACATACCCTTGAAAGACACATCCATTGTCTTGAAGACGTATACGGGGCAGAAAGTATACCCCAGAGGGAAAATAAGGGTGCCTGTCGAATACAACGGCAAGGAAATACAGAAATTGCATCTGTACATACTGCAAGATGGTGGACCACTGTTATTGGGACGTGAATGGATCAGAAAGATAAGTTTAGAGTGGCACTCCATTCAGGCACTGACTGTGGCTGGTAAAAAGGATGACGACGTCACACCTGGACGATTGTCAAAAATCTTAGCTAACGCTAAAGAGGTATTTCAACAAGGACTGGGAACTCTTAAAGGCGTAACCGCCTTGATAAAAATAGAAGAGAATGCAATTCCCAAGTTTTTCAAAGCAAGACCGGTACCGTATGCAATTCGCCCAGCCGTCGAGGCAGAGCTGGAGAATCTGGAGAATGCAGGCGTGTTATCTAAGGTAGACTGGAGCGAGTGGGTGACAACCATCGTTCCTGTCATGAAGAAAACGTTAAACAATAAGTCTGAGGAGCCAAGGAAGATTCGCATCTGTGGGGACTTCAAGGTGACTGTGAACCCAGTCCTTCACACAGTACAGTATCCTCTTCCGAGGATAGAAGATATTTTCGCCTCACTATCTGGAGGGAAACGTTTTACAAAAATTGACCTAGCGCAAGCATATTTGCAGATGGAGGTTGAAGAATCCTCTAGGAAATATCTCACGATAAACACTCACAAAGGTCTTTACCAGTATAATCGACTGGTATTCGGAGTAGCATCAGCTCCGGCTATATGGCAAAGAGCGATGGAACAAGTCCTGCAAGGGATTCCGGGGACTCAATGTTACTTGGACGACATCCTAGTGACAGGTGAAAATGACAGTGAACACCTTGCCAACCTAGAGCAGGTGCTCACTAGACTAAGAGAACATGGGCTACGAGCCAATCGCCCCAAGTGTGGGTTTTTTAAGAAACAAATATCGTATTGTGGCCACGTGATTGATGAAGAGGGGTTACATAAGTCCCCTGACAAAATTGAAGCGGTAGTTAAGGCTCCAACACCTGAAAATGTGTCGCAACTGAGGTCATTCCTCGGATTGGTGAGCTATTACCATCAGTTTTTGCCGAATTTGTCCACAATTCTGCACCCACTGAACGCCCTGCTACAAACTGGAGTAGCATGGAAATGGAGCGATGAATGTAAGCGGGCCTTTCAGAAGTATAAAGGCCTGATCACTTCAAGAGAAGTATTGGCTCACTACAACCCATCACTACCGATAAGACTGGCATGTGATGCGTCTCCCTACGGCGTTGGAGCGGTACTGTCACATAAATTCCTTGATGGTTCAGAGAGGCCGATAGCTTTTGCGTCACGCTCGTTAACTTCAGCCGAGCGTAACTACGCCCAGATTGACAGAGAGGCCCTCAGCCTGGTGGGGGGTGAAGAAGTTCAATCACTACCTGCACGGACAGAAATTTACTCTACTAACTGATCATCAACCTCTTGTCTCCATTTTCAACCCTAAGAAGGGCGTCCCGATAATGACAGCACAACGGCTACAGAGGTGGTCCCTTTTCCTAGGGGCACACCAATATGACATCGAGTACAAAGGAACTAAACAGCATGGGCATGCTGATGGATTGTCGCGCCTACCGTTGCCGACGGTGGAAGAAGCACCTGCAGTGGATCCTGTGGAGATATTCCACTCGACCATAGTCGAATGGCTACCTGTGACGAATGCAAACATAGAAAAGGAAACACTAAATGACCCGACACTCTCCAGGGTCTTTGATTTAACGGTGAAGGGATGGCCAGCACATGGCGAACCACTGTTGCCAGCATTCTCGCCGAGAAGAGAACAGCTGTCAGTGTGCCGAGGAACCTTGATGTGTGGATCCAGAATAGTAATTCCACCCAAATTGAAGGATAGAGTGCTCAATGAGCTTCATGAGGGTCATCTGGGAGGGGTAAAAATGAAGAACTTAGCCAGAGCGTTTGTGTGGTGGCCGGGAATCGATAGAGAAATCGAAGAGATGACCAAGAGCTGTACAGGATGCCAGAAGGTCCAAAACGCCCCACCACAAGCCCCTCTACATCCATGGGAGTGGCCCTCATCTCCATGGCAAAGGGTACACATTGATTTTGCTGGTCCATTTATGGACTCGACGTTTTTAATTGCGGTGGATGCACATTCAAAGTGGCCAGAGGTAATAAAAATGTCCTCAACCACCACAGAAAAAACTATCACAGTCTTACGAACCATATTCGCAAGAAATGGGCTGCCTGAACAGATTTGCTCCGACAATGGACCACAGTTTGTGTCTGAAGAGTTCCGGAGGTTCTTAAAGAACAATGGTGTTAAGCATTACACATCCGCCCCATATCATCCAGCCACCAATGGATTGGCTGAGAGGTTCGTTCAAACATTCAAGAAGGCTATCAAGGCAATGTGTAATGAAGACATACCCCTACAACACAAGGTGGATAGCTTCTTGTTTGCCTACCGGAATGCGACACATGCGGTTACCAACCAAACTCCAGCCATGATGTTCTTCAATCGAAGACTAAGATGCTGCTTGGATTTGGTTAAGCCAAACATCAGAAGAGATGTGGAGAACAGGCAGTTTCAGAATATGAATGAAAGGCCAACCAGGAGTTTTAAGATAGGTCAACCAGTTTTGGCCCGGGACTACCGCACAGAGAAATGGCAGCCAGGAACGATCTGCACACGGCAAGGACCTCTAATGTATACCGTGGACGTTGGAGAGAGCATTGTAAGACGCCATGCTGACCAGATTCTAGAGTCACTGGAAAACGTCAAATCTACACCACGATCCTATATACCTGTTGATGAAACCGAAGTACCAATTGCATCTACCTCAGAGTCGGTGATATTGGAAGCAGACGAACCAAACAACGACGTTGATTCCCGAATCAACTTTGCCAGAAGAACCTGATACCCCAAAGAGGCGTTATCCGGACAGAATCAGGAAGCCTCCTCAAAGACTGAATTTATAATTGATTAACTTCAGCTAATGTATGTAGCAACTGTAATTGTAAATATGTTATTTAATCATTAATCGAATGTTATGTACTGTTTAGCTAAAAAGGGGAGGAATTGTAGTGTATGTACTTTGAAGAAGGAACTATATTCTGCAGCCCCTGTATACTGCAGTAGCAGTAGTGACCACCCCTGTATATAAGCCTGTGCAGTAACTTTGTATAGTAGTTCCAGTTTTGTCTCCATTCAGTAAACACCTGTTATAACCAACTTCTGCAGTCCGTGTCTCAATTACACACGGTCATTACAGCCATGTGCAAATTGGCATAGGGTAAATAAGATCAGAGAGATGAACGATTGGCTCAAAGATTGGTGTGGGAGAAATGGGTTTCGATTCTTGGAGCACAGGCACCAGTACTGGGGTAAGAGGGAGCTGTTCTGTCGGGACCGGCTTCATTTGAACCAGGCTGGGACCAGTGTTCCAGTGAATCAAATAACTAGGGCTGTAGATAGGGCTTTAAACTAAATAGTGGGGGGGAGGGATCCGCTGAGCGGAAATTTAAAATCAAAGAAAAATGAGAAGGCAAAAGTGCAGGGTAGCGATAGGGTTAATGATAACCAGAGTGTGACAGGAAGGGACAGAGCGTATATGCATAAGAGTGCATCAGAAAGAGGGGTCAGAGTAGGGAAACATGGTAAAAAGACAAAATTAAAAGCTCTAAATCTGAACGCACGCAGCATTCGTAACAAGATAGATGAGTTGACAGCACAAATAGAAATAAATGGGTGTGATCTGCTAGCCATTACAGAGACATGGCTGCAAGGTGGCCAATGCCCAGAAAAGATGGAGCTGCAGCCTGTCCCACAAAGCAGTTGTCTGAAGGTTCAGCAGCGACCCCAGGGGGAAGGTTGAAGATATGAAGGTGGGCATACTTCAATCATATTTGACTCCCCCAGGGGGTCCCAGGATCCTGGAGCCCAATCAGGATCTTCTGGCTGTTATTGTATCTTACTTTTCTGCCCCTTTCTGCTGGTGTCAGGCCCTGCCAGGAGACAGCCCACATCTAAGTAGGCCAGAGCAGGAAACTCAAGCAATCCTGCCTGGACAATAACAACACCTTTCAAATGCACTGCTGCTGCCTAGTGATGGGCAGGGGTGCGGAAGGAAAATCAGCCCTATCGTGTGTAGCTACATCATAAATGATTTGTGTGAAAATATCCTGCTCAGTATTTCTAGCAAAATGGTAAGCGCATCCTGAAAGAATGTTACAATTTTGCTAGAAATATTAAATGGAGGAAATCTTCATGAACTCATTTATGACATTGCTATATATCATTATGGAAGCTTGTTTACGGTCTGTTTTTAGGAAAATAAAAACAAGTCCAATAGAAAACCTTTTAATTTTGACTAAGTACATGTTTACAGGTTTTATTGGGTTGTAGCGACGGAAAATAAATTCCCACTTCCACTTTTTTGAGCATTTACTTCAACCATTAGAAAACAGACTCAGGTGCTTCACCTGCTGAGAATGACAGCATTGTGTTGTATTGATTTTTTATCTTCCTCTAATTCCTCTATTTGAAGCATGCCACTAAGCATTTAAAACAATACTCAACCTTCCTGAAGGACTGGGGTTAAAGACACCACTGGTGAATTACTAAATTATACAAACCAGAAGATCCCAGCCCTTCATTTCCATGGAAACGGTGTCAACCTGCCCTACCTGCGATGGAAGGTTGGTGGAACCTTTGGAGAAACAACATAATAGCTGAAAAATGACATTCACACTATTTCACCAGGTGTTTTGCTGATCTCCCACTGAAGTTACACTGGGATAGCAGGACAATCCTCAGGGAAATTTAGGCCTCAGTGTTTGAATTCTGAACAGTGCTAAGTCAGTTAGGGGTGCAAATGGGTTCTACAATTTGCCACAGTGCCCCTGGGTTAGGGAGGGGAAAAATCACCCAGGGTTCCTGCTCATGATTGCCATCCATGACTTTTGCTGGAAAACCTACAGGTGTGGATGCTGGTGTCAGCCTTGGTTCAGTGGAAGCACTCTCACTTCCGAGGCAGAAGGTTATAGGTTCAAATCCCACTCCAGAAACTTGCGCACATAATCTACGTTAACATTTCAGTACAGTACTGAGGGAGTTCTGCACTGTCAGTGGTCCCATCTTTTGGATGAGACATTAAACCAAGGCCTCGTCTGCCCTCTCAGGTGGACGTAAAGGTTCCCATGGCATTATTTCAAAGAAGAACAGAGGAATTCTCCACTGTACTGGCCAAAGCTTACCCCTTAGCCAACATCACTACAACAGATTATCTACAATTTCTACCCTGCAACAGTGACTACACTTCAAAAGTACTTAATTGGTTGTAAAACGCTTTGTGACATTCTGAGGTCGTGAAAGGCGCTATAGAAATGCAAGTTCTTTCTTTCTTTTGGTGAGGACAAGATTAGACTTAGCTTCCATGAATGAACAGCCTGACATTCACAGTCTAGGCAGATGTTTGAAGAATGGGCACTTGGACAAAGTACTGTACTGTAGGGCTGCTGGTGTCTGTGGGACCATACTCCAGGGTTACTGCCTTCAGGAGAGGAGAAAATTGGCCAAAGGGAAAATTACTTTTCAAAATATACATGCCCACGGAAGCTGACAAACCAATCATGAGCAGGCAGCAAATGAGGTATTTCCAGTGCAGAGATCTGCTCTTATGTAATGCTTGTATTTTCTGGTCACAGAGTGCGTTGCAATGCTATGATTTTATTCATATTGCTCGGTGATTCTTTTCTCTGCACCATGGCTGACAATGTAGTGTTAGACAGATTAGATGCAGTTTATGTTTTCAGTCAACAACCTGATTAGTCAGCCAACTTCACCTATCTGATTGTCCTCAGGAGGTTCAGTAAAGTTTGTATCAGAATGGGGAAGCTTGAGTTTCTTTTTGCCTTGCTTTTCAATTAGATTGATTTCAAGGGTGTTAACTTTAATGTCACTGCTCAGGAGCATGCTGTAGTAAAATTAAAATGCTAATTCATCACAGTGAATTATTTAGCAGTACATTCCACACATAATGTTCTTGAATGTGTTTAAAAGCTAAAACAATAAATAAATTAGTAAAATATCAAACCATTACTAAAGTTCATTCACTCGTGCAAAAGCCATCATAACTCAATCACAGTGCGTATGTGTCTGTCACTTTTATTAAACTGCTGTAGGAATGTCTAGTTCCTATCCAAAGACTGAGGTCCACTCAGGCGATCAAATAAACGAGTTTTAATGAAAACTAACAGAGTTTAACGGATAAATACAGGAGAACATCGAATATAGGTCTAATCAGTTCGGAGGCTCCACGAGGACTGCTGGGCTGTCCCGTGGCTGACGTCATGACGTCATCACGTTTTTCCCGCCAGTGGGGGATCACGTGATGAACGGCGTGACGTCATCGCGTTTGCCCGCGCTATTAAAGTGATCACGCTCTGTACATGTAAACAGTGAAAACAAAGATACAGACTCAGGCTGTAGCTAACATCTTATTAAAGAGAATTATATACAACTGATCGGAGTCCCTTAGTGGCTCCACCACATGCGTCCCCCAGAATTGTCTTTAACCGCAAAAGTAAAACGGCGAGGGGGACTGACAAGCCTGTCAGAGCGACTTCTGTAGACTTGAAGTGGAAGCTGATGGATGACGGGCGAGCTGGCGGGTGTCTGCGTTTGATCCGGCACGGCGACTGTGGGCGGTCGGCCACGTCTCGGCGGTTGTGCAACGTCGACCGGGCGGTCAAGGTCCAAGTGCGCCGGCTTCAACCTGTTAGCAGAAATGTGGTCCAGTTTACCTCCGATATCGATCGAAAAGGTTTTGTCTCCCGGCTGTAGCATGCGGAAAGGACCAGTGTACGGGGGTTTCAGCGGATCTCGATGCGCATCGTGGTGGATAAACACATAGTCGGCGTTCCTCAGCTCTGCTGGAACGTGGGAGTTCTGCAAGCCGTGATGCGATGTAGGCACAGGTACGAAACTTCTGGCTGCCAACTGGTGGCTGAGGAGCTGCTGGGATGCGGACCATGGCTCTGTTGCAGTCGGAAGGAAATCCCCAGGTACACGAAGCGGCTGGCCATATACGAGCTCCGCCGAGGACAACTGAAGATCTTCTTTAGGTGCCGTACGGAGACCCAAAAGGACCCATGGAAGCCTATCCACCCAGCCCGCGCCTTGAAGGCTGGCTCGCAGTGCGGCTTTGAGCGACCTGTGGAATCGCTCGCACAGACCGTTCGCCTGTGGATGGTAAGCAGTGGTGCGATGTAGCTTGACGCCGAGCCCCTGAGCCACAGCGTTCCAGAACTCAGAAGAAAACTGTGGCCCACGATCAGACGAGATATCCGCCGGTACCCCGAAACGGGCGACCCAAGAGGAGATGAATGCCCTGGCGGCGTCTGCAGAAGTGGTGGATGACAAAGGAACTGCCTCTGGCCATCTCGTGGTGCGGTCCACCATTGTAAGAAGATGAGTAAACCCATGCGAAGGCGGAAGTGGCCCCACCAGGTCCACATGCACATGATCAAACCTACGTTCCGGAACAGCGAAAGTGGCCAATGGAGCCTTGACGTGACGCTGCACCTTGGCCTTTTGGCAGACCACGCGGGTGTTGGCCCAGTCACGGACATCCATGTGCATGCCCCGCCACACAAATTTGGACGACATCAGCTGTTGCGAGGCCTTCATGCCAGGGTGCGACAACCCGTGTACTGCGTCAAAAACTTTTCGGTGCCAGGCGACCAGCACGATAGGGCGAGGCTCTCCTACGGAGACGTCGCAGAGTAGCGTAGTGCCCGCAGCATGGAATTTGACGTCGGCCACTTGGAGGCTAGAGGGGTTGGTTCTGTAAGACTGGACTTCCGGATCCGAGGCTTGATCCACAGCCATGAGGGCATAGTCAATTCCGAGTTGGACCGCATGAACGGTCGCGCAGGAGAGGCAATCCGCCACCAGGTTGTCTTTCCCGGACACATGTTGAATGTCAGTGGTGAACTCTGAGATAAGCGTCAACTGCCGTTGTTGCTGAGCTGACCACGGTTCGGTGGTCTTGGCCATAGCGAACGTTAGTGGCTTATGGTCCACAAAAGCCGTGAACGGACATCCCTCTAGCAAGAACCAGAAATGGCGGATGGCCAGAAAAAGGGCCAGCAACTCCCGGTCGAACGTGCTGTACTTCCGTTCGTTTCGCCGTAGTTGACGGCTGAAAAACGCCAGCGGTTGCCATGTCCCATTCACCCACTGTTCCTGCATTGCGCCGATGGCGTAGTCTGACGCGTCGGTGGTAGGGGCAATGGTGGCACCTGGCAGCGGGTGCGCCAGCATGGTTGCGTTGGCTAGGGTGCCTTTTGTGTCGATGAACGCCCGGTCCATGTCAACCGTCCAGCTAATCGGATCCTTGCCGGACTTGCCCTTGAGGGCCTCGTACAGGGGCTGCATGAGCAGAGCTGCATTAGGGACGAACCGATGATAAAAATTTACCATCCCGAGGAACTCCTGCAGGGCCTTGACAGTCTGCAGGCGCGGGAAAGAAGTAACTGCTTCCACCTTCGTCTGCAGGGGTATTGCGCCGTCCGAAGTTATGCGGTGGCCTAAGAAATCGATCTGCTGCAGGCCGAACTGGCACTTGGCCGGGTTGATGATCAAGCCGTGTTGACTGAGGCGACTAAAGAGGGTGCGTAAATGGCAGATGTGCTCCTCTTTATTAGGGCTGGCGATGAGGATGTTGTCGAGATAGACGAACAGAAACTTGAGGTCCCGAAGCACGGAGTCCATCAAGCGCTGAAAAGCCTGTGCAGCGTTCTTCAATCCAAATGGCCTCCGCAGAAATTCAAACAGGCCGAATGGGGTGATGACTGCAGTTTTCGGGACGTCTTGCGGGTGCACGGGGACTTGGTGGTAGCCCTGGACAAGGTCGACTTTTGAAAAAATGGTATTTCCCGCCAAATGGGAGGAGAAATCCTGAATATGAGGGATCGGGTACCGATCAGGAGTTGTGGCGTCATTCAGGCGTCGGTAGTCGCCGCAAGGCCGCCATCTGCCGCCAGGTTTTGGAACAATATGGAGAGGCAAAGACCAGGGACTATTCGACCGGCGAATAATCCCTAGCTGCTCCATCGTGTCGAACTCCGCTTTTGCAGCCGCGAGCTTGCCAGGTTCGAGGCGCCGGGCCCGTGCGTAGACCGGGGAGCCAGTAGTGGTGATGTGATGTTCAACACCATGTTTCCTGGCCGTGGAAGAGAAGGTGGGTCTGGTCAGGTCTGGGAAATCTGCGAGGAGTCGAGTGAAGTCATCCGGAGGCGGGATCGCACAGGAGACAGTGCGCGACACGGCGTTACTGTGGTGGCACGGGATGGAGTGAAAAGTGGCCGCATTGATCAACCAGCGGTGTCTTACATCCACCAGGAGGCTGTTGGCGCACAAAAAATCCACCCCGAGGATGGCTTGAGAGACTTTGGCCGTGATGAAATCCCAATAAAACCGCCGGCCGCCGAAACACACCTGGACCCGCCGTCGTCCGAAGGTCCAGATGGCCCCGCCATTAGCCGCCTCGAGGGAGAGGCCGTGCCCCCCGGTTTGTATATCAAGATTTGACGCGGGAAGGATGCTACACTGCGCCCCGGTGTCGCAGAGGAAACGTCGACCAGATAGGGAGTCGGTGATGAAGAGAAGTTTTCCTGAAGTACCGATTGCCATCGCAGCCGCGGGGCGATCATTATAACCGGTCCTCTTTCGACAGGGTTGCAGTTGTTGTTGTGTTTTTTTTTGAGCGAAAAGCTGCAGGGAGGGCTGCAGCATCTTGCTTTCACGCCAAAACGGGCGTGGTAGAAGCACAACCCTGCAAGTTGAGGGGCTGGAGCCGCGTCTGTGGGGGGTGGGCGCCTCGTGGCAGTGCAGTACTGCTGTATCACCGCGAAAATCTTATCCGCTTCAGCGGCCAGCTCCGCGCAGTCTGTGACATCCGACCTGGCTAGGGCAGCCTGAACTTGCTCCGGTAGCTGGCTGAGGAATAACTCACTGAAGAGGAAGCATTCCGGTTCGGAGCCCAGGAGCATGAGCATTTGGCTCATGAGCTCGGACGGTTTGGAGTCCCCAAGGCTGGGCATAGCGAGCAGTCGGCGGGTGCGCTACGACTTTGAGAGCCCGAAGACCTGTAACAACCGCGCCTTTATCCTTTCATACTTGCGATCTTCAGGTGGATTACCAAGCAGGCTGACGATCCGCAAGGCTGTGGCGCTGTTGAGGGCGGAGACCACGTAATAATAACGGGTCTGATCCGCAACGATGTTCCTGATTGCGAACTGGGCTTCAGCCTGGATGAACCACGCGGCTGGCTGTTGCTCCCAGAACTGTGGTAGTTTCAAAGCAACGCCGTTCATTTCCATGTTCAGTAACTTCTGCGAAAACCGTTCGCAAAAGTCGGGGTCACCAATGTAGGAATGTCTAGTTCCTATCCAAAGACTGAGGTCCACTCAGGCGATCAAATAAACGAGTTTTACTGAAAACTAACAGAGTTTAACGGATAAATACAGGAGAACATCGAATATAGGTCTAATCAGTTCGGAGGCTCCACGAGGATTGCTGGGCTGTCCCGTGGCTGACGTCATGATGTCATCACGTTTTTCCCGCCAGTGGGGATCACGTGATGAACGGCGTGACGTCATCGCGTTTGCCCGTGCTATTAAAGTGATCACGCTCCGTACATGTAAACAGTGAAAACAAAGATACAGACTTAGGCTGTAGCTAACATCTTATTAAAGGGAATTATATACAACTGATCGGAGTCCCTTAGTGGCTCTGCCACACTGCTCTCATAACTCACTGGTACGATATACCATATTTCTAAACTATTTTTCTATTTTATGTACCTCACTGCTGCCTTGTGTCATCCTTTATCCTTCAGGTGGAAGAACGGGATGGCACTGCCAGATTTTTTTCTCTCCAATAACTGTGTCCCATCCAGCAGCTAAGTTGAGAATGTTAAACGTGAGTGAAAGCTCAGATTTAATTTTTGGTCTCTCAACCCCAAATCTCGAGTTCTATCACCAGAGAGGCCAAATGTTGGAAACTCTTGCTTAATCTGAAGGTTGTCTCAAAGCACTTCTCCTGGAGTTGAGAGAACATTCAAACTGTTAAATTCTGCTGTCATTTTGAGTACACCGTTCTCAAAATGCACACTTGGATATCTTTATTGATCCTCAATTCATTCCTTGCTTAAAACATTTATCACCAAGATCATTTGCTGTTTAAAAAAATGTCCTCAGGGAGAGGCATGAAAGTACTTTACCTAACTGGCGACTCCCTCCCAAATATAATAGATTAAATACAATTTCAAAATATATTTGGAAAAGATCTCTTGCTGCAAATGCTGACTTTTTAAATAATGGTTCCTTGGCATTGGACAGTACTTGTTCCACACAGTTTAAAGTAAAGGTTGCTCTAATATGCCAGGGTGAGAAGAATGTTAGGTTGTACAGCTAGATCCAAAGTCGTAACACTGACTGAGCCTCGGTTAGACTGCGCCTGGAAGTATTGTGTTCAGATTTAGGCATCACACTTACAACATAGGGAGGTATTTAAAAAGGGTTTTAAATCAATGAGCTACCAAGAAAAGTTAAGGAAGCTGAATCTGTTCTTTATGATAGAAACAAGACTAACAGAATATCATTCAAGTTTTTAAGATCATGTAGGGAATTGATGGGAGTGAATGTAGACAAGCTCTGCGTACTGAACCAGAAATGATCATGATCAACAGCTAAGAAAACAGTAAGGCTGTGAAATTCACCACATTTGCGCCGGCTGATAAGGCCGGTTTGGATGAAAAAATGGCAGCAGCCTCAATTCCACCGTATTCCAGCGCAGAATGCGACCGCCACCATTTTGGGCATGTCAGCAGCGCTGCCGTTGCCTGCGCTTGCTCCAGATATGGAAATGAGTCAGATCGTGACATCAATCAGTGTGCAACGCTGAATTGATGCACAATCTGGTATTTTGGATGTCACCACTCCTATTAAAGCCCTCTCCAAAGCATGCACAGCAGAACGTGCATGCAGTGTATGATGGACCATCTACCAGTGGTTCTTGAGGGACACATGCACCTTTTGGGTAAGGTTAGATTTTTCTTTAGATTTTATTGGAGTTGTGGCTTGGTGTAAGACAATTAAAAAGTTGTTAACGTGTCAAGGGAGTGCTGCTGGATGTTTGCAAGGCTTTGGCTCTTAAAGGAAGGCCTCTGAGAACACCACTTGCTCCTATTCCAGGGGGTTCTAGTTGCAGTCCCCCTTGGGCTACAGCATGAAATGGAGATGGACCAGAAGCAACAAAGGGAATATGCTGCTTGCAGAAGGAGGAGGAGGAAGAAGAAGAAACAGAAGAGGAAGAAGCAGAAGGAAGGAGGCAACCTAGACAGTCCCTTCTGGCCGGGATATCCGGGATTGAAACTTTTGCCTGGGGTACAAGTGACCACAACCCTACTTCCCCTTTCAACATTTGTCCCACACCTTACCTTTCCTCTGTTACTGAACATCCCAGCGTCCTCTTGGCCACAATGCTGAAATAAAAGCCACCACAAAGCAAACTTTCCAATCATCTATATCCATATATGCATCCAATATTACATCAAAAAATCAACTAATCACCCTTGTGCATTCCCTTAGTGATTGTCTTGCATGTGGCTTTGCCTATCCTAGTACTCTTATGCAGTGCTACCCTAGTGGCTGCAGCATGGCTGGTGGAAGGCTGTTGACTTTCAGTGAGGGAGACTGCAGATGGTCTTGCAGGACGACCTTGAGGAGCTGGTGGCTGGGAGTGTGAAATCGAGTGCTAGCGTTTCTTCTTCTGCTTCTTCACTCTCCTCTCCCTCTTCTTGGTCAACCACTGGCTGGACAGGCTGGATTTGTCTGAAATGAGGAAGGCACAATGGTAGGGTTGTAAAGCCAGAGGTGCATGCTTACACCTTGTGCAGCTTGTAAATCAGAAGATACTGTGGGATGAGGGGGAAGTGGGATGTGAGAAGGAGGATAACATATGAGCATTTTGTATTCTTTCAGCCTTGCCACTGGCCAAGGGCTCAGCTATGCCCCTGCCAAGAATAGCCAGCACCGTCTCCTCCAAGGAGGTGAGGTGAAGCTAGGAATGTGAGATGTGCCTCGTGTTTGGCAGAGACTGTTTCTAGGTGAATGATGAGGGTGAGTCGTGCATTGAGCTAGTGGTGCAGTTGGTAGGAGTTGACATTTAAAGATGCAATCACTGACCTTGACCATTCGTCTGAGGTCATGAAACCTCTTTGGTCACCGGAGCCATGCCATGGGGGGCGACACTGCTGGCAGTGACAGCCTCGGTGATCTAGCCCCACGTCCTACTTTCTGGAGGGTCTCCAGGCCCCTTGTGGATAGAGGACCTCTCTTCCAGTGTTGACCCCCTTCACAAAGCTCAAGTGCAGCGTCCAAGTCCCTGGGTGCCCTTTCCCTGTCCTGTTGAGCCATTTGGGTTAGTGCTGAAGCACCTTTACATTTTTCATCAGCAGAAGGCAGCTCACTTTAAGAGGTGCAGGCTGCCTTTAAGAGGCATAGGCTAAGCTAGCCTCGCTTGAACCTCGGGAACTTTGCCACCCTGCTGAGCTCACAACCTGTCAGCAACGCATTCAGCACTAGGCTGTGCGCTGCAAACATTATAATTAGCAAGCAGCATGAAGTTGACGTGCTGCCTGCGCTCCTTGAACGGGCGCCAACATATCACGCATCACGGTCCCCGCGCCCATTTTTCAGCGGCATGGAGTTTCACCCCCAAAGCATCATATTTATAGTTATTAAGTTACGGAATGGACTGCTGTCTCGTGCAGTGAAGGCAAACTCAACAGGAGTATTAGAATCCTTACTGGGCAGATTCCTGATTCGACAGCAAGTATAGTGATCTGGTTTTGTGCCATGGTAGGAAATATGATAAAAATGCTATACAAAGATTTAAATGGGCTAATGACCTTTGCTCGTTCCAATCTTAAATTCTGAGGGACTTACGCCAGTATGTCATCTTCTCACTGCATAAATAGTTGTGCGACTGACAGGTCTTTGTTGTACTCATTGTCCAGAAATGCTTCTCATGACAATATTGTCTTTCTGCCCACACTGCTACCATCAACCTTTTCTTGCCATCCATCAGCCCTGCTTATACTGTAATGAAAGATCTGCATCTGTTGCAAAATTGCTCTAGACTCATTACAAAACCCCCAATCAAGATGATTGGGAACTGTCTAATCTGACTGCCATTCTATGTTGCATCCTTAATGTTAATCTGGACTGCAATAAGGGAAATCATACCAAGGTTGTGCATTCAAATGAATTGAAACTGGGAAGACTATCATCAGAGGCATCATACAGTTCATTTAATATCTTTGTATGTGATCATGTATGGTTAACAGTAAACAGGTAACAGTTCTTGATCTTGGAAAAGGTTTCTTGTCCTGTTTGATTCTGACATAATTCCAGTAATCTCTCAGAGATGTTTATGGATCTGGCTTTACTTCACCTATTTTTCTTGAGTTGTCTTCCAGTAATCAATTCTGACTATGTCCTTAATCTCACAATAGTCAGCTCTTAAGGAGTTAATAAAACTTTGGAGAAAAGGAGGAGGGAAGTGATACCTAACGACAAGCTGCTTGAAACCAAATTAATAGTTTCACATGTTCTTATATTTCCCCAAATGAACTAATCTACCATGTTGTAGTTCTTCAATTACTGATTTTAGGATATGAAGGAGGTGCAGGTATCCCAATATTCAGTTTGAATCATGTTGAATCTGACTTACAGTCCAACCTCTGCTTCCTCAACTTGAACATTAGAAATCAATTCAATTCAAAATAAAATTAAAACCTCAAAAATATTTCTGTTACTTGTCACTAAAAAAATCAAATAAAAACACATTTCTAACATTAATGGCAAAGCCAAAAAGGCCTAAAGGATTAGCTGCTCTTGCTACCTACATCAAATTGTTCAGTATTGTGCAATTACGCATCCTGAGCCCCGATTTTAACCTAACCTCCCCGGTGGGAACAGGACAAGTTTGGGTTGAATGCCTATTTTACACTTCGCCTTATTTTACACTCCATTCCTGCTTCTTCCAGTCCCACAGAGGAAAGGTTTACACTTAGCTTGAAGTGCCTCTTCTTTCTTCAGACCAGCAGCTTCCCTGCTCAGGATGCAGCTAAAATAACACAATAAGACCCCGATTTGCATAAATTCATGAAGTCACCACCTGCTTCGGCAGGTGCCTCATCCACCTGCAGAACCATACAGGTTAAAATGGGTAATGGTGCAAAAGGATTGATTTTCCAATGGGTTAAAACCTACATCCAGTTTCTGGCAGGCAGGTAGGGTTCAGATAAATGAAGAAAACACTCCCTTTTTGAATAAGCTTAGAAATTCATTGCCACTCCACCCGTTTTATGCTTAAGTGTTGAATATGGCAGGTGGCGTGCGTGTACACATTCCATGCTAGAAATGCACTATCCTCCACATTGGTAAAGATGCCTCTGATTGCCTCCTCCCTCCCCATAGTCTACCCTTCCCGATCATCTCCCCCCTCCCGATCACCTCTCCCCTCCGATTTCCTCCTCCCTCCCCATAGTCTACCCTTCCCAATCATCTCCCCCCTCCCGATCACCTCTCCCCCCCTGATTGCCTCCTCCCTCCTGATCGCTTCCCCCTTCTCCTAATTGCCTCCCCTTCTCCCGACCGTCTGTCCCTCTCCGAGGACCTACCCGAGGACTGCTGCCGACGACACAGCAGCCAAGATTTAAATCCGCTTCACCAAGGTGCTGCCTGGGGATGCGCAGCTCGACGGTCTAATTTAAATGAGGTCCGAGGCCCAATACCAAGTGTGCCTCGGGCCTACCCGTTCCAGTGCAGGGATCATTCCCTGTGCTGTTTGTGTCGGCAGGCTGCGCTATCCAATTTCACCCCCAATTGCGTTTTAATTATCCAACAAATAAAGAAAACACTACTAGTTCCTTTAAACATGATTTATTTTAAATATATTAGATTACACCACAGCAAAATACATGACTATTGCAGAAGTGGTTTGTTTAGAATTGCTTTGCCGCAGAGTTGACATTTGACACCTACCTGGAAAATTCACCAGTTCTGCCTTTAAAGAAAAGAACTTTTAAACAGCACCTGATGATGTCCTCAGGACGTCCCCATGTGTTTTACAATGAATGGATCACATTTGAAGTGCAGTCATTGTTGCTGTATAGGCAAATCTGCACAAAGCAAGGTCCCACAAATAGCAAAATTAGAAGAATAAGCAGTTTTTAGTAATATTGGTTGAGGGACAGCTGCTGTCCAGGAGAACTAAAATAGCAAGAAGACGGGACTTTGGTTTAACATCACATGCAAAAGATGGTACAGGGTACCTCCAACAATGCAGCACTTCCTCAAAACTGCACTGAAATATGAGCCTAGGTTATGTGCTTAAGTCCACAGGGGGACTTGAACCCACAATCTCCAGACACAGAATCAAGAGTGCTGAGACAGTCTTGATAATAAACTAAAGACATGTGTAGTTACATATAATGTTCAAAACTGACTATATTTAGGCAATAAATTAACAATCCTTCTCATTGAGGCCATCAGGATAGCTGGTATGAGAAATGGAAATATCACACTGGAGCAGTAGTGGGAGCATTATTTGAGTCTGGGGTTGCGATATATACTGGGGCAGAGTAGAGAAAGGTCCTTTCTATTTACAAACTGAGGAGTGTTCCTGGCAAACAGACGCCCCCACTGACAGTGAACATCGAAATCGAGCATGTGTCAGAATTTATGATATGTGCTTCTGTCAGGTGAGGCTCCTCACCAGCCGTGAGAAGTTGAAAAATTCTCCAACAGCTCAATTCCATACGTGTACAATGTTTAACAGGAATAGTTATGAATCACCCTTGTGCAACCCCTTAGGCTCCGAGCTGCTCAAGGCCATCCACCATGGCCATCTGAAGTGTTCTCAATGGAAATGCAGCAGCCTTCCACCTCCCAAACCATAGCTACTGGGGTTACACTTTGTAAGAGCATTAGCGTAGGTAAACAAGCACACAAGCTGCCAGGTGGGAGAGAGAAAAAAAAGGAAAGGGGGGGGGGAAAGGAGAAGCCTTCCGGACTCAATATCGAGTTCAACAATTTCAGATCATAACCTCGGCCCCTATTACTTTTTTACTTATATTTTTTTCCACCCCTTTGTTTTGGGTCCTCCTTTCCACGCACCCCCCCCCCCCCCCCACCCTTTCCTTTTTTTTCTCTCTCCCACCTGGCAGCTGTCTCTTATCCTGCCAGTACACTTCACATCTAATCTCAGCTGTCTTTTGTCTCCACTGGCCTATTACCATCTCGTCTGGTTTTGAATACCTTTTAATGTCTCTTTTACTTCTTTAGTTCGATCGCAGCCCTGCCTTCGATCTATTTTATTTCCTTTCCAGTTTTGAAAAAGGGTTTCGACCCGAAACGTCAACTCAAATTTCTCTCCACGGATGTTGCCTGACCTGTTGAGTTTTTCCAGCATTTTCTGTTGTTATTTCGGATTTCCAGCATCTGCAGTATTTTGCTGTCGTAATAGAAATACTTACGTGGCCTCTTTATAGAATCATAGAAATTTACGGCAGAGAAGGAGGCCATTCGGCCCATCGTGTCTGTGCCGGCCGACAAAGAGCTATCCAGTCTAATCCCACTTTCCAGCTCTTGGTCCATAGCCTTGTAGGTTATGACACTTCGAGTGCATATCCAAGTACTTTTTAAATGTAATGAGGGTTTCTGCCTCTACCACCCTTTCAGGCAGTGAGTTCCAGACCCCCACCACTCTCTGGGTGAAAAAAGTTCACCTCAACTCCCCTCTAATCCTTCTACCAATTACTTTAAATCTATGCCCCCTGGTTATTGTCCACTCTGCTAAGGGAAATAGGTCCTTCCTATCCACTCTATCTAGGCCACTCATAATTTTATATACCTCAAATAAGTCTCCCCTCAATGTCCTCTGTTCCAAAGAAAACAAACCCAGCCTATCCAATCTTCCGGTCACTCTGCTGACTCCCGCCAGGTCTGTTGATGAGTTAATGTGACGTTGGGCAGAAATGCGTCACAGACCCTTCACAAAACCCCAGCCTGCCATTTTAATGACGTGCCTGCCCCATTTGTGGCAGGCTAGGTTACAGTCCGGGTCCAAGCATTCCATGCCGATCCTACTAATGGTCTCAGTGCATATCTCAACCCCAGACTCAGAAAAGCTCCACCAACCTCACTAGTGTGACATTCCTATTGCCTACACCAGCCCCTCTGGTGAGAGAGGCTGTTAAGCTTGTACCTAAGTGTAGCTAGTTTTGTTCTCTGTGCTTACGCCCACCAAAAATTGGGTTGAGACTGCTCAAACACACATAGGCTTCTTGAGCAAGCAAAGAGAGATCAGTCTGAGCTAGATTTGAATGTAAATGACATTAGTGAAAAGACTATGTAGCAAGACACTGTGCCACTTAGTCTAACTTTTTTACAAGCTTCTGAAAAAAAGTCCAGTAAATGAATAACAGAAACTGAAAAATGAATTTAAAAGATTAACATCTAACTCTGTCAGTTGAGATCAGTAAAAGCAGTGTAACAAACGTGGCACTGGCAAGTTTACAAAGTTGTCGATAAGCATCTCATATATTATTTATGTGAACGTGCAGAAATATCAAAGCAAGCACATTGTAATATATCACAAAACATCCTACCTGTGTAGGAACCGTAGAAACCAACTTTCAAGATATTTTCAAACTACCTTTCCTTTTACATTTGATACTGCTAACAATTTAATCAGGACTCCAGAACAATGGAAGAAATTATATTTTTTCATGAAAATTTTGGTTCCTTGTAAAGTGTCACTTCCCAACTAACTGGGGAACACAGTGCTGTGACTTCAATGACTCAAACATGCCCACTGCAGATAGTCACCTTTGACTTCAACAGCCACTGAAGCCTCCAATTAGTCATCAGTGCTCAAGAACTTTCCTGGACTCATCTGATGGGGGAGTTGGTAAAGATGGTGCCTTGTATGGACTCAGTAACACAGATCAAGACGATTCTTGCAGCTTGTTTCCATGTCTGCTCTCAAGTTTGTGATCTGACATGGGGTAGTAGGCCCCGATTTTAACTCTGGGCAAGGTTTGGGCAGGTGGGTGGTGAGGTGAGTTGGAAACCTGCTACTGCAGGAATCAGGCTCGGGCTATTTTAACTCCTGGACCTCATTAACATGCCACCAGTCCAGTGGGTGGGAAGCAGCTGCCAGCCTCCGGAAAATCCTGCAGCCTGTGGACTGCCCGCTGGCAACAACAACAACAATCTTGCATTTGTATAGTGCCTTTAATATAGTAAAACGTCCCAAGGTGCTTCCAGGCACTCAGGTAAGTGTGAGGACGAGGGTTCCAGGAGGGTCTCGCGGGAGAGAAGTGGGTGGGGGAGCAGTCTGTGGCTGGGGACACTTAAACTTTCCATGTGGGGCCTGAAGGAGCACTGCTGCTCCTTCTGGCCTCACAAAGGCAAATAAAAAACTTATCTCTTTGGGCCTCTTCATCTTTCCTGCAAGTCCTGACTCTCTTTAATCTGGCAGGAAAGCCACAGCAACTTCCTCACGCAGGCTGGAGGTAAAATCGCATTCGGAACACAAGTATGTCATCGAACTCTGATCTACATATTTAAAGAAAGACCTTTCCAGTGTTGGGTGGGCGGCTTAGCCGGCTGGCCAAAAGCCTGAGTCACAATCATTGTCGGCGGGATCCAGGCAGCGCGAGGATGGGTAAGTAACCTGAGCGAATTTGTGACTTCGGTAGGAAAAACAGATAGGCAGAGTGTTATTTAAATGGTGATAGATTGGGAAATATTGATGTACAAAGGGACCTGGGTGTCCTTGTACACTAGTCACTGAAAGCAAACATGCAGGTGCAGCAAGCAGTTAGGAAGGCAAATGGTATGTTGGCCTTCATTGCAAGAGGATTTGAGTACAGGAGCAAGGATGTCTTACCACAGTTATACAGGGCCTTGGTGAGACCACACCTGGAGTACTGTGTGCAGTTTTTGTCTCCTTACCTAAGAAAGGATATACTTGCCATAGAGGGAGTGCAGCAAAGGTTCACCAGACTGATTCCTGGGATGGCAGGACTGTCGTATGAAGAGAGATTGGGTCGACTAGGCCTGCATTCACTCGAGTTTAGAAGAATGAGAGGAGATCTCATTGAAACGTATAAAATTCTGACAGGGCTAGACAGACTGGAAGCAGGGAGGATGTTTCCCCTGGCTGGGGGGTCTAGAACGAGGGGTCATAGTCTCAGGATATGGGGTAGGACATTTAGGGCTGAGATGAGGAGAAATTTCCTCACTCAGAGGGTGGTGAACCTGTGGAATTCTCTACCACAGAAGGCTGTGGAGGCCAAGTCACTGAATATATTTAAGAAGGAGATAGATAGATTTCTAGACACAAAAGGCATCAAGGAGTATGGGGAGAGAGCGGGAATATGGCATTGAGATAGAGGATCAGCCATGATCATATTGAATGGCGGAGCAGGCTCGAAGGGCCGAATGGCCGACTCCTGCTCCTATTTCTCTTTGTCTCTATGTTTCTATGAAGATGATCCTATTTCACTCGCTGCTGAAATCAAGTCAACATGACTGAGTGTCGTATGACATGTGAGTTGCTGATATTTAATTCTATCACCAGGTAGCTAGGAGATCCCAATCTATCCATCGCCGATGATCAGGAACACCAAAACACAACTGATCAGCACTTCCTCCTCTGCAGCTGTTATCTGTGAAATCTGTGGAGGACCACCTCTGGTTCTCTCCTTCGCCCTACTGCTTTGCACTCTCTTCTCCTACAACAATGGAAAGAACAGACTTATGAGTGACTGTAATGGCATGTGTTCACCCGATGGATGCAGTGCATTTGGTGCAGTTGATTGTCAGAGCGAGGCATCAAATTGCATAAGGATCAGGATGAGTGGATAGATGGGGATGTGAGGAAGTGCATAGAAAGAGAATGATGAATGCACTTGCAAGGTAAGTGGGTGTGAGGAGTAAGGTGATGGAGTCAGCTTGGCAAGGCAGAGTGAGGGGGGTTGATGCGCACAACAGGATGTAGGTGTCTGTGCAACTGTACTCACCTATCCTGATATGATTAGGTCATTAAAGTGCTTCCTGCATTGAATCCAGGAGCTCTTGCTGCTGACCTTCTCAGCCATCTCCAGCCATGCCTTCTTTGTTGCAACAGCAGATTTCTTCTGCCATTGCTGGGGAAGAGTATCTCTCTCTGACTCCAAACTGCACCCAGCAATACATCAAGCAATACATCGTTAAATCAAGGCACAGCTTTTGACCATCCTGAATCCATCATGAAACTTCTCCCCCTCTTTGTTCAAACTCCTAACTTCTCCAAATTCCATCTTTGGATTGGCCCCAGCTGAGATCGCATCATGCAGGCCCACACAATGCCCGCTGTCGTGTATTCGACGCCAAACCTAGAAGTAATATTGTCATGAGGTGACTCTTAAAATACTGCAGACAGACACACTGAAACTTCTTTCGGGTTTCCCATGCGATATCGCACCCCCACCACTCCAATCGCACTTCAGAGTTATTGGGGCCAATGACTTGATGAGTTTTTATCTGGTATAAATGATTTTAATGACATATGTACAAAAACCTCACTTACATTTTGTAGAGAGTTAGGGCCCGATTTTGTGGATTGTGTGGGAAATGGTCGGATTCCCCCGAATGTGAGGTTCTGACACACAAAAAAATGGGTCAGCCAGCTGCACGCAATTTTCCCTCAAGTGGCCAATTAATTTCCAGCGTGTGGGCAGCCTTGCTAATTGTCCATTTCCAGTCAGGAAGCCCCACAGTATGATGTCATCATTCGTGGTGCTTTCAAGGTCCACAGCAAGCATTGCTTCCTCTGTTGGCTTCCAAATGAACCATACAGGATGGCAGAGGAGCCTGCAGCAGCTGTGGCCAGTGCCAGACCCTGAGCTGCCTCCAAATTCGATGAAGATTCACTGCAGGCATTATTGGATGGGGTTAGAGCCCACAGGGAGGTCCTCTTCCCTAAGTCAGCCAGGAAGAGGCCTCCCACTGAGACCAAGGCTGCATGGATGCAGGTGTCAGCAGGTGTCAACTCGAATGTGCATGTAACCTTGGCATCACTTCTCTAACTCCTTCCTCTACTCCCCCACAGGACCATCCAGAGCCCCCGTCCCCACTGTGGAGGAGGAAGAGGCTGTGCAGCCAGACTCCTCAGAGGAAGTTCCAACCTCTGAGAGTGCAGTGTCAGCAGAAGTAAGCGCACCCAGCACCAGCGCAGACATCACACTTCGGAGGGACCTTCGGGACATAGAGTGGTGTTGTCACCTGATGTTTCACAGCTCACAAGTGAGCCTCAGCAGATTCTGGAGACAGGGACAGCAGTAGAGAGTCCTCGTCGGAGGGTGCAGGATGTTGTGTCCGTGTGTTAATAGAGACACTGAAGGCAGGAGTTGGTTTCACAAGTGTTTACTGAACAAAGTCTGGAGGTGAACTAACTGATCCAACACAATATACAGGCTTACATAGCCCGAGTGGCCATTACCGGCATTACAGTACACAGGGGGCTCTTAAAGGCACATACACTACAATTCCTCCCCTTTTAGCCAACCAGTACATAATATTTTAAGTAATCATTAATTACATGTTACAAGAACAATAATCTACACATTGCTGCAGTTAATTAATTATAAGTCAGTCTCTCTGGAGGCTTCCTGACTCGGTCCGGATAACGCCTCGGTGGTGTAGTAGTTTCTGGTGGTGTAGTAGGTTCTTTTGGCAAGGCTGATTCGGCTTGAATGCCAGTGTCGGGTTCATCGGGTTCCAGTATCACCGGATCGGAGGTAGATACTATGGGTATCTCTACTTCATCATTAGGCGTATAGAGTTGTGGTGTAGGTTGTCCCTTTTCGGATGACTCTATGATTTGGTCAGCATGGCGCCTTATTATGCTTTCTCCAATGTCCACGGTATACATCAGCGGTCCTAGTCGTGTGCAGATAGTTCCAGGCTGCCATTTCTCGGTACGGTAGTCCCGGGCCAAAACTTGTTGACCTATCTGGAAGGTTCTAGTTGGCCTTTCATTCATGCCTTGAAATTGTCGGTTCTCCACGTCCCTTCTGATGTTTGGCTTGATCAAATCCAGCCGGCATCTTAGGCTTCTATTGAAGAACATCATGGCGGGAGTTTGATTTGTAACCATATGTGTTGCATTCCTGCATGCAAACAAGAAGTTATCCACCTTATGCTGAAGTTTTATGTCTTCATTACCCATGGCCTTTATGGCCTTCTTGAAGGTCTGGACAAACCTTTCAGCCAATCCATTGGTGGCGGGATGGTATGGGGCAGACGTGTAGTGCTTAACCCCATTGTTTTTTAAGAACTTCCTGAATTCTTCGGACACAAATTGCGGTCCATTATCAGAACAGATCTGTTCAGGCAGCCCATTCCTGGCAAATATGGTCCTTAATACTGTGATGGTTTTTTCCGTGGTGGTGGAGGACATCTTTATTACCTCCGGCCACTTGGAGTGTGCATCAACCGCGATTAAGAACATTGAGTCCATAAATGGACCAGCAAAGTCGATGTGTACCCTTTGCCATGGAGATGAGGGCCACTCCCATGGATGTAGAGGGGCTTGTGGTGGAGCGTTTTGGACCTTCTGGCATCCTAGGCAGCTCTTGGTCATTTCTTCGATGTCTCCATCGATACCTGGCCACCATACAAACGCCCTGGCTAGGTTCTTCATTTTCACTCCACCCAGATGCCCCTCGTGAAGCTCCTTTAGAACTTTATCCTGGAGTTTGGGTGGAATCACCACTCTGGATCCACACATCAAGGTTCCTCGGCACACTGACAGCTGTTCTCCTCTTTGCGAGAATGCTGGCAACAGTGGTTCGCCATGTGCTGGCCATCCCTTCACTGTTAAATCGTAGACTCGTGAGAGAGTCGGGTCATTTCTAGTTTCCCTTTCAATGGCAGAATTTCTTACTGGTAGACATTCGACTATGGTAGAGTGGAAAATCTCCACTGGGTCTACGGTAGGTGCTTCTTCTACCGTTGGCAACGGTAGGCGCGATAAACTGTCAGCATTCCCATGCTGTTTTGATCCTTTGTATTCTATGTTATATTGGTGTGCCCCTAGAAAAAGGGACCACCTCTGTAGCCTTTGCGCTGTCATAATGGGAACACCCTTTTTAGGGTTGAATATGGAGATGAGGGATTGATGGTCAGTCAACAAGGTAAATTTTTGTCCGTGTCGGTAATGGTTGAATTTCTTCACTCCCCATACCAGGCTGAGTGCTTCCCTGTTGATTTGGGCATAGTTACGCTCAGCTGAGTTCAATGAGCGTGACGCAAAAGCTATCGGCCGTTCCGAGCCATCAGGGAATCTACGTGATAATACCGCTCCTATGCCGTAAGGGGATGCATCGCACGCTAGTCTGATTGGCAGTGATGGGTTGTAATGAGCCAAAACTTCTTTAGACGTGATTAAGTCTTTGCATTTATGAAAGGCACATTTACAGTCTTCGCTTCATTTCCAAATTACTCCTGTTTGTAGCAGTTCATTAAGAGGGTGCAGAAGAGCTGATAAGTTCGGTAAAAATTTATGATAGTAATTTATTAATCCCAGGAACGACCTTAATTGTGAAACATTTTCAGGTGCTGGGGCTTTTATGACCGCTTCAATTTTTTCAGGTGACTTATGCAACCCTTCCTTATTAATTATGTGGCCACAATATGATATTTGATTCTGGAAAAATTCACACTTGGGGCGATTTGCTCGTAGGCCCCGTTCTCCCAGCCTAGTGAGCACCTGCTCCAAATTGGCAAGGTGCTCATTGTCGTTTTCTCGTGTTACAAGGATGTCGTCTAGGTAGCATTGAGTCCCTGGAATCCCTTGGAGGACTTGCTCCATAGCT
Organism: Somniosus microcephalus; assembly: GCF_052327205.1. NCBI lineage: Eukaryota > Metazoa > Chordata > Chondrichthyes > Squaliformes > Somniosidae > Somniosus > Somniosus microcephalus. The sequence continues at coordinate 130,411,914 of NC_140993.1, forward strand.
CTTTGCCAGATAGCTGGAGCGGATGCTACTCCAAAAACCAGTCAATTGTACTGGTACAGGCCTTTGTGTGTATTTATCGTGAGATACTTTTTAGAGGCCTCTTCAACCTCCATCTGTAGATATGCCTGTGCCAAGTCAATTTTGGTGAAACGTTTCCCTCCGGATAGTGATGCAAAAATATCTTCTATCCTCGGAAGAGGATACTGTACCGTGTGAAGGACCGGGTTTACAGTCACCTTGAAGTCTCCACAGATGCGAATTTTTCTCTGTTCTTCAGATTTATCATTATTCAATGTTTTCTTCATGACCGGGACGATGGGTGTTGCCCACTCGCTCCAAACTATTTTGGATAATACACCTGCCTTTTCCAAATTCTCCAGCTCTGCCTCGACTGCTGGACGAATTGCGTATGGCACCGGTCTTGCCTTAAAAAACTTGGGAATTGCCGCATCTTCCACTTTTATTGAGGCGGTGATGCCTTTCAAGGTTCCTAGTTTCTCTTGAAACACTTCCTTGGCGTTGGCCAAGATGTCTTTTAATCGTTCAGGTATGACGTCATCATCATTTTTTTCCTTACTGGTCACCGTCAGTGCCTGAATGGAGTGCCAGTCTAAACGTATTTTCCTGATCCATTCACGTCCCAACAGCGGTGGACCACCATCTTGTAGAACGTATAAATGCAACTTCTGTATTTCCTTGCCGTTGTATACAACAGGCACCCTTAATTTTCCTTTGGGGTATACTTTCTGCCCCGTATATGTTTGCAAGATAATGGATGTGTCTTTTAAAGGTATATGTGGAAATAGCCGCTCGTAATCCCGTCGATTTATGACGGTCAGAGCTGATCCTGTATCTAGCTCCATTTTAACTGGGGACCCTGCTATCGTGAGGGTAACCCAAATGGTCTGGTAATCTTCTTTGGCAATTACATTATGTAATTTGAGACAGCTTAGTCTCTTGTTTTCGGAGTCGCTATCGCTCTTCTGGTCTTCGGAGCTACTGTCCGTCATCATTTGTACCTTTCTGTACATTTCTTTATTGATTTTTTTTTCCCATCCGTGGATTTTTTTTGTCCAGATCGGCATACCCGTGCAATGTGTCCAATCTTTCCGCATTGCCTGCATGCTTTGTCCTTGAACCAGCAGTCCCTCTGGTTATGGGTGGATCTGCCGCAGCGATAACATCTTTCGAAACCCTGTGTCATTTCATGGGTGCCGAAGTCCTGTGTCTTTTGTTGTATCTCTGCAGCTCCTTTTGCTGCTGCTTCGTATGATACAGCCATACTGAAAGCCTTGTCCAGTGTCAAATCTTTCTCAGAAAGCAGCCTTTTCTGTGTTCCTTCACTTAGGAGACCGCAGACGAATTTTCTCGAAGATAATCTGCTAGTCCTGCCCCGAATTGGCAGTGCTTTGATAGCTTTCTTAATTCGGTGAGGTAATCAGCATTACTTTCATTCTTGTGTTGATTCCTCTTGAAGAATTTGAATCGTTCCGCTATCAGCAGCGGTGTTGGGTTTAAGTGCTCCTGTAGGGTATCAACAATTTCCTTAAAATTCTTGTCCTTTGGTTTGGCTGGAGTGATTAAGTTTCGTAACAGCCCATATGTCGTTGCGCCCATTAGATTTAGCAGTACTGACGCTTTTTTATCATTTTCTATTCCATTTGCGGTGCAATATACCTCCACTCTTTCCACATATGTGGTCCAATCCTCTATATCATTATCAAAAGCATCAATATTGCCAGCCTTAGGCATCCTGGAAAAAAAATAGCGCTTCCCGCGCTTTTCTTTCTTTCCTGCAGAAAAGATATGGCGCTTCCCGCGCTACCCTGCCACTGCTGCCAATGACAACGCTGTTTCCCACGTTTTTTAAAATTTATTTATTTATTTACAGGTGGAGACTCGTTCCCGCCGGACTCTCTCTGCTAGGTCTGAACGCCGACCTGCTTGCAGCGCCGGCCATCTCCCGAGTGCTCCCTCCCCATCTGTTACTGCTTGCCTCCGCCTTCGCTGCTTGGCCTCGCTGCAGAGCCAGCCGATGGAGCCCCAGCCCGACGCCCAGGAAGGATTATTGCAGTACATGCCACCAGCTCGGCTAGCTGGTGAAACCACAGCTTTTTCTTTTTCTTGCATTTCTTCGACTTTGGACGTCTGAGGAATCGATGTCCTTGAGGTGCTGCCGAATTGCAGGTAAGTCCGTTTCCAATTCGTCGCCACTGTTGTGTCCGTGTGTTAATGGAGATGCTGAAGGCAGGAGTTGGTTTCACAGGTGTTTACTGAACAAAGTCTGGAGGTGAACTAACTGATACAACACAATATACAGGCTTATATAGCCTGAGTGGCCATTACCAGCATTACAGTACACAGGGGGCTCTTAAAGGCACATACACTGCACAGGACTCTGCCAGCTCAGCTCAGCTGCGCTGCATGTCGACCCTCTGCCTCTGGGTCCATCCGCAAGAGAAGAGGTGATGGATCTCCATGCACAGATGCAGGAGTCTCTGGCAGGTTTTGTCTCCAGGGTCGCTGCGAGTGTGTAGCGAATGGAGGAGTCCATAGCGACCATGAGCAGAGCCTTTGTGGAGTCATTGGAGCATGAACGCATCGCCATGGAAAGGTTGGCAACCTCCATGGAGGAGAGAACTCGCCAGAGTACGGAAAACATGGTGAGTGCTCATAAGAGAGTGACATCTGTTAAATCCGTGAATCTTGATGTATGGTGTCCTTCAACAAATAGACAGAGACTGCAGAGGAACAATCAACAGGTGTTTACTGGATGAGGGTCTCTCAAAAACTAACAGTACAGATCCCTACTCAGGGTTTATATACAGGTGTGGTCACTGCCGGTACTACAGTATACAGGAGCTGTAAAAAGTAGTTCTCCCGTTAAAGGTACATACACTACAATTCCTCCCCTTTTAGATTAACAGTACCATAACATTCATTTAACAATTAACATTTTTAACATGCAACATTAACTGAAAATAGTCCATTTATAAATTCAGTCTTTGGGGCGGCTTCCTGATCCTTTCTGGATAGTGCCTTTCCTGAGTGTCTTGCCCTTGGTGTGGAGGCGATTCTGGCCCCCCTGTCGTCGGTTGGTTCATCAGCTTCCGATGCTACTGTTTCTGGGGTAGATGCTACCTGTGTGTCTGGTTCATCACCAGGTACGCGAGACATGGGGTTGACTCGTTCCTGTGACTCTAGGATCTGGTCGACATGGCGTCTCACAATGTTCTCCCCAACATCCACTGTGTACATTAGTGGCCCCTGCTGTGTGCATATCGTTCCTGGTTGCCATTTCTCTGTTCGGTAGTCGCGGGCCAAGACTGGTTGCCTTACATTGAAGCTTCTTGTCGGCTTCTCATTGATGTGCTGGAATTGCTTATTCTCAACATCTCTTCATACATTTGGTCTGAGCAAATCCAGACGAGATCTCAACTTTCGGTTAAAGAACATCATGGCCGGGGTCTGGTTGGTCACTGCATGTGTCGCATTTCTGTAGGCTAACAGGAAATTGTCCACCTTATGCTGCAGTGGAATGTCGTCATCGCACATGGCCCTTACTGCCTTTTTAAAGGTTTGTACGAACCTCTCAGCCAATCCATTTGTGGCTGGATGATACGGGGCCGATGTGTAATGCCTTACCCCATTCCTTTTCATAAATTTCCGAAACTCTTCGGACACAAACTGTGGTCCGTGATCAGAGCAAATCTGCTCTGGCAAGCCGTTCCTGGCAAATATGGTCCGTAGGACTGCAATCGTTTTCTCCGTGGTGGTGGAGGACATTTTGATCACCTCAGGCCATTTCGAGTGCGCATCTACGGCTATTAAAAACATTGAGTCCATGAATGGACCAGCAAAATCAATATGCACCCGTTGCCATGGAGAGGAGGGCCACTCCCATGGGTGTAGAGGGGCATGTGGTGGTGCATTTTGGACCTTCTGGCATCCTGAGCAGCTCTTTGTCAGGTCCTCGATTTGCTGATCGATCCCCAGCCACCACACATAAGCCCTAGCAAGGCTTTTCATTTTCACCCCTCCCAGATGGCCTTCGTGAAGCTCATTGAGCACTCTCTCCCTTAACTTGGGTGGAATTACCACTCGGGATCCACACATCAAGGTCCCCTGGCATACTGACAGCTGTTCTCTTCTGGATGAGAATGCTGGCAACAGGGAGTCGCCATGTGTTGGCCATCCCTTCACCGTCAAGTCATATACCCGAGACAGTGTCGGGTCATTTCGGGTCTCCTTCTCTATATCCGCGTTAGTTACTGGCAAGCGTTCAATTATAGTCGAATAAAATATTTCCACAGGGTCCACTGCTAGTGCTTCCTCCGCAGTAGGCAGTGGCAGGCGTGATAGCTCATCAGCATTTCCATGCTGTTTCGTGCCCTTATACTCTATTTCATATTGGTTCGCCCCTAGAAAAAGGGACCATCTTTGTAGCCGTTGCGCAGTCATCACCGGAACGCCCTTCTTTGGATTAAAGATGGAGACAAGTGGTTGGTGGTCAGTCAGCAAGGTGAACTTCTGCCCGTGCAGATAGTGGTTGAACTTTTTCACTCCCCACACTAGGCTGAGGGCCTCCCTGTCAATCTGGGCGTAGTGACGCTTGGCTGAGGTTAGTGACCGAGACGCAAAGGCTACTGGCCTCTCCGAGCCATCCGGGAATTTGTGCGACAGCACTGCTCCAATACCATAGGGCGATGCATCACACGCCAACCGAATTGGTAGCGCTGGGTTGAAATGAGCCAACACCTCTTTTGATGTGATCAATTCTTTGCACTTCTGGAAAGCTCGTTTACATTCGTCATTCCACTTCCATGGTACCCCCGTTTGCAGTAGGGTGTTCAGTGGGTGTAGTACTGTAGACAAATTCGGCAAGAACTTATGGTAGTAGTTCACCAGCCTGAGGAACGACCTCAGTTGTGACACATTTTCCGCTGCTGGAGCCTTGACTACTGCCTCAATCTTTTCAGGGTACTTATGTAACCCCTCTTCATCAATAACGTGGCCACAATACGAGATCTGCTTCTTGAAAAACTCGCAATTGTGGCGATTAGCTCGGAGCCCATATTCCTTCAATCTAGTGAGCACCTGCTCCAGGTTGGCGAGGTGATCACTGTCATTTTCGCCCGTGACCAGGATGTCGTCCAAATAACACTGGGCCCCTGGAATCCCTTGCAGGACTTGATCCATTGCCCTTTGCCAAATAGCCGGAGCTGATGCTACCCCGAGCACGAGCCGATTGTATTGGTAGAGACCTTTATGAGTGTTGATCGTGAGGTACTGTTTCGAGGCTTCTTCTACCTCCATTTGCAGGTACGCCTGGGCCAGATCAATCTTAGTGAAGCATTTTCCTCCAGATAGCGAGGCGAAAATATCTTCAATCCGCGGAAGCGGATATTGTACCGTGTGAAGGATTGGGTTCACTGGCTCCTTAAAGTCCCCACAGATGCGAACCTTCTTTGGTTCCCCAGGCGTATTACTCAACGACCTCTTCATTACAGGAACGATGGGTATAGCCCACTCGCTCCAGTCCACTTTGGACAGTACTCCAGAACGTTCCAAACCTTCCAGCTCTGCTTCGACGGCTGGGCGGATCGCATAAGGTACCGGTCTGGCCTTAAAAAACTTTGGGCTTGCATTTTCCTCTATTTTGATCGTCGCTGTTATGCCTTTTAGTGTTCCGAGTCCCTCCTGGAACACTTCTTTTGCGTCAGTTAGCATTTTTGACAGTCGTCCAGGTGTGACGTCGTCACCCTTTTTGGCATCTACAGTCAGTGCTTGTATGGAATGCCAATCTAGCTGTATCTTCCGGATCCATTCACGTCCTAGTAGTGGTGGTCCTCCATCTGGCAATACATATAGGTCCATTTTTGGTGTTTCCTTGCCGTTATATATAACGATCACCCTTATTTTTCCTTTGGAGTAGACTTTTTGCCCCATGTACGTCTTCAAGACAATCTCTGTATCTCTCAAGGGTATATGTGAGAATAGCCGCTTGTAGTCCCTTCGGTTTATGACTGTTAGGGCTGATCCTGTGTCCAATTCCATTTTCACTTGGTCTCCGTCTATCTTGAGCGTGACCCAGATAGTTTGGTGATCCTCCATTTAGATTACATTATGTAGTTTCAGACAACCCAGCTCCTTGCTTCCGGAGTCTGTATCACTTTTCTGTTCGTCTGAACTACTCTCCGTCACCTTATGTACCTTTTTGTACTTCTCCTGTGGAGATTTCTTGCTGGTTTTCTTTCCCGACCTGCAGACTCTTGCTATGTGTCCTACTTTTCCACACTGTCTGCACACTTGGTCCTTGAACCAACAATCCTTCTGGTCGTGTGTTGTTCTGCCACAGCGATAACACTTAACTGCTCCATATGACATTTCATTTGTGCCATATTCTTGCGGTCTCCATTGTATCTCTGCAGCGCCCCGTGTGGCTGCTTCATGTGATACTGCCATGCTGAAAGCCTTGTCCAGCGTAAGATCCTTTTCTGATAGAAGCCGTTTCTGGGATCCTTCACTTTGAAGCCCACACACAAACTTGTCCCTTAAAGTATCTGCTAGTCCCGTTCCAAACTGGCAGTGTTTCGATAGCTTGCGCAGTTCCATTAAATACTCAGCATTACTTTCGTCTTTATGCTGGTTCCTTTTGTGAAACTTAAATCTTTCTGCTATCAGCAGCGGTGTGGGGTTTAAGTGGGCCTGTAGGATTGCCACTATGCTTTCAAAATCCTTTTCCACTGGCTTCTCTGGGGTTACTAGGTTTCGCAGTAAGCCATACATTTTTGCACCCATGGAATTCAACAATACCAGTGCTTTCCTGGCATCTGGCACTTCATTCACCTTGCAGTACACTTCTATGCGTTCTACATATGTCGCCCAATCTTCGACTTCATTGTCGAACGCTGTGACACTGCCACTCTTCTGCATCCCTGGGTGTGGTTAGACTGGCTAAAAATGGCGTCTCCCGTGCTCTCCCTTCTTCTCCGCTGCGGCTCAAAAATGGCATCTCCCGCGCTCTCCCTTCTTCTCCGCTGCGGCTCAAAAATGGCATCTCCCGCGCTCTCCCTTCTTCTCTACTGTGGCTCAAAATGGCATCTCCCGCGCTCTCCCTTCTTCTTCACTGCGGCTCAAGTGGCATCTCCCGTGCTTTCCTTTCTTCCCCCGCGGACGCTGCTCAGCCCTTGAACACCGGCCGCGCTCTGCGCGTTTTCCTGTGCGCCTCTCTCGTTGACGCTGCTTGGCCCTTGAACACCGGCCGCGCTCTGCGCATTTTCCTGCGCGCCTCTCTCGTTGATGCCGCTCGGTCTTCAAACCCGGCTGTGCCCTGTGCGCTTTACCCTCTCTCTTACCCCGTTGACGCTGCTCGGCCTTCCCCTGTGCCGTCGGTCGGCTCCAGCCGCTGCCGTCCGGGAAGGGTCTGCGCCGTACCTGCTGCCAGCCCGTCTTGCTGGAGTCTCCGCCAGATGGTCGACACCCGTGCCCCTGGAATCGGCCTTCTTCTGCAGAGTTGCAGGTAGGTTCGAATCGACTTGTCGCCAATGTTAAATCCGTGAATCTTGATGTATGGTGTCCTTCAACAAATAGACAGAGACTGCAGAGGAACAATCAACAGGTGTTTACTGGATGAGGGTCTCTCAAAAACTAACAGTACAGATCCCTACTCAGGGTTTATATACAGGTGTGGTCACTGCCGGTACTACAGTATACAGGAGCTGTAAAAAGTAGTTCTCCCCTTAAAGGTACATACACTACAACATCTCTTGAGGAGCATTGGCCATCTATTGAACAGAGAAACCAGACCTTCATGGAAGTCCTTCTGAGTAGGACTGCCAGTGCAGATACGGGTCCCCATGGCCCCCTAAAGCGCAGCAAGGTGCTCTCAAGCCACTTCCAAGCGCTGGCCCCTTCTGGCCTGTGCAGCTTCAGGTGAGTGAGCAGCAGCCTGGTGCTCCTGGTGCTCATCCTGCTGTTCCTGGTTCTGCTGCTGCCGCCTCTGCTGCTGGAGATCCTCTGGCAAGAAGGGAAGGAAAAAAAGGCAACCCATGCTTCTGGTAGATGCCTCCGCTGAGGAAGCGCTGAGTGGGGGCGCCGAGCGGTGCTTCCCAGGAGATCACATTGGAGAAGTGTGTGAGGCTCCAACCCTCCACAGCTGTGCCTAAGCCTTGAAGAAGTAGCCCCAAGCCTGCAACAACAAGGTCCTTCAACATACAAATGCTGTCCTTTTAAATCGCAGCTTTCCTGAATGACCTGCAGCTGAGAGCAAGCAAGCCGGCAAGCTTCATGCCAGGTTTCATCAGCGGGGATCCCCGCAGGCGTGTTTAGCGTGGGGTGTTGTGTATGTACCTTTAAGGGAATAACTGGTCTTAGACTGCAGTACCAGCAGTGACCACCCCTGTATAAAAGGCCCTAGCAGGCTTCTGTAGTTTCAGTTTCAAGCTGCCTCTTGTTCACTAAAGTACCTGTTAAACTGTTCTCCCGAAGTCCGTGTATTATTGAGGCGCGGACTTTAAAGTGGCGACGAGTAAGTTCGAACTCACCTGCAGTGCGGCATCATCTCACGGGGATCTCGCCTGAAAGGAAGGTCCTGGAAGGTCGTAGTCTGAGCAACGGGTGTCGACCGAGGGCAACCGCCCAAAGAATCCATCGGTGTTTGGAGAGTTGCGGGAGAGACTGTGGTTCCAGCGAATCGTGCTGGTAGCAGGTAGCGCGCTGACCCTTCCGGACTGCGGCGGGCTCAAGCTCGATCGAGCGGCTCTACAAATCGGGCCGCGCAGCATCGCCGGGGAAAGAAAACAAGAGAGAGAGGGTGGAGCGCGCAGGGCGTGGTCGGTGCTCGAGAACAGGACAGCGGAGAGAAACTAAACGGGGGGAAGGAAAGCGAGGTGCGCTGAAGCTGCGGGTCACCGCCATTACCCCGTAGAATGCTAGGAGCAGCGTGGCAGCAAGGAGAAGAAGCAAAAGCGCGGGAGGCACCATTTTATCCCGTTGGGGAAGAAGCAAAAGTGCGGGAGGCGCCATTTTATTCCATTGGGGAAGAAGCAAAAGCGCGGGAGGCGCCATTTTAAATCGCCCAAGATGCCGAAAAGTGGCAGTATCACTGCTTTCGACAACGAGGTAGAAGACTGGACCACGTATGTAGAAAGAATCGAAGGCAAATGAGGTGGCCGATGGAAAGAGGGCATCGGTATTATTAAATCTGATGGGTGCGAATACGTACGGCCTATTGCGGAATTTAATTACCCCAGCTAAACCAATGGAGAAAAGTTTTCAGGAGATTGTTCATATCTTACAGGAACACCTAAGCCCTACACCACTGCTGATAGCAGAAAGATTCAAGTTCCATAAAAGAAACCAGCACAAAGCTGAGAGCAATGCTGACTATCTTACGGAACTACGCAAGTTATCGAAGCACTGCCAGTTCAGAGCAGGACTGGCAGACACCTTACAGGATAAGTTTGTCTGCGGGCTCCAGAGTGAAGGAACCCAGAAACGACTACTTTCAAAAAAGGACCTGACGCTAGAACAGGCTTTCAGCTTGGCAGTATCCTACGAAGCAGCAGCACGGGGAGCTGCGGAAATACAACAGAAACCACAAGAATACAGTGCTAACGAAATGGCGTATGGAGCCGAAAAGTGCTATCGCTGCGGCAGAACAACCCATGAGCAGAAGGACTGCTGGTTTAAAGACAAAATATGCAGGCAATGTGGGAAAATGGGACATATAGCAAGAGTCTGCAGGTCGGGAAAGAAGACCAACACGACAAGACCTACTAAGGAACAGTATAGGAAAGTAAAGAAACTGACAGATAGTAGTTCAGAAGATCAGGAGAGTGATAAGGACTCCGGGAGCAGGCGACTAAGTTGTTTAAAGTTACACAATGTGATCGCAAAAGAAGATCACCGAACCATTTGGGTCACCCTCATGATAGTAGGGTCCCCAGTGAAGATGGAATTGGACACAGGATCAGCCCTAACTGTCATGAATCGATGAGACTATGAGCGGCTATTCTCACACATACCCTTAAAGGACACGTCCATTGTATTGAAGACATACACGGGGCAAAAGGTCTACCCCAGAGGAAAAATAAGGGTGCCAGTTGAATATAACGGAAAGGAAACACAGAAACTATACATGTATATACTACGAGATGGAGGACCACCATTATTGGGACGTGAATGGATCCGAAGACTACAATTGGATTGGCATTCCATTCTGGCACTAACTGTGACTGACAAAAAAGATGATGACGTCGCACCTGGACGTCTGTCACAAATTCTATCTGACGCGGAAGAGGTGTTCCAACAAGGACTTGGGACTCTAAAAGGAGTAAAGGCAACCATAAAGATTGAGGATAACGCAACCCCAAAATTTTTCAAGGCCAGACCGGTGCCATACGCGATACGCCCAGCTGTGGAAGCTGAACTGGAGAGTCTGGAGTGTTCGGGGGTGCTGTCTAAGGTGGACTGGAGCGAGTGGGCCACACCCATCGTTCCTGTAATGAAGAAAGCATTGAGCTGCACACCTGGGGAGCCAAGGAAGGTTCGCATCTGTGGGGACTTCAAGGTGACTGTGAACCCAGTCCTGCACACAGTACAGTATCCGCTTCCGCGGATAGAAGATACTTTCGCCTCACTATCTGGAGGGAAACGTTTTACAAAGATTGACCTGGCTCAAGCATATCTACAAATGGAGGTGGAAGAAGCATCTAGGAAATACCTCATGATAAACACTCACAAAGGCCTTTACCAGTACAATCGACTGGTATTTGGGGTAGCATCGGCCCCGGCTATGTGGCAGAGGGCAATGGAACAAGTCCTGCAAGGGATCCCAGGGACCCAGTGCTATTTGGACGACATCCTGGTTACGGGCAAAAATGACAATGAACACCTTGCCAACCTGGAACAGGTGCTCACGAGATTGCAGGAATATGGGCTACGAGCCAACCATCCCAAATGCGAGTTCTTCAGGAGACAAATCTCATATTGTGGCCACATGATTGATGAGGAAGGGTTGCATAAGTCGCCGGACCAGATTGAGGCTGTCGTCAAGGCTCCAGCACCAGAAAATGTGTCGCAACTGAGGTCGTTCCTCGGGTTGGTGAACTACTACCATAAGTTCTTGCCGAATTTATCTACAATTCTGCACCCACTGAACGCCCTCCTTCAAACTGGTGTAACATGGAAATGGAGTGACGAGTGTAAGCGTGCCTTTCAGGAATGTAAATGCCAAATCACTTCAAAAGAAGTATTGGCCCACTACAACCCAACACTACCGATTCGGTTGGCATGTGATGCGTCACCTTACGGCATTGGAGCGGTGCTGTCACACAAATTCCGTGACGGTTCAGAGAGGCCAATAGCCTTTGCATCGCGCTCACTAACCTCAGCCGAGCGTAACTACGCCCAGATTGACAGGGAGGCCCTCAGCCTGGTGTGGGAGGTGAAGAAGTTCAATCACTATCTGCATGGGCAGAAATTCACCCTACTGACTGATCATCAACCCCTGGTCTCAATTTTTAACCCAAAGAAGGGCGTCCCGGTGATGACGGCGCAACGGCTGCAAAGATGGCACTTTTTCTAGGGGCACATCAGTATGACATAGAGTACAAAGGTACGAAACAACATGGAAACGCTGATGGGCTGTCGCGCCTACCGTTGCCTATGGCAGAAGAAGCACCTGCAGTGGACCCTGTGGAGATATTCCATGCGACCATAGTCGAATGTTTGCCTGTTACAAACGCAAGTATTGAGAAGGAAACCCGAAATGACCCGACACTCTCTCGGGTCTATGATTTGACGGTGAAGGGATGGCCAGCATATGGCGACTCACTGTTGCCGGCATTCTCGCCAAGGAGGGAACAGCTGTCAGTGTGCCGGGGAACCTTGATGTGTGGATCCCAAGTGGTAATTCCACCCAAGTTGAGAGATAGAGTACTCAATGAGCTTCACGAGGGTCATCTGGGAGGGGTAAAAATGAAGAGCCTAGCCAGGGCGTTTGTGTGGTGGCCGGCAATCGATAAAGAAATCGAGGATATGACCAAGAGATGCACAGGATGCAAGAAGGTCCAAAACGCTCCACCACAGGCCCTGTTACATCCATGGGAGTGGCCCTCATCTCCATGGCAACGGGTACACATTGATTTCGCTGGTCCATTTATGGACTCAATGTTTCTAATCGCTGTGGATGCCCATTCGAAATGGCCAGAGGTCATTAAAATGTCCTCCACCACCATGGAGAAAACTATTGCAGTCCTAAGGACCATCTTCGCCAGGAATAGGTTGCCAGAACAGATCTGTTCTGACAATGGCCCACAGTTTGTGTCTGAGGATTTCCGGAGGTTCCTGAAGAATAATGGGGTGAAACATTACACATCTGCCCCATATCATCCAGCCACAAATGGATTGGCTGAGAGGTTTGTTCAGACCTTTAAAAAGGCCATAAAGGCAATGTACAATGATGACATACCACTGCAACACAAGGTGGATAACTTCCTGTTTGCTTACCGGAATGCGACACATGCAGTAACCAACCAAACTCCAGCCGTACTGTTTTTCAACCGGAGACTAAGATGTCGCTTGGTATTGCTCAAACCAAACATAAGACGAGATGTTGAGGATAAGCAGTTCCAGCACATAAATGAGAAGCCAACCAGGAGCTTCAAGATAGGGCAACCAGTCTTGGCCCGCGACTACCGTACAGAAAAATGGCAGCCAGGCATGATATGCACACAGCAGGGACCACTAATGTACACAGTGGACGTTGGAGAGAGCATCGTGAGATGCCATGCTGACCAGATTCTAGAGTCACAGGAACAAGCCAAACCTGTACCACAAGCATGTGCACCTGGTAATGAGCCCGAAGTACAGATTGCGTCTACCTCAGAAGCAGGGGTATTGGAAGCTGACGAACCAACCAATGACAATGAGCCAGAATTGACTCCACCGCCAGAACAGGATACTCGAGAAAGGCGCTATCCAGTCCGGATCAGGAAGCCTCCTCAAAGACTGAACTTATAAATGACTATTTTAGTTGATGTATATAATACTGAGAAAATTGTAATTAGTTATTATTTAGTTGTTAAATGAATGTTATGTACTGTTTATCTAAAAGGGGAGGAATTGTTGTGTATGTACCTTTAAGGGAATAACTGGTCTTAGACTGCAGTACCGGCAGTGACCACCCCTGTATAAAAGGCCCTAGCAGGCTTCTGTAGTTTCAGTATCAAGCTGCCTCTTGTTCACTAAAGTACCTGTTAAACTGTTCTCCCGAAGTCCGTGTATTATTGAGGCGCGGACTTTACATGGGGAACCGCTGAAAATCGCAAGGGCACCCTAAAATGGCATTAAACATGCCAATAATTGGTGATCAGGGTCCCGACGGCCAGTCCCGCCAGCAGCGGGCGGGACTGATTCGGGTCGCGGAGAAACGGCGGTCCGAAAGTCGGACGGGGTGGGGAATCAGGCGGGGGGTGTCGTGACCCCTTATTTCGGCGATTTTCGGCCCCCGCCCGCCTGAAAACCCGCCCGACGGCTGGCAGAAAATTGGGGCCTTAATATCAATGTGTGGGCACCAGTTCAAAATCATTTTCAGCATGTTTTACTACATTAGAGTTTTTGTTGCTGTTTAATGTATTAATTATTATTCCTTCCACAAGTCACTGAAGTCACAGATAATGGAAGCTGGGGCTGAAAGTTCCAAACTTTGATATTTGGTAAGCCTGGCCCGGCTCCTTCCCTCACTCTGGCTGCTTTTTTATTCTGCCTTCCCATCTGAAGCCGCATTCATGGGATTTCTTCCAATCATGCGACCTCCTGCCACCACCACATGATGTGCTCGCTTTGCACTTTACACCTCTTTCTAACATTTTGAAGTCAGTTGATTATCAAATTCATGAACTGCCTCTTTCTGAAAGTAGATTTGAACTCTTCACCTCCAGCTGCTGTTTTCCTCTCCCCTCTTTGTTTCTTGGGCATGTTCTGACTTGTCCCTGTAGTCCTATATAAGGGGCTTCTCCTGTATGACCAGCCAATTCCAATGAAGCGCCACACCCTAAACATTAACTTTTTTTCTGTTCCAGATTCTTATTGACCTGTTGTGCATTTTCTACATGTTCTATGTTTTAAATTTTTTTTCCAGTGTTTGAAAGACCAAGTTTAAAAATAAATTGGCAATTACTAGAACTGATTCCTGAATTGGGTACTCCAAAATTACCTCAAGGTAAGGAGCAATGCTCGCAGGATGGGCTGTTTGGGAAATCGTGGGCATCATGGTTTTACATCCAGTTAAGTTAATGTATTGAAAAACAGGGGCTGTGGGCCTGCGATTTCCCAATCAATCATTACGTCTTAATGCTGTATAGTCACATGACACTTGCATTCAGGCAGTGAAGTATCTAAAGTGAAATGATTAGCATATGTTAGTGATCTGACAGTGATTTTGCCTCCCAATCACTTTACAGTGTAGTATTGCTTTAACGGACACTGATTTTGTGGTCTGTTTGATTTATACCATTCAAAATCATTTTGAACAACTGGCAGAATAAAAACAAAGTGGACAATTCAGAGCGAGGATCTGGTTACTGCAAGAGTATCTTACTGAACATTTCAGCTAATCAACTCAGGGCTGAAGCAGTAGGTGATTGACATCAGAGGTAGAAACCACAAAACCTGAGTAACTCCACTAAAATTATCGTGTGCTGCATTGTGACTGGCTCATGATTACATCATGGAGTACAATCGGCTATCTCCACTGTTTGCTTCTGACATTCTGCTGATATCTCCTATGGCCTTGGTCACACTCCCTCTCGAACTCCAGCTGATACAAGACGGCAAACATTAACAAAATCAGTCTTCAGCTGGAACTTGTCATTTCATCTATAGTACAGTAATCCGAATAAATTACTGTAAGTGTCACAGCTCGTGCAGGACTGTCAAGAGCACTATGCTGGCCATGGGATCTTGTACACTCAGCCCCCACTTCTCTTTTTAGTCATAGAATCATCCTTCTTCTTCTTAGGCAGTCCCTCGGAACCGAGGATGACTTGCTTCGACATTAAAAATGAGTTCTCAGGTGACTGATTAGTCCAATGCGGGACCGTCTCTGTCACAGGTGGGGCAGACGGTGGTTGAAGGGGCGGGTGGGTGGGGTGCTTGGGATGACGAGCGCTCCTTGCGCTGCCTGCGCTTGGCTTCCACTTGCTCCCGGCGAAGAGACTCGAGGTGTTTGCCGCCTTCCCGGATGCTTCTCCTCCACTTTGTGCGGTCTTGGGCCAGGGATTCCCAAGTGTCAGTGGGGATGTTACACTTTTTCAAGGAGGCTTTGAGGGTTTCCTTGAAGCGTTTCCTCTGCCCACCTGGGGCTCTCTTGCCGTGAAGGAGCTCCGAGTAGAGCGCTTGTTTTGGGAGTCTCGTACATAGAATCATACAGCACAGAAGGACGCCATTTGGCCCGCCGTGCCTGTGCCAGTTCTTTGAAACAGCTCCAACTTAGTCCCACGCCCCTGCTTTTTCCCCATAACCCTGCAAATTAGTCCTCTTTAAGTACATGTCAATAAGATATTTACTCCAGAGTCAATAAACTTTGGCCTAGAAATTCAGTATAGCCACTTTTGGGGCGGTAAAGTCGGGCGGCCGCTAAAGTTTGCGCCCGGCGCAAAGTCGCGCCCCCTTCGCCGATATTCAGTCGCATTGCCCCAAGAGGTTGCTGCTGCGCTAAAACAGGCGATGCAGGACTATCTTTAGGCGCTAAGCCGGCGGTGCTGAGCGATACCCCCGAGGCCGGGCGCAGCGCAGGTGCGGCGAGTTGTTGATTGACGGCAGACACTCTGGCGCCGGTCAGCTCTTAAAGGGGGAGGGTGGATTTGTTTGCCTGCCACGCCCTGCACACTGCAGCCCTCAACCTAGGCCTGACCACTTCAGCTTCATCTGCACAACGCCCAGGGCTATGGAGAAGGCCAGGGAGAGAGCGCAGCGCTTCAGCGACGGTGACCTGAGGCTGCTGGTTGGCGGAGTGGAGCGCAGGCGCCATGTTCTGTTCCCAGAAGGTGGCAAGAGGCCGCTGCCCAGCGCCTACCGGAAAGCCTGGAGGGAGGTCTCAAACAGGGTGTCTTCCAACAGCGCGGTTGCCAGGACTCCTGTGCAATGCCGGAAGAAGTTCAACGACCTCACTCGGGTTGTCAGGGTGAGTACCCTTTCCAGTGTCCTCCTCATCCCTGCATGTGCACCTCACTTTATGGGCAAAGGGACCTGAAAGCCCTAATGGCCAGCCCTCATCCAGCAGCTATGGGACTGGCATGAAAATCACTTGCACATTCAGCACTTTACACACTGTACAAGCTATTCGACCACAGGAGGCAGTGCAGACAAGTTCAGGGCTTCACACTGTACAAGCTATTCGACCATGGGAGTCAGTGCAGACAAGATCAGGGCTTCACACCGTACAAGCTATTCGACCATGGGAGGCAGTGCAGACAAGATCAGGGCTTCACACCGTACAAGCTATTCGACCATGGGAGGCAGTGCAGACAAGATCAGGGCTTCACACTGTACTTAGAGGCCATCCTTTCTCTTGCAGGCCAAGGTGGCACACAACCGGCGGAAACGAATTGACACCAGGGGAGGCCGTCCTGACGTAAAAGAGCTCTCCGACCTCGACCAGCGTGTGGAGCGCATTATGGCAGGCCGGCTGATTGGACCCGTCACCAGTGGAGATGCCGACCCTGTTCTGGGCACCAATGGTAAGGGCATCACCTTTTTGACTTCGCTCGTTCCACTTGCGCCTCAGATCAGCATCCTTTGCCACTGTCCGACCAATGCGGTGAATGGCACCACTCATGCCTCCCTCGCTGCCGCCCTGTCCTCACTCTAAAGCTACTCTTGTGCCTTCCTGCTTTCAGATGGTGAATCGCCAGGTGAGGAGGCGGGCCCTCAAGCTGCCACTGTCAGCGCTTCAGAATATGAGGAGGAGGAAGAGGAAGCCGGCCCATCAGTGCCACCCTCAGCCGCGCCAGCCCATGGCGATGTAGGGGACACGTCTTCCCTGGAGGGGAGCCGGGGGGAAGGGTCGGAGGAGAGTGAAGCTCCGGGGCCCAGCGGCCTGCAGCAATGCGGGAGGGGTGGGGAAGCTCGGCGGACTTCTCCCCAGAGGGTGAGTGCGGCCTCCAGTCCTGCGACGGTCAGCGCAGAGGAGGTGCGGCTCCTGGAGGAAATGGCCGTCCAGGCTGAGCGCAGGCACAATGAGCTCATGGCTGCAGTGGCAAGGATGCCTGACTCCATTGAGTCTTTGTCAAGGAGTGTGCAGCAATTTGGAGCAGCACAGGCCAGGAGTCTACAGGACTTCGCGGCAGCACAGGCGGCGTCGAGCCAAGTGCTCAGTCGTGCCGTCCATTCACTGGCTGTTGTCATGCAGACACAGACCAGGGCCACACGGGCACGAACTGCTGCCACCCTCGCTGAATCTGCCAGGCATCGCCAGGGCACCCGCCGCGCAGCAGCAGCCCAGCAGTCTGTTCTTCAGCTGTCTGCTGCGCATGCTGCAGTGCTGGCCCGTGCGAGTGCCAATGTATCAGGCGACCAGCGAGCACCTGCGATCTGCCAGGTTGGCACCATTCGTGCAGCCGACACTGCCACTCCGCCATTGCAGCTGCCACGAGCCGCTGGACAGACTGCTGCCGCCCAATCAAAGTTGGAGCAGTCAGCAGTCGGCCCCTCCAGGGCCAGAGCTGGTGCAGGCCGACCCCCAAGGGCATCTGCCGTCTCGCCATCTGCCCCTCAGCAGCCTTCCCCCAGCCTTGCTGCAGCCACTGGCCTCCCATTGAGGAGGAGCTGCAGGGCGGGCAGGGGCCAGGCAAGGATGCGAAAGGCATCGCCCTCGCAGGGCAAAAAGTAGAAGGAATGCACAAATGCCTGGTGCTTTTTGTAAGGCCGAGACTGGGTTGTGTTTTTGTAAGGCCGAGACTGGTGTCTTTCTTTCTTTTTGTAAGGCCGAGACTGGTGCAGTTGTGTTTTTGTAAGGCCGAGACTGGTGTCTTTCTTTCTTTTTGTAAGGCCGAGACTGGTAGTTTTGTGTTTTTGGAGGGGGTTTCTCCACATGAGGATGTAATGTGGGAAGGGCAGAGGTTTGCAATAAATTATTGTTGTTAAATTGCAGTGTGCATGGTTTTTTGGTTAAGTCCTGGTTGCCCTGCTCGGCTGAGGTCTTGTGGAGCGGCTACATTCATCTGCTGACATTGGCACAAGCCATTCCCTGAGAGGGGGCCTAGAACCGACGTTCAATAAGCCGGCGACGGGCGGCCCTTGCACTTTCTGCCTCCCTCCTGTGCTGGTCCTCCTCCTCCTCCTCCTCCTCCTCCTCCTGAGGTGGTCCTCCAATCTCTGGTGGCAGTGCCTGAGTCCTGCAGATAGCCAGGTTGTGCAGCATGCAGCAAACGACCACGAAATGGGAGACTCGCTCCGGCGAATACTGTAGGGCTCCACCGGAACGATCCAGACAGCGGAACCGTTGCTTCAGGACGCCGATTGTTTGTTCGATGATGTTCCTGGTCGCTTGATGGCTCTCATTGTATCCCTCTTCAGCAGGGGTGCTGGGCGCACGGAGCGGGGTCATCAGCCAGGTACACAAAGGATAGCCTTTGTCCCCGGTAAGCCATCCTCGTGGGTGAGGCTGTGCCTGGAACATGTCTGCCACAGAAGTCTGTCGGAGGATGAAGGCATCGTGGCTGCTGCCTGGAAAGTGGGCATTGACAACTAGGATGAGCTGCCTGTGGTCACACACCAGCTGGACGTTCAGCGAATGGTAGCCCTTCCGGTTGCGGTAATCCTCGGCATTCTCCAGAGGTGCCCGCAAAGCCACATGCGTGCAGTCAATGGCGCCCTGCACCATGGGGAAGCCCGCGAATGCTGCAAAGCCCATTGCACGCTGTTGCTGCTTGGCAAGGGCCATGGAGAAGGAGATGAACTGATATCTCCTTTTGAAAAGGGCATTGGTCACCTGGCGGATGCAGCAATGCACGGCGAACTGGGAGATGTTGGCAATGTCCCCAGCAGCGGATTGGAAGGAGCCGATGGCATAGAAGTTGAAAGCCACCATCACCTTCACTGCCACCGACAGAGACGTCCTGCTCCTCAGCTGTGGCATCAGATCACCGCCAAGCAGGTGGCAGATCTCTGTGACCACCTCCCTTCTGAATCGCAGCCTCCGAACACACTGCTCCTCAGACATGTTGAGATAGGAGAACTGCTGGCGGTATACCCTGGGTGGGTAAGGCCTCCTTTCCTGACGCCTGTTGCCCCCTCTCCATCTAGCCAGGGCTGCCACTCTCTCACGGCGTCTGTGAGCCCTTTGGATGTAATTGAGAAAGCCAGCGTTTACACCCATTGCAGCCCCCATAATATGCTGGCAAACAATGAAATGTCAATGAAGGCAAAGACAAGTGGAAAGCTGTGGCCTGAAGCCACAAGTACCTGTCCGAGTGTTGGGCCAAAGCAGAAAGCTCTCTACCTTGGTCTCTCTCCAAAGATCCGTTTCTCAAGAAGGAGTGCTGCGAAATGGCAGCCTTTTATAGTGCAGGAGGAGTGCCCTTTAATTTGCGCCCCCCGCGCCCCGCATCGACTGAGCACCGTTCCACTCTAACAGTCGCTAGGGGCGCCAGGTGCACAATGGGGCATCGCGACTGAATTTCCGGTTGGGGGCGCACAAAGGGCGTTGCACGAGGAAATGACGTCATGATCTGCGCGCGCAGCTGAGCGCGCGCAAAGACTTTGCGCCGCCGCTAAATCTCTAGTGAAGTTGGGGCGAGGCACAGATCGCGCTGCGCCCGGCCGCTAGCCGCCTAGCGCCCGACATCTACTCCTCCTAAGGCGCTAACGGCTGGCGCAACCAACTGAATTTCTAGGCCTTTATGTTTTATACTTGTTCCCCTTTCCAAATGTTGAGTTGCCATTTCACGATAGTTACAAGGCATTTTGAGATAACCATTACGAGTTCACACACACCATGTGGTGATTCACGCAACAGAAAACCAAAGCAGACAATCAGATGTGGAGATCAGTGTGCTTGATTCACAGCTGTCTCAATTTTTGGATATTAATATTAATAACTTGAAAATCCCTGAGGTGGGGTCATGAACACAGTTGGGGCAGGGTCTCAAATCAGGTACACTGACCTCAGTGCCTTATTATCCAATCTTCCTTCCTGCCAAGTGAGACTACACGCGAGTTTGTAAAATTTACCCCTTTATCTGCTAGTTATCCTGATTCTAGCTATAATACACAGAAGCTATGGTAATCCCCTGGATCAGCCAGTGCAGTCACACAGTAGAATATCACTACTTGTATACAAGAGTACTGGGGTCGATTTTTACTCCTGGATGACAACACAGCAAAGTGAGCCACGGGCCTATCCAGGAGCGGCAGCAAGGAGGCTTGTCTGATTTTAATGGCAAGCCACTTCCCGATCAAAGAGGCCCTGAAACTGGTGGGAAGCTGCTACCTGGCCATTAAAATCATGTGACTTGGATGCCCAAGGTAAGTGTCCAGGAGGGCTCCAGGAGGAAAATCCACATTGGGAAAGTGGGGAGGCCCAAGGTTTCCCTGTGGGGCTCAGGAAACTGGATCACTTCCAGCTTTGGTTGCTATTCCCAGCAGGCTTTGCCTGGCGGGGACGCCACCATTACTCCCCTGCTCAGGCCTCAGGTCAAAATAGCAGATCAGGCCTTGATGATGTCATCGGAGCTCAATCTGCATATTTAAAGAGGACTCTGCCAGCTTAGGGCAGGTGTACTTGCCGCCTTCAATTTAAAATTGCACTTGGACAGATCAGGGCAGGAAAAGAGTGGGCAAGCCCAGTTCCATTTTAGCTGCCCCTGGCCAATGTCTGCCAGGCGGTAGGAGTTAAAATTCCAAAGTTGCGTGGTACAATATTATGTGTGAAGTCATCTGTTACGTTATCACTGCTTGCGAAGTCACATGATTCAATTGCAGAAATCTTTACCCCTGTTGCTGGGATTGCCTGCCTCTCTTCCACGGCCATATTCGTGCCCGGGTGGCCCTGGAGATGGAGCACGCGGTGTCTGCCGGCGCGCTTGAGTATTTCCGCGACCGGTGGACGCTGCGGGGACTGGAGTGCATTATCAACCCGGAAAACCAAATTTTAATTTGATTTGTTAAGTTTTAGTTGAACTTTTGTTTATTTACAGTCCAATTGGGTTTTTTTTGGGTCCAAACAAAAAGAGTACCCCTGCTGCTGTCAAATGAACATATGAAAAAGGACAGGAAAATAACAACTGACCAATAGAGCCTGTACCATCCAGGAATTGTCCAACTTTCACATACCATCACCCCCTTGGCCACTATGTAATCTCCAGTGGCAGAAAAAGCAAATGCCAAAATAGTAAGTGTAAAACTGTAAGAAGTTATTGCTTTGCTATGAACCGCACTGCGTAGAATAACAGGTTCTGGTGTGTGCTCCAAAGCA
This sequence comes from Somniosus microcephalus, assembly GCF_052327205.1. Lineage (NCBI taxonomy): Eukaryota > Metazoa > Chordata > Chondrichthyes > Squaliformes > Somniosidae > Somniosus > Somniosus microcephalus. The sequence continues at coordinate 130,433,395 of NC_140993.1, forward strand.
GGAACACATCTGAGGGTTGAGATAATGCTAATAAGCTCCTGAAAACTTACTCTTTTGCTTCATGGTGTAACTTGACCTTCTGGGAGTGTCACTGGCTCGTCACACACTGCAAACTGTGGGTTATCCTGCACATGCTTCTTTCTTGAGCCTCATACACTGACCTACAAATGTTCACCTGATCGAAGTTATAGTCAATTGTCAGTCACCCTTTCACTGGTAAAAAATATGCCTTGGACTGAACAACCTGCACTTCAATCAATAGTAAACTCGATTCCCATTTGTGCAGTTAGCGTTACTTTTGAACAATTGTGGAATTTTATGAATTATATAAATGTACTTCAGTAATTTCAACAAAATTAACATCACGGAAACTTTGGATGATAGGATTTGTTACTCTAATGCTGGAATAAAATTAATATTACAGTAATAAAGATACTGAAACATGGGGAATATCTTTATTGCAGGATAATTAACTCTAAGCTGCTATAATAAACAGTAAAAATACGATTTTGAATTAAAAAAATGAAACACTTTACCAGTTCACCCTGTTGTTCAGGTTCCTTCTCTGCTATTCTACCCTAATCTCTCGCTCTCAGTTGTTGTTTATTTTCAGATTCCTACCTATTCTAATCTTTTTCCTCTGTCTTTTAAAAGTTAAAAAGAGTTAACTTATATTTCTTCGGCTGCCCCTTCCCCTCCACTAGTACTGTCCGTTTTGAAGGTGGAATCAGCATTTTTTTAAACAAAAGTTTCCTTTGCCTGAAGATCAATTAAAAAGGCCAAATTTCTAGTCAATAACAACTCTACTTTGAATGACACATTTTGAATGCCGTGGACAAGTTTATTCACATTGAGGCATCAGTGCAACATGAATAAACCTGTCCACACATTCAAAAGATTAAAAAAGTCTGCAATTACAGACAAAAATAAGACTAAGAGGTAACAACCGAAATATATGTTCATCCCAAATATATGGTCATCCAAAACTTGGCTGCCTGTGTCCTAACTCGTACCAAGTCCCGTTCACCCATCACCCCTGTGCTCGCTGACCTACATTGGCTCCCGGTTAAGCAGTGCCTCAAATTGAAAATTCTCATCCTTGTTTTCAAATCCTTCCATGGCCTCGCCCCTTCCTATCTCTGTAATCTCCTTCAGCCCCACAACCCCCCGAGATAGCTGCGCTCCTCTAATTCTGCCCTCTTGAGGATCCCTGATTATAATCGCTCAACCTTTGGTGGCCATGCCTTCTGTTGCCTAGGCCCTAAGCTCTGGAATTCCCTGACTACACCTCTCCGCCTATCTAAATCTCTTTCCTTCTTTAAGATGCTCCTTAAAACCTACCTCTTTGACCAAGCTTTTGGTCACCTGCCCTAATTTCTCCTTATACGGATCGGTGTCAAATTTTTTGTCTTAAAATACTCCTGTGCAATGCCTTGGAACGTTTTACTATGTTAAAGGCGCTATATAAATACAAGTTGTTATTGTTGTTGTTGTTGATGCCATTGCACAACATCTGCATTATCAGAAGGTGCAGATTGAGAGCTACCCTGCAACCAGTTTGTAATAGCTGAACTTAGACTCAATGGGGAAGTCAATGGAAAGGAAAATCAGGCAGGGTGCATAATGGAAGGCCGATCTGATACCGGTGGTTTTTCACCCTGCTGAAGTTGAAAGTTACTGCCAATGTTGCTTGTGTTGTAGGAACATGTGGGTGAAATTGATCTATTGCCAGTAGTATGAAACAGGCTGATAGCGAATCGGCAGCCCATTTTACACCCTGTCTGATTTTCTTTTCTATTGAAACGGGCTGCTGATTCGCTATCGTAGACCAATTTCACCCCCATGATATCAGAAATGATCATTCGATTAATCAAGCCTGCTCCTTCCACACACATTGGGCAGGATTTTCATTGAGCCGTGGAGGCAGGCTTGGAGGTGTGCGGGGGGTTAAAATCACAAAACCCGCCTGGTTCCCGACTCCGAGCAATTTTAACTCAGGCGTGTCGGATGGTCCCGACTCCGTCCCTCATCCAACAGGCGGGACTGGTCGTTAAAGCCCTTAACAACCACTAAATGGCCTCTATAATCCTATTGTGAAAGGTCCTTCCGAATTTAACCCTTTTCCCACATGAAACACGCCTGGTGGGAAACACGAATGTGAAACCTGGCGGGAGCACTATTGGATTGCTATCAACTGCAGGTCAACCATTAAAGAGGAGATTTCATCAGCCATGATTTGCAGGTGGCAGGACTTAGTGGTCTCAGGTCTGGGGCAACTTTTAGAAGGCTTAATCACAATTGTGGAAGGTTGGAGCCTCACACCCAACTCCAGTGTGATTGCCTGTGAAACCCCTCTCGCCACCTTCACTCAGCGCTTCCTCAACGGAGGCATATACCAGAGGCATGGGAGCCATTTATTTCCTTCCCATCTGGGCATTAGAGGAGCTTGAGCACCAGCTGCAGCAGCAGCAGAACCAGGAACAACAGCAGCACCAGCAGCAGCAGCAACAGGAGCACCAGGCTGCTGCTCACCCACCTGAAGCCGCACAGGCCAGAAGGGGCCAGTGCCTGGAAGTGGCTGGAGAGCACCTTGCTGCACATCAGGGGGGCCATGGGGACCCGTATCTGCAATGGCAGTCCTACTCAGAAGGACTTCCATGAAGGTCTGATTTCTCTGTTCAATAGATGCCCATCGCTCCTCAAGAGATGTCATTCTATTCTGAACAATGACCATGTTTTCCATACCCTGGCGACTAAGCTCCTCCATGGCCGTAGCCATCCTCTCCTCTACGGTAGCCAGCCTTACCACGGAGATAGCAATCTTTTCCACGGATGTAGCCATCCTTTCCGTGGTGATGCGTTCATGCGCCAATGACGCCACAAAGGCTCTGCTCATGTTCGCTATGGACTCCTCCATCCGCTCCACACTCACAGCGACCCTAGAGACAAAACCTGCAAGAGACTCCTGCATCTGTGCCTGGAGTTCCATCACCTCTGATCTTATGGATGGACCCAGAGTCAGAGGGTCGACATGCTGCTGAGCCGTGCTGGCAGAGTCCTGCGCCCTCTGACTAGGACTCTTCACTGCTGTCCCTGTCTCCACAATCTGCTGATGCTCACTTGTGAGCTGTGATATACCAGGTGACTACACTACTCTATGTCCCGAAAGTCCCACCGAGGTGTGAGTGTCTGCGCTGGTGCTGGGTGCACTAAATTCTGCTGACGCTGCACCCTCAGAGGTTGCAGCTTCCTCTGAGGAGTCTGGCTGCTCAGCCTCTTCTTCCTGGCTAGGGGGAATGGATGCTTGTGATGGCCCTGTGAGGGAGTAAAGGAAAGAGTCAGAGATGTGATGCAAAGGCTACACGCACATAGCTTTTGGCACATGCTCATAAGTCCATCTGTTACAGCTTCACAATCATTATCAGCGACTCATGCAATGTCAAAGAGAGAGATGGGAAACTTTTCTTTCACCAGCTTGCTGTATTACACCCATCTGTCTGTCCCCCACACGCGAATCATCCTCTATTCTCATAATTTCCAGGATGGCCTCCTCCCAGGGGGTCAGGTGGGCTATTGAGGCTGTCCCTCCTCCTGTCCTGGCTCACTCTCTTTTGTTGTGAGCTCTGGTTTCCTGCAATGAGGGAGACAAGTGGAGGTTGAGTGAGAATGAAGGAGTGAGTGTAGAGATTGCATAGCATAGGTACTTAGAAGGAGACAAAGATGGAGTGAGGTTGCAAGACCAAAGGCCCTCCCTGTGTGTTGTCAGTTGTGTTCAAAGCATCAGAGTGATAGGGAGTGTGAGGGCTGCGTGGTGGAATAGTTATGTGAATGTGAGCATAGAGAGAGAGGGACTGGGTAAAGGTGCATGGATGTCAGTGTCAAGTGGGATGTGGAGGAAGAGATTGCTAAAGCTGCGTGCTGGTGAGGAAAGGCAATGGGGATCAGATTGAGGGTGATGGGAAATTCATATTCACTTTTCCAGTTCGCTGAAGGTCATGAAATATTTTCCTGCACTGTATCCAGGTTCTGCGGGTGACTCCCAAGGAGTTGACCTCCTCAGCCACCTGCATCCACACTGCCTTGGTCTGAGTGGGAGGCCTCTTCCTCCCTGATGAAGGGAAGAGCACCTCCCTGTTGGCCCTAGCCCCATCCACTAATGCCTGCAGTGCCACCCCATCAAAGCGAGGAGCTGATCTGGCTGTCCCGCTTGTCATATTTGCTGCAGCTCCCTCACACTGCACAGTCAAGGTGCTTGGCAGTCTGAAGAAGAAGCAAGGCTTGCTGTGGACCTTAAATGCAGCAGCAATGATGGCGTCATCGGAGGGGACTTTCAGTCATGAATAACCCATTTGCAAAGGCTTCCCACACATTGGAAATCAATTGGCCAATTGAGTTAAAATTGCATCAATCTCCCACGTCCATTTAGATTCGTGTGGGAAACACAAAATTCAGATAACACAACACCAGCCCGCACCTGAGTTAAAATCCAGCCCAAAGTACAAAAATCCTCCCTATGCAGACTCCACCACACTCATTTAATTTCCTGATGGAAAGTCCTGCATAAATGCGCCGCGATCCTAAATGGTAATCAAATTATCTGGTTTCTGTTTGGCAAGAAATGACAAATTTAAAGGACTTGCTACAGGAAGCCCACCGGTGGTTTATCTTCCACTGACCATAAACCAATATCATTGACAGGAAACTCTTTGGGGGAGAAATTCAGTATCACCCCTTTTGGGGCGTAAGTATCGAGCGGGCGCGAAATTTTGCGCCCGGTGCAAATTATCGCCACCTACTGCTAAATTGACCTGCTTTGCCCCAGGAGGTGCTTGGAGCGCTAAAACAGGCGCTACACAACTGTCTTAAGGCGCTAAGCCTGAGAAGCAAGGCGCTACAACCGAGGGCGGGTGCAGCGCAGGTGCGGCCAGTTAGCGATTGCACGCAGACACGCTGGCGCCAGTCAGCTCTTAAAGGGGAGGTTCGATCTTGGATTGCAGCCACACCCTGCGCATCGGAGCCCTGATTCTCAGCCTGGACAGACCTGCTGCCACATTCTTACGCCTAGGACCGTGGAGAGGGCCAGGGAGTGAGCGCAGCAGTTCAGCGAGGGGGCCTTGCAGGTTCTGGTTGGCGCAGTAGAGCAGGGGCGATCTATCCTGTTCCCGGACAGTGGCAGGAGGCCGCTGACTAATGACTATTGCAAAGCTTGGAGGGAGGTGGCTCACAGAGTGACATCCAGCAGCATGGTGCCTAGGACCCCTGTGCAATGCAGGAAGAAGTTCAACGACCTCACTTGGGTTGTCAGGGTGAGTACCCTTTTCAGAATCCTCTTCATCCCTGCATGTCCACCTCACTTTTTGGCCAAAGGGTCCTGAAAGCCCCAATGCCCAGCCCTCATCCAACACCTATGGGCCTTTCATGAAACTCACATGCACATTCAGCACTTTACACACTGTAAGGGCTATTCTACCATGGGAGGCAGGGCAGCCAAGATCATGGCTTCACACTGTAAGGGCTATTCCACCATGGGAGGCAGTGCAGCCAAGATCAGGGCTTCACACTGTACTCAGAGCCCGTCCTTTCTCTTGCAGGGCAAGCTGGCCCATAACAGGAGGCAGCAGCAATGGACCAGGGGAGGCCGGCCTCACCTTCAAGCCCTCACTGATCTGGAGCAGCGAGTCCAGCGGATTATGGCAGGCCGGATGATTGGCCCCGTCGCCACTGGAGATGCCGACCCCGTTCTGGACAGCAATGGTAAGGTCATCACCTTTTGGACCTCTCTCCTTCCACTTGCGCCTCACACCAGCGTCCTTTGCCACTATCGAACCAATACAGTGCATTGCAGCACTCATGCCTCCCTCGCTGCCACCCTGTCCTCACGCTAAAGCAACTCTTGTACCTCCCTGCTTTCAGATGCTGATTCGCCAGGTGAGGAGGCGGGCCCTCAAGCTGCCACTGTGAGTGACTCTGAAGGCGACGACGAGGAGGAAGCCGGACCATCAGTGCCACTCTCAGCCGAGGCAGCCCATGGCCATAATGAGGACACGTCTTCCCTGGAGGGGAGCGGGGGGAATGGTCTGAGGAGGATGAAGCTCCCGGGCCCAGCGGGCTGCAGCAACACGGGGGGGGGGGGGGAGGGTAGGGAAGCTCAGCGGCCTTCTCCCCGGAGGGAGAGTCTGGCCTCGAGTCCTGCTACAGTGAGCACAGTAAAAGTGCGGCTCCTCACTGAAATGAGCGCCCAGGCGGAGCACAGGCACACTGAGCTCATGGCTGCAGTGGCAAGGATGCCCGAATCCATTGAGTCACTGGCAAGGAGTCTCTAGGACTTCAGCGCAGCACAGGCGGCTGCCACACAAGTGCTTAGTGGTGCAATGCAGTCAGTGGCTGGTCTCATGCAGACGCAGATTGAGGCCACACGAGCACTGACTGCTGCCACCCTCGCTGGATCAGGCAGGAATCGCCAGGGCCCTCGCCGCACCGCAGTAGGCCAGCAATCTGTGCTTCAGCAGATTGCTCTGCATGCTGCAGTGCTGCCCCATGGGAGTGCCAGTGTGTCGTCCGACCAGGAAGTTGCTGTCCTCTGTCAGGATGACAGCATTCCTGCTGCCAACACTGTCACTTCTCCACTGCAGCTGCCACCACCTGTAGGACAGAATGCTGCCACCCATGCAGAGTTGGAGCAGTCAGTGTAGCTGGGCCCTCCAGGCCCAGAGCTGGTCCAGGCCGTCCCTCAAGGGCATCTGCAGTCTCATTTTCTGACACTCAGCAGTCTTCCCCCAGCTTTGCTGCAGCCACTGGGGTCCCATTGTGGAGGAGCTGCAGGGTGGGAAGGGGCGAATCTCGCAAGCGAAGCAGATCACCCTCGAAGGGCAAAAAGTAGGAGGTGTGGCAAAATGCTGTTGAATGTTTTATTGAAGGCCGAGGATTGTGGTCATTTTTTGGTTACTGTTTTGTTCATTGTCTCCAGGTTGTGAGAGCCAGTTATGTGTCTGACTGCTTTTTTGGGGGTTTCTCTCTATTACTTTGTCATGCGGGAAGGGCACACAGTTTGTTAAATAAAGAAGTGTCTTTATTCAGAATGTGCATGTTTGCTCTTTGAACTATTTGTTGCCTTGACCGGCTTAGAGGTTGCGGCACGGTTCCATTTATGTTCTTTGAATGGCAGAAGCCATTCCCTCAGAGGGGGCCGAGAACCGACTTGCTATAAGCCGCTGACGGACGGCCCTTGCACTTTGTGCCTCCCTCCCGTCCTGGTGCTCCTCCTCCTCTGCTCCAATGTCTGGTGGCAGTGGCTGAGTCCTGAGGATTGCCAGGTTATGCAGCATGCAGCACACTACAACGAAATAGGAGACTCACTCAGGTGAGTACTGAAGGGTTCCCCCGGAATGGTCCAGACAGCGGAACCATTGCTTGAGCATGCCGATTGTGTGCTCAGTGATGTTCCTGGTCGCTTGATGGCTCTCATTGTATCGTTCTTCAGCTGGGGTGCTGGGCGCACGGAGCGGGGTCATCAGCCAGGTGCACAGGGGATAGCCCTTGTCCCCGAGAAGCCAGCCTCCTGGATGAGCCGGGGCCTCGAAAAGGTCTGCCACAGAAGTCTGGCGCAGGATGAAGGTGTCGTGGCTGCTGCCTGGAAAGCGGGCATTGACAGCGACTATGAGCTGTCTGTGGTCACAGACCAACTGGACGTTCAACGAATGGAACTCCTTCCGGTTGCGGTAATCCTCGGCATTCTCTTGCGGCACCCGCAAAGCCACATGCGTGCAGTCAATGGTGCCCTGGACCATGGGGAAGCCCGCTATTCTTGCAAATCCCATTGCGCGCTCTTGCTGCTTGTCCGGGGTCATGGGGAAGGAAATGTACTGACATCTCCTTTTAAAGAGGGCATTCGTGACTTGACGGAAGCAGCAATGCACTGCGAACTGGGAGATATTGGCAATGTCCCCAGTAGTGGATTGGAAGGAGCCGGTGGCATAGAAGTGAGAGCCACTGTGACCTTCATTGCCACGGACAGAGACGTCCTGCTCCTCAGTTGAGGCTGCAGATCTGGCTGAAGCAGGTGGCAGAGCTCAGTGGCCACCTCCCTGCTGAATCGCAGCCTCCGAAAACACTGCTTCTCAGACATGTTGAGGTATGAGAACTGTTGGCGGAAAACCCTGGGACGGTAAGGTCTCGTGTGCCAAGGCCTGTTGGCCCTCCTCCATCTGGCCATGATTGGCACTCTCTCTCGGCGTCTCTGAGCCCTCTCAATGTAATGGAGAAGCCCAACGTTCCCACCCATTGCAGCCCCCAATGGTGTTTTATCATACTTTGTACATGCTGTTACCTTTCTGTTATGAGTAGGTCCAGGCAACAATTGGAAACATCCATTTATTTCATTGAATCATTAAGTGATTACTTTAAAGAGTAAACGTCATCATAAGGGTCCATTTTTTAAAATCTTTTCTTACAAAGACTCAGAATTGATTTTAATATCTTATTTTTCTACTTCTGTTAATTTTGTAAAAATATATTTTTGTTTAAATAGTGCGTGTTGATGACAAAAGTATGGAGCTAGCATGGAAAAGGAGCTGAGCATGATAGTGTAAAAAAGCTAACTTAACCTGTGCATTGATTCCATTCCATCAATAACATGATCAATGAGTCTGCCCAGGTTAATAATTATACTTCTGCAGGTATGAATTCAGATCTCCCACATATAACAGACGCAATAACCATTTCCTGATGATGCCACCTGGCTTCATGCTTCAACAAAAATAATCAACAGGGAGATGAGGCAAAGAAAAGGATGTTAAAACGGAGCATAATTCTCAGTCATGGCTTGATTTTTAGAGGGGGTGGTCTAAGGGTGTTGCTGAGAATATGAGCTCCACTACACTTAGTTATGATGGAGTGGGATATAGTGTGACTACCATAATTCCCACACCTTCCAGTCTTCTTCTTTCTTTCATATGGTAGTAGCAAAGCAAATCAGATGTCAATATCTAATTCAGATATCCAGACCAAAGCTGTAACAGTGTAACAGTGTGGCTATCTTGTAGGCTGCCTGCAGATTTCCTCTGAGGGCAGTGCTTAATAATGTGCTCCAGGGTCCGATCAGGAGCTCCACAGTCGCATGATGGGAATGCTTTAATCTTCCATCTATGGAGAAGGCGGCAGCATCTACCATGACCGGTTCTGAGGCGGTTGATGTTTGTCCACTGTTTACGAGAAAGGATTGATCCTTCAGGTTGTACTGTGGGGTCCTCTATAAAGAATCCATTCAGTATGTCACAGCTCTTCCAAGCATTTCGCCATCAGTCATCAAGGCTGAGGGGAGATCGCTGAAGGGCTTCAGCAACGATCTAAAATGGCCTTCTAGGTTTGAGACGGGTTGGTGGTAGGTTGTTCAAGTTGGCCTGGATCGACATGTCGTTGTTGGTGTAGCGGTTGTATTTTCTGGAGACTGCATATTCGCGGCTTAGGTGTGCTGGTGCGATGTTTGCAAGCACGGACAGCCAAGGTGTTGGTGTCGATAAAAGCGTACTGGTGATAATTCTCATAGTAAAATTCAGCTGGACATCAACAGGCATGTGGACTTGATAGCCATGCCGGAGAGCAGCACTCCGCTGCTGTAAACCTCAGCTGTGTTGTCATGGGATGGGGCCAGATAATTCCCCATAAGAACTATGCCTAGCACCAGATCTGAGTGGACATTTGAAATTGCAGGTAAGCCACAGGAAAGAAAATTAATAACTAAGACGAGGATATCTCCAACCAAGCTAGATTTTTAAAATAACTCACTGATTTACCATGGCGTTGCACAAAGGTAGTCAAGAGCAATTTGAATTTTGAAGGTTTAAGCAGCATTAGAGGGTGGGAAATAATTGAACCATTGTGGCGGAGCCAGCAGCAAGAAAGAGGGAGGAGGAGGGAAATAAGAGGGGGAGAGGAGGAAGGGGAGTGGAAGAGGGAAGATAAGGGGAGGCAGGAGACGAAAGGAGGGGAGGGGGAGTGGAAGAGTAGGAAAAGACAGTGGAAGGGAAAGAAGTGAGTGGAAGAGGAGGGGATGGGGATTGTAGTGTATGTACCTTTAAGAGAGAACTACTTTTACAGCTCCTGTATACTGTAGTACCGGCTGTGACCACACCTGTATATAAGCCTTGAGCATGCCTCTGTACCCCCAGTCTTGAGACTACCCTCCTCCAGTAAACACCTGTTGATTGTTAAGTTACAGCATCCGTGTAGTTATTTGAAAACATCATACTCTCAGAATCACGGATCTAACAGTGGCGACGAGTGTCGATTCGAATCTACCTGCAACTCTGCATTTCCCTTCAAGGATTCACTCTGGGAGGGCGGTGGAAGAAAGTCGAGGCCAGAAACACGGGCATCGACCACGAGCAACCGCCCAGTCGTCCGGCAGAGAGTGAACATCGCAGGGGAGGCTGTTGAGAGCCGGGCTTCGTTCCCCAGCCACGATGATCCAGCAACAGACTGACAACAGGTACAGCGCAGACCCTTCCCAGACAGCGGCGGCTGGAGCCGACCGACGGCAGAGAAAAAGCCGAGCAGCGCCGACGGGGTAAGAGAGAGGGTGAAGCGCACAGGGCGCAGCTGGGGGTTGAAAACCGAGTGGCGTCGAGGAAAAACAAAACAGAGAGAGAGAGGGTAAAGCAACAGCCGGGCTCAGGACCGAGCGGCGGAAACGGGAAAGGCGCACAGAAAAAAAAAACGTGCAGAGCACAGCCAGGGCTCAAGGGCTGAACAGTGTCCGCGGGGAGAAGAAGGGAGAGCGCGGGAGACGCCATTGAGCCGCAGAGAAGAAGGAAGAGCGCGGGAGACGCCATTTTTAGAAGCTGCAGCGGAGAAGAAGGGCGAGCACGGGAGACGCCATTTTGTGCTAGCAGAGAAGAAGGGGAAGCGCGGGAGACGCCATATTTGACAGTTAAATCACACCCAGGGATGCCGAAGAGTGGCAGTATCTCTACGTTCGACAATGAAGTCGAAGATTGGGTGACATATGTGGAACGCATTGAGGTGTACTGCAGGGCGAATGAAGTGCCAGATGCTAGGAAAGCACTGGTTTTGTTAAATTCCATGGGTGCAAAAACTTATGGCTTACTGCGAAACCTAATAACCCCAGAGAAGCCCGTGAATAAGAATTTCGAAAGCATAGTAGAAATCCTACAGGACCACTTAAACCCCACATCGCTAATGATAGCAGAAAGATTTAAGTTCCACAAAAGGAACCAGCATAAAGGTGAAAGTAATGCTGAGTACTTAACGGAGCTGCGCAAGCTATCGAAACAATGCCAGTTTGGAGTGGGACTAGCAGATACGTTAAGGGACAAGTTTGTGTGTGGGCTTCAAAGTGAAGGAACCCAGAAACGGCTTCTATCAGAAAAGGATCTTACGCTGGACAAGGCTTTCAGCATGGCAGTATCACACGAAGCAGCCGCAAGGGACGCTGCAGAGATACAACGGAGACCGCAAGAATATGGCACCAATGAAATGTCATATGGAACAGGGAAGTGTTATCGCTGCGGCAGAACAACACACGACCAGAAGGATTGTTGGTTCAAGGACCAAGTGTGCAGACAGTGTGGAAAAGCAGGACACATAGCAAGAGTCTGCAGGTCAGGGAAGAAAACCAACAGCAAGAAATCTCCACAGGAGCAGTACAAAAAGGTACATAAGGTGATGGACAGTAGTTCAGACGAACAGAAAAGTGATACAGACTCTGGAAGCAAGGAGCTGGGTTGTCTGAAACTACATAAGGTAACCAAAATGGAGGATCACCAGATTATCTGGGTCACACTCAAGATAGACGGAGTCCAAGTGAAAATGGAATTGGACACAGGATCAGCCATAACAGTCATAAACCAAAGGGACTACAAGCGGCTATTTTCACACATACCCTTGAAAGCTTGAAGATGTATACGGGGCAAAAAGTCTACCCCAAAGGAAAAATAAGGGTGAAAGTGATATACAAAGGCCAGGAAATACCTAAAATGGACTTATATGTATTGCCAGATGGAGGACCACCACTATTCGGACGTGAATGGATCCGGAAGATACAATTAGATTGGCATTCCATACAGGTACTGAAGGTTGAGGCCAAAAAGGATGACGACATCACACCTGGACGACTGTCAAAAATGCTAACTGACGCAAAAGAAGTGTTCCAGGAGGGACTCGGAACACTAAAAGGCATAACAGCAACGATTAAAATAGAGGAAAATGCAAGCCCAAAGTTTCTTAAGGCCAGACCAGTGCCTTCTGTGATCAGACCAGCCATCGAAGCAGAGCTGGAAGGATTGGAACATTCAGGAGTACTGTCCAAAGTAGACTGGAGCGAGTGGGCTACACTCATCGTTCCTGTAATGAAGAGGTCGTTGAGTAATACACCTGGGGAACCAAAGAAGGTCCGCATCGGTGGGGATTTTAAGGTGACAGTGAACCCAGTCCTTCACACGGTACAATATCTGCTTCCATGAATTGAGGATATTTTCGCCTCGCTATCTGGAGGTAAATGCTTCACCAAAATTGATCTAGCCCAGGCGTACTTGCAAATGGAGGTAGAAGAAGCCTCGAAACAATACCTCACGATCAACACTCATAAAGGTCTCTACCAATACAACCGGCTGGTGTTCGGGGTAGCATCGGCTCAGGCTATTTGGCAAAGGGCGATGGATCAAGTCCTGCAAGGGATTCCAGGGGCCCAGTGTTATTTGGACGACATCCTGGTCACGGGCGAAAATGACAGTGATCACCTCGCCAACCTGGAGAAGGTGCTCACTAGATTAAAGGAATATGGGCTACGAGCTAATCGCCACAAGTGCGAGTTTTCCCAGAAGCAGATCTCGTATTGTGGCCACGTTATCGATGAAGAGGGGTTACATAAGTCCCCTGAAAAGATTGAGGCAGTAGTCAAGGCTCCAGCACCGGAAAATGTGTCACAACTGATGTCGTTCCTCGGGCTGGTAAACTACTACCATAAGTTCTTACCAAATTTGTCTAAGGTATTACACCCACTGAACACCCTACTGCAAACAGGGGTACCACGGAAGTGGAATGACGAACGTAAACGAGCTTTCCAGAAGTGCAAAGAATTGATCAGATCAAAAGAGGTGTTGGCCCATTTCAACCCAGCACTACCAATTCGTTTGGCATGTGATGCATCACCCTATGGTATTGGAGCGGTGCTGTCGCATAAATTCCCAGATGGGTTGGAGAGGCCAGTAGCCTTTGCATCTCGTCACTTACCTCAGCCGAGCGCAACTACGCCCAGACTGACAGGGAGGCCCTCAGCCTAGTATGGGTAGTAAAAAAATTCAACCACTATCTGCATGGGCAGAAGTTCACCTTGCTGACTGACCACCAACCACTTGTCTCCATCTTTAATCCAAAGAAGGGCGTTCCGGTGATGACTGCACAACGGTTATAAAGATGGTCCCTTTTTCTAGGGGCGAACCAATATGAAATAGAATATAAAGGCACGAAACAGCATGGAAACGCTGATGGGCTATCACGCCTACCACTGCTTACTGTGGAGGAAGCACCAGCAGTGGACCCTATCGAGATATTTTATTCGTCAATAATTGAACGATTGCCAGTAACTAACGCGGATATAGAGAAGGAGACCTGCAATGATCCGACACTGTCTCGGGTATATGATTTGACGGTGAGGGGATGGCCAACACATGGCGACTCACTGTTGCCAGCATTCTCATCCAGAAGAGAACAGCTGTCAGTATGCCAGGAGACAGTGATGTGTGGATCCCGAGTGGTGATTCCACCCAAGTTAAGGGAGAGAGTGCTAAATGAGCTTCATGAAGGTCATCTGGGAGGGGTGAAAATGAAAAGCCTTGCTAGGGCTTATGTGTGGTGGCCGGGGATCGATCAACAAATCGAGGACCTAACCAAGAGCTGCTCTACACCCATGGGAGTGGCCCTCCTCTCCATGGCAACGGGTGCATATTGATTTTGCTGGTCCAATCATGGACTCAATGTTCTTAATAGCAGTGGATGCTCACTCGAAATGGCCTGAGGTGATAAAAATGTCCTCAACCACTTCAGAGAAAACGATTGCAGTCCTACGGACCATATTTGCCAGGAACGGCTTGCCAGAGCAGATTTACCCTGATAATGGACCACAGTTTGTGTCCAAAGAGTTTTGGAAATTTATGAGAAGGAATGGGGTAAGGCATTACACATCCGCCCCGTATCATCCAGCCACAAATGGATTGGCTGAGAGGTTCGTACAAACCTTTAAAAAGGCGATAAAGGCCATGTGCGACGATGAAATTCCACTACAGCATAAGGTGGACAATTTCCTATTAGCCTACAGAAATGCGACACATGCAGTTACCAACCAGACCTCGGCCATGATGTTCTTTAACTGAAGGTTGAGATCTCGTCAGGATTTGCTCAGACCCAATGTGCGAAGAAATGTTGAGGATAAACAATTCCAGCACATCAATGAGAAGCCGACAAGGAGCTTTAATGTAGGACAACCAGTCTTGGCCCGTGACTACTGAACAGAGAAATGGCAACCCGGAACGATATGCACAAGACAGGGGCCATTAATGTACACAGTGGATGTCGGGGAGATCATTGTGAGACGCCACGTCGATCAGATCTTAGCGTCACAGGAACGAGTCAACCCCATGTCTCGAGTACCTGGGGATGAACCCGACATACCGGTAACATCTACCTCAGAACCAGTAGCAGTGGAAACTGATGAACTAACCGGCGAAAAGGGGCCAGAATCGCCTCCGCACCAAGAACAAGAACCTCAGGAAAGGCGCTATCCAGAAAGGATCAGGAAGCCGCCCCAAAGACTGAATCTATAAATGGACTATTTTTGTTTAATGTGCATGTTAAAGTTGCGAGGTGAGGCCCGATCAGAGCATCGGACCTGTGAGGGGGCAGTGACTGGCGGCAGAGCTTAAAAGCGGCGGCAGTTTGAAATCGGCGGCAGTTGCGAGGTGAGGCCCGATCAGAGCATCGGACCTGTGAGGGGGAAGTGACCGGCGGCAGAGCTTAAAAGCGGCGGCAGTTTGAAATCGGCGGCAGTTGTGAGGTGAGGCCCGATCAGAGCATCGGACCTGTGAGGGGGCAGTGACCGGCGGCAGAGCTTAAAAGCAGCGGCAGTTTGAAATTGGCGGCAGTTGCGAGGTGAGGCCCGATCAGAGCATCGGACCTGTGAGGGGGCAGTGACCAGCAGCAGAGCTTAAAAGCAGCGGCAGTTGCGAGGTGAGGCGTACCAATTCAACAGCAGAGGAGAGAGGTAAAAAGTAATCCAAGTGTGACGTCACCAGGAAGCAGGTAAGTGATTGGTTGGTGAGTATTTCTTTTATTACAAGCTTAAATTCTGCGGTTTATATTTTCTTGGGTCTCTGTGGTGTAGTGGGGACAGTTGGTAAATAAGCACCCTAGAGTATATCTTTAACTGGTGGTATTGAATTAATTTAAATTAATTAAAGGGGTAAGTCATGCCAGGAGAGCCCAGCCCCGTGTTATGCTCCTCTTGCTCTATGTGGGAATTCAGGGACACTGCCAGTGTCCCTGATGACCACGTGTGCCAGAAATGCATCCAGCTGCAGCTACTAACGGGCCGTATTGAGGCACTGGAGCTGCGGATGAATGGGTTGTGGAGCATTCACGATGCTGAGAGGGTCGTGGATTACACGTTTGATGAGTTGGTCACGCCACAGGGTAGGTCTGCACAGGCAGGAGGGAAATGGGAGACCACCAGGCGGAGCAGTAGAAGCAGGCAGGTAGTGCAGGAGACCCCTGTGGCCATTCCCCTTTCAAACAGGTATAACAATTTGGATACTGTTGAGGGGGATGACTCACCAGAGGAAGGCAGCAGCAGCCAACTTCCTGGCACCGGGGGTGTTGCTGCTGCTCAGGAAGGGAGGAAAAAGAGTGGGAGAGCAATAGTGGTAGGGGATTCTATTGTAAGGGGAACAGATAGATGGTTCTGTGGCCGTAGACGTGACTCCAGGATGGTTTGTTGCCTCCCTGGTGCCAGGGTCAAGGATGTCACTGAACGGCTGCAGGGCATTCTGAAGGGGGAGGGTGAACAGGCAGAGGTCGTGGTTCACATTGGGACCAACGACATAGGTAGGAAGAGGGATGAGGTCCTGCAACAAGAATTTAGGGAGCTAGGTAGCAGATTAAAGAGCAGGACCTCAAAGGTTGTAATCTCTGGATTACTCCCGGTGCCACGTGCTAGTGAGTCTAGGAATAGGAGGATAGCGCAGATGAATGCATGGCTAAAGAGTTGGTGCAGGAGGGAGGGCTTTAGTTTCCTGGATCACTGGGCCTGCTTCTGGGAAAGGTGGGACTTGTACAAGTCGGACGGGTTGCACCTGAACCAGAGTGGGATAAATATCCTTGCGGGGAGGTTTGCTAGCACTGTTCGGGGGGGTTTAAACTAAAATGGCAGGGGGTTGGGAACCTGAGCAGGGAGACAGAGGAAAGCAAAACAGGGATAAAAGCAAAAGATAGGAAGGAGAAAAACAAAAGTGGCAGCCAGAGAAATCAACGGTTTAAATCAAACGTGGCCACAGTAAATAATAATTCTAATAGGTCTAAGAGCATTAAAAAAACAAGCCTGAAGGCTTTGTGTCTTAATGCGAGGAGCATTTGCAATAAGGTGGATGAATTGGCTGCGCAAATAGAGGTAAACAAATACGATTTGGTTGGGATTACAGAAACGTGGCTCAAGGATGGCCAAGACTGGGAACTCAACATCCAGGGGTATTCGATATTCAGGAAAGATAGGCAAAAAGGAAAGGGAGGTGGGGTAGCATTACTGGTTAAAGAAGGGATTAATACAATTGTAATGAAGGATATTAGCTCTGATGATGTGGAATCTGTATGGGTAGAATTGAGAAATACTAAGGGGAAAAAAACATTAGTGGGAGTGGTATATAGACCTCCAAACAGTAAGGTGGAGGTTGGGGATGGCATTAAAAGGGAAATTAAAGAAGCGTGCAATAAGGGCACAGCAGTCATCATGGGTGACTTTAACCTACATATAGATTGGGCCAACCAAATTAGTAACAATACTGTGGAGGAGGAATTCCTGGAGTGTTCACAGGATGGTTTCCTGGACCAATATGTCGAGGAACCAACCAGAGATCAGGCCATCTTGGACTGGGTATTACGCAACGAGAAAGGATTAATTAGCAATCTTGTTGTACGAGGCCCGTTGGGTCGGAGCAATCATAATATGATCGAATTCTTCATTAAGATGGAGAATGAAGTAGTTGACTCAGAGACAAGGGTCCTCAATTTAAATAAAGGAAACTACGATGGTCTGAGGAGCGAGTTGGGTAGGATTGAGTGGGGAATGGCGCTCAAAGGGTTGACGGTGGATAGGCAATGGCAAACATTCAAAGACCGAATGGATGAGCTACAGAATTTGTTCATCCCAGTTTGGCGTAAAAATAAAACAAAAAAGGTGACTCAACCGTGGCTAACAAGGGAAATTAGGGATAGCATAAGATCCAAGGAGAGGACATATAAATTGGCTAGAAAAAGCAATAATCCTGAGGATTGGGAGCAGTTTAGGAGTCAACAAAGGAGGACAAAGGGATTAATTAAGAAAGGGAAAATAGAATATGAGAGTAAGCTTTTAGGGAACATAAAAACTGACTGTAAAAGCTTTTATAGATATGTGAAGAGAAAAAGATTAGTGAAGTCAAGCGTAGGTCCCTTACAGTCAGAATCAGGGGAATTTATAATGGGAAACAAGGAAATGGCAGACCAACTAAATGCATACTTTGGTTCTGTCTTCACAAAGGAGGACACAAATAACCTCCCAGAGATGCCGGGGAACATAGGGTCTGATGAAAGCGAGGAACTGAAAGAAATCAGTATTTGTAGGAAAATGGTGTTAGGAAAATTGATGGGACTGAAGGCCGATAAATCCCCAGGGCCTGATGGTCTACATCCCAGGGTACTTAAGGAAGTGGCCCTAGAGATAGTAGATGCATTACTGATCATCTTCCAGAACTCGATAGACTCTGGAACGGTACCCATGGATTGGAGGGTAGCTAATGTTACCCCACTATTCAAAAAAGGTGGTAGAGAAAAAGCGGGGAATTATAGACCGGTAAGCCTGACATCGGTAGTGGGGAAAATGCTAGAGTCTATTATAAAAGATGTAATAGCAGAGCACTTGGAAAGCAGTGACAGGATCGGACAAAGTCAACATGGATTTACAAAAGGTAAATCATGCTTGATTAATCTACTGGAATTTTTTGAGGATGTAACTGGTAAAATAGATAAGGGAGAACCAGTGGATGTGGTGTATTTGGACTTTCAGAAGGCTTTCGATAAGGTCCCACACAAGAGATTAGCGTGCAAAATTAAGGCACATGGGATTGGGGGCAAGGTACTGACTTGGCTAGAGAACTGGTTGGCGGACAGAAAGCAAAGAGTTGGAATAAACGGGTCATTTTCTGAGTAGCAGGCAGTGACTAGTGGGGTACCGCAAGGATCGGTCCTAGGACCCCAGCTGTTCACAATATATATTAACGATCTGGACGAGGGAATTGGATGTAATATCTCCAAATTTGCAAACGACACAAAGCTGGGCGGGAGGGTAAGCTGCGAGGAGGATGTCGGAAAACTCCAGTACGATTTGGACAGGTTGGGTGATTGGGCAGAAACATGGCAAATGCACTATAATGTGGATAAATGTGAGGTTATCCACTTTGGTGGCAAAAACAGGAAGGCAGATTTTTATTTGAATGGCAATAGATTGGGAAAAGGGGAAGTGCAAAGAAATCTGGGTGTCCTTGTGCACCAGACGCTGAAGGTAAGCATGCAGGTGCAGCAGGCGGTTAAGAAGGCAAATGGTATGTTGGCCTTCGTAGCAAGAGGGTTCGAGTACAGGAACAAGGATGTCTTGCTACAGTTGTACAGGGCCTTGGTGAGACCGCACCCTGAGTATTGTGTGCAGTTTTGGTCACCATACCT
Source organism: Somniosus microcephalus (assembly GCF_052327205.1). Lineage (NCBI taxonomy): Eukaryota > Metazoa > Chordata > Chondrichthyes > Squaliformes > Somniosidae > Somniosus > Somniosus microcephalus. The sequence continues at coordinate 130,452,376 of NC_140993.1, forward strand.
GAGGAAGGACGTTCTTGCCATGGAGGGAGTGCAGCGAAGATTCACCAGGCTGATACCTGGGATGGCAGGAATGACGTATGAGGAGAGATTGTGTTGATTGGGCTTATACTCACTGAAGTTTAGAAGATTGAGAGGGGATCTCATCGAAACCTATAAAATTCTGTCAGGTCTGCACAGACTAGATGCAGGAAGGATGTTTCTGATGGCCGGGGAGTCCAGAACCAGGGGTCATAGTCTAAGGATAAGGGGTAAGCCATTTAGGACTGAAATGAGGAGGAATTTCTTCACCCAGAGAGTGGTGAGCCTGTGGAATTCTTTGCCACAGAGGGCGGTGGAGGCCAGTTCATTAAATATATTCAAGAAAGAGTTGGATATGTTTCTTGAGGCTGAAGGGATCAAGGGATATGGGGAAAAGGCAGGGACAGGGTACTGAATTTGGATGATCAGCCATGATCACATTGAATGGCGGAGCAGGCTCGAAGGGCCAAATGGCCTACTCCTGCTCCTATCTTCTATGTTTCTATGTTTCTATGTTATTTGAATATTATGGGTACTGCTAATCTAAAAGGGGAGGAATTGTAGTGTATGTACCTTTAAGAGAGAACTACTTTTACAGCTCCTGTATACTGTAGTACCGGCTGTGACCACACCTGTATATAAGCCTTGAGCATGCCTCTGTACCCCCAGTCTTGAGACTACCCTCCTCCAGTAAACACCTGTTGATTGTTAAGTTACAGCATCCGTGTAGTTATTTGAAAACATCATACTCTCAGAATCACGGATCTAGCAGGGATAAGAGAAAGATAAAGTGAAAAAGAGAGAGGAATGAAGGGAGATGGGAGAGTGGGAAGAAGCAAAAGGAATATTAGAGGAAGGGAGTGCTGAAAAAAAGAAATTTAGTTCAGTGGAGATAGAAGGCTGAAATCCTGCTTGTTGAGGTGGTTTGAGCACCAAAATTGTGCTTAATAAGGAGGGGGTAAGATCATGCTAAGTTGGAAGGAAGGGTTGTGGATCAAAATATTTCTTTGTTGGGGGGTGGGGTGGGGGAAATGTCCAAAACTGTGCTCATTTTTGGGGAGGTGGGATGTTAAGGGCTAAAATATCATCAGTGTCCACTATCAAGTTCAGAGCTGAAATTTTGTTCAGTACGAAACTTTTACCTTAAAAGCTGAAGGATGTAATTCCTTTGTGTTCGCTTAGCCATCATCAAGTAACGTTAGATTCACCTCCATTATAATCAATTGGTCATGTAAAGCTATGCGTACAGCTCCATCTTTAGGTACATTACCATTAGAACCATGAGACCCCTCACCGTTCTTAATATAGATGGGCAACTAGGGATGGGCAATAAATGTGGGCCTTGCCAGCAATGCCCACATCCCATGAACGAATTAATTTTGGTGCAGTTATTTGGCACATACTGGTTTTGCAATGGTTCAATTTTAACAGCAGTGCAAGCCAGCAGTTCCACTTTGTTACACTCTCAAGTGAAGTGTCCAACGTCTAAATCCTGATTCCATTTTTAAGTTTGGAAATGAGCCAACTGTCCTGTCAGCTCTTTACTAACATTAAAACTTTAAAGAAGGTCCAGCAGCCTGCATGGGTGTTTTTTTCCCTCTTCTTTCTGCCACTTTTCTCTCCTGCAATCCTCCCCACTGAAGATGTTGACTCCTTGCTGATGAATAGCTCCATGGGCAGCAGTTAGCTTCTGGTACCTTGACAGTGAGCAGGATATTTGACTATGGGAGAAGGTCAGGGGTGGGGGGGGGGTGGGGGGTGGGGTGGTGGTGACAGCACAGTCAAGTCCAAAGTCTGTCCTCAATTGATGTCCGTGCACACACTTCCCACAAGAGTCCAGATGATGATCAGAAGCTTTCTCCTCTCGAGCTCAGGAGTGCTGATGCCACTTCTACTGCCCCTACAATTACTCTCTTCTTCTTCTTCTTAGGCAGTCCCTCAGAACCGAGGATGATTTGCTTCCATATTAAAAATGAGTTCTCAGGTGACTGATGAGTCCAATGCGGGACCTACAGTCTCTGTCACAGGTGGGGCAGACGGTGTTTGAAGGGGCGGCTGGGTGGGGTGCTTGGGTTGACTGGCGCTGCTTGCGCTGCTTGCACTTGGCTTCCACTTGCTTCCGAGACTCGAGGGGCTTGATTTTGCCATTGGGGCGGGCTGGGGGGGTGTCAGCCGCTTTTCGTGTTAGCCACCTGACTCCAATTTGATGTGGGAAAAATATGCGATTTTCCCCTAATTGGGCAATTGATTTCCAGCGTGTGGGAACCCCTGGCCCAATTAGTCTTTCCATCCTGAAAGTCGCCTCCGATGACGTCATCAATGCTGGTGGATTTAAGGCCTGCAAGCAGCCTTGCTTCTTCTGCAGACTGCAAACATTATGCCCTTTGCTGTGATAGATTCCTCCAGCCAATATGTCCAGCAGTAGGCCAAATTCTGCACCAAGGTTCGATGACACCGCCCTGCAAGCTCTGGTGGAGGGAGCAAGAGGAAATAAGGAGGTGCTCTTCCCTTCCTCAGGGAGGAAGAAGCCTCCCCAGCAGACAAAAGCTGTGTGAATGCAAGTGGCCCAGGAGGCCAACTCTTTGTCTATGTGCCGCAGAATCTGGCTGCAGTGCAGGAAGAGGTTTCATGATCTTCTGCGCACTGGAAAAGTGAGTATGACTTTCCCATCACCCTCAATCTGATCCCCATTGCCTCTCCTCACCAGCACTCAGCTTTGACAACCGCTTCCTCCACATCCCACTTGACACTGACATCCCTGCACCCTTACGCATTCCCTCTCTCTCTATGGTCACAGTCACCGAACTATTCGACTATGCAGCCTTCACACTCCCTATCGCTGTGATGCTATGAAAACAACTTACAACACACAGGGAGGGTCCTTGTTCTTGCCACCTCACTCCATCTTTGTCTCCCTCTAACCATCAATGATATGGATTCTCTACACTCACTCCTTCATTCTCACTCAAACTCCACTTGTCTCCCTCATTGCAGGAAAAGAGAGCTCACAATAAGAGGGAAAGAGCGAGGACAGGAGGAGGGACACCCTCAGTAGCCCAGCTCAACCCCTGGGAGGAGGCGGCCCTGGAGATCGTGGGAGTGGAGGAGGATGCGCAAGTGGGGGACGGACAGACGGGTGCATCAGAGCAAGCTGGTGACAGAATAGTTTATCATCTCTCTCATTGACAGTGCATGAGTCACTGATAATGATTCTGATGCTCTAACAGATTGACTTTTGATCATCTGCAATATTCAATGTGCATGTAACCTTGGCCTCACATCTCTGGTTCTTTCCTTTACTCCCCTACAGGGCCATCGAAAGCCCCCGTCCCCACTATCCAGGAGGAATAGCCTGAGCCTCCAGACTCCTCAGAGGAAGCTGCAACCTCTGAGGGCGCAGCGTCAGCATAATTCAGCGCACCCATCACCAGCGCAGACACTCACACCTCGGTGGGACCTTAGGGACATAGAGTAGTGTTGTTACCTGGTGTATCACAGCTCACAAGTGAGCATCAGCAGATGGTGGAGACAGGGACAGCAGTGGAGAGTCCTAGTCGGAGGGCGCAGGACTCTGCCAGCTCGGCTCAGCTGCACGTCGATCCTCTGCCTCTGGGTCCATCCAGAAGGAGAGCGGTGCTGGAACTCCAAGAAGAGGTGCAGGAGTCTCTGGCAGGTTTTGTCTCCAGGTTCGCTGCGAGTGTGGAGCGAATGGAGGATTCCATCGCTAACATGAGCAGAGCCTTTGTGGAGGCGCATGAACGCATCACCATGGAAAGGATGGCAACCTCCGTGGAAAGAATGGCTACCGTAGAGGAGTGGATGGCTACGGCCATGGAGGAGCTTAGCCGCCAGGGTCGTGAAAACATGGTTATTGTTCAGAATAGACTGACATCTCTTGAGGATCGATGGTCAGCTATTGAGCAAACAACCAGACCTCCAGGCAAGTCCTCGGGAGTAGGACTTCCAGTATAGAAATGGGTCCTCATGGCCCCCCTGAATTGCAGCAAGGTGCTGTCAAGCCACTTGCTAGCTCTGAAGTGGGGCTGACCCATGAGAGGGATGTTGGTGGCATACAACAAGGAAGTGGGGACTCCTCTCCAAGCGTTCACATGGCCATGCCACTGCAGAGCCCTCGGTCAGAGCCCCACCAGAGTCGCCACCCAACTGAGATCGGCGTTTCAGCCCCTGCACAGCCGCAGGAGCAGCAGACTGTTGGCGAGCCCTCACAGGTTCGCCACCCCAGAGGTCGCCCGCCAAAGGTGTCGAGACAGGAGCAGCAAGAAAGTGAGCAAGGGGCCTCCACATCTGCTGAAGCCACAGGGGAAGCACCACATGGAGCATGCGTAAGAGGAAGATAATGCACAAGTAGTCACAAGGGTAGTCACTTGGGTGTAATGTTGTGTTTATTTTTAAACTGCCATCACTTGGTAATTGTCATAAAAAATTCTGCTGGCAAACTGTTGCAGTTGTGGCGTGTGTCATTTCGCAAATGGGACTTCCACATTGAGGGTTAGGGCAACTTGCAATTGTCAGTATGGTGGTCAGAGTGATAGGAATCCGCAGGTTCTTGGCCATTGTCGATGGTCTGATAAGAATGTGCGAGGCAAAAGTGTTTGATTGTGCAGGCTAAGCAAATCTGGCCAAGATGAATGCGTCCCTTGCATCCTGGGCAGCAATGTGGTCGCGCGCTGGTGCCTTCTGGCCTGTGCAGCTTCAGGTGGGTGAGCAGCAGCTTGGCGCTCCTGCTGTTGCTCCTGCAGTTGGTGCTGCTGTTGTTCAGGGTTCTGCTGCTGCCGCGGCTGGTCTTCATCCGGATCTGATGTCCAGAAGGAAAGGAAATAAATGGTTCCCATTCTTCTGGTATATACCTCAGTTGAGGAAGCGCTCAGTCAAGGTGGGGGGAGGGGTTTTCCAGGAGGTCACACTGGAGATGGGCTTCAGGCTCCAAACTTCCATAACAATAAGTAGGCCTGTTAAAAGTTCCCCCAGACCTGAGACAATAAAGTTCTGCCACCTTCAAATGAAGATTGCTGAAAACTCCTTTTTAATGGTGGAGCTGCAGTTGTTAGTAAGCAATCCATTTGTGCTGCTGCCAGGTTTCACTGGCGTGTTTCAGAGGAGACGTGCAGCACGTGGGAAAACTGTTAAAATCAGAATGGGATTATAGAGGCACTTGACTGGTTGTTAAGGGCCTTAAGGGCCTATCCCGCCTCTTGGGGGCGGGATGGAGATGGGGTCAGAAAACTCGCATATGGGAAAATTGCTTGGAGGCGGGATGGAGGCGGGATCAGGCCCGCCCGCCAGTTTTTGCGATTTTACCACCTCACACGCCCCCAATCCCGCCTCCTCGGGCCTGGCAAAATCGAGCCCGAGGTGTTCGGCGCCTTCCCGGATGCTTCTCCTTCACTTTGTGCTGTCTTGGGCCAGGGATTCCCAGGTGTCAGTGGGGATGTTGCACTTTTTCAAGGAGGCTTTGAGGGTGTCCTTGAAGCATTTCCTCTGCCCACCTGGGGCTCTATTGCCGTGTCGGAGCTCTGAGTAGAGCACTTGTTTTGGGAGTCTCGTATCGGGCATGCGGACAATGTGACCCGTCCATCGGAGTTGATCGAGCATGGTCAAAGCTTCGATGGTGGGGAAGTTGGCCTGAGCGAGAAAATTGACGTTGGTGCGCTTATCCTGCCAATGGATTTGCAGGATCTTGCGGAGGCAGCATTGGAGGTACCTCTCCAATGCTTTGAGGTGCCTGCTGTACATGGTCCATGTCTCTGAGGCATACAGCAGGGTGGGTATCACTGCTGCTCTGTAGACCATGAGCTTAGTGCCAGGTTTGAGGTCCTGGTCTTCAAACACTCTCTTCCTCAGGCGACCGAAGGCTGCACTGGCACACTGAAGGCGGTGTTGGACTTCGTCATCGATGTCTGCCCTTGTTGACAGTAGGCTCCCGAGGTATGGAAAGTGGTCCATGTTGTCCAAGGCCTTGTCGTGGATTTTGATAATCAGGGGGCAGTACTGTGTAGCGGGGACAGGTTGGTACAGGACCTTTGTCTTACAGATGTTTAGTGTAAGACCCATGCTCTCGTACGCTTCGGTGAAGGTGTTGACGATGGTTTGGAGTTCGACCTCCGAGTGAGCGCAGACGCAAGCGTCGTCTGCATACTGTAATTCGACGACTGAGGATGGGACAACCTTGGATCTGGACTTGAGGCTCTAACAATTTCTGTAATGGAGCAGTCAGTGGAGCTTATCCAAGTACAGGAAACTTTGGTTTATCCGGAGGTTAACTGTCCGGAATGCTCGAGCCACCGGCAAAAATCAGGAGCCGTTTCGTTAGGTTTTTTTTCTTTTTGTTGCTTTTTTTTCACCAGTCAGGCTCTGCAAGATCTCGCTGAAGCTGTTGCTAAGCTACAGAGACGCTTGCAAGGTACAGCCGACTGTTTAGAAGCTGTTGCTAAGCAACAGGGTTTGTTGCCAGATACGGAGCTCAAAATCTCCGTATGTTTCAACATTAGCGCTGGTTTGTCTGGCAGTTTTGATGGGACGGCAACAGCTCGGTCCCGTCGGTGCCAGATAGCACAAAGTTTCCTGTACTTTAAAATGATACTTCAAAATATTGGCTTTGCACTATTTACAGTTGTATAGCCTCTTCCAGGTTGGTCTACACCAGGGGGTAGATCTTGACTTTCTGTGATAGTGTAAAACAGGTGATAGCGAATTGGTAGCCCATTTTACATTTCTTCCAATTTTTATTTCTTTTGAAGTCAATGGATGTAAAATGGCCTGCTGATTCACTATTACGCATTTTACACATTCGCACAAAGTCAAAATTACTCCCTTAATGCCTAATTCTGTCTGATGCTCATTTAGCTGTAGTTATTATATTAGATATTTTGCATCACTACAAAACCAAAATTGCTTCACAGCTAAACCAAATTTGTGGTATAATTAACCTATAACACAGATAGGAGGAGAATTCTGTTCTGGAAATGTCCTTGATAGGCTTTCCTTCTCCAGTTGCAACTAAACACAACCTATGTTCGGCCACATGACTTAGATGATAACTCGAGCGTTCTAATGAGATATGTATTACTGTGTACTGATCTAATGGGAGTCTACTGCAGTGTCAGAGTGTCAAATGACCTCTTCTCGTGCAACGTGTTCTACCCTGTCATCCTGTAAAGCCAGTCTCCAGGACTTTCTGTTTGATCAGCTGGGCAGCTAGTGTGGAACGCAGTACAGTTACATTGAATCATTAACATAAAGGTGACTTTGGCAAGCTGTATCTGCAAACATAAATGTTGTGTAGCATTTAAACAACTGATTGTTCCTCAGATTATGTAGGATGCTCTTTAAGTCGTGTGTATGTAATTTAATTTCCTCTGTTTAAAAAGCTTTCAGTTTGAAATTTAATTTTTGATCTACTGAGCACAACTTGTATCGCTTGAATGCAAGTGTATCTGCTGCCCTACAAACTGTAGATTTCCAGCACTTTGGTGAAGCATCTATTAGATGGTGCCATGTGTTGAAGCACATAAATGGTGCCAAGACAGTGGAGGAACACAGGATCCGTCTTTAAAACCACAACAGTTCCGATCTCAGCTGTGCTGCTTTGGAGGGGGACCAAGAAGACAAGGAAGGAAAGCTGAAAGAAGAATTGTTCTGGGTAACTATTGCATGCCAACTCACAGAAGACTTGGTACAGCAATGTCAGAGGTCTGGGAACTTTGGCACACTTTGCTTTTCTTGGAATCCTAATTGTTTAATCCCATCATCATTCACTAAAATAATATTTCAGCTATTCTCAGAAAATACACTTGCATAGATTTTCCACCCATCAGATGCTTTCTCTTGGCAGAACTCCGATGAATGGGAAGTGGGAAATTGCACCTGCTCCCCACTGAAAATGTTACATTCCATGTAGTACACTGCCGCTGGTTTTGAGGGGGAGCCTAATTAAACACACATGCATGATGCCATCTCAGTCACAAGGCTTTCTAACCTGGGGAGACATGTGAAGGGAAAACAGAAACAAATCAATAACGCTCACCAACCAGGCCTCTCTGCTGGAGTTAGAAACATAGAAACATAGAAGATAGGAGCATCTGTTATTGTATAACAGGGGAAGATGGTCAAGAGAAGAAAAAAGTTGTCGAGTTTCCAGTTCATCCCAGCCACAGAGAGTGAAGCAGATCCATACATACTGTGTTCACTAATCACATCATTGTTATCAATCACAGCATGAGCTCAGCTCTTTTTTATGTTCCCACCAGTGTTTCAAAGGTTTTCTATCTTCATATTCCTTTCAAGTGTGCTGTGCTAATGCTAAAGGTATATGTTTACCCTTTAATTAAACACTGATAAGATAGGCTTCTGTGGACCATTGGTGACATTTTGACCCCAGTTCACAACTTCATTTTGTACCTTTACAGCTCTGTGATAGTAGGATGCTCCCTTCATTGACTATGGCCCTGACTATTTGTTTTTCCTCTTTTTAAAGATGGGTAGCAGAAAAAACTAACACTGCTGACTTTGTTTTAGCAATTCCACAATCACAGAGCAAGTTAAGTAGTGAGGGTCAGTGTCAGGCAATGCCATTCGTTAAAGACATCCAGGCTGAAATCAATGACTTGCAATCCACAGTCTTGATTAAACAAGGGCCTGGAAATGGCGTGAATGGGATTTCTGCCGTACCTTTGGCAAAGTTCTGGCAATGGAGCAGGAGCAGTTCCAAGGAAATTCCCAGCCATGTTTTCTATAAATATGTACATTTTTTAAACTCTCTAGGCTTGAAGCTTATGGGTTTGGGGAGGAAGGAGAGAGGGAACATCTCCAGATTCGGGTGGGCGGGGTGGGGAGAGGATGGTGAAGATGAAATTTGGGGCAGAGACCAGACCACCTGGGTTTCCACCTCAGACATATGTGCAAATTTCCAGTCAGTCAAGTTGCTTTCTGGCACAATCTCACCCTTCCCTCAGAAAGTTTGCAGGCTGCACTAGACTAGTTTTGATTGCCTAAGGGGGTCGGAGATGAATTTTCCAACTATTTTCCCTAATTGGTCTGGGTTTTAATCTGGTTTTCCGCCTCTCCCAAAGATCACATGGCGAGTGGGGAGTGTATGTATGAAGATGCATAAGGCATCACAACTGTGTGGGACGGACTGGATGCACCAGTGGGTCTTTTCCTGGCTGTTATTTTCTTACGTTCATGTGTTCATAACTGTCACTCTTGCCTGTACAAACTAACAATTTAAATCGACCAATATCAAAAATCATGTGTAGTCGATATCTGGGTAAAATGGTTAGCATAGAGCCTCCCACATTCCAGTCCTCACACTTAAATGCCGGGATTGAAAAATGTTTAATACTGTGCATTATTCAGGCAATAGGAATAAGAAAAAGACAGATTAGAGATTTTGCATGACCAGTGCATGGAATTATTTAGAAATTACAATGCGGAAACAGGTCATTCAGCCAAAGCAGTCCATATCAGTGTTTATCCACCACACAAGCAGTAGTCCTAATCCCATCTGCCTACCCTGTTCCCATATCCCTTTATCCCCCTAACATTCAACCACCTATCTATAATATATTCTTCATTGTTGACATGTCCTCTGCTTCTATCACTATCCCCACTCCAGAGGCTTGAGCACAATAATCTAGGCTGACACTCCAGTGCAGTACTGAGGGAGCGCTGCACTGTTGGAAGTAATGTAATATTAAAGCAAGGTCCCATCTGCCCTCTCAGATGTACATAAAAGATTCCATGGCACTATCCGAAGAAGAACAGTGGAGTTCTCCCAGTGCCCTGGCTAACATTTATCCCTCAATTAACATCTAAAAAACATATGATCTGGTTATTTATTTCATTGCTGTTTCTGAGGCCTTGCTGTGTACAAATTAGCTGCCATGTATCCTATATTACAACAGTAAATACACTTCAAAAGTACTTAATTGGCTGTAAAATGCTTTGGGACATCCTGAGGTCATGAAAGGTGCTATAAATTTTTTTATTCATTTATGGGATGTGGGCGTCCCTGACAAGGCCAGCATTTATTGCCCATCCCTAATTGCCCTTGAGAAGGTGGTGGTGAGCCGCCTTCTTGAACCGCTGCAGTCCGTGTGGTGAAGGTACTCCCACAGTGCTGTTAGGGAGGGAGTTCCAAGATTTTGACCCAGTGACGATGAAGGATCGGCGATATACTTCTACGTCAGGAGTGACTTGGAGGGGAACTTGGAGGTGGTGGTGTTCCCATGCGCCTGCTGCCCTTGTTCTTCTAGGTAGTAGAGGTCACGGGTTTGGGAGATGCTGCCGAAGAATGCAGGTTTTCCTTTTTAGTACATTTTACTGCCTCACAACTCTCTATGTAAAAACATTTCTCCTGGTCTCTGTACTAAATCTCTTACTTTAAATCTAATGGCCCAGATTTTGTGGTAGAAATAATAGTGAGGCTATCAGCGCTCACCGTTATTAAAGAGTAAATCGGAACGCAACTTCCAGTAACTGCATATGCACAGTTAAACGCGGAAATCAGGAATTTGCTGTCAAGTTGCCCTGCTCCTGCAGAAGCATCTCTATACCGTTATCTCACCGAGAGACTCGGCATTCAAATACAGGGAACACGTGAAGTTGGGGTACTTACCTGATAGATACCCACCAAACATGCCAGAAAAAGTTAGGGCTTGTCCATTCAGTGTAAGTGAATTTTTAACGCGTGATAAATTTTAATTACTGCCAAACAAAATTGCACTGAAAATTAACTTTTACAAGTGTGAAGTCTTATTCCTTCAGATTTTAATTATTGTTGCAGTTTAAAAAAAAACGTTTACTTTTTGTTTCTGTCTTTTATCTCTCTCCCTCTCTTAATCCCATCTTTCTTTCCCTCTCTTTATTTTGTTTTCTGTACATAATTTGGCACTGTATTAAATGTTCTAACCAACACTTCCTGGTTCAGACTCTGCAGCCCCCATCTTGACAGGGGCGGGTTGGGTAGGTGGCGGGGCAGGGTTTCCGTTTCCCCAAATGCTGTGGCATTTTAATACCACGGCGTGCGTATTTTTGTTTGCCAGGATCCCTGCTTGGAAGTCAGCCTGATTGACAGGCTTGGCTTCCAGTCGGGCGGAGAGCACTCCGGAGCAGGCCACACCCCCAGATAGAGAACCTGCAGCTGCTACAGGGAGCACGGGGGGGCGGGGGGGTCCGATCTCTGACCCGCAGCGGGAGGTCCCATCCCAGACCCCAGTGGTCTTTGTATGGGGGGTTTCTGATGGGGGTGAAGGAGGTCTGATCCAAGGCAAGAGGATAAGTTTGGGGGGGCCAGGGGGAAACACTGCTGCTCCTCCTGGCCCACACGCAGTGCTGTAAATGCACTTAGCTTCTCCCCAAAGCTGTCCTCATCCCTCTTCAGCTGCCAGATTGCCCGAGGCTTAGGAAACTCAGCCGGCCAGGGTTAAACCTGCAAAATAGGTTAAATCTGAGGTTGCCAGCCTTATTATAATATTTAAATGATCAACCCACCTCTTGTGAGCAGGTTGGCTGCCCTCTCCTTATCCCGCCTCCATTAAACACGGAAGTGGGCAGGTTGGAGGTGGTTTGGAGTCGGGTTTGAGAGTTAAAGTTTTAACATGGAAGTCGAAGTTTCTGTCCTGAAGCGGCATTCCAGCTTCTAATAACCTCTGGAAGGGAGGCTATGGAGTTCTCAAGGAATTGTGGGTAATTAAAAGGGAGAACAAATAAAAATTAAAATGAAGTGAAAAAAATGCAGTTTTAACATTAAAAAGAAATCCCAAATGGGAGTCTTTAGCATTTAAAGCTGAATTCCCTTCCCAACCTTAAAAAATGGGAAAACTGCTTCAGCACTAACACAAATGGCTCAGCAAGCCAGGGAAGTGGCACCCAGGGTCTCACACACAGCACTCCAGCTTTGTGCAGGGGGTCAACACTGCAAGAAAGGCCCTCTACTCACAGGGGCTGGGAGGACCTCCAGAAAGAAGGATGTGGGACCACATCACCGAGGCCGTCACTGCCAGCAGTGTCACCCCCATCACCTGGCTCCAGTGCCCAAAGAAGCTTCATGACCTCAGACCAGTGGTCAAGGTCAGTGAATGCATCTTCAAAAGGTGTCTTCCACCAATTATACCACGAGCCTCACAAACTGCTCAATACATGACTCCCCCACCACCACACCACCATTCACTCACCTATCAACAATCTACACAAATCACGAGGCACATCTCCCATTCCTAGTCTCACCTCACCCCCTTGGCGGAGACGGTGCAGGCCATTCTTGGCAGGGACATGGCTGAGCCCTTGGCCAGCGGTGGGACAGAATGGATACAAGATGCTGGTATCCTCATACGTTATCCTCCTTCTGGCATGCACCTCTTGCTTTCCCGCACCACAACTCCACCCTTGTGCCTTCCTCATTTCACATACCCAAAAAATCCAGCCTGCACAGCCAGTGGTTGACCAAGAAGAGGGAGAGGAGAGTGAAAAAGAAGAAACACCATCACTCGATTTGACACTCCCAGCCACCAGCTCCTCTAGGTCGACCAGCAAGGCCATTTGCAGTGTTGCTCCACTGAAAGTCAGCAGCCTTCCGCCAGCCATGCTGCAGCCACTGGAGTAGCACTGCGTGACATTAGTAGGACAGGCAAAGGCACACGCAACATAGTCACTAAGAGAATGCATAAGGGTGATGAGTTGATTTCTTCATGTCATATTGGATGGAGAGATGTATAAAGTTGGATTGGAAAGTTTGCTTTGTGGTGGCTTTTATTTCAGCATCGTGACCAGGAGGACACTTTGATGGTCAGTAACAGACGACAGGTAAGGTGTGGGACTAATGCTGAAAGGGGAATTGGGGTTGTGGTCACTGGTACTGCAGGCGGATGATTCCATCCCGGATATCCCAGCCAGAAAGGAGCTGTCTGGGTTGCATCCTTCCTTCTGCTTGCTCCTCTTCTGTTTCCTCCTCTTCAGTTTCTTCCTCTTCTGTTTCTTCCTCTTCTGTGTCTTCCTCCTCTGTGTCTTCCTCTTCCCTCTGCGAGCGGATGCTGCAAATCTGAAATTACAGCATAAAATGCTGGAAATACTCAGCAGGTCAGGCAGCATCTTGACCCAAGATGTGAACTTTGTTTTTCGCTCCACGGAGGTTGCCTGACCTGCTGAGTATTTGCAGCTTTTTCTGTCTCCTCAGAGGCCTTCCTTTATCATCCGCAAGCTTGTAAGTGTCCAGCTGCACTCCCTACACACTTAAAAAACTTTTAACATCTATTGCAGCAAGCCACTACTTCAGTAAAATCAAAAAAAAACTCAGTCCAAAAGCTTAAATGCAAACTTACCTGAAATATGTGTGTGTCCCTTTAAGAGGTGCTGACAGCTCCTCTGTCAGTCTGCTGAATGCTAGGTTTACATGGCGTGCTGAGAACCCAGCGCTGAACTCAGCGCAAAGGTCCAAGTTCGCCGTGGTGACGTTAAGTCGGCATGATGTCACCACTCCCTCATTTTACTTTGCAGGCAATACATCTTACCAGCAGTGTTGCCGGGCCAGGGGAAATGGAGAATGCTGCAGGACCCACCACCAGCTGCCACCCTCTTTGCTATTTTTTGACGGTAGTGGGTGGCGTAAAGCCCCCGAATTTTTAGCCCAAGGAAACAAATAGGCACCTTTTAAAAGCTTAACATTTTTTTTTTAACTTTACTGAGAAACTGACTACTGTACACCAATATAACCAGCAAATGGTTCAGTATAGTAATTTTCAGTTATTTAAAATCGGTTTACTCACAGGTGGTGGACTCGATGCTCTGATTAAAAATGCTTATTTTTTTGATAAACCTATTTTCAGCTGTATTAATAAAACTGCAGCAGGTCCACTTTTAAATATATCAAGGAATATTTTTTCATGCAAAATATGTTTTTTTTTAAATTAAGTTCTAAAACGCTTCCCGATTGTGCTGGTTCATGGATATATGCAAATGAGTTTGAGCGCAAACTTGAGCAAAAAACTCACTTTCGAGCCCAATTTCGAGCGCAATTTGCATCCGGATTGCCGATTGCACCCAAAACAGAAACTTTTGGCCTTTGACCATATCTGTTGCCAATCCCAATATTACATTAGTATCTTTTTGTGGCCTTATTCACTTGAGTTACTACTTTTAATAACTTGTGAACTTGAACCCCCAAATTCCTCTGCTCTTCCACATCATCCAGCTATCGACCATTCATGATATAGAAACATAGAAACATAGAAGATAGGAGCAGGAATAGGCCATTCGGCCCCTCGAGCCTGCTCCGCCATTCAATGAGATGATGGCTGATCATCCAAATTCAGTATCCTGTCCCTGCCTTCTCTCCATATCCCTTGAACCATTTAGCCTTAAGAAATATATCTAACTCCTTCTTGAATATATTTAATGAATTGGCCTCAACTGCCTTCTGTGGTAGAGAATTCCACAGGTTCACCACTCTCTGGGTGAAGAAATTCCTCCTCATCTCTGTCCTAAATGGCTTACCCCTTATCCTTAGACTGTGACCCCTGGTTCTGGACTCCCCGGCCATCGGGAACATCCTTCCTGCATCTAGTCTGTCTAGTCCTGTTAGAATTTTATAAGTTTCAATGAGATCCCCTCTCATTCTTCTAAACTCCAGCAAGTATAAGCCCAATCGACACAATCTCTCCTCATATGTAATTCCTGCCATCCCAGGTATCAGCCTGCTGAATCTTCGCTGCACTCCCTCCATGGCAAGAACATCCTTCCTCAGATAAGGCGACCAAAACTACACACAATACTCAAGATGTGGTCTCACCAAGGCCCTGTACAACTGCAGCAAGACATCCTTGTTCCTATACTCGAACCCTCTCGCTATGAAGGCCAATATACCATTTGCCTTCTTAACCGCCTGCTGCACCTGCATCGACTGGTGCACAAGGACACCCAGGTCTCGTTGCACTTCCCCTTCTCCCAATCTATTGCCATTCAGATAATAATCTGCCTTCCTGTTTTTGACACCAAAGTGGATAACCTCACATTTATCCACATTAAATTGCATCTGCCATGCTTCTGCCCAATCACCCAACCTGTCCAAATCATACTGGAGTTTCTCGGCATCCTCCTCACAGCACACCCGCCTACCCAGCTTTGTGTCGTCTGCAAACTTGGAGATATTACATCTAGTTCCCTTGTCTAGATCATTTATATATATTGTGAATAGCTGGGGTCCTTGGACCAATCCCTGCGGTACCCCACTAGTCACTACCTGCCACTCGGAAAAAGACCCGTTTATTCCAACTCTTTGCTTTCTGTCTGCCAACCAGTTCTCTATCCAAGTCAATACCTTGCCCCCAATCCCATGTGCCTTAACTTTACACGCTCATCTCTTATGCGGATCTTATCGAAAGCCTTCTGAAAGTCCAAATGCACCACATCCATTGGTTCTCCCTTATCTATTTTACCAGCTACATCCTCAAAAAATTCCAGTAGATTAGTCAAGCACGATTTACCTTTTGTAAATCCATGTTGACTTTGTCCCATCCTGTCACTGTTTTCCAAGTGCTCTGCTATTACATCTTTTATAATGGACTCTAGCATTTTCCCCACTACTGATGTCAGGCTTACTGGTCTATAATTCCCCATTTTCTCTCTACCACCTTTTTTGAATAGTGGGGTAACAATAGCTACCCTCCAATCCATGGGTACTGTTCCAGAGTCTATCGAATTTTGGAAGATGACCAGCAATGCATCTACTATTTCTAGGGCCACTTCCTTAAGTACCCTAGGATGTAGATTATCAGGCCCTGGAGATTTATCGGCCTACAATCCCGTCAATTTCCCTAACACCATTTCCCTACAAATACTGATTTCTTTCAGTTCCTCCCTCTCATTAGACCATATGTTCCCCAACATCTCTGGGAGGTTATTTGTTTCCTCCTTTGTGAAGACAGAACCAAAGTATGTATTTAATTGGTCTGCCATTTCTTTGTTCCCCATTATAAATTCCCCTGATTCTGACTGCAAGAGACCTACGCTTGACTTCACCAATCTTTTTCTCTTCACATATCTATAAAAGCTTTTACAGTCAGTTTTTATATTCCCTACAAGCTTACTCTCATACTCTATTTTCCCCCTCTTAATTAATCCCTTTGTCCTCCTTTGCTGAATCCTAAACTGCTCCAAATCCTCAGGTTTACTGCTTTTTCTGGCCAATTTATATGTCCTCTCCTTGGATCTTATACTATCCCTAATTTCCCTTGTTAGCCACAGTTGAGTCACCTTTTTTGTTTTATTTTTATGCCAAACTGGGATGAACAAATTCTGTAGTTCATCCATGCAATCTTTGAATGTTTGCCATTGCCTATTCACCGTCAACCCTTTGAGTGACATTCCCCAATCAATCCTACCCAACTCGCGCCTCATACCATCGTAGTTTCCTTTATTTAAATTCAGGACCCTAGTCTCTGAGTCAACTACTTCACTCTCCATCTTAATGAAGAATTCTATCATATTATGATCGCTCCGACCCAAGGGGCCTCCCACAACAAGATTGCTAATTAATCCTTTCTCATTACATAATACCCAGTCAAAGATGGCCTGATCTCTAGTTGGTTCCTCGACATATTGGTCCAGGAAACCATCCCGTATACACTCCAGGAATTCCTCCTCCACAGTATTATTACTAATTTGGTTAGCCCAATCTATATGTAGATTAAAGTCACCCATGATAACTGCTGTGCCCTTATTGCACGCTTCTCTAATTTCCCTTTTAATGCCATCCCCAACCTCCGCATTACTGTATAATGATTACTTTTTCTTTAACCAAAATGTACCACCTCACATTTATTGACATTGAATTCCAGCTGCAATTTTTTTTGTCCATTCCACCATCTTATCAATATTTCTTTTCAGCTCCCTTTCGTCCTCTGAATTATTTAATATGCTTCTTATTTGAATATCATTTACATATTTGGACAGCACTCTCTCTAGCTCTATATCCAAATCATTGATGTAAACAGTGAACAAAAGTGTTCTCAGAACAGAACATTGTGGGATACCACTACCTCCTTCCAACCAGTCTGAGAAACTGCCCTTAACTTGTATGGGAGAATTTTAACCGCTCCCCCCACCCGCACCTGAAGGGACTGGTCTGGGCTGGAGGATTACGATGGTGAGGGATTTGTGCCGCAACCATTTTAAATAGCCTGAAATCAGGCAAGGGAAGGCCATCTGCCCAGAGAAGCAGAGGCCTAATTTACATAGCGAAGTCGCATGATCAGGACGTGCATGCTATTTTAACCGTAGGCCTGACCAAGGGCCACACAGTCTCAAGCCTGTCAGAAAAAGTTGTCGGCATTCAGGATCTGGCCGCATGAGGCCTAATTATATTTCTTTTAAAAATAAACGTAATGGTTCCTTAAAGACCAGGAGGAGCAGGAATACTACTTATGGCCCAACAAAGATAGCTTGGGCCTCTCTGTCCTGGGTTACCCCCTCCCCTGATTGCAGACTTTTCCAATCCCCTCCATTGATTACATGCTGATGGCTGCCTGAGCCCTTACAAATTTAGACTCCTGTCCACTGGCGGCAACATCATTCCCACCTGTAAAATGGGTACAATGAGATTCAATTTCTACTCTCTCATCTTTCTAAAATCTGCCTTATTCCCTGCCCTTGATTTTGTATGAACATTTTCCCTTTCTACTTGTACTTGAAACTTCATAATATTATGATCACTACTCCTAAGGTGCTCACCCACATTTACCTCATTTATCAGATCTATTTTGTAACTCATAATCGATTCTCTCCAACACCGCCTCAAGTTCTGAGATCTTGAGCTCAAGTAATCTCAGTTGGATACACTTCCTGCAAATGTGTTTGTCCAAATTAACATCTGCTACTTGAAACTCCCTCATCCTGCAGGAACTTAACATCAATGCCCCTTCCTGTACTTCCATTCTTACGATAAATGTTAATTAAGTATTAGATACATTTATATTCTTATCTACTTAAACTTTCAATTAAACTACTCTGCTCCTCTTTCCTCCTCAGCTCTGAATTCCCACTCTCATTAAATTCCCATTATGGAAGTACTGTTTTCACTCTATTCCCACCACTCCCTTACGAGCTCTTTCCGTGGTGTGCTCTCCACTCGAACTCCACTGCAACTCCATTATGTAGCACCACTAAGTTTAATTCCCTAAGTATTAACTGTTTCCATCAAAGCTGTGCCATTTTAGTGAGGCACATTCCTCACAGGGAAAGATCAGCCATCCTTGCAATTAGAGATTCCACTGTAGCCATTCCTAATGAGTCTACCAGAGGCTTTCTTCTGCTTGATTAACTAATCACCTCATTGACATCAATCGAATTGTGATCTAATATATGATTGAGAATCAGGTATAAAATATGACACAGAAGAGATAAAGCAAATTAAAAGCAGATTTTTAAAATATGTTTATAGGTTCCTTGTCAGCCAGGAGGAGCAGGAGTGCTTCTTCTGGTCCCAAAAGGATAGCTTGGGCTTCCCCTGCCCTGAGCTTTCTCACCTACCCGATTTCCTCCCTATTACTTACTTGCCTTGCCGGGGCCCATTTCCATGGGTCCACGATGGCTGCCTAACTCACCAAGAGCTTTGACTCCAGCTCGTCAGCGGTGACGGTCATTCCTGCCAGCTTTGGGTGGGAGTCAATGTTGGGGCACATACATGAGGCTTGGGAGTTAGAATCTTCCAGGCCTCCTGCTCCGTGGGCCTGGATGGTTCACCACCTGCTTTGGCCTCCACACCCACCTCCCCCAATTCCCACCCCAAGTTAAAATTGGTGCTTCTAACTCTATTGTCATGCTGCTTTGGCAGGGTAATTGCCTCTGTGGTTTTCAAATGGTTAATCACATTTGATGATCTATTTAACAAATACAAACATTATCATTTACAGAACGCACAGAGAAAGGAGGAAGTTCAGACAAATTTCAACAACATGCCTTTTCGATCCTATTTTAGGATCTTCCTTTACTGGTATCATGTTCAGTGCATGAAATAATGATGAAATGGAAAGGGATTCAATGTTGGGTTGGGCGGGGATTGGATCATGTCACATCATTTTTTGGGTGTGAATATGGACCAAAAAGGTCCGATTTTGCAGGGTAATGTCCTGAGCCCTAAGGTCACCTGAAGAATGCAAAACGCCATATTGGCTGGGGTGATATTTAGGCTTCCCTGGTGGATGGGTTAAACAAAGTTCAGTTGTCCTAAAATCCCCATCCATTTGGGGGAGAGAGTTCCAGATTTCTACTACACTTTTCGTTAAAAAACTGCTTCATGATTTCACTCCTAAATAGCCCAGCTCCAATTGTAAGATTCTGCCCCCTTGTTCTGGACTTCTCCAGCAGAAGAAATAATTTCTCTGCATCAACCCGATTGAATCCCTTTATTATTTTAAAGATGTTGATTAAATCACTCCTCATCCTTCTAAACTAAAGGGAATACAAACCAATACGATAGCAAAATACTGCGGATGCTGGAAATCCAAAATAACAACAGAAAACACTGGAAAAACTCAGCAGGCCAGGCAACATCCGTGGAGAGAGAAACAGAGTTAACGTTTCAGGTCGAAGACCCTTCGTCAGAACTGAGAAAAAAGGCAGGAAATGAAACAGATTAAAAAGCAAGTTTGGGGGCTGGGAAATGGGGGAGGGGATGAAAGAACAAAAGGGAAGGTCTGAGAGGTGAAGAGACATTAAGAGATATTCAAGACGAGACGAGATGGTAATAGGGCAGATAAAGAAACAAAGGATGGCTCTAGATGAAGTGTGAAATGTGCTGGCAGAATGAAAGACAGCTGCCAGGTGGAAGAGAAAAAAAAAGGAAAAGACACAAACCAAAAGTGTGGATAAAATATATATAAAAGTATAATAGGGGCCGAGGTTATGATCTGAAATTGTTGAACTCAATATTGAGTCCGGAAGGCTGTAAAGTGCCTAATCAGAAGATGAGGTGCTGTTCCTCGAGCTTACGCTGAGCTTCCGTGGAACAATGCAAGAGGCCGAGGACGGCGAGGACTGAGTGGGAATGGAGCGATGAATTGAAATGACAGGCGACCGGAAGCTCGGGGTCACCCATATGGACTGAACGGAGGTGTTCCGCAAAGCGGCCACCCAATCTGCATTTGGTCTCCCCAATATAGAGGAGACCACATCGTGAGCAGCGAATAAAGTATACTAGATTGCAAGAAGTACAAGTAAATCACTGTTTCACCTGGAAGGGGTGTTTGGGGCCCTGGACAGTGGGAAGGGGGGAGGTATAAGGGCAGGTGTTGCATCTCCTGCGCTTGCACGGGGAGGTGCCAGGCGAAGGGGAAGGGGTGCTGGGGGTGATAGAGGAGTGGACTAGGGTGTCTCGGAGGGAGCAATCCCTACGGAATGCTGAAAGGGGAGGGGAGGGAAAGATGCGTTTGGTGGTGGGATCACATTGGAGGTTAATGGTCGGAGATGGACCATGTGAAGGTGAGGGAAGGGTGGAAATTGGAGGCAAAGTGAATGAAATTGTCTAGTTCAGGGCGAGAGCAGGAAACGGCACCGATACAGTCATCAATGTACCAGAAAAAGAGGTGAGGGAGGGGACCCGAGTAGGACTAGAACAAAGAGTGTTCCACATATCCCACGAAAAGGCAGGCATAGCTAGGACCCATGCAGGTACTCATAGCAACACCTTTAATTTGGAGGAAATGAGTGGAGTCAAAGGAGAAGTTGTTCAATGTGAGAACAAGTTCAGCCAGGTGGAGGAGGGTAGTGGTGGATGGGGACTAGTCGGGCCTCTGTTCAAGGAAGAAGCAGAGCGCCCTCAGGCCATCCTGGTGGGGGATGGAGGTGTAGAGGGATTGTACGTCCATGGTGAAAAGGAGGCGGTTGGGGCCAGGAAACTGGAAACTGTTAAAGTGGCAGAGGGCATTAGAAGAGTCGCGGATGTAGGTGGGAAGAGACTGGACAAGGGAAGAAAAGATAGAGTCGAGATAGGAAGAGATAAGTTCCGTGGGGCAAGAACAAACCAAGTTTATTTAGCCTGTCCTCATATTTTAACCCTTTAAGCCCTGTTCTATTTTTTGGTGGGGTTGGGGGGGGCCTGGAATTCAGGTGCAGTTTTTTTGTGGCAGCTTTTTTTAACCACCCAAAATAGGGTAGGAATTCAGAGGCAAATCCAAGCCATAGTGTCAGACTGGGGGAGGAAGCGCTAATTGGAGTACTACATGGATCAGTGCTTGTACCCTTGTTGTTTTTTAACTACATAATTGATAAATTACAGATCAGCCATGATCTAATTGAATGGTGGAAGAAACTTGTGGGGCTGAATGGCCTCTTCGTGTTCCTATGTTCCTTCCTATCACCTGGATGCAGAAACCTATTGTAAGTTTGCTAACTTTGCAGACAACACTTAATTAGGCAGTGCAGGGATGAAGGATGCAGTTAAGATTTTGCAGAAGGATTTAAATATGTTATACAATTAAGCATATAAATAGCAAACAAAATGTAACACTGGCAAATATATATTGAAAGAAAGAATGAACAACAGGTGCAAAGAAATTAGCACAGAGCAACTGTGAAAATGACTCGAAAGTGACAATAGTTTAATAGGCCCAAAAATTTAGCTGCACAGCACCCACTGTTCGGGTGCCAAACAGCCTCCTAAGCCTCCAATATGGCGAGCAAGAAGCTCATGCTCATTACTAGGCAGAAGTGCGCCAGCTGCCATTTTGGTAAAGGCCAAAAAATGCTGTGAGTGCCCACATCTAAAACAGCATTAGGCATCTTGCTTATGCAAATAAAGGGCCTAACGCCTGTTTGAGGCCCTCGCTGCAAAATTGGTTTGCCCTGAGGCAGCTGGTGCCAGCATTGGCTGCATTCAGGTAAACCAGGTCTACATGCGGCCTAACAGGCAGTCCTTAAAGGAATCACCCATTAGGCCATAACCACCAAGGTAAGCTTTAAAAAGATACTTACCTGAATTTGGAGCTGGAAAGAGCAGAATAATGGCCACCATTACCTCCAGAACCGATCGCCCACCTTTACCGACCTGGCCGTCTCCCTTCCTCACTTAACTGAGGGCAGCTATTAGCTTCAATTAGACTTCACCAACAGCTCGCCAGCTTGATGGAAATGAGTCCCGAGGTCCTGTATCAAGGGTGCCTCGAGCCTCACCATTCAGGTGCAGGGATCGTATCCTGTGTCCCCCATGTGCCCAAAATTGGTTGCGCCCGAATTTCTGAGCCACCATTTTCAATATCAAAACAACAAAGAGAAGCAAGAAAAAAGCAAATAGAAAATTGGGATACTCAGCTAGAACAATGGAGTAAAAGCCTACAAAGTTTATACTGAGGCTTCATAATGTTGTATGCAATTTTGGTCAACACACTTCAAAAGGGACATAAGCACATTGGAATAAGACCATAAGAGTATAAGAATTAGGAGCAGGAGTAGGCCATATGGCCCCTTGAGCCTGCTCCGCCACTCAATAAGATCATGGCTGATCTTCAGCCTCAACTCCACTTTCCCGCTGGATCCCCATATCCTTCATTCCCCTAGAGTCCAAATATTTTTCTCAGCCTTGAATATACTCAATGACTCAGCATCCATAGCCCTTTGGGGTAGAGAATTCGAAAGCTTCACAACCCCCTTAGTGAAGAAATTCCTCCTCACCTCAGTCTTAAATAGCCGACCCCTTATCCTGAGACTATGCCCCTTATCCTGAGACTATGCCTTTCAGCATCTACCCTGTCAATCCCCCTCAGAATCTTATATGTTTCAATGAGATCATCTCTCATTCTTCTAAACTTCAGAGAGTATAGGCCCAATCTACTCAATCTCTCCTCATAGGACAATCCTCTCATCCCAGGAATAAATCTAGTGAACCTTTGTTGCACCGCCTCTGAGTCAGATATGTCCTTTCTCAGATAAGGAGACCAAAACTGTTCATAGTACTCCAGGTGTGGTATCACCAAAGCCCTGTTCAATTGTAATAAGACTCCTTACTTGTGCAATAAAGGCCAACATGCCATCTGCATTCCTAATTGCTTGTTGTACCTGCATGCTAGCTTTCTGTGTTTCCTGTACAAGGACACCTAAACCTCATTTAATAGTTTCTCACCATTTAAAAAATATTCTGTTTTTCTATTCTTCCTCCCAAAGTGAATAACCTCATATTTCCTCACACTATACTCCATCTGCTACATTATTGCCCACTCACTTAACCTGTTTATATTCCTTTGCAGGCTCTTTGTGTGCTCTTCACAGCTTACTGTCCCACCTGACTTTGTATCCTCAGCAAACTTGGCTACATTACACTCGGTCCCTTCATCTAAGTCGTTAATACAGATTGTGAATAGCTGAGGGCCAAGCACTGATCCTTGCGGCACCCCATTACTTACAGCCTGTCAACCGAAAAATGACCCGTTTATCCCTGTTATCTGTCCATGAACCAATCCTCTATCCAGGCTAATATATTACCCCCAACCCCATGAGCCCTTATCTTGCGTAGCAACCTTTTATGTGGCACCTTATCGAATCACTTTTGGAAATCCAAATGTATTACATCCACTGGTTCCCTTTTTATCTCCCCTGCTAATTATATCCTCAAAAAGTCTAATAAATTTGTTAAACATGATTTCCCTTTCATAAAACCATGTTCACTCTGCCTAATCCTATTATGATTTTCTAAATGCGCTGTTACCACTTCCTTGATAATGGATTCCAGCATTTTCCCAACGACTGATGTCAGGCTAACTGGCCTGTAGTTCCCGGTTTTCTCTCTCCCTCCTTTCTTGAATAGCAGGGTTATATTTGCTACCTTCCAATCGGCTGGGACCATTCTACAATCCAGGGAATTTTGGAAGATCACAACCAATGCATCCACTATCTCTGCAGCCACCTCTTTTAGAACCCAAGGATGTAGGCCATCAGGTCCAGGGGATTTGTCGGCTTTTAGTCTCATTAGTTTCTCAAGTACTTTTTCCTTACTGATATTAATTACTTTAAGTTCCTCACTCTCATTAGATCCTTGGTTCCCACTATTTTTGGTATACATTTTGTGTCTTCTATTGCGAAGACAGATCCATAATATTTTTTTGAAGTCTCTGCCATTTCCTTATTCCCCATTATAATTTCACCTGTCTCAGCCTCGAAGGGATCAATGCTTACTTTTGCTACTCTCTTCCTTTTTCATAATTGTAAAAGCTCTTACAATCTGTTTTTATATTTCTTGCTAGTTTACTAGCATAATCTATTTTCCCCATTTTTATCAATTTTTTGGTCATCCTTTGCTGGTTTCTGAAGCTCTCCCAATCCTCGGGCTTGCTATTATTCTTTGCAACATTATAAGCCTCTTATTTTAACCTACTACTACCCTTAACTTCTTTAGTTAGCCACGAATGGATCACTTTTCCTATGAAGTTTTTATCTCTCAATGGATTGTATATTCATTGAGAATTTGGACTATTTCTTTAAATGTTTGCCACTGCTTATCTACCATTATACCTTTTAATCTAATTTCCCAATCTACCTTAGCTAACTTGCCCCTCACACCTATGTAATTGGCTTTATTTAAGTTTAAGACTCTAGTTTCATACTTAAGTATTTCACTCTCAAACTCAATGGGAAATATTTTCATATTATGATCACTCTTCCCCAGAGGATCCTTTACTATGAGATTACTAATTAACCCTGTCTCACTACACAATACAAGACCTAAAATAGCCTGTTCCCTGGTTGGTTCCATGATGTATTGGTCTAGGAAACTGTCTCGAATGCATTCTATTAATTGCTGACCAATCAGCTTGCTATAAAATGGATAGGTGCGGAGAACAGCAACAAAAATTATCCCAAGTGTAATGGGGTTGACCTATGAGGGAATATTAAAGAAGCTTTAGCTTTGAAATCTGGAAAGAAGAAGGTTAAGGAGTCACCTTATTGCAGTATTTAAGATATTAAATGGCATTGATAATGAGAATTTAGAATATTACTTGTCAGTCGGCCAGTGAAATAAGAGAACATTAATAGGAATTAATAAAAAGTAAATTTAAAACATCTTAGAATTGTGTTCAGTGCCATTCGCAACTCCACAGATAACGAAGCAGTCCATGCCCACGTGCAACAAGACCTGGATGACGTTTAAGCTTGGGCTTATAAGTGGCAGGTAACATTCGCACCACAGAAGTGCCAGGCAATGACTATCTCCAACAAGCGAGAGTCTAACCACCTCCCCTTGACATTCAGTGGCATTACCATGGCCGAATCCCCCACTATCAACATTCTGGGGGTCACCATTAACCAGAAACTTAACTGGACCAGCCACATAAATAATGTGGCAACAAGAGCAGGTCAGAGGCTAGGTATTCGGCGGTGAGTGTCTCACCTTCTGACTCCCCAAAGCCTTTCTGTCATCTGCAAGGCACAAGTAAAGAGTGTGATGGAATACTCTCCACTTGCCTGGATGAGTGCAGCTCCAACAACACTCAAGAAGCTCAACACCATCCAGGACAAAGCAGCCCGCTTGATTGGCACCCCATCCACCACCTTAAACATTCACTCTCTCCACCACCGGCATACCGTGGCTGCAGTGTGTACCATCTACAAGATGTACTGCAGCAACTCGCCAAGGCCTCTTCGGCAGCACCTCCCAAACCCAGGACCTCTTCCACCTAGAAGGACAAGGGCAGCAGGCGCATGGGAACACCACCACCTGCAAATTCCCCTCCAAGTCACACACCATCCTGACTTAGAAGTATTACGCTGATTCTTCATCGTCGCTGGGTCAAAATCCTGGAACTCCCTACCTAACAGCACTGTGGGAGTACCATCACCACACAGACTGCAGCGGTTTAAGAAGGGGGCTCACCACCACCTTCTCAAGGGCAACTAGGGATGGGCAATAAATGCTGGCATTGCCAGCAACGCCCTGATCCCATAAACAAATTTTAAAAAATTTAAAAATTCTTTAGTCAAAGAATCTACCAGGTAATGGAATGGAATGAAAAACCTCAATGGAGCTCAAGATAAAATTGGATGATAGACTGGCTGATTATAAATACTAGAGGGACAAGTTCAATGAGCCGAAAGGCCTTTCCTCATACTTGAGCTTTCCTTATATTCATAGGGCTAGATTTTCAGTTGCTTGCGCCAGCAGTTAGCGCCTTAAGAGAAGTGATTTTCGGGCGCTATTCGTGTAGCGCCCGGGCGCAGCGCAGTTTGCGCCCCGCCCCAAATTAAGTTGCCCGTTAGCGCCGGCGCAAAGTTTAGCGGCCGCCCGGATGCGCGCGCAGAAAATGACGTCACATCCTCGTGCAACGCCCTTTGGCCGCCCCGAATCCAAACTTCAGTCGGACCGCCCCATTCTGCGGCTGGCGTCCAGAGCGTTTGTAAAATGGAACGCAACACACCCTGGGGAGCGCAAATTAAAGGGCACTCCTCCTGCACTATAAACGGCAGTCTGCATGTGTTGTGTGGAAGGATCCAGTGTGTTGTTGTGAACGGTGTATTTATGTTTCCGGCCGCCGCCACCGCCACCGCCACCGCCACCACCACCACCTCCGAAAAAAACACATGCACCCTTCCCCTTTAAGAGCTCACTGGCACCAGAGTGTCTGCCGTGCGCTGCGCCCGAGCTCGGGCGCTGCGCTCTGCACCGCCGGCTTAGCGCCTAAAGATAGTAGTGGAACGCCTCTTTTAGCGCTCCACCAACCTCTTAGGGCGAAGCCACTGAATTTCCGGCAACGGGGCGCTACTTTGGGGCGGGCGCTAAGGTTAGCGCCCCAAAACTGTCTACACTGAAAATCTAGCCCTTAATCTCTTGTGTTACAGACTGTGTTCCTGTCCATCACAAATATACAGACTGAATATTTCTGTACAATGATACTTGTGATCAGAGAAACAATAAAGATACCAGAGCCTAAAAATTACTGGTGGACAAATATCTAGCAGGTCCATACGGCATCAGTTTGACCACTTTTTTAACAAAGGTGTTAAAATAAATGGGTTAGTGCCTGCATTGAAATGGAGGTCAGAGGAAAGGTGGATGGTGTAATTTCTAGTCTCTGATGTTTGCTGCCAATACTTTTGTTTGTTTAGAATTGTTGCACTGCTGCCAAGCTGTTTGCCCTCAGTCTCCAAATAAAGTTCAGGGAACTTTCAACTGATTGAAGTGGAAATTTACCAGCTTCATGTGTATTCCACCTGTCTTTGTAGCAGCACATTATCTGTTCATTGCTGACCAATCAACTTGCTATAAAATGGATTTCAATCACTGTTAAAATGGAATCATCAACAAGATAGTAATGAGAAGGAAATAACAATTAATTAAACCATACTGAAAACTCATGGTGAACTATATAATAAAAGCAGGTCCATTCAGATTAATATTGGTCTGGGCATATCACTTATATCTCTATAAACTATTTCAGCAACTCGAGACAGTTCAATCAACCCAGCCTTTCGGAAATGTTGGTAAATAGACCTCAAAACCTTCCCCTCTTTCAGTGAACTTCCTTTGTACTTTTTGTGCACATCAAAGCAAGTAATGTCAGTGCTAAGGAAGGGAACACTTCTCCACATCTGGTCAAGTATTCATAAAATAAGGTATAGCACAGCTTTCTGAAAACCTCTCTTCATTCTGTCCAACAATGGGAATTAAATTCTGCTCTTGTGTGCCAGTGACAAGCTGGGTGCAAGGCAAGGTGGGAAATTGGGGACAGAGACTATGCGCCTGATTTGCACCTAACCCGGATTTTTTGATGGATCGGCACTAGGGGAGCCTCATTAAGGCAATCAGTACTTCGTGGTGTGCCTTGCTGTCCCAGATATTCTGGCAGATCACATCATTGGTATGATGTCATTGTTATGTGCCTTTAAAATCAGGACCACGTCACACTCCTGCACGTGTAGAGTCAGTGGATGTGTGTAGACTTAAAGCTGTTCCATCTTACCTGTTAGATTTAGCATTGCACATTTTTGGTCCATTTTTGGTTTCTTTGCACTATTATTAGTTTCTTTTGATTGGATCTTTAAGTTCTTCTATTTTGCTTGGTTTGAATTGAACTTCTGCATCCTTACTATAAAAGGCACTTTGAGGGTGAAATTGATCTTGGGCGGTAGTGCAATATACGTGATAGCAAATCAAAAGTCGTCGGCTTATTTCCATCTGCTCCTCTTCTGCCACCTTACCTTCCTCCTGCTCACTCATGCTCTGTGTTTCACCTAGTGTTCCATGTTCTAAATCTAACTCTATATCTTCTCTTGGAGTGTGTATTTCAAGGCTGGTGCTTTCAGCAGGTGGCGTGAGTGATGTAATGTTGTGGGATTTGGATGAGTCCTCTGCCAGGCAAGCTGTTGCTCCTCAGACAGTCTTACAGAAACACAATGGGAAAAGGAATAAATTGGAAACTGGAAGACACTCCTTGGAGCACATATCAGTAGCCACCCATATGATATGGTCAGGTCAGGTAGCTTCTCTATTGGCAGAATGTGTGACTGGCGGACTAATTCCTAGAGGGAAGAGAAAGTTGGAAAAATGGGTACTACACTGCAGATGCAGGTTTGTCACCTGCATGCCCCTCTCCACCGGGGATCACAGAGTGATGACAGCCCACTATGTCCAGGGTCAGTACTTTGAGCTGTGTTTACCGCTGCAGATTTTTGGTCCTCCTCCATTTTTCAGCCTTCCCCTTCTATTGTGGGCTTCCTTTGTCTATAATTATGTAGACGTTGATGAAATGCTGACTATTTCCTGAGGCCTCTTATGGCTATGCACTTGCCACCATGCTTCTCTAAACAGGAGTGCAAGAACATGCAGCTTCCAAGTGTATATTTGGGGAGTGTGTCACGGTCCCACCCTCGATCAGGGATTGCAGTGAGAGGCTGCCAGGGAAGATGAAAAGTGTGTCATGGCTGAATTCAGGTTGTCTTACACTAGTGTTAGAAAGAACAAAATGGTGTGTAAAGATAATGAAAGATCTCATGTGAGTATGCAACTGGTTATGGGGAGAGTCTGTGTTTGTATTTGTGTGTGTGTGTTTTGGAAGCATGCCACTGCAGTACACTGTAAAGAGACAAGCACAGCAGTTATTTAACTTGGCAAATTTCTTCAAGGTGTTCAAGGTTTCTTCCTCATCTGGGAGGATGACCTCTATTGCAGAAACCACATTCAATGTTATTGCTTCCAGGGCTCTCTCAGAAAAGGGCATTATATTAAAACCCTCCCCCCCACCAGCCCACCACACCCCGGGAATTGGCAAACGTAAACAATTTGCAGACAAGAAGATTTCAGGTGCAACAACATTAATTTATATTGAGCCTTTAATGTAGAAAAAAAGGCAAAAAAGAGGCATAATCAAAATAATTGATGCTGAGCATAAAGAAGCAAATATTAGGAGGATGACCAAAAGCTTAAGCAAGGAGTTGGGTTGTAAGGAGAGTCTTAAAAGGAATATGGGAAGGTGGAGAGGCAGAGTGGTTTAGGGAGGCAATTCCAGAATGTGGGCACAAGAAGGCTAAAAGCTTGATCAAAGAGGTAGGTTTTAAGGAGCATCTTAAAGAAGGAAAGAGAGGTAGAGAGGCGGAGAGGTTTAGGGAGGGAGTTCCAGAGCTTAGGGCTAGGCAGCTGAAGGCACGGCCAAGAAAGTTTCATTAACAGATGGGGATGAAGTAGGGATAGAGACAAATGATATTACAGTGGTGGAAATAAGCAAGCTTTGTAATGAAGACAATTGATAGTTGGAAGCTCAGCTCAGGGTCAAAAATGATGCTGAGGTTGCAAGCAGTCTGGTTCAACCTAAAAATGTGGCAAGGGATTGAAATGGAGTCAGTGGTAAGGGTACGGAGTTTGTGGCAGGGGCTGAAATTCATGGCTTTGGAATTCTCAATGTTTAATTGAAGGATATTGCGGCTTATCCAAGAGATGCTAAAGAAGCAGTCTGACAACAACAGAGGCAGTGGCGGGGGGCGACGGGGGGGGGGGGGGGGCGGTTTCTGCTCTCAGAAGAATTGTGTTCCCAATATGCCTTAACCCCAACCTCCGAAGTGTACTCGAAAATTCTCCAATGAGAATATTTTCAGTTTCCACACCAGTCACACTTGGGGCCTCTCTGACCAAGATTGCCAATCTACTGCCAGCTTGTGCTGAATTGTAGACAGTTTTGTATGATAGATCCATGTCCACTGAAAATAAATTCATTTCACACCAATCAGAAAAAGTTGACTTTATCAAATTGATGGTCCTGGCATTGTTACAGCCAATTAAAAAAAATGTTATTTCAAAAAAATTACTGTAGAATTTTTTTTAGCAATTTTAATCGAATGGTATGAAAGAGTATATTTTCCAATCACCACTGTTCTTATATGAATGCGCTCATACTAAATCTCTCTATGTGTGTTTTACAACCTATTAACTCAACAGCACCAGTTGGAAAATACATCCATGTAACAATAATTCTCTTTAAATATAATGGCCTAGAAATTGAGTGGCCTGCGCCACCAGTTTGCGCCCAAAGAGGGCTTTTGCGCCAGTCTGCAAACTTCAGGCGAAATTCAGCGGTGCGCTAATGGCGGCGTTAGGCTGTAGCGCTGCGCCGCCGCCGATGACGTCATCGGTGTGCGCAGCGCCCCGTTTCCGCGAAGAACGCCATATTAAGTCGCGCCTGCCTCTTCAGCGCCGGCCGCAAACAGCGACCGGTACACAGGGCCTACCTGTGGCGGTAGTGGCGGTAATTAAAGTGGAGGTGCGGCCGGCCGCTTTTTCGGCGGCCGCCTGCCCGCACCTCCTTCCCCGGCCTCCTCCACCTCCCCCCCCCTCGCGGCATTGCCGGCTGGTTTCCGGGAGCCCGGCACTTCTCCGTTCTGCCGGGCTCTTTTGCCGGCACTCGCGATCGGGGCTCCGGCTGCTGCAGGCACCTCCCCCTTAAGAGAGGGAGGAAGGCCTGCAGTACCGCAGCCTACCGCTCCGCTGCGGGTGGCGCTGTGGCCACTAGCGCGCCGATAATCAGTTTCAGCGCCCAAGCGGGGCGCCGAAACCCCTGTTTAGCGGCCGCTTTTCACTTGGTGCGCTGACACTGAATATCCCGCTTGCGCAAGTGGATCCGCGCGCAGCGGTAATTCCGGTGCCCAGGCGAGCTGGGCGCCCCAAAATGAATTTCTAGGCCAGTTTCTTTTAAAAGGGGAAATGTCTCCAAATCAGTTGCCATATTGCTTTAAATGTCAGGAAAGGAGGTATGTGTACATTTAATTCTGTCTGTCAGGCTTCCTCTATTACTTTTTAAATATATTTTAAAATTGCTGGTAAAAGGCACCTTGGAAGGAAGCATTTTCAGTGACATTGTGAAATTCCTGTCCACTGATTACAATCTAGAAGTGCTGACCACAACCCACTATCTCCACTTCAGATTATCAATGAAGCTGACCTCATGCTGTGATGAAATAGAGAGATTATTCTATATAATTACTGTAATGAAATCATAGGAACTTACTGCTGGATGGCCAAAAAGAATATAATTTCATCTGCCTTGTACCGACAACTCTAGATGGGGGCAATTCTTCCCTCCCCATCTCACTCTGCTTTTTTTCCCAGATAGACAGTATTGAAGATTTGGATTTGTATGCACCTGTTGGTGTCTTTACAACTCCAGGGAGGAGATTGTGCAAACGGTTATTCAATGCTAGTCTCGTGTTTGTGAGGATAGTGAGTCATAAATTAAAGGTGGGTAAGCGTGAAGTTATAAAACAATGACAACACTGCAGACCCTGTTGCGAATGCATCTTTAATGATGAATGCTCAGTCTCCAAGAACAAAGTGAATGCTGCAGAGTTATTTTCATTAGCTGTGTAAGGAAATATGTATTTTTTTAAATGTGAAGCATTATTAATCAAGACTTTTACAAAGTTTCTGTTGAATGGATTTGTTGTGTACAATAAACGTCAAAGAAAAGGAAGTAAAATTTATGCATTCTGTATGAAATTATTTTCCATTGATGAAATATAGAGATATAATGGGGTAGAGTTTCCGCTTTGGGCACAATCGGGAAATTGCACCTAAAATGCGCTTGAAATTGTGCTGGTTCGGTTACAAATCAGTTTCTGCTAAAATTCATTTGTATAATCACAAATGTAAAATCTTCCATGAACCAGCGCAATCGGGCAGCGTAATAGAACATATTTGCTTCTTTTTTCCATTAAAAAGTATTCATTGAGTGGTAACCTGGTGCAGTTTTATTAATAAAGCTAAAAATGTGTTTATCACCAAAAATAAGCATTTTTAATATTGGTGTCCAGTCCTCCACCTGTGAGTAACCTGATTTGAAATCACTGAAAATTACTTTAAAAATCTACTGAACCATTTAATCGTTTCATTGGTGTACGCTAGACTGTTTCTTAGCAAATCAAATATTTTTTGGAAGACATGCCTACTACTGCCTGTGCACCTACAAAAATGGATGGAATTTGAAGAGCCTTCCCGAACCAATGTAATCGACAGAATTTTGCAATTTTGACCTGGGGACGTGGCCAGTTTTGTGGCCGGGGCCTGATCTGGCTGAATTGTCCCTTGAACCAGCCTAAAAGATCGCGGAAAATATGAACGTAAATGGTTTTCACCGTAACTCACTTACGTTTAAAATTCCCCAATCTTTTGTGCTGGTTCGGCCGATTCCACCCAGGTTGCGTTGATACTGTATTACTGTCATAAACAACAGGACCAGACCATGATTCTGGACAACTGCTGAGCTGAATGGATTGAATGGCTTATTATTGTTCCTACATTCAAAGTTTCTTGTCAGTGCTGAAAAGTTTTCTATTTTCACAGTCTGTACCTCCTTTAACTCGTGCTATTATCAAGAACGATTTGCTGTATTTTTCTAGAAATGGCTGCTATAAAGTGAAATTACAAAAATACTTTTTTAAATGAATAATTAATAATTAATTACAAGACATAATTGTATCTTGTCTTAGTTTTAACTGTAGTGGCAAAATATTGTCTTTTTTCTACCAGTTTTTGGAACTTGGATTCAGTTTTCCCTTCTCAACCCAGGAGCATGGAGGGCCTTCCCAATATACCAGCTTAAATTAGTTAACACAGACCAGAGACTGAAGCAGGGATAATAGAATCATAGAATCATACTGCACAGAAGGAGGCAATTGGCCCATTGTGCCTGTGCCAGCTCTTTGAAAGAACTATCCAATTAGTCCCACTCCCCTGCTCCCCTGTCTCGATTTTAAAAATCACATCCTTGTTTTCAAATCCCTCCATTGCCTCGCCCCTTCTCTATCTCTGTAATCTCCTCCAGCCCCACAACCCCCCCACCTCCCCCGCCCCCCCCCCCCCACCCTGCCCTGAGGTATCAGCGCTCCTCTAATTCTGGAATAACAACAGAAAATGCTGGAAAAACTCAGCAGGTCAGGCAACATCTGTGGAGAGAAATTTGAGTTGACGTTTCGGGTTTGACCCTTCTTCAAAACTGGAGAGAAAAGGAACTAGATCGAAGGCAGGGCTGCGATCGGACAAAAGAATAAAAGAACCAAAAGAAGTAAAAGAGATTAGAAGCTAGACGAGATGGTAATAGGCTGGGATTAGGTGTAAAGTGTGCTGGCAGGGCGAAAGATAGCTGCCAGGTGTGAGAGAGAAACAAAAGGAAAGGGGGGGGGGGGAAGGAAAGGCCTGCCTTCGATCTAGTTCCTTTTCTCTCCAGTTTTGAAGAAGGGTCAAACCCGAAACGTCAACTCAAATTTCTCTCCACAGATGTTGCCTGACCTGCTGAGTTTTTCCAGCATTTTCTGTTGTTATTTCGGATTTCCAACATCTGCAGTATTTTGCTACCCTCTAATTCTGGACTCTTCAGCATCCCTGATTATAATCGCTCAATCATTGGTGCCCGTGCCTTCTGTTGCTTAGGCCCTAAGCTCTGGAATTCCCTGCCTAAACCTCGCCGCCTCGCTACCGCTCTTTCCTCCTTTAAGATGCTCCTTAAAACCTACCTCTTTGACCAAGCTTTTAGTCATCTGCCCTAATTTCTCCTTATGTGGCTCGGTGTCTAATTTTTGTTTTATAAAACTCCTGTGAAGCACCTTGGGACGTTTTACTACATTAAAGGTTCTATATACAGTAAATACAAGTTGTTGTTGTTGCTCTTTCCCCATAGCAAATTTTCCAAAATTAGCATATGACAAGTACGAAATTGATAGGTCTTCAGCAGGATTAGAGATCCCACCCTCCTCTGATGATGGCAACATTTGGGGCAGGTGAAGGCTTCATCCCCAACAGGTCCAAAAGCTGAACATCACCGCAAGGCCAGGGCCTGGTGTACCCACAAGATAAAAACCGCAGCCAATTAGGGAAAATAATCTGGAAAAATCTTCTCCGACCCCTTCAGGCAATTGAAACTATCCTGGCCCTGATTAATGTTATACAATACCCACCTTTTGTAAGAGGTGATCTCCACCCCAGCCAGAAACAGATCCAGCTCTCGTTTGAAGGAATTCAGCGAATAGGTGTTCACCACATGAGCTGGCAGCCTGTTCCACAGATCCACTATTCTCTGGGAAAAGAACCACCTCCTAACATGTAACCGAGTTCTGCCTTTACATAACTTGGGACCCCTGACCCTCCCTAATCGATTTAGTTGAAACAAATTGTCTACACAAACACAATCCAATCCCTTCATCATCTTATGAACATCAATCAAATCATCCCTATGTCTACATTTTCTAAAGGGTGGAGACCAGTTCTTTGAGCCAATCTTGGTAACTAAGATGCTTGAAACTGGGATTTAATCTTGTGGCCTTCCTGTGCACCCTTTTCAAAGCTTCAATATCACCCACCATGTGAGGAGACCAATCCCTTAGCGCATCTAAATCTGCTTGCAATAGTCGAGCATCATTTACAGTCCTGACTCGCGCACATATCTTGGTAATATCTGCAAACTTGCAGATTGTGACCCCCAACACCTATATCTCGATCATTCATAAAATTAGTAAATAGCAACGGTCCCAACAATGATCCCTACAGGATGCCACAGCAGATCGAAATCCATCTACAACTACTTTATGCCTGTAGCTTTTAGCCAGTTCTGAAACCATCATGCTCCATGAATATTGTTGGTGTTCAGTGCACCACTGCTGCTTTCCCTGTAAAGCTGCCCATGTTTCTGGATGATGATCCATTTTCCAACCTGTGTTCTCATTGTGATTATGTTAAGGTTAAGGCCTAGAAATTGGTTTGCCCCTGAAAATAGGCAAGGGGACTCAATGCGTTAGCAACCCGTGCCCATTCAGAGGACTGCAGGCAGCACACAAACTTTGTGCTGTCTGCTCATTTGCATGATTGCGATATTCAGCCCAGCACTGAATGCATTGCTGAGTGGCAGATCACTCAACAGGGGGCCCAAGTTCATGTGAGGCTAGCACCAATTAAAGCTAGCCTGCACCTCTTAAAGAGGAGGTGAACTCTGCCTGCAGCAGCTCATTGAACTGGCTGGGGAAGAGAGTGGGAAAAATCTATTGATGATGGCACAACAGGGGAGAGAGTGTGCACCAAAGTTTTCCGATGCAGCACTGGAGGCCTCAATTCGAGGAGAGAGGTATTCTTTCCACAGGGGGCCAGGAGGCCTGCCAGGCAACAGTCAAAAGTGCAATGGGAACAATAGCCAATGTGATGAATGCCAGCAGTGCTGCCCCAAGGATGTGAACTTAGTGCAGAAAGAAGTTTAATGACCTCACACGAGTGCTCAATAATGACCTCATATGAGCACTCAATGTCTGTAAATTCATCTTCAAATACCATATCCTACGACCTGCACCATTAGCTTCACACACTGCTTAATGCACAACACACCCATCACTCACCTATCAACAACCTCTACCAAACACAACTCGTACCTCACATTCATAGCTTCAGCTCACCCTCACATACTTAACACTGCTAATAGCCTCACACTCACATGTCACAGCTTGCACACACTGTCACCTATTCAACTAGGTCCAGCACATCACCCAAGCACATTGCACCACACTCATTGACAAACTTCCCTTTCTCCTGCAGGAAAAGTTGGGGCATAACCGCCACCAGCAGAACCTAACCGGGAGGGGACAAGCTCGCCTGCATCACCTCACCCCCTTGGAGGAGATGGTGCTAGCCATTCTGGGGAGGGGCAAGGGTAAGCCCGTGGCCAGCGGTGGGGTTGAAAGTGTACAAGATGCCAATATCCTCATATCCCATTCCCCCCTCATCCCACAATCTCTTCTGATTTACAATCTGCACATGGTGTATGCATGCATCTCTTGCTTTACCACCCACCCATTCCTCCACTCACCACACCATACTCTTGTGCCTTTCTCATTTCAGATACTCAAGAAATCCAACCTGCCCAGCCAGTGGTGCAAGAACAAGAGGGAGGAGAGTGATGATGAATGAGAAACACTGTCACTCGATCTGACACTCACAGCCACCAGCTCAGATACTGGCACTGTGTGGAGTTTAGAGGGCAGCTTAGAGGTGGGATCTGCGTGTGGTGAATCACTGGGTATGAGTGGGCTACAGCCAGGGCAGGAGGAAATGGTAACGCACATGCCAGCTCCCTGGAGGGCGAGGTCGCACACGAGTTCTGCCGCAGAGGACTCAGGTGAAGACTTCGACGGGGCGGCCTACAGAAGATCATTGATGGGTATGCACAACAAAATGCTTGGTGCATTGGCATGCCTGCCAGAAAGCCTAAGTGAAATTTCAAGGAGGGCATGGAGTAGTTTAGCACTAACCTTACACAGGGCTTTGTGCAGAGCTTATGGCCCATCCTTTCCAGCATGAAGTCATGCAGACTCAGCTTGCTGCCACACAAGCTCAGACTGCTGCCATTGTGACTGTGTTTACGAGTGTGGAAAGGGGCTTGCAGGGTCTCACAGTAGTCCACCAATCTGTCCTCCAACAGATGTATAGGGATGCTGAAACGCCGCCCCGGAGGAGTTGCAGTGGCTCCTTAGAGGATGAACCTGCTGTCCTCTCTCAGGATGACACCATTCGTCCTCCCACTGCCACTCCGCCAGTACCCTGGCCGCTGCCTGTCAGCCACCCAGGCTGCTGCTGCCCATGCCAAGGTGCTGCAGTCCGCAGCCAGGCCTTCTAGGCCCAGAGGTGCTCGAGGTTGACCTGCAAGGCCATCTGCAATCTCCCCCATTGAAAGTTATCAGCATGTCCACCAGCCATGCTGCAGCTACTGGGGTAGCACTTTGTAGGAGCACGAGGACAGGCAAAGGCTCACTGAAGACAGGCACTAAGAGAATACAAAACGGTGATTAGTTGACTTTGTTAGGTAATATTGGATGGATGGATTGATTGATAAAGTTGGATTGGAATTTGGTGACATTTATTTCAGCATAGTGGCCAAGAGGATGCTGTGATGGTAAGTAACAGAGAGAAGGTAAGGCGTGGGACTATTGTTGATTGGGGAATTGGGGTTGTGTTCACTGGTACCACAGTCGGATGAGTCGATCTCGAACAGCCTGAGCAGAAAGGGACTCTTCCTCTTCCGCCTCCTCCTCTTCCGCCTCCTCCTCTTCCGCCTCCTCCTCATCCACCTCCTCCTCCTCCTCCTCAGCTGTTTGCCGTTTGCCTGGTGGCAAGGGCTGGGCCCTCATGATGGTGAGGCTGTGAAGCATACAGCAGGACACGACAAATCTTGAGACGCATTCTGGTGAGTACTGCAGGGCTCTTTCAAAGCAGTCCAGGCAGTGGAAGCATTGTTTAAGGACACCAATGGTCTGCTCTATTAGATTCCATGTAGCAGCATGGCTCTCATTGTATGCATGTTGCCACGTGTGGTTGGGTTGCGGTGTGGAGACATAAGCCAGGTGGTCAGCCTTTGTTGCCAAGTAGCCACTGTCTGGTTTGTCTTGGTGGCTCGAAGACCGAGGGAACAGCAGACTGGTGCAGAATAAAAGCATCAAGATGTGCTGAGCATAGTTGCACACCAACTGCTCATTCAGCGAGTGGTAACCTTTGCATTTGTGGTGCATCTCAGCATTTAGATATGGTGCCCGCAAAGCCGCGT
This sequence comes from Somniosus microcephalus, assembly GCF_052327205.1. NCBI lineage: Eukaryota > Metazoa > Chordata > Chondrichthyes > Squaliformes > Somniosidae > Somniosus > Somniosus microcephalus. The sequence goes on from NC_140993.1 coordinate 130,490,445, forward strand.
GCTTGCAGTCGAAGGCACCCTGCGCCATGAGGAAGCTTGCTATCCTGGCAAAGTCACGTGTACACTCCGCCTGCTTCTCTCTGGTCAGAGAGAAGTCAATGAAGTCCCCTCTCCTGGCATAAAGAGCCTCAGTTACCTCTCTTATGCAGCAGTGGACGGCGATCTGGGAGATGTTACAGAGGCAGCATGGTGGCATAGTGGTTAGCACTGTTGCCTCACAGCGCCAGGGACCCGGGTTCAAATCCGGCCTCGGGTGACTGTCTGTGTGGAGTTTGCACATTCTCCCCGTGTTTGCGTGGGTTTCCTCCGGGTGCTCCGGTTTCCTCCCACAGTCCAGAGATGTGCGGGTTAGGTTGATTGGCCATGATAAAAAAAAAATTGGCCCTTAGTGTTAGGGGGGATTAAATACGTGGGGTTACGGGGAGAGGGCTTGGGTGGGATGGCTGTCGGTGTAGGGACCGGGTGCTAGGGTTTGGATGATCAGCCATGATCTCGTTGAATGGTGGAGCAGGCTCAAAAGGCCGAATGGCCTGCTCCTGCTCCTATCTTCTATGTTTCTATGTTTCTATGTTTCTAGGTCACCTGCTGGAAGGACCCCGACACGATGAAATTCAGGTCCTCGGTCACCTTCACAGCCACTGGCAGCGCTGACCTTGCCCTGGTGTGAGGCTGCAGGTCATAGAGTCATAGGGAGAAAAATTTGGTTGATTAGTGTCTCTTGTTAGTGCCGTCTTAGGTTTGTTCCGACATTGGGTGTGGGTCCTGGGCACCATGTTCCTGGAGGAGACGTGCTGAGCCACCTCCCTCCACACTCTTCTATATTCGCATGGCAATGGCCTGCTGCCACTCTGTGGGTAGAGTACTGACCTTCAGCGCTCCACTGCACCAACCAGAGCCACCAAGGCCCAGTCGCTGAAGCGCTGAGCTCGTTTCCTGGGCCTCTCCAGTCTTCTTTCCAGCAGAATTGAAGTTCAGGTCTGACCAGGCCGAGATTCAAGGCTGCAATGAGCAGCGTGTGGCTGGAAAGCAAGATCGACCCTCCCTTTTAAGAACTGGCCGGCGCCAGTGTGCCTGTGTTCCATTGCTAACTGACATCACCTGAGCTTCACCAGTGTTCTGAGGTAACGCTTCATTCCTCAGCATTAGCGCCTTAAGACAGGTGTGTAGCGCCTGATTTAGTGCTCAAATCACCTCCAGGGGTGATAGAAGCCAAGTTTGCAGTCGGAGGCGATAATTAGCGCCCGGCGCTAAACTTTGCGTCCGGCCAATAATTGCACCCCAAATGGGGCAAAACTGAATTTCTCCCCCGTAGAGTCACAATGGCAGAGAAGGAGGCCATTCGGCCCATCAATCCGCGCCAGCTCTCTGTAGAGCAAGCCAGTCAGTCCCATTCCCCCGGTCTATCCCTGTAGCCCTGCCAGTTGATTTCCCTCAAGTGCCTATCCAGTCTCCCCTTGAAAATATTGAGTGTCTCCGCTTCCACCACTTCCATCGGCAGCGAATTCCAGGTCCTCACCACTCGCTGTGTAAAAAAGTTTTTCCTCACATCCCCCCTGTATCTCTTGCCCAAAACCATAAATCTGTGTCCCCTAGTCCTTGCACCATCAACTAGTGGGAACAGCCTTTCCCCGTCTAGCCTATCCAAACCCGTCATAATCTTGTACACCTCAATCAAATCACCCCTCAACCTCCTTTGCTCTAATGAAAACAAATCCAGCTTCTCTAACCTGTTCTTGTAGCCAAGATCCCCCATCCCCGGAACCATTCTGGTAAATCTCCTCTGCACCCTCTCATGGGCCTTCACATCCTTCCTAAAGTGTGGTGACCAGAACTGGATGCAATACTCCAGTTGTGGCCTAACCAGCACTTTATAAAGGTTCAGCATAACTTCTCTACTTTTGTAACTCAATACCTCTATTTATGAAGCCCAAGATCCCACGTGCTTTGCTAACCACTCTCTCAATATGCCCTGCCACCTTCAGGGACCTATGCACATTAACTCCCAGGTCCCTCTGTCCCTGTGCACTCTTTAAAACTGTGCCATTAAGTGTATATTGCCTCTCCCTGTTCCTTCTGCCAAAATGCATCACCTCACACTTCTCTGTATTAAATTCCATCTGCCACTTGTCTGCCCATTCTGCTAGCCTTTCTATGTCCTGTTGCAGTCGATTGGTATCATCCTCACTGTTTGCCACCCCCTGAAGTTTGGTGTCATCGGCAAATTTAGAAATTCTACTCTGTATTCCAATATCCAGGTCATTTATATATATCAAAAAAGTGGCATCTTCAACAGCTTGGTCTTCATGCAATATTTGCCATGGTCTAAAATGAAATTTGTGCCAAGGATACAATTGCTTCTAATGTAAACATTAAAATGCTTTTAACTGATTTTGCTACTGTTCCAAAGATATTTGCTGCCTCCCTGAATTCTTCTTGCTTTCCTTTTAGATCATACTTCCTCCGTGCAAAAAAAATGCTTTTTTCCCCCATAGATTTATGCCCATTATAGAAAGAATGTACAGCTATAAATCTGTTCTTTGGCCCTCTATGAGAAGCTTACTTTAGTCCTCCATGCTCCAGTTCACAAATGTTGATTTCCTGTATGCAAATACTGAATCAAGACTTCATGGCCTAGAAATTCAGTCGCGCCACTTTTGGGGCGCTAAAGTCGGGCGGTCGCTAAAGTTAGCGCCCGCCGGAAAGTGTAGGCCACTTCGCCGAAATTCAGTAGATTTGGCCAAGGAGTTTGGGCGAGCGCTGAAACTGGCGTTGTACTCCTATCTTTAGGCGCTAAGCCGGCGGTGCGGACTGATAACGCCGAGGCCAGGCGCAGCGCAGGTGCGGTCATGTTTTGATTGACAGCAGACACCCTGACGCCGGCCAGCTCTTAAAGGGGGAAGGGTCGACTTTGTCTGCTGCCACGCCCTGGATAGTGGAGCCCTGCAGCTAGGCCTCAACACTGCTGGTGGACCCAAATAGCGCCTGAAGCCATGCAGAAGGCCCGTGAATGAGCGCAGCGCTTCGCAGAGCCTGCTTTGTGGGTGCTGCTTAAGGGTTTGGAAAAGAGAAGAGAGATCTTGTGCCCGGACAGTGGCAAGAAGGCTCCCAGGAGGCAGTTCAGGAGAGCCTGGAGGGAAATCGCCCACAGGGTGTCAGCCACCAGCGATGTCCCCAGGACTGGTGACCAATGCCGCAAGAAGTACAACGACCTCACTCGGTTGGTCAAGGTGAGTAGCCTTTCCAGTGTCCTCCTCATCCTTGCATGTGCACCTCACATTATGGGCAAAGGGACCTCAAAGGCCTAATGGCCATCCCTCCTCCCGCAGCTATGGCACTGGCATGATCATCAATAGCACTTTCTGCACTTTACACACTGGCCAAGCTATTCGACCATGGGAGGCAGTGCACACAACAACAGGGCACCACACTGGCCAAGCTATTCCACCATGGGAGGCAGTGCACACAACAACAGGGCACCACACTGTACTTAGAGGCCGTCCTTTCTCTTGCAGGCCAAGCTGGCCCAGAATATGAAGAGCCGGAATGTCACCGGGGGAGGCCGTGCCCAGTTCCAGGAGCTCAGTGAGCTGGAGGAGCGCGTGGCTCGACTCATGCGTGGCCGGGTGGTTGGCCCCGTTGCTATTGGTGATGCGGACCCTGTGCTGGGCCCCAATGGTAAGGACATGACCGTTTGGACCTCTCTCGTTCCCCTTGCGCTTCAGATCTACATCCTTTGCCACTGTCCGACCAATGCGCATAATGCCACCACTCATGCCTCCCTCGCTGACGCCCTGTCCTCACTCTGAAGCTACTCTTGTGCCTTCCTGCTTTCAGCTGGTGAGGAGGAGGTCCTTGAAGCTGAGAGTGCCAGTCCCTCGGAAGAGGAGGACGACGAGGACCAAGAGGAAGGCGGCACATCGGGGGAACCCTCATCCGCGCCAGGGGATGGCAATGGAGGGGAGACGTCTTGCCTGGAGGAGAGCCAGGGGGAAGTGTTGCAGGGGGGTGTAGCTCCTGGGCCCAGTGGCGTCCAGGCACGCGGGAAGGGTCGGGCAGCACGGCTGCCTTCTCCCCAGAGGGGGGAAGTGTTGCAGGGGAGGGCAGTTGCTGGGCCCAGTGGCGTCCAGGCACGCGGGAAGGGTCGGGCAGCACGGCTGCCTTCTCCCCAGAGGGGGGAAGTGTTGCAGGGGAGGGCAGTTGCTGGGCCCAGTGGCGTCCAGGCATGCGGGAAGGGTCGGGCAGCACGGCTGCCTTCTCCCCAGAGGGGGGAAGTGTTGCAGGGGAGGGCAGTTGCTGGGCCCAGTGGCGTCCAGGCACGCGGGAAGGGTCGGGCAGCTCGGCGGCCTTCTCCCCAGAGTGAGAGTCCGCCCTCCAGTCCGGAGACGGTCCTCGCCCAGGAGGTGCGCCTCCTTGATGAAATGTCCGCGGCCTCGGAGCGGCGCCACAACGAGTTCATGGGGGTTGTGGGACAGATGCCTCAGGCCATTGAGTCCCTGGCTCATAGTGTGGCCGCTTTCGGGGACTCACAGGCCAGGGGTGTCGACCAACTCGCGGCAGCACAGGACGCGAGTCGCGAGTTCATGAGTGGTGCCGTCCAGACACTGGCTGATCTGATGCGGGCACAGACCAGGGCAGTTCGGGCACTCACTTCTGCCACACTCGCGGTGTCACGGAAGCATCGCCAGGGCACCCGCCGCCCTGCTGCAGCACAGCAGTCTGGCCTCCACCAGGTTGCTGCGCTTGCTGCAGTGCCAGCCCGGCCGAGTGCCAGTGTCTCTGGCGACCAGCGAGCGCCTGGCACCAGCCAGCTTGCCCCCATTGCTGCAGCCGCCACTGCCACTCCCCCAGCCAAGGTGCGACGAGCTGATGCTGCCCAGCCACAGCTGCAGCAGTCAGCAGCCGGCCCCTCCAGGGCCGGACCTCGTCTAGGCCGACCCCCAAGGGCATCTGCCGTCACGCAGTGTGCCCCTCAGGAGCCTTCCCCCAGCCTTGCCACACCCACAGGGCCCAGGTTGAGGCGGAGCAACAGGTCGGGCAGGGGCCGGAGAAGCCTGCACAAGGACTCGCCCTCTCGGCACACCAAGTAGAGTGTGTTGCCAACTGTTTTTTTTATATGGGGGTGTTTGTGTTCTGGTGGGGGGGGCTTATTTTGGGAAGGCCGAGGATGAAGGCAAATGTTATTGACAAGTTTTGTTATTCCTCCCCAGGTTGTGGGAGTGAGATATGTTTTTGACTGTTTTTTGGGGGTCTTGTCTGTTTCTCTGTTTCATGTGGGAAGGGCCCTGAGTTTGTTAAATAAAGCTTTTTATTTATTCAGCTTGTCCAGGTGTCATGTTTCAAGTGGTTGTTGTGTTAACCGGCTGAGGGCTTGCGGAGCGGCTGCATTCAGGTGCGTTCATTGCCACAAGCCATTCCCTGACAGGGGGCCTAGAAGTGCCGTTCAATAAGCCGCCGGCGGACGGCCCTTGGACTTGTGGCTCCCTCCTGGGCTGGTACTCCTCCTCCTCCTCCTCCTCCTCATGGTCCTCCTGCTCGTCCTCCTGAGGTGGTGGTCCAACGTGAGGTGGCAGTGCCTGAGTCCTGCGGATAGCCAGGTTGTGCAGCATGCAGCAAACGACGACGAACTGGGAGACTCTATCCGGCGAATACTGTAGAGATCCGCTGGAACAATCCAGGCAGCGGAACCGTTGCTTGAGGACGCCAATCGTTTGCTCTATGATGTTCCTTGTGGCTTGATGGCTTTCGTTGTATGCCTCCTCCGCTGGGGTCCTGGGCGCGCGGAGCGGGGTCATGAGCCATGTACACAAAGGGTAGCCCTTTTCCCCAATAAGCCATCCCCTTGGTGGAGGCTGTGCCTCGAACATGTCAGCCACAGTAGTCTGGCGCAGGATAAATGCATCGTGGCTGCTTCCTGGAAAGCGGGCATTGACAGCTAGGATGCGCTGCCTGTGGTCACACACCAGCTGTACATTGAGGGAATGGTAGTCCTTCCGGTTGCGGTAATCCTCGGCATTGTCGATAGGTGCCCGCATAGCCACATGCGTGCAGTCAATGGCGCCCTGCACCATGGGGAAGTCGGCGATCCTGGCAAATCCGATTGCACGCTGCTCCTGCCTCTCTAGGGTCATGGGGAAGGAGATGAATTGGTGTCTCCTTGCGAAAAGGGCATCGGTGACCTGCCGGATGCAGCGATGCACGGCGAACTGGGAGATGTTCGCTATGTCCCCAGCAGCGGCTTGGAAGGAGCCGCTTGCATAAAAGTTCAGAGCCACCATGACCTTCAATTCCACCGATAGAGAGGTCCTGCACATCAGCTGTGGACGCAGATCTCTGTGAAGCAGCTGGCAGATCTCTGCAACCACCTCCCTTCTGAAGCGCAGCCTCTTAACACAATGCGCGGCAGTCATGGTGAGATAGGACACCTGCTGGCGGCATTCCCTGAGTGGGTAAGGCCTACGTTGCCGACGCCTGATGGCCCCTCTGCGTCTAGGCATGGCTGCCCCTCTCACACAGCGTCTGCGAGCCGTTCGCACATAATGCTGGAACTGAGGGTTGGAACCCCATGCAGCCCCCATAATAAACTTGCAAACAGTGAAATCACAAGAGTCAAATTTCCAAGCTCTGGCCAGAAGCCAAAAATACCTCTCCTCTGTTGTCCCAAATCAGGAAGGTCTGTTCCTTGGTCTCTGTACAGAAATCCAAAGCACTGAAGTCATTGCAGCAAAATGGCTGGCCTTTATAGTTCAGTGTAAGTGCCCTTTAATTAGCGCTCCCCGAGGCCCGCAGGGCCTCTGCTGCATTCCACTTCACAGTTCTTAACAGCGCCACGCCCACATTGGGCGGGTGCCACTGAATTTCCGGTTTGGGGCGCACAAACAGCGTTGCACGACGAAATGACGTCATAAGCTGCGCGCGCAGCTGAGCGGGCGCAAACACTTTGCACCGGCGCTAAATGTCAACTAAAGTTGGGCGTAGGCGCAGATCGGCCTGCGCCCGGGCGCTAAGTGCCTAGCGCTGGAAATCTACCCCTCTTATGGCGTTAACGGCTGGCGAACGCAACTGAATTTCTAGGCCCATGTGTTGAGGTGATTTGGTTTCAAATTGACACCAGTGTTTAAAAATAACACAGAGCTTGGAAAACAAAGTTACACTTACTCCTGGGATAGGCTAAACCACTAAACTCATGTCTGAAGCACAAATTTCCACTAAGAATTAAATTTAACAATATCAAAGCCTTAAAAGATTTGGAACAATTATATTAAACTCCATTGTTGGCTTTGATTGAAAGTCTAGTCGCTGTAACAAAATCCTGGGTGACTGTACATTCATGCTGCATTAGACAAAGCAGAGCGCTAAACAAAATGGAGGTTTGAATGAATCTCAGCCTTAGTTAACTTTCGGTTGGATATTGCTCAACAGCAAAATACTGATGCGAATAAAACTGTAATGGTAACAATGAGGTCAACCAGTTTCCGATCTTCTGGCCACTCGACTTCCTTGTGGGATCACGTGGTTAACTTTATTCACTTTGTTTATGGAAATCATGAAATTCTGAGCCTGTCCTGTTAGGCTGTTGCAACAATCTTATCTTACAGTTCTACAAGGAAGCAATGCAGTACCATACCTTGCCGTTATCCTGTTTCTTTCAGTGCAGTAGGCAAGAGTCTCAGTGGCTGACTCACATGATCTGTTTCACCTGACAGACTGCCTTTCTTCTCAGAATGCCCGGGGATGCCAAGTTCTAGAAATTAATTTCTGTGAGATTACAGGGCAAGGTGGCCTAAGTCTTGGCCCTGCCCCTACCTTATAAACACCCTACAAACATTCGGAGGCACAAACTGTTCAAACTGCTGCTCACATGTTCACCTGCAGATGACTTTTTGCACTGAATTTGCTGAATTTCATACATGAAAAAAGATGATTAGAATACAAAATACAGTCAACGTGGTACTACAGATGCAAAAATATTGCATTATTTACAGATTTTTTAAAAGGACATCAAATAAGATTTTCATTAGGTTTGATGAGATTTTGCCAAATTGTGAAGCTCACCAAAAGTCAGTAATACTTGATATATCTAGTGCAGTTGTCCAAATACAATTATTTTCTTGTTAATAACTTGTGTCTGTATCTGACCTCCATCACTTTCAAAATGCTTGAAGGTGTCTAATTCACTATATTATAGAATTGACCACACATAACAGGCCCAAGCTCAAATCTTCACTCAACATTTGTATTTGAGGGGAAAGGAAGCTTGTCAGACTTCCATTGTATCTGCTGGATGGTGAGAAAGTAAGCCATTGGGAAATTTCTTCTTGTTCCATTCAGAAATTTCCCCTCCCTTGGAATTACCAAAGAGCACTGCTGACACCATCCATGGAGAAGACCCAGTCTGAACATTCTTGACCAAGGATAATATTGATGTAGGAGGGTCAACTCAAAGCATTCATTTTTTAAGCATTATAAAGATCTTAGAGTACATGAATGGTGTAGTGGGTAAGATCAGCCACTTTTAATTCTGTCCAGCACAGACTAATGGGTGGAAGTCTCCTGTCTGAAGTTGTCTTCACTCTGCTCCAATATGAAAAGCATTTCAACAGCAATACAAGAGAGCTGTGGTTACACGGTCCCCTCACAGCTCACCTATGAGACAAGTTGCTCTTTTACTTAGAGAGATTGAAGGACAGCTTGCTGTTCTAAAATAGTATTTTTTTAAACAAAGAAGTTCTTAAACTACAAAAAAACAGACAATTTTGAATTTGTAGGAACAGGAACAGGCCATGCAGCCCTTAGTTCAGGCCTCCTAGTTCAGTGAACAGTTTTATAAGGTAACCAAAAGACCACCTTCAAATATGCATTTCATAAGTGATGGAAGTCAGTTACAAACACTGGCGGTAAAATTGGTCTTGTGCAGTAGCACAAAGCAGGTGAAAGAGAATTGGCAGTCCATTTTACATCGGGCAGGTGTAAAATGAGTTTGCTAATTTGCTATCGCCCATTTTGCGCTCTCGCCGAAGACCAATTTCAACCCCACCGGGTCTAAAACAGGAAATATCTATACTTAGATAGCAGCACCACACATAACGGCCCCGATATTTACGGGGAGGTGGGAAGGGAACGGGGCAAGTGCAGTTGTGGGGGATAACCCTGAAATCCCGGGGATGCGGAGGTCCTGCTGAATTTAACAGCAGGACCTCAATATGGTTTGCTTGAGGGGCCAGGGGGAGCACTCCTGCAAGGTGGGACACAGGCATGCCACGCAACCCGCCGCCCTAAATGTGGCAGTTTGGGGATGCGTTTCATGATTTTTAATTTTTAACCCCTCCCATCCTCGACTCTCTCTCACCCATTGTGGGGGGTGGGAGATGGTTAATAATGATTCCAACAAGTCTTACTGATTTTTGCTGAGTCTGACAGTTTTTCATCATCTTATTGAAAACAATGAAAATCTTACTTGATTTTTTTTTATCCTGTTTTTGGAAGTACAGTGCAACTCATTGCAGTATTTAATACCTAATTTTAATGTAAAAAAATTCATCAAATTCAATGTTAAAAAATTCATCAAGTTCAGTGGAAAAAGTGCAACCTGCAGGTGAACAAAGAGCAGTCTGGGCCTCTATTGCTTCTCGTGCAAAGTGAAAATGAAGCTGAACCACCTCTCAGAGATGCTGTTGCTTACTCTGATACCGGCCCTCACTGGTAGCAGTGTGCTATATTTTCTGACATCATTACACAAAAAATCTTAGTGCAGCAGGTGCAGCATAGAGACAGCTTTAGGCTTCTATCTAAAATGAGCTTAAACAGTTTCAAGCCAGTTTCCTGTGGGTGTGATCCACAGAATTCAGCAGCAGCTTCCACCAAAATGGAAGCCATAAGGCAGCTGGTATGAGAAATTCACACTGGGAACAATGGCTCTTACACTGGGAGGAGACAAGCCTTAGTTTGCACCTGGGAATGCTTGATGATAAGCACAAATGTATATACTATAAAAGCAACTTTATTTGAAACAGCATAACATTAAGAGAAACAATTGGTATTCTGATAGATTGTTTATCTCACAGCTTTGGTACAACATTGGTCCAGCACTGTGACATCTGAGCAAATCCCAGCCTCAATCTGCTCCTATCAATCACATCTATAGGATCCTAAATCAACAAACATGACCTGTGTCAAGTATATATGTAGCTGGGCTGGTCAAATAGTTTTACTGGGTTTATGCTTCCAATTCTCCCTCTGCTAATAAATACAGCTGAATAAAAAATACCTTCCTGTATTAACCACAGAATGTTATTCCTGTTTAATAGTGTTAAACATTTAGTTAGTCACTTGTGTTGTAAAATCTACACATTTACAAAATGATTTGTTCGGAACCTAATATATTGATTAAAACCAGTAATAAAGAGAGATCCTAACTGCCTCAAAATCATAGGATTGAATCTCATCACTGGAGATAACAAAGACATTCCATTGTGTATGAAAACAGACTTAAGAAAAAGTTTACTTACCTTTGTTTTTTCCTGCAGGCTTCAATCGTTGGGGATGCAAAGAGTCTCGCATCTCCGCGGCAGAGATAACAGATGGCCGTTGCATTCTCCAATGCAACAACCATCTAATTTCTGCTAAAGAAAGAGGTTTGATGAGTCTTGAATACAAGGGCTCATCAAACTACAGAGAATGTCAGTGTTTGACAGCTCCACAGAGCTGTCAAACGATAACAATTTATCTGTTAAAATTTTTTGACAGATGAAATGTCATACGCTGATGTTCTCTGTAACCGGCTTCCCCTTAATTGGCCTGCTAAGCCCGCTGGGTGGGTTTAACAAGGTCAATCAAGGGAAAATAGTGTGGGCTGGCCAGAAGCCAATGGAGGCGGGATTAAAACCCGACAAGTGGGAGTCCCGCCTCCAAAAGCTCCCCATTGGCAAAATCCAGCCCTTTATGTTCAGAAAGCTCCCAATAACACAAATGTGTTCTGCTTCTACAATGCTTTTGAGTTCCTAAGCTCTGGAATTCCATCCCATAATCTCTCTGTCCCTCTACCTCTCTCTCCTCCTTTAAGACGCTCCTTAAAACCTACCACTTTGATCAAGCTTTGGGTTGCCTGGCCTGATATCTCCCTATGCACCTCAGTATCAATGCTCCTGTGAAGGGCCTTGTGATGTTTAAAAGGCACTATATAAATGCACGTTGTTGTTGTTGAGGTTTCTTTTAAGCTTAATTTAATTTTGACAGATAGTTTCACCACTTTCGTGTCATTTAACATATCATACAACATCAAGCCACAACTTGTCACTACACCTGTGAAGTAAGTCACTTAGAAAGTGGCAGAGACAAAGTAAAAATAAAGTTTGAAGCTTAAAAATTCAAACTCAAAAGTACTAGAGTACTTGTGAGTTAGGTGGCTCACACACCTTTTCACTTAATTTTAAGAATCCATTGCTCCCTGGTATGTATTCTCTGTCTATAGCCTGAAATGTTGATACAATGTAATTGTATTTTGTATTTATCTTTATATCTTAAAAATACAGCAAAACCATTTACTTGTCTGATTTACGCTCATCTTCTGGGAGCTGCCAATACGTTTGCTTGATGACATTTCTTCCTGATAATCTGCATCCCAGAGTACTAAAAGAGGTAGCCATGGAAATAGTAGATGCATTGGTTGTCATCTTCCAAAATTCTATAGATTATGGAACAGTTCCTGCAGATTGGAGGGTGGCAAATGTAACCTCACTATTTAAAAAAGGAGGGAGAAAACAGGAAACTACAGACCGGTTAGCCTAAGGATGTGATAATAGGACACTTAGAAAATCAACGGGATTAGACAAAGTCAACATGGATTTATGAAAGGGAAATCGTGTTTGACAAACCTACTGGAGTTTTTTGAGGATGTAACTGGTCAAATTGATAAGGGAGAACCAGTGGATGTGGTGTATTTGGATTTTCAGAAGGCCTTTGCTAAAGTCCCACATAAGAGGTTAGTGTGCAAAGTTAAAGCACATGGGATTGGAGGTAATATACTGGCATGGATTGAAAATTGGTTAACAGACAGGAAACAGAGAGTAGGAATAAATGGGTCTTTTCCAGGGTGGCAGGTGGTGACTAGTGGGGTACCGCAGGGATCAGTGCTTGGGCCCCAGCTTTTCACAATATATATTAATGATTTGGATGAGGGAACCAAATGTAATATTTCCAAGTTTGCTGACGACACAAAACTAGGTGGGATTGTGAGTTGTGAGGAGGATGCTAAGAGGCTTCAAGGTGATTTAGACAAGTTGAGTGAGTGGGCAAATACATGGCAGATGCAGTATAACGTGGATAAATGTGAAGTTATCCACTTCGGTAGGAAAAACAGAAAGGTAGAGTATTATTTAAATGGTGATAGATTGGGAAATGCTGATGTACAAAGGGACCTGGGTGTCCTTGTACACCAGTCACTGAAGCAAACATGCAGGTGCAGCAAGCAGTTTAGAAGGCAAATGGTATGTTGGCCTTCATTGCAAGAGGATTTGAGTACAGGAGCAAGGATGTCTTACTACAGTTATACAGGGCCTTGGTGAGACCACACCTGGAGTACTGTGTGGAGTTTTGGTCTCCTTACCTAAGAAAGGATATACTTGCCATAGAGGGAGTGCAGCGAAGGTTCACCAGACTGATTCCTGTCGTATGAGGAGAGATTGGGTCGACTAGGCCTGTATTCACTCGAGTTTAGAAGAATGAGAGGGGATCTCATTGAAACATGTAAAATTCTGACATGGCTAGACAGACTGGATGCAGGGAGGATGTTTCCCCTGGCTGGGGGGTCTAGAACGAGGGGTCACAGTCTCAGGATACAGGGTAGGACATTTAGGACTGAGATGAGGAGAAATTTCTTCACTCAGAGAGTGGAGAACCTGTGGAATTCTCTACCACAGAAGGCTGTGGAGGCCAAGTCACTGAATATATTTAAGAAGGAGATAGATAGATTTCTAGACACAAAAGGCATCAAGGGGTTTGGGGAGAGAGCGGGAATATGGTATTGAGATAGAGGATCAGCCATGACCATATTGAATGGCAGAGCAGGCTCGAAGGGCCGAATGGCCTACTCCTGCTCCTATTTTTCTATGTTTCTGATTCAAAACCTCTTTGCACAATCTTTGCATCTTTGCCATTCATTGGTTGGAAAATTGGACTTTGGAACCAGTTTTTAGACAATCAAATGACAATCATTTTTATCATTACTAAGGATAGTTGGAGCAAGGATGCAAACGATGGACAGTAGGTGAAAAATGTAGATGAAAAAATAAAGAAAAGGCTACAATAGATTCATCATAGTATATTAACAACAAAAACAACTTGTATTTATATAGCGCCTTTAATGTAGTAAAACATCCCAAGGCGCTGCACAGGAGTGTTATAAGACAAAAAATTTGACACCAAGCCACATAAGGATAAATTAGGGCAGGTGACCAAAAGCTTGATCAAAGGGGTAGGTTTTAAGGAGCGTCTTAAAGAAGGAAAGAGGTAGCGAGGCGGAGAGGTTTAGGCAGGGAATTCCAGAGCTTAGGGCCTAGGCAACAGAAGGCACAGCCACCAATGGTTGAACAATTATAATCAGGGATCCTCAAGAGGACAGAATTAGAGGAGCGCAGATATCTTGGGGGGTTGTGGGGCTGAAGGAGATTACAGAGATAGGGAGGGGGCGAGGCCATGGAGGGATTTGAAAACAAGGATGAGAATTTTGAAATCGAGGCGCTGCTTAACCGGGAGCCAATGTAGGTCAGCAAGCACAGAGGTGATGGGCGAATCAGGAAAAATTAAATAAGAGAGAACAGGATAGAAGAGAAAATGAAATGTTAAAAAAGAAGACAGATCAAGCATAAGTAAATAATTCATTTTGATACTTGAATTTCAATTTTGTCTGGTTATTTTTGCAGATTAATGTTGATATTGCTGTAATAGAACTTCTAACTTTTGTGCATCTTTGTTACTTCATTATTATCAGTGTCTGTTTCAGCATCACAGTGTGAGCTAAAAAGTTACAATCCAGCTGGCTGAGGGAGACAGCTATTGGCCTGCACTTACAGTCCTAGAGTTAAACACTGATCACAGATTGAAAGAACGTGAGTACACAATTAACAAATATTTTGTAAGACTTGAAGAATTTTTTTCTTTTACATAGTGGGAGTTATGTGGCATGGACTCCAATCAATAATAATTAATGTTGTGTTGATTAACCTCTTTATAAAGTTGGGTAAATATTTGGCTAAGAATGGGTCTGGAGGCTATTAGGATAATTATAAACATAGATGATCAAATATATCATGGAACAGAATGTTTCCTGTGTTGCTGAGACCATGGAAATGTCATCTGTGGAATGCAATTGGTCATCATTGAAAAATGGAAGTTGAAACGTTAGATTGATATTCTAGAGAGCATTTTGCTACCTCAGGATACCTTGGAGAAATTTCAAGAAGTTCTACCTTCCTGGAAGATTTGACTATATTTACTTGCCTCAGGATAGGAACCAAATTAGAAAAAGCCTGTAAAAGAGCAAGTTGTAAATCTCTGCGGAAGGAATGAGCTTGAAGGACTGGACAGCCCTTTCTCATTCTTTATTTTCTTATGGTCTTATGCATTCTGCACTGCTACTCAAATGTAATGAGAATAAAATTGCAAAAAAGTTTCTCTTCCACTTTCTTAGTATTTTTCTACAAAAAAAATTAAAACATGATGGGTTGAAATTGCACTGTGCGATATAAGTAACAAACTCATTGACACATTGATATGAAATTCTTTTGGCTGCAATTTTAATCAAGGTGTTAACCCATTTATTTTTAATGGATTTCTTACTTTGTGAAAATAAAAAATAGAGGAACTTGATATGGTACATTAACATGCTTATTACTTATATCACACATTGGGATTTCACTCCATATAATGTGTTTGACAATACTGCCTTCTGACAAATCCATACTATTTTCCCCCAGTTTCTTCTCTTGCAGGTTCCTGTGAGCCATACAGCTCCTATTGCAAGTGCTATTCTGGACACAAAAGCAGTCAATGGTCCAATTTTTCCACTACACTGAGAGAGATGTCTATCTTTCATTCGGTGTCACCCTGAAGCTGAGATCAGGAATGCATTGGAGTGAGATTGAGTGTATGCCCCTTTACTTCATAGCCAAATGTGATGGTGTTCCAATGTGCCACAAAATTGAAAATGATCATTCGCATTTATAATTCACAGCACATACTGGTCAGCTTTGTTATTGCATTCAATTCTATTATTTATGTTGATTGTTAAATGTACTTTTAGACTTTAAATTACAAATTAGTTTATTTTAGAGACACAGGGATAGATCTTGACTTTGTGCGATAGTGTAAAATGGGTGATAGCGAATCGGCAGCCCGTTTTACACCTCTCCCGATTTTTATTTCCATTGAAGTCAATGAAAATAAAAACTGAAAGAGATGTAAAACGGGCTGCTGACTCGCTATCACCCATTTTACACGATTGCACAAATTAAGATCTACCCCACAATCTCCAAGAAAACTGCTCCTTTTTGCTTTTCTTACTGTAGCAGTTTTCTGTTTTGAGCTGCAAGGTGGCCTTAATGGTTGAGGAAATTAAATTTCCAAGCTAACCAGTAGTGAGAGTTACACCAATACATTGGATTTGTATCTTTACACCTCCTTTGTCTCCACCACCAAAGCAGCATTATTTGTATATTGCACTGAATACAGTCACTGAGCACACCAACTGACTGTCTGCAGAAATGAATATCAACAGTTAAAGGTCTAGGCCTAGAAATTCAGTCTGGACACTTTTGGGGCGCTAAAGTCGGGCGCTCGCTAAAGTTAGCGCCCGCCGGAAAGTGTCGGCCACATCGCCGAAATTCAGTAGAGTTGGCCCTAAGTTTGGCCGAGCGCTGAAACTGGCGTTGAAATGCTGTGTTCCGGCGCTAAGCCGGCGATGCGGCCTAATAACGCCGAAGCCGGGCGCAGCGCAGGTGCAGTCATGTTTTGATTGACAGCAGACACCCTGACGCCGGCCAGCTCTTAAAGGGGGAAGGGTCAACTTTGACTGCTGCCACGCCCTGCATACTGGAGCCCTGCAGCTAGGCCTCAGCACTACTGGTGTGCCAAAATAGCGCCTGGAGCAATGGAGAGGGCCCGTGAGCGAGCGCAGCGCTTCTCAGAGCATGCTCTGAGTGTGCTCATTCATGGTGTGGAGAAGAGAAGAGAGATCCTGTGCCCGGACAGTGGCAGGAAGGCTCCCAGGAGCCAGTACAGGAGAGCCTGGGGCAAAATCGCCCGCAGGGTGTCATCCACCTGTGATGTCCCCAGAAGTGCGGACCAATGCCGCAAGAAGTTCAACGACCTCACTCGGATGGTGAAGGTGAGTACCCTTTCCAGTGTCCCCCTCATCCTTGCATGTGCACCTCACATTATGGGCAAAGGGACCTCAAAAGCCTAATGGGCAGCCCTCCTCCCGCAGCAATGGCACTTGCATGTTCAATAGCACTTTCTGCACTTAACACAGTGGCCAAGCTATTCGACCATGGGAGGCAGTGCACCCAGCAACAGGGCACCACACTGGCCAAGCTATTCCACCATGGGAGGCAGTGCACCCAGCAACAGGGCACCACACTGGCCAAGCTATTCCACCATGGGAGGCAGTGCACCCAGCGACAGGGCACCACACTGTACTTAGAGGCCGTCCTTTCTCTTGCAGGCCAAGCTGGCGAGCAATGTAAGGAGCCAGGCTGCCACTGGTGGAGGCCGTCCCGAGTACCAGGCGCTCACTGGTCTGGAGGAGAGCGTGGCACGACTCATGCGTGGCCGGGTGACTGGCCCTGTCGCGATCGGCGAGGCAGACCCTGTACTGGTACCCACTGGTAAGGACATGACCAGTTGCACCTCTCTCGTTGCCCTCGCGCTTCAGATCTACATCCTTTCCCACTGACCGACAAATGCGCATAATGCACCACTCAGGCCTCCCTCGCTGACGGCCTGTCCTCACTCTAAAGCTACTCTTGTGCCTTCCTGCTTTCAACTGGTGAGGAGGAGGTGGTCCCTGAAGCGCAGAGAGCCAGGCCCTTGGAGGAGGAGGACGTCGAGGACCAGGAGGAAGGCGGCACATCGGGGGAACCCTCCTCTGCGCCAGGGGATGGCAATGGAGGGGAGACGTCTGGCCTGCAGGAGAGCCAGGGGGAGGTGTTGGAGGGGAGGGCCGAAGCTGGTCCCAGTAGGGTGGACGCACGCGGGAAGGCTCCGGCAGCACGCCGGCCTTCTGCCCAGAGGGGGGAGGTGTTGGAGGGGAGGGCAGAACCTGGCCCAAGTGGGGTCGACGCACACGGGAAGGGTCGGCCAGCACGGCGGCCTTCTCCCCGGAGGGAGAGTCCGCCCTCCAGTCCGGACACGGTCCTCGCCCAGGAGGTGCGCGTTCTTGATGAGATGTCGGCGGCGTCTGAGCGGCGCCACCAAGAGTTCATGGGGGTGGTCGAACAGATGCCTCACGCCATTGAGTCCCTGGCTCAGAGTGTGGCGGCTTTCGGGGAATCACAGGCCAGGGGGTTCGAACAACTCACGGCAGCGCACGACAGGGGTGTCCAGCAACTGGCCGCAGCGCACGACAGGGGTGTGCAGCAACTCGCGGCAGCGCAGGATAGGGGTGTGCAGCAACTCGCGGCAGCGCAGGACAGGGGTGTGCAGCAACTCGCGGCAGCGCAGGACGCGGGTGTGCAGCAACTGGCGGCAGCGCAGGACGCGACTCGCGAGATGAGTGGTGCCGTCCAGACACTGGCAGAGCTGATGCGGGCACATACCAGGGCAGTTCGGGCACTCACTTCCGCCACACTCGCTGTGGCACGGAGGCATCGCCATGGCACCCGCCGCCCTGCTGCAGCACAGCGGTCTGGCCTCCCCCAGATTGCTGCGCTTGCTACACTGCCAGCCCGGCCGAGTGCCAGTGTCTCTGGCGAGCAGTGCGCACCTGCCATCAGCCAGCTTGCCCCCAATGGTGCTGCCGACACTGCCACTCCCCCAGCCAAGGTGCGACGAGCTGCTGTTAAGACTGATGCTGCCCAGCCACAGCTGCAGCAGTCAGCAGGTGGCCCCTCCCGGGCCAGGCCTCGTCTAGGCCGACCCCCAAGGGCATCTGCCGACATGCTTTGTGGCCCTCATGAGCCTTCCCCCAGCCTCGCCACACCCGCAGGGCCCAGGTTGAGGCGGAGCAGCAGGTCGGCCAGGGGCCGGAGAAGCCTGTCTAAGGACTCGCCCTCTCGGCACACCCATTAGAGTGTGGTGAGAGCGGTTTCTTTTATATTGGGGGGCTTGTGTTGTGGGGGGCATTATTTTGTTAAGGCCGAGGATCAAGGCATTTTTTGTTTTCATGGGGGTGTCTCTGTTGTGGGGGGGGGGCTTATTTTTGTAAGGCCGCTGTTGAAGGCCTTTTGGATGGGCAAGTTTTGTTAGTCCTCCCCAGGTTTTGGGAGTGACAGATGTTTTTGACTGTTTTTTGGGGGTCTTGTCTGTTTTTCTGTTTCATGTGGGAAGGGCCCTGAGTTTGTGAAATAAAGCTTTTGATTTATTCAGCATGTCCAGGTGTCATGTTTGAAGTGGTTGTTGCATTAACCGGCTGAGGGCTTGCGGAGCGGCTGCCTCAGGTGCGTTCATTGCCACAGGCCATTCCCTGACAGGGGGCCTAGAAGTGTCGATCAATAAGCCCCCGGCGGACGGCCCTTGGCCCTTGTCGCTCCCTCCTGGGCTGGTCCTCCTCCTCCTCCTCCTCCTCCTCCTCCTGCTCATCCTCCTGAGGTGGTGGTGCAATGCCAGGTGGCAGTGCCTGAGTCCTGCGGATAGCCAGGTTGTGCAGCATGCAGCACACGACGACGAACTGGGAGACTCTATCTGGCGAATACTGAAGAGATCCTCCGGAACGATCCAGGCAGCGGAACCATTGCTTGAGGATGCCTATCGTTTGCTCGATGATGTTCCTTGTGGCTTGATGGCTTTCGTTGTATGCCTCCTCCGCTGGGGTCCTGGGCACGCGGAGCGGGGTCATGAGCCATGTACACAAAGGGTAGCCCTTGTCCCCGATAAGCCATCCCCTTGGTGGAGGCTGTGCCTCGAACATGTCAGCCACAGTTGTCTGGCGCAGGATAAATGCATCGTGGCTGCTTCCTGGGAAGCGGGCATTGACAGCTAGGATGCGCTGCCTGTGGTCACACACCAGCTGTACATTGAGGGAATGGTAGCCCTTCCGGTTGCGGTAATCCTCGGCATTGTGGATAGGTGCCCGCATAGCCACATGCATGCAGTCAATGGCGCCCTGCACCATGGGGAAGCCCGCGATCCTGCCAAATCCGACTGCACGCTGCTCCTGCCTCATGGGGAAGGAGATGAATTGGTGTCTCCTCGCGTAAAGTGCATCGGTGACCTGCCAGATGCAGCGATGCGCGGCGAACTGGGAGATGTTCGCTATGTCCGCAGCAGCGGCTTGGAAGGAGCCGCTTGCATAAAAGTTCAGAGCCACCGTGACCTTCACTTCCACCGAGAGAGACGTCCTGCACATCAGCTGTGGACGCAGATCTGTGTGAAGCAGCTGGCAGATCTCTGCAACCACCTCCCTTCTGAAGCGCAGCCTCTTCACACAATGCGCCGCAGTCATGGTGAGATAGGACACCTGCTGCCGGTATTGCCTGAGTGGGTAAGGCCTACGTTGCCGACGCCTGATGGCCCCTCTACGTCTAGGCATGGCTGGCTCTCTCTCACAGCGTCTGCGAGCCCTTCGCACATAATGCTGCAACTGAGGGTTGGCCCCCCATACAGCCCCCATAATAAAGTTGAGAACAGATAAATCACAATGAATCAAATGTCAAAGCACTGGCCAGAAGCCAAAAATACCTCTCCTATGTTGTCCCAAATCAGTAACCTCTGTCCCTTGGTCTCTGTCCAGAAATCCAAAGCAGTGAAGTCATTGCAGCAAAATGGCTGGGCTTTATAGGTCAGTGTAAGTGCCCTTTAATTTGCGCTCCCCGAGGCCCACAGGGCCTCTTTTGCATTCCACCTCACAGTTCTTAGCAGCGCCACGCCCACATTGGGCGGGCGCCACTGAATTTCCGGTTTGGGGCGCACAAACAGCGTTGCGCGACGATATGACGTCATAAGCTGCGCGCGCACCTGAGCGGGCGCAAACACTTTGCGCCGGCGCTAAATGTCAACTGAATTTGGGCGTCGGTGCAGGTCGGACTGCGTTCAGGCGCTAAGTGTCTAGCGCCGGAAATATAGCCCTTTTATGGCGTTAGCGGCTGGCGCAACCCACTGAATTTCTAGGCCCTACTGTCTTCATGGGAAAAGGTTTTGCAAACCTTAATTTGTATCAAAATGTGAAACTTGCACACGAGGGCTGTTTTGCTTTTTTATACCTATTGAAATGAAAGAAAAGGTTTATCAATCATTATTTTATCAAAGATGACCTTTAAGATGACCATTTTTCTTGTATCTTAATGCTAGTTACCCCAATTTTTAAAAATCATCCAAGTTGTAGCAGAAAGATCTTCAAGGTGAACACTGGAATCTGATGACCAACAAATACAGATAATGAGCTAGAAGAGGTCAAATAATTGGATACAGCACTATTAAAAAATACCTGAAATCAGACTTAGCAATCAATTCCTAGTGTCTTTCTTTAAGGTGGCTTTAACTAATTGATAAGTTAACATAGGATAATATTACAATATGCTTTTATATCATAATATTAAAAGCCTGTGTTATTCCAGCATAGTGTGATAATGGGGCAAAATGGATAAGATCACATTTTGGTTTGGATCACAATGTCATCTTTTGGTGACAACCTGACATTTGTGGGTGTTCATGGTAATTTGCCGTAATAAGTTTGACAAATTAAATTTTAAACACATCTTATTAATCTATGTATTTTTAGCTGGTATGCTCTATTTTAATACAATGCATTGAAAAAAATGGAAACTATTTGCTAAAAACAAACCATCCCATAGAAGTGATAGCTCGCTGTTTGTCTGTGATTGGTCCAGGCTGGTTTGCTACATCTTTGCTTTCCCCTTGGACTCAAAGAGGAAATCATCCTCATTTTGAAGAGGGATGTAACCCAGAAATGATCACTGTCATTTTGTCAGGATGATATCACACACAATCAACACAATGGTGTTTTGGCAATTCTATTCTATTTCTGGAAAGCTAATGATATCTTCAAGACAAGTAGGATGTTAGCACGTGCCCTATTTACAAACATAGTTAGAAAGCTTTACCAATGATTTTCCAGTGATAACAATTTCCTATTCAAATGGAATAGTTACAAGCATATTTAATTCTACAATACAAAAGACCACGGCCTAGAAATTGAGTGGGGTTAGCGCCCAATTAGAGGCGCTAGAGGGCCTTGCGCCGGAATTATAGCCGCTTCGGAAATTGATTTGGGCCCTACCATCGGCGTTAGCCGGTAGCGCTGCGCCGGCACCGATGACGTCATCGGTGTGCGCAGCGTCCCGGTTGCCGTGGTAACGCGGCCGGACGCCGAAATTCAGTTGCGGCCGCCTCGCCCGTGGCAGCCGCAACCAACGATTTTTCAAAAGTTTCTTGCTGGACTTAGCGCCGGTGCATTAAGGTGGCGCGGCAGCCGGCCGCTTTCCCGGCGGCCGCCTGCCCGCACCTCCCTCCCCGGACTCCTCCACCACCCCCCGCGGCACAGGTGTGTGTGGGCCTCGAGCCCGGCACTTCTCCGAGGTGCCGGGCTCATTTTTCGTGCGATTCCACCGGCCAGCGTTCGGCTGCAGGCAGCTCCTCCTTAACAGAAGGAGGAGGCCTGCAGTACCCCAGCCTGCCGCACCGCATCGGGTGCTGCAGCGGGGAATTAGCGCCGCAATCCTGCATTCAGCGCCCATTGAGAGGGGCTGACACCCTCCATTAGCGCCCGCAGCCGTCTGGGCGCGGCGCAGCTGAATTTTTGGCGGGCGCAGCGGCAATTAACGCTGGCGCTAAATTTCGGGCACTACAGCCCTGGCGGAGGCAAACTCAATTTCTAGGCCGCATGTTTTAATAAGTATTAATGTCAATGTCAACCAGTAGAATTATTTATCCAAATAAGTGCACACATTGTATGTACCTTCTATTGCTGGTGCCAGAACTCCCTATAAAACATGGAAAAATCTAAATAAATCGCCTTTTCATTGTATAAATATATTGGTGCAGCATGTTGGGTCTAGTGGAATGTATGTTTGAACCCCCACGCTACTGAGTTTCCAATCTCAGCCATGTTGATTCCTGGAAGTGCCAAAAAGGGTCCAGCTGCCTATTCATGGGTGGATGTGAGCGAAACTTGAAAGAGTTGTCTCCATGATTTCTGTTAGGTAAGGGTATCAATGGATATGGCACTAAGGCAGCTAAATGGAGCTGAGGTACAGATCAGCCATGATCTAATTGAGTGGCAGAACAGGCTTAAGGGGCTGAATGGCCTACTTCTGTTCCTATGTCGAGAAAAACTATTTCCACTGGTCAATGAATCAGTAACTAGAGAACAGAAATTTACGATCACCAAAAGAACAAAGGGAGAGGTTAGATTTTTTTTTAAGTGGAGGGTTGTTAGGATATTGAATGCCCTACCAGAGACTGTGATTGAAGCAAAATCCATAATAGCTTTTAAAAGAGATAATAAATATTGCAAAAAGAAAAATTCAAAAAGCGTGCGAAAGGGGCAGGAAAATGGGAACAGATAGGATCTTTCAGAGTGCATGCACAAGCTAGATGGGCCAAAATGACCTCCTTCTACACTCTATGTTTGAATTCCTCCAATCAGGTTTCCGGCTCACCACAGTACCAAAACGGCTCTCAACAAAATCACAAATCACATCCTTTGTGACTGTGACAAAGGTAAACTATCACCTGCAATGGCTTCTCTTCCCGCTCCTGCATCATTACTTCTGGTGTCCCTCAAGGATCGATCCTTAGCCCATTATTTCTCATCTACATGTTGCCCCTTCACGACATCATCCATCAGTTTCCACATGTACGCTGATGACACCCAGCTCTACTTCACCACACTTTTCTCGACCCCTCCACGGTCTCTTAATTGTCAGACTGCTTGTCTGACATCCAATACTGGATGAGCAGAAATTTTCTCCAATTAAATATTGGGAAGACCGAAGCCATTGTTTTCGGTCCCCGCCACAAACTCTGTTTCCTAGCCACTGACTCCATCTCTCTCCCTAACATCTGTCTGAGGCTGAACCACACTGTTCGCAACCTTGGCGTCATATTTGACCCTGAAATTAGCTTCCGACCACATATCCACGGCATAACTGAGACAGCCTACTTCCACCTCCATAACACTGCTCATCTTCACCCCTGCCTCAGCTCATCTGCTGCTGAAACCCTCATCCATGCCTTTGTTACCTCTAGACTTGACTATTCCCGCACACTCCTGGCTGGCCTCCCACGTTCTATCCTACATAAACTTGAGGTCATCCAAAGCTCGGCTGCCCATGTCCTAACTCTCACCAAGTCCCGTTCACCCATCACCCCTGTGCTCGCTAACCTACATTGACTCCTGGTTGAGCAATGCCTCGATTTCAAAATTTTCATCCTTGTTTTCAAATCCCTCCATGGCCTCACCCCTTCCTATCTCTGCAATCTCCTCCAGCGCCACAACCACCCCCCCCACCCCCCGAGATATCTGCGCTCCTCTAATTCTGCCCTCGTGAGCATCCCGGATTATAATCGCTTAACCATTGGTGGTCGTACCTTCTGTTGCCTAGGCCCTAAACTCTGGTATCCCTCCATAAACCTCTCTACCTCTCTTTCCTCCTTTAAGACGCTCCTTAAAACTTACCTCAATGACCAAGCAGTTGGTCATCTGCCCTAATTTCTCCTTTTGTGGCTCGTGTCAAATTTTTGTCTTATAATACTCCTGTGAAGCGCCTTGGGACATTTTACTACATCAAAGGTGCTATATAAATACAAGTTGTTGTTGTAAAATTCTATTATTCTATGATTCTATGGAAGTGCCCAGTGGTACCTTGGACATCATGGGCATTTTTTAAACATATGCGTAATCATTAAAATGTTTAGACAATGCAGGCGCTGCTGCTTATACCGTGTCAATATTTAAAATTCAATTGCTCTGGGAGCTTTCTTCTGGGCTGCAGAATTGAACCAGTAGCTGCAATCTTAGGTGCATTCACACAACATCCTTAGTTCAGAGTTAAGCAGTTCCCACTTTGCTACAAGGCTAAAAATGATGCATAAACATGGTTGATGTTGGATCCAATCAATCTGAAGACCCAAAAGTTAAACCTGATGTTTTAAGGTAAGAGCTGTAGGTCTAAGACCATTGTGTAAACACTGACTTCAGCAGTTCAGGCCCCAAAGGGCAAAGTTAAGCGGGGCTATGGAGGACAAAATTCAGATCATATCTAAAACCATTCCTGAGCATAAAATTAAAAATATTTTAATGCCACCAAAATTGATTAAACAGTTTTGTTTGCATGCATCATGATGTCACCATGCAATAAAATTCCAACAAAATCAAAATGGAGTTTAGAAATGCCAGTATTAGTCAGCCCTCTGAACCCAAAGCAAACTCAAGAGAACTTCACTCCGAGTTCATTTGCTGGCATGTGAATGTGTTGTAATTGTACCCATAAATGTAGCATAAGATAATGTCAACTAGATAACTTGAAATACATATGAACAGATGTTGATAGTTTTCATTGTTGTACTCACAGAACTAAAACAAATACTCTCTGACCTCCTGATCTGGGATCCTAATAGGTAGATTCAAAAACAAGACCTCTGATATATCAAAATCCATGTTTGTAGAGAGGTAAGTAGTGGAGTGTCATCCAGCTGGACTAGCAACCCAGAGGTTGTAAATTCAAATTCCACCATACTAAATTGTGAAATTAGCAAATTGTGGGCTAGCACCAAGCAAAAGAAAATGACTATGAAAGCTACTGAATTGTTGTAGAAACCCAACAGTGGCTCAGTGGTAGCATCTCGCCTTCTAAATCAGAGGGTTGTGGGTTCATAGTCCCACCCCAGAAACTGCACTGTCAGAGGTGCCGTCTTTCAGATAAGACATTAAACCGAGGCCCTGTCTGCCATCTCAAGTGGATGTAAAAGACCCCATGACACTATTCAGAGAAGAGGAGGGGAGTTCTCCCAGCGTCCTGGCCAATATTTATCCCGCAATCAACATCACTAAAACAGATTATCTGGTCATTATCTCATTGCTGTTTATAGGACCTTGCTGTGCATAAATTGGCTTTGTGTTTTCTACATTACAACTGTGACTACATTTCAAAAGTTCTTCATTTGTAGTAAAGTGCTTTGGGATGTCCTGATGAAAGACGTTATGTAAATCCAATATTTTCCTTTACATATCTGGAGTGGCCTGGCAAGCCATTGCACTCAAGAAGATGTCCAGCACCTTCTCGGCATTAATAGGAATGAACAATAAATGCAGCCTTGCTAGGGTTGCCCACACCCCCAGGACAAATAAAAAAAGAAACACACACCCGAAAATGAGACAGGTAGAAAGCCAAACAAAAGCATATGACAATGACCTGACTCCAAAACCAACCGACCACTGCAAAGCAAGAAGAGACGATTACAATCTAATAACATATCGAGCCGCGTTCAGAATGATGGACTATATTCTGGCACAGTCTAACATTAGCGTGGCAATTCATGAACTTTTAAAGAGACTTTAAAGCGACTTTCCGGCTTTCCACGGGCTGCGTTTAAAGGCGTTCAGCAACGCAAAGTCTACACAGTCACATTTTAGCATAGATAATAGTTTCGTTTATTTAATCAATGAAGACGATAACGCCAAAGAAAGTCACAAGCTTCGACTGCAGGCACATTTACCTACATTGCACTGTGTTCAATACAATGAATATTTCTGTATTACAACCACAGGTTATATATAATGTGTGCTATGCCTCAACTATGCTTCTTTTATCAGATTCTGGGCTTATGGTTTTAATGTATAGAATTTTAGAAAATAAAATTGAAAACGCAAAGCAAGACAAACGCCTCTATTGCTGAGAACTTCAATTCGCTACATATTTGATAAGCATACATTTCAATCCCTTTTGTTCCCTCTCCCGTGGGGTCAAAGGCCCAATGGTTTTACCCTGGGTCCATTCCTAATGACTCCCCACATTGCTTTGAAGCTTTCCTGTACCTAACTGAAAGAAAAGATAAATAGTGAAAAAGCCTAGTCTTGGCTTCCCATCAAAGAAAAAAATGCTTGCTTCAGTTCGCTTTTATTTTGGGATGTGTTTTCCCTAGAAGTCAATCCAAATGGCTGATTATTCATTGTAACTGCCCCATTACACTGTTTTACATTGCCTTTGAAGTCGACATTAATATTTCTCGGAGGGCTTGTTAGGAAGCTGGTTGCGTTAGGTGGTGTACGTACATGCCGTTTTTATAACAATAAAAGGGAACACCTATAACTTATCTCAATTGATCTAATTTTCCTGAAAAAGATCCCTGTCACTGTCCAGGACCCCTAATTGAGGCGGGTCCCAACTCGCCCCATGAGAGAATCAGTAGAATTACTTGGAACCTCCTGAAGTCCTTTCGAAAATACCTCGGAACCAACACGGGTAAAGTAACCTTTTCCAATGGACTTTCAGTTTCCACATATTCCAGCTTAGCCCGATGAAGAGTTATCCTATACTGCCGTGTGTGGGTTGACTGACTTACTTTTTTGAAGTAACAAAAACGGGTTCGTTTTACTAAGGAAAGAGTGGGTTTGTTTTTTTGTGTGTGTACAGGTATTGGGAGTTTAAAAAATTCAAATAGATTTTAGTACAACACAATTATCCCAGGATCCAGATGAGTTTACCTGCGGTACAAGTCCTACATTTACCACGGTTATGTTAAGTTGGTTGTAGAAAGGGCCTGACATTGTCTGCGTGAATATTAGTCCAATAAATTCATTCATTGGCGGTAGGATTCTTTTAATCGAACATATTAATCCGACCCAGATATCACAGTTTACTATTCCAGCCTAAAGACTAAAGAAAAGCTTGCCACTTCTCATAATTGTGTTGCATGTTAGATCAGGTCCGTTATGTCAAGTCAATAAATTGTTAGCGATTACACAGGAACATCCCATACAGGTGTAATTGAGAAAATATACGTGTCAAATCAATCACCAAATGGTATGTCGTTTCAGCAACAAAACGATAAAACGCAATGTAATTAACTTTAATTAGCCGAGCCTATACTTGATAGCAAAATACTGCAGATGCTGGAAATCCGAAATAACAACATGTTATGTTTGAATTAGCCATCTATACATGTCAGGTAAGCAATATCTGGGTGAATACATGATTTTATTATCGTTTTATAGTTTACTGAACCTCAATCAGTTAACCCAGGAAAAATCCGGGGGAAACGAATGCATCTGAATTTGCCAGTGGATCTGTACAGCCCTTGTGTTTTACTACTTAAAATTGCACGTTCGCGTCAACACCAAAGTGCAGCGGTACCTGTATCATAGTTAAAGCTTGCTAAAAAAAATATCTAAACATGTGAGCACCTGCAATAAACAGATAAATAAATAACTCTGTGACTAAGGGGGAAAGATTTCAGTTTTAAACATTTACCAATCGGTGACGCAGATTACAGATAGGCTGACTCGATTTAGAACGGCTAGAGCTGGCACTGAGAACATCAATCTCGTGTTCTGCATCAACATAAAGCAATCCCCTGAATGTAACCTGTGCCTACCTAGTGGACACCCGCAGGCTGTCACCAATCCCACTTCCAAAGCTCTTGCTCTTTGCTTTTCTATCCCAATCCTGTGCCATCTCATCGCCCAATATATGTGGCCGAATCTGTGTTGGAATTGAAGCGCTTTACAATGTAAGCTTGTGTTTAGTGCATTGCTCTATTATTTGGAAAAGGGCAGGCCCGCGCTATTGTAATGTTTTACACATACAAGTTCCGAGGCCAAATCAATTCTTTGCTCGCAGTCAATTGTTTTAAACTGGCTCAGGGAGGGGTTCTATTTAAAAAATGTCATCGGTTCGTCAAAGGTTCTGCTACCGTTTAGTACAAAATAGTTTGAAATGTTTCATTTGAAATCTCGATTACAGTACACGAACTTTGAACTTTGAACAAAATCACGTGGATCCTTGATTAAACTGAAAAGCTGCAAAAGTTTTAAACGTTTTCAAATTTAGAAAATGGAATAGAGACGCATAGGGCGACTCTGGATATAACCTCCTATACAAATTTTGAATGTCACCCAAAACGCAATCAGTTCCCCAGTGACCTGGGTTCGTGAAAAATAACGTCCACCCATCGCACCTTAACACTTATAAAGGCCATTTGAAGAAGCGGATTATTTTATATATATAGATATAGAGAATTGCTAATGCAGATTGCACACGGAGACTGAAGGTAAATTTCATATCTCACCACAATGTAACAGGTCCTTTAACAGTAAGTCCCATTTTAGACGATGTGTGCGTGAGAGAGAGATTTTACCGAAAAGCTGAATGTTGAAAATAATATTTCTAGAAACGTACAATTTCAAATTATACTTAAAATTGTTAAAATATGAGAATACGGGAAGAGTGTTCACTGTCTCTACAGAGACCGCGAATAGAAATATACCGAGAAATAAAAGCGAACTCAATGAGATAGTGAAACAGGTAGTAAGCAAAGTGAGAGAAATAATGTCGTGCAAAAGAAAATTGGAAAAAGTATCACATTCTGTGTACAAATTAGCGAAAATAAGACTTTTTTCTTAAAAGAAAAAAATGATTGTGGTTTCTAACCCGATTTGAATATATTACGTTTGGCGGGGTTTGTCTGATATGGAAGGTGTAAGATAGTGTTATCAGATAAAACTCATTTCTTATCTTCTTCAATTGTCTAAAGTGGTCAGCCTGAGCTTCTTTGGCGACCAGAACGATTTACATAATTAAATACAATAAGGGCAATGTTTTACTCGACACCACATAAAAATCATAGTTCCTCAGAATACATTACTAACACCAATTAGCAGATTCTTAAATCCCACTTTGATCGAAAACAAAATTCAGTCTTTGATCTTAAGGAAACTGGAACAAGTCCCCTGGGTCTCGTGTTTACACTAATCTCCTTATTTTAATACAATGTTTAAATGAAACCTTTCACTTTATTTGTTCAGAATAAATTCGAAGTTATAAATTAAGGAATAAACAAAAATCAAAATACTGTAGATGATGGAAATCTGAAAAGCAAAACAGAGTCTTAGACCCGAAACAACGACTGACTTGTGTCTCTCCACAGACGCTGCCTGACCTGCTGAGTAGTTCCAGCTTTGTCCTGTTCTAAATAACTAACCAGGTATAGTTAACAATGCTCGCTAGCTGTCAGTAATATTAATAACAATCTATTATTACAACTATTCTTCTCAAGTGACCACATGACCACTTCCGTGCTGCCGAACTGCCTGTCTGACTTAGGTTCTGATCAAAGTGTCCTCAAACTGAACATAGGGAAGACGGAAGCCAATGTTTTAGCCACCCACCTAAAACTCCACTCCTTCGTACCGATTCACCCCGCCCCACTCCACCACCACCACCACCACTTGCTGCTCCATCCTGAGCCGAGTTTCAAGCCCCACACTTCATCAGCAAGACTTCCACCTGCACAACTCTGTCAATCACCATTCTTACTGCTGATGAAACCCATACCCATGCTACGGTTACTCAAGGTTGAAAACTTGTTCAACAATCAGCCGCACTAAGACCCGCTCGTGCATCGCTGCCATCCTCAGGGACTTTCATTAGCTCAACCAACCCATTGAATTTAAAATATTATCTTAGACCAATTCCTAGCTTGGCCTTTCTGCTGTCCTACTGCTTTCGCTGCAATATCCTCCATCTCGTCTAGCTTCTAATCTCTTTTACTTCTTTTGTTTCTTTTATTCTTTTGTCCGATTGCAGCCCTGCCTTCGATCTTGTTTCTTTTCTTTCCAGTTTTGAAGAAGGGTTCGACCCGAAACGTCAACTCAAATTTCTCTCCACGGATGTTGCCTGACCTGCTGAGTTTTTCCAGCATTTTCTGTTGTTATTTCCTCCATCTTTATGTTCGCTTCCGCACCATTGCCCCCCGCTCCGCCAACGGTGTCCTTTTTCTGCACCCTTTCCTCCATCATCGGGGACAGAGCCTTCAGTGCCTCAGCCTCACTCTGTAAACCCCTTCACCTCCTCAATTCTCGTTCTATCTTTAAAAGCCTTCTGAAAGCTCAAACTTTCATCGCTTCTTCTCACTCTCCAACTCTGTTTGGTTTCCCTTCCTTTATTCCTTTAATATCTACTCACCTTCAGCCTTAAAGCGCCGTGTAATGTTTTCTATCTTAAAGGCTTGCTATTGATGGTAATAGTTATTATTGTTGAAGTTCCTCCTCGACTTGGAACACTTCCACCTAACTCTGCCGGGGAACAATTCGATATTTTAAAAATAAAATAACAATGTGATTGAAAGGTTCTCACAATTACACAGTGTACGGATAACACGTCTTACAAGTTGACAAAAATAAAACGGAAACGTTGTTCTTGAATATTTTCTTGCGTTAAGTCAAATAAGCAATTGTATATTTATTTTAATGTCGCTTTCGTTCAAAGGAGTCTGGAAATGTAGGGCTGTTCACTCATTCCGCCAGTGTTATATCTTATTACATCTGATCGCAATAAAATCAGATTTATTTTCGCTACTGTTCTGCAGCCTTGAGCATATGACAAGTCATTCATTTTAAGGCAAACAAAATCACAAATTAAACCAATCTATTAAAAATAAACAATAAACTCGTGTCTATGCAACATAGCCTGGAACAAAGTTTTGCGTAACGACTCTCGGTAAACATTTGTATTCTAATAACATTATTTATACTTTACACGTGACTCCTGAACAAGAGATGTAAATGAAGAGGTCAAACTTGGTGCATAGCTTCAGCCAAAACCTTGACTACATGACAGGAAATCATATCAGATTTCCAGTGCTGAAAAATATTGGCATTCTCACACAAGGCTTTTCATTTTTGCTTTGTATAACTTCCCCCTCCCTCTAGTATACACACACGGAACACTGTAATATTGAATAAGATAAGATTGGCAATATATCCAGGGTGCGTCTAATTAAAATCCAATTTACTTTTGTATTCCAAAAGTGATGATTTAAACGTTATTTTCTAGGAGTGCCCTGTATTTTATATTTACTAGGCACCGGCTTGTGTGATTTTCTGTGTTTATGAGGGCGATGTATTTTCATTCCGAGCAGTGTGGCTTCCAACGGTGGTTAAGATATTTAAACAAATGTTCGTCTCTGTTTCGTAACAGGTTCGCAAAACATTTTAAATTCGAAAATTCGACATTAGCTTTTGAAGCAAGTAAAACAGAACTATGGTACAAAACAAAGATAAGGTAATAATACATATCGGGGGTATTTGCATCCTTTCTTACCTTTTTACCTAGAAGTAATCTACTATCATAAACACGTCAATAGTTACATGTGCTTTAAAAAAAACTAGATTCCGGCATGTTAGTGGACATCTAATCTGGTTCTAGGTCTATTTTACAATGAAATGAGAAGGCTTGTTGGAAGTGCACTCATCAGACAAGATTCCCAACTTGTAGCAGATCGAGTTAATTACCCAATGAATGTACTAGGGACAGACGGAAGTCTTTATTTGATTCATATTTTCATTTTTCTCTTAT
This sequence comes from Somniosus microcephalus, assembly GCF_052327205.1. Classification (NCBI taxonomy): domain Eukaryota; kingdom Metazoa; phylum Chordata; class Chondrichthyes; order Squaliformes; family Somniosidae; genus Somniosus; species Somniosus microcephalus. Next base: position 130,522,187 of record NC_140993.1, read on the forward strand.
GTGCAAAATGTATTGCTTAAAGCAAACTCGGCACGGCATTTTAAAAATCAATGCATCATTCCATTTTCGATTCAAATACTTAACATTTTTTACATCTTCACAACTAACACTTTACTCATCAACTTTAAACAGAACATCTGATTAATCAGCTTAAATGCATTGTAGAGGGAAAGCCTTTGATCTCATCAGACATCTAATTTGCTAAACACCTTTAACTCTACGAATCAACAACATTGTTTTGATTCTATCTGAACGAAAATAAAATGTTGTTAACGTTCCGATAGAATCAAAACAGTTTAAGATGTTAACTTAAAAATAGAATCTTCAATAGAAACGTTTACATTGAAAGTAAAAGCCCCAGACAATTGTTCCAGGTAGAACCACATGGATAGGTGCGGATTGAGGATACTGTGACTAAAGTCCCAGAAAGGGTCCCGATTCCTATGACATTGTATAGGATACACAGACAGCATTCATAGCTAGCCTGAAATCTGGAATATTCTGCAAGTGTTAGAACGACAACGAATTATTTACTTTCTGATCAAAGGTGGCCGATTAATCCTTGGAACATTTACATTGAAACTTTACTTTAGATCAGCATTAGGTCTTCGGAAGGTTTAATTTAAAATGATACCTTAATTGTATTAACGGTGTCGAATCCAATAGGGACATGATTCTTAATGATACAAAGAGCAACCGTTGTGTTTAGCAAAAAAATTGCAATTAATTTTAAACACTTAGAAAGGCGAGGGGGGGGGGGGGGGGAGACAGCCCTGAAATAGAAAGGAACACTTTATTGAAAGAAAATGCATCCTTTTCCCTGTATAACAAGTATATCATTCCAAAGCTGATCAAGCGCTCGAAACACTCGGCAGGTCAGTCAGCACAGAAATTAATACAGTACATTTGTATTAGTTCAGTTCGAGGATCCAAATTTGCCATATATCATCACAAATAAAATAAAAGTCAATTTATGCAATGCCTATTGACGATTTATATTTGAAGATAATCTAAGTTACAGGTGTTTATTTCAGCAGACTGGGTCTGAATAAACGTCTGTGAATTTTTTTCTTGACTGTTTTAAATCACATTCTCATTAGCCAGCCATGAATGTACGTTGTTCGTAAAAGTTGCTTATAAACAGCGTGAAAAACATTTGGAAATCTCCATAAGTAATCATTATTAATCTGTTGGAGGTGTAAGGTTCCGGAGGAGTGGGCGGTGTGTGGGAGTTTCAGGCCCCGCCTCCTGGAGCCTTTCTCGGAAAAGCCCCGCCCCCGGGCTCCTGATTGGTCGCTGTTGTATTTATCAAGCCCGGTTGCCAAAAACTTTGGAACATCCAAAGCGGAGAATTTGAGTTTGCGAGTGAAGTGTGTGTGCGCTCCCGAGCCGAGCCAGATCAAGCCGAGCCTATCCCATCCCATCCCATCCGATCAGTGTGGAGAAAAGCAGTCAGATCTTTTTACTTCACCATCCGGACACGACTCCACTCCACCAGGAATGAGCAGCCCTGATGCTGGTTACGCCAGTGACGACCAGGTTCAGAGTAGGTGCAACATGGCGGGGATGTTGCCGGCGATGGGATCCTGCCAGTGGGCTGAATCCATGAGTTCTCTCGGGGATGCCAAAGTTGGCAGCGCTGCCGATCAGGCGAACAATCCCGGCAACCGATCCAAGTCTGAAAGCCGTATCCGCCGGCCCATGAACGCTTTCATGGTCTGGGCTAAAGACGAGCGCAAGAGGCTTGCTCAGCAAAACCCTGACCTGCACAACGCCGAGCTGAGCAAGATGCTGGGTAAGTACAAGGGCTGGGGATTCCCGCTTTTAAATATTAGCTGGACTGTGATGTTACTTTGTCCCAAGTACACGCCTGGAGGATATTTCGAACTGACGCATCCGTGAATAATGTAAATGTGTTTCTATGTACAAAATAGTCTACCATTCCTGTTACAGTATAAACCATATAAAGTATGGCAAAACTACGCACTAATAAGTCAAAAGGTGTGATTCTAACTAACTAAATTGAATAAAGTAATAATTGCCGTATACCTGTGATTATTCTGCCCTGTTATGTGGAGTTCAAGTTTGCTCGATAATAATGTGTTTACCGTTTACTTGTATTGTGTACCTGCAGGTAAATCATGGAGAGGACTCTCCTTGGCAGAAAAACGTCCCTTTGTGGAGGAGGCAGAGAGACTTCGAGTCCAGCACATGAAAGAGCACCCCAACTACAAATACCGGCCCAGGCGGAGAAAGCAGATCAAGAGAATTAAGCGGGTAGACACGGGTCTCCTGATGCACAGCATCTCCGAGCAGCAGCTGAGCAATGAGGGGCGCGTTTGCAGCCAAAACATTAACCTAACTTACCACGACACCGGTTACTGTATCCCAAACCAGATTCCTCCGCTCAGCCACTACAGGGAAGCGCAAACCATGGCAACCAATATGGACAGTTTCGGCTTGCCAACCCCGGAGACCTCTCCTTTGGACGTTCTAGAGGCAAATTCTATGTTTTTCCCCCCGCATTTGCAGGAAGATTGCCAAATGATGCCTTACGGGAACAGCCCTGGTTACCACCACCACCACCACCACCAACATCCCGATTACTCTGCCCAGGAAAACCAGGTAGCCATGTTCCGAAGGCACAGAGCTGAGCTGGGTCTTTCCCAGGATGATCAGATGGGACACGACGGTAATTTCCATGGGATGCTCGGCTCTTGCCACAACGTGGTAGCAATGTACTACAGCCAGATGTGCTCGTCAAACAGCCAGCGGCCCCAGCATGTGCATGTAGGACAACTCTCTCCACCACCCGAACCGCACCATGTGGACAACCTGGAGCATCTCAGCCAGGCCGACCTTCTGACGGACGTGGATCGCAATGAGTTCGAGCAATACCTCACGTCGGTTTCGCGATCTGATCTGGCAGGACTTCCCTATAATACACCAGAAGCAAATCCAAATGGACTGATTTCTGTAGAGAGCAATCTGATTTCCTCTGTTCTTTCCGACGCCAGTAGTGCCATGTACTACTCCAATTTCACTTCGGCATAGAGAACTACCTTTGTGCTTTTAAAAGGACTAGGCAAAAATATCGACAGTATTAAAAACCAAAAATGCTTTTCTTAAAACTTGTAATTGTCCTCAGGGTGATTTGCAAAATGTTGCCTGATAGAAAATAACTATTTAAGGTTGTATATTTAAAGTATCTTTGCTTTCATTTGTGCTTCAGATCAATACTACGGGGCCTGTTTTTAGTTTGTGTCTTTCAAAACTACAATTTAAACATTGTACTATTTTATCTCTTGGAATTTTATTTTTTAATGGGGAGATTTGTAGAACCAGTGTCTTCCACAAGCAGCGAACCGCAGTTTGTACTGGATGAGAATTGCTTCAGCAATCATTATGTAAATATTTAATTTCTTATTGAAATGAGAATGTTTTTGTACTTTTTTGCACTTTTTATTACTAGCTAATAAAAGTTTGAAAATTTTAAGATCAGAGTCTGCATTTGTAATCGGATCACATTCTTTTAACATTTTTACAATAGTTATATAAGGTAGGATACCACTGAGGTCATCGAAACCCCAGTGGATGTCAAACAATAGCTCCGCGCGAATCCTCGTTTCCCGGCATTTAAATGCACAACTATAAAAAAGACAGGGCACAACCTCAGGAAAAGGCATGATTTCTAGTAAAAGACTGCGCGGCTGCTTTTAAACTCAATTTCCGATATAAAAAATGTATTATAACTATTTGAATTACCCAAGGGGACGCGCCATTCTGTCATTCAAGTCTTGTGGTTACGGGGTCCAATGCTTGTTTTACCGATAGTTTTCGATACACACACACACAGTTCGAATCAATCCTTTTAATTTTAGTGCTCGAATACTTGTAAAAATGCTTCCATTATCATTTGAACACTGATTTTTAAGACTGTATGGAGAAGCAAAAGAGAGGTTACTCGTAAACATCGAAAAGCTGTCCACCATGAAAATAATTCAATGTTACTGAACCGATTTGTCTTATTAGATTAGCCGCAAAAAAGTAATCAAGAGGAGCAAACCAACGCCGGATAATTTCTCATTAACCATTAGTTCTGATTGTTAATCCTGACTGCCTGACGCTACATGAAAGTAGACGCTGATTCCTGGCTATTAGCAGAGACCATTCAAATGAGCTGCTGTATTCAGTGATGTCCCGCTCCTCCAACCCCTCCCCGCAATAGGCCTGACGCGAGGTTTACATGGTCAAATTCACTATTTAAAGCTCACCAGCTGTTTTTGTAAAAGTTTTTCAGCATCTAAAAAATGTTTGCAGCAGTTCTGAAGGAGGCCTGGGAAGATGAGTTACAACATAATATAAAAATTAATTTACATACATAATTGCATTATATTATATAATAACATTTACCATCAGTTATATTGTATCACGCAAGCGTAATTAGAGTCTTGGGTTTTGTGATTTAAAAAATATTTTTTAACTGGCCATATTCAAGTGGCTATCTTGATTGGAGAATGCAAAAAAATCATAGAATCATAGCATCATAGCATAGTGCAGTACAGAAGGAGGCCATTCAGCCCATCGAGTCTCCATTTCGAAGAGCAATCCAGTTAGTCCCACTCCTCCCCTCTTTCTCCATATCCCTGCATTTTTTTCTCCTTCAAGTATTTATCCAATTCCCTTTTGAAGGCGACTATTGAATCTGTATCCACCGCACTCTCAGGCAGTGCATTCCAAATCCTAACCATTTGTTATGTGAAAAAGCTTTTTCTCATGTCGCCTTTGGTTCTTTTGCCAATCACCTTAAATCTGTGCCCTCGCGTTATCGACCCTTCAGCCACTGGAAACAGTTTCTCTTTATTTATGATTTTAAACACCTCTATCAAATCTCCTCTTGGTCTCTGCTCCAAGGGGAACAATTCCAGCTTCTCCAGTCTATCCACGTAACTGTAATCCCTCATTCCTGGAACCATTCTACTAAATCTCTTCTGTACCCTCTCCAAAGCCTAAAGCGTGGTGCCCAGAACTGGACACAATACAACACAAAATAAATGGTATAGTTCCTTGTATAATTCGTACAAATCGCGAGCTGAGCAGGAAGTTTTTGTTAAATTCTGAATGTAGTGCTTGTCCAGTGTATGCATTATTTCCTTCCTTCAACCACACACTGGAGCAGAGTAAATTCTGTTAACAGGTCACCTACAAGTCCCACAAGTACTCACCCTAGTACTTTAATATTCGAGATTTACAGAGGTCAAATAAAATTATTTTGGTAAATCTCACTATTGCCCCAGTTTATTGTCTTGTCCTCATAAGGATCTGTTTCCATTTCATTCTGACTAATCTTGATTTGACAATAAAATTCACGCTCTTCACCCAACCTAGTGGCGATGTCAACTGTGCCAGGGTAGAAATCCATAAGTAAATGAGCCAAAATGCTACAATAAATCATGAAAGTTCATTTTGCCCTCAAGGAGTCATTAACAAACAGATCCATTATGTAAGCTCGCTTTCCAGCTCTCCCTGTAACCACAGAATTAAATAAAACAAATATTTTAAATTAACTTAAAGAAATGCTGGCGTTATAAATTGTTTTTGTATTCCTCTCGATGTTAAGATTTATGGACTGAACCTCCGCCTGCGCTATTGGATTATTTAACTAATTCTGTTTTTGCCCCCTGGCAGGTGTTTTTTTAAACATTACTCGAGTTTTTTAGGCACTGCGATTGAAAACTAGCCAGAAGATTCCAGCTGTGGTGTGAACAGTCCAAACCCGGCTACCAGCGTGGTGCTAACACCATAACATGCATCCAGTTTTAAAATTCATTCCAAATAAGGGGGGAAAGCCATTTTAACAGAATTAAGTTTAAAAAGACAAGCTGGCGTGGCAGGCCATCGATAGGTGTTAATACTAAATAGTAACCGGCCTTATTAAGAATCTTCATTTATATTTATATGCCAGTAATATTACACATTTTGTGTCAGTGCGATGTGTTTTTGGTTTTGGTATAAATATTTAGGGGAAAGCTAGATAAGGACAGGAGGGGAGGGGGTATATTGATAGGGTTAGATGAAGTAAGGTGGGAGAGGCTTCTGTGGAGCATAAGCACCATCAATGTTTTTTTCTTCGTTCCTGGGATGTGGGCATCGTTGGCAAGGCCCGCATTTATTGCCCATCCCTAATTGCCCGTGAGAAGGTGGTGGTGAGCCGCTTTCTTGAACTGCTGCAGTCTGTGTGGTGAAGGTACTCCCACAGTGCTGTTAGGGAGGGAGTTCCAGGATTTTGGCCCAGCCCCAGCGACGATGAAGGATCAGCGATATACTTCTAAGTCAGGGTGGTGTGTAACTTATGGGGAACTTGGAGGTGATGGTGTTCCCATGCACCTGCTGCCCTTGTCCTTCTAGGTGGTAGAGGTTGTGGGTTTGGGAGGAGCTGTCGAAGAAGCCTTGGCAAATTGCTGTAGTGCATCTTGTAGATGGTACACACTGCAGCCATGGTACACTGGTGGTGGAGGGAGTGAATGTTTAAGGTGGTGGATGGGGTGCCAATCAAGCAGGCTGCTTTGTCCTGGATGGTGTTGAGCTTCTTGAGTGTTGTTGGAGCTGCACTTATCCAGGCAAGTGGAGAGTATTCCATCACACTCCTGACTTGTGCCTTGTAGACGGTAGAAAGGCTTTGGGGAGTGAGGAGCTAAGACACTCATCGCAGAATACCTAGCCTCTGGCCTGCTCTTGTTGCCACAGTATTTATGTGGCTGGTCCAGTTAAGTTTCTGGTCAATTGTGACCCCCAGGATATTGATGGTGGGGGATTCGGTGATGGTAATGCCGTTGAATATCAAGGGGCGGTGGTTAGACTCTCGCTTGTTGGAGATAGTCATTGCCTGGCAGTAGTGTGGCGTAAATGTTACTTGCCACTTATCAGCCCAAACTTGAATGTCTTCCAAGTCTTGCTGAATGCGTGTATGCACTGCTTCATTATCTGAGGAGTTGCAAATGGAACCGAATACTGTGCAATCATCACTGAACATCCCCACTTCCAAACTTATGATGGAGAGAAGGCCATTGATGAAGCAGCTGAAGATAGTTGGGCCTTGGACACTGCCCTGAGGAAATACCGCAGCGATGTCCTGGGGCTGAAATGATTGGCCTCCAACAACTACAAGCATTTTCCTTTGTGTTAGGTATGACTCCAGCCAGTGGAGAGTTTTCCCCCTGGTTTCCATTGACTTCAATTTTACTAGGGCTCCTTGATGCCACACTTGGTCAAATGCTGCCTTGATGTCAAGGGCAGTCACTCTCACCTCACCTCTAGAATTCAGCTTTTTTGTCCATGTTTGTACCAAGGCTGTAATCAGGTCTGGAGCTGAGTGGTCCTGGTGGAACCTAAACTGAGCGTCGATGAGGTTATTGGTGAGTAAGTGGCACTTGATAGCAGTGTCGATGACACCTTCCATCACTTTGCTGATTATTGAGAGTACACTGATGGGGCGATAATTGGCCGGATTGGATTTGTCCTGCTTTTTGTGAACAGGACATACTTGGGCAATTTTCCACATTGTCAGGCAAATGACAGTGTTGTAGCTGTACTGGAGCAGCTTGGCTAGAGGCGCAGCTAGTTCTGGAGCACAAGCCTTCAGCACGACAGATGGGATGTTGTTGGGCCCATAGCCTTTGCTGTATCTAATGTGCTCAGCCGTTTCTTGATATCATGTGGAGCGAATTGAATTGACTGAAGACTGGTTTCTGTGAGGGTGGGGACCTCAGGAAGAGGCCAAAATTAATCATCCACTCAGCATTTCTGGATGAAGATGGTTGCAAACGCTTCAGCCTTGTCTTTTGCACTTGCATGCTAGGCTCCACCATCATTGAGGAAGGGATATTTATGGAGCCTCCTCCTCCCATTAGTTGTTTAATTGTCCACCACCATTCACAACTGGATGTGGTAGGACTGCAGGGCTTTGATCTGATCCATTGGTTGTGGGATCGCATAGCTCTGTCTATAGCATGCTGCTTCTGCTGTTTAGCATGCATGTAGTCCTGTGTTGTAGCTTCCCCAGGTTGATACCTTATTTTTAGGTACACCTGGTGCTGCTCCTGGTATGCTCTTCTGCACTCCTCATTGAACCAGGGTTGGCCCCCTGGCTTGATGGTAATGGTAGAGTGAGGGATATGCCAGGCCATGAGGTTACAGATTGTGGTGGAATACATTCCTGCTGCTGCTAATGGCCCACAGTGTCTCATGGATGCCCAGTTTTGAGCTGCTAGATCTGTTCTGAATCTATCCCATTTAGCACGGTGGTAGTAACACACAACACTTTGACCCCACAAGGACTGTGCGGTGATCACTGCTACCAGTACTGTCATGGACAGATGCATCTGTACATTGATGAGGACAAGGTCAAGTAGGTTTTCCCCTCATGCTGGTTCTCTCACCACCTGCTGCAGGCCCATCTGGCAGCTATGTCCTTCAGGACTCGGCCAGCTCTGTCAGTAGTGGTGCTACCATGCCACTCTTGGTGATGGACATTGAAGTCTCCCACCCTGAGTACATTCTGTGCCCTTGCTACCCTCAGTGCTTCTTCCAAGTATTGTTCAACATGGAGAAGTACTGATTCATCAGCTGAGGGATGGCGGTAGGTGGTAATTAGCAGGAGATTTACTTGCCCATACTTGACCTGAAGCTATGAGATGTCATGGAGTCTGGAGTCAATGTTGAGGACTCCCGGGGCCACTCCCTCATGACTTTATACCACAGTGCCACCACCTCTGGTGGGTCTGTCCTGCCAGTGGGACAGGACACACCCAGGGATGGTGATGGGACATTGGCTAAAAGGTATGATTCTGTGAGTATGGTTATGTCAGGCTGCTGCTTGACTTGTCTGTGGCACAGCTCTCCCAATTTTGGCACAAGTCCCCAGATGTTAGTGAGGAGGACTTTAGAAAACATAAAAACATGAGTAGATCATTCGACCCTTCGAGCCTGCTCCGCCATTCAATATGATCATGGTTGATCCTCTATCTCAATATCATATTCCTGCTCTCTCCCCATAACCCTTGATGCCTTTTGTGTCTATAGACTTGCAGGTTCGACTGGGCTGGGTGTGTCGTTGTTGTGACTGAAGCTGGTGCCTAGGTCGATGCTCCGGTTTTATTCTTATAATTGTTTTTCGTATCAGTCTTGCTACAACTGAGTGGTTTGCTAGACCATTTCAGAGGGCAGTTAAGAGTCAACCACATTGCTGTGGGTCTGGAGTCACATACAGGCCAGAATAGGTAAGGATGGCAGATTTTCTTCCTGAAAGGTCACTAGTGAACTAAATGGGTTTTTACAACAACCCAGTAGTTTCATTGTTACCATTACTGACACTAGATTTTTATTCCATATTTATTTAAGTAACTGAATTTAAATTCCCCAGCTGCTGTGGTGGTATTTGAACTACACATCTCTGGATCATTAGTCCAGGCCTCTGGATTACTAGTCCAGTAACATAACCACTATACTACCATACCCGTGGTGGACCTGTTGGGCCAAATGGGATGTTTCTGTGTTGTAAATTCTAAGTAATTCTATGAGTCAAATTTGCTTTGGGTGCATTTCGATACAGCAGCGGCGTATAATTCAAGTTTGGCATTCTGAATCCTAAACACACTGAACTGAGAATTCTGAGACGTCTTTTAGTATGTAGTAAAGGATGCTTTTACATTCTAAAGTTGGGGTGTAAACGCAGAACCAGCCCAGTACCTGTAACTAATTCCCCAGCATTTGATGATTTTACTCTGGAGTGCACATCACTTTCATCGGTGCAAACCATGTCTTGGGCAGTAGGGCTCCCCAGCTTCTATTTCCCACCATGGGAATAAAAAGTGTCCTGAGATTAGTACCTTCACTACCAGTTCACACAATCTATTGGACAAAATAAACATAAATTTGGATTATAATTATGGAGCGACATTATCAACAAAATCAAACAACAATGCAGACAGGCTCAAATAACACACTGCTTGGTAACTTTTTTAGCTGGGGCTCTACCATTAGCTCTCACGACTATCCAAACTGTTGAGATATCACTTCAGCATTTCCCAATCCTCTGCATTCATTAAACCACAGCCTTTCTGAGAGACTGCAAGTCAGCTCTCCAGAATCATGGAGAACTCAAGAGCAATTCACTGTCAGATTGCTTTGTGCAGTATGACTTTACGCTACCATCCTCTCCCGACTGACTTCCTTATCTTCCACCCTCTGTAAACTTCAGCTCATCCAAGACTCTGTTGCCTATATCCTATCCCACGCCAAGTCATGCTTACCTATCACCTCATGTCCTCACTGACCACATTGGTTCCCAGTCCAGCAATGACTCAAATTTTAAATTCTCATATTTACGTTTAAATCCCTCCATGATCTTTGTCACCTTCCTCAGCACAATAACTCCTCCCACCCCTTTACAGAAATCTCTGTTACTCTGACTGCATCTTTTGCATTCCCCCTCCATTTTTTCCAGCACTGGTGGCCATGCCTTCATCTTAGGCCCCGTGCTCTGGAATACCGCCCCCTACATTTCTCCACTTCTCCACCTCACCATCTCACACTCCTTTAAGACCCTCCTTAAAACCTACTTACTTGATCAAGCTTTTAGTCATACTTCTGAATTTCTGCTTCCACTTTTTTTTCTTACTGCTCTGTGAAGCACTTTGGGATGTTTTCTATGTTAAAGGCGCTATATAACTGTACGCTTTTGCTGTTGTTATTGTAACATTGCTGGGAATTCAAAATACGTACTGAATAAATTCAGGCCTGTGCAGAACTGCATTTTAAAAGTTTTCAGCTGGTCCTGGGAACTTTCTAAACTTATTTTTTCATTATGTTTTCATTATTACAAGAAAATAGATGCCCTCCTTTGAAAAGTGGAGCTCTGTGCGTTTGTCCATGTTTGCATGTGCAGAGCCCTTTTGTTACAGAGCTCAGTCTGAAGTATAGCTGACACTGACAGCATAATTCAGGTCTGCCAAGTGTACGTTGTACTCTACAGATACCAGTAAATAAAGAACTTGCATTTATATAGCACCTTTCCCAACCTCAGGACGTCCCAAAGCACTTTACAGCCAATGAATTACATTTCAAGTGTAGACACTGTTGGAATGTAATTTCATTACATCATATAAAATGAATCTTCATCCTGCTTCAGCTTTATACTAACTGCAGTATAACTGCAACCAGTATTAAGTGAGGCTTTTAAACATATTGTGTAACTTTTTAAAAGTTAGCAATTGTCCAACTGCCCTGCTGGCTTTTTCCTAACATTAAGAGTTAACCAACACTGGATGCTAGTGAACAGCGTTTTGTGAATGAATATAAACACCAATGAACAGTCTTCTGTTTCCCCCAGCCAGAAAATCTTCTTCTTAGGCAGTCTCTTGGAACCGAGGATGACTTGCTTCCACAATAAAAATGAGTTCTCAGGTGACTGATGAGTCCAATACGAGACCTACAGTCTCTGTCACAGGTGGGGCAGACGGTGGTTGAAGGGGTGAGTAGGTGAGGTGCTTGGGTTGACGTGCGCTCCTTCCGCTGTTTGCACTTGGCTTCCGCTTGCTCTCGGCGAAGAGACTCGAGGTGTTTGGCGCCTTCCCGGATGCTCCTCCTCCACTTTGTGCGGTCTTGGGCCAGGGATTCCCAGGTGTCGGTGGGGATGTTGCACTTTTTCAAGGAGGCTTTGAGGGTGTCCTTGAAGCATTTCCTCTGCCCACCTGGGACTCTCTTGCCGTGTTGGAGCTCTGAGTAGAGCGCTTGTTTTGGGAAACTCGTATCGAGCATGCGGATGATGTGGCCCGTCCATCAGAGCTGATCGTGGGTGGTCAGAGCTTCAATGCTGGGGATGTTGAAGGTGAAGGTGTTGACGATGGTTTGGAGTTCGACCTCCGAGTGTGCGCAGATGCAAGTGTCATCTACATACTGTAATTCGATGACAGAGGATGGGACAATCTTGGATCTGGACTGGAGGCGATGGAGGTTGTACAGTTTCTCCTTTGTTCTGTAGATTAGCTCCAGCGGGGAGCTTACTGAGGGTGAGATGGAGCATTGCAGCAAGGAAGATCGAGAAGAGCTTTGGTGTGATGACACAGCCTTGCTTGACCTCGGTCCGTACGTGAATTGGGTCTGTGGTGGATCCGTTGGTCAGGATCACGGCTTGCATGTCGTCGTGAAGCAGGCGGAGGATGATGAAAAACCTTTGAGGGCAGCCGAATTTGAGAAGGACACTCCATAATTGGCCAAAAAAGCAGCAAACCTGAGGATTGGGAGCAGTTTAGGATTCAGCAAAGGAGGACAAAGGGATTAATTAAGAGGGGTAAAATAGATTATGAAAGTAAGCTTGCAGGGAACATAAAAACTGACTGTAAAAGCTTTTATAGATATGTGAAGAGAAAAAGATTGGTGAAGTCAAGCGTAGGTCCCTTACAGTCAGAATCAGGGGAATTTATAATGGGGAACAAAGAAATGGCAGAACAATTAAATACATATTTTGGTTCTGTCTTCACAAAGGAGGACACAAATAACCTCCCAGAGATGTCGGGGAACATAGGGACTAATGAGAGGGAGGAACTGAAATAAATCAGTATTTGTAGGGAAATGGTGTTGGGGAAGTTGATGGGATTGAAGGCCGATAAATCCCCAGGGCCTGATAATCTACATCCTAGGGTACTTAAGGAAGTGGCCCTAGAAATAGTAGATGCATTGCTGGTCATCTTCCAGAACTCGATAGACTCTGGAACAGTACCCATGGATTGGAGGGTAGCTAATGTTACCCCACTATTCAAAAAAGGTGGCAGAGAAAAAGCGGGGGATTATAGGCCGGTAAGCCTGACATCGGTAGTGGGGAAAATGCTAGAGTCCATTATAAAAGATGTAATAGCAGAGCACTTGGAAAGCAGTGACAGGTTCGGACAAAGTCAACATGGATTTACAAAAGGTAAATCATGCTTGACTAATCTACTGGAATTTTTTGAGGATGTAACTGGTAAAATAGATAAGGGAGAACCAGTGGATGTGGTGTATTTGGACTTTCAGAAGGCTTTCGATAAGGTCCCGCATAAGAGATTAGCGTGCAAAGTTAAGGCACATGGGATTGGGGGCAAGGTATTGACTTGGATAGAGAACTGGTTGGCAGATAGAAAGCAAAGAGTTGGAATAAACGGGTTGTTTTCCGAGTGGCAGGCAGTGACTAGTGGGGTACTGCAAGGATCGGTCCTAGGACCCCAGCCGTTCACAATATATATTAACGATCTGGACGAGGGAATTGGATGTAATATCTCCAAATTTGCAGACGACACAAAGCTGGGTGGGAGGGTATGCTGTGAGGAGGATGTCGTGAAACTCCAGTACGATTTGGACAGGTTGGGTGATTGGGCAGAAACATGGCAAATGCACTATAATGTGGATAAATGTGAGGTTGTCCACTTTGGTGGCAAAAACAGGAAGGCAGATTATTATTGGAATGGCAATAGATTGGGAGAAGGGGAAGTGCAAAGAGACCTGGGTGTTCTTGTGCACCAGTCGCTGAAGGTAAGCATGCAGGTGCAGCAGGCGGTTAAGAAGGCAAATGGTATGTTGGCCTTCGTAGCAAGAGGGTTCGAGTACAGGAACAAGGATGTCTTGCTGCAGTTGTACAGGGCCTTGGTGAGACCGCACCTTGAGTATTGTGTGCAGTTTTGGCCGCCTTCTCTGAGGAAGGATGTTCTTGCCATGGAAAGAGTGCAGCGAAGATTCACCAGGCTGATACCTGGGATGGCAGGAATGACGTATGAGGAGAGATTGTGTCGATTGGGCTTATACTCACTGGAGTTTAGAAGATTGAGAGGGGATCTCATCAAAACCTATAAAATTCTGTCAGGCCTGGACAGACTAGATGCAGGAAGGATGTTCCCGATGGCCAGGGAGTCCAGAACCAGGGGTCATAGTCTAAGGATAAGGGGTAAGTCATTTAGGACTGAGATGAGGAGGAATTTCTTCACCCAGAGAGTGGTGAACCTGTGGAATTCTCTGCCACAGAGGGCGGTGGAGGCCAGTTCATTAAATATATTCAAGAAGGAGTTGGATATATTTCTTAAGGCTAAAGGGATCAAGGGATATGGGGAGAAGGTAGGGACAGGGTGCTGAATTTGGATGATCAGCCATCATCTCATTGAATGGCGGAGCAGGCTCGAGGGGCCGTATGGCCTACTCCTGCTCCTATCTTCTATTTTTCTATGTTTCTATAATCGCTCATGTTTGACAGTGTCGAAAGCCTTTGTGATGTCAAAGGAGGCCATGTACAGCGGTTGGTGCTGTTCCCTGCATTTCTCTTGTAGTTGACGTGCGGTGAAGATCATGTCCATTGTGCCCCTTAGCGGGCGGAATTCGCATTCCAACTCTGGGAGGAGCTCTTCAGCCACTGGGAGAAGGCGATTGAGGAGGATTCTTGCGATGACTTTTCCTGTAGCAGACAGCAGGGAAACTCCTCTGTAATTACCGCAATCGGACTTGTCACCTTTCCTGAAGATGGGCACGATTACGGCATTTCTGAGATCTCCTGGCATGCTCTCCTCCTTCCAATTAAGAGAAATGAGTTTGTGTATTTGCGCCACTAGTGCTTCTCCACCATGCTTTAGTGCCTCGGCAGGGATTCCGTCTGCTCCTGAGGCCTTGTTGTTCTTCAGTTGTCAGATGGCCTTTTCAACGTCATGCCGGGCTGGGGTTGTGCTGAGGTGGTGGCGGGTAGCATGCTGCGGGATGGAGTTGAGGACACTCGCGTCGAAGACAGAGTCTCGGTTAAGGAGATCTTCGAAGTGCTCCTTCCAGCGGGCACTGACTGCCTCTCTGTCCTTGATGAGTACCTCTCCATTCTGTCAGTTACGCCAGAATTGTGGCCATTAATTCCTGCTAGTAATGACCCCGCCAAAGTTCACCTGTCAGTTGCAAGGCATCTAATTTACATGGGGCGCCATTACAGACGCATCTCCAGTGCCTGCCTGCGCTATGTGTCTGGAAAATCTGGCACTCGCACACCACTGGAGTAGGGATTGCCCAGGCACATCTCACCAACTCCAACTGTGTCTTTCTTGACCATCTGTGTAAGGGGAGTGATCAGAAATTTTTGCAAAAGGAAAATGCCCCCTTTTGTCAGAAGTCCAGATCACTTCACTGGCCTGAACCCACCAATTGAATCCTATTTTGCCCATTTGGAGGCCAGTATGCCACAACCCACCTGGTATACCGACCTCCAGAGATTATACCAGGTCCTGAATAAGCCAGCTTAATGGGAACTCCAATTGGAGGGAGTCTCTGCCCCTGGTTCTGCCCTTCCCCAATGACATTTGCCTTGTAAGAAGAGGGTGGAGGTTCCACCCCTTATAAGGGCTGTTGAAAAATCCTGGACATGGCAGATTCCCGCACAACTGGGTCATTTTCTGAAGGGTTCCACCAGTCTCCCACTGAGGGTACCGCAGCAGACTGGTGTGAGACCAGTGGATCCCCGTGGAATTTTGGATCCTTGGCCTTAGGCTTGGTAAGTACAGTAGTTGAATGTTATCTAATGGAAAAGTTAAACTGTCATTTTCATGTCAATTCAAAGTGATTTAGGGCACGCAATAGCATTAAAGTTTCACTACAACATCGGAGTTAGGACAATGATCTGACTCCAAAGCTCACTCAAGCTGGGAGGTATGAGACCAAGTCCATCTCACAACAGATTGGGCTAGAAATTCATTATAGCCCAGGAATGGGTGGTAAAATGAGAAAAGTTGGAGAATTAGCGCCAATCGCGCAAATGCTTTAGACTGCATGCAAAATTAATGCTCAATGAAATAATTGGAGCACTAAGTAAAGTCTTTGGCCTAGAAATTGGGTATAGCCCCGCTTGGGGCGTTAGAATTGGCGGAGCGCAAATTTTATAGCCAGACGCAACTTATCGACACCTCATGCGATATTGGGTTGCAGCGCCCCAAAGGTGATTGAGGCGCGAGTTCAGGCGTTACACAGGGCACCTAAGGCGCTAACATGCCGGCGCAACACAATATCGGGGCGTCCAGCCGCAGCGCAGGTGCTCTCAATTACCCATGACCACGAGACTTCCAGGCGCCGGCCAGCTCTTAAAGGGGTGGGTCAGGCAGCTCCAGCATCCACAGTCTGCGCCTTGTAGGCCTGCAAATCGGCGCAGGCCCTTCTCTGGCACAAAAAACTTGGAGCATATGGAGAGGGTGAGGCAGAGAGCAGAGTGCTTCACCAATGAGTATCTGGAGGAATTGGTGGCCGCAGTGGAGCGCCGGCGAGATGTCCTTTACCCCAACAATGGCAGGAGGCCTAATCATAAGGACTACCGACGAGCTTGGAGGGATGTTTCTCAGAGGGTCAACTCCAGCAGCATGGTGACCAGGAGCCCTGTGCAGTGCAGGAAGAAATTCAACGACCTCATTCGGGTCGTGAGGGTGAGTGGAGTTAATGTAAACTTATGCATCCCTCCATTAGCACCTGACTTTATGGCTACAGGGTGCGCTATGCCCCACTGGCCATCTGTCAGCAAGCACCCATGGCCCTTTCTGGTCACACACATGCACATTTGACTCAGGGCATCATGTAAGGGCTGTTCCACCATGGGGGGAATGAGATGATAACTCAGGGCATCATGTAAGGGCTGTTCCACCATGGGGGGCATGAGATCATAACTCAGGGCATCATGTAACATCACTTCCCGTCCTTTGCCCTGCAGGCCAAGCTGGCGAGAAACCACAAGTAGCAGCTTCGCACCAGAGGAGGCCGTCCTCAACTGGCGCCTCTGACGGATCTCGAGGAGAGAGTCCACCAGATTGTGGGAGGACGTCTGAGTGGTCCTGTCACCACTGCAGCTACCGACCCCATTGTCCACAGCGATGGTAAGGTTCTCAACTATTACAGCTGCCACCTTCCAGTTGTTTCCCCCGCCAGCATGCTTTCTCAATGTGGACCCATGTCATAGCATTGCCGCACTGTTGCATCCCTTGCTGCCAAACTGTCCTTTTGCTAAAGCCACTCTTCAACCTCCCTGCTTTCAGATGCTGCATCACCAGCTCAGGAGCCAGCCCCTCAAGCTGCCAGTGCCAGTGCCTCCGGAGGCGACGACCAGGAGGAAGCCGGACCATCCGTGCCAGCCTCAGGGGAGCCACCACATGTGGAGACTGGGGATAGTAGTTCCCTTGAGGGGAGGGGGGGGGCTCTGATGAGGAGCCAGTTGCAGGAACCAGCGGCCTGCAGCAACACACGGGGGGTAGGGATGCTCGGGGGCCGTCTCCCCGGAGGGTGAGGCAGGTCACCATGACTACTGCACAGAGTGCAGAGGAGGTGCGTAGCCTTGCTGAAATGAGCGCCCAGGCCCGGCTCAGGCACACTGAGCTTATGGCTGCAGTGGGGAGGATGCCTGAGTCGATCGGCACACTGGCAAAGAGTGTGCTGGACTTTGGAGCAGCAATGGAAAGGACTGTCCAGGGCTTCGGGGCAGCAATGGAAAGGTCTGTCCAGGGCTTTGGCCGAGCAATGGAAAGGTCTGTCCAGGGCTTGTCCGAGGTAGTGTTAAGGTCTGTCCAGGGCTTGTCCGAGGCAGTGGAAAGGTCTGTCCAGGGCTTGTCCGAGGCAGTGGAAAGTGTTAAGTCTGTGTGTCCCAGTTGTGCTTATTATAAATCACTGGACACAGACCACAAGAATAACTTTAACAGGTCTTTACTATTCGGAGGTCAGGGCTAAACTGCCCAGCAAATCCCTACACAACACTTATATACTGGTGTGGTCACCACCGGTATTACAGTATACAGCAGCCAAGAGAAAGTAGTACATCTCTTAAGGTAGTTCTCTTAAGGTGGAACAGGTTACATACACCACAATCCTCCCTTTTTAGCTTAACAGTTATATCCTCATTTAACATAACATAATAACATATATATATACAACTTCATGCAAAACAGTTCAAAGATTCAGTCTCTGAGGAGGCCTCCTGATTCGAGTTGGATAACGCCTTTCAGGGGTCTCTGATTCTCGTTGCTGGGGTGACTCATCTAGTTGGTCTCTTATGGATTGGACATCATCATCAGGTACATTCACTTCTGAGGTAGATGCTTCAGGTTCACTAACTTCTTCCACGGTTGTCTCTGCCGTAACCATGGGTTCGACCCTTGTTCTCGAGTCTACCAGTTGGTCAGCATGATGCCGTATTACATTTTCACCAATATCTACCATGTACATCAGGGGTCCTTGTCTGGCCCGAATTGTTCCAGATTGCCATTTCTCGTTTTTATAGTCCCGGGCTAACACTGGTTGTCCTATTTCGAAACTCCGAGTGGTCTTGTTATTTATATGCTGGAACTGTTTGTTTTCAACTTCCCTCCGCACATTTGGTTTTAACAAGTCCAACCTGGACCGCAACCTCCTGTTATAGAACATCATGGCAGGACTTTGGTTTGTCACTGCATGAGTGGCGTTTCGATATGCCAGTAGGAATTTGTCCACCTTGTGTTGTAGTGGAATCTGATCTTCGCTCATGGCCTTTATTGCTTTTTTGAACGTTTGTACAAATCTCTCGGCCAACCCGTTTGCAGCCGGATGATATGGGGCAGAGGTATAATGTTTCACCCCATTCTTCTTCATGAATTTCTGGAATTCTTCTGACACGAACTGCGGTCCATTGTCTGAACATATTTGTTCTGGCAATCCATTTCTTGCAAATATCGTTCTTAGCACCGCGATCGTCTTTTCCGAGGTAGTGGTAGTCATCTTAATCACTTCTGGCCATTTAGAATGTGCGTCCACCGCAATTAAAAACATGGAGTCCATGAATGGACCAGCAAAGTCAATATGTACACGTTGCCATGGGGTTGAAGGCCATTCCCATGGATGCAGCGGTGCAATCGGAGGTGCATTTTGCACTTTTTGGCACCCTGAGCAGCTTTTCGTCAGATCCTCTATCTATTGGTCGATACCCGGCCACCACACATAAGCCCTAGCAAGGCTTTTCATCTTGACTCCCCCCAGATGACCTTCATGCAGTTCCTTTAGAACTCTCTCTCTTAACTTAGGAGGAATAATCACCCTTGTTCCATACATCAATGTTCCTTGACAGATGGACAGCTGGTCTCGTCTTGCTGAGAATGCTGGTAACAGTGGATCACCATGTGCTGGCCATCCCTTCACTGTCACTTCGTAGACCCGGGACAGTGTCGGGTCGTTCCTGGTTTCTCTTTCAATACTTGCATTGGTGACTGGTAAACATTCGATGATGGTCGAGTGAAATAACTCAACAGGGTCAACCGTCGGTGCCTCCTCCTCTGTAGGTAGTGGCAGGCGCGACAGCCCATCAGCATTACCATGCTGCTTTGTACCTTTGAATTCGATCTGGTATTGATGTGCCCCTAGGAAAAGGGACCATCTCTGGAGTCTGTGCTGTCATCACCGAAACACCCTTCTTAGGGTTAAAAATGGATACCAACGGCTGGTGGTCTGTCAGAAGCGTAAACTTTTGGCCCTGCAGGTAATGATTAAACTTCTTTACTCCCCACACAAGGCTGAGAGCCTCTCTATCTATCTGAGCATAGTTGCGCTCAGCGGAGGTCAATGATCTGGATGCGAATGCAACTGGCCTCTCCAGGCCATTTGGCAGCTTGTGTGAAAGTACTGCCCCAATACCATATGGAGAAGCATCACAAGCCAAACGAATAGGCAGCGTTGGGTTGAAGTGAGCCAACACTTCCTCTGAGGTGATCAATGCCTTGCTTTTGCGAAAGGCCCTCTTACAGTCCTCGCTCCACTTCTATGGTACTCCCTTCTGCAAAAGAGCGTTCAGTGGGTGCAGCACCGTGGATAAATTTGGCAGAAACTTATGGTAATAGTTAATCAACCCTAGGAACGATCTCAACTGGAATACATTATCCGGAGCGGGAGCCTTCACAACAGCTTCGATCTTGTCAGGAGACTTATGAAGCCCCTCCTGGTCAATGACATGACCACAGTACGAGATCCGCTTCTGAAAGAACTCACATTTCTGGCGATTAACTCGAAGTCCATATTCTTTCAATCTGATGAGCACCAGTTCCAAATTTGCAAGGTGTTCCTCGTCATCATCTCCTGTAATCAGAATATCGTCCAGGTAACATTGTGTGCCTGGAATTCCCTGTAATACCTGCTCCATGGCCCTCTGCCAAATTGCTGGAGCCGATGCCACTCCAAAAACCAATCTATTATACCGGTACAAGCCTCTATGCGTGTTGATCGTGAGATACTGGCGTGACTCTTCCTCAACTTCCATCTGTAAGTACGCCTGCGCCAGGTCTATCTTGGTGAAGTGTTTCATAGAAACATAGAAACATAGAGATAGGAACAGGAGTAGGCCATTCGGCCCTTCGAGCCTGCTCCGCCATTCAATGAGATCATGGCTGATCTTCGTCTGAGATCATAGCTGATCTTACCAGTTCAGTACCCCGTCCCCGCCTTTTCTCCGTAACCCTTAATCCCCTTAGCCTTCAGAAATATATCCAATTCTCTCTTGAAAATATTTATTGAATTAGCCTTCACAGCCCTCTGTGGCAGGGAATTCCACAGGCTCACCACTCTTTGAGTGAAGAAATTCTTCCTCATCTCTGTTTTAAATGATTTGCCCGCTATTTTTAGACTGTGGCCCCTGGTTCTGTGCTCCCCTGCCATTGGAAACATTCTCTCTGAATTCAGCCTGTCCAGGCCTGCCATAATTTTATATGTTTCGATGAGATCCCCTCTCAATCTTCTAAACTCCAGTGAGTACAAGCCCAAACTATTCAATCTCTCCTCGTAGGTCATTCCCGCCATTCCAGGTATCAGCCTGGTGAATCGCCGCTGCACTCTTTCCATGGCAAGAACATCCTTCCGCAGATGGGGCGACCAAAACTGTACACAATACTCCAGATGCGGTCTCACCAGCACCTTGTACAGCTGTAGTAAGGTATCCCTATTCCTATACTCGAACCCCCTTGATATGAAGGCCAACATACCATTTGCCTTCTTAATCGCCTGTTGCACCTGCATGCTCTCCTTCAGTGACTGGTGCACAAGAACACCCAGGTCCCTCTGCACTTCCCCATCTCCCAATCTATTGCCATTTAGATAATAATCCACCCTCCTGTTTTTACCCCCAAAGTGGATAACCTCGCATTTATCCACATTATAGTGCATCTGCCACGTATCCGCCCATTCCCCCAACCTGTCCAAATCGCACTGTAGCCTCCTGACATCCTCATCAGAGCCCACCCCTCCTCCTAGTTTAGTGTCGTCAGCGAATTTGGAAATATTGCATCCAATTCCCTGATCCAGATCATTTATATATATTGTGAACAGCTGGGGTCCCAGGACAGATCCTTGCGGCACCCCGCTGGTCACTGCCTGCCACTCCGACAACGAGCCATTTATTCCAACTCTCTGTTTTCTATCCGCCAGCCAGTTCTCTATCCACGTTAATACTTTGCCCCCAATCCCATGAGCCTTAATTTTGCATGATAATCTTTTGTGTGGAACCTTATCGAAGGCCTTCTGGAAGTCAAGGTACACCACATCCACTGGCTCTTCCCCCATCTATTTTACCAGTTACTTCCTCAAAAAATTCCAGCAGATTAGTCAAACACGATTTACCCTTTGTAAATCCATGTTGACTCTGTCCGATCCTTTCCCCATTTGTCAAGTGCTCCGCTATTTTATCCTTAATAATGGACTCTAGCATTTTGCCCACAACCGATGTAAGGCTTACTGGTCTATAATTCCCTGCTTTCTCTCTACCCCCCTTTTTAAATATTGGGGTAACATTAGCTACCCTCCAATCCACGGGTACTGTTCCCGAGTCAATGGAGTTCCGGAAGATGATCCTTAGAGCATCTGCTATCTCCAGGGCCACCTCCTTAAGTACCCTAGGATGTAGTTTATCAGGCCCCGGGGATTTGTCGGCCTTCAGTCCCCTCAACTTACCCAACACCATATCCCTAGAGATACTAATTTCTGTCAGCTCCTCCCTCTCATTAGTCCCTATGTTTGTCGATATTCCTGGGAGGTTATTTGTGTCCTCCTTTGTGAATACAGAACCAAAGTATGAGTTTAATTGGTCTGCCATTTCCTTATTCTCCATTATATATTCTCCCGAATCGGACTGCAAGGGACCGACTTGGGATTTTACCAGTCTTTTCCTCCTGATATACCGATAAAAGCTTTTGCAGTCTGTCTTTATGTTTGCTGCAAGTTTACTTTCGTATTCTATTTTCCCCTTCCTGATTAATCCCTTTGTCCTCTTTTGCTGTATCCTGTACTGCCCCCAATCTTCCGGTCTGGTGCTTTTTTTTGCCAGTTGATATGCCCTTTTTTTTGATTTTATGCTGTCCCTAATTTCCCTCGTTATCCACGGTTGAGTCACCTTTTTAGGTTTATTTTTATGCCAGACAACGAAGCGAAGATATCATCAATCAGCGGAAGCGGATACTGCACCGTGTGAAACACCGGATTAACAGTGATCTTGAAATCTCCACAGATGCGAATCTTCCCCAGTTCCCCCGGCTTGTTGCTCGATGAACGCTTCATGACGGGGACAATGGGCGTGGCCCACTTACTCCAGTCTACCTTAGACAGTACTCCTGAACGTTCTAGCCCTTCCAGCTCAGCTTCCATAGCAGGTCGTATCGCATAAGGTACCGGTCTGGCTTTGAAAAATTTCAGGTTTGCATGTTCTTCAACCTTGATGTTTGCCGTAATTCCTCTCAGTGTTCCCAGTCCCTGTTGGAACACCTCTTTAGCATCGTCCAATATTCTGGACAACCGTTTAGGTTTGACATCTTTTTTACCGGAATCTACCGTTAGTGCTTTTAAGGAATGCCAGTCCATATTTATTTTCCTAATCCACTCCCGTCCCAGTAGTGGTGGACCTCCCTCAGGTAGCACATATAAGTCCATTCCTCGGCTTTCTTTGCCCTTGTGGACCACCTTTACCTCTATCTTCCCGATGGGGTATACTCTTTGCCCCGTGTATGTTTTCAATACAATCTCCGTATCCCGTAGGGGAATATGTGGGAATAACCTTTTGTAATCTTGCTTATTCATGACCGTCAATGCCGATCCAGTGTCCAATTCCATCTTCACTTGGACTCCTGCTTTCTGAAGTGTGACCCAGATTGTTTGGAGGTCTGCTTCATTACCAACATTGTGTACTCTTAGACTACCCAGTTCATTACTGCTGGAGTCTGAATTTGACTTCTGTTCATTCGAACTGTTCTCTGTCACCTTGTGTACCTTTCTGTACTTTTCCTGCGGTGACTTTTTGTTGCTGGTCTTCTTTCCTGACCGGCATACTTTAGCTATGTGACCAAGCCTGCCACATTTTCTGCATTCCTGATTTTTGAACCAGCACTGGTTCTGATCGTGCGTTGTCTTTCCACAATGATAACATTTTACTGTACCCAAGACCATTTGATTGGTGCTGAGTTCCGGCGACCGTAGCTGCATTTCCGCAGTGCCTCTCGCTGCGGCTTTGTGCGATGCTGCAATAGTGACAGCTTTATCAAGCGTAAGATCATTCTCCTCAAGCAGTCGCTTTTGTGTTCCTTCTTTTAACAATCCACACACAAATTTATCTCTCAGCGCATCTGCTAGTCCTGTTCCAAACTGACAGTACTTTGATAGCTTACGCAGTTCAATTAAAAATTCAGCGTTGCTTTCGTCTTTCAGCTGCGTTCTTCTGTAAAATTTAAGTCATTCCGCTATCATCAGCGGCGTGGGGTTTAAATGATTTTTCAGGACAGTAACAATATTCGCGAAAGTCTGATCCGCCGGTTTATCTGGTGACAGAAGGTGCTTCAATAGCCCGTATGTCTTCGCACCCATTGAGCTTAATAAGGTTAGTGCTTTCTCATCATCTGGTACCTTATTTGCTTTACAATAAACTTCCATGCGTTCTACATACGTGGTCCAATCTTCGATATCGCTATCAAAGGTATTAATGTTCCCATGTTTAGGCATCCTTGCAAGTTTTTACGTTTTTCTTTTTCTCAAAATGGCGGCTTCCCGCGCTTGTCTTCTTCCCCCGCCTACTAAAATTGCGGCTTCCCGCACTTGGCGGTCTTTCCCACGCTCGTCTTCTTCCCCCGCCGACTACAATGGCGGATTCCCGCATTTGCCTTCTTCCCCCGCTGGCTGCAATGGCGATTGCCGTGCTGCTGCCGTTCTCGCCTCCCCAGCGGTTCTCAATTCCCCGACGCTGCTTTTACTCCCCCGCATGCAGCCCGGTCCTTTACACCGGCTGCGTTTGAGTTTTCCGCGGCTCCCATGCCTTAAGCTGCCCCAGTCGCTGCGCCTCTCGGCCTCGATTGCAGCCCGGCCCTTTTCACCGGCCGTGGTCGAGTTCTCCGCCCTTTTTCCTCCGTTTTCCCTCCCCCACCCCACAGTCAACGCGGCCGACTTTCTGCTCGTGTCGCTGATCGGCTTACCCACCACCGTGGTAGAAGGGATGCTCACTGCCTGTCGCTGATGGAGGGCTTCGTGGTCAGAATTTTTCTTTTTTTTAACCCGGGTTCTCGATGCCTCCCGTGCGATGGTGCTCAGCAGGATGATGAGGGCGGATGCCTCTTCTCGATGCCCGTTCTGAGGACGAAGCTGCCTTAGATGTAAAACTGCCGCAGGGTAAGATCGGACTCATCGCCACTGTTAAGTCTGTGTGTCCCAGTTGTGCTTATTATAAATCACTGGACACAGACCACAAGAATAACTTTAACAGGTCTTTACTATTCAGAGGTCAGGGCTGAACTGCCCAGCAAATCCCTACACAACACTTATATACCAGTGTGGTCACCACCGGTATTACAGTATACAGCAGCCAAGAGAAAGTAGTACATCTCTTAAGGTAGTTCTCTTAAGGTGGAACAGGTTACATACACCACAGAAAGGTCTGTCCAGGGCTTTTCCGAAGCAGTGGAAAGGACTGTTCCGGCCTTGTCCGAAGCAGTGGAAAGGTCTGTCCATGGCTTTTCCGAAGCACTGGCACCTACCACGCAGGTCCTCACTGCTGCCACGTAGTCACTTGCTGGCCTCGTCCACACGCAAATTGAGGCCACGCGAACACTCTCTGCTGCCACCCTAGCTGCATCAGGCAGGATCACCCCAGGCCCTTGCAGCACCACAGCAGGCCATGAATCTGTGGAGCAGTCGATTGTGGCGGATGATCCGGTGCGGCCCCGTCAGGGTGCTAGTTTGTCGGCCGACCACGGTGCAGGTGTCCTCTCTCTGCATGTGAGCAGTCCTGATGCCACCGCTGGCACGTCAGCAGTGCAGCTGCCACCACCTGCGCGGCGGACTGCTAGCAGACATGCCCAGTTGGAGCAGCCTGCTTGCGGGCCCTCCAAGCCCAGAGGTCGTCCAGGCCGTCCCTCAGGGGCTTCAGCGCTTCCAGACACTCAGCAGGCGTCCCCCAGCCTTGACGCAGCCACTGGGGTCCAATTACGGAGGAGCTGCAGGGAGGGAAGGGGCCGACCTCGTAAGAGGAGTCGGTCTCCATCAAGGGGTCACCAGTAGAGGGAGGTGCTAAGACGTGTCTTTTTCCGGATTTAAGGCCGTCCACACCTGCTGTGTTTGTTTGTTATGCTTTGGTTAGTTTCGCCGGGTTGCCAGACAGTTATCTGTTAGTTTGTTAGTTATGATTTCTGTTACCATTACGTTGTCATGCTGGAAGGAAGCACTTGTTTGAAAATAAAGAAAACTTTTTATTTACAATCGAGCTGTACACTATTTACAATCATCGAGGCCTTCATAGGCTTATTGCGAGCCGGAGGGCGCTGTTCGAATCACAGCCACCATTCCGTTTGAGGGGCCTAGAACCGAGTCCTTATGAGCCTCTGATGAACGGCCCTTCCAGTTTCTGGAGCCCTCCCATCTTCCTCCTCCTCCTCCTCCTCCTGATCCTCCTCGCCCGCATGCTCCTCCTCCTCCTCCTCCTCCTCGTCCACCTGCTCTGCTGGACCTTGAGGGTCGGCTGGCATTGGCTGGGTGTGTTGAATGGCCAGGTTGTGGAGCATGCAGCAGACAAAAATGATGCGTGCCACATGCTCTGGCGAGTACTGTAGGGTGACCCCCGAATGGTCTAGACAACGGAAACGCTGCTTCAGCACACCAATTGTGTGCTCCACAATGTTCATGGTGGCCTGATGGCTGTTGTTGTAATGGGGGGGGGGCGCCACTGAATTTCCGGTACGGGGCACCAAAATGGCGTTGCACAATGAAATGACGTCATGATCTGGCTACTCAATATGGCAGGATGCGCTGGGATCACTGCGCACGTCCGAAAATTGGGTAACGCCCCAAATCTCGGGCTCTTTAGGCGCTAATCGCTGGCGCAACCAACCGAATTTCTAGGCCTTTAAGTCCAAGCTTATTAGCATTACACTCAAAGGGTGGACCAATATTGTGTGCAGTCTAATTGCAAGTCATGATTGCCACAGGTTTTTTCCAATTCTTAGAGGGGAGCTTCATTGATGCTGTAGAACCTCATTCTCAGCATTGCTGGCTGTGCAGCTGCCTCAGCAAGCAGCAGCAGGTCAAAGAGAAGGAGCCGAAGGACTGAACCAGGTGTGTTCATGGCAGATCAGTGCCCCAGGGAGAGAGCCTGCAGATTCAGCGATCAAACATTGGAGGCATTGGTGTTCGCTGTGGAGAGCCGGAGGGCGGTGCTCTACCCGACATGTGGCAGGAGGCCCTCGCCGCAAGTCTTCCGCACCATGTAGAGGGAGGTAGTGCAGCATGTCTTGGGCAGCACTGTGGTCCTCAGGACCCACACTCAGTGCAGGAAGAAATTTAACTACCTCACTCAGGTGGTCAGGGTGGGTCAATGCTTCAACAAATGCTACATACCACCATCTGAACCTCAGTCTTCACACACTGTCCAAAGCACCAGGCCACCAGCACTCACCCACCAACAATCTCTACCTACCAACACTCACACCCACATCTCACACCATGCACACAATGACAGCTATTCAACTATGGCAGGCGCATCACCCAAACACATTGCTCCACACCCACTCACAAGCTTCCCTTTCTCTTTGCAGGCCAAGTTCGTTCACAACAGGAGGGAGCAGGAGTGCACAGGCGGCGGACAAGCCGACACCCAACCACTGTCTGAGCTGGAGAATCGAGTGCTGCAGATTATTGGGCACCAGGTGGTAGGTGCCATGGCCAACGGCGATGTTGACCCTCTTGGGGACAACAATGGTATTTTCAGCCCTACTCCTTCTTCTCACATCCCACTTCCTCCTCACCCCACAAGCATTTCGTACTTTCCAGCTAATTATGCTGTATGCATGCATTTCTCCCACCCTGCCCCCTCCTCACACCTTAACCCGACTCTTGTGCCTTTATGCTTTCAGATAATCAGCAAGTATCTGAGCAGCCTTTCCCTGAGGGCACTGCAGAGAGTGAGGCAGAAGAAGAGGAGGAGGAGGAAGAAGACACCGTGTCACTACATGTCTCACCCGCAGGCACCAACTCAGATACTGGCACTATGTGTTCTTTAGAGGCTAGTATAGTAGCGGGATCTGCACAGGGTGAGGCACCGGGGACGAGTGGGCTGCAGCAAGGCCAGGGGAAAGGGTAGCTCGGGTGCCAGCTCTCCGGAGGGCGAGTTTGCGCATGAGTTCTGCTGCACAGGACTCAGATGAGGACCTCGATCAGGAGGCCTTTAGAAGAAGGGTGATGGGCATGCACACGGAGATGATAGGTGCAATGGCAAGGGTGCCTGAGAGGCGCTCGTCAATGATTGAAGCGTGGAGGAGTCCGACTCCAACATTGCACAAGGCTCTGTGCACACCATGGAGCCTATCATTTCCAGCCTCCAGAGAGACCGTGGCATCCCAGGCCTGATGCCGTGTGTGATGGGTGATCTGGCAGCTTCCATTGCAGCACAGGCGGAAGCAATGCAACGTGTTAGTGCTGTAATGCAGTTATTGATTGGTGGCATCGAATCTCAGACTGTTCTCATGCAGTCTCAGCTTGATGCCACACAAGCTCTGACTGCTGCCATCGTGGCTGGGTCTACCACCGTTGACCGGGGCTTTCACGGTATTGCAGCAGGCCAGCAATCTGTGCTCCAACAGATTGCTAGGGATGTTAAGGTGTTGCCCTGGGGGAGTGGCAGTGGGTCAGTGGAGCAGGAACCTGCTGTCCTCTCTCAGGATGACAGCATTCCTGATCCCACCACTGCCACTCCACCATTGCCTTTGTTGCTGCCTGTCATCCATTCAGCCCAGACTGCTGCCGCCCATGCTGAGGTGGTGCAGTCTACAGCTGGGCCTTCCAGGCCCAGGGCTGGTCAAGGGCGTCCTACAAGGCCATCTGAAGTCTCCCGCACAGACACTCAGCAGCCCTCCACCAGCCCTGCTGCAGCCAGTGGGCCAACACGTCCTAGGAGCACTAGAGTAGACAAAGGCACAGTAACGACAGGCACTAAGGGATTGCACAAGGGTGAATAGTTAATATTTTTTGTGTAAATATGTGTTCACTGATTATTGATAAATTTATTACTTCAGTTTGGATTCTTTTGTGGTGTCTCTCATTTCAGCTTTGCTCTGTGATATGGCCTGCAAAAGGGATGGAATGATGGGAATGTGGTGAGCAAAGGGGATCTGGGGTTTAATTTATTGGAACTGCAGTCTGCTGAGGTGTCCACGGACCTCCCTTCCAGAAGGCCAATTGAGTGGCTGCCTCCTCCCTTGCTCCTGTTCCTCCTCCTCCTCATCGTCCTCCTCATCTTCCTCCTCCTCCTCCTCCCCCTCTTCCTCCTCCTGAGGTGGTCCCGCAATCCCTGCTGGCAAGAGCTGGGCCCTAATGATGGCCAAGTTGTGGAGCATGCAGCAGACGACCACGAAATGGGACACCCGCTCAGCCAAGTACTGGAGGGCTCCTCCTGAGCGATCATTGCAGCGGAACCATTGCTTCAGCAGGCCGATGGTCTGCTCGATGATGTTCCTGGTGGCGGCATGGCTCTCATTATATGAGTGCTGGGCAGGAGTGTTGGGGTTGCGGGGGGGAGTTATGAGCCAGATGGAGAGCGGATAGTCCTTGTCTCTGAGCAGCCAGCCACGAGCTTGATGTGGCGGCTGGAAGAGTGCTGGCACACCTGGTGCAGGATAAAGGCATCGTGGCTGCTGCCAGGATAACAAGCATTCACATTGAGGATTTGCTGTCTTTGGTCGCACACTAACTTCACATTAAGTGAGTGGTAGCCTTTGCGGTTACGGAAGACCTCAGGATTGTTATGCGGTGCCAGCAAAGTCACGTGGGTGCAGTCAATGGCGCCCTGCACCAAGGGGAAACCCGTTATCCTGGCAAAGCCACATGCACACTCGTCCTTCTTCTCTCTGGCGATGGGGAAGGAAATGTAGTTCCTTCTCCTACTGTAGAGAGCCTCTGTGACCTCCTGGATGTAGCGATGGACGGCGAACTGCAAAATGTTAGCTATGTCTCCTGTTGCAGACTGGAAGGATCCGCTGGTGAAGAAGTTGAGGGTGACAGTGAACTTGACTGCCACTGAGAGAGCCGTGGTTGTCCTGATCTGAGGCTGGCGTTCTGGTTGCAGGAGGTGGCAGAGTTCTGTGACCATCTCCTTGGTGAAATGGAGCCTTCTAATACATTGCTTCTCACTTAACTCACTGTTCATAGACTACAGCTCAGCATTCAACACTATCGTCCCCAACAAGCTGGCCATCAAACTCCACACTCTTGGCCTGAACACTTCCCTCTGCAACTGGACCCTGGACTTCCTAACAAACAGACCCCAGTCTGTCAAATTAGGTAACCACACCTTCCCCCCCCCGACCCTGAACACGGGGGCCCCACAAGGATGTGTGCTGAGCCCCCTCCTCTACTCCCTCTTCACCCACGACTGTGTGGCTGTTAATGGTTCCAACACCATCATCAAGTTTGCGGATGACACCACGGTAGTAGGCCAGATCACCAACAACGATGAGTCAGCCTATAGGGAGGAGGTCCAGCATCTCGTGAAGTGGTGCGCCGATAACAACCTGGCCCTTAACATCAAGAAAACCAAAGAAATCATTGTGGACTTCAGGAAGTCCAAAGGCGGAAGTCACACCCCCATCCACATCAATGGGGCTGTGGTGGAAAGGGTGGACAGCTTTAAGTTCCTCGGAGTCCACATCACGGAAGACCTCTCCTGGTCCCTCAACACCTCCTCTCTGGTGAAGAAGGCCCAGCAGCGCCTATATTTCCTAAGGAGGCTGAAGGGATGTAACCTGTCTCTAACTTTTACCGCTGCACTATAGAGAGCATCCTGACAAACTGTATCACAGTATGGTATGGCAGCTGTAGCTACTATGACCGGAAAGCCCTGCAGCGGGTAGTCAAAACTGCCCAACGCATTACCGGCACCCGGATACCGACCATAGAGCACATATACCAGAAACGCTGTCTACGGAGGTCACGGTCCATCATCAAAGACCCTACCCACCCCAGCCACAGTCTGTTCGCCCTCCTGCCATCTGGGAGACACTACAGATGCATTCGCACCCGTACGACCAGATTTAGGAACAGCTTCTTTCCCAGGGCTGTCATCCTACTGAACTCCACAAATAAACTCTAAAGCCTGCACATCTGCCAATGCACTTTATTATGGTTATGTTTATGTTAATATACTACAAGCCAAATGTATGTTGAATGTTTAAATGTCTTAATCCAAATGTACACTCTCGGGAGCCGCAAGCCTACATTTCGTTGTACTGCACTTGTGCACTAACAATGACAATAAAAGTTGATTTGATTTGATTTGATTAATTGGAGGTAGGAGATTTGCTCTCGGAATACCCTTGAAGGTTAAGACCTCCTGTTGAGAGCCCTGATGGACCCTCCTCTTCCCTCTGAGCACATGTTTCGCTCTTTCTCACTGCCTCCGCTCCTTCCACCATAGGTCCTGGAGGGCCACGTCGACTGCTAGTACATCCCCCATTAATGTAAGCCATGTGTAGTGGTTTCATTTTTTGAAGAATAAATGTAGCTACATTTTAGTTCCCACAACACTCCTGAAACAAAATAACCTTTAAATTACTGAATTAAACTGTTGCACAATGTGCAACTGACAAGAAAGCACTGAAACTTCACTAACCTACAGCTGCGCCTCATTACTCATGATCCCTTTAAATAACGTCCCTGGAGCCGGCTTCCAGCTGCTTCACATCAGCTCTCCCTGTCACTGTTTGGTCAAGGCACTAAGGTAGGTGGTGACAATCAATTTCGCAGATCGGGCGGCCAGTGAGCGTCATGATCTGCCTGTAATTGAAGTCCCCATACTGGCGGCGTAACGGGGGGGGGGGGCAGATTTGCCGTGTGGTGCTGGATTCACCTCGCCCCGGCACTATTGCATCAGCACCCCGTTACCACCATCTGTTGGTGCTAATGGGAGGTGCTAAGGTACCGAATTTTTCCACCTTTGAATTTACAGCTTTTCTTTATTCATTCAGGGAATGTGGGCATCGCTGCCAAGGCCAGCATTTATTACCCATGCATAATTGCCCTTGAAAAGGTGGTGGTGAGCTGCCTTCTTGAACTGCTGCAGTCCGTGTGGTGAAGGTATTCCCATAGTGCTGTTAGGGAGAGGGTTCCAGGATTTTGACTCAGCGATTATGAAGGAACAGCAATATATTGCCAAGTCAGGATGGTTTGTGACTTGGAGGGGAACTTGAAGGTAATGGTATCCCAAAGCACCTACTGCCCTTGTCCTTCTAGGTGGTAGAGTTCACGGGTTTGGGAGGTGCGATTGAAGAAGCCTTAGCGAGTTGCTGCAGTGCATCTTGTAGATGGTACGCACTGCAGCCGCGGTGTGAAAGTGGTGGAGGGACTGAATGTTTAAGGTGGTGGGATGGGGTGCCAATCAAGCGGGCTGCTTTATCCTGGATGGTGTCGAGCTCCTTGAATGTTGTTGGAATTGCACTCATTCAGGCAAGTGGAAAGTATTCCATCACACTCCTGACTTGTGCCTTATAGATGGTGGAAAAGCTTTGGGGAGTCAGGAGGTGAGACACTCGCTGCAGAATACCCAGCCTCTGACCTGCTCTTGTAGCCACAGTATTTATGTGGCTGGTACAGTTAAGTTTCTGGTAAATGCTGACCCCAGGATGTTGATGGTGGGAGATTCGGTGATGGTAATCCCGTTGAATGTCAAGGGCTGGTGGTTAGACTCTCTCTTGTTGGAGATAGTCATTGCCTGGCACTTGTGTGGCGCGAATATTACTTGCCACTTATCAGCACAAGCTTGAATGTCCTTCAGCTCTTGCTGCATGTGGGTATGGACTGCTACATTATTACAGCTATTGCTGTTTAACTTCAATCTGGTGTTAAACCACACTTTAAGAGTGCATGGGCACTCCCACCCACTCCCTCCTGACATTAAAAATGAGCTGAAGGCCTAGCAGAGCTCAGTGCACAAATCCAAGCATGCAAGCCCTGGGATCCTTTGTCACTGACCTCAGTAAATCCAGTCTGCTTCACTGAGGGCCGCACTTATCAGGTACTGATGTGAGGCTATATCTGTAGTGTAACTGCAGTCCCAGTCACAGTCAGCCATGTATACTTAACTCCTTAATATTTTGTACCAATCCAGCAAGTTTGCAGTTGCCATGTGTTTTCCTGCCAAAGAAAATTCAACTACACAATGTTGCTGCCTGGATTCTGTTCCAAAGGCTGAACTAAGGTTGGAGTGCATATTAGGTCACAGGGAGGTATGAGACTATCTGGAGCTTACTGTACGTTCAGTAATCACTTGGGTCAATTCCATGTTTGTAATAGTTGCCTTCAGCTGCTCCCTGTTGCCATGTTACTTAATACACAAAAGGAAAAAAAACACCATATTTGGTCCATGTACATATTTCCTCCCATTCATTTTGATTGCTCTAAATTCAGCATAAACATTCATTGTTTTCCTTATAGGCATCTTTCTTCTTTCAACATAGCGTACCCACTGATCTAAGACATCATTGTACCATTTGTCCTAAAGGTTACACCATCAGTCACCCATTAAATAAGCCATGGTCAAAATGTTCAGGTGAGTCCAACTATGTTTCCCTACATTACAACAGTAACTACACTTCAAGAAGTACTACATTGGCTGTGAAGTGTTCTGGGGCATCCAGAGATTGTGAAAGGCTCTATATAAATGAAAGTTTTTTCCTTTTTTCTTCAACTGCACAAACACTGCTTACACTAATTCAAACTAGTGGAAGGTTTGTGGTGACACCTATAATGATGGTATTTCTGTCCTTCCTGTACTATTATCTGCTGCCCTAGGGAGCTAAAATGTGCCAGCCAGTTTTCTTAACAATGGAACTCCTGATTTCTCCTCTAATGTGGATGAAAAATTATTGCTGGGCTTGAATACAAGCAACATAGGCCGGAATTTTCTCATTGCTGTATGTACGGGTTTGGAGGCGGGTCGGCTGTAAAAACTGTGGAAATAGGCAGCACGTTGGAAACCCACCATCATCCTGCCTCCCCGCGCCTTTAACTCGGGCACGTTTACCCATCGTGCCATGGACCTGATCAGCAGAGGCGGGCGAATTAATTCAACTCATTAACCACTTGTTATCAGACTCAAGAGGGTTTTTAACTGCGGCTTCTGAATTTAACGGCTTGAACATGGGAAGTACACAGCTCAGGAACCTCGCCTGTGTAGGGGAGGCAGAAGTTCAGTGGCCATTGTGCGAGTGCATTAATTGACAGCTGGGAATATCATATAAATACTCACACATTACACCTCATTAGTTGCCTAAGGGAAAGGCTCTTGCTGACTCCATTTTGTGCACAGATTTAGCTTTCTGGAGTTTGCAGGTCATTTCTGCAGCCTCGGAAGCCACTCGCAGCACATTGCTAGTCAGTATTAGAACATTGAGGGATTGGCCTTCTGATCGCTATTTGACCTACCATCTATGACATCAGCATGGGTACTGTTTATACTTTCTCACCTTGGTCCTCAGAATTGGAGCACTACCACCAGCAACACCAGCCACACCAGCAGCAGCAGCAACCACAACACCAGCCTTCTCCTCAACGACCTGATGCTCCACAGGAGAGAGGGGGTCAGCACAGGGGTGCACTGCGCCGGAGACAATACCCCCAACCCAAGGTATACAGGCAGAAGATGAGCTTCCTCAACATGACTGAGCAGCAGTGCCATAGGAGGCTCAGGCTATCGCACCAGGTTGTTGCAGACATTTGTAGCTTGCTGGAACAAGACCTGCTGCCCAGAGGTCCTGGTGGACACTCCTTACGAGTCAAAGTCACCACCACCCTCAACTTCTTCACCTCAGGCTCCTTCCAGGGATCCGCAGCAGACATTTGTGGCATCTTGCAGTGGACCACCCACAGATGCATCACCCAGGTAACCGATGCCATGTTTCACACATCAGCCAATTAGATCAGCTTTGCCACTGATGAAGCCAGTGCTACTGAGCAGGTGCTCGGCTTTGTGGCTCTGGCTGACTTCCCACAGGTGCAGGGCAT
Source organism: Somniosus microcephalus (assembly GCF_052327205.1). Classification (NCBI taxonomy): domain Eukaryota; kingdom Metazoa; phylum Chordata; class Chondrichthyes; order Squaliformes; family Somniosidae; genus Somniosus; species Somniosus microcephalus. The sequence continues at coordinate 130,556,738 of NC_140993.1, forward strand.
CATCGACTGCACATGTGGCCATGAAGGCACCCCATCATCACCCAGGAGTGTTTGTGAATGGCTAAGGCTTCCACTCCCTCAATGTGCAGCTTCTCTGCAGCCATTAAAAGATGATCATGCATGTGTGCGCCAGATTCCCTGGCAGCTGCCATGACTCTTCCGTGCTGCACCAGTCCACCCTCCCTCAGCTCTTCGCACCTCCAAATAGACTTACCGGCTGTCTGCTTGGAGGCAAGGGCTATCTATTGAAGATGGAGGCCAAGTACCGAGGCCAAGGAGCATTATAATGAGAGCCACATGTCCACCAGATGTGTCATAGAACAGACAATAGGCATGCTGAAGTTGTGCGTCAGATGCCTTGATGGATCTGGAGGAGCTCTTCAGTACCAACACCTGCCAGGGTCTCCAGAATCATCGTTGTCTGCTGCGCACTGCACACATAGTGCAGCAGCGAGGATTGGAACTGCAGGAGGAGCAAGGAGCACAGCGCACAGCCTCTTCAGAGATGGAGGAGGAGGAGGATGAGCAGGTGGAAGATGAGGAGGAGGAGCAGGAAGTTGAGATGCAGATGGCACCAGCAGCGGCGTACATTGCTGACCTGGAGGCACGGGCTGTCCTCATCATGACCAGATTTACTTAACTTGCTCCAATGCAGCCACATGCCTGCCACATGCTGTACTAAGTTCCCCCCCTGCAACAACACCATAAAGCATGACTACAATGACCACACTATTCCTCTCACTCAAAGCCCCAATGCTCGAGGTTAAATAACGTGTCACCATTCACTCCAAGTGACAAAGCCATTTCCAAGGTTTGAGGCAAAAATGGATAAGACCGAAAAATGGTACAAAGAAAAACATTTATGTGTGTCATCAAAACTGAAACGTAGCACTAACATTTTTTGATACACTCGCGTGCATACTCTTGTGCATCTACTTTTGTGTCACTTTTCTTTTGCGAGTATTTCTACAAGGTGCACCCCCTGTGGTTTCAGCAGAGGTAGAAGCAGGCTGCTCACTTCCCTGCTGCGACTGCGTAGACTCTTTTGGCGGACGTCCTCTGGGCTTTGGAGCCTGTGATGGCCCCAACAAAGTCTGCTTCTCCTGCGATTGTGCAGGGGCTAACTCGGCCATCTTGATCTGAGGAAGTATGTGGGGCTCTGATTGAAGGGGTGGTAATGGGGGATAAGTGGGGGCGCTTTGAGAAGAGCCCCCACTTCCATGTTCCCTCTCACCATCATCCCTCTCATGAGCCACCTGCACTTCCCTGCTAGCAAGGAGCTGGAGAGCACCTTGTTGCACAGCAGTGGGGCGATGAAGGCCCAAATCAACGTTTACATCCCTCCTTGAGAGGAGGTCTATGAGCGTTTGCCATCTGTTGTCCACAGCTAGCATGTGCTCATGTGAGTGGAATATTAGCTGCTCCATGCAGGTGGCCATCCTTTCCATGGAAGAGCACATTGTTACCATCGCCTGCGACATGTTGGAGATGGACTCCTCCATTCTCTGAACATTTGCAGACATCACAACTGCAAAAGATGTCAGAGCCTCACGCAATTGTTGCTGCCCCTCCAAGATCACCCTCTTTTCGATGGCCCTCGAGGCTCAGCATCTGCATGCAGCTCAGCAGAGCTTGGAGCATCCTGTGCCCTCGGCGAGGAGTCTCCACTGCTGTCCCTGTCAACACCATCTGCCCTTGCTCAGTTGTGATTTGTGAGACACCAGGTGACAACACTACTCTATGGCACAAAGGACCTACCGAGGTGTGCATATCTGCACTGGTGCTGGCTGCGCTTGGGTCTGCTGACATTGCATCCTCAGAGGCTGGAGGTTCCACTGAGGAGTCGTCTTCCTCCGCTGGCTGAACAGTGGTGGTGGGAGAGTAAAGAGATGAATTAGAAGTGTTTTAATAAGAATGGGTGATGTTACCATTATGCACATGATGACATTTCACTGGCTGCTGACATCAGTCACCATATGGGTGACTGTTGTATGCCATGTGGCTTTATGAGATGTGATTCTGTCACCAGGTTGCTGGGATTTGCCATTCTCTCCGTCTCCCACCACCAGCGTCTCTCGAGCTCCCAAAATTTCCAGAGCCGACTCCTCTGCTGCTGTAAGATGTGCAATTACTGGAGGGCCACCTCCGGTTCTCTCCCTCTTTCTGTTGTTGTGGGCTCTCTTCTCCTGCAAGGAGGGAAAGAAGAGAAGTTTGAGTGAGAGTGATGGAATGAGTGTACGGAATGTGTGGGTTACATCTGTAGAGGGTGTCAATGCCAAATGGCCTCCTTCTGTGGTGTTACTTGCTATGATTGCATTAGGATAAGGTGAGTGTGAGGGGTGGTTAGTCAGAGGGGGATGTGAGTATGTACATAGAGAGAGAGGGATGGGTGGACATGCAAGGTATGTTGGTGTGAGGAATGATGTGCAGGAGTAGGCTTGGGAAGGCAGAGTGATGGGGATGTGTTGTCAGGCATATCAGGATGAAGGTGAGTGTGGCATTGCACTCACCTTTCCTGACCTCATGAGATCACTGAAGCGTTTCCTGCACTGGATTCAGATCCTTCTTGCCACATCCCTGCTGCTGACCTCCTCAGTTATATCCAGCCAGCCTCTTTTTGTTTCTTGTGGAGGTCTCCTTTGCCTATCAACAGGGAATAGGACCTCCCTGCGTCTCTGACTGCCTCCACCAGAGTATGCAGCGATAGGTCTGAGAAGCATGGTGCAGGCCTTTGCTTTTGGCTATCCATCCTTGCAAATTTATGAGTACTGTGGCCTTTGTTTGTCAGGTTCCACCCTCCTCTAGCAACCTTCAAATGAGTTGAGTGCAAGGCTGCTTTACATATCGGCGCTGGAAATGAGTCATCGATGAAGTCATCATCACTTTTTTTTCAACAGGATCCCTGCTCGCAAGCTAGCCTGATTGACAGGTTTGGTTGTTGGCTCCCCGTTGAGCAGAGGCCGCAGCCCAGGAACAGGTAGGGTTCCTGCTGCTGAGGTAGAGATCACGAGGGGGAGGGTGGGTACAGAGTATTTGGAGGATCAGGATGATCGCGGTGGTTCAGAGACAGATCGGGTCATTAATGGCGGAGGGGTTGTGGGGAGGCCGGTGATGATGGGGAGGGGGCCGGTGATGATGGGGAGGGGGCCGGTGATGATGGGGAGGAGGCCGGTGATGATGGGGAGGGGGCCAGAGATGATGGGGAGGGGGCCGGAGATGATGGGGAGGGGGCCGGTGATGGTGGGGAGGGGGCCGGTGATGGTGGGGAGGGGGCCAGTGATGATGGGGAGGGGGCCGGAGATGGTGGGGAGGGGGCCAGTGATGGTGGGGAGGGGGCCGGTGCTGATGGAGAGGGGGTGGTGGTGGTGGGGCGGTGGCCGGTGATGATGGGGAGGGGGCCGGTGATGGTGGGGAGGGGGCTGGTGATGGTGGGGAGGGGGCTGGTGATGATGGGGAGGGGGCCGGAGATGGTGGGGAGGGGGCCGGTGATGATGGGGAGGGGGCCGGTGATGGTGGAGAGGGGGCCGGTGATGGTGGAGAGGGGGCCGGTGATGATGGGGAGGGGGTGGTGGTGGTGGGGAGGGGGCCGGTGATGATGGGAAGGGGGCCGGTGATGATGGGGAGGGGGTGTTGGTGGTGGGGTGGGGGCCGGTGATGATGGGGAGTGGGTTGATGATATCGTGGGGCAGATCTGATTGCGGCGTGTGGGAGGATGAAGTGGGTTAGGTTCGGATTTGAGATTTAAAAAACTTTTACATCCCACCCAACCCAAATCCACCTGTTTTTGGGGGTTAAAATTCCCCTCACTGACTCAGTTACTCACTTAACCCACTCACTAACGTGACAGCAACCCAAGCTGGCACAGATGATTTGCTTAGTAAGCTGTGTTTCAGAGGATATTTTTCAGCCACCATTCCAACCTTTTCCTTCTGTTTCTACAGACCTTCCAGAAGAACAAACCAAATGTCCAAGTGACATTCACAAAGCCAGCTGTGAGCTGTCACCAACATCTGTACATCAATCCTGCAGGATTTAAATCGTCAGTTTGATATCGATACATTGGGTGAAGCACAGAGCAGATGGTGGAGGTAGAAGAAAAGTTTGAAATTGCTGTCCCAGGGGCCAGCGCTTGTCCACCCTCAGCTGCAGAGCCTTGGGACCCCAGTAGCCTGTACTTAAAAGGATACCAACATTGAGCCAAGCACCCTCTAAAGTTGAAATCGCAGAAGAGTCCATTACATAAATCCGTGCAGGCATGCCTGACTGTCCAGCAGAACTGTAGTCTAGTATGGAGCACATGGCAACTCAATGGGCACTTGAATTGGGACCCCAGTGGCAGAGGTCCAAGTCTAGTTAGAGTATCTCTCATAACTGTTCAGATTACTTCTGTAGAAGCATTGGTATTCAATCTTCAAGAGACCACCTTGTCCAAGTTCAACATGCTGAGGGATCGGATGGGGCAATTATGCAAGGCGTCACTGCTCCCACACAGATCATTGGAAATGCTGAGGGAGTGCCCAGTAGCAGGAGACTTACTAAGAGGTCACTGCCTCTCAGGCATTGCCGCATCCAGCCTCTCTAGCCTCTTCCGTCGAATAACATCAGATGTGCCTGAAAGCTTGCAGAACTAATTAGTCACCAGAGCAGCAGTTGTAGTGGAGCCAATTGTAGGGCCATCTCATAAACCACCATGGGGAGGCAGGAATCACCTTACCCAGTTACCTCACTTGATCCAGCCATTTGAGGAACACCTTAAAGGAGCACAACACATATAGCAAAATTCTCTAACACCCATGCCATTGGCGTGCATTGCCTGTGACTTTTCAGCCATTTCATCATCATTCACTTACAGAACAATGTTCGAATGTCCATTACATGAGCTATATTGTAAAACTGCAATCAAAATATCATGCTTCACAAAATTATTTTTCAGCCTGCCTGAATGCTTATTACATTTTATGGGATTTGATGTCATTTCACAGCACATAAGAATTTGAATACCACAATATCCACTTTTCAGTATTCCATTTAGACATTCCTTCCTGTTAATACTTCTTGTCCTGAGCAAGAATGATGGAAGGTTAGATTCCTGCCTCTTTGTCGCTGGTTGAACGTTATAATTAATATGCTGGTTATGAACACCTTATTAAAATGTTTCGATTCTGCTTGGCCTCCATTGGTAAAAGAACCTTCATTCTTTTCTCTTCCTCGTCTGAAAGCATCAACAGATGCTGAGTGAGAATCCATAGGTGGCAGCACTTCTATGGTGTCACACCCAAGTGACTGCTCCTTTTGTATGAAGCTAGAAGGTGAGTATTGACAGGCGATTGAACTTTGGAGATAATCAAAGTCAAACATGATTTCTTTCCTCACCTGGGGCCATTTAAGGCTCTTTTATTGAAAAATGGGCTAAATACCTGTTTTCATCTTGCTAATGAAATCGCAAGGTTGTGCTGCAATGATGATTTAATGGCAATAGTGGTAGATATAGACAGTAGTCAATATGATTTTAGGAGTTTGGGGATCAATTGAGCACATTAAAAGGGAGCTGGATTGATATCTATTGAGGAGGATTGAGGGTTATAGAGATATTTCTAGCATTGCTTTTCAGGGGAAGTAGGGTAAGAAATCCTTAAGGGGATCAGAAAACGGTGGTAGTGGGGCACTTTAACACTTCTCAATCAACTAACAAGCCACTTGACCAGTATAAGAATTGAAAAGTTCAACAGTGCTTTGCATCATTTTGAAGAGAAATTGTGAAAAACTCATTTAACTGACCAGGCTACAAACCTACTGGTTTTGGTTGGGAGGGATGGCTGTAAATAAGCAATGGAGACAACACACATGGCAATATGTCACTCAAAGAGTGAATGTCATCTCAATGAGTCAGCGGGAAGTCCGGAAGAAGTACAGAACATAGAGAAAACACAAGCCATGAATATTACGAGAGATGTAGCAAAGTAGTTATTGTTAAAGATACATGCAAAAATCACTGTAATGAGGTGTTCACACCCAAATGCATGGTGCACTGGAAACGCTACTGGAAAGCCTGCACTCAATGTCAAGGAGCATGGAGGAGTCCAGCACCAACAGGGCTTTGCGCAGAGCTTGAAGTCAATCCTTTCCAACATGGAACAGGTGGTCACCTCCATCAGCACAGCTCTGGAACCAACCATGATGCAGCGTCCAATGTCTCAGCTTCCATTGCAGCACAAGCAGCTTCCACCAAAAGCCTGAGTGCTACAGTGGAAGATCAGACTGCTGTTATGCAAGCTCAGACATCTGCCATCATGGCTCTGGGTAGCAGTGTTCAAAGGGCTTCCAGAGCGTCACAGCACTCCAGCAATCTGCTCTCCAACTGATTACTAGGATTGCTGAAGCACCATCAAAGGAGAGTGGCGGTGGCTCCATGGAGTAGAAACCTGCTGTCCTCTCTCAGGTTGACAGCATTCATGCTCCCAACCCTGCCAATCCACCAGTTTGTCTGTCAGCCACCCAGCACAGACTGCTGCAGCCCAGGTCAAGATGGTGCAGTCTGAAGCTGGGCCTTCTAGGCCCAGAGCTGCTCAAGTTTACGTTCCAAGGCCATCTGCAGTCTCCTCAACAGTAGGTCAGCAGCCTTCCACCACCCATGCTGCAGCCACTGGGGACACACCTTGTAGGAGCACTAGGAGAGGCAAAGGCACATGGAAGAGGCACTAAGGAAATGCACAAAGGTGATTAGTTTATTTTTGTATGCATTATGTCATGATTTAATTTATAAATTTGGATTGGAATGTGCATTTTATGGGGTTTTTTCATTATGGGTAAGAGGAAAATGTGATGATCAGTGACAGAGGAAAGGTGAGGATTGTAGGATTGCTGGTGAATGGGGAGTTGTGGCTGAGGTTATAAAGTATGTGTCTATACTTAATGCAATAATGACGAGACAGCTTGGAAGATTCAACGTAGGTCTTTACTTAATACCAACAGGCGGGAAACTGAGGGGAGATCAGTACCCACAGTACTATTTATACCCCTATGGCCAGGAGTGGTACTACGGTATCACTACGCCTTACAAAGTAGTGCTGCCCTGGCCATAGGTTTAAAGTAACATACCTATTACATACACAACATTCCTCCCCTTTTAATTAAAACGTACCCGTGCAATTAAGTCAATAGATGCCCCATAACTAGGGCTAATAACATTTGGTAACACAATATACATAACATATTTACATCAAGAGTGTTAAGTCTGTGTGTTATATTGAGAATTACTACACAGACCACAAGAGTAAACTTTAACAGGTCTTTACTAGTCGAAGGTCAGGGCAGAACTGCCCAATAAATCATTACACAGCACTTATATACCGGTGTGGTCACCACCGGTATTACAGTATACAGCAGCCAAGATAAAGTAGTGCAACCCTTAAAATAGTTCTCTTAAAGGTGGAACGGTTACATACACTACAATCCTCCCTTTTTAGCTTAACAGTATATATTCCCCATTAACATAACATCATAACATATATACACAACTTCCTGTAAAAACAGTTCACAGATTCAGTCTCTCTGGGGGCTTCCTGACTCGGTCCGGATACCGCCTCGGTGGTGTAGTAGTTTCCGGTGGTGTAGTAGGTTCTTTTGGCAAGGTCAATTCGGCTTGAATGCCAGTGTCGGGTTCATCTGGTTCCAGTATCACCGGATCGGAGGTAGATACTATGGGTATCTCTGCTTCATCATTAGGCGTATAGAGTGGTGGTGTAGGTTGTCCCTTTTCGGATGACGCTATGATCTGGTCAGCATGGCGCCTTATTATGCTTTCGCCAATGTCCACGGTATACATCAGCGGTCCTAGTCGTGTGCAAATAGTTCCAGGCTGCCATTTCTCGGTACGGTAGTCCCGGGCCAAAACTTGTTGACCTATCTGGAAGGTTCTAGTTGGCCTTTCATTCATGCCTTGAAATTGCCGGTTCTCTACGTCCCTTCTGATGTTTGACTTGATCAAATCCAGCCGGCATCTTAGTCTTCTATTGAAAAACATCATGGCGGGAGTTTGGTTTGTGACTGCATATGTTGCATTCCTGTACGCCAACAAGAAACTATCTACCTTATGTTGTAGATTTATGTCTTCATTACCCATGGCCTTTATGGCCTTCTTGAAGGTCTGGACAAACCATTCAGCTAATCCATTGGTGGCGGGATGGTATGGGGCGGACGTGTAGTGCTTAACCCCATTGTTTTTTAAGAACTTCCTGAATTCTTCGGACACAAATTGCGGTCCATTATCAGAACAGATCTGTTCCGGTAGCCCATTCCTGGCAAATATGGTCCTTAATACTGTGATGGTTTTTTCCGTGGTGGTGGAGGACATCTTTATTACCTCCGGCCACTTGGAGTGTGCATCCACCGCGATTAAGAACATTGAGTCCATAAATGGACCAGCAAAGTCGATATGTACCCTTTGCCATGGAGATGAGGGCCACTCCCATGGATGTAGAGGGGCTTGTGGTGGGGCGTTTTGGACCTTCTGGCATCCTAGACAGCTCTTGGTCATTTCTTCGATGTCTCCATCGATACCTGGCCACCACACAAACGCTCTGGCTAGATTCTTCATTTTCACTCCACCCAGATGCCCCTCGTGAAGCTCCTTTAGCACTTTAATCTAGAGTTTGGGTGGAATCACCACTCTGGATCCACACATCAGGGTTCCTCGGCACACTGACAGCTGTTCTCTTCTTTGCGAGAATGCTGGCAACAGTGGTTCGCCATGTGCTGGCCATCCCTTCACCGTTAAATCGTAGACTCGTGAGAGAGTCGGGTCATTTCTCGTTTCCTTTTCAATGGTAGAATTTGTTACTGGTGGACATTCCACTATGGTTGAGTGGAACATCTCCACTGGGTCCACTGTAGGCGCCTATTCTACCGTTGGCAACGGTAGGCGCGATAACCCGTCAGCATTCCCATGCTGTTTTGATCCTTTGTATTCTATGTCATATTGGTGTGCCCCTAGGAAAAGGGACCACCTCTGTAGCCTTTGCGCTGTCATAATGGAAACGCCCTTTTTAGGGTTGAATATGGATACCAACGGCTGGTGGTCTGTCAGCAGTGTAAACTTCTTGCCCTGCAGGTAATGATTGAAATTCTTTACTCCCCACACAAGGCTGAGAGCCTCCCTATCTATCTGAGCATAGTTGCGCTCAGCGGAGGTCAATGATCTGGATGCAAATGCGACTGGCCTTTCCGAGCCATTCGGCAACTTGTGTGAGAGTACTGCTCCAATACCATAAGGAGAAGTATCACAAGCTAAACGAATAGGTAGCGTTGGGTTGAAGTGAGCCAACACTTCCTCTGAGGTGATCAATGCCTTGCTTTTGCGAAAGGCCTTCTTACAGTCCTCGCTCCACTTCCATGGTACTTCTTTCTGCAAAAGAGTATTCAGTGGGTGCAGCACCGTGGATAGATTTGGCAGAAACTTATGGTAATAGTTCATCAACCCTAGGAACGACCTCAACTGGGATACATTTTCCGGAGCGGGAGCCTTCACAACAGCTTCGATCTTGTCAGGTGACTTGTGCAGCCCCTCCTGGTCAATGACATGACCACAGTACGAGATCCGTTTCTGAAAGAACTCACATTTCTGGCGATTAACTCGAAGGCCATATTCCTTCAACCTGGTGAGCACCAGTTTCACGTTTGCAAGGTGTTCCTCATCATCCTCTCCTGTAATCAGGATATCGTCCAAGTAACATTGAGTGTTTGGAATTCCCTGTAATACCTGCTCCATGGCCCTCTGCCAAATTGCTGGAGCCGAAGCCACTCCAAAAACCAGTCTATTATATCGATACAAGCCTCTGTGCGTGTTGATTGTGAGATACTGGCGCGACTCTTCCTCAACTTCCATCTGTAAGTATGCTTGCGCCAGGTCTATCTTGGTGAAGTGTTTCCCGCCAGACAATGAAGCAAAGATATCCTCAATCCGCGGAAGCGGATATTGTACCGTGTGAAGCACCGGATTAACTGTGATCTTGAAGTCTCCACAGATGTGGACCTTCCCCGGTTCCCCTGGCTTGTTACTCGATGAACGCTTCATGACAGGAACAATGGGCATGGCCCACTCACTCCAGTCCACCTGAGACAGTACTCCTGAACATTCTAGCCCTTCCAGCTCAGCTTCCACAGCAGGTCGTATCGCATAAGGTACCGGTCTGGCTTTGAAAAATTTTGGATTTGCATGTTCTGCAATCTTGATTTTTGCCTTAATTCCTCTTAGTGTTCCCAGTCCCTGTTGGAACACCTCTTTAGCCTCATCCAATATTCTGGACAATCGTTCAGGTTTGACATTTCTTTTTCCGGAATCTACTGTCATTGCTTTTAGGGAGTGCCAGTCCATATTTATTTTCCTGATCCACTCCCATCCCAGAAGTGGTGGACCTCCCTCAGGTAGTACATATATGTCCATTCCTTGGTGTTCTTTGCCCTTGTGTATCACCTTGACTTTTATCTTTCCGATGGGGTATACTTTTTGCCCCGTGTATGTCTGCAATACTATCTCCGTATCCCGTAAGGGAATATGTGTGAATTACCTTTTGTAATCTTGCTTATTCATGACCGTCAACGCCGATCCGGTGTCCAATTCCATCTTCACTTGGGCTCCTGCTATTTGCAGTGTGACCCAGATAGTTTGTCGGTCAGCTTCCTTACTCACATTGTGAATTCTCAGACTACCCAGTTCCTTGCTGTTGGAGTCTGAATCCGAATTCTGTTCATCCGAACTTTTCTCAGCCACCTTATGTACCTTTCTGCACTTTTCCTGTGGTGACTTTTTGTTGCTGGTCTTCTTTCCTGACCGGCATACTTTAGCTATGTGGCCAAGCTTGCCACATTTTCTACATTCCTGGTTTTTAAACCAGCATTGGTTCTGATCGTGTGTTGTCTTTCCACAACGATAACATTTCATTGTACCCAAAGCCATTTGATCTACGCTGAGTACTGCTGCCTTCAGCTGCATTTCCGCAGTGCCTCTCGCTGCGGCTTCGTGCGATGCTGCAATAGTGACAGCCTTATCAAATGTAAGATCATTCTCTTCAAGTAGCCGCTTTTGTGTTCCTTCTTTCGACAATCCACACACGAATTTGTCTCTCAGTGCCTCTGTCAGGCTTTCCCCAAACTGACAGTATTTCGCTAGCTTACGCAGTTCAATTAAATACTCCGCGTTGCTTTCCTCTTTCAGTTGCGTTCTCGCATAAAATTTAAATCGTTCCGCTAACATCAGCGGTGTGGGGTTCAAATGATTCTTCAGGACAGCAACAATATTAGCGAAAGTCTGATCCGCCGGTTTAACTGGTGATAGAAGATGCTTCAATAGCCCATATGTCTTCGCACACATTGAGTTTAGTAAGGTTAGTGCTTTATCTTCATCTGATATTTTATTTGCCTTACAATATATCTCTATGCGTTCTACATACGTGGCCCAATCTTCAACATCGGGATCGAAATCGTTGATGTTACCACACTTAGGCATCCTCGCAATCTTCTTGAGAAACAAAAATAAATTTTTCTTTTATTTTTTTTTTCAAAATGGCGGTTTCCCGCGCTTGTCTTCTTCCCCCGCCTCCGAAAATGGCGGCTTCCCGCGTTTGCCTTTCTCCCCCACTGGCTGTAATGGCAATTGCCGTATTGCTGCGTTCGCCCTCCCCCAGCGGTTTTCAAATCGTGCCTCCCAGCCCCTCTTGCAGTCCGGTCCTTTCCCCCGGCTGCGGCTGAGTTCTCCGCGGTTTTTAAATTTTTTTATCCTGCGCCTTACGCTGACCCGGTCGCTGCGCCTCGCGGCCTCGGTAGCTGCCCGGCCTTTTTCACCGGTCGCGGTCGAGCTCTCTCTCGATGCTGTTGCGTTTCCCAGCCCGCTTGCAGCCCGGTCTTTTACACCGGCTGCGTTTGCATTCACCGCGGCTCCTTTGCCTTACGCTGCCCCAGTCTCAGCGCCTCTGGCCCCAACTTCTGTCCGGCTCTTTTCCCCGGCCGTGGTCGAGTTCTCCGCCCTTATATCCTCCGTTTTTCCCTCCCCTACTTCACGCCAACGTGGCCGACTTGCTGCTCGTCGCTGATCGGCTTACCCACCACCGTGATAGAAGGGATGATCACTGCCTGTTGCTGATGGAAGGCTTCGTGTCAGAATTCTTCCTTTGCTCTGCAGACCCGAGTCTTTTCTCAGCAGGATGATGAGGGCGGATGCCTCCTCTCAACGTCCGTCAAACTGCTTTGGATGTATCTCTGCCGCAGGGTAAGATCGTACTCGTCGCCACTGTTAAGTCTGTGTGTTATATTGAGAATTACTACACAGACCACAAGAGTAAACTTTAACAGGTCTTTACTAGTCGAAGGTCAGGGCAGAACTGCCCAATAAATCATTACACAGCACTTATATACCGGTGTGGTCACCACCGGTATTACAGTATACAGCAGCCAAGATAAAGTAGTGCAACCCTTAAAATAGTTCTCTTAAAGGTGGAACGGTTACATACACTACAAAGAGTTGTCTACTTATATATATATATATAAACAGAAACATGTTATAGATTCAGTCTCTGAGGAGGCCTCCTGTCTCGACTAGGATAACGTCTTTCTCTAGTCGGTCTCGGTGTAGGCGGCGGTACTTCCGTCACCCCTTCATCGCTGGACTCGTCGGTGTCTGATGGCACATCCTGTGCCGTGGAGATCACTGGAGTGCTGAACTCCTCGCAATCCTGAGACCTCTGTAACGACGAGCTGGGCCGTGATTCTGCTGTAACAATGTGCTGAGACGTTTGAGGTAGTGAATCAGTTGGGTTTCTGGACTCCACAAGTTGATCAGCATGTCGTCTGATTATGCCTTCCCCTGTCTCAACTGTGTACATCAAGGGTCCCTGGCGGGCCTTTATCGTACCAGACCGCCACTTTTCATTCCTATAATCACGGGCCAACACTTGCTGCCCCACCTCGAAGCTCCGTGTCTGTCTGTCAGGAGCCCTACGAAATACTCGGTTTTCCACATCTCTCCAAATGTTTGGTCTGAGCAATTCAAGGCGAGACCTTAACCTTCTATTAAGGAACATGACGGCGGGGGCCTGGTTGGTCACCGTATGTGCAGCATTACGGTATGCGAATAGGAAGTTGTCCACCTTGTGTTGTAGTGGCAACCTTTCCTCCCCCATCGCCTTGATGGCCTTTTTAAAAGTCTGTATAAATCGCTCTGCCAGCCCATTTGTAGCTCCCGTTCCCCGGGAAGGATTTCAGTTTACCTGGCCCTGGGTGGACTTTTGCCCCGTGGCTGGAGCACACGTTCAGCCTCTTCTCTCAGCTGCCGCAGCCGCCGCTGGAAACCTCTCTCTCTCGCTCCGTTGCTGCCGCTCCTCCCGAACCCGGAGTGCTGGGCAGCCTCCTTCGGTCGACGCTGGACTCTGCAGGCTGGCTGGTAAGAAGCCTCTCTCCTTCTCTCTCCGTACTGCTACCGTTCCTTTGTTGCACCGTGTACTGATGAGTTCGAACCTTACTTGTTGCCAGTATAAAGTATGTGTCTATACTTAATGCAATAATGACGAGACAGCTTGGAAGGTTCAACGTAGGTCTTTACTTAATACCAACAGGCGGGAAACTGAGGGGAGATCAGTACCCACAGTACTATTTATACCCCTATGGCCAGGAGTGGTACTACGGTATCACTACGCCCTACAAAGTAGTGCTGCCCTGGCCATAGGTTTAAAGTAACATACCTATTACATACACAACAGAGGTTACTGATATCGCTTCAGAATTATTTGACCATGTAGAGCCCTGGCAGAAAGGGTCTGTTAACATTGCAGCCTCCCTTCCTCTTCTTGTTCCTCCACTTCCTCCTTCTCCACTTCCTTCTCCTCCTCCTCCTTCTGCTCCTACTCCTCAGCTTCTCACTTGATAGGTGGTGGCAAGGGCTGTGCCCTCATAAAGGCAAGGCTGTGCAGCATGCAGCTTACCACCACAAATCTTGAGACCCGCTCAGCTGTGTACTCCAGGGCTCCTCCAGAGCGGTCCAGGCAGTGGAAGCTTTGCTTGAGGATGCCGATGGTGTGTTTTATAATATTGCTTGTGGCAGCATGGCTCTCAATGTGTGCCTGCTGTGCACATGTGCATGGGTTCTGGACTGGAGTCATGAGCCATGCCATGAGTAGATAACCCTTGTCATCCAGTAGCCACCCTTTGATATGCTATGGTAGTTTAAATGCAGCTGGCACAGAGGACTGCCACAGAATGAACGAATTGTGACTACTGCCAGGAAACCAGGCATTGACCTGCATGATGCATTGCCTGTGGTCACACACCAGCTGCACATTGGGGGAGTGGAATTCATTTCAGTTCTGGAAAATGGAAGAGTTGATATGAGGCGCATGCAACGCAACATACGTGCAGTCAGTGGCACTCTGCACCATGGGAAATCCTGCAATCCATGTAAACTCTCGTTCTCGCTCCACCTGCTTGTCTCTGGCAAAAGGGAATGAGTTAAAGCTGTCTCACTTTGTAAAGAGAGCCTCAGTGACCTCCCTTATGCAGCAGTGCTCGGCAAACGGTGAGATGTTGCTCATATCTCCAGCTCCAGCCTGGAAGGAGCCAGACACATAAAAGTTCATGGCCACGGTCACCTTAATAGCCACAGGCAATGCAGTCATTGCCCTGCTCTGAGGTTGGAGTTGTGGCTGCACCAGTTGGCAGATTTCAGTGACGATCTCTGTAGTGAAGTGAAGACATCTCAAGCAATGGTCCTTGCTGAAGTTGAGGTAGGAGAATTGCTCCCTAAAGACCCTCGGCAGATATGGCCTCCTGCTGAGAGCCCTTCTCCCCTACTTCTTCCTCCCTCTTCTAGTAGCTTGTGCTGCTCTGCATGGCCTCTCTTCATTCTCCCAGTCATACTCAATTCCAAGAGGAAGGCTTACTTGGCCACCCATGTCTGGAAGCAACTGATTTCAACACAAGCCTTTAAGTCACCAAAAATGTACTTCAGCAACAGCCAGATGACTCCCTGTAGGCTATTGAAACTTTAGACAGGTATGGAAAAGCTCCTAAAATGTGTAGAATTGCACCAACAGCCAGAAGAAATAATCCAGCAATTAACCTGTATGTCGTTCATGATCCCATTTAAATAGCGCTGGTGGGGGTCCTTCATGCTGTTTAACATCATGTCCAGCTGTGCGAAGTTAAGGCTGCAGCGTGGAGCTTGAGAATGGCAGCACTGGCATCGAATCAGCATTGCACACTGATTGATGTCATAATCCATCTGCTTTGCATGCTGCCAGCAGTCGTTAGGTACGCGCGTGCAAACCCCTTTACAAATATGGTGTCCGGTGCACTTCGCATCGGAAGTGTGCACGCGCATCGCTGACGCCATTTTCAACCTTAAGGAGGCCTTGTAGCGCCCAAAAAAGGGTGCTGCAGAGCCCAATTTAGTTCCTGTAATCTTCTGGGAGAGGCAAAAAAAAAATACAGAGATAAAAGCCAGGGCCAATAAAGGAAAAAAATACTCTGGAAAATTTCTGTCCAACCCCCTCAGGTGATAGAAAGTAGTCCAGGAGAAACAATAGTGCCCCTAAAATTAATCCTTTTCAGCACCGTGTGAAAATCTGGAAGTAAAATGTTTTAAAAGCATATTGGACCAATTACCATCTTCATTACCTCGTATCAAGCCCAACATCCTTTAGCTGTCTGGTGAAATCATTGCCAATATTGCAACAATAAGAAACTGAAGTACAAGCTTGTAATTGTCTAGCACCTGAGGCAAGATTAAACCAATTGAGAGTAAGGTCAAAAGATTATAGGGCAGGGTTTCCAGCCCTCCTCCCACCCAATCCAATGCTGGATAGGACCAGTGCACCTAAAGTATCTCCACTGCCTCATTCTTCCATACATCTGCAATCTTCTTTAGCCCTATGGCCAGATCTACACTCTTCCAACTCTAGTCTACTACAACAACACAAAAACAAAATACTGCGGCTGCTGGAAATTTGAAACAAAAACAGAAAATGCTGGAAATACTCAGCAGGTCAGGAAGCATCTGTGGAGAAAGAAACTGGGTTTCAGGTCGATGACCTTTCATCAGAAGTTTATTCTAGTCTACTACAAGTCTCTCAATTCCACCATCAGTGCCTTCAGCCACAGTGCCTCTGCACTCTGGAATTCTGCGAAAACTTTTCACCTTGTTACTTCTCTCCCATCTTCAAAAGGTTTTCAAAATTTACTTCTTTTAGCTCTCTGAACTTTTCCCCTATTTACTGCACATTGTTCACTGGTCTCCCTGCAAAGCAGTTACATTTTTAGGTCTTTTCTCCCTTTCTTACTCTGGGTTTTTTGGATTCCATGTTTTAGATTACTCTCATAGGTGAGTGCTGACTCTCTATGACTTCCAAGTGCATCGCCACTGCCACTGATATCTAGGTAAGCTTTAGGATGCCCAGGATAACAAACAGAAAAAAACTTTTCTATTAATAACTTTAGTTACATAATTTATTCTCTGCTTTCACTGGAATTTTCTCCCATTAATGGAAAGCAGCAGAGCATCACACGATCAGATTTTGACAATCAAGTGAATTTATTTATCAATAAACAGTAAACAACAGCAAGATAGCATATACATATTTACAATGGAAATCATACCATTTAGATCTTCAAAAAAACGAATTTTAGTCATCTCTATATTTTTGAATTAACTTTTTATATACATAGTGATTTGTTTCTCATATTTTTCATCACTGTGGGAGTTGCGATGTCAGACCTAACTTTTGAAGTTTGCATCCAATTTTCTGATTTGAACAATAAATTTACTTAAATAGCCCTGAAAAGTTGCTGTAGGCGCTTTGATTTAATTACCTAACAACTCAATTCAAAACAGAGCTGTCAGTCATACACAGAACTGAGCCAACTACAGTATTGATTATGTTTGAATTATGTGGCTTGGTTCCTGTCTTAAGTCTGTGACCTTGGTGTCAACTCACCAAGTTGTGCAACTTTTATATCAATTTAGTTTGGGGCCATGGAATTTAATTGCAGTTGCCTTTTAAATGCCATAGGGCCAAAATTCTGATCTAGCAGCTTTGTTGATGTCTGGAAGGCAATCAGACCCTGTTTCCAAACATGGGGCTGGGATTATTTGCATGATTAGGTCAGGTGACCTGCACCTGTAATGGTGCATCAGTAGTTCACAACCGGAGAGCGGGCAAAAAAGTCGTCAGACCACTTCCATGATGGCCCAGGAAGGACTGAAGCTAGTGAAACCAAAAATGTAAAGATTGCTCCTAAGGGAGCCCTGGTCACAAATGTTAAGGTACATGATCCTATCCAGGATCAATTACATTTGGCTGCAAAGGTTCTTGGTCCTTTCCTGGAGCCACAGTGGGACTCATGTCAGTTTTCAGCTGGTGCGAGTTCTGCTGATGACTATCAAGGATATACTGGGTAGAATTCCCAGAATAATCCGAGAACACCCCCAGACACAGAACCTTGACTTAGGAGGTGGACGCAACATTTGCCCTCTTCCTCTTAATTCTGGGCCTAGAAATTCGATTGCATAGCGCCCATTGTTTTGGCGCTATGGGTGCCATTTTGGGTCAAAAATGGCGTCCAAGTCATGCACGCCCAATTCTGGTGTGGGCCGCGCTGGACGTCATCTTGGTGATGGCGTTAGCGTCAGCACTGGGTGCGTGCGCAAGAAGTATGTAGAGTAGGCAGTTCATGACGTCAATCAGTGTGTAATGCTGATTTGACGCCAGCACTGCCATTTTCATTCTCAAACCTGGGACTACCGCCCAGTGTTAACCTCGCACAGCTGAACATGCGTTCAGCAGCTGCAAGTACCCTCTACCAGCAATATTTAAAGGGATCATCAACCACTCCCTGTCTCTGTGTAAGTTTGTCGAACTGTCTGGAGCTTTCTAGAGTTGTTTAAAGTTGGTGAGGTGACAGGGAGTGGTGCTGCAAGTGGAGAAGGCCTTGTTTCTAACTTCAAGGGTTCTGTTCAGACCACTTGCTCCCAGTCATGGGTGCTCTAGTTGTCATCCCCCTTGGCCTGCAGCATGACAGGGAGATGGAGCAGAGGCAGCGAAGAAGAGGACAAGCTGCTCGCAGAGGGAGCAGGAGGAGGGGGAGATGGGCTCTGAACAGGTGGCCTTACCCACCTAGGGTCTTCCGAAAGCAAATATTTTACCTCAACCTGAGCCAGGAACAATGTGAGAAGCATCTGTGCTTTACGAAGGAGGTGCTCATAGAACTCTGCCACCTCTTGCAACCAGACCTGCAGCCTCACATCAGGGCAACGACAGCGCTGCCACTGACTGTGAAGGTGACCGTGGCCCTGAATTTCCTCGTGTCCTTACAGACTAGAGCAGGCGGCATCTGTAAAAGCTCCCAGTTCGCCCTACACTGCTGCATAAGAGACGTGACAGAAGCTCTTTATTATAGGAGAAGGGACTTCATTGTCTTCTCGCTGACCAGAGAGAAGCAGGCAGAGCATGCACGTGGCTGTGCCAGGTTAGCAGGCTTCCTCATGGTGCAGGGCACCATCGATTGCATAAATGTGGCTTTGCAGACACCGGGCTGGATTTTCATTGAGGAGGCGGGTAGGAGGCGGGACTACAACTTTTGGGTTGTAGTCCTGCCTCCATCGAGCTCGAGCCAACCCATGTGATTTTGACTTGATTGACCTTGTTGAGCCCACCCAGTGGGCTCAGCAGGCCAATTAAGGGCCACCCAGCAATAGGTGATGTCACAGATTGATATTTCATCTGTCAAGACCTTTTGACAGATGAAATATCAGCGTTTCACAGCTGTTTGAAGCTGTCAAGCACTGACAATTTGTACTCCAAGTTAATTTCTTCCTCTCAGGATGATTTAGAGATCTCTCCAGAACAGAAAGCTGAATGCTGCAATTTTTGACAGATCGCAGCCATTCTGCTTTCTCTGCCGGTGAGATGCGGAACTCCCGAGACCTGCAGGAAGGAAGGCTGTAAAAGTAAGTACATATAAGTAAAACTTCTTTAAACACTTTACACACACCAAACACACTTACCTTTGCACTCATGCACCATCACTCAATTGAACACCAGACATCTCGACTTCTCCAAGCCCTTCATCCCGACGGCCCGCCTCGCTAACTTGGCGTGGTTTGGAGCCGTCGGGAATCCCACATTTCACCAATGAAAATAGGGATTAGGCTAAAAACTGCCTGTTAACTACCTGTTAACAGGCAGTTAATTGGCACTAATCCCCTTCCCGCCTCGGGGAGGCGGGTCCCAGTGCGGGTCAGGCACCCGCCTCCTTTGAAACTGGCATGGAGGTGGGTTGGGGGCGGGATGGGTTCATGCCCCCCGATTTCGGGATTTTAACCCCCCACACGCCTCCAATCCCGCCTCCACGGCCCAATGAAAATCCTGCCCACCGTATCTAAATGCTGAGATGTACCACAAATGCAAAGGTTACCAGTCGCTGAATGTGCAGTTGGTGTGCGACCATGCTCAGCACATCGTGATGGTAAACGCTCATCCGGTGTGACCTCAGTCTTTGAGCCACCACGACAAACCAGAGGGTGGCTACGTGGCAACAAAGGCTATCTGCTGACCACCTGGCTCATGACTCCGCTCCGCTACCCAAGCACACATGGGCAGCATACGTACAGTGAGAGCCATGCTGCTACACAGAATCTGATAGAGCAGACCATTGGCGCTCTTAAACAATGCTTCCGGTGCCTGGACCGCTTTGGTGGAGCCCTGCAGCACTCACCAGAACGCATCTCAAGATTTGTGGTCTGCTCCATAAATTCGCCATCATCAGGGCACATCCCTTGCCACCAGGCATATGGTGACCAGCTGAGAAAGAGGAGGAGGAAGAAAAGAACGAGGAGGAAGTGGAAGGGAGGAGGCAATCCAGACAGTACCTTTCTGCCCGGACTGTCCATGATCGACTCATCTGACTGTGGTTTTAGTAAACACAAATGCAATTCCCCATTCAACAATAGTCCCATACTCCTTACCTTCCCTCTGTTACTGACCATCACAACGTCCTCTTTGCCACTATGCTGAAATAAAAGCCACCACAAAGCAAACATTCCAATCCAACTTTATCCATCAATCCATCCAATACTACATAACAAAGTGAACTAATCACCCTTGTGCATGCCCTTCATGTCTGTATTGTGTGTGCCTTTGCCTATCCTAGTGCTCCTACACAGTGCTACCGCAATAGCTGCAGCATGCCTGGTGGAAGGCGGCTGTTTTATAGTGGGGGAGATTGCAGATGGCCTTGCAGGATGACCACGAGCACCTCTTGGCCTAGAAGGCCTGTCTGTAGACTGCACTGCCTTGGGCAGCAGCAGTCTGGGCTGGCTGCCTGATGGGCAACAGCAAGGGCACTGGCAGAGCGGCAGGGACGACGAATGCTGTGATCCTGAGAGAGGACAGCAGGTTCGTCCTCCACGGAGCCACTGCCACTCCCCCGGGGCGGCGCCTCAGCATTCCTAGCCATCTGTTGGAGGACAGATTGCTGGAATGCTGTGAAACCCTGCAAGCTACCCTTTCCCCCTGTCCTGGCTGTAGCCCACTCATGCCCGGTGACTCACCACATGTAGATCCCATCTGTAAGCTACCCTCTAAAGTCTATGCAGTGTCAGTATCTGAGCTGGTGGCTGCAAGTGTCAGATCGAATGATGGTGTTTCTTCTTCTTCATCACTCTCCTCTCCTTCTTGTGCAACCAGCGGCTGGGCAGGTTGGATTTCTTGGGTATCTGAAATGAGAAAAGCACATGGATAGGGTTGTGGTGAGGGGAGGGGGAAAAGCTAGAGGTGCATGCTTACAGCATGTGCAGATTGTAAATCAGAAGAGATTGTGGGATGAGGGGGAAGTGGGATGTGAGAAGACGGATAATGTATGAGGATACCGGCATCTTGTACTTTTACAGCCCCGCCGATGGCCATGGGCTCAGCCTTGGCCCCTCCCAAGAATGGCCAGTACCATCTCCTCCAAGTGTGTGAGATGATGCAGGCTAGCCTGCCCCTGCCAATTAGGTTCTGCTGGCCCCAGTTATGCAACACCTTTTCCTGCAAGTGAAAGGGAAGTATGTCAGTGAGTGTGGTGCACTGTGTTTGGGTCATGTGCCTGTCAGGGTTGAATAGTTGGCAGTGTGTGTAAGGTGTGAGATGCGGGCGTGAGGCTTGCAGCAGTGGTAAATGTGTGAGGGTGAGGCGAAGCCATGAATGTGAGGTAGGTGTCGTGTTTGGTAGAGATTTTGAAAGGTGAGTGATGGGGGTGTGGTGCATTGAGCAGTATGTGAGGCTAATGGTGCAGATCGTGGGCTATGGCATTTGAAGATGAATTTACTGACCTTGCATCCACGTCCTCAGGGCAACACTGTTGGCATTCACCGCATTGCTATCTGCTTCCATTGCATTTTTTTCTGTTGCCTGTAGGGCCTCCTGGCCCCCTGTGGAAAGAGGACCTCTCTCCTCGAATTGACCTCCTACACTAAGGCTTTCAGTGCTCCATCCAAGAACCTTAGTGCACACTCTCACCCCTGTTGTGCCATCATTATTTGAGTTTTTATACTGTCTTCCTCAGCCAATTGAATGATGATCTGCAGGTAGAATGCACCTCCCCTTTAAGAGGTGCAGACGATCTTTAAGTGGTGCAGGCTAGCTTTAATTGGTTCGCATGCTGGCTGCAGTCTTCCAAATAGGCATGGGTTGTTAGCGCATCGCGATCCCCATGGCCATTTCCAGGGGCAAACCAATTTCTAGGCCTTGGAATTTCACCATCCAAGTGTAATGGAACCGAATCCTGGTGGCAGGATCTGGGGTCATAGCTTATTTTCTGGCCGTTCGAGCAGATTCCCACCAAAATGCTGGCAGGAGCATGGCAGAATGGCAACAGATTTTAATAGCCTCTTGCTTTTTAGGACTGCACACTGCTCTTGATGGCATTGAACGTAGGGAGCCTCGTTATCACTAGACTGTATACATGCTCCAGCATGCTCTATTTCACCCAGAACCGCACTGGTTCCCATGCTTTTGTGGTTCAGTCTCTCAGGCTAAAGGCTGAAATGATCCATTAACTTTTGAAATGCCTGGAGTGTATATTAATGACTTAAAGTTTCCTCTGACAGTCCCATTTCCGGTCTGAATGATCCAGGTGGATCTCATTCACATCATTCAAATGAGGTTTTCCACGCTTAATTAATATGTGAACGGTGTATGCCAGGCACATCCGACATGATGGAACTGGAGCCTGGATAAATGTGGCAAAACCAATGATTGCGCCGCATATAATTTTCAATAACGCACACAGCTATACACAAAAATGTGAAACATCCACACTCAAAAAAGTGACCCCATGTAGACAAAAAGCAAGACCCCATATGAAAGAAGTGTGACTCTCCCTACACCAATGAAGTGAGAACCAAAAAAATGAGAACATCATGCACGCAAAAAGCAAGATCCCTATATGAAAAAAGCAAAACCCCTGCACACACATAAAGACCCCACAGAAGTGAGACCCCCATGCATATAAAGATAGATCCCCACATATACAAAAATGCAGGCCCTTATGCTTCTTTGCCCCCTCATTTGACTCCTCCTCCTCAACCTGAAAACTTAGGGGTAGATTTTCATCTTCACCACCAGGGCGATAATCTGGGGGGCAGATTGCCCATGTGAAATCAAGGCAATGAAAATTGGGTGGGTTCTATAAAGGACAGGAGATCTGTCTCACCATATTAATGCCCAGGCACTGAAGGTGAAAATATATTCCCTAGAAGATTCCACTTTTTAAAGTTCCCAGGCCTGCAGGACTGGAAAAGGCTGCTCCCTGGTTGGTGAATTTTGATCAACCCATAAACAACCTTTTCCAGTACTCCAGGCGTGGGAACTTTAAGCGTCTGAGGTCAGGAGAGGAACTGGCAGGAGCTTCAGGGGCAGATCAAAGGAGCTCATAGGCTGCATTTGGCCTCTTGGACACTGTATGGAAGTCGAAAACAAAAGCCTCCTTTTGGAAACCAAACATACTAGAGACAGGCACTCATCTTAGAGCTTCCTCAGCGTAAGCTTTGCATTTATTCAGAGTACATATTCATTTATATTTATATACACAAAGCTAGTTCTGCCTGTTTATCATCTTTCAGATGAGACGTTAAACTGACGGCCCATTGGCCCTCACAGGTGGACTGTAAAGTGCTTTGGAAGGTCATGAAAGGCAATATATAAATGCACGTTGTATCTTTCTAACAGTACCGAGGAATTTGTCACACCTTGTAGGGAGGAAAAGTACACGTTTGTTCTCTGGGATGGCAGAGCAGGGGCACTGCTATCATTCACTCAATGAGGTTCTTATTGTCTTTGTGTTGTGCACATACCGGATTTCAGCAGCTTTGGACTTCCAGCTATTTAATATCCAGGCCCACAGGTGTAGAAAAGGCTTTTCCTTGATTGATCAAAATCCACAAATAAGAACTTAAGAACATAAGAACTAGGATCAGGAATAGGCCACTTGGACCCTCGAGCCGGCTCTGCCATTCAATAAGATCATGGCTGATCTAGGGCTCAAAACCACTACCCAGCCCGCTCCCCATAACCCTTCACTCCCTTATTTTGCAAAAATTTGTCTATCTCCACTTTAAATGTATTTAATGACCCAGCCTCCACAGCTCTCTGGGGCAGAGAATTCCACAAATTTATGATCCTCTGAGAGAAGAAATTCCTCCTCATCTCAGTTCTAAAAGGACAACCCTTTATTCTAAAACTGTGCCCCTGAGTTCTAGATTTCCCCATGAGGGAAACATCCTCTCTGCATCTACCCATTGAGCCCCCTCAGTATCTTATATGTTTCGATAAGATCACCTCTCATTCTTCTAAATTCCAATGAGTATAGGCCCAGCCTGTTCAACCTTTCCTCAAAAGTCAAACCCCTCATCTCTAGATTTAATCTAGTGAATCGTCTCTGAACTGTCTCCAATGCAAGTATATCCTTACTTAAATAAGGAGACCAAAACTGTACGCAGTACTCAAGGTGTGGTCTCACCAATACCTTGTACAGTTGTAGCAGGACTTCCCTGCTTTTATACTCCAACCCCCTTGAAATAAAGGCCAAAATTCCATTTACCTTTTTGATTACTTGCTGTACCTGCATGCTAACTTTTTGTGTTTCATGCACAAGGACTACCAGGTCCCTCTGAACTGTAGCATTTTGTAATCTCTCTACATTTAAATAATAGTTTGCTTTTTTATTTTTCCTGCCAAAGTGGATAACCTCGCACTTTCCCACATTATACTCCATCAAATATTTGCCCACGCACCTAACCTGTCTATATCCCTTTGCAGATTCTTTGAGTCCTCTGCACAACTTGCTTTCCCACTCATCTTTGTATCATCCACAAACTTGGCTACATTACACTCGATCCCTTCATCCAAGTCACTAATGTAGATTGTAAATAGTTGAGGCCCCAGCACCGATCCTTGTGGCACCCCACTAGTTACCGTTTGCCAACCAGAAAATGACCCATTTATCCCGACTCTCTGCTTTCTGTTAGTTAGCCAATTCTCTATCCATGCTAATATATTTCCCCCAACTCCGTGAGCTCTTATCTTGTACAGTAACCTTTTATGTGGCACCTTATCGAATGCCTTCTGGAAATCCAAATACACCACATCCACTGGCTCACCCTTGTCCACCCTGCCTGTTACATCCTCAAAGAACTCCAGCAAATTTGTTAAACATGATTTCCCTTTCCTAAAACCATGCTGACTCTGCTTGATGGCAATATGTTTTTCTAAATGCCCTGCTGCTGCTTCCTTAATGAAGGACTCCAGCATTTTCCCAACAACAGATGTTAGACTAACTGGTCTATAGTTTCCTGCTTTCTGTCTCCCTCCTTTCTTAAATAGGGGTGTTACATTAGCAGTTTTCCAATCCACTGGGACCTCTCCAGAGTCCAGGGAATTTTGGTATATTGCAACCAATGCATCCACTATCTCTGTAGCCACTTCTTTTAAGACCCTGGGATGCAGGCCCTCTGGTCCAGGGGGACTTGTCATCTTTTAGTCCCACTATTTTACCAAGTACTATTTCCTTAGTGATAGTGATTGTCTTTAGTTCACCACTCCCTGTGGCCCCTTGATTATCCATTATTGGGATGTTGTTAGTGTCTTCTACAGTGAAGACAGATGCAAAATATTTGTTCAGAGTCTCTGCCATTTCCCCGTTCCCCATTATTAATTCCCCAGTCTCATCCTCTAAGGGACAAACATTTACTTTAGCTACCCCCTTCCTTTTTATATACCTGTAGAAGCTCTTACTATTTGTTTTAATGTTTCTTGCCAGCTTACTCTCATAATTCATCTTCTCTCTCTTTATTATTTTTTAGTCATCCTTTGCTGGTTTTTAAAAATTTCCCAATCCTCTGGTCTCCCACCAATCTTGGCAACATTGTATGCCTTCGTTTTCAATTTGATATCATCCTTTACTTCCTTAGTTAGCCATGGATGGTGCTCCCTTCTCTTAAAATCTTTCTTTCTCACTGGAATATATTTCTGTTGAGAGTTATGAAATATCTCCTTTAATGTCCACCACTACATTTCAACTTTCTTACCCTTTAATTTGTTTTTCCAGTCCACTTTAGCCAGTTCTGCCCTCATGCCATTATAATTGCCTTTGTTTAAGATCAGGACACTGGTTTGAGATACAACTTTCTCACCCTCCAACTGAATTTGAAATTCGACCATGCTATGATCACTCTTTTCTAGAGGATCCTTTACTATGCGATCATTTATTAATTCTGTCTCATTACATAGTACCAGATCCAAGATAGCCTGCTCCCTGGTTGGTTCCATTACATACTGTTCTAGGAAAACATCCCGGATGCACTCTATGAACTCCTCCTCCAGGCTACCATGGCCAATTTGATTTGGCCAATCAATATGGAGATTAAAATCACCCATGATTATTACCGTACCTTTTTTATAGGCCTCCATTATTTGTTGATTTATACTCTGTCCAACAGCATTGCTACTGTTCGCGGGCCTGTAGACTACGCCAACCAGAGACATTTTCCCCAGATTATTTTTTATCTCCACCCAAACCGATTCTACATCTTGATCTTCTGAGCCAATATCGCTTCTCACCACTGCACTGATCCCATCTTTTACCAACAAAGCCACCCCACCTCCCTTTCCTTTCTTTCTATCCTTCCGAATTATCATAGACCCTGGAATATTCAGTTCCCAGCCCTGGTCGCCTTGCAACCACGTCTCTGTAATGGCGATCAGATCATACCCATTTGTATCTATTTGTGCCGTCAACTCATTTATCTTGTTATGACTGCTGCGTGCATTCAGATATAGAGCTTTTAACTTTGTCTTTTTACCATTTTTCCTTGTTCTGGCCTTTTTTTCTGTTACACTCTTATTTTTAAACATTCTGTCCCTTCCTGTCACACTCTGGTTATTAATTCCCCCGTCTCTAGCCTGCTCTATTGCTTTCTCATTTCTCATTGACTTTTTATTTTCCTGCTCACCTGGATCCTCCCCCCACTATTTAGTTTAAAGCCCCCTCTACAGCCCTAGTTATTCAGTTCACCATGACTCTAGCCCCAGCATGGTTCAAGTGAAGCCCGTCCAAACGGAACAGCTCCCTCTTATCCCAGTACTGGTGCCAGTGCCCCACAAATCGAAACCCATTTCTCCCAATGAGGGAGCAGCCTTTTCAAACCATGCAGCTTGCACTCATGTACTGGAATGTTACAGGTGGATGCCCTTCAGCTCCAAACAAGGCCCCTCTCCTCTGCTGCACTACCTGCAGCAACACCTCCAAAAAGTCATTATTGAAGGTTGCAGTCTTCAGCAGTGCCCTCACTGCACACATGTTGATCATAAATCTATTCCTCCCTCCAGGAGAAAAGTTGCTGAAGACCCTCCTTTAAAAGTGAAGAACAGCCCTTTATGAGCTGTTGGCTTACTCAGCTTTTCGACTTGCAGCCAACCAGCTTTCCAGGCCTGACTTCCTGCGACAGGAGCACCAGTAAATTGTGCCAATGATTTTGGGATGTCAGGAGCTCCAGGGCTACATTATCAGCAACAGCTGGCTGCCCATTATGCATTGGGCAATTTGCTGGCAAAAGCAAGGATGGGAGGCAAAGATCAGGGGCCATGGCAGAGGTGGGGAGGTGAATTGAGAAAGGAAGCATTGATGCCAGGCATGCTGAGGGTCCAGCGGCCTAAGGGTAGAGGTGCGAGATTTAAATTATTTTCTTGGCAGGCTCCCCTTCAGAACCTGTTCCAAAAAGGTGCAGTACAGCTGCAGCATTATAAGGTGGGCACCACGTCTAAATAGAACTCAGGGGGCTAATGGGCACAGCATCCAACTTGTGCAATGACGCCAAGCTCACTTTGCGCTCGCCGCCTTCATCTGAGCATTCTGTAAGTCTCAGGGGAGCAGTTACCCAAGCAACCACAATCTTATTATTGACCTGCTAAAGTCATTCACGTTTAGATTCACTGTCAAATGTGATTGACAACAATGCACTTTTGACACTCAGCAAATCATATTTGACAGATAAGTTTGGGTGAAAGGAGCTACGTTTTTTCTTGTCTTCGAACTTGGTGAGTGTGAAAAGCTGAATATCTATTCCATTTCTCAGCACACAAATCATAATCGAGAATGGACATGTTGTTGATGCTTCTTCGAACTAATTTCATTATTCATCAAATCTGAACCTGACACGATCAGCTTTCCTGCCCTGACTCCTCTACTAGTCAGGTTCAAACTTGCAGATGTTCCACTTCACTGTGGTAGATGGTGATTCAGCTCTTATTAAATGATAAATCATTTATCAATTATATCATAAAATAAACAAAGTAATGCATTACAGAAAAATTCTCCCATACAACCATCTGCAGCAACCCTTTGAGAAACTTTCTGAAGCACTGAACGGTGGAGAATAATTGCCTCAATAGCCAACAGGCATAAACAAAACAAATAGGAACTTGTAGACTAAAGCTGGAAAATTAAAGAGGAAATACTACTCTCACTAAAAACAACATTTCAATAGTTTACTCACAAACAGAATGCTCTGCCAATTCCAGGCAATCAAGTGCTGCTGTGTTCAGTAATGGTGAATTTATAGTTTTCCATTTGGGGGATGCCACCAACGTCGGTGGTGAGGAAACTTTCAGAGACATTAATCCAGGACAAAATTAATTGACACTTAGAAAAATATGGTTTAATAAATGAAAGCCAGCATGGATTTGTTAAAAACAAATTGTGTTTGACTAATTTGATTGAGTTCTTTGATGAAGTAACAGAGAGGGTGGATGAGGGTAGTACGATTAATGTTGTGTATATGTACTTTCAAAAGGCATTTGATAAAGTGCAACATAATAGACTTGTTAGCAAACTTGAAGCCTGTGGGATGCAAAGGGCAGTGGCTGCGTGGATACCAAATTGGCTAAGAAAGAAAGACTTACATTTATATAGCGCCTTTCATGACCACCGGACATCTCAAAGTGTTTTACGGCCAATGAAGTACTTTTGAAGTGTAATCACTGTTGTAATGTGTGAAACGCGACAGCCAATTTGCGCACAAACAGTAATGTGATAATGACCAGATAAACTTCTTTTGTTATGTTGATTGAGGGATAAATATTGGCCAGGACACCAGGAATAACTCCCTGCTCTTCTTCGAAATAGTGCCATGGGATCTTTTACGTCCACCTGAGAGAGCTGACGGGACCTCAGTTTAACTTCTCATCCGAAAGATGGCACCTCCAACAGTGCAGCACTCCCTCAGCTTTATGTGCTCAAGTCCCTGGAGTGAGACTTGAACCCACAACCTCCTGACTCAGAGGCAAGTGTGCTACCAGCTGAGCGACAGCTGACACAAAAAGCAGAGCGTAGTGGCAAACAGTTGTTTGTCAGACTGGAGGGAAGTATACAGTGGTGTCCCCCAGGGGTCTGTATTGGAACCACTTTTCTTTTTGATATATATTATTGACCTGGACTTGGGTATACAGGGCATGATTTCGAAGTTTTCAGATGACACAAAACTCAGAAATGTAATAAACATTGAGGAGGATAGTTGCAGACTTTAGGAGGACATCGACAGACTGGTGAAATGGGCAGACACATGCCAGATGAAATTTAACGCAGAGAAGTGTGAAGTGATTCATTTCGGTAGGAAGAATGAGAAGAGGCAATATAAACTAAGTGATACAATTTTAAAGAGGGAGCAGGAACACAGAGACCTGGGGGTCTATGCACACAAGTCTTTGAAGGTGGCAGGAGAAGTTGAGAAAGCTGTTAAAAAGGCACATGGGATCCTTGGCTTTATAAACAGAGGCACAGAGTACAAAAGCAAGGAGGTTATGCTAAACCTTTATAAAACATTGGTTAAGCCTTAGCTGGAGTATTGTGGCCAATTCTGGCACCACACTTTAGGGAGGATGTCAAGGCATTAGAGAGGGCACAGGGGAATGGTATCAGGGATGAAAGTCTTCAGTTACGTGGAGAGAAACTGAGGTTTTTCTCCTTAGAGCAGAGAACATTAAGGGAAGATTTTATACAGGTGTTCAAATTCAAGAAGGGGTTTGATGAAGTAAATAAGGAGACTCAAGGTGACATCAGGGAAAAATAGAATTAAGTCAAAGCTAAAGGCACTGGCCTAGAAATTGGGTTTTGGCTTAGCCAGGGCTTTAGCGCCGGAAGTTAGTGCCGGCGCTAAGTCCCCTGCGCGCGCCAAAAATTCAGTGGCGCCGCGCCCAAACGGCTGCCGGCGCTACTGAAGGGTCTTTGCGGCGGTACATCGGCGCTAACTGCCGTTTCGCGCCGCAATTCCGGCGCTGCGGCACCCGATGCGGTGCGGCAGGCTGGGGACGTGCAGGCCTCCTCCTCCCGTTAAGGAGGAGCTGCCTGCACCCGGCCGCGGCCCGCGCAAATCAGCTTAAAAATGAGCCCGGCACCTCGGACAAGTGCCGGGCTTGCATCTGTTCCGGGGGGGGGGGGGGAGAAGTCCGGGGAGGGAGCTGCGGGCAGGCGGCCGGCGGGAAAGTGGCCGGCCGCCGCGGGGCCTTTAATGCGCCGGCGCAAACTGGAGTAAGGCACCTCTGCCAGAACGTTGCTTGCGGCTGCCACGGGCGAGGCGGCCGCAACTCAATTTCGGAGTTCGGGCGGGTTACCACGGCAACTGGGACGCTGCGCACACCGATGATGTCATCGGTGCCGGCGCAGCGCTACCGGTGCAACGCCGATTTAGGGCCCCAGGGAATTTTTTAACTGGCCATAACTCTGGCGCTAGTCCCTCTAGCGCCTCAAAAGCGGCGCTAAGGCTAGTGAATTTCTAGGCCACTATATCTGAATGCACGAAGCATTCGCAACAAAATAGATGAATTAATAGTGCAGATAGAAATTAATAGTTTTGATCTAATAGCCATTATGGAGATGTGGTTGTAATGTGGCCAAGGTTGGGAATTAAATATTCCAATATGCTTAACTTTTAGAAGAGAGGCAAAATGGAAAAGGAGAGGAGTAGCCCTGATAATAAAGGATTGGATAAAGACAGTAGAGGGAAAGGATCTTAACTCTGAAAATCAAGAAGTAGAAGTTCTGGTGGAGCTAAGAAACATCAAGGAGCAGAAAACATTGGTGGGAACTGTTAATAGGCCCCCAAACATTAGTTGTAATGTAGGGCAGAATATAAATCAGGATTTTTTTTATTTTTATTCATTTATAGGATCTGGGCATTGCTGGCAAAGCCAGCATTTATTGCCCATCTCTAATAGCCCTTGAGAATGTTGTGGTGAGTTGCCTTCTTGAACTGCTGCAGTCCGTGTGGTGAAGGTACTCCCACAGTGCTGTTAGGGAGGGAGTTCCAGGATTTTGACCCAGCGACGATGAGGAAAGAAAGAAAGAAAGACTTGCATTAATATAGCGCCTTTCATGACCACCGAACGTCCCAAAGTGCTTTACAGCCAATGAAGTACTTTTTTGAAGTGTAGTCACTGTTGTAATGTTGTAATGTTGGAACGGCGATATAGTTCCAAGTCAGGATGGTGTGTAATTTGGAGGGGAACCTGGAGGTAGTGGTGTTCCCATGCGCTTGCTGTCCTTGTCCTTCTAGGTGGTAGAGGTCGTGGGTTTGGGAGGTGCTGCCAAAGGAGCCTTGGTGAGTTGCTGCAGTGCATCTTGTAGATGGTACACACTGCAGCCACGGTACACCAGTGGTGGAGGGACTGAATGCTTAAGGTGGTGGATGGGGAGCCAGTCAAGCGGGCTGATATGTCCTGGATGGTGTTGAGCTTCTTGAGTGTTGTTGGAGCTGCACACATCCAGGCAAGTAGAGAGTATTCCATCACACTCCTTACTTGTGCCTTGTAGATGGTGGAAAGGCTTTGGGGAGTCAGGAGGTGAGACACTCACCGCAGAAAACCTAGCCTCTGACCTGCTCTTGTTGCCACAGTATTTATGTGGCTGGTCCAGTTAAGTTTCTGGTCAATGGTGACCCCCAGGATGTTGATGGTGGGGGATTTGGTATTGGTAATGCCATTGAATGTCAAGGGGCGGTGGTTAGACTCTCTCTTGTTGGAGCTAGTCATTGCCTGATACTTGTGTGGCACAAATGTTACCTGCCACTTGTCAGCTCAAGTCAAAATGTCATCCAGATCTTGTTGCATGTGGGCATGGACTGCTTCATAATCTGAGGAGTTGCGAATGGCACTGAACACTGTGCAGTCATCAGCGAACATCCCCACTTCTGACCTTATGTTGGAGCAAAGGTCATTGATGAAGCAGCTGAAGATGTTTGGGCCTAGGATACTGCCCTGAGGAACTCCTGCAGTGATGTCCTGGGATTGTGGTGATTGACCACCAACCACCACAACCATCTTCCTTTGTGCTAGGTATGACTCCAGCCAGTGGAGAGTTTTCCCCCGATTCCCATTGACTTCAGTTTTACTAGGGCTCCTTGATGCCACACTTGGTCAAATGCCACCTTGGTGTCAAGGGCTGTCACTCTCACCTCAAATCTGGAATTCAACTCCTTTGTCCATGTTTGGACCAAGGCTGTAATGAGGACTGGTGCCAAGTGGTCCTGGCGGAATCCAAACTGGACATCAGTGAGCAGGTTATTAGTGAGTAAGTGCTGCTTGATAGCACTCTCGACGACACCTTCCATCACTTTGCTGATGATTGAAAGTAGACTGATGGGGCAGTAATTGGCCAGGTTGGATTTGTCCTGCTATTTGTGGACAGGACATAACTGGGCAGTTTTTCACATTGTCTGATAGATGCCAGTGTTGTAGCTGTACTTGAACAGCTTGGCTAGAGGCACGGCTAGTTCTGCAGCACAAGTCTTCAGCACGATAGCCGGGATGTCGTTGGGGCCCATAGCCTTTGCTCTATCCAGTGCGCTCAGCCACTTCTTGATATCACTTAGAGTGAATCAAATTGGAGGAGGAGGAGGCCGATATGCATTATCCACTCGACACTTCTGGCTGAAGATGGTTGCAAACGCTTCAGCCTTGTCTTTGCACTCACGTGCTGGGCTCCACCATCATTGAGGATGGGGCTATTCATGGAGCTTCCTCCTCCCATTAGTTGTTTAACCACCATACACAACTGGATGTGGCAGGACTGCAGAGCTTTGATCTGATCTGTTGATTGTGGGATCGCTTAGCCCTGTCTATAGCATGCTGCTTCCGCTTTTTAGCATGCATGTATTTCTGTGTTGCAGCTTCCCCAGGTTGGCACCTCATTTTTAGGTACACCTGGTGCTGCTCCTGGCATGCTCTTCTACGCTCCTCATTGAACCAGGGTTGGTCGCCTGGCATGATGGTAATGGTAGAGTGAGGGATATGCCGGGCCATGAGGTTAGAGATTGTGGTGGAATACAATTCTGCTGCTGCTGATGGCCCACAGCGCCTTATGGATACCCAGTTTTGAGCTGCTAGATCTGTTCTGAATCTATCCCATTTAGCACGGTGGTAGTGCCACACAACACGATGCAGGTGTCCTCAGTGTGAAGACGGGATTTTGTCTCCACAATGACTGTGCAGTGGTCACTGCTACCAATGCCGTCATGGACAGATGCATCTGCGACAGGTAGATTGGTGAGGATGAGTTCAAGAAAGTTTTTCTCTCATTTTGGTTCCCTCACCACCTGTCACAGGCCCAGACTGGGAGTTATGTCCTTCAGTACTCGGCCAGCTCAGTCAGTAGTGGTGCTACCAAGCCACTCTTGGTGATGGACATTGAAGTCCCCACTCAGAGTGCATTCTGTGCTTTTGCTACTCTCGTGCTTCTTCCAAGTGGTGTTCAACATGGAGGAGTAATGCTGAGGGAGGGCAGTAGGTGGTAATCAGCAGGAGTTTTCCTTGCTTGACCTGAAGCCATGAGACTTCAATATTGAGGACTCCCAAGGGTCCGGATTCAATATTGAGGACTCCCAAGGTCACCCCTGGTGGGTCTATCCTGCTGGTGGGACATACCCAGGGATGGTGATGGAGGAGTTTGGGACATTGGCTGAAAGGTATGATTCTGTGAGTATGCCTATATCAGGCTGTTGCTTGACTAGTCTGAGGGACAGCTCTTACAATTTTGGCACAAGTCCCCAGATGTTGGTGAGGAGGAGTTTGCAGGGTTGACTGGGCAGGGAGTTCTGTTGTTGTGTCCATGGCCAGTGCCGAGGTCAATGCCGGGTGGTCCGTCCAGTTTTATTCTTATTATTGTGTTTCGTACTGGTTTGCTACAACTGAGTGGCTTGCTCGGCCATTTCAGAGGGCAGTTAAGAGTCAACCACATTGCTGTGGGCCTGGAGTCACATATTGACCAGACCAGGTAAGGACGGCAGATTTCCTTCCCTAAAGGACATTAGTGAACCAGATGGATTTTTACAACAATCAGATAGTTTCATGGTTAGCATTACTGATACTAGCTTTTTATTCCAGATTTATTAATTAACTGAATTTGTTAGCCATGGTGGGATTTTGAACTCACGTCTTTGTAACATTAGTCCAGGATCACTGGCCCAGTAACATTACCACTATACCACCCATGAGGCGCATGTAACAAGCGTAATACAGTAATCATGGGGGACTTTATTCTACATATAGACTGGGCAAACCAAATTTGCAGTAATAGGGTAGGATTTTCATTGGGTAGTGGAGGCGGGATTGGAGGCGTGCAGGGGGTTAAAATCGTGAAATCGGGGGGCATGAACCCATCCCGCCCCAACCCGCCTCCATGCCAGTTTCAAAGGAGGCGGATACCTGACCTGTGCTGGGACCCACCTCCCCGAGGCGGGAAGGGGATTAGTGCCAATTAACTGCCTGTTAACAGGTAGTTAACAGGCAGTTTTTAGCCTAATCCCTATTTTTATTGCTGAAGTGTGGGATTCCCGACGGCTCCAAACCACGCCAAGTTAGCGAGGTGGACCGTCGGGCTGAAGGGCTTGGAGGGTTCGAGATGTCCGGTGTTCAGGTGAGTGATGAGTGCATGAGTTCAGAGGTAAGTGTGTTTGGTGTGTGTAAAGTGTTTAAAGAAGTTTTACTTACATTTACTTACCTTTACAGCCTTCCTTCCTTCAGGTCTCGGGAGTCCCTCATCTCACCGGCACAGAAAGCAGAATGGCCGCGAGCTGTCAAAAGTTGCAGCATTCAGCTTTCCATTCTGGAGAGATCTCTAAGTCAGCCTGAGAGGCAGGAGTTAACTTGGAGTACAGATCGTCAGTGTTTGACAGCTTCAAACAGCTGTCAAACGCTGATATTTCATCTGTCAAAAGCTTTTGACAGATGAAATGTCAATCTGTAATGTCACCTGTTGCCGGGTGGCCCTTAATTGGCCTGCTGAGCCTGCTGGGCGGGCTCAACAAGGTCAATCAAGTGAAAATCACATGGGTTGGCCACAACTCGATGGAGGCGGGACTACAACCCCGAAAGTTGTAGTCCCGCCTCCTACACACCTCCTCAATCAAAATCCAGCCCATAGTGTGGAGGACAAATTCATGGAATGTATGCAAGATAGTTTTCTTGATCTGTATGTTGCGGAACCAACTAGGGAACAGATTATTTTTGATCTAGTATTGTGCAATGAGAAAGGGTTAATTAATAACCTTGTAGTAAAGGGGCCTTTAGTGAAGAGTGACCATAATATGATAGCATTTTATATTGCGTTTGAAAGTGATTTAGTTAAATCCAAAACTAGAGTCTTAAATCTAAACAAAGCAAACTACAGTACGTAGATATGAGGGGCGAGTTGGCTAAGGTAGATTGGGAAACTACATTAAAAGGTATGATGGCAGAGAAGCAATGGCTAGCATTTAAAGAATTAATACATAATTTACAACAAATATACATTCCTTTAAGGCACAAAAACCTCACAGGAAAAGTGGTCCAAGCATGGCTAACAAGAGAAGGTAAAGATAGTATTAGATCAAAGGAAGAGGCTTATAATGTTGCCAAAAAGAGTAGTAAGCCTGAGGATTGGGAGGATTTTAGAATTCAGCAAAAGGGGATCAAGAAATTGATAAAGAAACAGAAAATAGAATATGAGAGTAAACTAGCAAGAGAAATAAAAACAGACTGTAAAAGCTTTTATAGGTATGTAAAAAGGAAAAGATTAGTGAAAGTAAATGTGGGTCCCTTACAGGCTGAGACAGAAGAAATTATAATGGGGAATAAGATAATGGCAGGGAAATTAAACAAATACAAGCAGTGGGGGAGCCAATTTAGATCATTAAGTGGCTTGTTAACAGCCAATTTAATGCTATTTTGAGCCGACCTTGTAATTTGACATGCTCCCCCATGGGTTACCCGCTGCTCAGGGAACATGCCAGTTCACCCTGGTGTGAGTTGAGTCTGCTTTGATTTATCTGATATCCTGACAGCTGCAGAAGTGGTATAAAGAGGGCCATGTTGCAGCTGTTTAGTTTCAGAGCTCAGAAACTGTTGGTTACTGCATTTGTAAGACATATAGGGGGGAAAATTCAGTTGTTTGCGCCTCCCGTTAGCACCTTAAGAGGGCGCTAATGGGGCGCAAAGCAACTAGCACCCGGGTTCAGCGATGTTTGCACTGCTCGCGCAATTAACTAGACATTTTGCGGCGGCGCTAAACACTACCGCCACGATCTCTTGCGCCGGCAGATTGTGATGCCAGTCGAGTGCGCAACGCCCTGGTAGCGCCCCGGACCGGATATTGAGAGGTGCCCCCTGCCTTACTGCCTGCCGCTAGCAACGACAGGTTGAAGGGAGCATTTTGCAGTCAGGAAGGGACTGGCGGAGCGCTATTTAAAGGCGACCGCTTCCTGCCTTTTATTGTTGGTGACATTTTTGCACCACGCATTCTGGGAGAGAGAGAGAGAGACTTCTGGAGAGATTCAACACTGTGTGAAGGAGTTTTGGGTACTGAGCAGCACTTTGCAGGTTCATTTTGATTTGCCCTTCCTTGTATCTATTTAGAAGAGACTGTGGGGACTGTACTCTGAGCTCTTTCCCTGGGTCTCTCCATTGTTCTTTCCAGCAGATTTGATGTACAGGTCGCTCCAGGCCGAGATTCAAGGCTGCAATGAGCAGGATGTGGATGGAGAGCAAAATCAACCCTCCCCTTTAAGATAAAAACAGAAAATGCTGGAGAAACTCAGCAGGTCAAGCAGCATCTGTGCAGAGAGAAACAGAGTTAACGTTTCAGGTCAATGACCTTTCATCAGAACTCCCCTTTAAGAACTGGCCGGCGCCAGTGTGTCTGTGTTCCATTGCTGACTGATATCACATGAGCTTCGCCAATGCTCTGAGGTAGCGCCTCGCTCCTCGGTCTTTGCACCTTAAGACAGGTGTGAAGCACCTGATTTAGCGCTCCAATCATCTCCAGGGGCGATAAAAGCCAAGTTTGCCGTCGGAGGCGATAATTAGCGCCAGGTGCTAAACTTTGCGCACGGCCGATAATGGCGGCCTAAACAGGGCGATACTGAATTTTTCCCCCATAGTGATTTCTTTAGCTTGCAAGTGTTTAGAGCCAACTGCATACCCCGTGGCACTTCATTGGAACAACCTCTCTCACCATTGATAGATCGCTTCTGTCATCTCAACTGCAGCTGACATCTATTCCAACATCATCAGTGCCCTTGAAAAAAATCACACCTTGGTCCTCTGAATCCCTCCATGAACAGCCCCAACACCAACATCACCAGGCACACCAACATCACCAGGCACACCAACATCACCAGGCACACCAGCATCACCAGGCACACCAGCATCACCAGGCACACCAGCATCACCAGGCACACCAACATCACCAACCTTCCCTGCCATCACCTCATGCAGCACAGGACACAGGACATCAGCACCTGACAACATTGCTGCCCGGGAGGCCAGCGGTGGCATCACCATGGCCAGGTTTACCTCACTTGGCGCTGTACACCCCGGCTATTACATGATGCGCCAGGTTGACACCATCCCACACCAGCACCATAAAGCACCCCTATAATGTCCAAGCCATTCTTTTAACACTCATCACAATAGCTTGGGGGTGGGGGGGGTTATGTCTCAACATTCACTGGAACTCAATAAGACACTTCTCAAGGTTAGCACATATCTGTCCAATAAGGTGAAGTGTTGAAAATATAGATTTAAATGTATGACAACACATTAACAGAAACTTCACATGAACATTGGCTAAACCTCTCAAGTGACTACCCTTGTGTGTTGTTAGTTGGTATGCTTGCAGTAGGATGAGGGTGAATGTGAGGGGTGGCTAGTGAGATGGGGAAGTGATAATGTAGATAGAGAGAGATGGGTGGAATTGCAAGGTAAGTTAGTGTGAGTAAGGATGTGCAGGAGTAGGGTATGGAAGGCAGAGTGATGGGGATGTGATGAATGGCACAGCAGGGTGAGGTTGAGTGTGGCTTTGCAGTAACATTTCATGATCTACTGAGATCGTTAAAAGGTTGGCGTCACTGCAGCCAGGGACTCCTGACGACATCCCTGCTTGTGTCCTCCTGAACCAGACTGCGTTGATCTCCTGGGGAGGTCTCTTCCGCCCATGGGAAGGGAGGAGAATCTCCCTGCATGCTGTGACTCCCTCCATAAGCATATGGAGGGAGTCATGCATGAGCCTGGGTGCAGACGTGCACCTTTTTGCAGTGCTTGTCAATGTCTGCAGCACCTCAATGCTGCAGAGCACTGACAGCGCAACTGTCAAAATCAATGTGGCCGTGGTCCCTTTAAGGAAACCGGCTGATGATGTGTCATCAAATTACATCATCAGATCCGCTTCCTGTTAATTGGCCAGGAACCCCGCAGGGCAGGCTTAACAATGCCAATCTATGGAAAATCTTTTTCATAGAGCGGCTGCAGATGGAAGCGGGACCAGAACCCGCCAACCAGCTCTCCCGTCGCCATCCCGCCTCTGCAGGGAAAATCCAGCCCTTTGTGTCTGTCTTCATGGAAGAAGATGCAAAAAACTTCCTGGAAATAGTGGAGAACCAAGGATCTAGCGAGAATGAGGAACTGAAAGAAATGAGTATTAGTAAAAAAATAGTACTGGCGAAATTAATGGGACTGAAAGCCAGTGAATCCCCTGGACCTGATGGCCTACATCCTAGGGTTTTGAAAGAGTTGGCTATAGAGATAGTGGATACATTGGTTGTCATTTTCCAAAATTCCATAGCTTCTAGAACGGTTCCCACAGATTGGAAGGTAGCAAATGTAACCCCACTATTTACGAAAGAAGGGAGAGAAAAAACGGGGAACTACAGACCAGATAGCCTGACATCAGTAGGGAAAATGCTAGACTCTATTATTAAGGACATGGTAACAGGGCACTTAGAAAATAATAATAGAATTGGCAGAGTCAACACGGATTTACGAAAGGGAAATTGTGTTTGACGAATCTGTTAGAGTTTTTTGAGATTGTAACCAGCAGAATAGATAAGGGGGAACCAGTTGTGTGGTGTATTTGGATTTTCAGAAGGCATTTGATAAGGTGCCACACAAGAGGTTATTCAACAAAATTAGGGCTCATGGGATTGGGGGTAATATACTGGCATGGATTGAGAATTGGTTAACGGATAGAAAATGGGTCATTTTTGGCTTGGCAGGCTGTAACTAGTGGGGTACCGCAAGGATCAGTGCTCGGGTCTCAGCTATTCACAATCTACATCAATGATTTGGATAAGGGGACCAAATGTAATAGATCCAAGTTTGCTGATGATACAAAGCTGGGTGGGAATGTAGGTTGTGAGGAGGATGCAAAGAGGCTTCAAGGGGATATAGACAGGCTAAGTGTGTGGGCAAGAACATGGCAAATGGAATATAATGTGGAGAAATGTGAAGTTATCCACTTTGGTAGGAAAAATAGAAAAGCAGAGTATTTTTTAAATGGTGAGAGATTGGGAAATGTTAGTGTTCAGAGGGACCTGGGTGTCCTTGTACACGAATCACTGAAAGTTAACATGCAGGTACAGCAAGCAATTAGGAAAGCAACTGGTATGTTGGTCTTTATTACAAGAGGATTTGAGTATAAGAGTAAAGACATCTTACTGCAATTATATAGGGCCCTGGTGAGACCACACCTGGAATACTGTGTACAGTTTTGGTCTCTTTACCTAAGGAAGGATATACTTGCCATAGAGGGAGTGCAACGAAGGTTCACCAGACTGATTCCTGGGATGGGGGGGGATTTTCCTGTCAGGAGAGATTGAGTAGGCTAGGCCTATATTCTCTAGAGTTTAGAAGAATGAGAGGTGATCTCATTGAAACATACAAAATTCTTACAGGGCTTGACAGGGTAGATGCAGGGAGGATGTTTCCCCTGGCTGGGGAGTCTAGAACCAGGGGTCACAGTCTCAGAATAAGGAGTCGTCCATTTAGGACTGAGATGAGGAGAAATTTCTTCACTCAGAGGATGGTGAACCTTTGGAATTCGCTACCCCAGAGGGCTGTCGAGGTTTAGTCTTTGAGTATATTCAAGACAGAGATCGATAGATTTTTTGATGTTAAGGGAATCAAGGGATATGGGGATAGTGCAGGAAAGTGGAATTGAGGTAGAAGATCAGCCATGATCTTATTGAATGGAGGAGCAGGCTCAAGGGGCCAAATGGCCTACTCCTGCTCCTATTTCTTATGTTCTAATGTTCTTAAATTGTTTCCATTGGCAGGAGGGTCAGTAACCAGAGGACACAGATTTACGGTAATTGGCAAAAGAACCAGAGGCGACATAAGGGAAAAAAATTACGCAGCGAGTTATTATGATCTGGAATGGACTTCCTGAAAGGGTGGTAGAAGCAGATTCAGTAATAACTTTAAAAAGGGAATAGGATAAATACTTGAAG
Source organism: Somniosus microcephalus (assembly GCF_052327205.1). Classification (NCBI taxonomy): domain Eukaryota; kingdom Metazoa; phylum Chordata; class Chondrichthyes; order Squaliformes; family Somniosidae; genus Somniosus; species Somniosus microcephalus. The sequence continues at coordinate 130,597,065 of NC_140993.1, forward strand.
GGGCAAAATTTGCTGGGCTATGGGGAACGTGCAGGGGACTGGGACTATTGAATACCTCTTTCAAAGAGTCAAGCACTGGCACGATGGGCCAAATGGCCTCCTTTTGTGCTGTATCATTCTATGAATAGTAAATAGCTTTCAAATTTCAGTCCTCCCCTGCAGGATAATCTAACTATTTAGTTGGGCACAATTGTCTCCCAATACACGCGCATAAAAGCCAGCACACCATCAACAAATTATAGCCCAGATATTCCGATCGCAGGCCTCCCGTGGGCGGAGGCCTGCGATCTGGAAAAATCTGCATCCTTACTTGAGGGCTCCCGGGAGGTGCACAATTCCGTTGCTGGGCCTCTCCAAGCTGCCGGTGCGCAGCGCCCACGCATCCCAGGGGCGCAGGTCGTTTGCAGTGTCCCTGGGATCACGTGGGCCATGGGGAGCCAATCAGAGAAGGGAATCTCCCTTCATACATTTGACAGGAAGACCTGTCAAAAATATGAATGGAGATCACCCCCAAAACATAGTAAAACTTCAAATAAATTTTTTTTTTAGATCACATTTTAAAAATGACTTGAAATTACATACATTAACTATTTTAAACAAAAATTTTAATTTTTGAAAAAAATAATTAAAGTTTTTAACGGGGCTAAAAATAAACTTACCTTTCTTTAAAGTATTTTTAAATGATAAATCAGTGGAAATTAAAAAAAAAACTTTTTTCAACTCTTATCCTGGTAAAAGCAGGCCTTGCCAGGCACAAGAATTGTAAGTGTTTTCTGCGGGCAGAGGGTCTCCAAAAAGCGGAACTATCTGCCCGCAGAGACCCTGCTCCAGGGCAGCCGGAGGATCTGTCAAGAGCTTTCTTGACAGATCGGAAATGCCGTTTTCCAGCGCATGCACAGTGCATGCCTGAAACCGGCATTTCCGATGTCCCTACGGATGGGTACACAGCGCGTACCCACCCGTAGGGATCGGAATATCCAGCCCTATGTCTTTATCTCACAGGAATTCATAAAAGACTCAGCAGTATCCTTTCTTGGCCTTAAATACATATGTGAAAAAGAAATGGGCCCACTATCATTGGATAAAACTTGAACTAAATATATGGACAATATTAATGTGTCTTCATTAATCTGAGAGTACAGACTATGGAGCAGACTTCCCACAGCCTTACATGGCTCTGTGTGTGCCAGTATCTGGGGCTTAGGAAGAGGAAAAAAGGCCAGAGACCCGTACACTGGGCTCCATCATGTTGGTGCCTGATCCACCTTTTCAGGACTGAAACAAATTTCTACATAAGTAGATTTCTCAGTAGTTTGGTTTGACTAAACGTGATGATTGATTTCCATCTGTGTCAGACACTCAGCTGACCAAAAAAAAAGGCCTTCCTCATCCCTAATCTCTACATTTTGTTAATCGTGCAGCATGTTTATCGACTGTAAAAATACACTCTACATGATACTGGGCCTTATTTCAATGATTTTCAATCAAGTCAGCTTGATGTAAACCACTATTTGAATTTCAACATAAACATAAGCATAGAATGTTATGGATGTCACATTTAAACACTCATGACAGCTCAATGAGTTTATCCATTGAGAAGCTGACCCATACAAACCACAATACTCCAAGATTTGATCCTTAATCTATGCTCAGTTAATTGACACCAGCCAGGATGACAACAGGAGCATCATGATCAACTGCAGCACCCCTAAATTAGAGAGGAGAATATTATGCTAATGTCCCACTTCTTATTGCTATTCAACAGCCTCTGGTGGAAATTGTGTGGACGACAGGTGAGGACAGGATTGGGCTCTGCTGTGATGCCCCCAAGACTGAAGAGCCTATAAAAATAGCCATTTAGGCATCATCCTCAAGGGCAATCACTACCCAGTGAACGTTTCACCACCTTCAGTACAGATGAAAAAATTGGCAAGGGAAACATATATTTTTTAAAAGAAGCACCTTCATAAAATGGAAATGTGGCCAACATCTGTGCTGCTTATGTCAGCATATTAGAGTGAACACCTTAAAGGAACGACTGCAAAATGGGTGCAAAAAAGAGCCCTTTCCAGTAAACTTACTCTACTGTTTCCTCCTAAAGTATACATAAGAACATAAGAAATAGGAGCAGGAGTAGGCCATTCGGACCTTCGAGCCTGCTCCGCCATTCAATGAGATCATGGCTGACCTTCTGCCTCAACTCCATTCACCGTCCCTATTGTCATATCCCTTGATGCCCTTACTATTCAGAAATCTACTGACTTCTGTTTTGAATATACCCAATGACTGAGCCGCCACAGCCCTCTCAGGTACAGAATTCCAAAGATTCACCACCCTCTGTGTGAAGAAATTTCTTCTCATCTCAGTCCTGAATGTCCTACCCTTTACCCTGAGGCTGTGGCCCCTGGTTCTAGACTCCCCAGCCAAGGGAAACATTCTCCCAGCATCCATCCTATCAAGCCCTGTAATAATTTTGTGTGCTTCAATGAGATCCCCTCTCATTCTTCTGAATTCAAGAGAATACAGGCCTAGTTTACTCAATCTCTTCTCATACGACAGTCCCGCCATCCCAGGAATCAATCTCATGAAACTTTGTTGCACTCCCTCTATGGCAAGTATATCCTTCCTTAGGTAAGGAGACCAAAATTGTACACAGTACTCCGGGTGTGGTCTCACCAAGCCCCTATATAATTGGAGTAAGACTTCTTTACTCCTGTACTCAAATCCTCTTGTAATAAAGGCCAGCATACCATTTGCCTTCCTAATGGTTTGCTGCACCTGCACATTCACTTTCAGTGACTCATGTACAAGGACACTCAGGTCCCTTTGAGCATCTGCATTTCCCAATCTTTCACTATTTAGCAAATACTCTGCCTTTCTGTTTTTTCTACCAAAGTGGATAACTTCACATTCATTCACATTATATTCCACCTGCCATGTTCTCACCCATCACTGAGCCTGTCGAGACCCCCTTGAAGCCTCTTCACATCCTCTTCACAACTGACACTGCCACCTAGCTTTGTATCATCAGCAAATTTGGAAATGTTACATACAAAAGATTACTATTCTTTTACAAAATTTTAAAAAGCCAAAACAAATGTGATGCACCTCCTTGGCTAGTCCATCTCGGAGGTAATTTTATTTGCAAACTTATACATGGCCTAAGTATTCAAATTAAAACAGCATGGTCTGCAAGGAGTAGTGACACACCCAAGTTTTAATTGTCATGCTGTACCTGTTGTACAGCAGGCACCTCAAAGCACTGGAGAGGTACCACCAACGCTGCCTCCGCAAGATCCTGCAAATCCATTGGCAGGATAGGCGCACCAATGTCAGTGTTCTTGCTCAGGCCAACATCCCCAGCATCGAAGCTCTGACCACGCTCAATCAGCTCCGATGGACGGGTCACATTGTCCGCATGCCCGATACGAGACTCCCAAAACAAGCACTCTATTTGGAGCTCCGGCATGGCAAGAGAGCCCCAGGTGGGCAGAGGAACACTTCAAGGACACCCTCAAAGCCTCCTTGAAAAAGTGTAACATCCCCACCGACACCTGGGAATCCCTGGCCCAAGACCGCACAAAGTGGAGGAGAAGCATCAGGGAAGGTGCCGAACACCTCGAGTCTCTTCGCCGGGAGCAAGCGGAAGCCAAGCGCAGGCAGCGCAAGGAGCGCACGTCAACCCAAGCACCCCACCCACCCACCCCTTCAACCACCATCTGCCCCACCTGTGACAGAGACTGTCGGTCCCGCATTGGACTCATCAGTCACCTGCGAACTCATTTTTAATGTGGAAGCAAGTCATCCTCGGTTCAGAGGGACTGCCTAAGAAGAAGAAGAATTGTCATGTTCCTGCAGGAATGATTGATAATCTGGATTTTCATCTGGGAATCAGGGAGTATTTCTGTAAAACCTTTTCTCAGCGATTAACTGACTGAGCTATAGAGTTTATAGGAAAGTAAGTTGCACATGATCTCTGAGGAAGTGGGCCTGCTGAGCCAATGGTATTTTCTCATGTTGCTAAGCATATTGTACAAAATGTCAAAGTTTGGGATCCCTCACAGATATTTATATTTTTAAGCAAATCAATCATTTACAAATTTACACTCCTGTTGAGTACAGCTCTGTGCCAAGAATGCAAGTTCACAAACTTTTGTTCTAATCATGAATCTTTGTATATACCAGAATGAGAAAATATAAGAATAAGAGTGAAAGTAATCTTATTCCACAATCCCTTTCAGAAAATATTTATTTTTCCAGACCTGATGAAAATAAAACAAAATATGATCAGTTGAGGTTATGTCTCTCATGGTCTCTTCCTCTGTCTTCATAATAATCTTGGATTGAACACACAGCCAAGCAATCTTCAAATCAGCCAGTGACAGCCAATGAAATAAGAAGTAACCCATACATATGCTACCACGGTGTATGCTACCGCCTAAGGAATACCATGATGTATACTATTGTCAATAGAATTCCTCAGTTACACTACCACTAATAGTATACAAGTCAATACTACAACTCATGGAATACCAAGCTATACTGATACTAATAGAATATTACAGTGCGCACTAGTACTAAAAGAACACCAATAGATTACTAGTGTATGCTACTACGCACAGAATATCACAGTCTACACTACTACCTGTGGACTATCACAGTGTACACTATTACTAATAGAATACCAGAGTGTACACTACAGCTAATAGAATAATGCAGTCTACATTATTACTAATCAAATACTAAAAGGGGTGAATTTCCTCAGAGCTTCTCCTGCTCTGCCGCTGTAACTTTGATGGAAACCTATTTACCCGCATAAAAGAGATTTCTGCCGCACTTCTGCCAAAGTTACGGCAGTGGAATGGGATTAGCTCTGAGGAAATTCCCAGCCAGAGTCTCCATTACTGCTAATGGAATGCCACACTACTAATAATAGAATACCTCAGTCTACACTGCTGCCCACAGAATACCAAAGTGAATACCATACTCAATGAATACCACACTTTACATTATTATGCATACAGTGCACCCATGGAATACACAGCTCCATATGGATTTGCAGTCTGTGTCACTCTTGGCAATGGTAACTGTCACTGCAAGCACGTTTCTCCTGTTGTTAACTCTGTATTTGTATTTGGATATTTAGGTACCTTGGGGGTAAGATTTCCCATGGTGGCATTATAAATGCACTTTAGAAGATTTCCCCCATTAAGTATTTCTAGCAAAATCATGAACAGATTGGGGTAGATTTTCCATTAGCTGATGCTGGTGTTTCCAGTGCAGTTCGCCCAAAATTGGGCAAAACAGCGCAAAAGATCAAGGAATTTCAAATGCAAATTATATCCAGTGCAAATCGATTTTACACAATCTTTTGCGCTTGTTTAAAAAACACAGCACTGGAAGCCGGCCTCACCCATAAACTGGCCTTGCCCCCAGATCGAAATAATCACCAAGGCGAGTTCCTGCTCATTGTGCCCGTTTCCAGGCCTTCGAGGAGGCTCTTAAAATTAATGGTTTCTTTAGGCGTAAGGGCATTAATAGGCACCTTTTAAAAGCTTTTAAATATTTATTTTAATTTACTAAGAAACTGACTACATCTCCAATGAAATAATTTGGAAAGATGTCCAAAATACAGTGAGGTGTTTTTGATTAGTTCCTGGAAAATAAATAATGTTTTCCTTACATAATACAGTTAGTTAGATAAATAGATACCACAATTACATAAATAGCTCTCTGCATGTAATACGGAAAACATCTAGTTAATGTCTATCTATTCAAGATATGTGGCTTTTAAATATATATTTTTATATATATAAATAAATATAAAAGTATGTGGTCAATAAATATATTAAACCTTAGTTTTTCATAATTGCATCTTTCCAAAATTCTCAACAGTACTTAGTTTTTTTAGTAAAACATTTGTACAAATCAGTAAAACAAGTAGTTGTTGTAATGATATCAGCAAATAGTGATGGTATTTGCCTGTTTGATTATGATGCCTTACCAGCATGTTTGCCTGATTGATTACTCATGCCTGACCAGCAGAGGGCATGTGAGAGACAAGCAGTTTAGTTTTACTTTCGTTTTTAGATGGATCTCTAACATGATGTCTCCTGTAAATGCTGTTAACTGAGTTGAACAAACTTTAGATAAAAAGACATCTCTTTCATGAATGTGTCGTCATTGAACCCACATACAAATCGATACATGGTGTCAGAAGTGATTGAAAGAGATGAAGAGGAAAAATCTGAAGTTAAATCAGCTCTCCACATATTAGCAAGCCAAAAGAGAACATCGTTACTTACCATTGGAGAATAGCTAACGAAGTGAAAAATGGAAGGATTACACCCACCGGCGAAGCTTCAGTTGACAGGTAATGTGGCTGAAAATTGGAGATGGTTCAAACAACGTTTGGAGTTGTATTTATCAGCAACCGGAGCTGACGAGAAAAGTGATAAAATGAAAGCGTCAGTGTTTTTACATGTCGTGGGTGATGAAGCGCTGGAGGTGTATAATAACTTCACATTCACTGCTGATGGAGACAAAATGAAGCTAGATAAAATAATGGAACAGTTTGAGGCCTACTGCATACCTAAACGTAACGTGACGTTTGAGAGGCACAGATTTTTCACATGTGTACAGAAAATGGGTAAGACTATTGATCAGTACGTGACTGAACTGAGAAACCGAAGCAAAACATGTGAATTTGGGGGACTGACAGACTCGCTGATAAAAGACAGACTGGTGTGTGGTATTCCAGATAATGGTCTAAGGGAAAGACTGCTAAGAGAGCAAGATCTAGACCTGGGAAAAGCCATAGCACTGTGTAGGGCTACAGAGACTGTGAAGTCACAGGCAAAGGAGCTGTTCAGTGACAGTAGCTACAACGTGGATGCAGTGAGTAAGAACGGACACAAACTGTTTAACAAAAAGAGCGCCAATGTGAAAAAAGAGGCGTGGCCAGCGAACAAAAATGAAAGGGGCAAGCGAAAGTCATGTGGTTGATGCGGTACACAGCATACACCAAAAAAGTGTCCAGCATATGGTAAAAAATGCAATAGTTGCAACAAAAACAAACATTATGCCCGTTGCTGTAGGAACCAAGCGCAACAAAGCAAGGTCCATGCAGTAGATGAAAGCGAGATAGAAGAGTTCTATGTAGATGTTGTGTCTGAAAACAAAGAAGAAAAAAGAGACTGGAAGTTGACACCATAAGTGAATGACATACATATTCCATTTAAATTGGATACTGGAGCGCAAGTTAATGTGATACCAGAGACTGATTTTAAGAAAATTAGATCCAGACCAAAGATACATGGAATAAAAGTGAAAGTGACAGGATACTCAGGTACTGATATACCAGTGAAAGGAAGATGTATTGTCAAAGTAACACACAAGGACAGAGAGCACACGCTAGCATTAATCATGGTGCCAAAGGATGTGCAAGCCATACTAGGTTTAAAAGCCTGTGAGAGACTGAACCTGGTAAAGAGAGTCCTCGTTGTGGAAAGCGAAGGAGAGACAGTCTATGATGAACTCATGAAAGAGTACAACGACCTATTTAAGGGTCTAGGCTGCATTCCAGGAGAACACACGATCAGAGTAGATAAAAGTATGCCAACGGTCATACATCCATGCAGAAAAGTTCCGTTTGCTCTTCAAAAGCAACTGAAGGCAGAGTTGGACAGGATGGAAAGCCTGAACATGATTCAGAAGATAGATGAGCCAACTGAGTGGATGAGTTCCCTCGTCGTTGTGGACAAAAAGAATGGAAAGCTCAGAATTTGCCTGGATCCAAGAGATCTAAACAGAGCAATAAAGAGAGAGCACTTCAAGCTTCCTACACGTGAGGAAATCATGTCACAGTTTGCAAATGCAAAGTATTTCAGTAAGTTAGATGCATCATCAGGATTTTGGCATATGAAACTGGACGAAGCAAGTTCAAAACTGTGCACGTTCAACAGTCCATTTGGCAGATACAGATTCCTAAGGTTACCATTTGGCATTGCCTCAGCTCCTGAAGTGTATCACAAAACTATCCATATGATCTATGAGCACCTGGAGGGAGTTGATACATCAATGGATGACATCATAGTATGGGGAACCACGAGAACTGAGCATGACGAGAGACTGAAAAAAGTGCTGGAAGCAACAAGGAAAACAAACCTGAAGCTGAATAGAGAGAAATGCCAGCTTGGGGTGACAGAACTGACATCGTGGGAGATATCCTTAGCAGTGAGGGCATCAGACCAGATCCCAGAAAGGTGTCCGCCATTGAGAATATGCCAAAGCCACAATGCAAAAAGGACGTGCAGAGGTTTAATGGAATGATCAACTACATGGGTAAATTCATATCCAACCTCTCAGAAAAGATGGCGCCACTGAGAAGACTAACTGAAAAGAACATAGAATGGGAATGGAATCATGAGCATGAGAAGTCATGGAGCGATCTAAAGAAACTGCTCACAGAGGAACCAGTTCTGAGGTTTTATGACCCAGCGAGACCCAACAAGATATCATCAGATGCATCACAGAGTGGGCTCGGTGCCGTTCTTCTGCAAAAATATGACTACTGGCAACCTATTGCATATGCATCGCGCTCAATGACAGACGCGGAGACGCGATATGCTCAAATAGAAAAGGAGCTGCTCAGCATCACATACGCCTGTGAAAGATTTCACCAGTTTGTGGCAGGACAAGCAATCAGTGTAGAGACTGACCATAAGCCCTTGATTGCATTGTTCCAAAAGCCACTAAATAGCTGTCCGCTTAGAATACAAAGAATGATGATCAGGCTGCAACGCTATACACTGAATGTTGCGTACACACCGGGTAAGCTGATGTATACAGCAGACACGTTGTCCAGAGCTGTTGACCCAAGTGAGCACGCAAACACCAAAATGGATGAAAAAGTGAACACCTACGTGGGCATGATCACAAGTGCACTGCCCATAGCAGATGCAAAAATGGAGCTCATAAAGACTGAGACAAACAAAGATGAAACAATGAGGCGACTGAGGAAAAGCATCTTGGATGGATGGCCCAACATGAAGCAAGGCTGCTCACCTGACATGGCAGTGTACTGGAACTGCAGGGCGGAACTATCAGTGGTCGAAGACATCATCTACAAAGGAAGTAAATTAGTTATCCCAAAGAGTCTGAGACGAGAGATGCTAAAAAGGATCCATGGAGGACATCTGGGAATCGAAAAGTGTAAGAAAAGAGCACGAGAGGTGATGTACTGGCCACGAATCAACCAAAATGTGACAAATGAGGTGTCAAACGGCACAATATGCCTGAAATATCGAGCAAGCAATCCGGTAGAACCACTAAAGCCACACCCAGTGCCAGACAGACCTTACCAGAAGGTAGGCGCTGACCTATTCGTATGTCAAGGGAAGGACTATCTTGTAGTCACAGACTATTACTCCCTGTATCCAGAAGTTTGTAGACTGTACACCACCACTGCAGGTGCTGTGATAACATGTATGAAAGCCATATTCTCCAGACATGGCGTGGCAAGCGAGGTCTTCACAGACAACGGACCGCAGTTTTACAATGCAAGTTTCCGACACTTTGCCAAAGAGTGGGACTTTGTCCACACAACGTCAAGTCCTCACTTTCCACAGTCCAATGGACTAGTGGAAAAATCGGTCCAGACAGTGAAAAGACTGATGTACAAGGCAAAAGACAGTGGAACTGACTTCTACCAAAGCATGCTTGTATACCGCACAACGCCGCTCGAGTGTGGTATGTCACCAGCCCAACTCCTTATGGGACGTCGGCTAAGGTCAAACCTACCCATCCTGGAGAACCTCCTGAAAACAAAAGAGGGGGAGAAAATGAGGAAGTTCAAAGAACAACAGAAAGAAAAGCAAAAGTACTACTATGACAGAGGAACACAAAACCTACCTGAACTCCACACTGGTGACCAAGTAAGGTTCAAAAACAAAACAAACATATGGACTCAGAAGGGAACTGTCCTGAGTGAAGTTCAACCAAGATCATACACCATTCAGACAGATGAGGGTGCTGTTCTGTGAAGAAATCGTCGAGATCTTCTCAGGGGACCAGCCACAGCAGGTCAAAAGACTGATACTGTTGAACAACCTGATCACACAGCAGGTCAAAAGACTGATACTGTTGAACAACCTGATCACACAGCTGAGAAACCATCATCGGAGGCAACAACTCAGATTCAAGGACAATCAATCAGAAAATCCTCAAGACACGTGAAGCCGCCTGAGAGACTCATTGAGCAAATTTAAGGACTATTGCCATAGAAGGAAGTAATGTTATCTTATTCTTTCTTCAAGTTCTAGTGTATTTACATATTTCATGTGAACACACAAAGCAAGGTTAAAAAACCTTGATAATGATAATGATAATGTAAGTTCATTAAGGTTACAGTTAAAATGCAGATTAATACAAAGAAAACATGTTGTTAGTTAAAAGTAAAATACTTTTGTTTTAAGAAAGGGAGATGTAATGATATCAGCAAATAGTGATGGTATTTGCCTGTTTGATTATGATGCCTTACCAGCATGTTTGCCTGATTGATTACTTATGCCTGACCAGCAGAGGGCATGTGAGAGACAAGCAGTTTAGTTTTACTTTCGTTTTTAGATGGATCTCTAACATGATGTCTCCTGTAAATGCTGTTAACTGGGTTGAACAAACTTTAGATAAAAAGACATCTCTTTCATGAATGTGTCGTCATTGAACCCACATACAAATCGATACAGTTGTAAGCAAAGGTGCATTGTCAGAGTTGTAGGCTGCTACCTTTGTTGGCCTCTTCAGCTGACAGTGATATCCCTGGTATCTGGAGGCCCAGGCTTCTCACATAGGTACAGGTAGCATAGTGTTTATGTTACTGGATGAGTAATCCAGATATGCCTGGACTAATAATCTAGCAACATGAGTTCAAATCCCACTGTGGCTGAATTTAAATTCAGTTAACTAATAAATCTGGAATGAAAAGCTAGTATCAGTAATGGTGACTGTTGAAACTACTGGTTTGTCATAAAAACCCATCTGGTTCACTAATGTCTTTTTGGAAAGGAAATCTGTCTTCCTTACCTGGTCTGGCCTATATGTGACTGCCTTCTGAAATGGCCTAGCAAGCCACTAAGTTGTACCAAACTGCTGCAAAAGAAAGACTTGCATTTATATAGCACCTTTCATAACCACAGGGAGGTCACAAAATGCTTTACAGTCAATGAAGTACTTTTTGAAGTGAAGTAACTGTTGTAATGTAGAAATGTTGAAACGAGGCAGCCAATTTGCGCAGAGCAAGCTTCCAAAAACAGCAATGTGATAATGACCAGATAATCTTTCTTTTAGTGATTTTGTTTAAAGGATAAATATCAAAAAAGTGCCACGGGGTGTTTTATGCCCACCAGAGAGAGCAGACAGGGCCTTGGTTTAACATTTCATCTGAAAGACAGGCCCTCCAACAGCACAGCACTCCCTCAGTACTGCACTGCAGTGTCAGACTAGATTTTTGTACTGCAAGTTTCATGGAGTGGGATTTGAACCCACAACCTACACTTAGTGATTCAAAGGCAAGCGTGTTTCCAACTGAGCTAAAGAAGTATAGAATGAATCAAACCTGACAGACCACCAGGCATTGACCTAGGCACTGGACACGACAAAAGCACTCCCAGCTTAATCGACCCTGTCCCACAGGCTAGTCAAGTAACAGCCTAACATCGTCATACTCACAGAATCATAGCTTTTAGCCAATGTCCCAGACTCCTCCAGCACCATCCCAAGGTGTGTCCTGGGTCACCAGCAGGACAGACCCACCAGAGGTGGTGGCACAGTGTATACAGTCAGGTGGGAGTGGCCCTGGGAGTCTTCAACATTGACTCCTGACCCCATGCAGTCGCATGGCATCAGGTCAAACATGGGCAAGGAAACATCCTGCTGATTACCACCTACTGACCTACTGACAGCCGTGACTCAGTTGGAAGCACTCCTCACCTCTGAATCACAATGTTGTGGATTCACAGTCCCACTCCAGAAACTTGAGCACAAAAATATAGTCTAACACTCCAGTGCAGTACTGAGGGAGTATCCTCCCTCAACTGATGAATCAGTACTCCTCCATGTTGAACACCACTTAGAAGAAGCACTAAGGGCAGCAAAGGCACAGAAAGTACTCTGGGTGGGGGACTTCAATGTCCATCACCAAGAGTGGCTCGGTAGCACCACTACTGACCCAGCTGGCCGAGTTCTGAAGGACATAGCTGCCAGACTGGGCCTGTGGCAGGTGGTGACAGAACCAACATGAGGGAAAAAATCTGCTTGACCTCGTTCCCACCAATCTATCTGTCACAGATGCATCTGTCCAGGACAGTATTGGTAGGACTGTGCATTATGGAGGATTACTGATTCATCAGTCCTTGTGGAGATGAAGTCCCATCTTCACACTGAGGACACTCTCCATCGTGTTGTGTGGCACGACCACCATGCTAAATGGGATAGATTCAGAACAGATAGAGCAGTTCAAAATTGGGCATCCATGAGGTGCTGTGGGCCATCAGTAGCAGCAGAATTGTATATTCCACCACAATCTGTAACCTCATGGCCCAGCATAACTCTTACTCTACCATTACCATCAACCGTAGTACAATGGTGAGTGTAGAAGAACATGGCAGGAGCAGCACCAGGCTTATCTAAAAATGAGGTGCCAACCTGGTGAAGCTACAATACATGCTAAAAAGTGGAAGCAGCATGCTATAGACAGGGCTAAGCGGTCCCACAACCAACGGATCAGATCAAAGCTCTGCAGTCCTGCCACATCCAATTGTGAATGGTGGTGGACCATTAAACAACTAATGGGAGGAGGAGGCTTCATGAACATCCCCATCCTCAATGATGGCGGTGCCCAACACATGAGAGCAAAAGCCAAGGCTGAAGCATTCGCAACCATCTTCAACCAGAAGTGGCAAGTGGATGATCCACCTCAGCCTCCTCCTGAGGTCTCCACCATCACAGAAGCCAGTCTCCAGCCAATTCGCTTCACTCCACGTGATATCAAGGAACGGCTGAGTGCACTGGATACAGCAAAGGGTATGGTCCCGGCTATCGTGCTGAAGACTTGTGCTGCAGAACTAACCGCGCCTCTAGCCGAGCTGTTCCAGTACAGTTACAACAGTGGTACCTTCCTGAAAATGTTGAAAGTTCTCCAGGTATGTCCTGTCCTCAAAAAGCAGGACCAATCTAATCTGATCAATTACCGCCCCAACAGTCTACTCTTACTCATCAGCAAAGTTATGGAAGGTGTCGTCGACAGTGCTATCAAGCGGCACTTACTCACCAATAACCTGCTCACCGATGCTCAGTTTGAGTTCTGCCAGCACCACTCGGCTCCCGAACTCATTACAGCCTTTGTCCAAACATGGACAAAAGAACTGAATTCCAGAGGTGAGGTGAGAGTGACTTCCAAAAGGCATTCGATGCCACATAAAAGGTTGCTATGCAAGATAAGGGCACGTGTGTTTGGGGGTAATGTATTTGCATGGATAGAGGATTGGTTAACAGACAGAAAACAGAAAGTAAGTGTAGTGTATGTGCTTTAAGTCAGAACTACTTTTTACAGCTCCTGTATACTGTAGTACCGGCAGTAGCCACACCGGTATATAAGCTGTGCGCATGCCTCTGTACCCCAGTCTAGAGATTGCCCTCCTCCAGTAAAGACCTGTTATTTGTTTATGTACAGCATCCGTGTAATTATTTATCCACTGAACCACGGATCTAACAGTGGCGACGAGTGTTGTTGCGAATCTACCTGCAACATTAAACAAAAAAAAAACAAAAAAATAGTCGAGTCCAGGAACGACCGCGAGCAACCGCCCAGCAGTCAGGCAGAGATCCAACTTCACTGGGGAGGCTGTGGAGAGCCGGGCTTGGTTCCCCAGCCACAACGAGCAGTAAGAGACCGACAACAGGTCCAGAGCAGACCCTTCCCGAGCAGCGGCGGCTGGAGCCGACCGACGGCAGAGAGAGAGATTGCCGGGCAGCGTCGACGGGGTAAGAAAGAGGGTGAAGAGAGCAGAGTGCAGCCGGGGGTTGATCACCGAGCGGCGTCGAGAAAAAATACTGCAAAACCGGAGAGAGAGAGGGTAAGAAACAGCCGGGTTCTAGACTGAGCGGGGTCGACAAATATCAAGAGAAGAACGCGCAGAGCACAGCCAGGGATCACGGGCTGATCAGGGTCCGCAGGGCGAAGCAAGGGGAGATGCCATTGAGTCGCGGAGAAGCAGGGAGAGCGCGGGAGATGCCATTGAGCCGCGGAGAAGCAGGGAGAGCACGGGAGGCACCATTGAGCCGTGGAGAAGAAGGATGAGCGCGGGAGACGCCATTTTGCAAAGCCGCAGCGGAGAAGACGGGCAAGCGCGGGAAGGAAGGAAAGCGCGGGAGACGCCATTTTGTGCCAGCGGAGAAGAAGGGGAAGCGCGGGAGGCGCCATTGGTGATAGGTAACGCACAACCAAGGATGCCGAAGAGTGGCAGTATCTTTACGTTCGACAATGAAGTCGAAGATTGGGCAACATATGTGGAACGTATTGAGGTGTACTGCAGGGCGAATGAAGTGCCAGATGCTAATAAAGCACTGGTTCTGTTAAATTCCATGGGTGCAAAAACTTATGGGTTACTGCGAAATCTAATAACCCCAGAGAAGCCGGTAAACAAGAATTTTGAAAGCATAGTAGAAATCCTACAGGACCACTTAAACCCCACACCACTGCTGATAGCAGAACGATTTAAGTTCCATAAAAGGAACAAACACAAAGATGAAAGCAATGCTGAGTACCTAACGGAACTGCGCAAGCTATCGAAATACTGCCAGTTTGGAGCGGGACTAGCAGACACGTTAAGGGACAAGTTTGTGTGTGGGCTACAAAGTGAAGGAACCCAGAAACGGCTTCTATCAGAAAAGGACCTTACGCTGGACAAAGTTTCAGTATGGCAGTATCACACGAAGCAGCCGCAAGGGGCGCTGTAGAGATACAACGGAGACCGCAAGAATATGGCACCAACGAAATGACCTATGGAACAGGGAAGTGCTATCGCTGCGGCAGAACAACACATGACCAGAAAGATTGTTGGTTCAAGGACCAAGTGTGCAGACAGTGTGGGAAAGCAGGACACATAGCAAGAGTCTGCAGGTCTGGGAAGAAAACCAACAGTAAGAAATCTCCACAGGAGAAGTACAAAAAGGTACACCAGGTGATGGACAGTGGTTCAGACGAACAGAAAAGTGACACAGACTCCGGAAGCAAGGAGCTGGGTTGTCTGAAACTACATAATGTAACCGAAATGGAGGATCACCAGACCATCTGGGTTACACTCAAGATAGACGGAGCCCAAGTGGAAATGGAATTGGACACAGGGTCAGCTCTAACAGTCATAAATCAAAGAGACTACAAGTGGCTATTTTCACACATACCCTTGAAAGCTACAGAGATTGTCTTGAAGACTTATACGGGGCAAAAACTCTACCCCAAAGGAAAAATAAGGGTGAAAGTGGCATATAAAGGTCAGGAAATACCTAAAATGGTTATATATGTATTGCCAAATGGAGGACCACCACTGCTAGGACGTGAATGGATCCAGAAGATACATTTAGATTGGCATTCCATACAGGCACTGAAGGTGGAGAACAAAAAGGATGATGACGTCACACCTGGACGACTGTCAAAAATGCTAACTGACGCAAAAGAAGTGTTCCAGGAGGGACTAGGAACGCTAAAAGGAATAACAGCAACAATTAAAATAGAGGATAATGCAAGCCCAAAGTTTCTGAAGGCCAGACCAGTGCCTTATGCGATCAGACCAGCGGTTGAAGCAGAGCTGGAAGGGTTGGAACATTCAGGAGTACTGTCCAAAGTGGACTGGAGCGAGTGGGCTACACCCAGCGTTCCTGTAATGAAGAGGTCGTTGAGTAATACGCCTGGGGAACCAAAGAAGGTCCACATCTGTGGGGATTTTAAGGTGACAGTGAACCCAGTCCTTCACACGGTGCAATATCCGCTTCCACGAATTGAGGATATTTTCGCCTCGCTATCTGGTGGTAAACGCTTCACCAAAATTGATCTAGCCCAGGCGTACTTGCAAATGGAGGTAGAAGAAGCTTCAAAACATTACCTTACGATCAACACCCATAAAGGTCTCTATCAATACAACCGGCTGGTGTTTGGAGTAGCCTCGGCTCTGGCTATCTGGCAAAGGGCGATGGATCAGGTCCTGCAAGGGATTCCAGGGACCCAGTGTTATTTGGACGACATCTTGGTCACGGGCGAAAATGACGGTGATCACCTCGCTAACGTGGAGAAGGTGCTCGCCAGATTAAAGGAATATGGGCTACGAGCTAATCGCCACAAGTGCGAGTTTTTCCAGAAACAGATCTCATATTGCGGCCACGTCATCGATGAAGAGGGGTTACATAAGTCCCCTGGCAAGATAGAGGCAGTAGTCAAGGCTGCTGCACCGGAAAATGTGTCACAACTGAGGTCGTTCCTCGGGCTGGTAAACTATTACCACAAGTTCTTACCAAATTTGTCTACGGTATTACACTCGCTGAACACCCTACTGCAAACAGGGGTACCATGGAAGTGGGATGACGAACGTAGACGAGCTTTCCAGAAGTGTAAAGAATTGATCACATCAAAAGAGGTGTTGGCCCATTTCAACCCAGCACTACCAATTCGTTTGGCATGTGATGCATCACCCTACAGCATTGGAGCGGTGCTGTCGCACAAATTCCCGGACAGTTTGGAGAGGCCAGTAGCCTTTGCATCTCGGTCACTAACCTCAGCCGAGCGCAACTACGCCCAGATTGACAGGGAGGCCCTCAGCCTAGTATGGGGAGTAAAAAAATTCAACCACTATCTGCATGGACAGAAGTTCACCTTGCTGACTGACCACCAACCACTTGTCTCCATCTTTAATCCTAAGAAGGGCATTCCAGTAATGACTGCACAGCGGCTACAAAGATGGTCCCTGTTTCTAGGGGCGAATCAATATGAAATAGAATATAAAGGCACGAGACAGCATGGGAACGCTGATGGGCTATCGCGCCTGCCACTGCCTACTGTGGAGGAAGCACCAGCAGTGGACCCTATCGAGATATTTTATTTGTTGATAATTGAACGATTGCCAGTAACAAACGCGGATATTGATAAGGAGACCCGCAATGATCCGACGCTGTCACAGGTATATGAATTGACGGTGAGGGGGTGGCCAACACATGGCGACTCACTGTTGCCAGCATTCTCAACCAGAAGAGAACAGCTGTCAGTATGCCAGGGGACAGTGATGTGTGGATTCAGAGTGGTGATTCCACCCAAGTTAAGGGAGAGAGTGCTAAATGAGCTACATGAAGGTCATCTGTGGGGAGTGAAAATGAAAAGCCTAGCTAGGGCTTATGCGTGGTGGCCGGCAATTGATCAACAAATCGAAGACCTAACTAAGAGCTGCTTAGGATGCCAGAAGGTCCAAAATGCACCACCACATGCCCCTCTACACCCATGGGAGTGGCCCTCCTCTCCATGGCAACGGGTGCACATTGATTTCGCTGGTCCATTCATGGACTCAATGTTCTTAATAGCAGTGGATGCTCATTCAAAGTGGCCTAAGGTGATAAAGATGTCTTCAACCACTACAGAGAAAACGATTGCAGTCCTACGGACCATATTTGCCAGAAACGGGTTGCCAGAGCAGATCTGCTCTGATAATGGACCACAGTTTGTGTCCGATGAGTTCCAAAAATTCATGAAAAGGAATGGGGTAAGGCATTACACATCCGCCCCGTATCATCCAGCCACCAATGGATTGGCTGAGTGGTTCATACAAACCTTTAAGAAGGCGATAAAGGCCATGTGCGACGAGGAAATTCCACGACAGCATAAGATGGACAATTTCTTATTAGCCTACCGAAACGCGACACATGCAGTTACCAACCAGACCCCGGCCGTGATGTTCTTTAACCGAAAGTTGAGATCTCGTCTGGACTTGCTCAGACCAAATGTGCGAAGAAATGTTGAGGACAAACAATTCCAGCACATCAACGAGAAGCCGACAAGGAGCTTCAATGTAGGGCAACCAGTCTTGGCCCGGGACTATCGAACAGAGAAGTGGCAACCCGGAACAATATGTACAAGGCAGGGGCCATTAATGTACACAGTGGATGTCGGGGAGAACATTGTGAGACGCCATGTCGATCAGATCTTAGCATCACAGGAATGCGTCAACCCCATGTCTCGAGTACCTGGGGATGAACCCGACATACCGGTAGTATCTACTTCAGACCCAGTAGCAGTGGAACCCAATGAACTACCCGATGAAAGGGGGTCAGAATCGCCTCTGCACCCAGAACAAGAACCTCCGGAAAGGCGCTATCCCGAAAGGGTCAGGAAGCCGCCCCAAAGACTGAATCTATAAATGGACTTTTGTTATTGAATGTACATGTAAAAAATGTAATTGTTATTTGAATATTAAGGGGGTATTATTAATCTAAAAAGGGAGGAATTGTAGTGTATGTGCTTTAAGTCAGAACTACTTTTTACAGCTCCTGTATACTGTAGTACCGGCAGTAACCACACCGGTATATAAGCTGTGCGCATGCCTCTGTACCCCAGTCTAGAAATTGCCCTCCTCCAGTAAAGACCTGTTATTTGTTTATGTACAGCATCCGTGTAATTATTTATCCACTGAACCACGGATCTAACAGTAAGTATAAACGGGACATTTTCAGATTGGCAGGCTGTAACTAGTGGGGTGCCGTAAGGATCAGTGCTGGGGCCTCAGCTATTTACAAGCTATATTAATGACTTAGATGAAGGGACCGAGTGTAATGTATCCAAGTTTGCTGACGATACAAAGCTAGGTGGGACAGTAAGCTGTGAGGAGAACACAAAGAGCTACAAAGGGATATAGACAGGTTAAGTAAGTGGGCAAGAAGTTGGCGGTTGGAATATAGTGTGGGGGAAATGTGAGGTTATTTACTTTGGTAGGAAGAATAGAAAAACAGAATATTTTTTAAATGGTGAGAAACTATTAAATGTTGGTGTTCAGAGAGATTTGGGTGTCCTAGTACAAGAAGCACAGAGAGTTAGCATGCAGGTACAGCAAGCAATTAGGAAGGTAAATGGCATGTTGGCCCTTATTGCTAAAGAGTAAGGAATTCTTGCTACAATTGTACAGGGCTTTGGTGAGGCCACACTTTTGGTCTCCTTATCTAAGGAAGGATAAAATTACCTTAGAGGCGGTGCAACAAAGGATCATTAGATTGATTCCTGGGATGTGAGGGTTGTCCTCTGAGGAGAGATTGAGTAGATTGGGCCCATACGTTCTGGAGTTTAGAAGAATGAAAGGTGATCTCATTGAAACACATAGGATTCTGAGGCGGATTGTTAGGATAGATGCTGAGAGGTTGTTTCTCCTGGCTGGTGAGTCTAGAACTAGGGGGCATAGTCTCAGGATAAGGGGTCGGCCTATTAAGACTAAGATGAGAAGGAATTTCTTCACTCAGAGGGTTGTGAATCTTTGAAATTCTCTGCCTCAAAGGGCTGTGGCTGCTCAGTCGTTCAATATATTCAAGGCATAGATTTTTGGACTCTGTAGGAATCAAGGGATATGGAGATAGGGCAGGAAAGTGGCGTTGAGGTCGAATATCAGCCATGATCTTATTGAATAGCAGAGCAGGCTCGAGGGGCCGTATGGCCTACAACTGCTCCTAATTCTTATGTACTTATGTTCTTATGCCCTTGACATCAAGGCAGCATTTGACTGAGTGTGGCTTCAAGGAGCCCTAGTAAAATTGAAGTTAATGGGAATCAGGGGGAAAATGCTCCACTGGCTGGAGTCATACCTAGCACAAAGGAAGATGGTTGTGATTGTTGGAGGCTAATCATCTCAGACCCAGGACATCGCTGCAGGAGTTCCTCAGGGCAGTGCTCAAGGTCCAACCATGTTCAGCTGCTTCATCAATGACCTTCCCTCCATCATAGAGTCAGAAGTGGGGATGTTCGCTGATGATTGCACAGTGTTCAGTTCCATTCGCAACTCCTCAGATAATGAAGCAGTCCATGCCCGCATGCAGCAAGCCCTGGATGACATTCAGGCTTGGGCTGACAAGTGGCAAGTAACATTTGCACCACACAAGTACCAGGCAATAACTATCTCCAACAAGAGAGAGTCTAACCACCGCCCCTTGACATTCAACGGCATTACCATCGCCAAGTCCCGCATCATCAACATCCTGGGGGGTTACCATTGATCAGAAACTTAACCGGGCCAGCTGCATGAATACTGTGGCTACAAGAGAAGGCCAGAGGCTAGGTATTCTGCGGCGAGTGTCTCACCTCCTGACTTCCCAAAGCCTTTCCACCATCTACAAGGCACAAGTCAGGAGTGTGATGGAATGCTCTCCACTTGCCTGAATGAGTGCAGCTCCAACAACACTTAAGAAACTCTACACCATCCAGGACAAAGCAGCCTGCTTGATTGGCATACCATCCACCACCTTAAACATTCACTCCCTCCACCACCAGCGCACCGTGGCTGCAATGTGTACCATCTACAAGATGCACTGCAACAACTCGCCAAGGCTTCTTCGACAGCACCTCCCAAACCCAGGACCTCTTCCACCTAGAAGGACAAGGCCAGCAGGCTCATCGGAATATTACCATCCTGACCTGGAAATATATTGCTGTTCCTTCATTTTTGCTGGGTCTAATTCCTGGAACTCCCTCTCTAACAGCACTGTGGGAGTACCTTCACCACATGGACTGCAGCCGTTCAAGAAGGTGGCTCAGCACCACCTTCTCAAGGGCAATGAGGAATGTGCAATAAATGCTGGCCTTACCAATGACACCCATATCCCATGGTCAAATAGTAAAAAAAATCATTTAAAGAAAAACATTGTTACAGGAATTTCTAACACTGAAAATGTTATCTTAGTGATAAGGTTATTTTGTGGGGGGGGGGTTTTGTCTTTATTTTGTAACAATTCTTATTTCCAATATTAAGTGCACAGCTTAGCAGATAGTTAAAGATGGTGGCTTAATGGATTTTCAAAAACTATTTTGAACAGTTTGATTGGTTCACAATTTGTATAGGTGGCTGTCACTGATGGTCTATTTTTAGCTTATAGTTCTCCGAACTTCATGGCTTCCTGATTACTGTTTGTTGTTTGGTATATTTCCTATTTGTTCAGCTGTGCTTCATTAATATGTAATTCAGCTAATCGGTGCAGGCCAGATATAGAAATTTATTTACATAGGATTACATAGGATATACGGCACACAAACAGGCCATTTGGCACAAAAGTCCATGCCGGCGTTTATGCTCCACTCGAGCCTCCTCCTATCTTTCTCATCTAACTCTGTCAGCATAACCCTCTATTCCCTTTTCCCTCATATGCATATCTAGCCTCCCCTTAAATGCATCTATACTATTTGCCTCAACTACTCCCTGTGGTAGGGAGTTTCACATTCTCACCACACTCTTGGAAAAGAAGTTTCTTTTGAATTTCCTATTTGATTTTTTCCCCACAAGCAGAAACACTGTATCCACTCTATCAAAACCTTTCATAATTTTAAAGACCGCTATTAGGTCACCCCTCAGCCTTAAATTTCAAGTGAAAAGAGACCCAGCCTGTTCATCCTTTCCTGATAGGTATACCCTCGCATTTCTGGTATCATCCTTGTAAGTCTTCTCTGCACCCTCTCCAGTGCCTCTATATCCTTTTTATAATATGGCAACCAGAATTGTACACAGTACTCCAAGTGTGGTCTAACCAAGGTTCAATACAAGTTTAGCATAACTTCACTACTTTTCAATTCTATCCCTCTAGAAATAAAACCCTAGTGCTTGGTTTGCGTTTTTTATGGCCTTGTTAACCTCGTATCATTACGTTTAGTGATTTGTATATTTGTACTCCAACATAGAAACATAGAAACATAGAAGATAGGAGCAGGAGTAGGCCATTCGGCCCCTTGAGCCTGTGTAGGGTTCTCAAAATTCCCACATTCCCCAAAGTTATGGATAAGGGGACCCTGTTTGGACAAGTTATGAGAAGACAGAGTGCCCAAAATGGCTTCTGCAACCTCGTGACCAAAAGGACAGGATTTTAAAAGCAAGGCTCTGCAAGCAGGCAGACACCTTTTTCTCAAGCCTGGAACGAAACTTAAAATGCATAGACCTGTGAATAGACTCTGTGGGGCCAGACAGTGCAAACACAGAATATGCATTCCATTCACCTTGAAACAGATCAGGTTAGAATGGGCCGCAATCAAGGCCATCAGGTTTCTGCATATTTTATCGGTAACAGCTCACAGAAGCCATCAAGTCAGGAAAACTCGATTAAGTTTCATACATAACCAACAGCCAGGACATCAAAACCATTATAACACAGAGACAGCCATTTCAGGAGTCGTTAAAGTAAATGGCTGCAATCAGTTTAAACAAGCCCGCCAAAAGTTAGACAAAGGACTGACCTGATTTGGCACGCAGATAAGGAATGAAGAATCGGGTATAATTGTACGCCCATCGGTAGTGATCGGTCTCTTAGATCTTAGCTCTCTCTTGCTCTGGCCTCTTATCGTTTGGCTTTTGGCCTGCTGCCACTCATTCTCGTGCCCTGGCCTTGTGGCGGGCTCTCTTCTCGCTCCCCACGCCGCTCAACACCAAGGACGCCCATTACTACACCGAGGGCCCAACGCGGGAGGAGAACGAGACCCAAGTTCGAAACCACACAGGTCACACAGGCCACAAACGGGCAGGCGAGATGAGACGAGATGAAGAATACGGTAAACCGATAAGAGCAGAGAAGGGCAGTGAAAGACACGTTGGGGAACAAACGCCTAGTTATAAGCTAGCGTTTTGTGAATGTTGGCGTTACATGCATGGACAGTAAAACCCCAATTTAAGAATATGCTGGTGTTCGAAGCATGGATAGCAAAATCATTAGATGGTAAAGACCGCCAACCAACCCCCGACCACAGCAATACCGTCGGCGACCGCCCGAAGGAGAAGAAGGCCCATCGCGGTGAAGTACTCGACGAAGACGTTAACGGAGAAAAAGGAAGGGTGCCTTTGCACAAACAACTTCAGCGCCGTGCCCTGTGACCACGTGGCGATGGGATACCCCAAAGGACAGGAAGAGTGGACCTCAAACCCCACCATCTAAAGCAACAGGTTTTGAATTGGTGAGCATGAGTTCCTGGCCCCTCATAGCTTAATCTAATTAGGTATAGGGGGTGGGATAAGGATAAGGGGATTTTTAATGTATTTGTTTCCCTCGATGTGCCGTGTGTTCCCCATTCCCATGTAAGTGTATTAACTGTTTTATGCCTGTAACAATACCAGTAATTCTCAGTAGTATTGTGTTTTATTCAGCCTTTTAATAAAATTTGGCTTTCTTGCACCAAACCACTTGTCTACTCGATTTTCTGTATCGCCGCCTGTACCTAAGTCCGGTGTCTAGAACCCAGGGGGTGTGGAGCGATTCGAACCGCTCAGAGACAGTCAGGGGCAGAGCTGACTGGGCACACACGCCGAGACAAAACTCCCTACAGAAATGGCGACCACAGCAGGACTCCAGCAACAGGGGTGCGATACAGTAGACAATGGTTCGGATGAGCAAACCATGATGGAGGAAAGGATTTCTGATAATGTGTTTAGTAAGGTGAATATCACAAAGAAATGGATCACCACTCTGTTAATGGCTGGGTGTCCGGTAGATGCAGCAGCTAAGTAGACAGAAGGGAGGGAGCACAAGAAATCCCTAGAGAAGGCAGTTTGGCTGATGTGTTTTAAAAAGCAGGTCCAGCTTCTGGACAGGCTTGTTGCAGCACAGGCAGCCGAGTTAAAGGAGTCAGCCCTGGAGATCCAGGACAAGGCTCTAGCAGGGGAGAAGTTAATGGTAGCATTGCAGGCCCTGAATCAGGAAAGGGTACATTTAATGGGAGAACATAAGGCCAAGTTGGAATACCTACAGTGCCAAGTCACCAAAGCCAAGGGTAATGAGTTGAGGTTGTGGAAAAAGAACGCCCATCTAGCAAGGCAAGTTAGAGAACAGGAGGAGAAAGTGAAAGAGGTAAAGGCAGCTTACAAGCTAGCTAGCGAGTGAACAGGGGTTTGAAGATGCAGATCATGGCCCCTGCAAGGAACAGATAGAAAATCTGAGCCTGGCCCTGAGGAAGGCAAAAGGCATGGTGTGCCTCATAAGCCCGAAGGCAGGCCAGGCAGATTTTATAGGGAACGAGGGGAGAACGGTTCAAACGTCATTGGTAGTGCCCAGGGACGACCCGGTTGAGGAACAGGAGTTCTCACAACCGCCACCCGTAGCGCCAGGTTTTAGCGAGGTCTGGCAGCAAGGGGGGCAGAGTCAGGGGTGGGAGCGGAGGTGGAACAACCCCCGCCAGAGAGGCCGGAGCCGGGACCGATGTGCCCAGCCCGACATCGGAGGTTCGGCCCACCCATCAATGGCGATGACGAGGGACCCCTCCAAAACCAGTTCATATTACACATTAGCACCCAACAGCTTAGGGCTATGGTGAGCCATATGCCAAAGCTCTCTGAAAAGGGAGACCCCTCGATCCACTTCAGGGAAGTAGAGCAGGCGGCCAGCGTCAACGACTGCGATGGTGCTGAGCAGGCCAAAATGCTGCTATTCTCCCTGGAGAGTAGGCTCCTCCAATCCCTCTCTGATGAGAGTAAGAAGGGGCAGTGCGGGTATGAGGAACTCAGGGATGAGGTTCTGGAGGCCATGGGGATGAATGAGGGAAGTCCTTTCTCCCGTGTGGAGAAGACCGTCCAGCTCACAGGGGAAACCCCGCAGGCTTTCGCGGACAGGTTATGGCCGGTTTATAGGAGCGCCTGTCCTGGGGCACCTAACCGGGCATTCCTGAACCAGGGTCAGCTGGCCCACCGGCTCCGTTGCCTGGTGGCAAACAGCTTGCCACAGGTCCTGGCCAAGGCGGAAGTCTGGTTTGACCCCAAGAATCCCCAGACCACCGAACTTACGGTGATCCGACAGTTGACCCTAGCCTATAAGAACGGTAGGGGAACCAATGCACACCCACCTAAGGGGAAGGTGCATGAGGTAAAACCCGGGCAGGGTAGGAAGGAGTGGCATCAGGAAGGGAATAACCCTTCTAGCACTAAGATGAATTGTTATGGGTGTGGGAAGGATGGCCACTGAAGGAAGGAGTGCAAAAACCCTTGGAAAGACAACAAGGGAAAGAATTCCACAGCCCCAGCCCAAAAGGCAGAGGCAGGAATCCCTCCCGCCGTGGTCGAGTCATTTTTGGACACCATGAGGTCCTTACTGACTGGCCAAGGGAGAGTAGCAGCTGCTACAGGTGCGCTGACCCCCTCAGCCCCATCCAACCCACAGCCCTGACTAGAACCAGCACAGCCTGTCGACCTGTGTCCCCCTGAAAATGACAAGGAGAGCAGGCCCTGTGTTAAGATGCAGGTGGAGACGGTGCTGGGGAGATATTCGGTGGACACTGGAGCTTCCAGCCCGGTAGTCCATTCGGAAGACCCGACCAATCCACCCAGGTCTAACGAGGTCCCATTTAGCCCAATGGGAGTCACAGGGAATGAGCAGGCTGGGGAAATGGCCAAACTTTTGGCCATAGTTTTAGGATCCCTCCCTACCACGTGGGAGGGTAACCAAAGGACCAACGAGGTGACCGAGCAGAGGGCTAGGGAAGGAGAGTCTTGGGACCCCTATCGGACAGGTTCAGTAGCCGCAATCCGGGACAAGGGAGGCACACAGGGGGTAGCCTCCGGGGTAGGGGGGCCCCGGAACTAAAGCAGGTCCAAGCCCAAGATCCCGTCTGTAAGGCCTTCCCTGTAAGGAAAGAGAATGGGGAGTCCCTAGAAGGCCCGTTCGGGGCAGCAGACGAGGTTTTAAAACAGGCTGCTGGTTATATTAATCAGTGCAAACTGTTTAAACCCGAGACGAGAAAGCAGTCAGTTGGGGTAAGGTCTGAGGATACAGATCCTCAGCCTGCAGCGGGAACAAGTTCACAGACTGCACAGGCAGGCGCTGTGGCTTGTTTAAGGGGAGGGGCCACCCCGCCCACCGATTGGGACACTCCCCCACTCTTCTGGGATCTAGAGGAGGAGGAACCCGAGGGCGAAGACCCCGCCCCTGACCCAGGTTAAGATGAGGAGGGACCCGAGGGCGAAGACCCCGCCCCGGACCCAGGTTTTGGACCTGGGGGCGGAGACTCTCAGCCTGCAGCAACAGGCTGCGAAGAGTTACCTGCCCCTAGCCCAGGTTCGGGAGAGGTAAAGCCCGAGGAAGAAGATCCCCGGCCAGCAGCAGTGGTAAGCCCACAGACCGCACCGGAGGGGACAGCAGTTCGGGATAAAGGCCCACCAGCCAAGAAAACCCCACCCGCCAAAGCCCCTAGAAGGTCCCCACGGTCGCCCCAGCCAAGGAAACCCTAGCCACCGGCTCCCCATTTTAAAGGGGCAGCCTCCCGAGTCAGGGGTAAGTCCAAAGACAAAGGTCCCCAGCCAGCAGCCACAGGCTGTGAGGGGCCGGAAGTGCAGGACAGTGCGGTCACACCGAAGGGAGCGGTGTGCCGCAGCCCAAACAGGGATTAGGCTGGCCGCCCGGAGACGGGCAGCGGATGTATATAGCTTAGGTAATGTAAGTTTAGATAAATTAAGTTTAGGTATTTTTAAGTTTGGGTAAAGCTTAAGTATTAAGTAAGGTGATGGATAGTTTTAAAGATATTGGAATAATCTGCTAAGAGTGTGTGTATTTGAGTCGAGGTCGTGACACCCGACTATGCTTCACCCAAGCCAGAGAATCTCCTCGGGACCTGGCTATATGTTCTTGTATCTTTTGCAGAAAGATTTTCAGGATGAAGGGGGGCGTAATCCTACTCGCCCTGATAGCACTGAGCATTGGAAAGTGAGGTGACGTGGAGGAGTCCCACATCTATGAGAGCTCAGGAGAGAGAGCACCTATAGTAACCGATGGAAGTGGCGAACATGGGGACGTGGAGGAGACCGCCATCTACGTCCACGAGGGAAGGTGGCCAGGGTGGCTGGGGTCCAATTCGTCTCAGTACTCCAGCCAGACCGGGTTCACGTACGGGGAGGCCTCCCTCCTGTGCCCCAGGGTACAGGTCGTTATCACAAGGGTTAGCGTCACTGTAGGGAAACGTGTATGTTTAACATGCAAGGGACACATTCCTTTGGATAGGTGGTGGTGGCTCAGAAAGCTGAGCAAAGATATGAGAAACCCCGCAGTCGAGTGGGAACGGTTGGGGAACAATGCCCACTGAACGATTACAGGGACTCACGGGGGATTAAGTGTGTGCTGGGACAAGTGGTGGGAACCGAATCAAGGGATCTATGTCTGTATGTGGGGGTCAGAAAGGGTCTGCCCCACAGGCATATCCATCATTTTCCACCGGCAGTGGCGAGACGCCGGGGAGGGGATGAAGTGGGATACCAGCCTGAAGGTGTGCACGGTCCCATACTCCCCGATCCCAGTCAATGCCACTGAGCTTGTGACCCGGCCCCAAAAGCCCCCGCCCACGACGCAGGCAGTGAGGACTCACAGAGAAGGGTGCCCCGCCACCACCAAGGGACCAGGGAATGGGTTGGTACGAGTGCATACGGATCAGGTGCTGTACCAGGGGGTACACTGCGCGGTAGCCTCCGTGATTTTAAATCTCACCGAGGTACACTTACCGGAGTGGTGCCTCAAAGAAACAGAGCAGCTATACCAGGCCCTATTAAAGGACATGCTCAGGAAATTTTATGAGTTCGATTTTGCCAATGTAGTCAAAACCGAACTGTACACCACACCCCATGAGTTTTTGGGTAATGCAGGGAGACAAAGAAGGGGAGTATGGAATGATGTTTTTACTGCGTTTAACACTAGGTCCTCTGTCATCAACAGTTTAGATGACATAGAATTACAGACCCAGATAAACGGTTTAAAAACTCAGTTAAAGAAAATCCTGATGGATGAGAACAAAGTAGTGGGCTCGGAGTTACATGAGGACCAGGCCATGACGGTCCATTTAAAGGAAATTATAGCTGAGCTGGAGAAGCATGCAAAGACCGTGAATGCCCTCATAAGGGAGGACAAAAATGCTTCTGACCAGGCTGCGCAGAATGAGGTGTGCATGCTGTACGAGGCGTGGTTGCTGCGCGAGGGCCGCAGTAATCTGGAGGATTTAAAACAGGGTTTAGTCCCCTCCTGGATCAGCAACAAGCACCTCACAGCCCTCCATCCATTTGAGAATGCATTAAGCCCATGCCAACTCCGGCTCGCTTCGGAAGCCTACCCGGTCCCAGTGGATTGTGGACAGTCCAACCACACCATCATGGGTATAGTAGTTAGGATGCCGGTCATGGGTAGGACAGCCTGACCCGCGCCGGTATACAGGGTCGAAAACATTGGAGTCATTCAATGGGGTGCGCACATCCGTTTCACAGCGGTCCCACCTTATGTCATAAAGTGGGAGCACGCTATGACAGGTACTGACCTCTCAGGGTGCCGGAGCCGGGGAGCACACATAATACTGTGTCCTCTCCGCTTGAACTCCTATTCAAAACCACAGTGCGGGTTCAGAGCTGCTGGCGCGAAACCTATAAATTGTACCATGGAGGCAATGGCACAAGGCCATGTTCCCCCGCAGGTAGCATACACAGGAGGTGGGACATATTGTCACCACAGGAGCGCCCCACTACCAGCATGGACAGCATAGCTGGTGTCCGGTTAGTGACAGAGTTTCTGCTTTAAACCCGAGGCAGAAGTTCAAGTAGCCCAGGAATGAATTGTTCCCATTCCTGAACCCTCCACTGTTCACCTCACTGTAAAAGAGAATTTTAGCAACCTGCAGAAGTATGTAGCGCATTTCGGCTACGAAATTCCCCCTCTCCCAGAACACCTTACCAAAATACTCAAAGCAGTTATAGTTTCACAGAAACATTTTTACACTCTAGAGCAAAAAACAGTAGAGATAGGGGCTAAGATATTGGAAATTGTAGTTCCACCCTGGTGGGACATTTTCAATAAAATAGAGGTCCCTTTGTGGATCAGACTGGCTTCCCACATTCTCGTGGTTTGCCAGTTAGGGATAGTATTGTACCTAGTAAGCATTCAATGCAAGGGAAAAGGTCAAATACTAGAATTCCGAAACCAAAGGACCTGGAAGGAACATTATGTTAAGGTGGAGGGAGATACACCTGTTTGAATTTGCTGTTTGTATTATTGATTAAAGATTGTTTTTTTTATGCCCTTTTGTTGTTTTAAATAAAGGTGTTCAATGTGTTGTTTGTAATAAAGATGATGCGTACCAAGTGGTGCAGGGGTGTTGGACCCCCTCCATGCTTGGATGTGTGTAAACGACTGTATTTATTCTATGTATGCTTATGTACACTACATTTTACAGAATGGGAAATGCATGTGACGTGGGTATCTTAGATAGGTAATTGCAGGGGAAGATTGACTGTGGAGGGTCGGAAATTTTGCTCACCTTATCAGGATGATACTTAAAGCAAGTTTAGTATCAACAGGGGGGAGTGTAGGGTTCTCAAAATTCCCACATTCCCCAAAGTTATGGATAAAGGGACCCTATTTGGACAAGTTATGAGAAGACAGGGTACCCAAAATGACTTCTGCAACCTCGTGACCAAAAGGACAGGATTTTAAAAGCAAGGTTCTGCAAACAGGCAGACACCATTTTTTCAAGCCTGGAACGAAATTTAAAATGCATAGACCTGTGAATAGACTCTGTGGGGCCAGACAGTGCAAACACAGAATATGCATTCCATTCGCCTTGAAACAGATCAGGTTAGAATGGGCCACAATCAAGGCCATCAGGTTTCTGCATATTTTATCGGTAACAGCTCACAGAAGCCAGCAAGTCAGGAAAACCCGATTAAGTTTCATACATAACCAACAGCCAGGACACGGAAACCATTATAATGTAGGAATTGCTAGATTCCTAACCAAAGGACTGAGATCAAGTCAGTCTGTCAACCAAACGAAGTTTAATACTGTTTTGCAGAAGTAATAATCAAAACGCAGGAGAACTAACTAACAGGTCTATGCTTAATGCTGGCTCCACGAGGACTGAGAGAGAAGGCTCCTCAGTCTGATGTCATGACGTCAGCACGTTTCCCGCCGTTGGGAATGTCACGTGACCCATGTGGTGCCATCATCGCGTTTGGTCTTAATCCTACAGAGACCGTGCTATTTACATGCAGTAAAACAAATACAGGTACAGATTCATTCTGTTACAGATAATTATGTACATCGATATAAGAGTCCCTTGGTGGCTCTGCCACATGCGCCCCCCCAGAATTGTCTTTAACAGTGAAAGTCAATCGAAGAGGAGGTCGGACAAGCCTGTTCGAATGACTCCTATATTCCCGGAGAGGAATTTGCTGAGCAGTAGATGGGCTGACAGGTGGAACGATCCGGTCGGACGTAGTAGCAGCGGGCGGTCGACCATGACGTGGTGGCTGTGCAGTTTCGACCGGCCGGTCGTGGTCCAGGTGCGCGGGTTTGAGGCGGTCAATTGAAATGTAGTCAGGTTTGCCACCGATGTCAACCAAAAAACTCTTGTCGCCTGCCTCCCATACTCGGAAGGGGCCCGTATAAGGAGCCTTGAGTGGACCGCAATGGGCATCATGGCGAACGAAGACAAACTCGGCCTGCATTAACTCTGTTGGTATGTGAGAGGAAGGAAGGCTGTGGTGCGACATTGGAATTGGCTTAAAGGAGTCGGCTGTTTCCTGGTGGGTGCTGAGTTGGTCGGCTGCGGACCACGGCTGAGTCGGCGATGGCAGGAAATCGCCGGGCACCCGGAGTGGCTGGCCGTACACCAGTTCCGCAGAAGATGACTGCAGGTCTTCTTTAGGCGCCGTGCGCAAACCAAGCATAACCCATGGGAGCCGATCCACCCATGCGGTGCCCTGAAGGGTGGCCCTTAGTGATGCCTTTAACGACCGATGGAAACGTTCACACAACCCGTTTGCCTCTGGGTGGTAGGCCATGGTGCGATGGAGCTTGGTGCCCAAACCTAAGGCTACAGCCTTCCAAAGTTCGGACGAAAACTGTGGACCGCGGTCGGACGAAATATCTGCCAGGACACCGAAACATGCGACCCATGAGGAGATAAAAGCCCTGGCGACATCAGCGGAGGTAGTAGATGCCAAAGGAACCGCCTCTGGCCATCTTGTAGTGCGGTCAACCATGGTCAGGAGGTGTGTGAAACCTTGTGATGGCAGAAGCGGCCCAATGAGGTCTACGTGGACTTGGTCGAAACGGCGTTCTGGCACTTCGAAAGTGGCCAAGGGGGCTTTTACATGCCGTTGTACTTTAGATTTTTGACAAACGACGCAGGTGTTAGCCCAGTCGCGGATATCTTTACGCATCCCTCTCCAGACGAATTTAGATGCCAGTAATCGTTGAGACGCCTTCACGCCAGGATGCGAAAGTCCGTGTATGGCATCAAAGACTTTGCGACGCCAGGAAGTCGGAACGATCGGGCGGGGATCTCCCAAGGAGACGTCGCAGAGCATGGAGGTGCCTGCTGAGTGGAATTGCACATCTGCTGGCTGGAGGCAGGAGGAGTCGGAGCGGAACGCCTGTGTTTCCAGATCGGTTGCTTGATCAGCAGCCATGTGGGAATAGTCTATTCCCAGCTGAACGGCTTGGACGGTCGCACGCGAAAGATAATCAGCCACCAGGTTGTCCTTGCCGGTCACGTGCTGAATGTCGGTCGTAAACTCCGAAATAAAGGTAAGTTGTCGCTGCTGTTGAGCCGACCACAATTCGGCGGTCTTGGCCATAGCAAACGTCAGTGGTTTGTGATCCACGAACGCGGTGAAGTGGCGTCCCTCTAATAAAAATCGAAAATGGCGGATAGCCAGAAACAGCGGCAACAACTCCCTGTCGAATGTGCTGTATTTGCGCTCATTACATCGTAGTTGGCGACTAAAAAACGCCAGTGGCTGCCACGTGCCGCTGACCCACTGTTCTTGCACGGCGCCTATGGCGTAGTCAGAAGCGTCGGTCATAAGAGCGATGGTGGCACCAGGCAGTGGGTGTGCCAACATAGTTGCATTTGCTAGAGCGGTCTTTGTGTCGCTGAAGGCGCAGTCCATCTCGGGCGTCCAAACTACGGACCCTTTTCCTGGCTTTCCTCTGAGAGCCTCGTAGAGTGGTTGCATGAGTTGAGCAGCCCTAGGTACAAAACGGTGGTAAAAATTTACCATACCCAGGAATTTTGGAGGGCCTTGATGGACTGCAGCCGTGGGAAAGCTGTAATCACCTCTACCTTCGACTGAAGCGGCATCGCGCCCTCCGAAGTGATACGGTGGCCCAAGAAGTCGATTTGTGGTAGGCCGAACTGACATTTGGTCGGGTTGATTATCAAGCCATGTTGATGGAGGCGGCGAAAGATGTGCAACTGGCAGATGTGTTCCTCTTTGGTAGAGCTGGCGATCAGGATATCGTCAAGGTAGACAAATAAGAAGGTAAAGTCCCGCAGCACCGAATCCATCAGGCGCTGAAACGCCTGTGCCGCATTCTTGAAGCCAAATGGCATCTGGAGGAAATCGAAAAGGCCAAAGGGAGTAATGACCGCCGTCTTTTGGATGTCTTGGGGGTGTACAGGCACTTAATGGTATCCACGTACGAGGTCGATCTTGGAGAATATTGACTTTCCCGCCAAATGCGCAGAGAAATCCTGGATGTGCGGTATTGGGTACCGATCGGGAGTTGTGACGTCATTAAGGCGTCGGTAGTCACCACATGGCCACTATAAAGTATGTGTCTATACTTAATGCAATAATGACGAGACAGCTTGGAAGATTCAACGTAGGTCTTTACTTAATACCAACAGGCGGGAAACTGAGGGGAGATCAGTACCCACAGTACTATTTATACCCCTATGGCCAGGAGTGGTACTATGGTATCATTACGCCCTACAAAGTAGTGCTGCCCTGGCCATAGGTTTAAAGCAACATACCTATTACATACACAACATTCCTCCCCTTTTAATTAAAATGTACCCGTGCAATTAAGTCAATAGATGCCCCATAACTAGGGCTAATAACATTTGGTAACACAATATACATAACATATTTACATCAAGAGTTGTCTACTTCTTTATATATATATAAACAGAAACATGTTATAGATTCAGTCTCTGAGGAGGCCTCCTGTCTCGACTAGGATAACGTCTTTCTCTAGTCGGTCTCGGTGTAGGCGGCGGTACTTCCGTCACCCCTTCATCGCTGGACTCGTCGGTGTCTGATGGCACATCCTGTGCCGTGGAGATCACTGGAGTGCTGAACTCCTCGCAATCCTGAGACCTCTGTAACGACGAGCTGGGCCGTGATTCCGCTGTAACAATGTGCTGAGACGTTTGAGGTAGTGAATCAGTTGGGTTTCTGGACTCCACAAGTTGATCAGCATGTCGTCTGATTATGCCTTCCCCTGTCTCAACTGTGTACATCAAGGGTCCCTGGCGGGCCTTTATCGTACCAGACCGCCACTTTTCATTCCTAGAATCACGGGCCAACACTTGCTGCCCCACCTCGAAGCTCCGTGTCTGTCTCTGTCAGGAGCCCTACGAAATACTCGGTTTTCCACATCTCTCCGAATGTTTGGTCTGAGCAATTCAAGGCGAGACCTTAACCTTCTATTAAAGAACATGACGGCAGGGGCCTGGTTGGTCACCGTATGTGCAGCATTACGGTATGCGAATAGGAAGTTGTCCACCTTGTGTTGTAGTGGCAACCTTTCCTCCCCCATCGCCTTGATGGCCTTTTTAAAAGTCTGCACAAATCGCTCTGCCAGCCCATTTGTAGCCGGATGATATGGTGCGGACGTATAATGTCGCACTCCATTCCTTTTTAGGAATGCTTGAAATTCTTCTGCCACAAATTGTGGCCCATTGTCCGAACAGACTTGCTCGGGCACCCCATTTTGGGCAAAAATGGTCCTTAAGACTGCGACCGTCTTTTCGGCTGTCGTTGATGACATCTTTATGACCTCCGGCCATTTTGAATGGGCGTCCACTACAATAAGGAACATCGCATCCAGGAAGGGGCCAACGAAGTCCACGTGGATCCTTTGCCACGGCGTTGAGGGCCACTCCCACGGATGTAGTGGGGCTTGTGGTGATACGTTCTGTACCATCTGGCACCCTTGGCACGCTTTTGCTACTTCCTCAATGTCCCTGTCAATGCCGGGCCACCAGACGTAGGCTCTGGCGAGGCTTTTCATTTTGACACCCCCCAGATGACCTTCGTGTAAGTCCTGCAACACTTTATGTTGTAATTTTTGAGGGACCACCACCCTGGCTCCGCACATCAATGTGCCCCGGCAGACGGACAACTGGTCCTTCCTTGCCGAAAACGCCGGCAATGATGCGTCACCCTGCGCCGGCCAGCCTTTCATGGTTAATTCGTAAACCCTTGCCAATGTCGGGTCGTTCCGTGTTTCCCGCTCGATACATTGGCTGGTGATGGGCAAGTGTTCCATAACAGCCGTATGATATATTTCCACGGGGTCCTGTACTATCTCTTCGATCTCGGCAGGCAAGGGTAGCCACGACAGGCCATCCGCATTGCCATGCTGTTTGGTACCCTTATATTCGATAAGGTACTGGTGTGCTCCTAAGAACAGTGACCATCTCTGTAGCCTTTGGGCCGTCATCAGGGGCACCCCTTTTGTTGGATTAAATATCGACACCAACGGTTGATGATCCGTCAGTAGTGTGAAACGTTGCCCATGCAGGTAGTGGTGGAATTTTTTTACACCCCACACCAGACTGAGGGCCTCCCTGTCGATTTGCGCATAGTTTCTTTCGGCTGTAGTTAACGACCTTGAGGCAAATGCTATTGGCCTCTCCGTCCCGTTGGGAAATTTGTGTGACAACACTGCCCCTATACCGTACGGGGAGGCGTCACATTCCAACCTCATTGGCATTTTTGGGTCAAAGTGTGCGAGCACTTCCTTTGATGTAATGAGTTGTTTACCCTTTTTAAAAGCAGCCTCACACGCTTCGTCCCAATTCCAGGAGACTCCCTTTTGCAGCAATGAATTTAGTGGATGTAAAATGGACGATAAGTTCGGGAGGAACTTATGGTAATAGTTTATAAGGCCTAAGAATGATCGTAACTGAGATACATTCTCGGGGGGCGGGGCCTTCACTACTGCCTCGATCTTTTCCGGGGACTTATGCAGGCCTTCCTTATCTATAATGTGACCACAGTATGAGATACGTTCCTGGAAAAACTCACATTTCTGCTTGTTCGCCCTGAGTCCGTATTGTTGTAACCGCAGAAGTACTCGCTCCAGGTTAGCGAGGTGGTCATTATCCGTTTGTCCTGTCACCAGGATGTCATCCAGGTAGCATTGCGTTCCTGGAATGCCCTGTAGGACCTGTTCCATGGTCCTCTGCCATATTGCCGGGGCGGACACCACACCAAATACCAGGCGATTGTACTGGTACAATCCCTTGTGTGTGTTAATCGTTAGGAGCTTTTTCGAGTCCTGCTCCACCTCCATCTGTAAATAAGCTTGACAAAGGTCAATCTTCGTAAAGTGTCTAACCCCAGCTAACGATGCGAATATGTCCTCTATCCGCGGCAGCGGATACTGTACCGTGTGCAGGACTGGGTTAATAGTTATCTTAAAATCCCCGCAAATGCGAACCTTCTTTGGTTCCCCCGGTGTGTTATTTGCAGATTTCTTTATAACTGGGACGATGGGCATGGCCCACTCTCTCCACTCAATCTTTGTAAGGACACCTGCACTCTCTAAGGCATCCAGTTCTGCTTCCACCGCTGGCCGAATGGCATAAGGCACCGGTCTGGCCTTACAAAACTTGGGGTTTGCGTCTTGAGCAATAGTTATTTTTGCTCTAATGTCCTTTAAGGTCCCCAGCCCTTGTTGGAACACCTCTGGCGTTTTTGCCAATAGTTTCGACAGTCTGCTTGTAATGGTTGTATCATCCGTGGTGGTCTCTACTTTTAACTCGTGTATCGACTTCCAGTCGAAATGGATTTTTCTTATCCATTCCCTACCCAAAAGTGGTGGTCCACCGTTTGGTAGGACGTATAAATAAAGTCCTGGCACTTTTCTGCCATTGTATTTAACTGTTACTTGCATTTTTCCCTTCGGGTAAACTTTTTGTCCCGTATATGTTTTTAATTTAATTTCCGTATCCTTTAAGGGAATGCGTTTGAACAGCCTGTTATAATCTTGTTCATTAATTACTGATAGGGCTGAACCCGTGTCCAGCTCCATATTAACTTCAATGCCTGCTACCTTCATTTTAACCCACATTGTGCTGTGGTCCTCCATTTTGTCTACACCATATAACTTGAGACATCCCAGACCTTTAGGCTCTGCTTTTGTGCCTTCCTGTGACTCGTCTGAGCTACTGTCAGACATCTTATGTATTTTTGTCCTTGCCTTGGTACTGCTCGGATTGCCCCCACGATTGGGTTTCGTACCAGACCGACAAACTTTCGCTATATGCCCCTTTTTTCCACACTGCCGGCATATTTTATCACAAAACCAACAATTACTTTGGTCGTGGGTGGTTTTGCCACAACGGTAGCATTTACCTTTGTGAAATGTCACCTCATGGGTGTCATAGCCGGTTGTGTTTTGTCGTATTTGAGCAGCACCCTGTGCTGCTGCTTTGTGGTAAGATGCTATTTCTATCGCCTGATCTAGGCTGAGCTGTTTCTTGGCTAGCAACTGTTTACGGGTATTCTCATTTAACATGCCACAGACAAATCTGTCTCTGATCGCGTCCGCCAATATGGCTCCAAACTGGCAATGTTTGGACAACCTTCTGAGCTCAGCTAAATAGGCTGCCTGCGACTCATCATTCCTTTGGTCGCGTCTGTAGAAGCGGTACCTTTCTGCTATAAATGGTGGCTTAGGGTTTAAATGTTCCCTTAATGTATCAACAATTTGGGCGTATGTTTTGTCTGCTGACTTTTCTGGAGTAAGAAGATTCCTCAGCAGACCGTATGTTTTTGCCCCCATAAAA
This sequence comes from Somniosus microcephalus, assembly GCF_052327205.1. Classification (NCBI taxonomy): domain Eukaryota; kingdom Metazoa; phylum Chordata; class Chondrichthyes; order Squaliformes; family Somniosidae; genus Somniosus; species Somniosus microcephalus. Next base: position 130,634,152 of record NC_140993.1, read on the forward strand.
TTTAATAAGGTTGCTACCTTTTGGTCATCTTCCACCTTGTTTACTATGCAATAAAGTTCATGCCTATCGATATAGGCATCCCACTCTTCTGTGTCCTCAACAAATGCTGACAAACAACCTTCTTTAGCCATTTAAAACTTTTGAAGAGAAAAAAAACTTTTCCCGCTTTCTCCACTAGATGGCGTTTTTCCCGCCTTTTCTCCCTCTGCTGTCAACGACCTCTCTCCAGCGTCATTATTTTTGGCCCTTGCAGCTCCCGTTATTGCCACCGCCGCTATTAACAACGACCTTCCCCTCTCGTGGCCCGCTAGTCCTTGTGGCTCCGTTTGTTCCCCAGATCGCCTGCCCGTTCTGGCCCTTGCAGCTCCCGTTCCCTGGGAAGGATTTCAGTTTACCTGGCCCTGGGTGGACTTTTGCCCCATGGCTGGAGCGCCCGTTCAGCCTCTTCTCTCAGCTGCCGCAGCCGCCGCTGGAAACCTCTCTCTCTCGCTCCGTTGCTGCCGCTCCTCCCGAACCCGGAGTGCTGGGCGGCCTCCTTCGGTCGACGCTGGACTCTGCAGGCTGGCTGGTAAGAAGCCTCTCTCCTTCTCTCTCCGTACTGCTACCGTTCCTTTGTTGCACCGTGTACTGGTGAGTTCGAACCTTGCTCGTCGCCAGTATAAAGTATGTGTCTATACTTAATGCAATAATGATGAGACAGCTTGGAAGATTCAACGTAGGTCTTTACTTAATACCAACAGGTGGGAAACTGAGGGGAGATCAGTACCCACAGTACTTTTTATACCCCTATGGCCAGGAGTGGTACTACGGTATCACTACGCCCTACAAAGTAGTGCTGCCCTGGCCATAGGTTTAAAGTAACATGCCTATTACATACACAACAGCCGCCATCCACCACCGGGTTTCGGGACGATATGGAGAGGCAAGGACCAGGGACTATTCGACTGGTGAAAAATCCCCAGCCGCTCCATTGTGGCGAACTCTGCCTTTACGGCTGCGAGTTTGCTGGGTTCTAGGCGCTGAGCCCGTGCATAGACTGGAGAGCCAGTCGTTGCGATGTGATGCTCCACGCCGCGTTTGGCGGTCGATGAGGAGAAAGTGGGCTTGGTTAGTTCCGGGAATTCCCCGAGCAGGCGCGTGAATTCATTAGGCGCAGGCAAAGCGCAGGAGACCATGTGCGACACAACTGCACTGCAGAAGCAAGGGATGGATTTGAAAGTGGCCGCGTTAATCAGTCGATGATTTCTCACATCCACCAAAAGGCTGTTGGTGCATAAAAAATCTGCGCCGAGGATGGCTTGTGAGATTTTGGCAGTGATAAAGCCCCATTGAAAACGCTGTCCGCCGAAACACACCTGGGCCCGTCGTTTACCAAAGGTACGGATGGCACCGCCGTTGGTGGCCTGGAGGGGAAAACCACGCCTCCCAGTCCGGATGTCGAGGACAGAGGTGGGAAGGATGCTACACTGCGCCCCTGTGTCGCATAAAAACCGTCAGCCCGAGATGGAATCGGTAATGTAAAGGAGCTTCCCGGAATCGCCAATCGCCATCGCGGCCGTGGGACATCCCTCAGGCTCAGTCTTCCTTTCCCGTATTTGGTGCTGGTGTTTTTTCTTCGTTTGAGGCGTGAGACTGCAGGGAGGCCGGCAGCATCTGGCTCTCGGCCGAAACGGGTGTGGTAAAAACACAAGCTGGGCGATGGAGGCATTGGGACTGAGTCCATGAGGGAAGGGCGCCTCATGGCGGCGCAGTTTTGCTGAGTGACCGCATAAATAGTGTCTGCTTCGGCGGCAAGTGCGACGCAATCCATAGCATCCGATCCTGCGAGGGCTGCCTGTACCTGCTCGGGCAATTGACTCAAGAACAACTCTCGAAAGAGGAAGCATTGCAGTTCGGAGCCAAGGAGTGTGAGCATCTGGCACATTAACTCCGATGGCTTGGAGTCGCATAACCCGGCCAGCGTAAGTAAGCGGCGTGCGCGTTCCGCCTTCGTGAGGCCGAAAACCTGAATTAACCGCGCTTTTAGCGTGTTGCACTTGCCATCGACCGGGGGGTTTTCAAGCAGGTTGATGATCCTTGAAGCCATGGAGCCGTCGAGTGCGGAGACCACGTAAAGGTAACGGGTCTGATCCGCCACGATGTTTCGAAGTTAAAACTGAGCTTCCGCTTGCACGAACCAAGAGGCCGCCTGTTGTTCCCAAAACTGAGGGAGCTTCAAAGCCACCGCGTTCGCTTCCATCGTTTTGTAGCATTTCGCTTGCTCCGCGAAGATCGTTCGCGAAAGTTCGGGGTCACCACTGTAGGAATTGCTAGATTCCTAATCAAAGGACTGAGATCGAGTCAGTCTGTCAAACAAACGAAGTTTAATACTGTTTTGCAGAAGTAACAATCAAAACGCAGGAGAACTAACTAACAGGTCTATGCTCAATGCTGGCTCCACGAGGACTGAGAGAGAAAGCTCCTCAGTCTGACGTCATGATGTCACCAGCATATTTCCCGCCGTTGGGAATGTCACGTGACCCACGTGGTGACGTCATCGCGTTTGGTCTTAATCCTACAGAGACCGTGCTATTTACATGCAGTAAAACGAATACAGGTACAGATTCATACTGTTACAGATAATTATGTACATCGATATAAGAGTCCCTTGGTGGCTCTGCCACAATAACACAGAGACAGCCATCTCAGGAGTCGTTAAAGTAAATGGCTGTAAGCAGTTTAAACGAGCCCGCCAAAAGTTAGACAAAGGACTGACCTGATTTGGTGCACAGATAAGGAATGAAGAATCGGGTATAATTGTAGGCCCATCGGTAGTGATCTCTCTCTCTTGCTCTGGCCTCTTATCATTTGGCTTTTGGCCTGCTGCCGCTTGTTCTCGTGCCCTGGCCTCATGGCGGGCTCTCTTCTCGCTCCCCGCGCCGCTCAACACCAAGGACGCCCATTACTACACCGAGGGCCCAACGCGGGAGGAGAACGAGACCTGAGTTCGAAACCACACAGGACACACAGGCCACAAACGGGCAGACGAGACGAGACGAGACGAAAAATACGGTAAACCAATAAGAGCAGAGAAGGGCAGCGAAAGACACGTTGGGGAACAAACGCCTAGTTATAAGCTGGCGTTTTGTGAATAAGTTGGCGTTACATGCATGGACAGTAAAACCCCAATTTAAGAATATGCTGGTATTCAAAGTATGGGTAGCAAAATCTAGATAAACGGCCTAGTTATAAGCTGGCGTTTGTCACATGGACAGTAATAGCCCAGTTGAAGAATAAGCTGGTGTTCAAAGCATGGATAGCAAAATCATTAGACGGTAAAAACCACCAACTGACCCCTGACCACAGCAATACCGTCAGCGACCACCCAAAGGAGAAGGCCCATCGCGACGAAGTACTCGCCGAAGACGTTAACGGAGAAAAAGGAAGGGTGGCTTTGCACAAACAACTTCAGCGCCGCGCCCTGTGACCACGTGGCGACAGGATACCCCAAAGGACAGGAAGAGCGGACCTCAAACCCCACCATCTAAAGCGACAGATTTTGAATTGGTGAGCATGAATTCCTGGCCCCTCATAGCTTAATCTAATTAGGTATAGGGGGTGGGATAAGGATAAAGGGATTTTTAATGTATTTGTTTCCCTCGATGTGCCGTATTTTCCCCATTCCCATATAAGTGTATTAACTGTTTAATGCCTGTAACTATACCAGTAATTCTCAGTAGTATTGTGTTTTATTCAGCCTTTTAATAAAATTTGGTTTTCTTGCACCAAACCACTTGTCTACTCGATTTTCTGTATCGCCGCCTGTACCTAAGTCCGGTGTCTAGAACCCAGGGGGTGTGGAGCGATTCGAACCGCTCAGAGACAGTCAGGGGCAGAGCTGACTGGGCACACATGCCGAGACAAAACCCCCTACACCTGTTCCGCCATTTAATTAAATCATGGCTGATCATCCAAATTCAGTACCCTATCCCTGCCTTCTCCCCATATCCCTTGATCCCTTTAGCCTTAAGAAATATATCTAACTCCTTCTTGAATATATTTAATAAGTTGACCTCAACTGCCTTCCGTGGTAGAGAATTCCACAGGTTCACCACTCTCTGGGTGAAGAAATTCCTCCTCATCTCTGTCCTAAATGGCTTACCCCTTATCCTTAGACTATGACCCCTGGTTCTGGACTCCCCGGCCATCGGGAACATGCTTCCTGCATCTAGTCTGTCCAGGCCTGACAGAATTTTATAAGTTTCGATGAGATCCCCTCTCAATCTTCTAAACTCCAGTGAGTATAAGCCCAATCAACACAATCTCTCTTCATACATCATTCCTGCCATCCCAGGTATCAGTCTGGTGAATCTTCGCTGCACTCCCTCCATGGCAAGAACATCCTTCCTCAGATAAGGCAACCAAAACTGCACACAATACTCAAGGTGTGGTCTCACCAAGGCCCTGTACAACTGCAGCAAGACATCCTTGCTCCTGTAATCGAATCCTCTCGCTATGAAGGCCAACATACCATTTGCCTTCTTAACCACCTGCTGCACCTGCATGCTTACCTACAGCGACTGGTGCACAAGGACACCCAGGCCTCGTTGCAGTTCCCCTTTTCCCAATCTATTGCCGTTCAGATAATGGGCCAGAAATTCAGGTCCCCACGGGTGAGTACGCGCTGTGCACTCACCCGTAAGTTCAACCGAAGTGCCAGTTTTGTGCATGCACTGCGCATGCGGTGGAAACCGAAACTTCCGTTCCCTTGAAGGATGGGGTTCGGAGATCAAACGCGTGTGCCAGAGAGGCAGCGCGTAGACCTGGAACTTCCGATTTTTTTACAGGTTTCTCTGTGTGGGTAAGTCCCTAGCAGCTGCGCGTGGAAAAAGCAGGCACAAGGCCTGCTTTTAGCAAGGTAAGAGGATAATTAAGTAAAATTAAATCATTTTTTCCACAGGTTTATCATTTTAAAATACTTTAAAGAAAGGTAAGTTTATTTTTAGCCCCGTTAAAAACTTTAATTTAAATAGTTAATTTATGTAATTTATAGTTATTTTAAAAATGTGATTTAAAAAAAAAATGTATTTCAAGTTTTACTTAGGTTTTGGGGCCGATCTCTATTCATAGATTTGACAGGTCTTCCTGTCAAATCTATGAATGGAGATTCCCTGCTCCGATTGGCTCCCCATGGCCTACGTGATCCCAGGGGAAGCTGTGAACTAACTGTGCCCCTGGGATACGCGAGCCCTGCACACCGGCAGCTGGAGGAGGCCCAGGATCGGAATCCCACTCGGGCCCACAGCACAACGGCAGACGCACTATGTAAGTGCAGGTCAGGGGCTTGCGCCCGCGGGAAGCCTCCGAACCGAATTTCTGGCCCAATAATTTGTCTTCCTGTTTTTGCCACCAAAGTGGATAACCTCGCATTTATCCACATTATACTGTACCTGCCATGCATCTGCCCAATCACGCAACCTGTCCAAATCATACTGGAGTTTCTCTGCATCCTCCTCACAATACACACGCCCACCCAGCTTTGTGTCATCTGCAAAATATCTAGTTCCCTCGTCTAGATCATTAATATATATTGTGAATAGCTGGGGTCCTAGCACCAATCCCTGCCATACCCCACTAGTCACTGCCTGCCACTCGGAAAAAGACCCGTTTATTCCAACTCTTTGCTTCCTGTCTGCCAACCAGTTCTCTATCCAAGTCAGTACCTTATCCCCAATCCCATGTGCTTTAACTTTGCATGCCAATCTCTTATGCGGAACCTTATCGAAAGCCTTCTGAAAGTCCAATACACCACATCCACTGGTTCTCCCAGTTACATACTCAAAAAATTCCAGTAGATTAGCCGAGCATGATTTACCTTTTGTAAATCTATGTTGACTTTGTCCGATCCTGTCACTGTTTTCCAAGTGCTCTGCTATTACATCTTTTATAATGGACTCCAGCATTTTCCCCACTACCGATGTCAGGCTTAACGGCCTATAATTCCCTGTTTTCTCTCTACCACCCTTTTTAAATAGTGGGGTTACATTAGCTATCCTCCAATCCATGGGATCTGTTCCAGAGTCCATAGAATTTTGGAAGCTGACCAGCAATGCATCTACTATTTCTAGGGCCACTTCCTTAAGTACCCTAGGATGTAGATTATCAGGCCCTGGGGATTTATCGGCCTTTAATCCTGTCAATTTCCCTAACACCATTTCCCTACAAATACTGATTTCATTCAATTCCTCCCTGTCATTAGAACCTATGTTCCCCGACATCTCTGGAAGGTTATTTGTGTCCTCCTTTGTGAAGACAGAACCAAAGTATGTATTTAATTGGTCTGCCATTTCTTTGTTCCCCATTATAAATTCCCCTGATTATGACTGCAAGGGACCTATGCTTGACTTCACCAATCTTTTTCTCTTCACATATCTATAGAAGCTTTTACAGTCAGTTTTTTATGTTCCTTGCTAGCTTACTCTCATATTCTATTTTCCCCCTCTTAATTAATCCCTTTGTCCTCCTTTGCTGAATCCTAAAGTGCTCCCAATCCTCAGGTTTGCTGCATTTTCTGGCCAATTTATATGTCCTCTCCTTGGATCTTATGCTATCCCTAATTTCCCTTGTTAGCCACGGTTGAGTCACCTTTTTTGTTTTATTTTTATGCCAAACAGGGATGAACAAATTCTGTAGTTCATCCATGCAATCTTTAAATGTTTGCCATTGCCTATCCACCATCAACCCTTTAAGTAACATTCCACAATCCATTCTTGCCAACTCGTGCCTCATACCATCATAGCTTCCTTTATTTAAATTCAGGGCCCTAGTCTTTGAGTCAACTACTTCACTCTCCATCTTAATGAAGAATTCTATCATATTATGATCACTCCTCCCCAAGGGGCCTCGCACAACAACATTGCTAATTAATCCTTTCTCATTACATAATACCCAGTCTAAGATGGACTGATCTCTAGTTGGTTCCTCGACACATTGGTCCAGGAAAACATCCCGTATACAATCTAGGAATTCCTCCTCCACAGTATTATTACTAATTTGATTAGCCCAATCTATATGTAAATTAAAGTTACCGATGATAACTGCTGTGCCCTTATTGCACGCGTCTCTAATTTCCTATTTAATGCCATCCCCAACCTCAGCATTACTGTTTGGGGGTCTGTATACAACTCCCACTAACGCCTTCTGCTCCTTGGTATTTCTCAGCTCTACCCATACAGATTCCACATCATCAGAGCTAATATCATTCCTTACTATTGTGTTAATCTCCTCTTTATGCTACCCCACCTCTGTTTCCTTTTTGCCTGTCCTTCCTGAATATTGAATACCCCTGGATGTTGAATTCCCAGCCTTGGTCACCCTGGAGCCATGTCTCCGTAATTCCAATTACATCATATCCGTTTACATCTATTTGTGCAGTTAATTCATTCACCTTATTACGAATGATCCCTTTGTTCCTCTACCCACGCAGACTCGCACCCTCCAAGTAATAAGTGACCTCCCTAGTCTTCCTACCGAAATGTAATACCTCACATTTATCTGTATTGAATTTCATTTGCCAATTATATGCCCATTCTGCAAGTTTATTATTGGCCCAGAAATTCGGGTCGGCGGCTTCCTGCAGGTGCAAGCCTCCGACCTGCACTTACCTAGTGCGCCGGCCATTGAGCTGTGGGCCCACGTGGGATTCCGATCCTGGGCTTCCTCCAACTGCCGGCGCGCAGTGCTTGCGTATCCCAGGGACGCAGTTAGTTCGATGCCTCCCCTGGGATCACGTGGGCCATGGAGAGCCAATGGTAGCAGGGAAATGCCCATTCATAAAATTGACAGGAAGAGCTGTCAAAACTATAAATATTATAAGCCCCAAAACATCACTAAAACTTCAAATTCATTTTTTTTTAAATCACATTTTTAAAATAACTATAAATTACATAAAATAACTATTTTAAACAATAATTTAAATTTTTGAAAACATTAATTACATTTTCTAACGGGGCTAAAAATAAACTTACCTTTCTTTAAAGTATTTAAAAATAATAAACCTGTGGAAAAAATGTTTTAATTTTAATTAATTCACCACAAGCAGGCCTTGCACCTGCTTTTTATATTTGTAACTCCTGGAGACTTACCCTCCTGGAGAAACTTGCAAAAAAAACGTAAGTTCCATGCGTACGCGCTGCCTCTCTGGCGTACGCATTCGACCACTGAACCCCTTCCTTTAAGGAAACGGAAGTTCCAGTTTCCCATGCATGCGCAGTGCATGCACGAAACCGGCACTTCCGTTGGGCCTACGGGTGAGTACCCCATGAGTACTCACCCATGGAGACCCGAATTTCTGGGCCAATGTCCTCTTGTAATTTGTTGCAGTCCTCCTCAGTTTTAACTATCCCCCCCAATTTGGTGTCATCCGCAAATTTATAAATTGTGCTTTTGATTCCAAAGTCTAACTTGTTAATATAAATTGTGACCAACAGTGGTCCCAGCACTGATCCTTGTGGAACACCACTACCCACCTTCTGCCACTGTGAATAGCTACCCTTTACCCCTACACTCTGCTTTTTCTCTTGAAGCCTGCTAGTGACCCATTCTGCTACTTGCCCCCTGACTCTGCATTCTCTGACCTTATTCATTAGTCTATTATATCGTACTTTATCGAAGGCCTTTTGAAAATCTAGATAAATTACATCAACTACATTACCCTTGTCTACTCTCTCTGATCCAATGTCATGTCCACCTGTTCTATCTCCCTGGTAAATACTGAGGCAAAATAATTATTTAATATTTCTGCCATCTCTCTATCACTGCCTTTGGTATTATCCTGTCCATCCCTTCATGGCCCTATTCCCAACCCGAACTTCTTTTTTTATTGATTGCATATAAGCAGGGTGATGCACAAATTGTGATGGACAAAAACACACACAAAGTAGATGTACTGTTTTTATATGTATATAGATAGGCCTAAATTCTGATATTTTAAACTGTTTTGAGCAATAACAATGCATTTAAAAAAAACATTGGCCCAGAAAATGGTGTTGGGGGCTTCCTGCGGGTGCAAGCCCCCGACCTACACTTACATAGCGCGCTGACAGTTGAAGCCTGGCCCTGCATGGATTTTCTGTCAGTGGCCCGGTTCAGCTCCCGACGCGCTGTGCTTGCGTGATCCAGTGGCGTAGTTAGTTCGATGAGCCGGCTGGGATCACGTGAGAACTGGGCAACCAATCGGAGGTTGCAAAAGTTCATTCATGAGTTTGATAGTAAGAACTGTCAAACTCATGAAAACTCCGGGTGCCCAAAACAGTACTTAAACTTCAAATAAAAGTTAAAAAAACATCCCACTAATTAAATGAACTATTAATAATTGTAATAAAACTAATTTAAACAATTATTCAAATTTTTGAAAAAAATAATTTTTTAACAAATCGGGTCTAAAAATACACTTACTTTACTGTAAAGTCTTTAAAAATAATAAACCTGTGAAAAAAAAATTCTAACTTTAATTGATAGACCACTTACCTTTCAAAACTAAGTACTTACGTCTGCTTTTTTCTCACGTAAAAACTGGAGGCCTTATCGCACGGGCAACCCTGTAAAAAAAAAGGAATTTCAGCGCGCACGCGCAGACTCCTGCGCGCACGCGTTCCACCTCTGAACCCCTTGGTTCAGAGGTAAGGAAATGCCGGTTTTCCACGCATGCGCTGTGCATGCTGAAAACCGGCACTTCCATCGGGCCCATGCGTGAGTACACGGTGCTTACTCACGCGATCCCTTCATGGCCCTATTCCCATCCCGACCTTTTTTTTTTATTGATTGCATATAAGCAGTGTAGTGTATGTACCTTAAGAGAGAACTACTTTTACAGCTCCTGTGTACTGTAGTACCGGCAGTGACCACACCTGTATATAAGCCTTGAACATGCCTCTGTACTCCCAGTCTTGAGACTACCCTACTCTAGTAAACACCTGTTGATTGTTAAGTTACAGCATCCGTGTAGTTATTGGAAAACATCATACTCTCAGAATCACGGATCTAACATTGGCGACGAGTGTCGATTCGAATCTACCTGCAACTCTGCATTTCCCTTCGATGATTCGCTCCGGGAGGGCAGTGGAAGAAAGTTGAGGCCAGAAGCTCGGGCGTCGACCACGAGCAACCGCCCAGTCGTCCGGCAGAGTGAACATTGCAGGGGAGGCTGTTGAGAGCCAGGCTTGGTTCCCCAACCATGACGATCAGCAACAGACTGGCAACAGGTACAGCGCAGACCCTTCCCGGACAGCGGCAGCTGGAGCCAACCAACGGCAGAGAAAAAAAGCCGAGCAGTGTCGACGGGGTAAGAGAGAGGGTGAAGTGCACAGGGCGCAGCCGGGGGTTGAAAACCGAGTGGCGTCGAGGAAAAACAAAACAGAGAGAGAGAGGGTAAAACAGCAGCCGGGTTCAGGACCGAGCGGCGGAAGCGGGAAAGGCGCACAGGAAAACGTGCAGAGCACAGCCAGGGTTCAAGGGCTGAACAGTGTGCGTGGGGAGAAGAAGGGGGAGCGCGGGAGAAGCCATTTTTGACAGTTAAATCACACCCAGGGATGCCGAAGAGTGGCAGTATCTCTACGTTCGACAATGACGTCGAAGATTGGGCGACATATGTGGAACGCATTGAGGTGTACTGCAGGGCGAATGAAGTGCCAGATGCTAGGAAAGCACTGGTTTTGTTAAATTCCATGGGTGCAAAAACTTATGGCTTACTGCGAAACCTAATAACCCCAGAGAAGCCTGTGGATAAAAATTTCGAAAGCATAGTAGGAATCCTACAGGTCCACTTAAGCCCCACACCGCTGCTGATAGCAGAAAGATTTAAGTTCCACAAAAGGAACCAGCATAAAGACGAAAGTAATGCTGAGTACTTAACGGAACTGCGCAAGCTATCGAAACACTGCCAGTTTGGAGTGGGACTAGCAGATACGTTAAGGGACAAGTTTGTGTGTGGGCTTCAAAGTGACGGAACCCAGAAACGGCTTCTATCAGAAAAGGATCTTACGCTGGACAAGGCTTTCAGCATGGCAGTATCACACGAAGCAGCCGCAAGGGGCGCTGCAGAGATACAACGGAGACCGCAAGAATATGGCACCAATGAAATGTCATATGGAACAGGGAAGTGTTATCGCTGCGGCAGAACAACACACGACCAGAAGGATTGTTGGTTCAAGGACCAAGTGTGCAGACAGTGTGGAAAAGCAGGACACATAGCAAGAGTCTGCAGGTCTGGGAAGAAAACCAACAGCAAGAAATCTCCACAGGAGAAGTACAAAAAGGTACATAAGGTGATGGACAGTAGTTCAGATGAACAGAAAAGTGATACAGACTCCGGAAGCAAGGAGCTGGGTTGTCTGAAACTACATTAAGTAACCAAAATGGAGGATCACCAGACTATCTGGGTTACACTCAAGATAGGCGGAGTCCAAGTGAAAATGGAATTGGACAGAGGATCAGCCCTAACAGTCATAAACCAAAGGGACTACAAGCGGCTATTTTCACATATACCCTTGAAAGCTACAGAGATTGTCTTGAAGATGTACACGGGGCAAAAAGTTTACCCCAAAAGGAAAATAAGGGTGAAAGCGATATACAAAGGCCAGGAAATACCTAAAATGGACCTATATGTATTGCCAGATGGAGGACCACCACTAGTAGGACGTGAATGGATCCGGAAGATACAATTAGATTGGCATTCCATACAGGCACTGAAGGTTGAGGCCAAAAAGGATGATGAGGTCACACCTGGACGACTGTCAAAAATGCTAACTGACGCAAAAGAAGTGTTCCAGGAGGGACTCGGAACACTAAAAGGCATAAGAGCAACGATTAAAATAGAGGAAAATGCAAGCCCAAAGTTTCTTAAGGCCAGACCAGTGCCTTATGCGATCCGACCAGCCATCGAAGCAGAGCTGGAAGGGTTGGAACGTTCAGGAGTACTGTCCAAAGTAGACTGGAGCGAGTGGGCTACACCCATCGTTCCTGTAATGAAGAGGTCGTTGAGTAATACGCCTGGGGAATCAAAGAAGGTCCGCATCTGTGGGGATTTTAAGGTGACAGTGAACCCAGTCCTTCACACGGTACAATATCTGCTTCCACGAATTGAGGATATTTTCACCTCGCTATCTGGGGGTAAACGCTTCACCAAAATTGATCTAGCCCAGGCGTACTTGCAAATGGAGGTAGAAGAAGCCACGAAACAATACCTCACGATCAACACTTATAAAGGTCTCTACCAATACAACCGGCTGGTGTTTGGGGTAGCATCGGCTCCGGCTATTTGGCAAAGGGTGATGGATCAAGTCCTGCAAGGGATTCCAGGGACCCAGTGTTATTTGGACGACATCCTGGTCATGGGCGAAAATGACAGTGATCACCTCGCCAACCTGGAGAAGGTGCTCAGTAAATTAAAGGAATATGGACTACGAGCTAATCGCCACAAGTGCGAGTTTTTCCAGAAGCAGATCTCGTATTGTGGCCACGTTATTGATGAAGAGGGGTTACATAAGTCCCCTGAAAAGATTGAGGCAGTAGTCAAGGCTCCAGCACCGGAAAATGTGTCACAATTGAGGCCGTTCCTCGGGCTGGTGAACTACTACCATAAGTTCTTACCAAATTTGTCTACAGTATTACACCCACTGAACACCCTACTGCAAACGGGGGTACTATGGAAGTGGAATGACAAACGTAAACGAGCTTTCCAGAAGTGCAAAGAATTGATCACATCAAAAGAGGTGTTGGCCCATTTCAACCCAGCACTACCAATTCGTTTGGCATGTGATGCATCACCCTATGGTATTGGAGCGGTGCTGTCGCACAAATTCCCAGACGGGTTGGAGAGGCCAGTAGCCTTTGCGCCTCGGTCACTAACCTCAGCCGAGCGCAACTATGCCCAGATTGACAGGGAGGCCCTCAGCCTAGTATAGGGAGTAAAAAAATTCAACCACTATCTGCATGGGCAGAAGTTCACCTTGCTGACTGACCACCAACCACTTGTCTCCATCTTTAATCCAAAGAAGGGCGTTCCAGTGATGACTGCACAACGGTTACAAAGATGGTCCCTTTTTCTAGGGGCGAATCAATATGAAATAGAATATAAAGGCAAGAGACAGCATGGAAACGCTGATGGGCTATTACGCCTGCCACTGCCTACTGTGGAGGAAGCACCAGCAGTGGACCCTATCGAGATATTTTATTCATCAATAATTGAACGATTGCCAGTAACTAACGCGGATATAGAGAAGGAGACCCGCAATGATCCGACACTGTCTCGGGTATATGATTTGACAGTGAAGGGATGGCCAACACATGGCGACTCACTGTTGCCAGCATTCTCATCCAGAAGAGAACAGCTGTCAGTATGCCAGGGGACAGTGATGTGTGGATCCAGAGTGGTGATTCCACCCAAGTTAAGGGAGAGAGTGCTAAATGAGCTTCATGAAGGTCATCTGGGAGGGGTGAAAATGAAAAGCCTTGCTAGGGCTTATGTGTGGTGGCCGGGGATCGATCAACAAATCGAGGACCTAACCAAGAGCTGCTCAGGATGCCAGAAGGTCCAAAATGCACCACCACATACCCCTCTGCACCCATGGGAGTGGCCCTCATCTCCATGGCAATGGGTGCATATTGATTTTGCTGGTCCATTCATGGACTCAATGTTCTTAATAGCAGTGGATGCTCACTCGAAATGGCCTGAGGTGATAAAAATGTCCTCAACCACTACAGAGAAAACGATTGCAGTCCTACGGATCATATTTGCCAGGAACGGCTTGCCAGAGCAGATTTGCTCTGATAATGGACCACAGTTTGTGTCCGAAGAGTTTCGGAAATTTATGAGAAGGAATGGGGTAAGGCATTACACATCCGCCCCATATCATCCAGCCACAAATGGATTGGCTGAGAGGTTCGTACAAACCTTTAAAAAGGCGATAAAGGCCATGTGCAATGATGAAATTCCACTACAGCATAAGGTGGACAGTTTCCTGTTAGCCTACAGAAATGCGACACATGCAGTTACCAACCAGACCCCGGCCATGATGTTCTTTAGCCAAAGGTTGAGATCTCGTCTGGATTTGCTCAGACCAAATGTGCGAAGAAATGTTGAGGATAAACAATTCCAGCACATCAACGAGAAGCCGACAAGGAGTTTCAATGTAGGAGAACCAGTCTTGGCCCATGACTACCGAACAGAGAAATGGCAACCCGGAACGATATGCACATGGCAGGGGCCATTAATGTACACAGTGGATGTCGGGGAGAACATTGTGAGATGGCGCGTCGATCAGATCTTAGCGTCACAGGAACGAGTCAACCCCATGTCTCGCGTACCTGGGGATGAACCCGACATACCGGTAGCATCTACCTCAGAAACAGTAGCAGTGGAAACTGATGAAATAACTGACGAAAAGGGGCCAGAATCGCTTCCGCACCAAGAACAAGAACCTCAGGAAAGGCGCTATCCAGAAAGGATCAGGAAGCCGCCCCAAAGACTGAATCTATAAATGGACTATTTCTGTTTAATGTGCATGTTAAAGTGTTAATTGTTATTTAAATATTATGGGTACTGCTAATCTGAAAGGGGAGGAATTGTAGTGTATGCACCTTTAAGAGAGAACTACTTTTACAGCTCCTGTATACTGTAGTACCGGCAGTGACCACACCTGTATATAAGCCTTGAACATGCCTCTGTACTCCCAGTCTTGAGACTACCCTACTCTAGTAAACACCTGTTGATTGTTAAGTCACAGCATCCGTGTAGTTATTGGAAAACATCATACTCTCAGAATCACGGATCTAACAAGCAGGGTGATGCCCAAATTGTGATGGACAAAAACACACACAAAGTAGATGTACTGTTTTTATATGTATATAGATAGGCCTAAATTCTGATATTTTAAACTGTTTTGAGCAATAACAATGCATTTTTAAAAAACATTAATCAGTCTGTATTTTTCCACAAGTTGCTTATCAGAAGAGAAACTTGTTTTAGGTCTACTGCTTTGAGCTGTCTGGGGAATATTGTAATTGTTCACTGGAAAGGTGGCTGCTGCATTTACCCACAGAGAGTATGTTTAGGAGCCACTGAACTTGGTTCCTTTCCAAGGTATTGTGCAATTACTTCACAGTGTCTGATTTACTTTAAAGCTTCTTGTTATTGCAGTTTAAAGCTTCAATTTATCCCACATACATCCTGTTTAAAACTGCTTTTCTTCCCTGTTGAACAATGACAATGTATAACATATCATGGTTTTTACAGATGGAAGTTGCATCTTGAATACAGACTGATTTTGATGCAGTGAGAATCTGCAAAACACATGCTCCTCTGGTTTGAGTTAAGCAAAAGTCTATGATCAAGACATTAAGCAGTCACTCTGACTAAAGAAGAACAGCAACTCACATTTATATTACATAGCATTACATTGAATTTACAGCACAGAAACAGGCCATGCTGGTGTTTATGCTCTACATGAGCCTCCTACTCACTTTACTTCATCGTACCCTATCCGTCTATTCCTTTCTCCATCATACACCTATCTAGCTTCCCCCAAATGCTTCTATGACAAGGGCAAGGGCAGACGTCAATGACGAAGTCCAACACCGCCTTCAGTGTGTCATCGCAGCCTTCGGTCGCCTGAGGAAGAGAGTGTTTGAAGACCAAGACCTCAAACCCAGCATCAAGCTCATGGTCTACAGAGTAGCAGTGATACCCGCCCTCCTGTATTCTTCAGAGACATGGACCATGTACAGCAGGCACCTCAAAGCATTGGAGAGGTACCACCAACGCTGCCTCCGCACGATCCTGCAAATCCATTGGCAGGATAGGCACACCAACATCAATGATCTCGCTCAGGCCAACATCCCGAGCATCGAAGCTTTGACCATACTCGATCAGCTCCGATGGATGGGCCACATCGTCCGCATGCCCGATACGAGACTCCCAAAACATACGCTCTACTCGGAGCTCCGCCACCGCAGGAGAGCCCCAGGTGGGCAGAGGAAACGCTTCAAGGACACCCTCAAAGCCTCCTTGAAAAAGTGCAACATCCCCAGCAACATCTGGGAATCCCTGACCCAAGACCGCACAAAGTAGAGGAGAAGCACCCGAGAAGGCGCCGAACACCTTGAGTCTCTTCGCCAGGAACAAGCGGAAGCCAAGTGCAAACAGCGGAAGGAGCGCACGTCAACCCAAGCACCCCACCCACCCACCCCTTCAACCACCATCTGCCCCACCTGTGACAGAGACTGTCGGTCTCGCATTGGACTCATCAGTCACCTGAGAGCTCATTTTTAGTGTGGAAGCAAGTTCAGAGGGACTGCCTAAGGAGAGAAGAAGAAGAAGATGCTACACACCTCTCCATGTGGTAGCGAGTTCCACAGTCTCACCACTATCACACAGAAATGTAAATTTACCAGCTTCTACCCAATGGGACCGGAGATCCACTCTTTTATTAATCCCCCAAATGGTTGACTAAACATCAAATTCCTTCTCGTACAGGCCTATTAAATGCACTGAGCTGGTTCAGCGGGCTTGCGCCATTGATGCAAAATCGCATTGTGACTCAAGCACACATAAAATGGATGGGCAAGAGAGAGAGCGGCAGCAGTTTGCACCCGATTTTGCAATAAAAACTTCCACCAGCCAATTTGGCAATGCCACCATTCCAAAACTCTCATCCCTGTCTTCAAATCCCTCATGGCCTCGCCCCCTCCCCATCTCTGCAGGATGCCTTTAACATAGTGCAATGCATCAAGTAGTTTCACAGATGGCACCTGACCCAATCGAAGTAAGGATAGAGTGGAGGTTTTAATGGAGGATGTTAAAGGTGGTGAAAGATGGAATAAGACGGAAGGGTTTAGGGAGAAAATTCCAGAGCGTTGGGGCAAGATGCCTGACAGCTCTATTACCAAGAGTTGGAAGAGAAGAGGGTATAAGGAGGTTTGGGACAGCAGCAGGATGGAGGAGTGTACAATAGATCAGAGTTGGAAAAGTAGAAGCTATAAGCAGGAAAGTAGGGTTGGAGGAAGTTTCAGACAGTAGAGTGAAGAGAGGCTATGGTGGATTTGTAAATGAGAACAGAACAGATGACGCAGAAAGGGAGTGCTGGAAGACAGCGTGAATTAGGCAGTACAGGGTGGATGAAGTAGACAGAAAAGAGCAGATGAAGCAAACTAAAACAGATTAGGCAGAACAGAAATGATGAGACAGATAAAATAAAGCAGATGAGGCAGGCGGAACAGAAATGGCAAGATACATAGAACAGAGCAGATGACATGGAACAGTGATTATGAGGCAAAGCAGGTAGGCTGAGCAAAGTGGATGAGGCAGTAAGAGCCAAATAGTTATGGCAGGGAGAGCAGATCAAGTGCAGCAGGTGGAATGTGGCGCATAAGATAACAAATTAAATTGTTCCTGACAAAATTCAGTTGATTTGCGCCTCCAGCGCAGCCAACGCCTCCAGCGAAATTCAGTGGGAGGTTAGCGGCGGCAGTAACAGTTAGCACCCTGTGGCACTGCGCTGCCGTCAATGACATCATCGCCGTGAGTAGCGCCCCAGCCGCGATCTTCGGTAGCAGCCCCTGACTTACCGCCAGACGCTATGTCCGACGGGGTCAGGGGGGCCTACCTGTGGCTGGGGCGACGCAAATTAAAGGGGACGTGCCGGGCGGCCATTTTTGTTGCCGGCTGCCTGCCAGCATCTGCCCACATTGCTGTCCCCGGCCTCCTCTGCAGCCTCACCCCCCCGCACCCCCCGCGGAGTGCTGGCTGCGCTCCATGAGCCCGGCACTTCTCTTGAGTACCGGGGTCTTTTGCAGCACTCCGATCCCTGTTGGCCCAGCTGCACTAGACCCCTCCCCTACGTGGTGCAGAGCGTGGCACTGCTGCACGTAGCACCATGATATTCACTCGCAGCACTCCAAGATGGAGGTGCGGCGCTTCCAGTAGAGCCCTGCCTTCCTCTTGGGGAGCTACCGGTGAATTTTGGCCACGGGGATGCTAATTTTTTCGAGGTGCTAAAAGTGGTGCCACAGTGAAGTTAGTGCCCCAAAGGGGGCGCGACCCAATTTTTCCCCCCTGATGTCAGTGGACTTTATGCTGGGACCAATTCAGAGCACAGAATTCAAGAAATTTAAACTGACAATTGAAGCATGACTTTAAGCTGCTCCAACCTGTATAAAGAATCTCACTGGAATTTCATTGGGGGGTCTCCCGATTGGCTGACATACATTTGGCAGAAGATCGGCAAAAACCCAATTGATACATGTATCCAGAGTTTCCACCAAATTTACCGCAGCCGAGCCGGAGAAACCCCAAGAAATTCCTGGCAAGTGTCACAGGATCCATTTTCAAATAGAATTTTGATTAAATTTTGCTGTGCATGCACATTTGTGCAGTGTTATTTAACTTTTCTCCCTATTTTCTCATGTCTAAGTCTCCCCTTGTAAGTTTTTCTACATCGTACACAGTAACTAACGTGACCAAGGAAATGGTAACCATTTGCTAATGCTGTATCGTAACTGGTCACATGAAGGTGCGCAAGAATGACTGGGCATGACACCCCCTCCAACTTTTTACCTTCATAGCTGTGAGCATCTGGCCTCTGCTTCTCACAGTGGTATAAATGTGATCAAACCCAATCTTCATCGCAACAATAGCAACAACTTCTAATTATATAGTGCCTTTAGCATAGAAAAACATCCCAAGGTACTTTAAAATGTACAAGGAAAAAATGATGCTGACCAAAATAAGGAAATATTAGGAGAAGTAACTTGTGCTCCAGAACTAGCCTCACCTCTAGCTGAGCTGTTCCAGTACAGCTACAACACTGGCATCTTTCCGACAATATGGAAAACTGCCCAGGTATGTCCTGTCCACAAAAACAGGACAAATCCAGTCCGGTCAATTACCGTCCCATCAGTCTACTCTCATTCACCAGCAAAGTGATGAAAGGTGTCGTCGACAGTGCTATCAAGTGTCACTTACTCACCAATAACCTGCTCAGTGATGCTCAGTTTGGGTTCCATCGGGACCACTCAGCTCCAGACTGTTGTGGCCGTGTATAATAAGACACAGACTGCAGGAGAACGGTACAACAGGTGTTTACTCAACGTGGATCACACTGCAACTGATCGGTACAGATTACTACTCAGTGCTATATACAGGTGTGGTCACTGCCGGTACTGCAGTATACATGAACTGTAAAAGATAGTTCCCCCCTTAAAGGTATATACATTGCAATTCCTCCCCTTTTAGATTAACAGTACCATAACACTCATTTAACAATTAAATATCAAACTAATTACAATTAACACTTTTAACATGCAACATTAGCTGAAAATAGTCTATTTATATATTCAGTCTTTGGGGAGGCTTCCTGATCCTTTCTGGATAGTGCCTTTCCCGAGTGTCTTGCTCTTGGTGCGGAGGCGATTCTGGCCCCCTGTCGTCGGTTGGTTCATCAGCTTCCGATGCTACTGTTTCTGGGGTAGATGCGACCTGTACATTGGGTTCATCACCAGGTACGTATGGGCGAGGCATGGGGTTGACTTGTTCCTGTGACTCTAGGATCTGGTCAGCATTGCGTCTCATGATGCTCTCCCCAACGTCCACTGTGTACATTAGTGGGCCCTGCCGTGTGCATATCGTTCCTGGTTGCCATTTTTCTGTTCGGTAGTCACGGGCCAAGACTGGTTGCCCTACATTGAAGCTCCTTGTTGGCTTCTCATGGATGTGCTGGAATTGCTTACTCTCAACATCTCTTCATACGTTTGGTCTGAGCAAATCCAGGCGAGATCTTAACCTTCGGTTAAAGAACATCATGGCTGGGGCCTGGTTGGTGACTGCATGTGTCGCATTCCGGTAGGCGAACAGGAAATTGTCCACCTTGTGCTGCAGCGGAATGTTGTCATTGTACATAGCCTTTATTGCCTTCTTAAAGGTTTGTACGAACCTCTCAGCCAATCCATTTGTGGCTGGATGATACGGGGCGGATGTGTAATGCCTTACCCCATTCTTTTTCAAGAACCTCCGGAACTCTTCGGACACAAACTGTGGTCCGTTGTCGGAGCAAATCTGTTCTGGCAAGCCATTCCTGGCAAAAGTGGTCCATAGGACTGCAATAGTTTTCTCCGTGGTGGTGGAGGACATTTTGATGACCTCAGGCCATTTCGAGTGCGCATCCACGGCTATTAAAAACATTGAGTCCATGAATGGACCAGCAAAATCAATATGCACCCGTTGCCATGGAGATGAGGGCCACTCCCATGGGTGTAGAGGGGCCTGTGGTGGTGCATTTTGGACTTTCTGGCATCCTGAGCAGCTCTTGGTCAGGTCCTCGATTTGTTTATCGATTCCCGGCCACCGCACATAAGCCCTGGCTAGGCTTTTCATTTTTACCCCTCCCAGATGACCCTCATGAAGCTCATTGAGCAATCTATCCCTTAACTTGGGTGGAATTACCACTCGGGATCCACACATCAAGGTCCCCTGGCACACTGACAGCTGTTCTCTCCTTGTCGAGAATGCTGGCAACAGTGAGTCGCCATGTGCTGGCCATCCCTTCACCGTCAAATCATATACCCGAGACAGTGTCGGGTCATTTCGGGTTTCCATTTTGATACAAGCGTTAGTTACCGGTAGGTATTCAACTATAGTCGAATGGAATATTTTGACAAGATCCACTGCTGGTGCTTCCTCCGCAGTAGGCAGTGGCAGGTATGATAGCCCATCAGCATTTCCATGCTGTTTCGTGCCCTTATATTCAATCTCATAGTGGTGCGCCCCTAGAAAAAGTGACCATCTTTGTAATCGTTGCGCAGTCATCACCGGAACGCCCTTCTTCGGATTAAAAATGGAGACAAGAGGCTGGTGATCAGTCAGCAAGGTGAATTTCTGCCCGTGCAGACAGTGATTGAACTTTTTCACTCTCCACACTAGGCTGAGGGCCTCCCTGTCAATCTGGGCATAGTTACGCTCGGCTGAGGTTAGTGATCGTGACGCAAAGGCTATTGGCCTCTCTGAGCCGTCCGAGAACTTGTGCGACAGCACCGCTCCAATGCCGTAGGGTGACGCATCGCATGCCAACCGAATTGGTAATGCTGGGTTGTAATGGGCCAATACCTCTGTCGATGTGATTAGTGTTTTGCTCTTCTGGAAAGCTCGTCTACATTCGTCACTCCATTTCCATGGCACCCCAGTTTGCAGTAGGGTGTTCAGTGGGTGTAGTATTGTAGACAAATTTGGCAAGAACTTATGGTAGTAGTTTACCAGCCCGAGGAACGGCCTCAGTTGTGACACATTTTCCGGTGCTGGAGCCTTGACTACTGCCTCAATCTTCTCTGGGGACTTATGTAACCCCTCTTTATCGATAATGTGGCCACAATACGAGATCTGTTTCCTAAAAAACTCGCATTTGGGGCGGTTAGCTCGGAGCCCATATTCCTGCAATCTAGTGAGCACCTGCTCCAGGTTGGCAAGGTGATCACTGTCATTTTCGCCCGTGACCAGGATGTCATCCAAATAACACTGGGTCCCTGGGATCCCTTGCAGGACTTGTTCCATTGCCCTCTGCCAAATAGCCGGAGCTGATGCTACCCTGAATACCAGCCGGTTGTATTGGTGGAGAACTTTATGGGTGTTGATTGTGAGGTATTTTTTTGATGCTTCTTCTACCTCCATTTGCAGATACGCCTGGGCCAGATCAATCTTAGTGAAGCGTTTCCCTCCAGATAGCGAGGCGAAAATATCTTCAATCCGCGGAAGTGGATATTGTACGGTGTGAAGGACCGTTACCTTAAAGTCCCCACAGATGCGAACCTTCCTTGGTTCCCCAGGCGTGCTGCTCAACGACTTTTTCATCACAGGGACGATGGGTGTAGCCCACTCGCTCCAGTCTACCTTGGACTCCCCAGCTCTGCTTCGACGGCTGGGCGGATCGCATAAGGTACCGGTCTGGCCTTAAAAAATTTTGGGCTTGCGTTTTCTTCAATTTTAATCGTCGCTGTCATGCCTTTTAGTGTTCCGAGTCCTTGCTGGAACACTTCTTTCGCATCAGTTAGGATCTTTGACAGTCGCCCAGGTGTGACGTCATCATCCTTTTTGTCAGCCACAGTCAGTGCCTGTACTGAATGCCAATCCAGTTGTATTTTCCGGATCCATTCACGTCCCAGTAATGGTGGTCCTCCATCTTGCAATACATACAGGTCTAGTTTTGGTGTTTCCTTACCGTTATATATAATGGTCACCCTTATTTTTCCTTTGGGGTAGACTTTTTGCCTCGTGTACGTCTTCAAAATAATTTTTGTGTCTCTCAAGGGTATGTGTGAGAATAGCCGCTCGTAGTCCCGTCGGTTTATGACTGTTAGGGCTGATCCTGTGTCCAATTCCATCTTTACCTGGACTACTGCTATCTTGAGAGTGACCCAAATGGTTCGGTGATCCTCCTTTGTGATCACATTATGTAGTTTCAGACAACTCAGTTCCCTGCTTTCGGAGTCGTTATCACTCTTTTGTTCGTCTGAACTATTCTCCATCATCTTATGTACCTTCTTGTACTTTCCTTTGGTAGGTTTCTTATTGCTGGTTTTCTTTCCCGACCTGCAGACTCGTGCTATGTGTCTTACTTTTCCACACTGTCTGCACACTTTGTCTTTGAACCAGCAATCATTCTGGTCATGCGTTGTTCTGCCGCAGCGATAGCACTTCTCTGTTCCATATGACATTTCGTTTGTGCCATATTCTTGCAGTCTCTGTTGTATCTCTGCAGCGCCCCGTGCTGCTGCTTCATATGATACCGCAATGCTGAAAGCCTTTTCCAGCTTAAGGTCCTTTTCAGATAAAAGCCGTTTCTGGGTTCCTTCACTTTGAAGCCCACACACAAACTTGTCCCTTAAGGTATCTGCCAGTCCCGCTCCAAACTGGCAGTATTTCGATAGTTTGCGCAGTTCTGTTAAATAATCAGCATTGCTTTCATCCTTATGCTGGTTCCGTTTGTGAAACTTGAATCTTTCTGCTATCAGCAGCGGTGTGGGGTTTAAATGTTCCTGTAGTATCGTTACTATTTCTTCAAAACTCTTTTCCATTTGCTTCGTTGGGGTTACTAGATTTCGTAATAAACCATACGTCTTTGCACCCATTAAATTTAACAATACCGATGCTTTCTTGTCATCTGACACCTCATTTGCCTTGCAGTATACCTCTATTCGTTCGACATATGTAGTGCAATCTTCGACTTCATTGTCAAATGCGGTGATACTGCCACTCTTCGGCATTTTGGGTGTGGTTTAAAATGGCATCTCCCAATGACTTAAAATGGCGTCTCCCGCGCTTTCCTTCCTCCCCCGCTGCTGCCAACGCCGCTCCCGGCGGTTCTCGTGGCAATGGTGGTGCCCTGTAGGTTTCACGTGCTTCTCCTGCGCTGCTGCCAACGCCACTCTCGGCGGTCCTCGTGGCAATGGCGGCGCCTCGCGGGTTTCTGTGCGTCTCTCTCTCCCTCTCTCCGACGCTGCTCGGCCCCTGAACACCGGCTGCGCCCTGTGCGCTCTGCCCTCTCTCTTTCTCCCCCGTCAACACTGC
Organism: Somniosus microcephalus; assembly: GCF_052327205.1. Lineage (NCBI taxonomy): Eukaryota > Metazoa > Chordata > Chondrichthyes > Squaliformes > Somniosidae > Somniosus > Somniosus microcephalus. Next base: position 130,657,739 of record NC_140993.1, read on the forward strand.
TCGGCCCTTTGCTGTGCCGCTCGGTCGGGCTCTAGCCCGCCGCTGTCCGGGAAAGGTCTGCGCACTACCTGTTGCCAGCCCGTTTCGCTGGACCACCTCGACTGGAAAACCAAGCCTGGCTCTCGACAGCCTCCCCCACAATTCTCGAGTCTCTGCTGGATGACTGGGCGGTTGCCCGTGGTCGACGCCCGAGTCTCTGGCCTTGACCTCCAATCCACTGATCTCCAGGAACGAATCCCCGGGAGGTGATGCAGAGTTGCAGGTAGGTTCGAACTTGCCTTGTCGCCAATATTGTGTCCGTGTATAATAAGACACAGACTGCAGGAGAACGGTACAACAGGTGTTTACTCAACGTGGATCACACTGGAACTGATCTGTACAGATTACTACTCAGTGCTATATACAGGTGTGGTCACTGCCGGTACTGCAGTATACATGAGCTGTAAAAGATAGTTCCCCCCTTAAAGGTATATACATTACACAGACCTCATTACAGCCTTGGTACAAACATGGAAAAAAAGCTGAATTCCAGAAGTGAGGTGAGAGTGACTGCCCTTGACACCAAGGCAGCATTTGACTGAGTGTGGCATCAAGAAGCCCAAGTAAAATTGAAGTCAATGGGAATCAAGGAGAAAATGCTCCACTGGCTGGAATCATACCTAGCACAAAGGAAAATAGTTGTGGTTGTTGTAGGCCAATCATCACAGCTTCAGGACATTGCTGCAGGAGTTCCTCAGGGCAGTAGCCAAGGCCCAACCATCTTCAGCTGCTTCAACAATGACTTTTCCTCCATCATAAGTTCAAAAGTGGGGATGTTCGCTGATGATTGCACAGTGTTCAGTTCCATTCACAACTCCTCAGATAATGAAGCAGGTAATGCACACATCCAGCAAGACCTGGATGACATTCAGGCTTGGGCTGATAAGCAGCAAGTAACATTCGCGCCACAGAAGTGCCAGGCAATGACTACCTCCAACAAGAGAGAATCTAACCACCGCCCCTTGACATTCAATGGCATTACCATCACCAAATCCCCCAACATCAAAATCCTGGGGGTAACCATTGACCAGAAACTTAACTGGACCACCCACATAAATACTGTGGCTACAAGAGCAGGTCAGAGGCTGGGTATTCTGCAGCGAGTGTCTTACCTCCTGACTCCCCAAAGCCTTTTCACCGTCTACAAGGCACAAGTCAGGAGTGTGATGGAATGCTCTCCACTTGCCTGGATGAGTGTATCTCCAACAACACTCAAGAAGCTCAACACCATCCAGGACAAAGCAGCCCACTTGATTGGTACCCCATCCACCACCTTAAACATTCCCTCCCTCCACCACCAACGCACTGTGGCTGCAGTGTGTGCTATCTACAAGATGCACTGCAGCAACTCACCAAGGCTTCTTCGACAGCTCCGCCCAAACCCGCGACCTCTACCACCTAGAAGGACAAGGGCAGCAGGTGCATGGGAACACCATCACCATCAAGTGCCCCTGCAAGTCACACACGATCCTGACTTGGAAATATGTCGTCGTTCCTTCATCGTCGCTGGGTCATAATCCTGGAACACCCTCCCTAAAAGCACTGTGGGAGTACTTTCATCACACAGGCTGCAGCAGTTCAAGAAGGCGGCTCACCACTACCTTCTCAAGGGCAATAAATGCTGGCCTTGCCAGCGACGCCCACATCCCAGGAACGAATAAAAAAAATCTAGGTCAAAGAGGTGGCTGTTAAGAAGGATCTTAAAGAAGGCGAGGGAGATGGTGAGCAAGCGGTTTAAGGAAGAAATTCTGGATCATGGAGTCTAGCAGCTGATGACACGGTTGCCAATAGTTGAATGAAGGGAGGCGGGTATGCACAAGAGGCTGGAAGCAGAGAATGGAGAGTTCAGAGGACGGGGTGTTGTAGTGTTCAACTTCAACTGGGCTTCATAAATAGAGACATAGGGCTCGATTTTGCCAGGCCCGAGGAGGCGAGATTGGAGGTGTGTGAGGTGTTAAAATCGCAAAAAATGGCAGGATAGGCCCTTAAGGCCCTTAACAGCCACTTAATTGCCTCTTTCATCCCATTTTGAGAGGCCTTTCCGATCTTAACCCTTTCCCCACGTTCTGGAACACGCCAGTGAATCCTAGCGGCTTCACAAGTGGACTGCTTACTAACAGCTGCAGCTCCACCATTATAAAGGAGTTTTCACCAATCATCATTTGCAGGTGGCAGAACTTTGTTGTCTCATGTCTGGGGGAACTTTTAGCAGGCATACTCATTGTTCTGGAAGTTTGGAGCCTGACACCCATCTCCAGTGTGACCTCCTGGGAAACCCCTTTCCCCACCTTGACTGAGCGCTTCCTCAACTGAGGTATTTACCAGAAGAATGGGAACTATTTATTTCCTTTCCTCCTGGACATCAGATTCAGACAAAGATTAGCTGCAGCAGCAGCAGAACCCTGACCAACAGCAGCACCAACAGCAGGAGCAACAACAGGAGCTCCAAGCTGCTGCTCACCCACCTGAAGCTGCACAGGCCAGAAGGCACTAGCGCATGGAAGTACGTCGGTGCCGGAGATATCCCCAAAACAGGGTCTACAGACAGAGGATCAGTTACCTCAACTTGACTGAGCAGCAGTGCCAAAGGAGGCTCAGACTTTCGCGAGAGGTAGTGGGTGATATCTGCGCAATGCTGCAGCAAGACCTGGAGCCCAGAGGACCAGGTGGACACCCCTTACCAGTGGCCGTCAAAGCCACCACCGCACTCAACTTTTTAGCTTCAGGCTCATTCCAGGGATCAGCAGCAGACATCAGCGGCGTCTCCCAGGCAGCCGCACACACTTGCATCATGCAGGTAACCGATGCCCTTTTTGCCATCGCGCACAATCACATCAATTTCTCCAAGGATCAAGCCAGTGTAACTGTGCGTGCGGTTGGGTTTGACAATCTGGCAGGCTTTCCAAGGGTGCAGGGCATTGTTGACTGCACACATGTGGCCCTAAAGGCACCCCATCACAATCCAGGTATTTTTGTCAACCGCAAGGGATTCCACTCCCTCAACGTACAGCTGGTGTGTAACCACAAGAAGGAAATTTTGCATGTTTGTGCCAAGTACCCTGGCATGTTGCCATGACTCCTTCATCCTGCGCCAGTCTAGTGTGCCTCCGCTCTTCAGTCCGCCAGACCAACTTTGCGGATAGATACTTTTAGACAAGGGCTATCCCCTGAAAACGCCGTTGAGGAGCCCTTCCAACGAAGCTGAGGAGCGCTACAACTCCAGCCACATGTCCACCAGATCCATAATAGAGCAAACCATCGGCTTGCAGAAGATGCGCTTCAGATGCCTTGATAGATCTGGTGGAGCCCTGCAGTACTCAGCAGCCAGGGTCTCCAGAATCGTCGTGGTTTGCTGTGCACTTCACAACATGGCACTGCATCGTGGTGTGCAGATGCCGGAGGAACAAGTGGCTCATCACATAGCCTCCTCAGAGGAGGAGAAGGAGGAGGAGAGTGACAATGAACAGCTTGCAGAGGCGCATCAACCAGCGGCAGCAGCATGCGAGCACATTGCTGGCCGGGATGCAAGGCACGCACTCATCTTGGCCAGATTTGCTTAGCCTGCACAATCAAACGCTTTTGCCTTGCACCTTCTTATCAGATCATCGACAATGGCCAGGAACTTGCGGATTCCTATTACTCTGACCGCCATACTGACAATTGCAAGTAACCCTAAGCCCTCAATGTGGAAGTCCCATTAATGACATGACACACGCCACAACTGCAACAGTTTGCCATCGGAATTTTTAATGGTAATAAGCATCTGATGGCTTTTCAACGTTAAACATAACATTACACCCAAGTGACTACCCTTGTGACTACTTGTGCATTATCTTCCTCTTGCATGTGCTCCTACGTGGTGTTTCCCCTGTGGCTTCAGCAGATGTGGAGGCCCCTTGCTCACTTTCCTGCTGCTCCTGTCTCGACACTTTTGGCGGGTGTCCTCTGGGGTTGCGCACCTGTGAGGGCTCGGCAACAGTCTGCTGCTCCTGCGGCTGTGCAGAAGTTGAGACGCCGATCTCAGTTGGGTGGGGACTCTGGTGGGGCTCTGACCGAGGGCTTTGCAATGGCATAGTCGTGTCAGCGCTTGGAGAGGAGCCCCCACTTCCTTGCTGTCTGCCACCAACATCCCTCTAATGGGTCAGCCCCACTTCAGAGCTAGCAAGTGGCTTGACAGCACCTTGCTGCACTTCAAGGGGGCCATGAGGACCCATTTCTGTACTGGAAGTCCTACTCCCGAGGACTTGCATGAAGGTCTGGTTTGTATGCTCAATAGCTGATTATTGCTCCTCAGGAGATGTCAGTCTATTGTGAACCATGACCATGTTTTCACGACCCTGGCAACTAAGCTCCTCCATGGCCATAGCCATCCTCTCCTCTACGGTAGCCATCCTTTCCACGGAGGTTGCCATCCTTTCCGTGGTGATGCGTTCGTGCGCCAACGTCTCCACAAAGGCTCTGCTCATGTTAGCGATGGACTCCTCCATTCGCTCCACACTCACAGCGACCCTGGAGACAAAACCTGCCAGAGACTCCTGCACCTGTTCCTGGAGTTCCAGCACCGCTGTCCTTCTGCATGGACCCTGTGATGAAATATGCCATTCATCACTCATCTGTATTCTCTGTGTGATTGTGCCTGTGACTGTGGTTTAGTTTCAGTTTCATTTCCCTTACCTCAGTTCTGTTTCCTCACCTTGTATTGTATTGTGTGTAGGGCTCCGCCCATACCTGGCCCCTATGTAAGCAGGCTCAGCGTGCCTCACATCCAGTACTGCAGACCTCTGGATGGAAGACACCTCTCCACTGTGTGTTAACTTCTAAGTTAATAAAAGCCTTGTTTTGTTCCGCTAACATTGAGTCTCGGATTTATTGAGGCACATCAATTTTATTAACTTACTTCTCAACACAATGGATCAACTCTTGAAACCCGAACGTTTGGATTTGGACCAGCATGCTTCGGACGCATCGGCACGCTTCGGACACTGGTTTATGTGTATGGAATTCTTCCTGGACAATTCCGCAGCCGTCACAGGCGCTACGGACGCTGAAAGTATGAAACTCGGAATCCTGCGGAATTGGGTAAGCCACAGGGTTTACCCCCTCATCCAAGACGCCGACACGTACCCGGCCGCCTGCGACATCTTAAAGGCGCATTACCAGCAGCCTACGAATGAGGTGTATGCTAGGCATCTGCTCGCTACTCGCGCACAGCGACCTGGGGAATCGCTGGATGAGTTCCTAGTCACCCTGAAAACGCTTGGCAAAGACTGCAAGTGCCAAGATGTAAAAGCCGCAGTGTACACTGACGAGCTTGTTCGCGATGCCTTCATCACAGGCCTCAGCTCCACTTACATCCGGCAGAGACTGCTGGAAAAAACGGGATTGGACCTGAAACAGGCTGTGGACACAACGAGATCCCTGGATGTGGCCCAGAGAAACTCGGACGCCTACTCTTCAGCCCGCGCCGCCCACGCCGCCACGTGTGCACCAAGGGCGCCGCCATCTTGGAAGACATCTTCCCCGCCCGGCAGCCCGACACCATCGGGGCCCCGCTCTCCCCCCAGAAGCCCTACGACAGCCGCGACGCGTCGGGGAACCAACTGCTACTTCTGCGGGCAGTCGAAGCACACCAGAAACCTGTGCCCGGCGAAAGGCACCACCTGCTTTAAGTGCGGTAAGAAGGGGCACTTCGGGAAGGTGTGCAAAGGGAACCCCGCTGGAAAACCCGCCACCGCCGCGTGTGCGCCGTGGGAGCGGCCATCTTGGACGTCATCTTGCCCGACCTCGTGGGGTCCGCCATCTTGTCAGCAGACAGCGTGGACACCATCTTGTCTCGATCAGGGCCCTACAGTGGCATCGGTCACAGTGGACCAGACCAGGCCGCACCCGCTATCCAAATCAATGGTGGACATCGAGGTAAACGGGTGCAGGGTTAAATGTTTAATTGACAGTGGAAGCACGGAGAGTTTTATCCACCCTGAACTAGCACAACAACTCTCCCTAAAGGTGGTCCCTACTCGGGGTACCATCTCTATGGCTGATAAAACCCAGACATCGACCATTATGGGTTACTGCACGGTACAATTGTCCGTTAACGGAACTGTATACGATAATTTTAAAGTACTAATCATGAAGAATCTATGTGCGAGCGTGATCTTGGGCCTGGATTTCCAGTGCCACCACCAAAGCATCACGCTCAATTACGGTGGGTCCCAGCCGCCCCTCACAGTGTGCGGTCTGGCTACCCTGAAGGTAAAGCCGCCTTCGCTATTCGCGAACCTTACCCCTAACTGCCGGCCAATAGCGACCAAAAGCAGGAGGTACAGCTGGGAGGACAGGCGGTTTATCGCGACCGAGGTAGACAGGCTCCTGAAGGAGAGCATTATTGAACGCAGCAACAGCCCGTGGCGCGCCCAAGTGGTGGTGGTAAGGGGTAGCGAGAAGAAATGGATGGAGATCGAATATAGCCAAACGATCAACAGGTACACCCAACTAGACGCCTACCCGCTACCCCGCATATCAGAAATGGTGAACCAAATCGCCCAATACCGGGTGTTCTCCACCATCGACCTCAAGTCAGCGTATCACCAGCTCCCTATCAGACCAGAGGACCACCCGTACACCGCCTTCGAGGCGAACGGACGCCTCTACCAATTCCTCAGAGTCCCCTTTGGGGTGACGAATGGGGTCTCGGTCTTCCAGAGGGAGATGGACTGCATGATCGATGACCACCACTTGCAGGCAACCTTCCCCTACCTCGACAATGTCACCATCTGCGGCCACAACCAGCAGGATCACGACTCGAACCTCGAGACGTTCCTGAAAACCGCACAAAAACTCAACCTCACTTACAACGAGGACAAGTGCGTTTACAACACCACGCGCCTCTGCATACTAGGCAGCGTGGTGGAGAATGGGGAAATCGGACCAGACCCCAACCGATTGAGCCCCCTACGGGAGCTGCCCCTGCCCAACACTCCCAAAGCCCTGAAAAGGTGCCTGGGGTTATTTTCTTATTATTCCCAATGGGTCCCCAACTACTCCGACAAAGCCCGCCCCCTCTTGAAAGCATCCTCTTTTCCGCTCTCTGCTGAGGCCCACGCCGCCTTCAAAAGCATTAAGCGGGATATTGAGCGGGCCACGCTACAGGCAGTGGACGAGAACACTCCCTTTCAAGTGGAAAGTGATGCGTCTGACTTTGCCTTGGTGGCCACCCTCAACCAGGCGGGGCGGCCCGTAGCTTTCTTCTCGAGGACCCTCCAAGGGCCCAAGATCAGACACTCCTCCGTGGAAAAGGAGGCCCAAGCCATCATGGAGGCAGTGCGCCACTGGCGCCATTACCTAGCCGGCAAACGCTTCACCCTACTTACCGACCAGCGGTCGGTAGCGTTTATGTTCAATAATAAACAGAGGGGGAAGATTAAAAATGATAAGATTCTTAGGTGGCGGATCGAGCTCTCCACCTTCGATTATGACATCATTTACCGGCCAGGGGCCCTTAACGAATCCCCCGACGCCCTCTCACGAGGGATGTGTGCCAGCGCCACCGGGGATCGGCTACAGACCCGCCACAACGACCTCTGCCACCCAGGGGTCACGCGGCTGTTCCACTTCATAAAGTCCCGCAACTTACCCTACTCGATTGAGGAAGTTCGGTCTCTGACCAGGAACTGCCCCACTTGCGCTGAGTGCAAGCCTCGGTTCTACCGCCCAGATAGAGCCCACTTAATCAAAGCTACACGGCCCTTTGAGCGGCTCAGCTTAGACTTCAAGGGCCCCCTCCCGTCCGTCAACCGCAATGTTTACTTCCTGAACATTGTGGACGAATACTCCCGTTTCCCATTCGCCTTCCCCTGCCCAGACATGACGAGCGCCACGGTCATTAAATGCCTCAACAGCCTGTTCTGCCTGTTCGGTATGCCGAGCTACATCCATACGGATAGGGGGGCGTCCTTCATGAGTGAAGAGCTACGCCAGTACATGCTGTCCAGGGGGATCGCCACGAGCCGTACCACCAGCTACAACCCCCGGGGTAACGGTCAAGTGGAGCGAGAGAACGGGACAGTATGGAAAGCAGTCACTCTAGCTCTAAGGACCAAGGGCCTCCCTATCTCCCGCTGGCAGGAAGTCCTCCCAGATGTGCTCCATTCGATACAGTCGCTATTGTGTACTGCCACTAATGCCACGCCTCATGAGCGAATGTTTGTCTTTCCCCGGAAATCCACCTCAGGCGTATCCATGCCGTCATGGCTCTCCACCCCAGGTCCGGTATTCGTGCGAAGGCATGTGAGGGGCCACAAGACGGACCCTCTCGTGGAGTCAGTGCACCTACTCCACACCAACCCCCAATACGCGTATGTCCGGCATGCCGACGGAAGGGAGGACACCGTGTCCATAAAAGACGTCGCCCCAGCCGGTAATGACAACAACCACGACAACAGCAGCAACAACGATCACAGCAACTCTTACCCAACCACTACTCTTTCATCACCCCCGGAAGAACATCGACCAATGGTACCCCCACCAACTACCCCTTCAACAACCCTGGCGGCTGTGATGAAATATTCCATTCATCACTGCCTGTGACTGTGGTTGGTTTCAGGTTCCCCCTTACCATTGTATTGCCTGTGACTGTGGTTGGTTTCAGGTTTCTCTTCACCATTGTATTGTGTATTGGAATGTATGGAATGTGTTGTGTGTAGGGCTCCGCCCATACCTGGCCTCTATGTAAGCCAGCTCAGTCTGGCCTCACAGCCAGTACTGCAGACCTCCAGGGAAGATACCTCTCTCCACTGCGTGTTATCTTCTAAGTTAATAAAAGCCTTGTTTTGTTTCGCTAACATCGAGTCTCGGGATTATTGAGGCACATCAGCGGCGCCCCCGGCAGAGACCCAGGAGGCCACCGGGAACACCCAGCCGACACCTGCGGCACCACAACAGCCACGTCGGTCACAGAGGACTATCAAACCCCCGAACAGACTAAATCTATAGAAGGGGTGAATGTGATGAAATATGCCATTCATCACTCATCTGTATTCTCTGTGTGATTGTGCCTGTGACTGTGGTTTAGTTTCAGTTTCATTTCCCTTACCTCAGTTCCGTTTCCTCACCTTGTATTGTATTGTATGTAGGGCTCCGCCCATACCTGGCCCCTATGTAAGCAGGCTCAGCGTGCCTCACATCCAGTACTGCAGACCTCTGGATGGAAGATACCTCTCCACTGTGTGTTACCTTCTAAGTTAATAAAAGCCTTGTTTTGTTCCGCTAACATTGAGTCTCGGATTTATTGAGGCACATCAGACCCGAAGGCACAGGGTCAACATGCAGCGTAGCCGAGCTGGGAGCATCCTGCGCTCTCCAACGAGGACTCTCCACTGCTGTCCCTGTCTCCACCATCTGCTGATGCTCACTTGTGAGCTGTAATACACCAGGTGACAACTCTACTCTATGTCCCGAAGATCCCACCGAAGTGTGAGTGTCTGCGCTGGTGAGGTGCGCACTTAATTCTGCTGACGCAGCGCCCTCAGAGGTTGTAGCTTCCTCTGAGGAGTCTGGAAGCTCAGGCTCTTCCTCCTGGACTGTGGGGACAGGGGCTGTCGATGGTCCTATGGGGGAGCAACGGAAAGAGTTAGAGATGTGAGGTCAAGGTTACATGCACACTGAATAGTGCAGATGATCATAAGTCAATCTGCTAGAGCATCAGATTCATTTCAGTGACTCATGTAATGTCAATGAGAGAGATGCTAAACTATTCTGTCACCAGCTTGCTGTAATGCACCTGCTTGTCCATCCCCCTCTTGGGAATCGTCCTCGATCCTGGCAATTTCCAGGGCTGCCTCCTCTGAGGTGGTGAGCTGGGCTACTGAGGGTGGCCCTCCTCCTGTCCTTACTCTTTCCCTCTTATTGCGGGCTCTCTTTTCCTGCAATGAGGGACACAAGTGGAGTTTGATTGAGAATGAAGGAGTGAGTGTAGAGATTCCATAGCATAGATGCTTAGAAGGAGACAAAGGACCCTCCCTGTGTGTTGTAAGTTGTCATTGCATCACAGTGATAGAGAGTGTGAGGACTGCATGGTAGAATAGTTAAGTTAATGTGACCATAGAGAGAGAGGAAATGGGTAAGGGTGCAGGGATGTGCGTGTCAAGTGGGATGTGGAGGAAGAGATTGGCAAAGCAGAGTGCTGGTGAAGAGAGGCGATGGGGATCAGATTGAGTGTGAAGGGAAAGCCATACTCACTTTTCCAGTGTGCAGAAGATCATGAAACCTCTTCCTGCACTGCAGCCAGGTTCTGCGGAACATAGAGATGGCATTGACCTCCCTGGCCACTTGCAGCCACACAGCTTTAGTTTGTTGTGGTGGCTTTTTTCTCCCTGAGGAAGGGAAGAGCACCTCCTTATTAGATCTTGCTCCCTCCACAAGAGCTTGGAGGGAGGGCTCATCAAATCGAGGTGCACACTTTTGCTTGCTTGTAGACATGTTCAGTAAATGAAGTCTTTCATACAATGTCCAAAGCGTTTCCAGTCTCCAGAAGAAGCAAGGCTGCTTGCAGGCCTTAAGTCCAGCAGCACTGATGACGTCATCGAAGGCAACTTTCAGGGTGGAAAGATTAACTGTGCCAGGGGTTCCCACACGCTGGAAATCAATTGCCCAATTAGGGGAAAATCGCTCTTTTTCCCCACATCACACTGGAGTCGGGTTCAGGACTCTAAAAACACCTGACACGCCCCAGCCCACCCACACTGGCAAAATCAAGCCCATAGAGTACAAAAGCAAGCAAGTTATGATGAACCTTTATAAAACACTGATTTGGCCTCAACTGGAGTATGTGTCCAATTCTGGGCACCGCACTTTTGGAAGGATGTGAAGACGTTAGAGAGGGTACAGAAAAGATTTACAAGAATGGTTCCAGGGATGAGGGATTTCAGTTACTTGGACAGATTGGAGAAATTGGCGTTGTTCTGCTTAACAGAGAAGGTTGAGAGGAGATTTGATAGAGGTGTTCAAAATCATGAGGGATATGGACAGATTAGATAGGGAGAAACTGTTCCCATTGGCGGAAGGGTCAAGAACCAGATGACACAGATTGGCAGAAGAACCAAAGGCGACATGAGGAAAAACATTTTTACGCAGCGAGTGATTAGGATCTGGAATTCACTGCCTGAAAGGATGGTGGAGGCTGATTCAATTGTGGCTTTCAAAAGGGAATTGGATAAGTACCTGAAGGAAAAAATTTGCAGGGCTATGGGGAAAGGGCGGGGGAATCGGATTAGCTGAAGTGCTCTTACAGACAGCCGACACGGGCTCGAAGGGCCAATTGGCCTCCTTCTGTGCTGTAACTCTTCTATGATTCTATGTGTTGCAGTTGTAGTGTTGTAGTGTTAGACAAAGTCTAAAAACACAGGAAAAGGTGGGCCCATGGAGGGATTAAAGGCAAGAGTGCGAATTTTAAATCTGAGGTGATGGGGTAGGGGTACCGGGATTCAGTGTAGGTGAGTGAGGACAGGGCTGATGGGCGAGCAGGACTTGGTGTGAATAAGATACGAGCGGAAGATTTTGGATGAGCTGAAGTTTATGGGGAGTGCAGGATGGGAGGCCAGACAAGAGAGCCTTGATGTAATAAAATCTGGAGGTGACAACAGCACGAATGATGGTTTTTGCAACATATAAACTGAGTTAAGGGGAGAGATGGATGACACTTTGGAGATGGAAGTAGGCAATCTTTGTGATGGAGTGGATATTCTCAAAATCAACACAGATAAATGAAAATGATGTTAAAATTAGTCCTAATTTCCTTCAACTCAATATTAAAAGAAATGTTGACAGAGAGACTTCTAATATAAATTTAAAGGAAAATATTCTGCTACTTTTACTTTTAGGAACGCTGCACTTATCCTTCATATATATTGTGCATTATGGTATTTGTTGTGTATGTACCTTTAAGGGAATAACTGGTCTCAGACTGCAGTACCGGCAGTGACCACCCCTGTATAAAAGGCCCTAGCAGGCTTCTGTAGTTTCAGTTTCCAGGTTGTCTCCATTCAGTAAAGATTTGTTATAATCAACTCCTGCAGTCCGTGTCTCAATTATACACGGACATAATACTGGCGACGAGTAAGAAACGAACTTACCTGCAACTCGGCAGCACCTCAGACGACGTTATTGAAGGTCGAATCCAGAAGAAAGAAAAAAAAAACAAAGAAACTCGAGAAACGGGCGTCGACCGTGGGCAACCGCCCTCCAAATCATCGAATTGAAAAGTTGCAGGAGAGACTGTCGAGAGCCAGGCTTGGTCCTCCAGTCTGTGGTTTCCCAGCTAATCGGGCTGGTGGCAGGTAGTGCACTGATCCTTCCTGGGCTGCGGCGGGCTAGAGCTCGATCGGGTGGCTCTGCAACGCGGCCGGGCAGCGAGTCGGGAAGCAAAGAGAGAGAGAGAGGGTGGAGCACACAGGGTGCGGCCGGTGCTTCGAAGCCGGGCAGCGTTCGGACCTAAGAAGAGGGAGGGAAGTGTCGCAGAGGGTCCGCTCCACGACGGGAACGGTTCTTCAATTAACGGAGCAAATATTGAAGCACGATAGAAAAATAAAAATACCGCGGAGAGCGGCGTTGGCAGCAGCGATCGGGGACGCGCGAAGACCATAGGGCATCGCCATTACAGGATAGTAAAATAAATATAATCGCCAGCAACAGCGTTGGCAGCAGCGGCAGCGGCGGGAAAGCGCGGGAGGCGCCATCTTAACTCGGCGGGGAAGAAGGAAAAGCGCGGGAGGCGCCATTTTGATCCATCGGGGATGAAGGAAAAGCGCGAGAGGCGCCATCTTAGATTTTCAAGATGCCAAAGACTGGCGATATCACTGCCTTCGATAATGCAATAGAAGACTGGACCACGTATGTGGAAAGAGTCGAGGTATATTGCGAGGCAAACGAAATAGCCGATGAGAAAAAGGCATCGGTATTGCTAAATTTAATGGGCGCAAGAACGTACGGCCTATTGCGGGACCTGATTACTCCAGCCAAACCGAAGGCGAAGAGTTTTAACGAAATTGTTGCTATCCTACAGGAACACCTAAATCCTACACCGCTGCTGATAGCAGAAAGATTTAAATTCCACAGGAGAAATCAGCATAAAAATGAGAGCAATGCTGATTACCTTACGGAACTACGCAAGCTATCAAAGCACTGACAGTTCGGAGCAGGACTGGCAGATACCTTACGGGACAAATTTGTCTGTGGACTCTTGAGTGAAGGAACCCAGAAGAGGTTACTCTCAGAGAAAGAGCTGACGCTAGATAAGGCTTTCAGCATGGCAGTATCGTACGAAGCAGCAGCAAGGGGAGCTGCGGAAATACAACAAAAGCCACAGGAATACGGCACCCACGAAATGACACGGGGATTTGCAAAATGTTATCGCTGCGGCAGAACAAACCATGACCAGAAGGACTGCTGGTCCAAGGACAAAATATGCAGGCAATGCGGAAAGATGGGACACATTGCACGAGTTTGCAGGTCTGGGAAGAAGACCAACGACAACAAATGGCTACTAAGGAACCGTACAGGAAAGTACAAGAGATGACGGACAGTAGTTCCGAAGACCAGATGAGCGATAGTGAATCCGGGAACAAGAGACTAAGCTGTCTCAAACTTCACAACGCAATCGCAAAAGAGGATCACCGAACCATTTGGGTCACCCTCATGATAGCAGGGTCCCAAGTCAAAATGGAATTGGATACAGGATCAGCTCTAACCGTCATGAATCGACGAGACTACGAGCGGCTATTCTCACACATACCCTTGAGAGAGACATCCATTGTCTTGAGGATGTATACGGGGCAGAAAGTATACCCCAGAGGAAAAATAAGGGTGCCTGTTGAATACAACGGCAAGAAAATACGGAAATTGTATCTCTACATTCTGCAAGATGGTGGACCACCGTTATTGGGACGTGAATGGATCAGAAAGATAAGTTTAGACTGGCACTCCATTCAGGCACTGACGGTGGCTGGTAAAAAGGATGACGGCATCACTCCTGGACGATTGTCAACAATCTTAGCTGACACCAAAGAGGTATTTCAACAAGAACTGGGCACTCTTAAAGGCGTAACCGCCTCGATAATAATAGAGGAGAATGCAATTCCCAAGTTTTTCAAAGCAAGGCCGGTACCATATGCAATTTGCCCAGCCGTCGAGGCAGAGCTGGAGAATCTGGAGAATGCAGGCGTGTTATCTAAGGTAGACTGGAGCAAGTGGGCGACACCCATCGTTCCTGTCATGAAGAAAACGTTAAACAATAAGTCTGAGGAGCCAAGGAAGGTTCGCATCTGTGGGGACTTCAAGGTGACGGTGAACCCAGTCCTTCACACAGTACAATATCCTTTTCCAAGGATAGAAGATATCTTCGCCTCACTATCTGGAGGGAAGCGTTTTACAAAAATTGACCCAGCACAAGCATATTTGCAGATGGAGGTTGAAGAATCCCCTAGGAAGTATCTCACGATAAACACTCACAAAGGTGTTTACCAGTATAATCGACTGGTATTCGGAGTAGCATCAGCTCCGGCGATATGGCAAAGAGCGATGGAACAAGTCCTGCAAGGGATTCCGGGGACTCGGTGTTACTTGGACGACATCCTAGTGACAGGTGAAGATGACAGTGAACACCTTGCCAACCTAGAGCAGGTGCTCACTAGACTACGTGAACATGGGCTACGAGCCAATCGCCCCAAGTGCGAGTTTTTTAAGAAACAGGTATCGTATTGTGGCCACGTGATTGATGAAGAGGGGTTGCATAAGTCCCCTGACAAAATTGAAGCGGTAGTTAAGGCTCCAGCACCTGAAAATGTGTCGCAACTGAGGTCATTCCTCGGTTTGGTGAATTACTACCATAAGTTTTTGCCGAATTTGTCCACAATTCTGCATCCACTGAATGCCCTACTACGAACGGGAGTAGCATGGAAATGGAGCGATGAATGTAAGCGGGCCTTTCAGAAGAGTAAGGACGTAATCACTTCAAGAGAAGTATTGGCTCACTACAACCCATCACTACCGATAAGACTGGCATGTGATGCGTCTCCCTACGGCATTGGGGCGGTACTGTCACATAAATTCCTTGATGGTTCAGAGAGGCCGATAGATTTTGCGTCACGCTCGTTAACTTCAGCCGAGCGTAACTACGCCCAGATTGACAGAGAGGCCCTCAGCCTGATGTGGGGGGTGAAGAAGTTCAATCACTACCTGCACGGTCAGAAATTTACTCTACTAACTGATCATCAACCTCTCGTCTCCATTTTCAACCCTCAGAAGGGCGTACCGATAATGACGGCACAACGGCTACAGAGGTGGTCCCTTTTCACAGGGGCACACCAATATGACATCGAGTACAAAGGAACTAAACAGCATGGGAATGCTGATGGATTGTCGCGCCTACCGTTGCTGGCGGTGGAAGAAGAACTGGCAGTAGATCCAGTGGAGTTATTCCACTCGACTATAGTCGAATGTCTCCCTGTGATGAATGCAAACACAGAAAAGGAAACACGAAATGACCCGACACTCTCCTGGGTCTATGATTTAACGGTGAAGGGATGGCCAGCACATGGCGAACCACTGCTGCCAGCATTCTTGCCGAGAAGAGAACAGCTGTCAGTGTGCAGAGGAACCTTGATGTGTGGATCCAGAGTAGTAATTCCACCCAAATTGAAGGGTAGAGTGCTCAATGAGCTTCATGAGGGTAAGTTCTGTAGGGCAAGAACAGGCTGAGAGGAGTTTCCAAGACTGTCACTGACCTCATCTCCTCTGGAGATCTTCCCCCTGCTGCCACCAACCTCATAGTTCCCCAACCCCGCACAGCCCGCTTCTACCTCCTTCCCAAGATCCACAAACAGGACTGCCCTGGTAGACCCATCGTTTCAGCCTGTTCTTGCCCGACAGAACTTATCTCTTCCTATCTTGACTCTATCTTTTCTCCCCTTGTCCAGTCTCTTCCCACCTACATCCGCGACTCTTCAGACGCCCTCCGCCACTTTAACAGTTTCCAGTTTCCTGGCCCCAACCGCTTCCTTTTCACCATGGACGTACAATCCCTCTACACCTCCATCCCCCACCCGGATGGCCTGAGGCCGCTCCGCTTCTTCCTTGAACAGAGGCCCGACCAGTCCCCATCCACCACGACCCTCCTCCGCCTGGCTGAACTTGTTCTCACATTGAACAACTTCTCCTTTAACTCCACTCATTTCCTCCAAATCAAAGGTGTTGCCATGGGTACCCGCATGGGTCCTAGCTATGCCTGCCTTTTCGTGGGCTATGTGGAACAATCTTTGTTCCAGTCCTACTCGGGTCCCCTCCCTCACCTCTTTTTCCGATACATTGATGACTGTATCGGTGCCGTTTCCTGCTCTCGCCCCGAACTTGACAATTTCATTCACTTTGCCTCCAATTTCCACCCTTCCCTCACCTTCACATGGTCCATCTCGGACTCTTCCCTTCCCTTCCTCGACTTCTCCGTCTCCATCTCTGGGGATAGGTTATCGACCAATATTTACTACAAGCCCACTGACTCCCACAGCTACCTGGACTACACTTCCTCCCACCCCGCTTCCTGTAAGGACTCTATTCCATTCTCCCAGTTTCTCCGCGTCCGCCGTATCTGCTGCGACGACGCCACCTTCCACAGCAGTGCTTCAGACATGTCTTCCTTTTTCCGCAACCGAGGATTCTCCTCTACTGTGGTTGACACTGCCCTCGACCGTGTCAGTTCTATCTCCCGCACTTCTGCCCTCACCCCTGCCCCTCCCTCCCGGAACCACGATAGGGTTCCCCTTGTCCTCACCTTTCACCCCACCAGCCTCCACATTCAACGGATCATCCTCCGGCATTTCCGCTACCTCCAAAGTGATCCCACCACCAAACGTATCTTCCCCTCCCCTCCCCTTTCAGCATTCCGCAGGGACCGCTCCCTCCGAGACACCCTAATCCACTCCTCTATCACCCCAAACAGCCCTTCCTCTTCGCCTGGCACCTACCCGTGCAAGCGGAGGAGATGTAACACCTGCCCCTATACCTCCCCCCTTCCCACTGTCCAGGGCCCCAAACACCCCTTCCAGGTGAAACAGCGATTTACTTGTACTTCTCGCAATTTAGTATACTGTATTCGCTGCTCACGATGCGGTCTCCTCTACATTGGGGAGACCAAACACAGATTGGGTGACCGCTTTGCGGAACACCTCCGTTCAGTCCGTAAGGGTGACCCCGAGCTTCCGGTCGCCTGTCATTTTAATTCACCGCTCCATTCCCACTCGGACCTCACCGTCCTTGGCCTCTTGTATTGTTCCACGGAAGCTCAATGTAAACTCGAGGAACAGCACCTCATCTTCCGATTAGGCAGTCTGCAGCCTTCCGGACTCAATATCGAGTTCAACAATTTCAGATCATAAGCTCAGCCCCCATTTCATTTTCTCTTGTAATTGTTCCACTCCTTTCCCCCCCCCCCCCTTTCCTTTTGTTTCTCTCTCACACCTGGCAGCTATCTTTTGCCCTGCCAGTACACTTTACACCTAATCCCAGCCTATTACCATCTCGTCTAGCTTCTAATCTCTTTTATTTCTTTTGTTTCTTTTATTCTTTTGTCCGATCGCAGCCCTGCCTCCGATCTAGTTTCTTTTCTTTCCAGTTTTGAAGAAGGGTCCAACCCGAAACGTCAACTCAAATTTCTCTCCACGGATGTTGCCTGACCTGCTGAGTTTTTCCAGCATTTTCTGTTGTTATTGTGGATAACTTCTTGTTTGCCTACCGGAATGCGACACATGCGGTTACCAACCAAACTCCAGCCATGATGTTCTTCAATCGAAGGCTACGATGCCGCTTGGATTTGGTTAAGCCAAACATCAGAAGAGATGTGGAGAACAGGCAGTTTCAGAATATGAATGAAAGGCCGACCAGGAGTTTTAAGATAGGTCAACCAATTTTGGCCCGGGACTACCGCACAGAGAAATGGCAGCCAGGAACGATCTGTACACGGCAAGGACCTCTAATGTATACCGTGGACGTTGGAGAGAGCATTGTAAGACGCCATGCTGACCAGATTCTAGAGTCACTGGAAAACGTCAACTCCACACCACGATCTGATACACCTGGCGATGAAACCGAAGGAGCAATTGCATCTACTGCAGAATCGGTGATATTGGAAGCAGACGAACCAAACAACGACATTGATCCTGACTCAACCTTGCCAGAAGAACCTGATATCCCAAAGAGGCGTTATCCAGACAGAATCAGGAAGCCTCCTCAAAGACTGAACTTATAATTGCTTAACTTCAACCAATGTATCTAGCAACCGTAATTGTAATTGTAATTAGTTATTATTTAGTTGTTAAATGAATGTTATGTACTGTTTATCTAAAAGGGGAGGAATTGTTGTGTATGTGCCTTTAAGGGAATAACTGGTCTCAGACTGCAGTACCGGCAGTGACCACCTCTGTATAAAAGGCCCTAGCAGGCTTCTGTAGTTTCAGTTTCCAGGTTGTCTCCATTCCGTAAAGACTTGTTATAATCAACTCCTGCAGTCCGTGTCTCAATTATACACGGACATAATAGTATTCAGTTTTATGGTGCAATAAGTGTTCTTACTCGCAGCCCTTGGCAAGATGTTTTAAGATCTATTGTGAGTTTTGTTTTGGCCTATGTCCACACAGTCAATCATCAAGGCACCAGACACAAGCTGCCTGGTGGCAACAGAGACAGGCTGGAACAGCAGCAAAGGGAGTTTAAAGTAAAAACTGGCCAGATTTTTGAGATTTATTGTTATAACTTTGAAATCTATGTCTAACACAAGCAAGTTAAAGGACACAAGGTTATGTAAACTACAGGACTCCTTTAATGTCCACACTTGTTTTGTAGTTGCTCCCATCCTGGCTTCAGAAGCACCATAGTTACATACGTGGACCATTGCTTGAAAACTCACACTTATTGTCAAAATCCATTCAAAAACATACACTAAATGTGGTAATAACTAAGCACAACTAGGACACTTTCCCCCCATATGGATATATGAATGGTGATTTCAGAAGAAATATATTTCATGAGAATGCTTATGTTACAATACCTTGATGACTCATTTTGTAAATGCATCATCATACAGATCCATACAAACCGCGAAGATGTTAGGTTCAGTCCCTGCTCTGTGGTTAACTGGCTGATCTCAACCAAAGTGTTGGCTGGAGACCTAATATTGGCTTCAGTGTCTGCAAACTTGGATGGGGTAAGTTGTCCAGGGTTCCCACTTATAATCAATATCTAGTGATCCTAGCTGGTACTGTGTGTGTGTGTGTGTGTGGACACTGAGTAAGAAAGGTTCCAGGCATCAACAGTGATGGCACCCTTCCAGTGAAATTAGAAGCGGAATATACTTTCTCTCACTACTCCAATGTGATTGACAAAGCCACATGTCACAACACAATAGTCAAGTCATCTGAGGAAGCATCACTGGAAATAACTGTTAGATCAAAGCCACTGAAAGTTAGCTAATGGTTCAGATTTTCAGGGCGTCAATATTAGATTCAAAGAGTGTTTGAAAGAAAGTGTTGCATTTATATTGCGCCTATCATGACCTCAGGATGTCCCAAAGTACTTTACAACCAATGAAGTACTTTTTGATGTGTAGGCACCATTGTAAATTAGGAAACGCAGCAGCCAAATTGCACATAGCAAGCTCCCACAAACAGCAATGTGATAATGACCAGATAATCTGTTTTTTTTTAGTGATGTCAATTAAGGGATAAATATTGGCCTAGACACCGGGGATAACTCACTTGCCCTTCTTCGGAATAGTGCCATGGGATTGTTTACGTCCACGAGAGAGCAACCATCCCTCGGTTTAACATCTCGTCCAAAAGACAGCATCTGACAGTGCAACACTCCCTCAGTACTGCACTGGAGTGTCACCCTAGATTTTTTGTGCTCAATCTCTGGAGTGGGAGGAACAAGTTTGTGCACTAATGATATTGTGCTTCTAGATGTCCAGCATATGTCCTGATACTATGAAATTGTATAGTAGTTTCTAAGTGTACTCGTATTAATATTGCAGCAGTGGGGATAAAATTGTTGCACGATTTGCACAGTATATATTATTTAAAAAGGGGTAAGTTAGATAATAATAAGTTTAAAAAGCAGCTGTAAAGTGCAGTCATGATGTTATCTCGATCGCACCCCCTCCCCACCCCACATCGCCCCCAGAAGATTGCTCAGAGCTCTCAGTTAGTAATTTTCCTGACTCCTATTATACTCAGAAAGAACACCATTAATTCTTTATATGGGGTCTAATTGGAATATCAGTGTTCCCGATCACGTTATGCTGAAATTTTAATGTAAGACCCATGTAAGATTAACCTTCCCTTCATGCAGAGTTCGTAAAATGTACTGAAAGTTGTCATAGAAGCATACAAGACATTTTTATATATGGAAGATGCCTTTTACAGACATGAACCTAGCATGAAACAATAACCAGCTACATCTTAAAGTAAATTCCCAACTTAGATTACAAATATTGAAAGGTTTAAAAAAAATGAACTTTCAGCTTTATTGTAAGTGTTGCTCCCCCTGCTGTGAATGGACTGTTCCACTTATGATATCTGTCATTCTGGCATCACCTGTTGAAATCATGACTTCATCCAATGGAACCATTCATACAGAAAAAGAGAGAAGTAACAATTGTTTTGGCAATCAACATTAGGATGTAGTGTTAAGATTTTTACTAATATTTTAACAAGAGACCTGTCAGCTATTAATATTGGATAATGAGCTCTTAAATCCAGTGTTTACTCTAGTTAGTTGTAGATATCCTGATGAAGAAGGAACTTCTTATTACAAACATAAACAATTGGAGTGCCCTCATAAAACATAACAAAGGTTCCTTGACATGAACATAGATCTAACCAAATCTAATTAACTTCTGTCTTTGAAAATGCCGCTAGGGTGAGTCTATTGTGTCCTATAACAGGAATTACATGATAATTGTTTTAGCAAAGTAATAACATAAAGTAAAATTATTTCTCTCGGTCATAAATTCAGTCTACGCAAGTAACACTTCAATACTGTGTCTGCTGAAATGCCCAATTGACGCAGACACAAAGGTACATCTTATTTTTCATAACAGTTTCTGCAATAAGTCTCAATCATGTTTTTGTAGATTCTCCCTATTTAATAAAGTATTACCTTTTCTAGGTTAGTGCTGTGCCCTCTGCATCCCATTAGTTAATTTAAAATAGTGGCTTTGTCCCAAACATTAACATTAGGAACATAGGAACAGGGGTAGGCCATTTAGCCCCTCGAGCCTGTTCCGCCATTCAATGAGATCCTGACTGATCTGTGACCCAAGTCCATATACTCGCCTTTGCCCCATATCCCTTAATACCTTTGGTTAACAAAAATCTAGCAGTCTCAGATTTAAAATTAACAATTAACCTAGCATCAATTGCTATTTGTGGAAGAGAGTTCCAAACTTCTCCCACCCTTTGCATGTAGAAGTGTTTCCTAACTTCACTCCTGAAAGGCCTGGCTCTAATTTTTAGACTATATCCCCAAGTCCTAGATTCTTCAACATGCAGAAATAGTTTCTCTCTACCTATCCGATCAGTTCCTCTTAATATCTTGAAAACTTTAATCAAATCACCCCTTAATCTTCTAAATTCCATGGAATGCAACCCTAGTTTGTGTAAACTCTCCTCGTAATTTAACAGTGGAGTCCGGGTATCATTTTGGTAAACCTGCGCCACACTCCCTCCAAGGCCAATATATCCTTCCTAAGGTGTGGTGCCCAGAACTGCTCACAGTACTCCAGGTGTGGTCTAACCAGAGCTTTGTAACACGAAGTGCTAATGCTGACACCCCAGACCCAAGCCACCCAAAATTGTGTTGGTTCGTCTCTTCAATACACTTGAGCTATTTCTGTCACTAACTTGCTGACTGCAATGCAACTTGACACAATGACACATTGTGTTAGTACTTGTGGAAAGGAGAATCCGGCCCTTTACTCTACATATGTGATTAACGCAATTTTGTTATTGGGATGAATTCTCATTTATCGTTTTAAAATGTTAATATAAACCAAATGGTTCCTAAAATTTACTGCACACTGGAACATGTGCTCTTGAGTAAGTGCTGAGACAGCTTTTTGTATTAATCACACTTACTGACCCTGAAGCAGTCATACAGCAAAGAGTTCTATGGAACCCGATGATACATTTATACACACTGCAGAGGAAACAAAAAATTAAAATAATTCCCATTCCTTCCTCTCATTTGATGATTGCAAACCCAAATGACCTTCTGTCTCAAGAGATGCGCCTGTTGCTCTGCTCTTTAATTAAGATCAACTTTCTAGACCTAAATGTGAAAGTTGTCCTTTGCTCCCTGCCTCAGACATAATGATCGCTTCCAAGAAAAACATGAATTGATGTCAGAACAACTTCCTAATTCTTCAGTGTTTTGATAGAACAGGTCTACATTTCAGCCACTTCACCCTTCCCCCCGCCCAACAAAAACTGTAATGTCTTTTCCATCAGTCCTAGATTGTGAAACATGCCTCACCTCCTGACCCTATACAGCCCACAATATATATGATCTGAAGAGACCTCCAGGTTTTCCTCAGGAGCTCTGGCCCACTCTTCACCTACTGGAGAAAAGAAATAAAAACTTCAAACTTTATTCTGCTGGGTGGAGTAATGAATCCAGTGCTTTCACATATTATTTGAATTGTGCTTCCTGCTCAGGATTTCATGCAGTATGGCTGTAATGAGAAAAATGTATTATATCAAAAAAGGAAAGTACCTACTTACTTTTGAAAGTATTAATGAAATGTTTATTTTCATGGGTTTAATGAGTGAATAGTCATTTTGGATGTTTCATTTTCATGTATTTAAGTTAAGTCATAAGGTAAGGTACAATATGTAAGCGGCAGAGTACCTTCCAACCTGAGGACATTTTTCTGAGGGTGAAGATTCCGTCAAGTGCCAAAGATGTAGCCAAATGTGGTGGTGATTCAGGGGCTGCTTTAGACCCCCAGAAGCGTTGAACTGTCACAAGTCTTTGATTTATTCTGCTTGTTACAAAACATGCCAGAAAACTAAGTATTAAGTTCAGTTTTTTTATATATATGTATATATATATATAAATGCAAGTGACTGTTCAGAAATAATAGTGCCACCTTGAAATAAGGATAGAGGTGGAAAGCCTAAGCCTGAATTTCTGCAGTATTTGTCCCGATCTTCTGCCGTAACTCTGGCGGGGGACCGGGACGTCACCTGTAGAAACTCAGGGCCTATGAATATAAACCCTAAATGCAAAGACCAGCTTTAACAAACAGAAAAACTAGTAACATTAAGAACATTTGTTTCTGTTTTGACTTTATATTTTATCAGGGTGGTTCAAATGTTGCTGACTAACACTGACTGGTGTTTGAAAAGTACTCTGAGGATCATATCCTCAGGGTAAAGTCATCACTCCCTGAGAGGTTACTTCCTGTTATCCACATGATGCAAAAGAGATTCCTGGGAAACTAGGAACATGTACAGTAGACACCAAGGGCCAATGCTTTCCCTTGGAAAGAC
Organism: Somniosus microcephalus; assembly: GCF_052327205.1. Lineage (NCBI taxonomy): Eukaryota > Metazoa > Chordata > Chondrichthyes > Squaliformes > Somniosidae > Somniosus > Somniosus microcephalus. The sequence goes on from NC_140993.1 coordinate 130,681,369, forward strand.
CACACAAATGAACATGTTTGAGAAAATATTGTTCTGGCACCCTGGTGAGTGAAGGGCACAACACAGTGGATCCATTCAGACAGCAGGGATTCCAGGCATTCCTATTTATCTTTGACATCAGTGTGGGAAACACTTTCATACAGTCTCATTTTTATCAAATTGTTTGCTAAAATTACATTAGAATATCAATTCAGTTAATCTAAGACTAAAGCATGCGTACATATCTGAAATTGTTGAATATGTGATTGCTCCACGAGATTATACAGCTTGGGAGTAATACAGTTGGAATTAGATAAAAAGGCTGTAATCAACAACTTCATATCAAGTATTCTCTATTTGCACGAGACATCTGTATGACTTGGTAGCCCCAATTTTGTGAGTCTCCAATGTCGGTGTGTAGCCTTGTTGGGTGTGAACATAGAACAGATGTCAAGCAAAGTGAGGCTGTACTGATGGACAGTGTCAATCTCATTAAAATATGCAAAATTCACATTCTTTACACAAGTTCTGCCCCTAGCGTATTTAAAATGGGCGTTTGACTCATCTGATGGCCCTCTCTACTAAGTCGGATTCTTAAAGTTAGTTTCTGTTAAAAATGTTGATACTAAGTGTTGTGTATGTACCTTTAAGGGAATAACTGGTTTTAGACTGCAGTACCGGCAGTGACCACCCCTGTATAAAAGGCCCTAGCAGGCTTCTGTAGTTTCAGTTTCAAGCTGCCTCTTGTTCAGTAAAGTGCCTGTTAAACTGTTCTCCTGAAGTCCGTGTAGTATTGAGGCGCAGACTTTACAGTGGCGACTAGTAAGTTCGAACTCACCTGCAGTGTGGCAATCATCTCACGGGGATCTCGCCTGAAAGGAAGGTCCTGGAAGGTCGTAGTCTGAGCAACGGGCGTCGACCGAGGGCAACCGCCCGAAGAATCCATCGGTGTTTGGAGAATTGCGGGAGAGACTGTGGTTCCAGCGAATCGTGCTGGTAGCAGGTAGCGCGCTGACCCTTCCGGACTGCGGCGGGCTCAAGCTCGATCGAGTGGCTCTAAAAATCAGGCCGCGCAGCGTCGCCGGGAAAAGAAAACAAGAGAGAGAGGGTGGAGCACACAGGGCGCGGTCGGTGCTCGAGAACAGGACAGCGGAGAGAAACTAAACGGGGGGGAAGGAAAGCGAGATGCGCCGAAGCTGCGGGTCACCGCGATTACCCCGTAGAACACTAGGAGCAGCGTGGCAGTAAGGGGAAGAAGCAAAAGCGCGGGAGGCACCATTTTATCCCGTTGGGGAAGAAGCAAAAGCGCGGGAGGCGCCATTTTATTCCATTGGGGAAGAAGCAAAAGCGCAGGAGGCACCATTTTAAATCGCCCAAGATGCCGAAAGGTGGCAGTATCACTGCTTTCGACAACGAGGTAGAAGACTGGACCATGTATGTGGAAAGAATTGAAGTGTACTGCAAGGCAAATGAGGTGGCTGATGGAAAGAGGGCGTCGGTATTATTAAATCTGATGGGTGCGAGTACGTACGGCCTATTGCGGAATTTAATTACCCCAGCTAAAGCAATGGAGAAAAGTTTTGAGGAGATTGTTTACATCTTACAGGAACATCTAAGCCCTACACCACTGCTGATAGCAGAAAGATTCAAGTTCTATAAAAGAAACCAGCACAAAGATGAGAGCAATGCTGAATAGCTTACGGAACTACGCAAGTTATCGAAGCACTGCCAGTTCGGAGCAGGACTGGCAGACACCTTACGGGATAAGTTTGTCTGTGGGCTCCAGAGTGAAGGAACCCAGAAACGACTACTTTCAAAAAAGGACCTGACGCTAGAACAGGCTTTCAGCGTGGCAGTATCCTACGAAGCAGCAGCACGGGGAGCTGCAGAAATACAACAGAAACCACAAGAATACAGCGCTAACGAAATGGCGTATGGAGCCGAAAAGTGCTATCGCTGCGGCAGAACAACCCATGAGCAGAAGGACTGCTGGTTTAAAGACAAAATATGCAGGCAATGCAGGAAAATGGGACATATAGCAAGAGTCTGCAGGTCGGGATAGAAGACCAACATGACAAGAACTACTAAGGAACAGTACAGGAAAGTAAAGAAACTGACAGATAGTAGTTCAGAAGATCAGGAGAGTGATAAGGACTCCGGGAGCAGGCGACTAAGTTGTTTAAAGTTACACAACGTGATCACAAAAGAAGATCACCGAACCATTTGGGTCACCCTCATGATAGCAGGGTCCCCAGTGAAGATGGAATTGGACACAGGATCAGCCCTAACTGTCATGAATCGACGAGACTATGAGCGGCTATTCTCACACATACCCTTAAAGGACACGTCCATTGTATTGAAGACATACACGGGGCAAAAGGTCTACCCCAGAGGAAAAATAAGGGTGCCAGTTGAATATAACGGAAAGGAAACACAGAAACTATACATGTATATACTACGAGATGGAGGACCACCATTATTGGGACGTGAATGGATCCGAAGACTACAATTGGATTGGCATTCCATTCTGGCAGTAACTGTGACTGACAAAAAAAATGATGACGTTGCACCTGGACGTCTGTCACAAATTCTATCTGACACGGAAGAGGTGTTCCAACAAGGACTTGGGACTCTAAAAGGAGTAAAGGCAACCATAAAGATTGAGGATAACGCAACCCCAAAATTTTTCAAGGCCAGACCGGTGCCATACGCGATACGCCCAGCTGTGGCTGCTGAACTGGAGAGTCTGGAGCGTTCGGGGGTGCTGTCTAAGGTGGACTGAAGCGAGTGGGCCACACCCATCGTTCCTGTAATGAAGAAAGCATTGAGCAGCACGCCTGGGGAGCCAAGGAAGGTTCGCATCTGTGGGGACTTCAAGGTGACTGTGAACCCAGTCCTGCACACAGTACAGTATCCGCTTCCGCGGATAGAAGATATTTTCGCCTCACTATCTGGAGGGAAACGTTTTTCAAAGATTGACCTGGCTCAAGCGTATCTACAAATGGAGGTGGAAGAAGCATCTAGGAAATACCTCACGATAAACACTCACAAAGGCCTTTACCAGTACAATCGACTGGTATTTGGGGTAGCATCGGCCCTGGCTATGTGGCAGAGGGCAATGGAACAAGTCCTGCAAGGGATCCCGGGGACCCAGTGTTAATTGGACGACAACCTGGTTACGGGCAAAAATGACAATGAACACCTTGCCAACCTGGAACAGGTGCTCAGAGATTGCAGGAATATGGGCTACGAGCCAACCGTCCCAAATGCGAGTTCTTCAGGAGACAAATCTCGTATTGTGGCCACATGATTGATGAGGAAGGGTTGCATAAGTCGCCGGAAAAGATTGAGGCTGTAGTCAAGGCTCCAGCACCAGAAAATGTGTCGCAACTGAGGTCGTTCCTCGGGTTGGTGAACTACTACCATAAGTTCTTGCAGAATTTATCTACAATTCTTCACCCACTGACCGCCCTCCTTCAAACTGGTGTAACATGGAAATGGAGTGATGAGTGTAAGCGTGCCTTTCAGGAATGTAAATGCCAAATCACTTCAAAAGAAGTATTGGCCCACTACAACCCAACACTACCGATTCGGTTGGCATGTGATGCGTCACCTTACGGCATTGGAGCGGTGCTGTCACACAAATTCCGTGACGGTTCAGAGAGGCCAATAGCCTTTGCATCGCACTCGCTAACCTCAGCCGAGCGTAACTACGCCCAGATTGACAGGGAGGCCCTCAGCCTGGTGTGGGGGGTGAAGAAGTTCAATCATTATCTGCACGGGCAGAAATTCACCCTACTGACTGATCATCAACCCCTGGTCCCAATTTTTAACCCAAAGAAGGGCGTTCCGGTGATGACGGCGCAACGGCTGCAAAGATGGTCACTTTCTCTAGGGGCACATCAGTATGACATAGTATACAAAGGTACGAAACAACATGGAAACGCTGATGGGCTGTCGCGCCTACCGTTGCCTACGGCGGAAGAAGCACCTGCAGTGGACCCGGTGGAGATATTCCATGCGATCATAGTCGAATGTTTGCCTGTTACAAACGCAAGTATTGAGAAGGAAACCCGAAATGACCCGACACTCTCTCAGGTCTATGATTTGACGGTGAAGGGATGGCCAGCATATGGCGACTCACTGTTGCCAGCATTCTCGCCAAGGAGGGAGCAGCTGTCAGTGTGCCGGGGAACCTTGATGTGTGGATCCCGAGTGGTAATTCCACCCAAGTTGAGAGATAGAGTACTCAATGAGCTTCACGAGGGTCATCTGGGAGGGGTAAAAATGAAGAGCCTAGCCAGGGCGTTTGTGTGGTGGCCGGGAATCGATAATGAAATCGAAGATATGACCAAGAGATGCACAGGATGCCAGAAGGTCCAAAACGCTCCACCACAGGCCCCGCTACATCCATGGGAGTGGCCCTCATCTCCATGGCAACGGGTACACATTGATTTCGCTGGTCCATTTATGGACTCAATGTTTCTAATCGCTGTGGACGCCCATTCGAAATGGCCAGAGGTCATTAAAATGTCCTGCACCACCACGGAGAAAACTATTGCAGTCCTAAGGACCATCTTCGCCAGGAATGGGTTGCTAGAACAGATCTGTTCCGACAATGGCCCACAGTTTGTGTCTGAGGATTTCCGGAGGTTCCTGAAGAATAATGGGGTGAAACATTACACATCTGCCCCATATCATCCAGCCACAAATGGATTGGCTGAGAGGTTTGTTCAGACCTTTAAAAAGGCCATAAAGGCAATGTATAATGACGACATACCACTGCAACACAAGGTGGATAACTTCTTGTTTGCTTACCGGAATGCGACACATGCAGTAACCAACCAAACTCCAGCCGTACTGTTTTTCAACCGGCGACTAAGATGTCGCTTGGATTTGCTCAAACCAAACATAAGACGAGATGTTGAGGATAATCTGTTCCAGCACATAAATGAGAAGCCAACCAGGAGCTTCAAGATAGGGCAACCAGTCTTGGCCCGCGACTACCGAACAGAAAAATGGCAGCCAGGCACGATATGCACACAGCAGAGACCACTAATGTACACAGTGGACGTTGGAGAGAGCATCGTGAGACGCCATGCTGACCAGATTCTCGAGTCACAGGAACAAGCCAAACCTGTACCACAAGCATGTGCACCTGGTAATGAGCCCGAAGTACAGATTGCGTCTACCTCAGAAGCAGGGGTATTGGAAGCTGACGAACCAACCAATGACAATGAGCCAGAATTGACTCCACCGCCAGAACAGGGTACTCGAGAAAGGCGCTATCCAGTCTGAATCAGGAAGCCTCCTCAAAGACTGAACTTATAAATGACTATTTCTGTTGATGTATATATTACTGAGAAAATTGTAATTGTAATTAGTTATTATTTAGTTGTTAAATGAATGTTATGTACTGTTTATCTAAAAGGGGAGGAATTGTTGTGACCTTTAAGGGAATAACTGGTCTTAGACTGCAGTACCGGCAGTGACCACACCTGAATAAAAGGCCCTAGCAGGCTTCTGTAGTTTCTGTTTCAAGCTGCCTCTTGTTCAGTAAAGTACCTGTTAAACTGTTCTCCCAAAGTCCGTGTATTATTGAGGCGCGGACTTTACACTAAGGCCGGAATTTTGCCGGCACTCAGGGGGCAGGTTTGGAGGCGGGACATCTGGCAAAATCATAAAGATTGACAGCAGGTCGGAAAACCCGCTGTCAACCCGCTTCCAAACAATTTTCCCAGGTGTCGGGTCCCCGATTTGCACATGGACCCGACACCTAGTGGTGGGAAGTGGATTATAGCCACTTAGCTGCTTGTTAACAGGTTGTTAACAGGCAGTTAAGAGGCTTTTTGCAATTTTGACAGGTCTACTGCGGGCTTCCCGATGTCCAGACACCACGCCAGGTAAGTGAGGCGTGCTGTGGGTCTACTGTAATGTTTCTGCATTGATGACAGCTGCAGAAGTGGTGTGATGGATCCAATGGTGCATTGGTGAGTTTCAGAGGTAAGAAAATGTTGGGAAAATCATTTTTAATGCACTTACACTTTTCTGTAGGTGACAAGTTTTGGATTGTATGTGTAGTCCCACCTCATTGGGAGAACCTCCCTCACCAGTGACAGTTCACTTCTGTAACCTCAGCTGCAGCTGCCATCTGTTCTAGCCTAAGGAGGGAGTCACTGGAGAGCCTGGGTGAAAGGGCTCATCTTTGTACAGTGATTGTCAGTGTTTGCAGCACCTCAATGCTGTCAAACACTGAGAAATCAGCGGTAAAAGAAAATTGTGCATGGCCCCTTTAAGAAAACCAGCAGATGACGTGTCATCAACTGACGTCATCTGACACCGGCTTCTCTTAATTGGCTGGCAAGCCCACAGGGCTGGCTTATCAAGGCCAATTGATGCAAAATCGCGTCTGTGCATCTGATGTCATGGGAGCACGACTGGAACCTGGAAGGCAGCTGTCCCGCTACCAAGCCGCATTGATAGGAAAAATCGCGGCCTAAGTTTTTTTTTGAAGAAACATTAATGTTGAGTTGCATTTTGCTCCCTGCATTAGTTTCTGTTGCTGTAGAGGGTATTATTTTTGCTATTGTTTTAAAAGACTTTCCCCCAGTATTGTTTAGATATATATTTTTTAATGTGGGCATCGCTGGCAAGCCCAGCATTTATTGCCCATCCCAATTGCCCTTGAGAAAATGGTGATGAGCCACCTTCTTGAACCGCTGCAGTCCATGTGGTGAAGGTATTCCCATAGAATTATTAGGGAGGTAGTTCCAGGATTTTGACCCAGCGACGATGAAGGAATGGCGATATATTTGCAAGTCAGGATGGTGTGTGACTTGGAGGGGAACTTGGAGGTGATGGTGTTCCATTGCGCCTGCTGCCCTTGTCCTTCTAGATGGTAGAGGTCGCAGGTTTGGAAGATGCTGTCGAAGAAGCCTTGGCGAGTTGCTGCAGTGAAAAGCTAAAAACAGTGGAGGTCCAAAGAGACTTGGGGGTCCAGGTACATAAATCATTAAATATCATGAACAGGTACAGAAAATAATCAAAAAGGGCTAATGGAATGCTGGCCTTTATATCTAGAGGGCTAGAATACAAGTGGGTAGAAGTTATGCTGCAGCTTTTCAAAACCCTGGTTAAACCACACCTGGAGTACTGTGAGCAGTTCTGGGCACCACACCTTAGGAAGGATATATTGGCCTTGAAGGGAGTGCGGCGTAGGTTTACCAGAATGATACCTGGAATTCAATGGTTAAGTTACGAGGAGGGTTGTATTCCCTAGAATTTAGAATGTTAATGGGTGATCTGATTGAAGTTTTCAAGATATTAAGGGGAACAGATATGGTCCATAGAGAGAAACTATTTCCACTGGTTGGGGATTCTAGGACTAGGGGGTATAATCTAAAAATTACAGAAGGACCTTTCAGGAGTGAGATTAGGAAACACTTCTACACACAAACAGTGGTAGAAGTTTGGAGCTCTCTTCCACAAATGGTAATTGGTGATAGATAAATTGTTAATTTTAAATCTGAGATTGATAGCTTTTTGTTAACCAAAGATATTAAGGGGTATGGGCCAAAAGCAAGTATATGGAGTTAGGTCGCAGATCAGCCATGATCTCATTGAATGGCGGAACAGGCTCGAAGAGCTGAATAACCCACTCCAGTTCCTATGTTCAGTGCATCTTGTGAATGGTACACACTGCAGCCACGATGCGCTGGTGGTGGAGAGAGTGAATTTTTAAGGTGGTTGTTGGGGTGCCAATCAAGCAGGCTGCTTTGTCATGGATGGTGTCGAGCTTCTTGAGTGTTGTTGGAGCTGTACTCGTCCAGGCAAGTGGAGAGTATTCCATCACACTCCTGAGTTGTGCCTTGCAGATGGTGGAAAGGCTTGGGAGAGTGAGGAGGTGAGACACTCATCACAGAATACCTAGCCTCTGACCTGCTCGTGAAGCCACAGTATTTATGTGGTTGGCCCTGTTAAATTTCTGGGCAATGGTGACCCACAGGATGATGATAGTTGGAGATTCGGTGATGGTAACGCTGTTGAATGACAATGGACAGTATTTAAACTCTCTTTTGTTGGAGATAGTCATTGCCTGGCACTTGTGTGGCATGAATGTTACTTGCCACTTATCAGCCCAAGCCTGAATATCATCCAGGTCTTGCTGCATGCAGCAATGTGGCTGTGTCAGCTGTGGCTGTGACTGTGAAGTGCTTTTGGACATCCTAAGGTCATGAAAGGCGCTATATAAAAGCAAGTCTTTCTTTCTTTATTGTTGCTTGCTGTTGCAATTGAAGTCATAGGGCTGGATTTTAACTCAGGTGCGGGATGGCGTCATGTTATCTGCATTTCGTGTTATCCACCCGAATCTAAGTGGATGTGGGAGATTGATGCAATTTTAACTTAATTGTCCAATTGATTTCCAACGTGTGGGAACCCTTGGCAAAAGGGTTTTTCCTGACTGAAAGTCGCCTCTGATGATGTCATCATTGCTGCAGCATTTAAGGTCTACAGCAAGCCTTGCTTCTTCTGCAGACTGCCAAGTTTTTTGCCTGTGGAGTGTGAGAGACCTGCAGAAAAGATGACTAGCGAGAGACCCAGATCAGCTCATCGTTTTGACCAGGTGGCCCTGCAGGTATTAGTAGATGGGGCTACAGCCAACAGGGAGGTGCTCTTCCCTTCTACAGGGAGGAAGAGGCCTCCCAAGCAGAACAAGGCAGTGTGGATGCAGGTGGCTGAGGAGGTCAACTCCTTGGGAGTCACCCACAGAACCTGGATACAATGCCGCAAGAGATTTCATGACCATCACCGCACTGTAAAAGTGAGTATGATTTTCCCATCACCCTCAATCTGATCCCCATTACCTTTCCTCACCAGCACTCAGCTTCAGCAATCTCTTCCTCCAAATCCCACTTGACACTGACGTCCATACACCCTTACCCATTCCCTTTCTCTCTATGGTCACATTCACAGAACTATTCGACTGTGCAGCCCTCACACTCCTTATCACTGTGATGCTATGCAAACAACTGACAACACACAGGGAGGGCCATTGGTCTTGCCACCTCACTCCATCTTTGTCTCCTTCTAAGTATCGATGCTATGGAATCTCTACACTCACTCCTTCATTCTCACTCAACCTCCACTTGTCTCCCTCATTGCAGGAAAAGAGAGCTCACAATAAAGGAGAGCGAGCAAGGACAGGAGGAGGGACAGCCTCATTAGCCCACCTGACCCCTTGGGAGGAGGTGGTCCTGGAAATCGTGGGAGTAGAGGAGGATGCGCAAGTGGGGGACGGACAGACGGCTGCAACACAGCAAGCTGGTGACAGAAAGGTTTTCCATCTCTCTCATTGACATTGCATGAGTCGCTGATAATGATTTTGAAGCTCTAACAGATGGACTTATGAGCACCTGCAATATGCAATGTGCATGTAACTTTGGCATCACATCTCTGACTCTTTCCTTTACTCCCCCACAGGACCATCGCAAGCATCCGTTCCCCACTAGTCAGGAAGTACAGGTTGAGCAGCCAGACTCCTCAGAGGAAGCTGCAACCTCTGAGGGCGCAGCGTCACCAGAATTCAACGCACCCAGCACCAGCGCAGACACTCACACCTCGGTGGGACCTTCGGGACACAGAGTAGTGTTGTCACCTGGGCCTAGAAATTCAGTTGCTTGCGCCAGCCGGTAGCGCCTTAGGAGGAGGAGATGTTGGGCGCTAGGCGGCTAGCGGCCGGGCGCAGCGCGATCTGCGCCTCTCCCCAACTTCACTAGAGATTTAGCGTCGGCGCAAAGTCTTTGCGCGCACTCAGCTGCGCGCGCAGATCCTGACGTCATTTCATCGTGCAACGCCCTTTGTGCGCCCCAAACCGGAACTTCAGTGGCGCCGCCCTTCTTTGCGCCTGGCGCCCCCAGCGACTGGTAGAGGGGAATGGTTCCCAGTCGCTGCGGGGTGCGGGGGGCGCTATTTAAAGGGGACTCCTCCTGCATTATAAGTGACAGCCATTTTGTGCCAATCCTTCTGTGTGAGAGACAAAGGCAGAGAGCTTTCTGCTTTGACTCAGCGCTCGCACAGGTACTTCTGGCTTCAGGCCAGAGCTTTGCGCTTGGATTTCACTTTCAGTGCCATAGCCTTGAGTCGCCACATATACTGTAATGGGGGCTACAATGGGTGGAAACGTTGGCTTTCTGCATTGCATTCAAAGGGATCAGAGACGCCGTGAGAGAGTGCCAGTCATGGCCAGACGGAGAAGGGCCAACAGGTGTCGGCACAGGAGGCCTTACCCACCCAGGGTATACCGCCAGCAGTTCTCATATCTGAACATGTCTGAGGAGCAGTGTGTTCGGAGGCTGCGATTCAGAAGGGAGGTGGTCACTGAGATCTGCCACCTGCTTCGCAGAGATCTGCAGCCACAGCTGAGGAGCAGGACGTCTCTGTCGGTGGCAGTGAAGGTGATGGTGGCTCTCAACTTCTATGCCACCGGCTCCTTCCAATCCGCTACTGGGGACATTGCCAACATCTCCCAGTTCGCGGTACATTGCTGCATCCGACAGGTGAACAATGCCCTTTTCAGAAGGAGACGTCAGTACATCTCCTTCCCCATGACCCTGGACAAGCAGCAAGAGCGTACAATGGGATTTGGAAGAATAGCGGGCTTCACCATGGTCCAGGGCGTAGAACTGATGAACCAGCATTGGTCAGGCCTTGCTTCAGGGCTGCAGTGCGCAGGGCATGGCAGCCAGACAAGTCCACCCTCCCCCTTTAAGAGCTGGCCAGCACCAGAGTGTCTGCCGTCAATCAGCAACTCGCCACACCTGCGTTGCGCCCGCCCTCGGGGGTATCGCCCCGGACCGCCGGCATAGCGCCTAATGATAGTCATGCATCGCCTGTTTTAGCGCAGCAGCAACCTCTTGGGGCGATGCGACTGAATATCGGCGAAGGTGGCGCGAACTTGCGCCGGGCGCAAACTTTAGCGGCCGCCCGACTGTAGCGCCCCGAACATGGCTATACTGAATTTCTAGGCCCTGGTGTATCACAGCTCACAAGTGAGCATCAGCAGATTGTGGAGACAGGGACAGCAGTGGAGAGTCCTAGTCGAAGAGCGCAGGACTCTGCCAGCTCAACTCAGCTGCATGTCGACCCTTTGCCTCTGGGTCCATCCATAAGATCAGCGGTGCTGGAACTCCAGGAACAGATGCAGGAGTCTCTGGCAGGTTTTGTCTCCAGGGTCGCTGCAAGTGTGGAGCGAATGGAGGAGTCCATAGCGACCATGAGCAGAGCCTTTGTGGAGTCATTGGCGCATGAACGCATCACGACGGAAAGGATGACAACCTCCCTCGAACGGATGGCAACAGTAGACGAGAGGATGGCTTCGGCCATGGAGGAGATACGTCGCCAGAGTGCTGAAAACATGGTGAGTGTTCATAATAGAATAACATCTCTAGAGGAGCGATGGTCATCTATTGAACTGAGAAACCAGACCTTCATGGAAGTCCTTCTGAGTAGGACTGCCATTGCAGATACGGGTCCCATGGCCCTCCTGATGTGCAGCAAGGTGCTCTCCAGCAACTTGCAGGCACTGAGGGGGACCTGACCCATAAGAGGGAAGTTGGTGGCAGACATCAAGGAAGTGGGGACTCCTCTCCATACCATTGCAGAGCCCTCGGTCAGAGCCCCACCGGAGTGCGCACCCAAGTCAGATACGCGTCTCAACCCCTGCACAGCCGCAGGAGCAACAGACTGTTGATGAGCCCTCACAGGCTCGCAACCCCAGAGGACGCCCGCCAAAGTTGTCGAGACAGGAGCAGCAGCAAAGTGAGCAAGGGGCCTCCACATCTGCTGAAGCCACAGGGGAGGCACCACGTAGGAGCACGCGTAACAGACAAATTCTGCACAAATAGCCACAAGGGTAGTCACTTGGGTGAAATGTTGTGTTTATTGTAAAAATGCCATCAGTTGGTTCTTGTACATAAAATTTCGGATGGCAACTGTTGCAGTTGTGGCATGTATCATTTCGTGAATGGGACTTTCACATTGAGGGCTTAGGATTACTTGCAACTGTCAGTATGCTGGTCAAATAGCTAGGAATCAGCAGAGTCTTGGCCATTGTCGATGCTCAGGCAAGAAGCTGCGAGGCAAAAGTGCTTGATCGGCTAGGCTAGGCAAATCTGGCCAAGATGAATGCATTCCTTGCGTCCCGGGCAGCAATGTTCTCGCGTAATGCTGGCGCTTGTTGATGGGCCGCTGCAGGATGTGCATTTATGCACTCCTCCTCCTTCTCCTCCTCCTCCTTCTCCTCCTCCTACTCCTCCTCCTCCTCATCTGAGGAGGGTATGTGAGGAGTCACTTCGTCCTCAGGAATCTGCAGGCCACGACACTGTGCCATGTTGTGAAGTGCACATCAAACCATGACGATTCTGGAGACCCTGGCTGCTGAGTACTGCAGGGCTCCACCGGATCTATCCAGGCATCTGAAGTGCATCTTCAGCAAACCAATGGTTTGCTCTATTATGGCTCTGGTGGACATGTGGCTGGAGTTGTCGCTCTCCTCAGCTTCGTTGGATGGGCTCCTCAAATGCGTCATTAGCCACGTCCTTAGGGGATAGCCCTTGTCTCCAAGTAGCCATCTGTTAAGTTGGTCTGGCGGACTGAATAGTGGAGGCACACTAGACTGGCGCAGTATGAAGGAGTCATGGCAACTGCCAGGGCACTTGGCACAAACATGCAAAATTTCCTTCTTGTGGTCACACACCAGCTGAACGTTAAGGGAGTGGAAGCCCTTGCGGTTGACAAAAATATCTGGATTGCGATGGGGTGCCTTAAGGGCCACATGTGTGCAGTCAACGACACCCTGCACCCTTGGAAAGCCTGCCAGATTAGCTAATCCAACCGCTCATGCCGTGACACTTGCTCGATCCTTGGTGAAATGGATATAATTGTGTGCGATGGCAAAGAGGGCATCGGTTACCTGCGTGATGCAAGTGTGTGCGGCCGCCTGGGAGATGCCGCTGATGTCTGCTGCTGATCCCTGGAATGAGCCTGAGGCAAAAAAGTTGAGTGCGGTTGTGTCTTTGACGATCACTGGTAAGGGTTGTCCATCTGGTCCTCTGGGCTGCAGGTATTGTTGCAGCATTGCGCAGATGTCACACACTACCTCTCGCGAAAGTCGGAGCCGCCTTTGTCACTGCTGATCAGACATGTTGAGGTAGCTGACCCTGTGTCTGTAGATCCTGTTTGGGGGGTATCTCCTGCGCCGACGGGCTTCCAAGCGCTGGCCCCTTCTGGCCTGTGCAGCTTCAGGTGGGTGAGCAGCAGCCTGGTGCTCCTGTTGCTGCTGCTGCTGTTGGTGCTGCTGTTGTTCCTGGTTCTGCTGGTGCCACGGCTGGTGCTCGAGCTCATCTAATGCCCAGAAGGGAAGGAAATAAATGGCTCCCATGCTTCTGGTATATGCCTCAGTTGAGGAAGCGCTCAGAGTGGGTGGCGTGAGGGGTTTCCCAGGTGGTCACACTGGAGATGGGTGTCAGGCTCCAAACTTCCACAGCTGTGGTTATGCCTTCTAAAAGTTCCCCCAGACCTGAGACAACAAAGTCCTGCCACCTGCAAATGATGGCTGATCAAATCTCCGCTTTAATGGTTGACCTGGAGCTGATAGTCAGCATCCCAATAGTGCTTCCGCCAGGTTTCACCGTCGTGTTTCCTACCAGACGTGTTTCACATGGGAAAAGAGTTAAATTCACAAGGGCCTTTCAAAATAGGATTATAGAGGCTATTTAGTGCTTGTTAAGAGCCTTAAAGACCTATCCCGCCTGTTGGAGGCGGGACGGAGTCGGGACCATTAGACACGACTGAGTTAAAGTTGCTCGGTCCCGCCTGCCAGTTTTCGCGATTTTAACCCCCCACACGCCTCCAATCATGCCTCCACGGCCCATTGAAAATCCAGCCCATAGAGTCATAGGGCTGGGTTTTGATTCTGGAGGCGTGTAGGAGGCGGGACTACAACTTTCAGGGTTGCAGTCCCGCCTCCATCGAGTTGTGGACAAACCACGCGATTTTCACTTGATTGACCTTGTTGAGCCCATCCAGTGGGCTCAGCAGACCAATTAAGGGCCACCCGGCAACAGGTGACATCACAGATTTACATTTCATCTGTCAAGAACTTTTGACAGATGAAATATCAACGTTTGACAGCTCTTTGAAGCTGTCAAACACTGACAATCTGTACACTAAGTTAATTCCTTCCTCTCAGGCTGATTTAGAGGTCTCTCCAGAACAGAAAGCTGAATGCTGTAACTTTTGACAGTTCGCGGCCATTCTGCTTTCTGTGCCGGCGAGATGAGGGCCTCCCGAGACCTGAAGGAAGGAAGGCTGTAAAGGTAAGTAAAGGTGAGTAAAACTTCTTTAAACACTTTACACACACCAAACACACTTACCTCTGAACTCATGCACCCATCACTCACCTGAACACCGGACATCTCGAACCCTCCAAGTCCTTCAGCCCGACGGCCCATCTCGCTAACTTGGCGTGGTTTGGAGCCGTCGGGAATCCCACACTTCAGCAATAAAAATAGGGATTAGGCTAAAAACTGCCTGTTAACTACCTGTTAACAGGCAGTTAATTGGCACTAATCCCCTTCCCGCCTCGGGGAGGTGAGTCCCAGCACAGATCGGGTATCTGCCTCCTTTGAAACTGGCATGGAGGCGGGTTGAGGGCGGAATGGGTTTGTGCCCCCTGATTTCGAGATTTTAACCCCCCACACGCCTCTAATCCCGCCTCCACGGCCCAATGAAAATCCTGCCCATAGAGCTATACAGCACAGAAAGTGGACCTTCGGCCCATCGTGTCCGCACCGGCCATCAAGCCCTGTCTATTCTAATCCCATTTTCCAGCACTTGGTCCGTAGCCTTGTATGCCATGGCGTTTCAAGTACGCATCTAAATGCTTCTTGAATGTTGTGAGGGTTCCTGCCTCTACCACCCTTTGAGGCAGTGAGTTCCAGATTCCAAACACCCTCTGGGTGAAAAAGTTTTCCCTCAAATCCCCTCTAAACCTCCTGCCCCTTACCTTGAAACTATGACCCCTGGCTATTGACCCCTCTACTAAGGGGAAAAGTTCCTTTCTATCTACCCTATCTATGCCCCTCATAATATTGTACACCTCAATCAGGTCCCCCCTCAGCCTTCTCTGCTCTAAGGAAAACCAGCCCAGCCTGTCCAGTCTCTCTTCATAGCTGAAGCGCTCCAGCCCAGGTAACATCCTGGTGAATCTCCTCTGCACCCTCTCCAAAGCAATCACATCCTTCCTATAGTGTGGTGACCAGAACTGCACACAGTATTCCAGCTGTGGCCTAACTAGCGTTTTGTACAGCTCCATCATAACCTCCCTGCTGTTATAATCTATGCCTCGGCTAATGAAGGCAAGTATCCCATATGCCTTTTTAACCACCTTATCTACCTGTCCTGCTGCCTTCATGGATCTATGTACATGCACACCAAGATCTCTCTGATCCCCTGTCCTTCGTAGGATACTACAATTCATTGTGTATTCCCTTGCCTTGTTAGCCCTCCCAAAATGCATCACCTCACACATTTTAGGGTTAAATTCCATTTGCCACTGTTCTGCCCATCTAACCATCCCATCTATATCATCCTGTAGCCTGAGGCTTCCCTCCTCGCCTTTTACCACTCCACCAATTTTTGTGTCATCTGCAAATTACTGATCATACCTCCTACATTCCTATCTAAATCATTAATGTACACTACAAACAGCAAAGGACCCAGCATCAATCCCTGCGGTACACCACTGGACACAGGCTTCCAGTCACAAAAGCAACCTTCGACCATCACCCTCTGCCTTCTGCCGCTAAGCCAATTTTGGATCCAATGTGCCAAATTGCCCTGGATCCCATGGGCTCTTACCTTCTTGACCAGTCTCCCATGTGGGACTTTGTCAAAAGCCTTACTGAAGTCCATGTAGGCTAAATCAACTGCACTACCCTCATCCACACACCTAGTCACCCCCTCGAAAAATTCAATCAAATTGGTCAGTCATGCTCTCCCCCTGATAAAGCCATGCTGACTATCCCTGATTAATCGGTGCCTCTCCAAGTGGAGACTAACTCTGTCCCTCAGAATTTTTTCCAATAATTTCCCTACCACTGATGTTAGGCTCACTGGCCTGTAATTCCCTGGTTTATCCCTACTACCCTTCTTGAACAATTGTACTACGTTAGCTGTTCTCCAGTCCTCTGGCACCTCCCTTGTGGCCAGAGAGGTTCTGAAAATTTGTGTCAGAGCCCTTGCAATCTCCTCCCTTGCCTCACACAGCAGCCTGGGATACATCCCGTCAGGGCCTGGGGATTTATCCACTTTTAAGCCCGCTAAAACCGCTAGTACCTCCTCCCTCTCAATACTAATTTGTTCAAGTATATCACAATCCCCTGCCTGATTTCTATGCCTACATCACCCTTCTCCTTAGTGAACACAGATGCAAAATATTCATTTAAAACCTCACCTACATTTTCCAGCTCTACACACAGATTGCCACTTTGGTCCCTAATGGGCCCTACTCTTTCCCTGGTAATCCTCTTGCCCTTAAAATACTTATAAAACACCTTGGGACTTTCCTTTACTTTGCCCGCCAGTGTTTTTTCATGCCCCCTCTTCGCTCTCCTAATTTCGTTTTTAAGTACCCCCCCTAAACTTTCTATACTCCTCTAGGGCTTCCACTATTTTTCGTCCTTTGTATCTGCTAAAAGCCTCCCTTTTTTTCCTAATCCATTCTTGTATATCCCTTGACATCCAGGGTTCCCTGGGCTTGTTGGTCCCACCCTTGACCTTTACAGGAACATGTTGGCATTGTACTCTCTCTATTTCCTTTCTGAAAGACTCCCACTGCTCTGATGTGGATTTTCCTACAAGTAGCTGATCCCAGTCCATTTTGGCCAGATCCTGCCTTATCATATTAAAATCGTCCTTCCCCCAATTTAGAACCTTCATTTCCGGTCCATCTTTGTCCTTTTCCAAGACTACCTTAAATCTCACCGAATTATGGTCACTGTCACCAAAATGCTCTCCTACTGACACATCTACCACTTGCCTGGCTACATTCCCTAGAATTAGGTCCAGTACTGCCCCCTCTCTTGTAGGACTTTCTACATGCTGGCTCAAAAAGCTCTCCTGGATGCACTTTAAGAATTCTGCACCCTCTAAGCCTTTCACACTCTGATTATCCAAGTTAATATTGGTTGAAGGAAACACAGTGTTGAGGATGGAATTCCATTGGGAGTTCCCATGGCACTCCACAATTTAGATTAGGAAAATTTGTTCATATGGGGACTCCAAATAGAGATATGATGAAGCCTCAGGCTTTATGTCTGAAACCTGTCAATAACCTAGGGCTGTCATTGATGGACCCTAACACTTCTAACTGGACTTATTGTAGGATAATCTTGTTACTTCTCCAACTTTTCCAGTTCTGACGAAGGGTCATTGACCTGAAACGTTAACTCTGTTGCTCTCTCCATGATGCTGCCTGACCTGCTGAGTGTTTCCAGCATTTTCTGTTGTTGTTATCATAGGAGACTTGTCTTCACTACCTCCACTTCACAACAGAGGCTACCACTTAGATATGCTAGCTGGCCTGCAAACAACTTCCATAGTTGTGAAGGTTACCACAGCTTTCATGGTACTTTCTAAATCACTATCAGCGGCATCTTCCAGATTAATCAATCGCCATAGATGCATTAAACAAATGACAGGCGTTATGTCCTGATTTTGTGAGAATGGCTGAATCAGGGATGAGCTGGTCCATGGATACATCTGCGCTAGCAGGTCACAGAGGTGACTGAATTTACAATTCTCAAAGTGCTTGACTGTGGCACAGCTGGCTGTGTAGGTTGTATAAAATCTAGCAATTTTTCAGTTATTAAAGAGCTATAGCTTACCACTAAAAGGGAGGTTAGAGTGGTTTCAAAAGGCTGAGCAATTGTTCAGGATGACAAGGAGAAATGAGGGCACAACTGTTTCTTTTGATGCTGGAGTTGCTGCTGCAGGAGGTGCGCTAAAGGAGGATGGCCCTATTTCGATCATTGATACCTAGCTGCAAATGTGGATGAAGTTTGTTGATATCAGAAGGAAGGAAAAGGTAACTGTCAGCCGTGGCTCAGTTAGTGTCAGCCATGGCTCAGTGGTAGCACTCTCTCCTCTGAGTCACAAGGTTGTGGGATCAAGTCCCACTCTACGAGACTTGAGCACAAAACCTAGGCTGACACTCCAGTGCAGTACAGATGGAGTGCTGCACCACCGGAGGTGCCATCTTTCGGATGAGACATTAAACCGAGGCCCGTCTGCCTTCTCAGGTGGATGTAAAAGATCCCATGGCAGTATTAAAAAAGAGCAGGGGAGTTTCTCCCTGGTGTCCTGGTCAATCTTTAATCCTCAACATTACTAATACAGATTATCTGGTCATTACCTCATTGCTGCTTGTGATAGCTTGCTGTGCACAAATTGGCTGTCCCCTTTCCGACAGCAGTGACCAGACTTCAAAAGTAATTACTTGGCTGTAAAGCACTTTGGGACATCCTGAGGTCACGAAAGGCACTATATAAATGCAACATTTTCTTTCTTTTTACTTACCTCAGCACATATTAAGCATGGCCCAAACCTAAGGTGGAAAGGGTGGCCAGCTTTAAGTTCCTCGGAGTCCACATCACGGAAGACCTCTCCTGGTCCCTCAACACCTCCTCTCTGGTGAAGAAGGCCCAACAGCGCCTATATTTCTTGAGGAGGCTGAAGGGATGTAATCTGTCACCCCCGATCCTCTCTAACTTCTACCGCTGCACTATAGAGAGCATCCTGACAAACTGCATCACGGTATGGTACGGCAGCTGTAGCTCCCATGACCGGAAAGCCCTGCAGCGGGTAGTCAAAACTGCCCAACGCATTACCGGCACCCGGCTACCGACCATAGAACATATATATCAGAAACGCTGCCTACGGAGGGCACGGACCATCATCAAAGACCCTACCCACCCCAGCCACAGTCTGTTCACCCTCCTACCATCTGGAAGACGCTACAGATGCATTCGCACCCGTACGACCAGATTTAGGAACAGCTTCTTTCCCAGGGCTGTCATCCTACTGAACTCCACAAATAAACACTAAAGCCTGCACACCTGCCGATGCACTTTATTATGGTCATATTTATGCTAATATATATGTACAAATGTATGTTGAAATGTTTAAGTGTCCTAATCCAAATTGTACACTCTCGGGAGCCGCAAGCCTACATTTCGTTGTACTGCACTTGTGCACTAACAATGACAATAAAAGTTGATTTGATTTGATTTGATTTGATTTGAAGGTGAGAACTCAGACACAATCTGAGAGGTAACAATTTAAAGCATTGCACACAACAATTGTCCTTTTGCACATTGTCCTTTCACTTATACATGCAACTTCAAACCGAAGCTGGGTGTACTGAGATGAGCTGAGAATACTTTGAACTGTGCATTATATGCCAATACCTGGTAACACTGATCTACTTCGCTTTTACCCTTGTTTTCTACAAAGGTAGAAACCGCTCCACCATGATAATTCAACACAACGGTGCCAATTCTTGGTAGTTTTTCAATCAACACTTTTATTCTTATTTCAGTGCCTGACAGTACACCCACGGAAAAGCATGCCTACACTCCCACTGCCTTCACAATGCAACACATTTTTTTTATCAGATGGGAGTAAGAACTCTGACTGCAATTGTTAAGCACAGGGCATGCTATCTTTATCAGATATACTTTTCATCACCCTCTCCCTTCTGACGTGCTGCTAGAGGCTTGTTATTTAGTGGCCTTGTGGCCCTTTCAAGTTGTTTTGTCTGTGCACTGGGAATGTCCTTAATGTATCATGTGTGGTCAGTAATAGAGCAATAAATAGATGTGAGTTTAGGCTGCAAGTAGATTATAACTTGCAGATAACAGATTTTTTTATATTGTAATTCAGTTTTACATACAAAAACAAATTATGGCTCCAAAGCTGCATTTATGCACCAGCTACTGGCCTCAGATCATGGGTCAGAGTATGGGTTCCAGACAGGCAGTACGCTGTTTACACTGCCTAGCTTAAACGCCAATTTTTATGCCTTGGGAGAATTCAGTGCATGTGTGATTATGAATGTTCACAGCACTTTCTCCCTCTTGATTGAGCCCACGGCCTCCCTCTGCACCTCCCTAGATATTGTCCACTGTACCCACCATGGCGTTCATCTCTAGTTTTCACAGAGCAGCAACCACACCTTCAACTTTCGCCTACATCTCACCTAGTTCAGTCACCAGGGGTTAACTTCTCTAACCTCCTCTTTATCCTGCTCACTTCCCCTCTGAGCCTGCCAGTGGATCATCGACCATTGGCCCTCTCTGTATCACCCTCCAGAATGTTCACCTCCTCACGAATCTTTATGTCATCTCCAGGATATCAACATGTTCATCATGGATGAATGCAGCTGACAGAAATGGGACTTATGGGCAGTGATTCCCTCTCACTCACTGAATCCAGGACCCACCTAAACAGCTATCACATTGGCATAACCCATACTACTAATTCACATTTTGACCTCTCTCCCCCTCTGGCACCTGTTCCTCCTCGGGGCAGCTCACCTTCTTCCATTCCTCCTGCCTTTCACTCAAAATCTCTTTCATGTACTGTACTCCTAAGCCTTGTGCTAACATCCTTATTCAGATATCCTCTCTTCTCTCCTCCTTTAGCCTCTGCACTGGGTGACCCTTCATTATCCATGACTTCAACCCAAGCTTAAGCTCCCCTAGTCCCCTTTCTTCGAATTCTTCATCTTCATATCATCGCCCAATCTCACCCTTCACATAATCTCCTCCTTGGCTATCCTGTTGCCTTTGCCACCTCTCTTGATTTCTCTGTGCCCAAGGTCTCAATCATCAGTAAGGTTATCTCTGATCACATCATCAATTCCTGTGCCACCCACATTCCACTATCTTCCCCCAACTTTACTGACCTCACCATCCACCCATGCAAGAGATTCTCCCCCAATTCCCTAACTAATTCATACTCAAAATCCCAACTCCATCTACTCTGACCTTCACCTGTCCTGACACCTCTGCTAGACTGGTTGACATGCTAAACTGCTCCCTTGTTTCTGTTTTCAATATTCTCATTCCCATTAAATCACTCACTATCTCCCACCCCTGCCATTTCTTCAGGTACACCTTCACTCCCTTTAATCAGAGGCCACAACTTGAGCACACCTGGTGCACAACTGACCTACTCATTCGTTGCCAGATCTGGTTCGACCATCTCAAGCATTACTGTGACTTAATAAACTCAGCCAAACCCACCTACTACTCCAGCATTATCCAGGAAGGCAAAGATAATCAAAGCTTTATTTCTCCTTGATAAACCTCCTCCAACTTGTTTTCCCTGTCCTCTGCATCCTCACATCCAATACCAAATGAGAACAGCTGATGAATTTATTCATCTCTGAGACATTCCTTACAGCACCTCGGCCATTACTGCATTTCCTTTCCTCCCTGCTCCTGACCTCCCCCCAATCTCCCACCTACTCTCGTATCAATCTCTTCAGAGAAATGAGGGCAAGATAGAGCTGGGTGCCATTGGCATTCACATGGAAGCTGATCCCATGTCTGTGAATGATGTTGCCAAAAAGCAACACGTAGAAGAGGGAGAAGAAGAATGGATCCCTGAGGGACTCTGGAAATGATAGTGCAGGGAAGTGAAGAAAAGGTGGTGTACTGGCTTTGATTGGGTAGGTAGGAGTGGAACCATGCAGAGTCCCACAACGTTGCACAGTAGAGGAGAGATGATGGCGGAACATCCATGTCAAACTACGTGGAGAGGTTGAGGAGGATAAAAACAATTAGTGCACCACCGTCACTGTCACAGGCGATGTGATTTTGGCCAGGACAGTCTCAATGCTGTCAGGCAAGTAGAAGACAGATTGGAGAGGGATTCAAACAGTGAGTTTTAGGGACTGGCTGGGGAGCAGCTGGGAAATGGTGACACACTTGAGGGCCTTAGAGGGGAAAGGGAAGTCCTGCACTTTCTCTCCCATCTCCTCCCTTCCCTGTCCAAGCTCGTTTCTTCCATAAGTGCTGCTCCCTTGATCTCTTACCCAGTCAATGCAACTACCTCTCCAGTCTCCCATGCTAGCTGGTGTTGTTAAAGGGCTGCTTTCCTCAGGCACAATCTCTCTCTCTTTCAAAGCCTCCATCATCACCCCCTCCTCAAAATACCAACCCTCAGCCCCGCCATCCTCTCCAATTACCACCCCATTTCTAACTTCCCTTTCCTCTCTATCATCACGTCTGTCCTCGCTGACCTACGTTAGCTTTAGTTCTGATGAAGGCTACACACCCAAAACATCATGACCTCTCTTTTCTCTTTACAGATGCTGACTGACCTGCTGTGTATTTCCAGCATTGTCTATTTTTATTTCAGATTTGCAGCTTTCATTTACCTTTTACACTGGCTCTCAGTCCCCCAATACACTAAATTAAAAATCTTCATCCCCATTTTCAAATCCCTATCCATCCTCAGCTAAGGAGGATATATCTGCAGCCATGAAAGCTCCACTAAAATTTTCAGACCCACTGCCCGTTACTCAGTTGCCCCCTGTCAGGTTACTTCCCCCGCCATTCCCCACTCCTTCCGGGCCGGACTCCTGGCTCGGTTCCACAAAGGACCTGCCAGATTCCCTCTGCCCTGCTCCCTCCTCCCTCCCTCCCCGGGCAGGCTGCCTCTGTGCGCTCGCTGATGGTGACTGTCCATCCGATATATTTAGATGAGCCCCGACCATAAAAATGATTCAGTTCTTTCGTTGGCCCTACATACCTGACATGAGCTCCAGTTGAAAATTGCCTCCGATCCTCTCCACTGAGAGACAAACTGAGGCAGACCCACAATTTACTGCCAGGTGCACCTGTTACAGACTGTAGTATCTGTAGTGTATGTGCCTTTAAGTCAGAACTACTTTTACAGCTCCTGTATACTGTAGTACCGGCAGTGATCACACCGGTATATAAGCTTTGCGCATGCCTCTGTACCCCCAGTCTAGAAACTACCCTCCTCCAGTAAAGACCTGTTATTTGTTAATGTACAGCATCCATGTGATTATTTAATAATAGCATATCCACTGAACCACGGATCCAACAGTGGCGACGAGTGTCGATTCGAATCTACCTGCAACATAAAAAAAAATAGTCGAGGCCAGGAACACGGGCGTCGACCACGAGCAACCGCCCAGCAGTCAGGCAGAGATCCAACTTCGCAGGGGAGGCTGTGGAGAGCTGGGCTTGGTTCCCCAGCCACAACGAGCAGTAAGAGACCGACGACAGGTCCAGCACAGACCCTTCCCGAGCAGCGGCGGCTGGAGCCGACCGACGGCGGAGAGAAAGCCGAGCAGCGTCGATGGGGTAAGACAGAGGGTGAAGAGCGCAGGGCGCAGCTGAGGGTTGAACACCGAGCGGCGTCGAGAAAAATAAAACAAACCGGAGAGAGAGAGGGTAAGAAACAGTCGGGTTCTAGACTGAGCGGCGTCGAAAAATATAAAAAGAAGAACGCGCAGAGCACAGCCAGTGCTCACGGGCTGAACAGGGTCCGCGGGGTGAAGAAAGGGGAGACGCCATTGAGCCGCGGAGAAGAAGGAAGAGCGCGGGAGGCGCCATTTTTAGAAGCCACAGCGGAGAAGAAGGGCGAGCGCGGGAAGGAAGGAAAGCGCGGGAGACGCCATTTTGTGCCAGCGGAGAAGAAGGGGAAGCGCGGGAGGCGCCATTTGCGATAGTTAACTCACACCCAAGGAAGCCGAAGAGCGGCAGTATCTCTACATTCGACAATGAAGTCGAAGATTGGGCGACATATGTGGAACGCATTGAGGTGTACTGCAGGGTGAATGAAGTGCCAGATGCTAGGAAAGCACTGGTTCTGTTAAATTCCATGGGTGCAAAAACTTATGGGTTACTGCGAAATCTAATAACCCCAGAGAAGCCGGTAAACAAGAATTTTGAAAGCATAGTAAAAATCCTACAGGACCACTTAAACCCCACACCACTGCTGATAGCAGAACGATTTAAGTTCCATAAAAGGAACCAACACAAAGACGAAAGCAATGCTGAGTACCTAACGGAACTGCGCAAGCTATCGAAATACTGCCAGTTTGGAGCGGGACTCGCAAACACGTTAAGGGACAAGTTTGTGTGTGGGCTACAAAGTGAAGGAACCCAGAAATGGCTTCTATCAGAAAAGGACCTTACGCTGGACAAAGCTTTCAGTATGGCAGTATCACACGAAGCAGCCGCAAGGGGCACTGCAGAGATACAACGGAGACCGCAAGAATATGGCACCAATGAAATGTCCTATGGAACAGGGAAGTGCTATCGCTGCGGCAGAACAACACATGACCAGAAAGATTGTTGGTTCAAGGACCAAGTGTGCAGACAGTATGGGAAAGCAGGACACATAGCAAGAGTCTGCAGGTCTGGGAAGAAAACCAACAGTAAGAAATCTCCACAGGAGGAGTACAAAAAGGTACACCAGGTGAGGGACAGTGGTTCAGACGAACAGAAAAGTGACACAGACTCTGGAAGCAAGGAGCTGGGTTGTCTGAAACTACATAAGGTAACCGAAATGGAGGATCACCAGACTATCTGGGTTACACTCAAGATAGAGGGAGTCCAAGTGGAAATGATATTGGACACAGGGTCAGCGCTAACAGTCATAAATCAAAGAGACTACAAGCGGCTATTTTCACACATACACTTGAAAGCTACAGAGATTGTCCTGAAGACGTATACGGGGCAAAAAGACTACCGCAAAGGAAAAATAAGGGTGAAAGTGACATATAAAGGCCAGGAAATACCTAAAATGGATATATATGTATTGCCAAATGGAGGACCACCACTGCTAGGACGTGAATGGATCCAGAAGGTACAATTAGATTGGCATTCCATACAGGCACTGAAGGTTGAGGCCAAAAAGGATGACGACGTCACACCTGGTCGACTGTCAAAAATGCTAACTGACGCAAAAGAAGTGTTCCAGGAGGGACTAGGAACACTAAAAGGAATAACAGCAACTATTAAAATAAAGGAAAATGCAAGCCCAAAGTTTCTGAAGGCCAGACCAGTGCCTTATGCGATCAGACCAGCTGTTGAAGCAGAGCTGGAGGGTTTGCAATGTTCAGGAGTACTGTCCAAAGTGGACTGGAGCGAGTGGGCTACACCCATCGTTCCTGTAATGAAGAGGTTGTTGAGTAATACGCCTGGGGAACCAAAGAAGGGCCGCATCTGTGGGGATTTTAAGGTGACAGTGAACCCAGTCCTTCACACGGTGCAATATCCGCTTCCACGAATTGAGGATATTTTCGCCTCGCTATCTGGAGGTAAACGCTTCACCAAAATTGATCTAGCCCAGGCGTACTTGCAAATGGAGGTAGAAGAAGCTTCTAAAGATTACCTTACGATCAACACTCATAAAGGTCTCTATCAATACAACCAGTTGGTGTTTGGAGTAGCCTCAGCTCCGGCTATCTGGCAAAGGGCGAGGGATCAGGTCCTGCAAGGGATTCCAGGGACCCAGTGTTATTTGGACGACATCTTGGTCACGGGCGAAAATGACGGTGATCACCTCGCCAACTTGGAGAAGGTGCTCACCAGATTAAAGGAGTATGGGCTACGAGCTAATCGCCACAAGTGCGAGTTTTTCCAGAAACAGATCTCGTATTGTGGCCACGTCATCGATGAAGAGGGGCTACATAAGTCCCCTGACAAGATTGAGGCAGTAGTCAAGGCTCCAGCACCGGAAAATGTGTCACAACTGAGGTCGTTCCTCGGGCTGGTAAACTACTACCACAAGTTCTTACCAAATTTGTCTACGGTATTACACCCGCTGAACACCCTACTGCAAACAGGGGTACCATGGAAGTGGGATGACGAACGTAGACGAGCTTTCCAGAAGTGTAAAGAATTGATCACATCAAAAGAGGTGTTGGCCCATTTCAACCCAGCACTAACAATTCGTTTGGCATGTGATGCATCACCCTACAGTATTGGAGCGGTGCTGTCGCACAAATTCCCAGACGGGTTGGAGAGGCCAGTAGCCTTTGCATCTCGGTCACTAACCTCAGCTGAGCGCAACTATGCCCAGATTGACAGGGAGGCCCTCAGCCTAGTATGGGGAGTAAAAAAATTCAACCTCTATCTGCATGGGCAGAAGTTCACCTTGCTGACTGACCACCAACCACTTGTCTCCATCTTTCATCCTAAGAAGGGCGTTCCAGTGATGACTGCGCAGCGGTTACAAAGATGGTCCCTGTTTCTAGGGGCGAATCAATATGAAATAGAATATAAAGGCACGAAACAGCATGGGAACGCTGATGGGCTATCGCGCCTGCCACTGCCTACTGTGGAGGAAGCACCAGCAGTGGACCCTATCGAGATATTTTATTCGTCAATAATTGAATGATTGCCAGTAGCTAACGCGGATATAGAGAAGGAGACCCGCAATGATCCGACACTGACTCGGGCATATGATTTGACGGTGAGGGGATGGCCAACACATGGCAACTCACTGTTGCCAGCATTCTCATCCAGAAGAGAACAGCTGTCAGTATGCCAGGGGACAGTGATGTGTGGATCCAGAGTGGTGATTCCACCCAAGTTAAGGGAGAGAGTGCTAAATGAGCTACATGAAGGTCACCTGGGGGAAGTGAAAATGAAAAGCCTTGCTCGGGCTTATGTGTGGTGGCTGGGAAACGATCAACAAATCGAAGACCTAACTAAGAGCTGCTTAGGATGCCAGAAGTTCCAAAATGCACCACCACATACCCCTCTACACCCATGGGAGTGACCCTCCTCTCCATGGCAACGGGTGCATATTGATTTCGCTGGTCCATTCATGGACTCAATATTCTTAATAGCAGTGGATGCTCATTCAAAGTGGCCTGAGGTGATAAAAATGTCTTCAAGCACTGCAGAGAAAACGATTGCAGTCCTACGGACCATATTTGCCAGAAACGGTTTGCCAGAGCAGATTTGCTCTGATAATAGACCACAGTTTGTGTCCGACGAGTTCCAAAAATTCATGAAAAGGAATGGGGTAAGGCATTACACATCCGCCCCGTATCATCCAGCCACAAATGGATTGGCTGAGAGGTTCGTACAAACCTTTAAGAAGGCGATAAAGGCCATGTGCGACGATGAAATTCCACTACAGCATAAGATGGACAATTTCTTATTAGCCTACCGAAACGCGACACATGCAGTTACCAACCAGACCCCAGCCATGATGTTCTTTAACCGAAGGTTGAGATCTCGTCTGGACTTGCTCAGACCAAATGTGCGAAGAAATGTTGAGGACAAACAATTCCAGCACATCAATGAGAAGCCGACAAGGAGCTTCAATGTAGGGCAACCAGTCTTGGCCCGTGACTATCGAACAGAGAAGTGGCAACCCAGAACGATATGTACAAGGCAGGGGCCATTAATGTACACAGTGGATGTCAGGGAGAACTTTGTGAGACGCCACGTCGATCAGATCTTAGTGTCACAGGAACGCGTCAACCCCATGTCTCGAGTACCTGGGGATGAAACCAACATACCAGTAGCATCTACTTCAGACCCAGTAGCAGTGGAACCCGATGAACTACCCGATGAAAAAGGGTCTGAATCGCCTCTGCACCAAGAACAAGAACCTCTGGAAAGGCGCTATCCCGAAAGGGTCAGGAAGCCGCCCCAAAGACTGAATCTATAAATGGATTTTTGTTGTTTAATGTACATGTTGAAATGGTAATTGTTATTTGAATATTAGGGGTATTACTAATCTAAAAGGGGAGGAATTGTAGTGTATGTGCCTTTAAGTCAGAACTACTTTTACAGCTCCTGTATACTGTAGTACCGGCAGTGACCACACGGTATATAAGCTTTGCGCATGCCTCTGTACCCCCAGTCTAGAAACTACCCTCCTCCAGTAAAGGCCTGTTATTTGTTAATGTACACGGTGTGGAGATGCCGGAGTTGGACTGGGGTGGACAAATGTTCCCCTTAAAGGGGAACTGCCTTCTAAAATGAAGAAAATAAAAATCATTTAAAAATTGGCAGTTTTTAGCCCTTACAGCTCAACTGCCTCCTGAAAAAAAACATTAAAAATAATTCCCAAATGGCAGTCTTCAGCTCTTAAAGCTGAATTGCCTTCTGCCCCTAAAAAAATGGGAAAAGTGCTTCAGCACTAGCACAAATGGCTCAACAAGCCAGTTGAAGTTTGCAGAGCATGGCGTCATGTCGGTAGCACACGCCAACTGATGTCATGCTTTGCTGATTTGCATTTCTAGAGCCAGCACTGCTAATGGCAGCGCTATGGCCCTCACCAAAATGGCGGCCGCCGAGTCCCATGCCAGAGGCGGGCGGAAGTGTGATGGCCACCATTTTCTTTCAAGAAACTAGCCTTAACAGAGAGCAATTTTCTAGGCCTTAGTCTTCTTTGCTTTGTAAATAACACTGATACTTCTGTTTCATTAAATATTTGAAAAAGAAATATCAGATCCCTTCTTCTTCTTGAAAGAGAAAATACACTTCAAAAATAGAGCAACTCATTTTGTCTTATAATTTTTATTATCTTGAAAAATAATTCTTTCCATAGATAAAAAGAATAGACAAAAAAGATAACATGTGGCATGGAGCACAATACAGAGTGAGCTTTATGTATGAGGAAGACCCAGTAATGAGCCATTATCTCATTGAAACTTATAAAATTCTAACAGGACTAGACAGACGAGATGCAGGAAGGATGTTCCCGATGGCGGGGGAGTCCAGAATCAGGGGTCACAGTCTAAGGATAAGGGGTAAGCCATTTAGGACCGAGATGAGGAGGAAGTTCTTCACCCAGAGAGTGGTGAACCTGTGGAATTCTCTACCACAGAAGGCAGTTGAGGCCAACTTATTAAATATATTCAAGAAGGAGTTGGATATATTTCTTAGGGCTAAAGGGATCAAGGGATATGGGGAGAAAGCAGGGACAGGGTACTGAATTTGGATGTTCAGCCATGATCTCATTAAATGGTGGAACAGGCTCAAGGGGCCGAATGGCCTACTCTCCTATCTTCTATATTTCTATCTCAATACCTTACATTCTTGCATTTATGAAGAATAGATTTAACTACTTTACACAAAGGATATGGGCCCTAAGATCCGTGGGTTTTCACTTCTGGCATAAGAGCCAGGATATGCCCACAGGAAACTTTCATTGCTGACCCTGCAAGAGTATTCGGGGTCAGATGAGATTCCCTAATTAGGGTAAAACTCATATTCCATCGCAACATGGGGAGCAACTAATGCAACTCATGTTATTCCCAGCAGCTCACGCCTGAGTCAGATTGTGAAGAGAACATCAGCCCCCCTGGCTGATCTCTGCCCACAGATGCAGCTTTTTTTAGGGTCCAGGCAAGGGCCCAGCCCTGGGTCCCCAGGTGGGCCCCACTTATGCTGCAGAGTGAGCCAATGCACTGTTTATCCTGGTGTAGTGACTGCCCGGCGTAATAGAGGCCAGGGCCGAGGAAATTCCCAGCCTGGGAATTCTATTCCTCCATGCCATGTCTCATCCAACAACAGGGATGGATGGAAGTTCCACCCAAAACAGCCCTTCACCTGCTCCCCCCACCCCGTTAACTCAAAATGGAGGTTGGGACCCAGCATGTTCGGGACTCAGCCTAATTTTTGGGTCTTCTGCTGCACTCTTGGAAGAATTACACCAGGAACATGCTGGAAAGAGCTGTGGAAATTCAGGGCCGTGTAATCTTGCTGCTTCTGGAGGCAGTAGAGTTGGATATTGGTCCAAAAATTGCTGTCTAGGTAATGCCGAGGTTATTTATGTGCAACGTCAGGCAAGGGCAGGTTAAACGCAGAAATCAAAAAGTTGCTTCGTGAAAATGACATCTCGCTGTCTGGCTCTTCATTTAAATGCATTGAACGGCGTGAAGTTCCTGTACTTGCATGGTAGACATGAAGTAAACTCACCACAGAAAGTTAAGTCAAGTCATTTCAAGGCTAAGTACCCTTTTAACAACTGCTACTCAGCCTCTCTGGCACTGAAAATGAATTATTACAAGTGTGGCGTCTCATTACTTCAGGTTTTAATTGTTGATGGAGATTTTTTTTAAATTTTAAATGAACTTTGTAAAAACTTTTTCTTTCTGTCTCTTTTTCCTCTTTCTCTTAATCCAAACTTTCTTTCCATCTCTTTATTTTTCTTTCTGTACCTGGTTTGACATTGAATTCACTATTTTAACTTACACATCCTTGTTCAGACCTTGCATTATTCATTTCACAATCTTTCAATCTGATTGGTTCAGGAGATATACAGTTGCTTGCCCTGTTCACTCAGATCCCAGATGCCATGTGGAGGGCACCGTGCCGTTTCCACCTCGCACTTCTAGCAACTTGCAGCGCAAAATATCATAGAGATTTAATGGGCAAGGGCAAGTCTAACTAATCGCGGATGCCATTCGTTGGCCTGTTACAGGAATTCTTGGGCCTATGTTGGCAACTTCAAAAGGGAACTGGTTAGATATTTTGCAGAGAAAATGACTGAGTTATGAAAGAACAGTATTGTTTGGATTTTGGGACTGGCTAGATGGTCTGCTGTGGCCTCTCCTGGTGCTGTAGATTTCTGTGCTCCCAAGTTAAATGTTGAAGAAAAAATGTTAGTTTACAACATAGAAAAAGGTGCCTTCTGATTAAATGATTCAGGTTAATAACGGAGCTAAGCTGAAGTCTGATAATAAAAAAAACTTGCTTCATAATTTTTACCATACCACTCTGACAGTTAGAAACTGTGAATTATGCTCCACCAAATATGGCTCATTTCTTGCAAAGGAAATACCAATGTGCTTTTCTCCCAGGTCACTGACCTCCAGCACAGAGTTAAAATATCTGTTTTTACTTAACACTGAAATCAGATTTTAGAGAAAGGCTTTATTACCTGATTAAGTTTAATTTGTTAATTCATTTATCAATGGGATGGGTTAAATTTAATCAGTATCATTGAAGGTTAGAGTATTATAACTTTGATAGTTATTTATTATTTTAACTTCCTTCTTGTTCATCTTGAATTTTAAAGCCTTTTGTTTTGCTTCAGAGATCAGTTTTCAAAATGTATCAGTATAAATCTTGTTGAATTGAATAAAAATGTAAAGTTGGCAGTGAAATATAACACACCTTCTGGAATGTAATACTCCTAAACTGTTTGTAATTACAGTTTCAAGTTACATTCAAGGGTGATTTCTGCAAGATAGGTCAAGAAGTGTCCCCAGTTCTTTCTATTGTAGGAATCATGGAAAAATTTTAAATGTCTTATTTTTAAAAAGAACACTTCAATGTTTTCTTCAGTGTAACTAAATATTCAAGGTCAAACTCATAGGAAGCAGAGCATTTATATATTCTGCTAGTAGAGATACAAAAAAATATACAAATGCTGGAAATCTGAAATGAAACAGAAAACTCTGGAAATGTAGAGTAGGCAATATTTGAAAAAAAATGTTTCCAATAGAGTTTTTGCTAAAAATTCGGTAAAGTTAGGTGACTGCAACTTTTGCTCATAAACCTAAATAAAATCAAGATTCACATGGTGTATGCGTGATTATAGAAGTGTATTCCATGGTATATAACTATCATAGGTTCTGTGCAGTGTTTAGAAGTTTGGTATTTGGTTTAATTCCTTCAAAATGAACAGCACAACTCAGGGTTTAATGATGATGTCATCATCAAATAAGTCTTAACATTATTAGCTCTGTATACCCTTCCTAAATCTGAAATTACTTTAGAAAATAAGCTTCTAAACAGGTTTCACTGGTCTCCCCTTCGTCTTCCCATCCCCCCTCCTTCTCATTCTCTTCCCCAGGAATTCAAATTAAAGCCATGAAGCCCTCAGGTAAATATTAGCAGTACTACTGCTGATGATCCAATGTTATTTCAGAAATGGTGTCAAAGATTATTGAGTCAGCTCCTAGCTTTCTAACCTTTGATTTTTATCTCAGTGGTATCTGGTGAGATGATGCCAGCGTCTCATCAGGTAATTAGCATAAACACAGCTTTATTCTGCAAACTGAGGCAAGTTTGAACTCTCACATATAATCTAGTGGAAAATCAGACTAGACATTACATCGTCAATAATAGCAGGCAAACACTTAACACGTTCATATGACATTCCTCTGCCCACTGTTTTAATGGTGACGTTAACACACATCAGTTTTCCAAGGATACTTTGCACCCACAATTACAGAATTGGTCTTGTTTTCCCAAGTGAAACTTGATCCAATACAAATTCCCAGCAGCTCAATCTGTATTGACAGTACTTTAAAATGCAAACTCCCAGGACCCCAACCTGTGCTCAGTAGACCTCAGTCCAAACTGTCTAGCAGCCTAATTCAAGCACTGGCATTCAAATCCAAATTCATAGCACCCTAATACAGATGGATGGCCAACTGCTTTTTTTCGCTAATGTTTTGCAAATACTGAAAACAATTGTCTTACGTTGGATCTTTGAAAACAACAACTAGCATTTATATAGTGCCTTTAATGTAGTAAAACATCCCAAGGCGCTTCACAGGAGTGTAATCAGACAAGTTTTGACACTAAGCCACATAAGGAGATACTAGGACAGGTGACAAAAAGCTTGCCCAAAGAGGTACGTTTTAAGGTGCACCTTAAAGGAGGAGAGTGAGGTGGAGAGGCAGAGAGGTTTAGGGAGGGAATTCCAGAGGTTGGGGTCTAGACGGCTGAAGGTACAGCCACCAATGGTGGGGTGAAAGAAATCGGGGATGCACAGGGGGTCAGAATTGGCAGAGTTTTTGTAGAGTTGTAGGGATGGAGGAGGTTACAGAGATAGGGAGTGGCGAAGCCATAGAGGGATTTGAACACAAGGGTGAGAAATTTAAAATTGGGGCACTGCTCAACTGGGAGCTAATGTAAGTCAGCGAACACATTGTAAACACTGACTTCAAATGCTTTGGAACAGATGTGCTGTATAGGGATTCACTTTACCTGTGACACCCTGCATTTTTACTCTACCCAGTACAGCAAATGGACGGATTTTTTGACTTATGTAAGACCAGGGAGAAAATAGTATGACTTTGAAATCCTGATTCAAGGCATAAAGCTTTTGCTGCCCCGCTGAGTTCCTGATCTCAACTATGCTGCTGTGGGAAGGCACCGAGAGATGGCCATACATTTTCCCACAGGAAGCAGTGCACATTGAAGGGACAGCTATGACTGAGCTAACAGTCACATGTACCTCCTTTCATGTTCTTTCATCCCCATTTCCCAGCCCCCAAACTGGCCCTTTTAATCTGTTTCATGTCCTGTGCTTTTCAATCCTGACGAAGGGTTTCGACCTGAAACATTGGGGGTGATTTTCATTCAGAAGCCGGGAAGGAGGCGGGACTACAACTTTCGGGGTTGTAGTCCCGCCTCCATCAAGATGCAGCCAATCCATGCGATTTTACCTTGATTGACCTTGTTGAGCCCGCCCAGTGGGCTCAGCAGGCCAATTAAGGGCCACCCGGCAACAGGTGACGTCACAGACTGAAATTTCATCTGTCAAGACATTTTGACAGATGAAATATCAGTGTTTCACAGCTGTTTGAAGCTGTCAAACACTGACAGTCTTACTTTTAACCTGAGTCCTTCTACACAGAACCAGTTAGAAATCTCACCGGCACAGAAAGCTGCAGGCTGTCACTTTTGACAGCTCGCAGCCATTCTTCTTTCTGTGCCGGTTAGATGATGGACTCCTGAAACTTAGAGGAAGGAAGGCTGAAAAGGTATGTACAGGTAATTTAAACTTCTTTACACACTTTAGACACACCAAACACACTTACCTTTGCACTCATGCACACATCACTCACCTGAACACCGGCATCTCGACCCCTCCAAGTCCTTCAACCCGACGGCCCGACTCCTCTAACTTGGCGTGGTTTGGAGCCGTCGGGAATCCCACACTTCAAGCTTTAAAATAGGGATTAGGCTAAAAACTGCCTGTTAACTACCTGTTAACAGGCAGTTAATTGGCACTAATCCCTTCCCGCCTCGGGTAGGCGGGTCCCAGTGCGGGGCGGGTACCCGCCTCCTTTGAAACTTACATAGAGGCGGGTTGGGGGCGGGATGGTGTCGGGACCCCCGAATTCGGGACTTTAACCCCCCACACGCCTCCAATCCCGACTCCACGAACCAATGAAAATCGACCCCGTTGACTCTATTTCTCTCTCCACAGATGTTGCCTGGCCTGCTGAGGTTTTCCAGCATTTTCTGTTGTTATTTCGGATTTCCAGTATCTGCAGTATTTTGCTATCCTACGTGTACCTTCCACTGGTTAGTTGTTGCAGCATTGGCAGAGGCCTGTGAAGAGATTGCCTCTCTGCCTGGCTTCACAATTGCTGGAAGAACATGGCTGAGGGAGACCAACAGGAACTAGTAGCAAGAAAGTATTAGAAGGTAGCACACCTAACAGAATAATAAACTAAAATAAAATATAATAAAATAAGAACTGGGTGTTGCTCTGTGAGTGGGTATTACCAATGATAGTGATAGTACTGAGAACTATCTTTCCATCAGAAATGTATCTGATTTCAGTGATGATCTCATCCAATCCTGCAGGTGTACATTTCCAATGTTGACAAAATAATTCAGTTAAAAGTGATCTTTTACAATTTAATTGTCTCCATCAAGATAAAATAATAACACAAATTCCCTCTTTCGTTCACTTTTGGACCAATGGGAAATAGAAATAGTTGCAATTTCCATAGTCCATCTTATTATATGTAGCATCACAAACATGTATAATATGATTTTTTTCTAACCAATGACAGAAAACAAACAAAAATAAAAGTAAATATATACAAGTTTGGGTATAGATAGCCCATATTCAGGAAGTTACCAAAAATATTCAGTATTGAAAGGGGTAAAGTTCCTTAAATAACATCGAGTCTAGATAAGCACATACTCAGTTCAAGCATACAATTCCACAGATAAATGTCCCATTTACTTCCATTGTGTAGAATGTTTGATCATAGTATTGCATTTAAATATATAAAATGTTGCACAATTATCCTATTTTAACTCACATGGAGCGAAATACTATAAATCCCAATATATTAAATACCAAAGAAACTTCGTTATAATTTCTTATTAATTTATTATTGATATCCACAATAACTTCATAAACATATTCTTTTTGGATACATTTCATAGTAATTCTTAGCACAATTTATTACTAACTCTAATATAACTCGTATTATTTATCAAGTCCTTTTACAGGACACCCCAATGTCTTCTACTCTCTGAAATATGTCACATTCCCTTTTAGTAGCGACAGTAGCGACTCCTTGCCCACTATATGCTTCAATTTGTTTATTCCAGCTTGTTCCACAGGCAATGGTTCTCTGCAATACAAGTACTTCCTAACATCTAACCTACCTTTTGCCTACAGCTTTTATATGCATAACCCCTAATCCCACCATCCCTATCCATCTCAAATAAACTATCCAAATAAATCTTCATCAGGAGTCCAAAAACATCATCATTTAAAAATCCTCAATAAAATCCTCTCTAAGTAAATAATCCTTACTCTTGGTGCCTATACCCATAAGAGACCTTAGATTAAGTTATCATTTTGGTCTCTGGTGGCTTGATATCCTTCATCATGTTTGGGGATCAAAACCCAACAGTGTAGATGTACCAATTACCGAGGACAAGTTTCTAGTTAGTTGTAATTATGAAGCGTTATGGGCTGCCTAGACCTCCTAGAACTTGCTTGACTGCCTTAGGAGTCAGGTGGAATTTCCCAGATTTTTTCCTGAATTGTTTGTTTCTTTTTGTTTTTTTTGCTTCTCTCTTTTAGTAGCAACTGTAGCGACACCTTGCCCCACTGCAAAAGGAGCAAAGGAGAGGGTCTCAAACTTCACACAGTGTGATGTGGATCTACTGCAGAGTGAAGTAGGCAGAGAAGGGATGGCATTCTGGATTCTGGAGGCAAGAATCCTTCCAGTGCAGCTTCTCATGTACTGTGGAAGGAGGTGGTGGTGGCAGTCAATGGAACCTCCATAACCCCAAGGAACCCTTACAATGTTGGAAGAAATGAAATAAGCTGTCACAAGCAGTAGAGGTGAGTAAACATGCCAACTAAGTGTCAGCACTGCCTGGTAAGACCCTCAGAAAGAAGCCATCAATCCCTGTCCTCAATGATTAGGAACTGCACTTTGGGGTTTCATAGAAAATATATAGCTCCATGCAGCAGTGTATCTCTCATATGGATCTTCCCACAACAGCAACCCCAACATCCTGGCATGCATTTAACCAGGTGAAGCTCTCATCCTATGTCCAAGTCAGTACAGCTCCTTCCATTTCAATCATGCTTTGAAAACTAGCACTTATTAGTGATACACATCAAGACCGCTGCTGTCATATCATGTGTATGCGGGAAGTTAGCACACTATACTAACTTCCATCATATATAAGAACATAAGAACATAAGAATTGGGAGCAGGTGTATGCCATACGGCCCTTCGAACCTGCTCCGCCATTCAATAAGATCATGGCTGATCTTTGACTTTAACTCCACTTTCCCGCCCAATCCCCATATCCCTTCATTCCCCTAGAGTCCAAAAATATATCTATTTCAGCCTTGTATATACTCAATGACTCAGCATCAACAGTCATTTGGGGCAGAGAATTCCAAAGATTCACAACCCTCTAAGTGAAGAAATTCCTCCTCATCTCAGTCTTAAAGGCCGACCCCTTATCCTTAGATTATGCCCCCTAGTCCCTTATCCTGAGACTATGCCCCCGAGTTCTTGTAATGTATGTACCTTTAAGGGGAGAACTACTTTTTACAGCTCCTGTATACTGTAGTACCGGCAGTGACCACACCTGTATATAAACCCTGAGTAGGGATCTGTACAGTTAGTTTTAGAGTAACCCTCATCCAGTAAACACCTGTTGATTGTTCCCTGCAGTCTCTTGTCTAATTATTGAAGGACACAACATCAAGATACACGGATCTAACAGGTCTAGACTCTCCAGCCAGGGGAAACAACCTCACAGCATCTACCCTGTCAATCCCCCTCAGTATCTTATATGTTTCAATGAGATCACCTCTCATTCTTCTAAACTTCAGAGAATATAGGCCCAATCTACTCAATCTCTCCTCATAGGACAACCCTCTTATCCCAGGGATCAATCTAGTGAACCTTCATTGCACCATCTCTAAGGGAAGTATAATAGAATTATATAATATAAACAATGGGATAGCCATTGAGAACTATGTTTTTCTGCCTTCAGAGATTATGGCCTTGTTTTTTATAACATCTCTACTCCTGCTTTTTTCAGCATGAATGGGGTGGTACCAGGATAAAATAGCATAAATAAACTTCCTGTGTTTGGCACACCCACTGCTTAATTCAAGGCCTCAATTTAGGCAGCTAGCACTCCTGCTGGAAACAAGTGGACCTGCCACATTACTTCATTCAAGTCTGGGTCCCATTGACACAGTGAGGACCCCAGTGCTATTTTGGTCATCAGTAACATGGCTCCCACTCAGGGGTATCCCAGGACAAGTGTCAGTTAAATGGTAATACAAAAGCAAAATACTGCAGAAATTGGAAATCTGAAATAAAAACAGAAAATGCTGGAAATACTCAGCAGGTCCAGCAGCATCTGTGGAGAGAGAAACAGAGTTAACGGGCTGGATTTTGCAGGGGGTCAGTGGGCGTAATCGGTGACGGGTCGGGTAGGAAAGTTATTTTTCCCCCTGTGGGTCGGCAACATGCTGTGAACCTGCCACCAATCGCCTTTAACAAATGTTGGGTCTGTCAGCATTGAGTAGACCTGACATGCAACAGCAGGGGAGGCAATTAAGATCATTAGTGGTTTTTTCCCCAGCTTTTTGGATTTGACAGATCACCGACCAGTTTCCCGCTGTGCCTAGACCTCGTCTGTGAAGCTGAGGTAGGAGGTCAGTGGCCATTGAATCAGCTGATGAGTTGACAGCTTCAAATGTCAAGTCAATACTCCCAGCTGATTAAGATATGTTCCCTTAACCATTAGCTTCTCCAAACTGCATTTCTACTACAGATTCAGGATGCTGCAAGTCTTTACCAAGTCTTCATCCAGTCTGACCTCATTACCTCTCCAACCCTTGACAGATCGGTTATGTCATCTCTACTTCACCTACCATCTATTCCATCAGCATGAGTGCCCTTGAAGCTCTCTAACCTTGGTCCTCAGAATCCCACCACAATCAGCTCCAACACCAGCTTCACCAGGCACACCAGCAGCACCAGGCACACCAGCAGCACCAACAACAATACCAACCTTCTCCACAATCAACTGATGCTGCACAGGACACAGGGAATCAGCACCCGACCACATTGCTGCCCAGGAAGCCAGGGATGGCCTCACCATGACCAGATTTACTTCACTTGTTGCTGTACACCCTGGCTGCCACACGATGCGGCAGGTTAGCACCACCCCACACCAACACCATAAAGCATCCCAACAATGCCCAAGCCATTCCTTTCACACTTATCATCATTGCGGTGGGTATCGTTATGTCTCACCATTCACTGAAACTCACTAAGCCACTTCCAAAGGTGCACAGAAATCTGTCCATGGACGCAAAGTGTTGAAAGTAAAGGTTTCTGTTAGATCCGTGGTTCAGTGGATAAATAATTACACGGATGCTGTACATAAACAAATAACAGGTCTTTACTGGAGGAGGGCAATCTCTAGACTGGAGTACAGAGGCATGCGCACAGCTTATATACCGGTGTGGTTACTGCCGGTACTACAGTATACAGGAGCTGTAAAAAGTAGTTCTGACTTAAAGCACATACACTACAATTCCTCCCTTTTTAGATTAATAATACCCCCTTAATATTCAAATAACAATTACATTTTTACATGTACAATCAATAACAAAAGTCCATTTATAGATTCAGTCTTTGGGGCGGCTTCCTGACCCTTTCGGGATAGCGCCTTTCCGGAGGTTCTTGTTCTTGGTGCAGAGGCGATTCTGACCCCTTTCATCGGGTAGTTCATCGGGTTCCACTGCTACTGGGTCTGAAGTAGATACTACCGGTATGTCGGGTTCATCCCCAGGTACTCGAGACATGGGGTTGATGCATTCCTGTGATGCTAAGATCTGATCGACGTGGCATCTCACAATGTTCTCCCCGACATCCACTGTGTACATTAATGGCCCCTGCCTTGTACATATTGTTCCGGGTTGCCACTTCTCTGTTCGATAGTCCCGGGCCAAGACTGGTTGCTCTACATTGAAGCTCCTTGTCGGCTTCTTGTTGATGTGCTGGAATTGTTTGTCCTCAACATTTCTTCGCACATTTGGTCTGAGCAAGTCCAGACGAGATCTCAACCTTCGGTTAAAGAACATCATGGCCGGGGTCTGGTTGGTAACTGCATGTGTCGCGTTTCGGTAGGCTAAAAAGAAATTGTCCATCTTATGCTGTAGTGGAATTTCCTCATCACACATGGCCTTTATCGCCTTCTTAAAGGTTTGTACGAACCTCTCAGCCAATCCATTGGTGGCTGGATGATACGGGGCGGATGTGTAATGCCTTACCCCATTCCTTTTCATGAATTTTTGGAACTCATCGGACACAAACTGTGGCCCATTATCAGAGCAGATCTGCTCTGGCAACCCGTTTCTGGCAAATATGGTCCGTAGGACTGCAATCGTTTTCTCTGTAGTGGTTGAAGACATCTTTATCAACTCAGGCCACTTTGAATGAGCATCCACTGCTATTAAGAACATTGAGTCCATGAATGGACCAGCGAAATCAATGTGCACCCGTTGCCATGGAGAGGAGGGCCACTCCCATGGGTGTAGAGGGGCATGTGGTGGTGCATTTTGGACCTTCTGGCATCCTAAGCAGCTCTTAGTTAGGTCTTCGATTTGTTGATCGATTCCCGGCCACCACACATAAGCTTTTCATTTTCACTCCCCCCAGATGACCTTCATGTAGCTCATTTAGCACTCTCTCCCTTAACTTGGGTGGAATCACCACTCTGGATCCACACATCACTGTCCCCTGGCATACTGACAGCTGTTCTCTTCTGGATGAGAATGCTGGCAACAGTGAGTCGCCATGTATTGGCCATCCCCTCACCTTCAATTCATATACCCGTGACAGTGTCGGATCATTGCGGGTCCCCTTCTCTATATCCGCGTCTGTTACTGGCAATCGTTCAATTATCGACGAATAAAATATCTCGATAGGGTCCACTGCTGGTGCTTCCTCCACAGTAGGCAGTGGCAGGCGCAATAGCCCATCAGCATTCCCATGCTTTCTCGTGCCTTTATATTCTATTTCATATTGATTCGCCCCTAGAAACAGGGACCATCTTTGTAACCGCTGTGCAGTCATTACTGGCACGCCCTTCTTAGGATTAAAGATGGAGACAAGTGGTTGGTGGTCAGTCAGCAAGGTGAACTTCTGTCCATGCAGATAGTGGTTGAATTTTTTTACTCCCCATACTAGGCTGAGGGCCTCCCTGTCAATCTGGGCATAGTTGCGCTCGGCTGAGGTTAGTGACCGAGACGCAAAGGCTACTGGCCTCTCCAAACCGTCCGGGAATTTGTGCGACAGCACCGCTCCAATGCCGTAGGGTGATGCATCACATGCCAAACGAATTGGTAGTGCTGGGTTGAAATTTGCCAACACCTCTTTTGATGTGATCAATTCTTTACACTTCTGCAAAGCTTGTCTACGTTCGTCATCCCACTTCCATGGTACCCCTGTTTGCAGTAGGGTGTTCAGCGGGTGTAATACCGTAGACAAATTTGGTAAGAACTTGTGGTAATAGTTTACCAGCCCGAGGAATGACCTCAGTTGTGACACATTTTCCGGTGCTGGAGCCTTGACTACTGCCTCTAACTTGTCAGGGGACTTATGTAACCCCTCTTCATCGATGACGTGGCCGCAATACGAGATCTGTTTCTGGAAAAACTCGCACTTGTGGCGATTAGCTCATAGCCCATATTCCTTTAATCTGGCGAGCACCTTCTCCAAGTTAGCGAGGTGATCACCGTCATTTTCGCCCGTGACCAAGATGTCGTCCAATTAACACTGGGTCCCTGGAATCCCTTGCAGGACCTGATCCATCGCCCTTTGCCAGATAGCCGGAGCCGAGGCTACTCCAAACACCAGCCGGTTGTATTGATAGAGACCTTTATGGGTGTTGATCGTAAGGTAATGTTTCGAAGCTTCTTCTACCTCCATTTGCAAGTACGCCTGGGCTAGTTCAATTTTTTTGAAGCGTTTACCACCAGATAGCGAGGCGGAAATATCTTCAATTCGTGGAAGCGGATATTGCACCGTGTGAAGGACTGGGTTCGCTGTCACCTTAAAATCCCCACAGATGTGGACCTTCTTTGGTTCCCCAGGCGTATTACTCAACGACCTCTTCATTACAGGAATGATCAGTGTAGCCCACTCGCTCCAGTCCACTTTGGACAGTACTCCTCAACGTTCCAACCCTTCCAGCTCTGCTTCAACCGCCGGTCTGATCGCATAAGGCACTGGTCTGGCCTTCAGAAACTTTGGGCTTGCATTATCCTCTATTTTAATTGTTGCTGTTATTCCTTTTAGTGTTCCTAGTCCCTCCTGGAACACTTCTTTTGCATCAGTTAGCATTTTTGA
This sequence comes from Somniosus microcephalus, assembly GCF_052327205.1. Lineage (NCBI taxonomy): Eukaryota > Metazoa > Chordata > Chondrichthyes > Squaliformes > Somniosidae > Somniosus > Somniosus microcephalus. The sequence goes on from NC_140993.1 coordinate 130,723,094, forward strand.
CAGTCGTCCAGGTGTGACGTCATCATCCTTTTTGGCCTCCACCTTCAGTGCCTGTATGGAATGCCAATCTAAATGTATCTTCCGGATCCATTCACGTCCTAGCAGTGGTGGTCCTCCATTTGGCAATACATATATATCCATTTTAGGTATTTCCTGACCTTTATATGTCACTTTCACCCTTATTTTTCCTTTGGGGTAGACTTTTTGCCCCGTATACATCTTCAAGACAATCTCTGTAGCTTTCAAGGGTATGTGTGAAAATAGCCGCTTGTAGTCTCTTTGATTTATGACTGTTATAGCTGACCCTGTGTCCAATTCCATTTCCACTTGGACTCCGTCTATCTTGAGTGTAACCCAGATAGTCTGGTGATCCTCCATTTCGGTTACATTATGTAGTTTCAGACAACCCAGCTCCTTGCTTCCGGAGTCTGTGTCACTTTTCTGTTCGTCTGAACCACTGTCCATCACCTGGTGTACCTTTTTGTACTTCTCCTGTGGAGATTTCTTACTGTTGGTTTTCTTCCCAGACCTGCAGACTCTTGCTATGTGTCCTGCTTTCCCACATTGTCTGCACACTTGGTCCTTGAACCAACAATCTTTCTGGTCATGTATTGTTCTGCCGCAGCGAAAGCACTTCCCTGTTCCATAGGTCATTTTGTTGGTGCCATATTCTTGCGGTCTCCGTTGTATCTCTGCAGTGCCCCTTGCGGCTGCTTCGTGTGATACTGCCATACTGAAAGCTTTGTCCAGCGTAAGGTCCTTTTCTGATAGAAGCCATTTCTGGGTTCCTTCACTTTGTAGCCCACACACAAACTTGTCCCTTAACGTGTCTGCGAGTCCCGCTCCAAACTGGCAGTATTTCGATAGCTTGCGCAGTTCCGTTAGGTACTCAGCATTGCTTTCGTCTTTGTGTTGGCTCCTTTTGTGGAACTTAAATCGTTCTGCTATCAGCAGCGGTGTGGGGTTTAAGTGGTCCTGTAGGATTTCTACTATGCTTTCAAAATTCTTGTTTACCGGCTTCTCTGGGGTTATTAGATTTCGCAGTAACCCATAAGTTTTTGCACCCATGGAATTTAACAGAACCAGTGCTTTATTAGCATCTGGCACTTCATTCGCCCTGCAGTACACCTCAATACGTTCCACATATGTCGCCCAATCTTTGACTTCATTGTCGAACGTAGAGACCCTGCCACTCTTCGGCATCCTTGGTTGTGCGTTAACTATCACCAATGGTGCCTTCCGCGCTTCCCCTTCTTCTCCGCTGGCACAAAATGGCATCTCCCGCGCTTTCCTGCCTTCCCGCGCTTGCCCGTCTTCTCCGCTGCGGCTTCACAAAATGGCGTCTCCCGCGCTCTTCCTTCTTCTCCGCGGCTCAATGGCGCCTCCCGCGCTCTCCCTGCTTCTCCGCGGCTCAATGGCGTCTCCCCTTGCTTCGCCCCGCGGACCCTGATCAGCCCGTGATCCCTGGCTGTGCTCTGCGCGTTCTTCTCTTGATATTTGTCGACGCCGCTCAGTCCAGAACCCGACTGTTTCTTACCCTCTCTCTCTCCGGTTTTGCAGTATTTTTCCTCAACGCCGCTCGGTGATCAACCCCTGGCTGCGCCCTGCTCTCTTCACCCTTTTTCTTACCCCGTCGACGCTGCCCGGCTCCCTCTCTCTGCCGTCAGTCGGCTCCAGCCGCTGCTGCTCGGGAAGGGTCTGCTCTGGACCTGTCGTCGGTCTCTTACTGCTCGTTGTGGCTGGGGAACCAAGCCCGGCTCTCCACAGCCTCCCCAGTGAAGTTGGATCTCTGCCTGACTGCTGGGCGGTTGCTCGCGGTTGACGCCCGTGTTCCTGGACTCGACTATTTTTTTATTTTTATTTTTTTGTTTAATGTTGCAGGTAGATTCGCATCATCACTCGTCGCCACTGTTAGATCCGTGGTTCAGTGGATAAATAATTACACGGATGCTGTACATAAACAAATAACAGGTCTTTACTGGAGGAGGGCAATCTCTAGACTGGAGTACAGAGGCATGCGCACAGCTTACATACCGGTGTGGTTACTGCCGGTACTACAGTATACAGGAGCTGTAAAAAGTAGTTCTGACTTAAAGCACATACACTACAGTTTCAATGTTTGACACCACATTAACAGAAACTTTACATGAACATTGGATAAAACACCCAAGTGCCTACTCTTGTGTGTTGTTAGTTGGTATGATTGCACTTGAATGAGGGTGAGTGTGAGGGGTGGCTAGTGAGATGGGGATGTGATAATGTAGATGGAGAGGAATGGGTGGAGGTGCAAAGTAAGTTAGTGTGAGTAAGGATGTGCGGGAGTAGGGTAGGGAAGGCAGAGTGATGGGGATGTGATGAGGGGCACTGCAGGATGAGGTTGAGTGTGGCTTTGTACCAACGTTTTGTGATCTACTGAGATCATTGAAACGTTTGCGGCACTTCACCCAGGTCCTCCTGACCACATCCCTGCTTGTGCCCTCCTCTGCAGTGTGCAACCAGGTTGCGTTGATCTCCTGGGGATGTCTCTTCTGCCCATTGGAGGGGAAGAGAACCTCCCTGCGTGCTGTGACTCACTCCATAAGCATATGGAGGGATTCATGGGGAAGCCTGGGTGCAACTGTGCACCTCTGTGCAGTGCTTGTCAGTGTTTGCAGCACTTCAATGCTGTAGAACACTGACAGCTCAAATGTCAAGATAAAGTTGGCCATGGTCCCTTTAAGGAAACCGACTGATGACAGGTCATCAAATGACATCACCAGACCCGCTTCCTCTAATTGGCTGGAAATGCATTGGGCGGGCTTAAAAAGCCCAATCTCAGGAAATTTATTTCAGAGGCTGGGATGGAGCCAGCAGTGGGGTCGGGACCCGCCAATGACATCACCCGCCACTGACCCGCCGAGGTTCATAAAATCACGGCCAACGTTTCAAGTCGATGACCTTTCGACCTGTAACATTAACTCTGTTTCTCTTTCCACAGATGCTGCCTGACATGCTGAGTATTTCCAGCATTTTCTGTTTTTATTTCAGTTAAAGGGATTGCTAGAAGCAGGTCTGGCAATTTTACACATTGATAGTTTTGGAAGTTTTGAGCCTTCAGCATATTAATTGTCCCCCTTATATCTTCTTCCAAGTCCTCAGCCCCTTTATTAATGCCTGCTATTGCAACGCCCCCCCTCCCTTGATCTGCCGAGTCCTCCCCTTATCTCACTACTGCAGGTCAATGCTCTGTGGCTGCCCCACTGGAGTTCCCTCCCTCCTAAAACGGCAATCTGTCTATAAGAGCTTGAAACACACAGTCAGTTTGCCAGTTGATTGTAAATGAAGCCCGATCATCAATATGAGCAGGAAGTGGACTGGGGGAATGTTAATGAGGCCCGGGAGTTAAAATAGCCTGGGCCTCAGTTCTGCAGCAGCGGGTGAGTTTCCAACTAACATCGCCATCCCCCATCCTCCACCTACCTTAAATGAATCTGGAGCTAAAATCAGGGCCTATGTGTTAGCCGAGATAGTGAGTATCAAGGTGATTAACCAGGGGGGGCATCACAATTGATCCTGCCATCCACACGTGTGCACTTTCTAACAAGTGGCATTGGATAACAATCAAGAGTGGGAACCCTGTCTGATTTTCCCCTCCCTAGCCCAGAGGCACTAAGGCTAATTATAGTGCTTCAATTACTGCCCAACAGAGATTAGCTGGCTCACCACGGATTGAGAATATATCGTGAGTCCTTCTGGTCTGTTTGACTCAGTTATGCATCAGCTTTAACAAATTAGCCATCAGGGATGCACTTCTAATTTTCAGAGCACATTTGTAAATCTTCTCGGCATGTCTTGAACCAGCTTTCTACAAACCACGAGTACACAATGTTAAACTATTTCTTATTGTAACTATATTCCTCAGACTCTGCACATGGAGATGTAAATCCTATTGAGCTTGGAGGATGATCTTGTGTGCCATACTGCTGGTGTAAGGTAATTTCTTAGTGATGGGTCTGATAACTGATAATCCTAAACACACATACAACAGATCATCCCTGCATTTTGGGTTAAGAAAAGTTAACAGTAATTGTTGAGAAATTACCACAAAACTGTATCCAGCTTCCATTAGTTCTGTTGCGTTTTGATAACTAAAGGCTCCTTAATTATGGGCTCAAATTCCTTTCACACTTTCTGACTACTGTCCTCTGCTCATCTCTGTTAATTTCTATAATTGCATCTGGATAGAGGACAAATCCCTAAAGCAAATGATGAAGTTAGTTCATGCTGATGCCTTTTAGGAGAAAACTGTTGCTCCCCAAAACTGCTAGTCTTACTGCCAATTAGATTCACTCCAGCTGATAAGAGCAGCTGATACACATTCAATACACCCAAGAAAATTCAAATAAAATGGCAGCTGCAATGCTGTATCTATCACTCATATGCAACTGCAAGCAGTCAAAAAATTTTAATAATCTTTTGAGCTTCACTATAATACCTTATAACACTAGCTGAACTCCTTTTAGTTCATCTTAATTCCCTTCCATCTCTCCAGTGTTCTGAATGTGTCAGCCTTGGCTCAACGGAAGGATAAGGGCAGCAGGCGCATGGGAACATCACCACCTCCAAATTCCCCTCCAAGTCACACTCCATCCTGACTTGGAAGCTTCTGCTGCTCAGGAAGGGAGGAAAAAGAGTGGGAGAGCAATAGTGGTAGGGGATTCTATCGTAAGGGGTACAGATAGGCGTTTCTGTGGCCGTAGACGTGACTCCAGGATGGTTTGTTGCCTCCCTGGTGCCAGGGTCAAAGATGTCACTGAACGGCTGCAGGGCATTCTGAAGGGGGAGGGTGAACAGTCAGAGGTCGTGGTTCACATTGGGACCAATAACATGGGTAGGAAGAGGGATGAGGTCCTGCAACAAGAATTTAGGGAGCTAGGTAGCAGATTAAAGAGCAGGACCTCAAAGGTTGTAATCTCTGGATTACTCCCGGTGCCACGTGCTAGTGAGTATAGGAATAGGAGTATAGAGCAGATGAATGCGTGGCTAAAGAGTTGGTGCAGGAGGGAGGGCTTTAGTTTCCTGGATCACTGGGCCTGCTTCTGGGGAAGGTGAGACTTGTACAAGTCGGACGGGTTGCACCTGAACCAGAGCGGGGCAAATATCCTTGCGGGGAGGTTTGCTAGCACTGTTCGGGGGGGTTTAAACTAAAATGGCAGGGGGTTGGGAACCTGAGCAGGGAGACAGAGGAAAGGGAAACAGGGATAAAAGCAAAAGATAGGAAGGAGAAAAACAAAAGTGGCAGTCAGAGAAATCAACGGTTTAAATCAAACGTGGCCACAGTAAATAATAATTCTAATAGGTCTAAGAGCGTTAAAAAAACAAGCCTGAAGGCTTTGTGTCTTAATGCGAGGAGCATTTGTAATAAGGTGGACGAATTGGCTGCGCAAATAGAGGTAAACGAATATGATTTGGTTGGGATTACGGAAACGTGGCTCAAGGATGGCCAAGACTGGGAACTCAACATCCAGGGGTATTCGATATTCAGGAAAGATAGGCAAAAAGGAAAGGGAGGTGGGGTAGCATTACTGGTTAAAGAAGGGATTAATACAATTGTAATGAAGGATATTAGCTCTGATGATGTGGAATCTGTATGGGTAGAATTGAGAAATACTAAGGGGAAAAAAACATTAGTGGGAGTGGTATATAGACCTCCCAACAGTAAGGCGGAGGTTGGGGATGGCATTAAAAGGGAAATTAAAGAAGCGTGCAATAAGGGCACAGCAGTCATCATGGGTGACTTTAATTTACGTATTGATGCGCCATCAATTACTCAAAAGACTGAGGTTAAGCGAGTAACAACCAGGCTTTTATTAACTAAAGAATGAAGGTCTAGTCTCGAGTGGTCGACCCGTCCAGAATACTAAGGGACTGGGAGGTAGTCACTTATATACCTGGAATAGTGGGAGGAGTCAGCCGAGGCATGTCCAGACCTGTACCTAGTGGAATACACATACACATACAGACAGGTATAACAGTGGTTTACCACATTCACCCCTTGTTTAAAAATGAGTCCGACGGGGTGAAGTGTATTTAAAAGTTCGTGTATTGGAGTCGCTCCGGAGGTCTTGTCTGCCGCTGTGATCGACTTGGCGACGGCAGGGGTGGTGGAGCTTCCGGCGTCACGTCCCGTGTAGGCTGGGGCACTGGAGTGTAGTCCTCGTGGGTGATGGTCCAAGGCGAGCCGGCTGCTGGGGTTGGATATCGGGTCGTGGGGGGGGGTGGTAATGGGTAGTGGGTTACAGCGGTCCCCGAGGGTGTCGTGGGGGGTGGTGGTAATGGGTAGTGGGTTACAGCGGTCCCCGAGGATGCGAGGTCTCGTATGGAGACTGTGTCCTCCCGCCCGTCCGGGTACGCAATGTAAGCGTACTGGGGGTTGGCGTGGAGGAGGTCGACCCTCTCGACCAGGGGGTCCGTTTTATTGGTCCTCACGTGTCTTCTCAGTAGTACCGGCCCTGGGGACGTCAGCCATGGCGGTAACGCTGTCCCCGATGTGGACTTCCTTGGGAAGACAAACATTTTCTCGTGAGGGGTGGCATTGGTGGCAGTGCAGAGCAGTGACCGAATCGAGTGGAGCGCATCGGGGAGCACCTCCTGCCAGCGGGAGGTCGGAAGGCCCCTAGACTTTAAGGCTAGTAGGGCGGCCTTCCAAACTGTTGCATTCTCTCTTTCCACCTGTCCGTTCCCCCGGGGGTTGTAACTGGTGGTCCTGCTTGTGGCTATACCCCTAGCGAGCAGGTACTGGCGGAGTTCGTCGCTCATAAACGATGAGCCCCGGTCGCTATGGATATAGCTGGGGAAACCGAACAGGGTGAAGAGGCTGTTCAGACATTTGATGACCGTGGCACTGGTCATGTCCAGGCAGGGGATAGTGAACGGGAAACGGGAGTACACGTCAATGATGTTGAAGAAGTACACATTGCGGTCGGAGGAGGGGAGAGGCCCTTTAAAATCGACGCTCAGGCGTTCGAAAGGGTGAGTGGCTTTTATCAGGTGGGCTCTGTCTGGTCTATAAAAGTGCGGTTTGCACTCAGCGCAGACTTGGCAGTTCTTGGTCATGGTCCTGACCTCCTCAATGGAGTAAGGCAGGTTGCGGGCCTTGATGAAGTGGAAGAACCTGGTGACCCCCGGGTGGCAGAGGTCATTGTGGAGGGCCCTCAGCCTATCGATCTGCGCGCTGGCGCAGGTGCCACGCGATAGGGCATCTGGGGGTTCATTGAGCTTCCCAGGCCAGTACAAGATCTCGTAATTGTAGGTGGAAAGTTCGATTCTCCACCTCAAGATCTTGTCATTTTTGATTTTGCCCCTCTGCTTGTTGTTGAACATAAAAGCAACTGAACGCTGGTCAGTGAGCAGGCTAAATCGTTTTCCGGCCAGGTAGTGCCTCCAATGACGCACAGCCTCCACAATAGCCTGGGCCTCCTTCTCGACCGCGGAATGTCTGGTCTCCGGGCCCTGGAGGGTTCGTGAGAAGAATGCCACAGGTCTCCCCGCCTGATTAAGGGTGGCGGCCAGAGCGAAGTCGGACACATCGCTTTCCACCTGGAAGGGGATGGATTCGTCCACTGCGTGCATGGTGGCTTTGGCAATGTCCTCCTTGATACGGTGGAAGGCCGAGCGGGCCTCTGCCATCAGGGGAAAAGAGGTGGATTTGATCAGAGGACGGGCTTTGTCTGCATAGTAGGGGACCCACTGGGCGTAGTAGGAAAAAAACCCTAGGCACCTCTTCAGAGCTTTTAGGCAGTGGGGCAGTGGGAGTTCCATAAGGGGACGCATCCGGTCCGGGTCGGGACCGATGACCCCGTGTTCCACAACACAGCCAAGGATGGCGAGGCGGTCTGTGCGGAATATGCACTTCTCCTTGTTATATGTCAGGTTCAGGAGTTGGGCGGTGCGGAGGAATTTCTCGAGGTTTGCGTCATGGTCCTGCAAGTCATGGCCGCAGATGGTCACATTGTCTAGGTAAGGGAAAGTGGCCTGCAGCGCGTTTTGATCGACCATCCGGTCCATCTCCCTTTGGAAGACGGAGACCCCGTTGGTAACGCCAAAGGGAACCCTAAGGAAGTGATAGAGGCGGCCGTTTGCCTCAAAAGCAGTATACTGGCGGTCTTCGGGGCGGATGGGGAGCTGGTGGTACGCTGATTTCAGGTCAATGGTCGAAAAGACGCGATACTGCGCGATCTGGTTGACCATGTCAGCTATGCGGGGGAGTGGGTAGGCGTCCAGCAGGGTGTAGCGGTTTATTGTTTGGCTGTAGTCGATGACCAGGCGTTGTTTCTCGCCGGTCTTAACGACCACAACCTGGGCTCACCAGGGGCTGGAGCTGCCCTCAATAATCCCCTCCTTCAGGAGCCGCTCCACTTCGGTTTTGATGAAAACCCTGTCCCCGGCACTGTATCGCCTGCTCTTTGTGGCGATGGGCTTACAGTCGGGGGTGAGGTTAGCAAACAGTGGGGGGGGGGTGGGACTCTGAGTGTGGAGAGGTTGCATCTGGTGCGCGGCGGGCAATTTGGAGGCTGCTGGCTGCGGACTGTGAGTGGGGGGAGCGGGCCACCGTACGCCATCGTAACGCTTTTGAGGTGGCACTGGAAATCCAACCCCAGTAGAACGGCAGCGCAAAGTTGGGGCAGGACCAGGAGTTTAAAATTATTGAACACAGTCCCGTCTACTACTAGTGTCACCACGCAGTAGCCGCCAATGTCCGCTGACTGGGACTCGGCGGCCATAGAAATCCGCTGGTGCGCAGGCAGGACTGGGAGAGAGCAACGCCGCACCGTGTCAGGGTGGATGAAGCTCTCTGTGCTCCCGGAGTCAAAAGGGCAGTTTATTGCATGGCCGTTTACCTTAACGTCCATTTTGGACCGAGCTAGTTGGTGCGGTCTCGTTTGGTCCAGCGTAACAGAGGCCAGCGGAGGGGTCGGTGTGTCGCTGCTGGTATCAGATTGGGGGGGGTTGGCGGCCTGCTGCGTCCCGGCTGGTGTCCAAGATGGCGGCGTCCATGATTCCCATGTGGCTGGAGTCGTCCAAGGTGGCTGCTGCTGCGGTGGTTCGCACATGGCTGGGGAGGCCCAAGATGGCGGCCCGCACGGCCCACACGCGGCGCTGTTGGGGGCCCAAGATGGCGGCTCGCACGGCCCACACGTGGCGCTGCTGGCGTTCGGGGTGGCTTTGGCCTTGCAGACGCTAGCATAGTGTCCCTTTTTCCCGCAGCCCGAGCAGGTCGCATTCTTCGCCGGGCAGCGCGCTCTGGGGTGTTTGACCTGGCCACAGAAGTAGCATTTCTGGCCTTGGGATACTGCTGTCTGGCTTTGGGACACTGCTGCGGTGGTTGGGCCGTTGTTGGGCTGTGGCTGGGGTGGCACGGTGCTATGGGGCTGTCCTACCGTGTCCCAGGTTGTCGTTCCCCGCGGCGTCCACGGTGCAGAAGAGTAGGCATCCATGCCCCGGTAGGCTGCGTCCAGCGTTAGTGCGATTTCGGAGGCTTTGTCGAGGGTGAGGTCACTCTGCTCCAGCAGTCGCTGTCGGGTGTAGTTGGACCTGTGGCCCGCTACGAAGGCATCCCGGATCAGTTCCTCCGTGTACTTAGTGGACGTTACCGCCTTACACCCACAGGCCCGGCCAAGCACGGACAGTGCTTGGAGGTATTCCTCAGTCGATCCCCCAGGTTGTTGCTTGCGACTCCCCAGGAGGTGCCTGGCGTAAACTTTGTTCACAGGGCGCGTGTACTGGGTCTTGAGGAGCTGGAGGGCAGCTGTGTACGAGGTCGCGTCCAGGATGACTGAGTACACTCGGTGGTTCACCTTGGAGATCAGGACAGACAGTTTGTTCGCATCCGTTACGACCGCAGTGGAGGCAGTCAGGAATGCCTCGAAGCACATGAGCCAGTGAGCAAACTTGGTGGAAGCGTCCGCTTCCCGACTGTCCAGGTCCAGGCATGCTGGTGTGAGGATCTTCTCCATTATAAAAATTTAGTTAATAAAATTGATGCGCCATCAATTACTCAAAAGACTGAGGTTAAGCGAGTAACAACCAGGCTTTTATTAACTAAAGAATGAAGGTCTAGTCTCGAGTGGTCGACCCGTCCAGAATACTAAGGGACTGGGAGGTAGTCACTTATATACCTGGAATAGTGGGAGGAGTCAGCCGAGGCATGTCCAGACCTGTACCTAGTGGAATACACATACACCTACAGACAGGTATAACAGTGGTTTACCACACATATAGATTGGGCCAACCAAATTAGTAACAATACTGTGGAGGAGGAATTCCTGGAGTGTTTACGGGATGGTTTCCTGGACCAATATGTCGAGGAACCAACCAGAGATCAGGTCATCTTAGACTGGGTATTATGTAACGACAAAGGATTAATTAGCAATCTTGTTGTACGAGGCCCCTTGGGTCTGAGCGATCATAATATGATCAAATTCTTCATTAAGATGGAGAATGAAGTAGTTGACTCAGAGACTAGGGTCCTCAATTTAAATAAAGGAAACTACGATGGTCTGAGGAGCGAGTTGGGTAGGATTGATTGGGGAATGGCACTCAAAGGGTTGACGGTGGATAGGCAATGGCAAACATTCAAAGACCGAATGGATGAGCTACAGAATTTGTTCATCCCAGTTTGGCATAAAAATAAAACAAAAAAGGTGACTCAACCGTGGCTAACAAGGGAAATTAGGGATAGCATAAGATCCAAGGAGACGACATATAAATTGGCCAGAAAAAGCAATAATCCTGAGGATTGGGAGCAGCTTAGGATTCAACAAAGGAGGACAAAGGGATTAATTAAGAAAGGGAAAATAGAATATGAGAGTAAGCTTGCAGGGAACATAAAAACTGACTGTAAAAGCTTTTATAGATATGTGAAGAGAAAAAGATTGGTGAAGTCAAGCGTAGGTCCCTTACAGTCAGAATCAGGGGAATTTATAATGGGAAACAAAGAAATGGCAGACCAACTAAATTCATACTTTGGTTCTGTCTTCACAAAGGAGGACACAAATAACCTCCCAGAGATGCTGGGGAACATAGGGCCTGATGAAAGGGTGGTGTAGTGATCAATAACATGTCATTCTGTGGTGGACACTAGGTGGAGCAGTAGAGCTGTATATAGCGGTATGTATTAAGACTACACTACCCAGCTGTATAGATATTAAGACTACATTACCCATGAGGCTAGGCTACACACAAGGCAGCAGTCAAGATGGAAGCCTCTACAAGATGCTGTACAAGTCCACATGTGCTCAATAAAAGTAACTAGCAAAAGCTAGCTGTGTTCATAATAAGAATGTCCAGTTATTAATGAACATAACAGGTGGAACTGAAAGAAATCAGTATTTGTAGGGAAATGGTGTTAGGAAAATTGATGGGACTAAAGGCCGATAAATCCCCAGGGCCTGATAATCTACATCCCAGGGTACTTAAGGAAGTGGCCCTAGAAATAGTAGATGCATTGCTGGTCATCTTCCAGAACTTGATAGACTCTGGAACAGTACCCATGGATTGGAGGGTAGCTAATGTTACCCCACTATACAAAAAAGGTGGTCGAGAAAAAGCGGGGAATTATAGACCGGTAAGCCTGACATCGGTAGTGGGGAAAATGCTAGAATCTATTATAAAAGATGTAATAGCAGAGCACTTGGTAAGCAGTGACAGGATCGGACAAAGTCAACATGGATTTACAAAAGGTAAATCATGCTTGACTAATCTACTGGAATATTTTGAGGATGTAACTGGTAAAATAGATAAGGGAGAACCAGTGGATGTGGTGTATTTGGACTTTCAGAAGGCTTTCGATAAGGTCCCACATAAGAGATTAGCGTGCAAAATGAAGGCACATGGGATTGGGGGCAAGGTATTGGCTTGGATAGAGAGCTGGTTGGCGGACAGAAAGCAAAGAGTTGGAATAAACGGGTCGTTTTCCGAGTGGCAGGCAGTGAGTAGTGGGGTACCGCAAGGATCGGTCCTAGGACCCCAGCTGTTCACAATATATATTAATGATCTGGACGAGGGAATTGGATGTAATATCTCCAAATTTGCAGACGACACAAAGCTGGGTGGGAGGGTAAGCTGTGAGGAGGATGTCGTGAAACTCCAGTACGATTTGGACAGATTGGGTGATTGGGCAGAAACATGGCAAATGCACTATAATGTGGATAAATGTGAGGTTATCCACTTTGGTGGCAAAAACAGGAAGGCAGATTATTATTTGAATGCCAATAGATTGGGAGAAGGGGAAGTGCAAAGAGACCTGGGTGTTCTTGTGCACCAGTCGCTGAAGGTAAGCATGCAGGTGCAACAGGCGGTTAAGAAGGCAAATGGTATGTTGGCCTTCGTAGCAAGAGGGTTCGAGTACAGGAAGAAGGATGTCTTGCTACAGTTGTACAGGGCCTTGGTGAGACCGCACCTTGAGTATTGTGTGCAGTTTTGGTCGCCTTACCTGAGGAAAGACGTTCTTGCCATGGAAGGGGTGCAGCGAAGATTCACCAGGCTGATACCTGGGATGGCAGGAATGACGTATGAGGAGAGATTGTGTCGATTGGGCTTATACTCACTGGAGTTTAGAAGATTGAGAGGGGATCTCATCGAAACTTATAAAATTCTGTCAGGCCTGGACAGACTAGATGCAGGAAGGATGTTTATGATGGCCGGGGAGTCCAGAACCAGGGGTCATAGTCTAAGGATAAGGGGTAAGCCATTTAGGACTGAAATGAGGAGGAATTTCTTCACCCAGAGAGTGGTGAACCTATGGAATTCTCTGCCACAGAGGGCGGTGGAGGCCAGTTCATTAAATATATTCAAAAAAGAGTTGGATATATTTCTTAAGGCTAAAGGGATCAAGGGATATGGGGAGAAGGCAGGGACAGGGTACTGAATTTGGATGATCAGCCATGATCTCATTGAATGGCGGAGCAGGCTCGAAGGGCCGAATGGCCTACTCCTGCTCCTATCTTCTATGTTTCTATGTTTCTATATCGCCGATCCTTCATCGTCGCTGGGTCAAAATCCTGGAACTTCCTACATAACAGTACTGTGGGAGTACCTTCACCACACGGACTGCAGCCTTTCAAGAAGGCAGCTCAGCACCACCTTCTCAAGGGCAATTAGGAATGGGCAATAAATGCTGGCCTTGCCAGCGACACCCACATCCCATAAACGAATTAAAAAAAACTCTCCTCTGAGCCAGAAGGCTGTGGGTTCAAGTCCCACTCATGAAACTTAAGCATGTGATCTAGGCTGACACTCGAGTGCTGCACTGAGGGAATGCTGCACTGTCAGAGGTGCCGTCTTTCGGATGAGACGTTAAACTGATGCCCCGTCTGCTCTCTGAGGTGAATGTAAAAGATCCCATGGCACTATTTCAAAGAAGAGCAGGGGAGCTCTCCCCAGTGTCCTGGCCAATATTTATCCCTCAGCCAATATCACTAAAAAAAAAATGATCTCGTTATCACATTGCTGTTTGTGGGAGCTTGCTGTGTGCAAATTTGCTGCCACATTTCCTACTTTACAACAGTGATTAACTTCAAAAATACTTAATTGACTGTAAAATGCTTTGGGATGTCCTGAGGTCGTGAGAGGTGCCTATAAATGCAAGTCTATCTTTCTTTCTTTAATGCAAGAACATAAGTATTTTAAGAAACAAAAGATAGATATTTGGCCCATGAGCCCATCCTTTCACATATATCCCACCAATTTACCTTCTCATTTTTGGGGTGAAATAGTATTCTCAGCATAAAAATGCTTACCACATTCTGATGACATTTCTTTGCTTGCTATTTTAATGGAAGTACGAACTCATTTAAAATAAATTAGGGAAATTTTAACCTAATTAACCAGACAGGAATGGCAGGGTTTGGGTTGGATGCCCGTTTTGCGCCCCACCCAACTTTACGCTCCATTGACATCAATGGACCGTACAATCAAGCAGGGTGTAAAACAGGTGTTTGACCAGAACCCCCTGGTTCCTATCAGGTGGGTTAGATAAAAGTTTCCCCAATGGCTTAATGCTCCTTTTAAAATAACAGACAAAGGATGATCAGACATGCATTAAGAACTCAAACATTGAATATTACACAATGGATTAATTCCTCACTCTCTTCTCTTTCAGAACCATATCTATTTGCCACTTCAACCTACTTATACTGTTTGCTTCACTGGCATTCCCTAGTTATTAATTCTACAAGTCTATTACCTTTTGTGTAAAAATGTTCCATCTGACTTTGTTTCATACACCAAATCTCTGACTTTATAAAAGTGTCTTTTGGAATGTGAGCTCTTCATCCCAGTGAAGAATTTGCCTTAATCAGGTTTGCCAGTTCTCTCCATCATGTTAAAATCTGTAGTTCAGCTCTCTTCATCTTTCCTCTTTTGAAAGAGAACAAACAAAATTGCTCGAGTTTTCCTATAACTTAGGTTTCTGTGCCATCATAAATTGGTTATCTGCATACCTTCTCAAGGGCAATGATATCATTCCTGTGATGAGATGACATAGAAACATAGAAACATAGAAGATAGGAGCAGGAGTAGACCATTTGGCCCCTCGAGCCTGCTCTGCCATTCAATGCGATCATGGCTGATCATCCAAATTCAGTACCCGGTCCCTGCTTTCTCCCCATACCCCTTGATCCCTTTAGCCTTGAGAAATATATCCAACTGACCTAAACAGCAGATAGTACTCTGGATAAGGTCTAACCAGCACCTCATATAATAACAATGATTTGCAGTTGTATAGTACCTTTAACGTAGAAAATGTCCCAAGGCACTTAACAAGTAGATGGCCAAGCATTAGTAGTTGACGAGTTAATGGAGTAAGGAACACAAAAGATTTGCATTTATATAGCACCATATCATGTTGAATCGCTTCACACAAATTGTGTTTTGAAGTGCAGTCACTGTTGTATATAAGCAAAAACAAGTCATTTTGCGCATAAGATTCGACAGACAGCAATGAACTAAGTAACTAGTTAAACTATTTTGGTGATGTTGGTTATAGAATGATTATTGGCAAGGACACCAACTGAACTGCCTGCTCTTCTTCAAATAGTATCACGGGATCTTTAATGTCCACCAGTGCCAAGTTCTATTTTAACATCTCATCCAAAGGACGGCACCTCTAACAATTCAGTAATCCCTTAGTACTGAACTAAAGTGTTAGCCTAGATTATGTGCACAAGTCCTAGAGTGGATCTGAGATGAGAATATTACCAAATGAGCTGAGTCATCATTTAAAACTGACCAAAGATAGAGGTCTAGAAATTGGATATGGCCCAAAAACGGGCGGTGTCGTGGCCCAGCGCTATTAAGCTGCATCGGGTGAAACTAGTCTAGGTAGCACGCAAAATTCGTGCTCAGTCCTCATTAACATGATTATAGTGCTGATCTCAGCGCTAAAACTGCTATTAATTGGCTTACCACTCAACAGGTGGGCCAATATTGGGTGCAGTCTAATTCCCAGTCGTGTTTGGCCTAGGCTTTATTCAGTACTGAAAGGGGAGGTGCACTGATGCAACAGCACCTCATTATCATTCCACTTTAAACGTCACTTGGAAGCAGACGCTACTACAAAGAGATGGCTGAGCCTCAGTACAGGAAGAGAGCAAGAAGAATCTTAGACGTGGCTCTGGAGGCACTGGTGGTGGCCATGGAGAGGAGGCGGGCTGTCCTCTTCCCACAAGCTGGCAGGAAGCCATTGGTCCATACATCCAGAAGGCTGTGGTGGCAGACAGCCGATTACGTGACGGCCACCAGTGTGGTCCCCAGGTCCTCCATGCAATGCCACAAGAAGTTTAATGACCTCACACGGCACAGGTCAAGGTGAGTGAAGGCTTCAGCAAATGGCACATCTCAACATCTGCACCACGAGCCTCACAAACTGCTGAATGCATCACACCCCCAGCACTCACCTACCAACAGTCTCTACTTATCACCACTCAGACCTCATAATCATAGCTTCACTTCACCCTCACAACCTTACCATTGCTGCAACACTCACACCCACATCTCACATCTCGCACACACTGACAGCTATTCAACTATGCAGGCACATCACCCAAACATATTGCACCGCACTCACTCGCACACTTCCTTTCCTGTTGCAGCCAAAGGTGGTGCATCATCGCTGGGAACAGTGGCAGACAGGTGTGGGGGCGTGGGGAGTGGGGGTGGGGGGAGCGGTGTAGGGGTGGAGTGGGCAAGTTGCCATACAGGACCTGAGCCAACTGGAGGAGCGAGTGCTGGACATCATTGGACGAGAAGTCATGGAGGCTGTGGCAACGGGTGAGGTTCAAGCACTTGGGGACAACCATGGTATGCTCATTTCAAATCCTTCTTCTCACATCCCACTTCCCCCTCATCCCACAATCTCTGCTCACTTACAAGCTACTGTATGCATGCATATCTTGCTTCACCCCCTTCTACTCCTGTAATATATGTGGGTAGAACAAGCGAAGGACAGAGACACGATGAGTTGTTAGTCCATGTGCTTGCTTTATTAGGTAAGAGCGAACTGAGCATGCTCATACCAAACCATGTGATAATACATTACACTGCTTTCCCCCTTAAAAAAATGTAGGTATTCCCCTCTCAAATACAATGAAACTATGGTCCCATCTTTCCCAGCATTACATGTACAGGTAGACTACCCTTTATCCGAACTTCCGAAAACCGAAACCCTCTAAAAACCGAAGGTTTTTTCGTTCAGCATAAGTCGTGCGCACGACTTACGCTGAACGAAAAAGCCTTCGGTTTTTAGAGGGTTCCGGTTTCGGAAGTTCAGATAAAGGGTAAGTCGTGCGCACGACCCCCCGCGGACCCCCACGCGGACCCCCGCCGACCCCGACCCCCACCGACCCCCCCGCGGACGCCCCCACGGACCCCGCCGGCCCCGACCCCCGCCGACCCCCCCCGCCGACCCCGCCGGCCCCGACCCCCGCCGACCCCCCCGCGGACCCCGCCGGCCCCGACCCCCGCCGACCCCCCCGCCGACCCCCCCGCGGACCCCGCCGGCCCCAACCCCCGCCGACACCCCCGCCGACCCCCCCGCCGCCCCCCCCGTGGACCCCGCCGGCCCCGACCCCCGCCGACCCCCCCGCGGACCCACGCCGACTTACGCTGAGCGTCAGCGTAAGTCGTGCGCACGACCTCCCGCCGACCCCCCCGCGAACCCCCGCCAACCCCCCCGCGAACCCCCGCCGACCCACCTTCCGAAATCCGAAATTCTCCAAAAACCGAAACACGGCTGGTCCCGAGGTTTTCGGATAAAGGATAGTCTACCTGTACCACGTAACAAGAACTCCTGGCTTTTTACTTTTAAATGAACTACAAATACAGTTTAATAACAGGTTTGCAGAGTCTTCCTGATCTCCTTACAAAAGGTTTTGGTGTTCAACCAATTTTTGGGTTGTTTTGTTTTGGTTCCGAACTCAAAGACGATCCTGTTTCTATCTCAGACTTGTTTGAACCTGATACTTCAATTACTGAAGTCTGAACTGAGTCAAACTCATGTATGTGCTCATGATCAAGTGGTTCAAGATCACTGTCCAATCCAGGTCAGTAAACAAAGCTTCTTGCAATTAATTTCATACTGACGATCCCTGGATGTCCAGTATGAAGTTCATCCAGAATTCTATCTCTCAAAGAAATAGGTACTACCACACTGTTTCCCCACTTGATACAACCTTGCTCACAAGACAATTCATTACGAGAGTTATGGAATGGTTTCAATTCTGTGTCCATACACTGATCAGTCCATCCATTCAAGGTGTTTTCAGACACTCTTTTCAGTACTGAGTCCTTTTGAGTCTCATCTGCAATCTCAGTTGCATTCTTGGGAAAGTCTTCGTCAACTGCACCTGGCGTAAAAATTGCACCTTCATTCCCAGCACACGAGTCCTCATGTGGCAACCTGGACAAGGCATCTGCGATTGCGTTTTGTTTTGAAGTGTGATATTCAATCATGTAGTCATATTGTGACAACAACACTGCCCAATGTTGCATTCTTGATGCGGCTATTGCAGGGATGGCAGATTTGGGCCCCAATATTGCTAGGAGTGATCGGTTATTAGGGTAAACATTTTGCCGATCAGGAACTGTTGGAATTTCTTGATTCCAAACAATATGGCGAGTGCTTCCTTTTCAATTTGGGCAAAGTTTCTTTCACACTTTGTGAGGGTTCGTGATGCAAACGCAATTGGTTTCTTTTGACCATCATCCATTACGTGGCTTATGACAGCTCCCACACCATAGCTGGAAGCATCACACGCTAACTTAAGCTCATGCTCTGTGTCGTAGTTCACAAGTAGAGCATCGCTAGAGAGACTTCTCTTACAAGCGTCGTAAGCTTCCTGTTGTGCTTTCGTCCACTTCCACTGGATATCCTTCTTGAGGAGCTCGTGCAATGGAGCTAACATGGTCGCTAACTCAGGTAAGAAACGTGCGTAGTACTGGACCATTCCTAGGAAAGATCTTAACTCAGACACATTCGGTGACTTTGGAGCATTGATGACAGCATCAACCCTTTCCTTCACTGGTTGCAAGCCATTTGCATCAACTTTCAGACCAAGGTATACAACCTCAGGCTGCACATTTGCTCCTTTTCAATTTGACATTGTGGGCATTCAACATTTGAAGCACTATATCTAACACTTCTAGATTTTTTTCCTCGCTACTTGTTGCGATCAGCACATGTCTTGATTGCTAAAGCAATTTGGAACTCCTTGAAAAATCTTATCCATCATAGCCTGGAAGATTTTGGGGGAGGAATTTACATCATACGGCAGCTTGGTGTATGAGTACAGTCCTTGTGTGTGTTGATGGTGAGATACTGTTGACTCTCTTTGTCAACATTTAGCTGAGCGTAAGTGTGCGACAGCTCAAGTTTGGAGAAAATCTTTGACCCAGAGAGTGCTGCATACAAATCTTGCGATGTAGGTAATGGGTACTGCTCATCGTCAATTGCTTGGCTGATAGTAACTTTGTAGTCACCGCACAAGCATACAGTTTTGTCTGCTTTGGGCACTACCACAATCGGGCTAACCCATTCACTTTTGACAGTTTTTACTAGCACTTCATTCTCTCTGAGCTTCGCTAGCTCTTCCTCCATCTAACTTTTCAATGCATAGGGGACCAGCCGTGCCTTACAATAGACAGGCTTCGTGTTGGACTTGATGCGGATATGTGCGTCATACCCAGTGATGTCCTCATAACTGTCTGTGAACATGCTTTCATACTTCTTCAGCATTGTGTCGAGTCGCTTCTTTGAAGCATCTACACTGAAGACGTTTTTCCAGTCTAGTTTTACCTTTCTCAGCCAGTCTTTGCCCATGAGAGTTGGCCTGTTGTAGTAGCTCACTACAATAATAGGCAGCTTTACTGACAGGCCATTGTGTTGAACTGTACATTATATTTGTCCACATGTCTCTAGGATTTCTCCAGAGTAGGTTTTTAACTCTACTGTACTCATTGTAAGTGGCACTTGATTAAAATTACTCTCATATGTGTCCTTACTCATGATAGAGCAGTCCGCTGCCGTGTTGATACACACATCAATATATTGCTCATTGATCAAAAGTTTTGTACAGAAGTCTTTCTTATGACTGCTAGCATTGCCACTAGTGGCATAGATACTGTAAATGCCTAGTTCTTCCACATCAGGTGTGTTCACTTCAATATTGTGAACTCCTCCCTTTTGTTGTCGCTGCTTGGCATTGCTACTAGAATCGTTCTTACTTCCTGCTTTAGATCGAGCTTTGCAAGCTGTTGAAATATGGCCTTGCTTCTGACAGCAAAAACACTTCACATTTGTGTATTGGCAGGACTGTGGTGATTGATTTCCATTGCAGCGATAACAATTCATTGAACTGCTCTCACCAACATGCATTTGACTCGGTCTCACTGTTGTGTATGTACCTTTAAGAGAATAACTGGTCTCAGACTGCAGTACTGGCAGTGACCACCCCTGTATAAAAGGCGCTAGTGAGTCTCTGTTGTTTCAGTTTCACTATTGACTTCCAGCAGTAAAGACTTGTTTTGTTCAGCTCCTGCTGTCCGTGTCCCAATCATTCACGGACGTAATACTGGCGACGAGCAGATACGAACCTACCTACAGTCTGCACCACCTCCTGGGATCCATTCCTACAGCGAAGTGAGCAGAGGTCGAGGCCAGAAAGAAAAAGAAAAAAAAGTAAGAAGCAGTAGAAACGGGCGTCGACCATGGGCATCCGCCCTGTGTTGTGGAGTTGAAGATTGCTGGAGAAGCTGTCGGAAGCGGGGCCTGGTTCCTCTTGACGGTGCTTCAGCGAATCGGGCTGGTGGCAGGTAGTGCGCTGATCCTTCCTGGGCTGCGGCGGTCACGAACTTGAGCGGGTGGTTTGCAACGGGGCCGAGCAGCGTTGTTGGGAAGAAGAGAGAGAGAGGGTGGAGCACACAGGGCGCGGCCGGTGCTACGAAGCCGGGCTGCGTATAGACCCGCGAAGAGGGAGGCAAGAGTCCCACAGGGTTGTTCCACGATGGGAAAATAATAAAAAAAGAAATATTAAACGCGCAAGAAACCGCGAGGAGCTGCAGGTTGCAACGGGAACCGCGGAAAGCAGCGCTAGCAACAGCGGGGAAGAAGGCAAAGCGCGGGAGGCGCCATTTTAGATTTGCAAGATGCCGAAGACTGGCTGTATCACTGCTTTTGATAATACAATAGAGGACTGGACCACGTATGTGGAAAAAGTCGAGGTATATTTCGAGGCAAACGAAATAGCTGAGGAGAAAAAGGCATCGATATTGCTAAATTTAATGGGCGCTAGAACGTATGGCCTATTGCGGGACCTGATTACTCCAGCCAAACCGAAGGCGAAGAGTTTTAACGAAATTGTTGCTGTCCTACAGGAACACCTAAACCCTGCACCGCTGTTGATAGCAGAAAGATTTAAATTCCACAGGAGAACTCAGCATAAAGATGAGAGCAATGCTGAATACCTTACGGAACTACGCAAGCTATCAAAGCACTGCCAGTTCGGAGCAGGACTGGCAGATACCCTACGGGACAAATTTGTCTGTGGACTCCTGAGTGAAGGAACACAGAAGAAGTTACTCTCAGAGAAAGAGCTGACGCTAGATAAGGCTTTTAGCGTGGCAGTATCGTATGAAGCAGCAGCCAGGGGAGCTGCAGAAACTCAACAAAAGCCACAAGAATACGGCACCCACGAAATGACACGGGGATTTGCAAAATGTTATCGCTGCGGCAGAACTAACCATGACCAGAAGGACTGCTGGTCCAAAGACAAAATATGCAGGCAATGCAGGAAGATGGGACACATTGCACGAGTTTGCAGGTCTGGGAAGAAGACCAGCGACAACAAAAAGACTACTAAGGAACCGTACAAGAAAGTACAAAAGATGACGGACAGTAGTTCCAAAGACCAGATGAGCGATAGTGAATCCGGGAACAGGAGACTAAGCTGTCTCAAACTTCACAATGTAATCACAAAAGAGGATCACCGAACCATTTGGGTCACCCTCACGATAGCAGGGTCCCAAGCTAAAATGGAATTGGATACAGGATCAGCGCTAACCATCATGAATCGACGAGACTACGAGCGGCTATATTCACACATACCCTTGAGAGAGACATCCATCGTCTTGACGACGTATACGGGGCAAAAAGTATACCCCAGAGGAAAAATAAGGGTGCCTGTCGAATACAACGGCAAGAAAATACGGAAATTGTATCTCTACATACTGCCAAATGGTGGACCACCATTATTGGGACGGGAATGGATCAGGAAGATAAACTTAGATTGGCACTCCATTCATGCAATGACGGTGGACGGTAAAAAAGATGAAGACGTCACTCCTGGACGATTGTCAACAATTTTAGCTAACGCCAAAGAGGTATTTCAACAAGAACTGGGCACGCTTAAAGGTGTAACCGCCTCGATAAAAAAATAGAAGAGAAAGCAGTTCCCAAGTTTTTCAAAGCAAGACCGGTACCATATGCAATTCGCCCAGCCGTCGAGGCAGAGCTGGAGAATCTGGAGAAGGCAGGCGTGTTGTCTAAGGTCGACTGGAGCGAGTGGGCGACACCCATCATTCCTGTCATGAAGAAAACGTTAAGTAATAAGTCCGGGGAGCCAAGGAAGATTCGCATCTGTGGGGATTTCAAGGTGACGGTGAACCCAACCCTTCACACAGTACAATATCCTCTCCAAGGACAGAAGACATCTTCACATCACTGTCTGGAGGGAAGCGTTTTACAAAAATTGACCTAGCACAAGCATATTTGCAGATGGAGGTTGAAGAGTCCTCTAGGAAGTATCTCACGATAAACACTCACAAAGGTCTTTACCGGTATCATCGATTGGTATTCGGAGTAGCATCGGCTCCGGCGATATGGCAAAAAGCGATGGAACAAGTCCTGCAAGGGATTCCGGGGACTCAGTGTTACTTGGACGACATCCGAGTGACAGGTGAAGATGACAGTGAACACCTTAACAACCTAGAACAGGTGCTCACTAGACTACGGGAACATGGGCTGCGAGCCAACCGCCCCAAGTGCGAGTTTTTTAAGAAACAGATATCGTATTGTGGCCACGTGATTGATGAAGAGGGGTTACATAAGTCCCCTGACAAAATTGAAGCGGTTGTTAAGGCCCCAGCGCCTGAAAATGTGTCGCAACTGAGGTCATTCCTCGGATTGGTGAATTACTACCATAAGTTTTTGCCGAATTTGTCGACAATTCTGCACCCACTGAACGCCCTGCTACGAACGAGAGTAGCATGGGAATGGAGCAATGATTGTAAGCAGGCTTTCCAGAAGAGTAAGGACTTAATCACTTCAAGGGAAGTATTGGCTCAATACAACTCAGCACTGCCGATCAGACTGGCGTGTGATGCGTCTCCCTACGGCATTGGGGCGGTACTGTCACATAAATTCCTTGATGGTTTAGAGAGGCCGATAGCTTTTGCGTCACGCTCGTTAACTTCTGCCGAGCGTAACTACGCTCAGATTGACAGAGAGGCCCTCAGCCTAGTGTGGGGGGTGAAGAAGTTCAATCACTACCTGCACAGTCAAAAGTTTACTCTACTAACCGATCATCAACCTCTTGTCTCCATTTTCAACCCTCAGAAGGGCGTACCGATAATGACAGCACAACGGCTGCAGAGGTGGTCCCTTTTCCTAGGGGCACACCAATATGACATCGAGTACAAAGGAACTAAACAGCATGGAAATGCTGATGGATTGTCAAGCCTACCGTTGCCGACGGTGGAAGAAGAAGACCTTGCAGTGGATCCAATGGAGTTATTCCACTCGACCATAGTTGAATGTCTCCCTGTGACGAATGCGAACATAGAAAACGAAACACGGAATGACCCGACACTATCACGGGTCTATGATTTAACGTTGAAGGGATGGCCAGCACATGGCGAATCACTGCTGCCAGCATTCTCGCTGAGAAGAGAACAGCTGTCAGTGTGCAGAGGAACCTTGATGTGTGGATCCAGAATAGTAATTCCACCTAAGTTGACGGATAGAGTGCTCAATGAGCTTCATGAGGGTCATCTGGGTGGGGTAAAAATGAAGAACTTAGCCAGAGCGTTTGTGTGGTGGCCGGGAATCGATAGAGAAATCGAAGAGATGACCAAGAGCTGTGCAGGATGCCAGAAGGTCCAAAACGCCCCACCACAAGCTCCTCTGCATCCATGGGAGTGGCCCTCATTGCCATGGCAAAGGGTGCACATTGATTTTGCTGGTCCCTTCATGGACTCGATGTTTTTAATTGCGGTGGATGCACATTCAAAGTGGCCAGAGGTAATAAAAATGTCCTCAACCACCACGGAAAAAACTATCACAGTTTTACGAACCATATTCACCAGGAATGGGCTGCCTGAACAGATTTGCTCTGACAATGGACCACAGTTTGTGTCTGAAGCGTTCCGGAGATTCTTAAAGAACAATGGTGTTAAGCATTACACATCTGTCCCATATCATCCAGCCACTAATGGATTGGCCGAGAGGTTTGTCCAAACATTCAAGAAGGCTATCAAGGCAATGTGTAATGAAGATATACCCCTACAACACAAGGTGGACAACTTCTTGTTTGCCTATGCGGTTACCAACCAAACTCCAGCCATGATGTTCTTCAATCGAAGACTACGATGCCGCTTGGATTTGATTAAGCCAAACGTCCGACGAGATGTGGAGAACAGGCAGTTTCAGAATATGAATGAAAGGCCGACCAGGAGTTTTAAGATCGGTCAACCAGTTTTGGCCCGGGACTACCGCACTGAGAAATGGCAGCCAGGAACGATTTGTACACGGCAAGGACCTCTCATGTATACCGTGGACATTGGAGAGAGCATTGTAAGACACCATGCTGACCAGATTCTAGAGTCACTGGAAAACGTCAACTCCACACCACGATCTGATACACCTGGTAATGAAATCGACGTACCAATTGCATCTACCGCAGAATCGGTGATATTGGAAGTAGATGAACCAAACGACGACATTGATCCCGACTCAACATTGCCAGAAGAACCTGATACCCCAAAGAGGCGTTATCCAGACAGAATCAGGAAGCTTCCTCAAAGACTGAACTTATAATTGCTTAAACTTAACCAATGTATCTAGCAACCGTAATTGTGATTGTAATTAGTTATCATTTAGTTGTTAAATGAATGTTATGTACTGTTTAGCTAAAAGGGGAGGAATTGTTGTGTATGTACCTTTAAGAGAATAACTGGTCTCAGACTGCAGTACCGGCAGTGACCACCCCTGTATAAAAGGTGCTAGTGAGCCTCTGTTGTTTCAGTTTCACTATTGACTTCCAGCAGTAAAGACTTGTTTTGTTCAGCTCCTGCTGTCCGTGTCTCAATCATTCACAGACGTAATACTCACAGCTTTAGGTTTGGTGGTGGCTTTGTAACTGTAGACCTCAGCTGCACTAGTCACTTGAGTTGGACGGAGCTCCCTACCATTCTCAGCCGCCATCTCCATAGATGGGGCAATTTTGCATGCAATGTCAAATGTTAGGTTTGCAGTAACTTGGACTGTGTGCACTCATCCACCAGTCCACACACAAACTTATCTCGCAAAGCACGATCCAAAAATGTGCCGAAGTTACGATGCAAAGACAGTTTCTTAAGAGCTACAATGTACTCACTGATAGTTTCTGGTACCAAACTTATAGCTCTCTGCTATTTCTAACGGCTTTGGGTCAAAATGGCCCTCGATTTCTCAACAATGTCTTCAAACGACGCATCCTTCGCTTTCCCTGGCACAAGTAGGTTTATCAATGTTCCATAGACATCTGGCCCAAACTCCATTAGAAAAATTGCTTTTTTCCATTAACAAATTACTTCATTTTAAGCTTGTACATTCTAATCTGCACCTTCGGTCTCAATGTTATTGGCCCTAAAAAACATCTCCATCTGCTCATTGTAAGAACTGTATAGTTCACAAGTTCGGTCATACATGCCGAGGCTTCCGATGACTCCCGTAGGTATGGGATGATGGTCCCTATCACGTCAAACAGTGGCTCAGTACGCTATCTGTGAACATGTGAGAATCAAAACCGCTGGTTCTGTGTATACATACACGTGAAGGCAAAGCACAAATGATTCTGTAAGAGCATTACCGGTAAAACATCACAAAAATTCAGTTTAAGTGTCACAAATTCACCTTAAACTTGTCCACTCGAAGGTGTCCTTCCATGATCCCTAAAAATGACTTTGGGATCCCATTCTCATCGTCAAAGTGTAATATATGTGGGTAGAACAAATGAAGGACAGATACGATGAATTGCTAGTCCATGTGATTGCTTTATTAGGCCAGAGCAAACTGAGCATGCTCATACCAAACCATGTGATAATACATTACAACTCCCCTCACCATAACCCAACTCTTGTGCCTTTCTGCTTTCAGATAATCAAGAACAAGCAGCAGCCCAGCCTGTCCCA
This sequence comes from Somniosus microcephalus, assembly GCF_052327205.1. Classification (NCBI taxonomy): domain Eukaryota; kingdom Metazoa; phylum Chordata; class Chondrichthyes; order Squaliformes; family Somniosidae; genus Somniosus; species Somniosus microcephalus. Next base: position 130,749,074 of record NC_140993.1, read on the forward strand.
AGGTGTTGGAGGAGAGCAAGGGGGGAGAAGAAGACACAGTGTCACTACATTTGTCACTCACAGACACCAGCTCAGAAAATGGTACTGAACATAATTTAGAGGGTAGTGTAGATTGCATAGGATTACATAGGATATACAGCACAGAAACAAGCCATTCAGCCCAACCAATCCAGCTTATGCTCCACTTGAGCCTCCTCCCGTCTTTCCTCATCTAAGTCTATCAGCATAACCCTCTACTCCCTTCTCCCTCATATGCTTATCAATTCTCCCCCTAAATGTATCTATACTATTCGCTTCAACCACTCCCTGTGGTAGCGAGTTCCACATTTTCACCACTCTCTGGGTAAACAAGTTTCTTCTGAATTCCTTATTTGATTTCTCAGTGACTATCTATCTTATATTGATGGCCTCTAGTTTTGCTCTTCCCCAAAAGTGGAAACACTCTCTCTGTGTATACTGTATCAAAACCTTTCATAATTTTAAAGACCTCAATTAGGTCACCTTTTCAAGAGAAATTAGATCCAGCCTGTTCATCTTTTTCTGATAAGTATAACATCGCAATTCTGGTACCAACCTTGTAAATCTTTTTTGCACCTTCTTCAGTGCCTCTATATTCTTTTTATAATATGGCGATCAGAACTGCACGCAGTACTCTAAGTGTGGCCTAACCAAGGTTCGATACAAGTTTAGCATAACCTCCCTGCTTTTCAATTCTATCCCTCTAGAAATAAACCCGAGAGCTTGGTTGGCTTTTTTCTGGCCTTATTAACATGTGTCACCCTCATATGCTTATCTAGCCTCCCATTAAATGCATTTATACTATTTGCGTCAAGCGGATCTGCACAGGGTGAGGCACCAGGCACGAGTGGGCTGCAGCAAGGCCAGGGGGAAAGGGTAGCTCAGGGGCCAGCTCTCCGGAGGGCGAATTTGTGCGTGAGTTCTGCTGCACACGACTGAGATGAGGACCTCGATGGGGCAGCCTTCAGAAGAAGGGTGATGAGAATGCATACCGAATTACTAGGTGCAATGGAAAGCCTGCCAGAGAGCCTCTTGGCAATGTCAAGGAGCATGGAGGAGTCTGCCTCCAACATCGGCCAGGGCTTTGCGCAGAGCTTGGAGCCCATGATTTCCAGGCTGGAAAAGATGGAAGACTTCAGGAGAGCCTGTGTCGACCCAGACATGATGCTGCGTATGATGGGCGATGTCGTGGCGGCTATTACAGCACAGGCGGAAGTGAACCAACGTCTTAGTGCTGCCACCCAAGCTCAGACTGCTGCCATTGTAGTTGGGTTTACAACTGTCAACCGGGACTTGCAGGGTGTCGCAGCAGGCCAGCAATCTGTGCTCCAACAGATTGCTAGGAATGCTGAGGCGCCGCCCCGGGGAGTGGCAGCGGGTCAGTGGATGACAGCATTCCTACTCCCACCACTGCCTCTCTGCCATTGCCCTTGCTACTGCCTGTCAGCCAGCCAGCCCAAACTGCTGCTGCCCATGCCGAGATGGTGCAGCCTACAGCTGAGCCTTCTAGGTCCAGAGCTGCTTGAGGTCATCTTTCGAGGCCATCTGAAGTCCTCCCACGGAAACTCAGCAGCCTTCCACCAGCCATGCTACAGCCACTAGGGGAGCACTTCGTAGGAGCACTAGATCAGGAAAGGGCACCCGAACAACAGACACCAAGGCCGCGATTTTCTGAGTGGAGGCGGGTTGGAGGTGGCTTCGATGTTCGGTGAGTTCCAGTCCCGCTGCCTGTTTCAGCTGCCCTGAAATTACGATTTTTGCTTAAGTGGGCTGAATAAGCCCATTGTGCACGTTACCCGGCCAAATCAGTGGGTTTGGGTCTGCTGCTCGCCTCTGCTGATGTCTTTCAGCCAACTGCATTTAAGGGTCCCATGCAGCCTTGTTCTTGATCAATCCTATTCTGCTGCTTCTCAGTGTGGCACATATCGAAATGACTGCTTCAAGACCAAAGGCATCTCCCAGATTTGATGATGACTCCCTCCATGCTCTTGTGGAGGGAGTGAGAGGATGCCAAGAGGTACTGTTCCCCTCAAATGGACGGAGGGGAACAGTACAGGTTGTACAGGGCCTTGGTGAGACCGCACCTTGAGCATTGTGTGCAGTTTTGGTCACCTTACCTGAGGAAGGACGTTCTTGCCATGGAGGGAGTGCAGCGAAGATTCACCAGGCTGATACCTGGGATGGCAGGAATGACGTATGAGGAGAGATTGTGTCGATTGGGCTTATACTCACTGGAGTTTAGAAGATTGAGAGGGGATCTCATCGAAACCTATAAAATTCTGTCAGGTCTGGACAGACTAGATGCAGGAAGGATGTTTATGATGGCCGGGGAGTCCAGAACCAGGGGTCATAGTCTAAGGATAAGGGGTAAGCCATTTAGGACTGAAATGAGGAGGAACTTCTTCACCCAGAGAGCGGTGAACCTGTGGAATTCTCTGCCACAGAGGGCGGTGGAGGCCAGTTCATTAAATATATTCAAGAAAGAGTTGGATATATTTCTTGAGGCTAAAGGGATCAAGGGATATGGGGAGAAGGCAGGGACAGGGTACTGAATTTGGATGATCAGCCATGATCTCATTGAATGGTGGAGCAGGCTCGAAGGGCCAAATGGCCTACTCCTGCTCCTATCTTTTATGTTTCTATGTTTCTAAGCCTCCTAAGCAGACCAAAGCAGCCTGGCTGCAAATTGCTGAGGAGGTGAGTGCCAGGTCTTTATGTGGTCGCACCTGGGTTCAGTGCAGGAAAAGGTTCAATGGCCTACTACGCACAGCAAACATGAGTATAACATCACACTTCCCTTCAATTTGCTCCCCGTCTCCTCTCATCACCAGCACTCTGCATTGTCAACTTACTCCTGCACGTCCCACTTTACCCTTACATCCCTTGCATCCTTAACCATCACTCTCTCTCTATGTACAGAATCACTTCACTATTCTATTATGCACCCCTCACACTCGCTATCGCTGTTATGCAATGACAACGCATAGGGAGGGCCCTTGGTCTTGCCATCTCACTCCATCTTTGTCTCCCTCTAAGCAACTATGCTATGGGTTCTCTACACTCGCTCAAACATTCTCACTCCAACTCCACTTGTGTCCCTCATTGCAGGAAAAGAGATCCCACAATAAGAGGGAGAGGGCCAGGACAGGAGGAGGGCCACCTTCCATTGCTCAGCTGACCACCGCTGAGGAGGTTGCTCTGGAGATCATAGGAGGTGCTGAGGATCTGGAAGTGGGGGACAGTCAGACGGGCGCAGTAGAGCAAGCTGGTGACAGAATAGATTTGTAGCCCTCTCATTTAGATTGCATGAGTGAATGATATGGCATCTGATGTTCGTACAGATTGCCTGCTACGTTAATATCACATGTGTAACTCATGCATTTACTCCCCACAGGACCATCGAGAGCCCCCCTCCGCACTGTCCAGGAGGAAGAGCTGGAAGACTCCTCAGAGGAAGCTGCAACCTCTGAGGGCGCAGTGTCAGCAGGATTGAGTGCACCCAGCACCAGTGCAGAGACACACACCTCGGTGGGTCATTCGCGAGATAGAGTAATGTTGTCACCTGGTGTATCACAGCTCACAAGTGAGCTTCAGCAGATGGTGGAGACAGGGACAGCAGTGGAGAGTCCTCGCCGGAGGCCGAAGGGCACTCCTAGCTCTAGGGCTCAGCTGCATGTGGACCCTGTGCCTCTGGGGCCATCCAGAAAGAGAGCAGTGCTGGAACTTCAGTAACAAGTGCAGAAGTCTCTGACAGGTTTTGCATCCACGGTAACTGCGAGTGTACAGAGAATGGAGGAGTCCATCTCAAACATAAGCAATGCCATGGTGGAAGCAATGGCGCATGAACGTGCCACAATGGAGAGGGTGGCAACATCCTTGGAGAACATAAGTCGCCAGACTCAACAGAGCATGGTGACTCTTCCAAATAGATGGTCTCTTATGGAAGATAGATGGGCAGCTATTGAGGCGAGACACCAGAGGTACATGGACATCCCCGCTATGGGGACTGTCAGTACAGAGACGGGTCCTCATGGCATTACTGATGTGAAGCAAGGTGGTCTCCAGCTATTTGCTAGCAGTGAAGTGCAGGCGACCCATGAGAGGGATGTTGGTAGTCGACAACAATGAAGTGTGGGCTCCTCTCCAAGCGCTCACACTCCCATGCCACTGCGGAGCCCTCGGTCAGAGCCCCAGATTCCGCACCCAACTGAGGTGGCCGTCTCAGCCCCTGCACAGCCGCAGGAGGAGCAGACTGTTGCCGAGCCCTCCCAGGCTCCCAAACCCAGAGGATGCCCGCCAAAGGTGTCGAAGCATTAGCAGCATGAAAGTGTGCAAGGTGCCTCAACATCTGCTGAAGCCACAGGGGAAGCACCACGTAAAACCACGTGTAAGAGAAAGTTAACACACAAATAGTTACAAGGGTAGTCACTTGGGTGTTTTGATGTAATACAAATTTAAGATTATCATCGTCATTTCAATTGTAATAAAGAAATGCAATGGCAAACATTCAAAGGGTTGGCCTATGTGTGCCCAGAAATGGAAATGTCACAGTGAGGTGACAGGGCGTGTTTCATCTGTAATGATGGTGGTGAGAGTGATAGGAACCCACAGTTTATTGTACAGATGGTGTATTGTGTGTTAAGAAGGTGGCAGCCACATGTGTTTGCTTTGTAAACTTAAGTGAATCTGGCATGGATTAGTGCATCCCTTGCATCACGGCCAGCAATGTGCTCGCGTTCTGGTGGAATTGGCACATCTGCCTCCGCAAGGTCTTCCTCCTCCTTCTCCTCCTCTGAGGAGGAGGCGGTGTGCTGAGCCACTTGTTCCTCAGGCAGCGGTAAGCCACGCTGCTGTGCGATGTTGTGCAGTGCACAGCAGACCATGATGATTCTGGAGACCCTGGCTGGTGCGTACTGTAGGGCTCCACCTGATCTGTCGAGGCATCTGAATCGCATTTTGAGCAAACTGATGGTTTGCTCGATGATGGCTCTGGTGGAAATGTGGCTCACATTGTACTGCTCCTCAGCTTGGTTAGCTGACCTCCTGATCTTAGCCATGTCTTCAGGGGATAGCTCTTGTCTCCAAGTAGCCAACCGGAAAGTTGGGTTGGCGGATTGAAGAGCTGAGGCACAGTAGACTGCCGCAGGATGAACGAGTCATGGGAACTGCCAGGGAACTTGGCACAAAAATGCATAATGTTCTTCCTGTGGTTACACACCAGCTGGGTGTTAAGGGAGTGGAAGCCCTTGCAGTTGACAATTACAGCTGGGTTGTAATGGGGTGCCCTAATGGCCATATGTGTGCAGTCTACAATGCCCTGCACCCTTGGCAAGCCTGCCATATTTGCAAAGCCAACCGCACGCGCAGTTACACTTGTTTTATCTGTGGAGAAGTGGATGTAATTGTGCGCCTTTGCAAAGAGGGCATCAGTAACCTGCATGATGCAAGTGTGTGCAGCTGACTGGGAGATGCCGCTGATGTCTGCTGATGATCCCTGGAAGGACCCTGAAGCAAATAAATTGAGGGCGGTAGTGACTTTGAAAGCCACTGGTAAGGTGTGTCCACCCGCTCCTCTGGGCTCCAGGTGTTGGTGCAACATTGCGCAGATGTCAGCGACTACCTCTCGCGAAAGTCTCAGCCTCCTTTGGCACTGCTGCTCAGTCATGTTGTGGAAGCTCATCCTCTGCCTGTAAACCCTGTGTTGGGGATATCTCCTGCGGAGAGGTGCAGCCCTGCACTGACGCCCTCTGCCCTGTGCAGCATCAGGTGGGTGAGGAGGAGGTTGCCGCTCCTATTGTTGCTTCTGCTGTTGTGCCTGGTTCTGCTGCTGCCGTGGATGCTCTTCCTCCGATTCTGAGGGCCAGAATGAGAGAGTATAAATGATTCCCATTCCACTGGTATATATCTCAGCTGAGGTATAGATGTTATAAACGCTCAGGCAATGTGGGGAGAGGGTTTTCCAAGGAGGTCACAGTGCATATGGATCTCAGCTTAACCACTTACAAGCTCAATAGACCTGCAAAAAGTGTTGCAACACCTCAAAAAACAAAGTTCTGCCATCCGAAAGTCAGCCATGTTACAGGTCCGCTTTTATGCTGCAGGAGCAGCTGTCAAAAATTTGCGTAGTTGCTGAACTCGGCACAATCAGTTGGCGTGTTTTGCGAATGGCGTGGAACACGCTGAAAATATCGTAAAATGGGAAGAGCCTGCTAAAATTGGATTATGTAGGCAGTTAACAAGATGTTAACTGCCTTAAGTGCCTCTCCCGCCGCTTGGTGGCAGGTCTGATCGGAACTCCCGGACCCGACACTTGGCAAAGTTGCGTGGAGGCTGGTTGATGGTGGGTTTGGAACCTGCCGTCAATCAAAACGAATTTAACCTCTGACCCATCTCCAAACCCGCCCTCTGAGTGCCGTCAAAATCGCGGCCTAAGGAATTGCACATAAGAACATAAGAACATAAGAAGTAGGAGCAGGCGTAGGCCATACGGCCCCTCGGGCCTGCTCCGCCATTCAATAGGATCATGGCTGATCCGAACCTAGACTCACGTCCACTTCCCTGCCCTCTCCCCGTAACCCCTAATTCCCTTATCTGCTAGGAAACTGTCTGGCCTAGAAATTCAGTTGGCGCCGCGCCAGGGCTTTAGCGCCGGAAAGTTAGCGCCGGCGCTAAGTCCCCCTGCGCGCGCCAAAAATTCAGTAGCGCCGCGCCCAAATGGCTGCCGGCGCTACTGAAGGGTGTTTGCGCCTGAAAATGGGCGCTACCTGCCGCATTGCGGCGCTATTCTGGCGCTGCGGCACCCGATGCGGTGCGGCAGGCTCGGGAAGTGCAGGCCTCCTCCTTCAGTTAAGGAGGAGCTGCCTGCACCCGCCCGCTGGCCGGTAAAATCTTCACAAAAATGAGCCCGGCACCTCGGGGAAGTGCCGGGCTCGCAGCCCAGAAGCATCTGTTCCGCGGGGGGGGGGTGGAGGAGTTCAGGGAGGGAGGTGCGGGCAGGCGGCCGGCGGGAAAGCGGCCGGCCGCCGCGCGACCTTAATGCGCCGGCGCAAACTCCTGTAAGACTCGGTTGCCAGAGTCTTAGTTGCGGCTGCCACGGGCGAGGCGGCCGCAACTCAATTTCGGCGCTGGGGCCCGTCACCACGGCAACCGGGACGCTGCGCACACCGATGACGTCATCGGTGCCGGCGCAGCGCAACCGGTCTACCGCCGATGGTAGGGCCCCAGGGAATTTCTGAACCGGCTGTAAGTCCAGCGCTATGACCTCTAGCGCCGCAAAATGGGCGCAAAGCCCACTCAATTTCTAGGCCTCTATCTCCGTTTTAAATCTATTTAATGTTGCAGCTTCCGCAGCTCTCTGGGGTAGCAAATTCCATAGATTTACTACCCTCTGAGTAAAGAAGTTTCTCCTCATCTCAGTTTTGAAAGGGCAGCCCCTTATTCTAAAATTATGCCCCCTAGTTCTAGTCTCACCCATCAGTGGAAACATCCTCACCGCATCCACCCGATCAATCCCCCTCACAATCTTATATGTCTCGATAAGATCGCCTCTCATTCTTCTGAACTCCAATGAGTAGAGGCCCAACCTACTCACCCTTTCCTCATACATCAACCCCCTCATCTCTGGAATCAACCGAGTGAACCTTCTCTGAACCACCTCGAGAGCAAGTATATCTTTTCTTAAATATGGAAACCAAAACTGCACGCAGTATTCCAGGTGTGGCCTCACCAATACCCTGTATAACTGCAGCAAGACTTCCCTGTTTTTATACTCCATCCCCCTTGCAATAAAAGCCAAGATTCCATTGGCCTTCCTGATCACCTGCTGCACCTGCATACTAACTTTTTGTGTTTAATGCACCAGGACCCCCAGATCCTTTTGTACTGTAGCACTTTGCAGTTTCTCTCCATTTAGATAATAACTTGCTCTTTGATTTTTTCTGCCAAAGTGCATAACCTCACACTTTCCAATATTATATTCCATCTGCCAAATCTCTGCCCACTCACTTAGCCTGTCTATGTCCTTTTGCAGGTTTTTTATGTCCTCCTCACTCACTGCTTTCCCTCCCATCTTTGTATCATCGGCAAACTTGGATATGTTGCACTCGGTCCCTTCCTCCAAATCATTAATATAGATTGTAAAGAGTTGGGGTCCCAGCACTGAAACCTGCGGAACACCACTAGTTACTGATTGCCAGCCCGAGAACGAACCATTTATCCCCACTCTCTGTTTTCTGTTAGATAGCCAATCTTCCACCCATGCCAGTATATTACCCCCAATCCTGTAATTTTTTAACTTGATCAGTAATCTTTTGTGTGGCACCTTGTCAAATGCCTTTTGGAAGTCCAAATACACTACATCCACTGGTTCCCCTTTATCCACCCTGTATGTTACGTCCTCAAAGAATTCGAGCAAATTTGTCAAACATGACTTCCCCTTCATAAAACCATGCTGACTCTGTCCTATTAAATGATGTTTATCCAAATGCTCTGTTACTGTTTCCTTAATAATGGACTCCAAGGGTGCACAAGGGTGATTAGTTGATATAGTATGTGTGAATTGATTGTTGATAAATTTAATAATTTTTTTGGAATCTTTGTTTTGTGTAGGCTCTCATTTCAGTTTTGTGCCCAGGAGGATGCTGTGATATTCTGTGTCGGAGAGATGGTAAGGTGGGGATGAGGTTGATGAGGATGTGGTGAGCAATGGGGATCTGGGCTTTCATTCACTGGAATCGGAGTCCGATGAGGTATTTCCTGATAGCTCATGCTGAAGGGGGATTTTCTGCCTGCCTCTTCACTTCCTCCTCATCCTCCTTGTACTCCTCCTCTTCCTCTTCCTCTTCCTCCTCCTCCTCTCCTTCGTCCTCTTCCTGAGGTGGTCCCATAATCCCTGCTGGCAAGGGCTGCACTCTCATGATGGCCAAGTTGTGAAGCATGCAGCACACCCGTTCCACTGAGTACTGGAGGGCTCCTCCCGCGTGGTTGAGGCAGCGGAACTATTGTTTCAGCAGCCCGATGGTCTGCTCGATAATGTTCTTGGTGGCAACATGGTTCTCATTATATGAGTGCTTGGCACAAGTGGTGGGGTTGAGGAGGGGAGTCACCAGCCAGGTGCAGAGCGGATCGCCCTGTCTCTGAGCAGCCACTCTCGGGTTTGATGTGATGGCTGGCAGATTGCTAGCCCACCGGACTGCGGCAGAATGAAAGCATCATGACTGTTGCTTGGATAGCGGGCATTGACCATCAGGAAGCACTGGGCGTGGTCGCACAACAACTGCACATTAAGTGAGTGGTAGCCTTTGCGGTTACGGAATATCTCAGGATTGTTAGGCAGTGCCCTCAAATCCACATGGGTGCAGTCGATGGCGCCCTGCACCATGGGGAAGCCTGCTATCCTGGCAAAGCCACATGCGCACTCCTGCTGAGAAAGAAGAAAACGTAGTTGATGTGCCTCAATGAATCCGAAACTCAACGTTAACGGAGCAAAGTAAGGCTTTTATTAACTAAGAAAGTAATACACAGTGGAGAAGTGTCTCCCATCCAAAGATCTGCTGCACTGCCTGTGAGACAGTGCAGCCTGCTTAAGTAGTGATCAGGTATGGGCGGAGCCCTACACACAATACAGTACAGGTGGGGAAATGAAACTGAAACTAAACTAAACACAGAGAATACAGTGCCTGAGAACACAGAGAATACAGTGCCTGATGAACGGCATATTTCATCACATTCACCCCTTCTATAGATTTAGTCTGTTCGGGGGTTTGATAGTCCTCTGTGACCGACGTGGTGCCGCGGGTGTCGGCTGGGTGTCCCCGGTGGTCTCCTGGGTCTCTGCCGGGGGCGCCGCCAGGGTTGTTGAAGGGGTAGTTGGTGGGGGCACCGTTGGTCGATGTTCTTCCGGGGGTGATGAAAGAGTAGTGGGTGGGTAAGAGTTGCTGTGATCGCTGTTGCTGTTGTTGTCGTGGTTGTTGTCTTTACCGGCTGGGGCGACGTCTTTTATGGACACGGTGTCCTCCCTTCCGTCGGCGTGCCGGACATACGCGTATTGGGGGTTGGCGTGGAGTAGGTGCACTGACTCCACGAGAGGGTCCGTCTTGTAGCCCCTCACATGCCTTCATACAAATACCGGACCTGGGGTGGAGAGCCATGACGGCATGGATACGCCTGAGGTGGATTTCCGGGGAAAGACAAACATTCGTTCATGAGGCGTGGCATTAGTGGCAGTACACAATAGCGGCCGTATCGAATGGAGCACATCTGGGAGGGCTTCCTGCCAGCGGGAGATAGGGAGGCCCTTGGTCCTTAGAGCTAGAGAGACTGCTTTCCATACTGTCCCGTTCTCTCGCTCCACCTGGCCGTTACCCTGGGGGTTGTAGCTGGTGGTACGGCTCGTGGCGATCCCCCTGGACAGCATGTACTGGCGTAGCTCTTCACTCATGAAGGACGCCCCCCTAACCGTGTGGATGTAGCTCGGCATACCGAACAGACAGAACAGGCTGTTGAGGCATTTAATGACCGTGGCGCTGGTCATGTCTGGGCAGGGGAAGGCGAATGGGAAATGGGAGTATTCGTCCACAACGTTCAGGAAGTAAACATTGCGGTCGACTGACGGGAGGGGGCCCTTGAAATCTAAGCTGAGCCACTCAAAGGGCCGTGTAGCTTTGATTAAGTGGGCTCTATCTGGGCAGTAGAACCGAGGCTTGCACTCAGCGCAAGTGCGGCAGTTCCTGGTCAGAGACCGAACTTCCTCAATCGAGTAGGGTAAGTTGCGGGACTTTATGAAGTGGAACAGCCGCGTGACCCCTGGGTGGCAGAGGTCATTGTGGAGGGTCTGTAGCCGATCCCCGGTGGCGCTGGCACACATCCCTCGTGAGAGGGCGTCGGGGGATTAGTTAAGGGCCCCTGGCCGGTAAATGATGTCATACTCGAAGGTGGAGATCTCGGTCCGCCACCTGAGAATCTTATCATTTTTAATCTTCCCCTTCTGTTTATTATTAAACATAAACGCTACCGACCGTTGGTCGGTAAGTAGGGTGAAGCGTTTGCCAGCTAGATAGTGGCACCAGTGGCGCACTGCCTCCACGATGGCTTGGGCCTCCTTTTCCACGGAGGAGTGTCTGATCTCGGGCCCTTGGAGGGTCCTCGAGAAGAAAGCTACGGGCCGCCCTGCCTGGTTGAGGGTGGCCGCCAAGGCAAAGTCAGACGCATCACTTTCCACTTGAAAGGGAGTGTTCTCGTCCACTGCCTGTAGCGTGGCCCACTCAATATCCTGCTTAATGCTTTTGAAGGCGGTGTGGGCCTCAGCAGAGAGCGGAAAAGAGGATGCTTTCAAGAGGGGGCGGGCTTTGTCGGAGTAGTTGGGATTAAAGCAGGTGGTGCCTTTCGCCGGGCACAGGTTTCTGGTGTGCTTCGGCTGCCCGCAGAAGTAGCAGTTGGGGCCCCGACGCATCCCGGCTGTCGTTGGGCTTCTGGGGGGAGAGCGGGGCCCCGACGGTGTCGGGCTGCCGGGCGGGGAAGATGCCTTCCAAGATGGCAGCGCCCTTGGTGCACACGCGGCGGCGTGGGCGGCACGGGCTGAAGAGTAGGCGTCCGAGTTTCTCTGGGCCACATCCAGGGATCGCGCTGTGTCCACAGCCTGTTTCAGGTCCAATCCCATTTTTTCCAGTAGTCTCTGCCGGATGTAAGTGGAGCTGAGGCCTGTGATAAAGGCGTCACGAACAAGCTCGTCAGTGTACACTGCGGCTTTTACATCTTGGCACTTGCAGTCTTTGCCAAGCATTTTCAGGGTGACTAGGAACTCATCCAGCGATTCCCCAGGTCGCTGTGCGTGAGTAGCGAGCAGATGCCTAGCGTACACCTCATTCATAGGCTGCTGGTAATGCGCCTTTAGGATGTCGCAGGCGGCCGGGTACGTGTCGGCGTCTTGGATGAGAGGGTAAACCCGGTGGCTTACCCAATTCCGCAGGATTCCGCTTTCATACTTTCAGCGTCCGTAGCGCCTGTGATGGCTGCGGAATTGTCCAGGAAGAATTCCATACACTTAAACCAGTGTCCAAAGCGTGCCGATGCGTCCGAAGCATGCTGGTCCAAATCCAAACGTTCGGGTTTCAAGAGTTGATCCATTGTGTTGAAAATTTAGTTAATAAAATTGATGTGCCTCAATGAATCCGAGACTCAACATTAACGGAGCAAAGTAAGGCTTTTATTATCTAAGAAAGTAATACACAGTGGAGAAGTGTCTCCCATCCAATGATCTGCTGCACTGCCTGTGAGACAGAGCAGCCTGCTTAAGTAGTGGTCAGGTATGGGCGGAGCCCTACACACAATACAGTACAGGTGGGGAAATGAAACTGAAACTAAACTAAACACAGAGAATACAGTGCCTGAGAACACAGAGAATACAGTGCCTGATGAACGGCATATTTCATCACAGTAGTCCCTTCTCCTGGTGTAGAGAGCCTCTGTGACCTCCTGGATGCAGCGATGGATTGCAAACTGGGAGATGTTGGCTATGACTCCTGCTGCAGACTGGAAAGATCCATTGGCAAAGAAATTGAGGGTCATGGTCACCTTGAGGGCTACTGGGAGAGCCGTGGTTGCCCTGCTCTCAGGCTACAGGTCTGGTTGCAGGAGGTGGCAGGGTTCTGTGGCCACCTCCTTGCTGAAGCAGAGCCTCCTACTACACTGCTCCTCATTTAAGTGAATATAAGAGAAGTGCTCTCAGAAGACCCTAGGTGGGTAAGGCCTCCTGTTGAGAGCCCTCCTGGTCCTCCTCCTCTTCCCTCTGCACGCATCTTCTCCTCTTTGCTGCCTCCGCTCCCTCTCCCTAAGATACTCGAGCATAAGGGGGACCGCCAGTAGAGCCCCCATGACTGTGAGCAAGTGGTGTGAGCAGAAGCCTTTAAGTAAGAATGAAGGTGTTCTCCACTTGCAACAACACTCCCTGTTACCTTAGAACCTTGAAAGAAGTTAATAAAGCTGCTGGAGTTGCAGAAAGCTCCACAGAGCCATTCAAGCTATAGAAACATGTCAGCTGCAAGTTGTTGCTGATGATCCCTTTAAATACCACTGCTGGAGGCTCCTAACTGCTTGTCAATGTTGCTCGTCTGATCACACTTAAGGAATGCTGGAGCGGCGAAGTTGAAAATGGCAGATCGGGTGTCAAGTGAGCATTGCACACTCACTGATGTCATGATTATCATCATCTACATAATTCTTGCGAGTGGGGACATTGGCTGGGCTGCCGCCCAGCTGAAAATGGCAGCCATTGCGGAACCCCCCAGCAACGGATAGAAATGCGGTGGCCACTATTTTTTTCCCTGAATCGGGCGATAATGGCCGGCACTAAACCCCCGAATTTTTAGCCCTCACTCTAATAGTTTTGGGGAGTTTGTTGAAGGCAGAAAGATTTAGGGAGAGAATTCCAGAGTATAAGGCCAGGACAGCTGAAAACTCTGCCACCAAAGGTGGAGGGGAGTGAGGGAAGAATGCATAGGAGGCCAAAGTTGCAACAGGGGATGGGCAGGTTGGAAAGGTGGAGTAGGGCAAAGCCATGGGTGAGCTTGTGAATGATTTGATTTGTGAATTGAATATGTTGGGGCCTGGTAGCCAATGGAAGTCAGAAAGACTAGGGATGGTAGCTGAGCAAGACTTAATCTGGGATGGGATGCAGGCACTGGAGTTTTGGAAAGATGGAGTTTTGTAGGGTGATGTTCATAAGGCCAGTGGGGAGAGCATTGGAGTAGTCGAGCCTTCAGATGATAAAGACATGGTTAAATGTCAATGAAGGTGAGGTAGGTTGGGTGATGTTGCACAAGTAGAAACATGCAACAATCAAGCACAATGATTTGATTTCTATTGTGTCTCACTTTTGCAGCAACCAAGTACTGGGTTAATGGTTTCAAAGATGTATCCACAATAGATGTCTGTCCTGATCAACACACTGTATGATAATTCCATTTAACACATAATGACATGATTACAGAGCTAAAATCAAAAACTAGTTGGGAACTGGCATGTAATTTCAAGGCCCGCTATTGTACTTTTAGCCAGTTGCTGTTTTTGTATCATTATTTAAAGTATCTTGAACAACCCAGGTTGTTTAAACCAGTGATGGATCTGTTTAATATCACCTACAGTGCTGCTAGGTAACAATGTCACCATGTGAGATTGCTTAGAGCAAGAAAAGTGGCTACATAAATGATTTTTTTTTTACATAGCACAATAATACTTCAGACATGGTGCTGGCAGTGGTTGGGACAATTACATCTGGCTGAAATTTTTTCCTCCCTAGTCTTGGTCACTAAGACCCAACTGCTGCTTTGGATGAGAGCAGTCAAATCACTACAGACAAGGATCAAATGTGGGACCTTCCTGGTCTTTCTGATTCAACGATACATTGGGCCACTAAGCCATCAGGAGATCATTTGCACTTCTCCCTGAATGTGAACATCACTATCTGCTTAGGACTGGAAAGGAAAGTAGTCCCTAAAACAAAATGCATTTTTATTAAGCACTGTGAGATAGATGATCTATCAGCAATTTTCACCTTGTAAGATACAAATTTCTCTTTGAAATTGATTCTTGGTGATGGTGGCTATGACATAGTTTCTATTTTTTTACTACATTGTATTTGCTGACCTTGGGCTTTGGCCATTTGGCTATAATTATGTTTTAATTTATTGCTGGATATCTGACACTGAACATGTCCAATTATAAAAGAATGGGGTAATACAAACGTGTCTAATTGAGGAAGATTCAGATGTTTGATAGCAAATGCCCTCTCCAAAACTAGGAAAAACATGCACATTATGAAGAATAACCTGTTACGTTATAACTTGGGTACAGTTTACATGAAGTAGAATCTTCTCCTCAGACATGTGACACACTAAAGGCAGAATAAATTATAGAACCTGTGTGACTCCAGGTCAGTAATTGCACCCCTCCAATGAGCAAGTTGCTTCTTTCATTAGCTGCGATCGATGTGTTCCAAAGGAACTGATTCTGAACTGTATTGGGAGGAACATATTTGTGCATTTAAATTAGCGTTAACACTAAGGACAAACTGTAGTGCCAGGTTATTAAAAGATCTATTTTATTCGGCAGCACAATAACTGTTTATTTAATTTAAAACGTATAACTTGTTTTATTGTGCTTTGTACTGACATATTTTTCTTTAATTGTAGAAATTGACACAGAGTTCATTTGGACCTTTGCTTCACCGGGGTCAGGCTAATTTTTTATTGTTGTAGATTTGTATAAAATTCAACAATTCAAGTATAGTACAACATTCCAACACAGCAGCATAAACCACACTAGTAACGTTCTTATTTCTAAGTCTAGCCTGGGATGTTAGTCTATTATGCAGTATTAACAACAATGCGGTGAATTTTCATCTTCACCTGATGGGTGGTAATCTGGCGGAGCCAATTGCCCTTCCGTAATAGAACCCACCCAATTTTCATTCCATTGTGATCCGTTTCGCCAGATTGCTGCCCATGCAGTGAAGACAAAAATTTACCCAAATAAAAAAGGTGACATCACTAAAGAAGCCATGATATTTATTTTTGGGAAAGTTTCATTTGGATTAAAGCAAAGTGCTACTGTTACCCCACCTGTGAATTGCAGTTATTGGAACAGTAGTCCCAAGCTCCATTTTTATGAATGACCAATAACATTGAGTGTTAAAACAATGTTGGCAGAGGCCTAGAAGCAAGTTGCCTTCCTCCTTCTCAGCCTGGAATGGTATGTTGGGGGAGGGAGAGGGAATGCAATCTAAAAATATAAGGAGTCATATCCTTGACAAAGACTAAGTGTAGCTGGCAGCTGTACATTAATGGGGATTTACCTGTCCTCCAGTAATCCGACGCCTCCTTTATTAAGGAGATTAAAACGAACCAGTTTGTTTGTATGGCAGTGAATAGTCTCAGCTCCACACATCACAGTGTTAATGCTATTTAGTGGCATTGCAACAGTGATCGTATTTTGCTTGTTGTCTTGATTCAAATGATACAGTATGGACTTACGATGTGAATGGGTGTGTTTTATGTATATTCAGCCATAGTCACAACATTATCTTAATAAATCTCCCCAGGTTACAGTGGAGAGAGGATGTAGGGTGTGACAGAACATTTATCTCATTGACCATCTAACATATAACAGATCACCGAATCAACAGTGCATCCTTTTCTGTTGTGAAAATATTTCTATAATTTTATGTTACTTCTATAGCTTGTGTGACTTTTGAAGATCTATCGGGGGTTATTTTGGCCAAAGGGTGGAAACAAGTGATAATGGGTGCAGTGCTAATAAGACTATCTTCTTTGAAAGTCTGGATTTAGCACACAATTTTGGCTCTAATTACCATAATTTAAACTTGCCTGGAGGTGCTAAACCAGACTGCAGGTTTAGCACCAAAGTGCTGATTAGACGCAATTTTCGTGGAGCAGTATATGTGAGCACCTCACACCCACTTCCACTGAAGGTGTGGAGTGCTCTGGCTGGCACACAGTGGCACATTGCAGGATGGCTCAGGGACCAAGGAAGAAGGCGCAAAGGTTCTCAGAGGTCATGGTGGAGGAGGTCCAGAGGAGGAGGGAGGTCCTGTACCCACAGAGGTGAAGGGCACCACCAATTCCTCCTTGCCCTCCTATCTCTCTCTCCTGCAGCTGATGCTCATCTGTCTGGCCTCATGTCCTTCCCCCCTTTTCTTGTCCAGACCAGGTGTCCAATACGTTGGAGTAGCACAGCATACTCTTTTAAGTCCTCAGAGAATTTCCGGAATAAATGTTGCTCGAGTGTTGGTGAAGTCTTGGCAAAGTGTCCCAGAAAGTCTCCCAATGTGTTTCAGAGATCCTCTTCACAGCTCCTGCAGCATTGTGTGAAATGGTGAGTATCCCTTTAAGTAGCATTTGAAATCAACATTAACGCCATGTTTACTCACAAACAGCTGGTTGCTGTTACGCGAGGGCGTTAGTTGAAGTGCTAGCCACCAAAATGCCATGCTGCCTCTTTAATGAGCACTAGCAGGCATTTTAAGTGGCAATCAGTTGTTTAACGAGCCTCCAGATGGCCGTCCCTAGCACTGAATTCAACTCCTTTAGCAAGATGGCATCTTGCACTAAATGCGGGCTAAACCAGCATTGCAGCTTAAGAGCCCATCTTGGGCAACTCAAAGGCTTTTCAGCATCTAAAGTATTTGGTGAAAATCGCCCCATCATGTCTTAGCATTTGGAGTGAGACTCACTCATTCAGGTTTAAATATACAAGTTATTTTCATGTATGTCACTGCGAAATGTAAACACCTTCTTATGTGTTGAAATGGGTTTGATGCCACTCCCAACATTTCCTCAGTGTTGACAGTTTTGATGAATAATGAAAGCACTCGTACTGTGGAGTTTTGTCCACTGGAAGTTGGGCTTAGTTTGGCAGCACTCATTTCTCTTCAGATCGCTACAGAAATCAGGGAGAAAAAATGTCATCATATGAGCCTGAGCTAGATTCAAACTCTGTTTCTAAAAGTCAGAACATAAGAACATATGAATTAGGAGCAGGAGGAGGCCATACAGCCCCTCAAGCCTGCTCTGCCATTTAATAAGATCATGGCTGATCTTCGATCTCAACTCCACTTTCCCGCCTGATCCTCATATCACTTGATTCCCCTAGAGTTCAAAAATATATCTCAGCCTTGAATACACTCAATGATTCAGCATTCACAGCATTTTGGGGTACAGAATTCCAAAGATTCACAACCCTCTGAATAAAGAAATTCCTCCTCATCTCAGTCTTAAATAGCCAACCCCCTTAGCCTGAGATGATGCCTCCTAGCTCTAAACTCTCCAGCCAAGGGAAAAAACTCTCAGCATCTACCCTGTCAATCCCCCTCAGAATCTGATATGTTTCAATGAGATCACCTCTCATTCTTCTAAATTCCAGAGAATATCGGCCCAATCTACTTAATCTCTCCTCATAGAACAACCCTCTTATCCCAGGAATCTAATGAACCTTTGTTGCACCGACTCTAAGGCAAGTATATCCTTCCTCAGATAAGGAGACCAAAGCCCTGTACAATTGTAGCAAGACTTCCTTACTCTTGTACTCCAACCCACTTGCAATAAAGCCAACATGCCATTTGCCTTCCTAATTGCTTGCTGGACCTGCATGCTAACTCTCTGTGTTTCCTGTACGAGGACACCTAAATCTCTCTGAACACCAACATTTCATAGTTTCTCACCATTTAAAAAATATTCTGTTTTTCCATTCTTCCTACCAAAGTGAATAACCTCACATTTCCCCACATTATACTCCATCTGCCACCCTATTGCCCACTGACTTAACCTGTCTATATCCCTTTGCAGGCATGTCCTCCTCACAGCTTACTTTCCCACTACTTTCCTACAATTAGCTTTGTATCATCAGCAAACTTGGATACATTACACTCGGCTCCTTCATCTAAGTCATTAATATAGGTTCTAAATAGCTGAGGCCCAAGCACTGATCCTTGAAACACCCTACTAGTTAAAGCCTGCCAACCGGAAAATAACCCGTTTATCCCGACTCTCTGTTTTCTATCCATTAACGAATCCTCTATCCATAAGAACATAAGAACATAAGAAGTAGGAGCAGGAGTAGGCCATACGGCCCCTCGGGCCTGCTCTGCCATTCAATAGGATTATGGCTGATCCGAATCTAGACTCACGTCCACTTCCCTGCCCTCTCCCCGTAACCCCTAATTCCCTTATCTGCTAGGAAACTGTCTATCTCTGTTTTAAATTTATTTAATGTTGCAGCTTCCACAGCTCTCTGGGGTAGCAAATTCCATAGATTTACTACCCTCTGAGTGAAGAAGTTTCTCCTCATCTCAGTTTTGAAAGGGCAGCCCCTTATTCTTAGATTATGCCCCCTAGTTCTAGTCTCACCCATCAGTGGAAACATCCTCCCCGCATCCACCCGATCAAGTCCCCTCACAATCTTACATGTTTCGATAAGATCGCCTCTCATTCTTCTGAACTCCAATGAGTAGAGTCCCAACCTACTCAACCTTTCCTCATACGTCAACCCCCTCATCTCCGGAATCAACCGAGTGAACCTTCTCTGAACCGCCTCGAGAGCAAGTATATCTTTTCTTAAATATGGAAACCAAAACTGCACGCAGTATTCCAGGTGTGGCCTCACCAATACCCTGTATAACTGCAGCAAGACTTCCCTGTTTTTATACTCCATCCCCCTTGCAATAAAAGCCAAGATTCCATTGGCCTTCCTGATCACCTGCTGCACCCGCAAACTAACTTTTTGTGTTTCATGCACCAGGACCCCCAGATCCCTTTGTACTGTAGCACTTTGCAGTTTCTCTCCATTTAGATAATAACTTGTGTTGTGTCCGTGTATAATAAGACACAGACTGCAGGAGAATGGTACAACAGGTGTTTACTCAATGTGGCTCACACTGGAACTGATCTGCACAGATTACCACTCAGTGCTATATACAGGTGTGGTCACTGCTGGTACTGCAGTATACACGAGCTGTAAAAAATAGTTCCCCCCTTAAAGGTATATACATTACAATTCCTCCCCTTTTAGATTAACAGTACCATAACACTCATTAAACAATTTAATATCAAACTAATTACAATTAACACTTTTAACATGCAACATTAGCTGAAAATAGTCTATTTATATATTCAGTCTTTGGGGAGGCTTCCTTTCTGGATAACACCTTTCCCGAGTGTCTTGCTCTTGGTGCGGAGGCGATTCTGGCCCCCTGCCGTCGGTTGGTTCATCAGCTTCCGATGTTACTGTTTCTGGGGTAGATGCGACCTGTATGTCGGGTTCATCACCAGGTACGTATGGGTGAGGCATGTGGTTGACTTGTTCCTGTGACTCTAAGATCTGGTCAGCATGGCGTCTCACGATGCTCTCCCCAACGTCCACTGTGTACATTAGTGGGCCCTGCCGTGTGCATATCGTTCCTGGCTGCCATTTTTCTGTTCGGTAGTCGTGGGCCAAGACTGGTTGCTCTACATTGAAACTCCTTGTTGGCTTCTCATGGATGTGCTGCAATTGCTTACTCTCAACATCTCTTCGTACGTTTGGTCTGAGCAAACCCAGGCGAGATCTTAACCTTCGGTTAAAGAACATCATTGTTGGGGCCTGGTTGGTGACTGCATGTGTCGCATTCCGGTAGGCGAACAGGAAATTGTCCACCTTGTGCTGCAGTGGAATGTTGTCATTGTACATAGCCTTTATTGCCTTCTTAAAGGTTTGTACGAACCTCTCAGCCAATCCATTTGTGGCTGGATGATACGGGGCGGATGTGTAATGCCTTACCCCATTCTTTTTCAAGAACCTCCAGAACTCTTCGGACACAAACTGTGGTCCGTTGTCGGAGCAAATCTGTTCTGGCAAGCCATTCCTGGCAAAAATGGTCCGTAGGACTGCAATAGTTTTCTCCGTGGTGGTGGAGGACATTTTGATGACCTCAGGCCATTTAGAGTGCGCATCCACGGCTATTAAAAACATTGAGTCCATGAATGGACCAGCAAAATCAATATGCACCCGTTGCCATGGAGATGAGGGCCACTCCCATGGGTGTATAGGGGCCTGTGGTGGTGCATTTTGGACTTTCTGGCATCCTGAGCAACTCTTGGTCAGGTCCTCGATTTTTTTATCGATTCCCGGCCACCACACATAAGCCCTGGCTAGGCTTTTCATTTTTACCCCTCCCAGATGACCCTCATGAAGCTCATTGAGCACTCTATCCCTTAACTTGGGTGGAATTACCACTCAGGATCCACATATCAAGGTCCCCCGGCACACTGACAGCTGTTCTCTCCTTGTCGAGAATGCTGGCAACAGTGAGTCGCCATGTGCTGGCCATCCCTTCACCATCAAATCATATACCCGAGACAGTGTCGGGTCATTTCGGGTTACCTTTTTGATACAAGCGTTAGTTACCGGTAGGTATTCAACTATAGTCGAATGGAATATTTTGACAGGATCCATTGCTGGTGCTTCCTCCGCAGTAGGCAGTGGCAGGCGTGATAGCCCACCAGCATTCCCATGCTGTTTCGTGCCCTTATATTCAATCTCATAGTAGTGCGCCCCTAGAAAAAGTGACCATCTTTGTAGTCGTTGCGCAGTCATCACTGGAACGCCCTACTTCGGATTAAAAATGGAGACAAGAGGCTGGTGATCAGTCAGCAAGGTGAATTTCTGCCCGTGCAGATAGTGATTGAACTTTTTCACTCCCCACACTAGGCTGAGGGCCTCCCTGTCAATCTGGGCATAGTTACGCTCGGCTGAGGTTAGTGATCATGACGCAAAGGCTATTGGCCTCTCTGAGCCGTCCGAGAATTTGTGCGACAGCACCGCTCCAATGCCGTAGGGTGACGCATCACATGCCAACCGAATTGGTAATGCTGGGTTGTAATGGGCCAATACCTCTTTCGATGTGATTAGTGTTTTGCTCTTCTGGAAAGCTCGTCTACATTCAAGATTCAAGATTCAAGATCATTTTATTGCCATATGTAACTACTACAATGGAATGCTTACTACCCACTCACTCCCACAATACAAGCATATAATATAAAAGCAAAAAAATAAAAACAAGTATAAATAAAAACAATAAGCAAATAAGCAAAAAGTATAGCAATAACAGTCCAAGTTGCAAGATATGATGAATAGCACAAAAAAGCCTCAATTACCACTGGAAATTGTAGTGTATGTACTTTGCAGAAGGAACTATATTCTGCAGCCCCTGTATACTGCAGTACCAGTAGTGACCACCCCTGTATATAAGCCTGTGTAGTAACTTTTGCATAGTAGTTCCAGTTTGTCTCCACTCAGTAAAGACCTGTTGTAACCAACTCCTGCAGTCCGTGTCTCAATTACACACGGACATAATAGAAATAATAGTAATGTAATATGATAAATATATGGTAATATGAGTATATTATATATATTTACATAAACATATAACTATAATATATGGGGCAGTGCGATTAGCAGTTCAGTAGGCGCACTGCCTGTGGATAGAAACTGTTCTTAAACCTGCTGGTCCTGGTTCGGATGCTGCGGTACCGACGTCCGGACCGCAGGAGGGAGAACAGTTTGTGCCCAGGGTGATTGGGGTCCTGGATGATGGAGCGGGCCTTGTTCCGGCACCTGGTCTGGAAGATCTCCTCGATGGACGGAAGTGCGCACC
Organism: Somniosus microcephalus; assembly: GCF_052327205.1. NCBI lineage: Eukaryota > Metazoa > Chordata > Chondrichthyes > Squaliformes > Somniosidae > Somniosus > Somniosus microcephalus. The sequence continues at coordinate 130,771,293 of NC_140993.1, forward strand.
CGATGATCTTTTCTGCCGTATTCACAACTCTCTGGATGGCTTTCTTGTTCTGTGCAGTGGTGTCACCATACCACACATTGACACCAATCGTCAAGACACTCTCCATGGTGCCGCGGTAAAAGTTCACAAGCCACTGTGTGCTTATGCCGCATTTCCTCAGGCACCGTAGAGGGTAAAGGTGCTGGTGTGCCTTCTTCAGCATAGCCTCAGTACTCCACTTCCATGGCACCCCAGTTTGCAGTAGGGTGTTCAGTGGGTGTAGTATTGTAGACAAATTTGGCAAGAACTTATAGTAGTAGTTTACCAGCCCGAGGAACAACCTCAGTGGTGACACATTTTCCGGTGCTGGAGCCTTGACTACTGCCTCAATCTTCTCAGGGGACTTATGTAAACCCTCTTTATCGATAACGTGGCCGCAATACGAGATCTGTTTTCTAAAAAACTCGCATTTGGGGCGGTTAGCTCGGAGCCCATATTCCTGCAATCTAGTGAGCATCTGCTCCAGGTTGGCAAGGTGATCACTGTCATTTTCGCCCGTGACCAGGATGTCGTCCAAATAACACTGGGTCCCTGGGATCCCTTGCAGGACTTGTTCCATTGCCCTCTGCCAAATAGCCGGAGCTGATGCTACCCCGAATACCAGCCGGTTGTATTGGTAGAGAACTTTATGGGTGTTGATTGTGAGGTATTTTTTTGATGCTTCTTCTACCTCCATTTGCAGATACACCTGGGCCAGATCAATCTTAGTGAAGCGTTTCCCTCCAGATAGCGAGGCGAAAATATCTTCAATCCGCGGAAGTGGATATTGTACGGTGTGAAGGACCGGGTTCACTGTTACCTTAAAGTCCCCACAGATGTGAACCTTCCTTGGTTCCCCAGGCGTGCTGCTCAACGACTTTTTCATCACAGGGAAGATGGACGTAGCCCACTCGCTCCAGTCTACCTTGGACAGTACACCTGAACATTCCAGACTCTCCAGCTCTGCTTCGACGGCTGGGCGGATCGCATAAGGTAACGGTCTGGCCTTAAAAAATTTTGGGCTTGCGTTTTCTTCAATTTTAATCGTCGCTGTCATGCCTTTTAGTGTTCCGAGTCCTTGCTGGAACACTTCTTTTGCATCAGTTAGGATCTTTGACAGTCGCCCAGGTGTGACGTCGTCATCCTTTTTGTCAGCCACAGTCAGTGCCTGTATGGAATGCCAATCCAGTTGTATTTTCCGGATCCATTCACGTCCCAGTAATGGTGGTCCTCCATCTTGCAATACATACAGGTCTAGTTTTGGTGTTTCCTTACCGTTATATATAACGGTCACCCTTATTTTTCCTTTGGGGTAGACTTTTTGCCTCGTGTACGTCTTCAAAATAATTTTTGTGTCTCTCAAGGGTATGTGTGAGAATAGCCGCTCGTAGTCCCGTCGGTTTATGACTGTTAGGGCTGATCCTGTGTCCAATTCCATCTTTACCTGGACTCCTGCTATCTTGAGAGTGACCCAAATGGTTCGGTGATCCTCCGTTGTGATCATATTATGTAGTTTCAGACAACTCAGTTCCCTGCTTTCGGAGTCGTTATCACTCTTTTGTTCGTCTGAACAATTCTCCGTCATCTTATGTACCTTCTTGTACTTTTCTTTGGTAGGTTCCTTGTTGCTGGTTTTCTTTCCCGACCTGCAGGCTCGTGCTATGTGTCCTACTTTTCCATACTGTCTGCACACTTTGTCTTTGAACCAGCAATCATTCTGGTCGTGTGTTGTTCTGCCGCAGCGATAGCACTTCTCTGTTCCATATGACATTTCGTTTGTGCCATATTCTTGCGGTCTCTGTTGTATCTCTGCAGCGCCCCGTGCTGCTGCTTCATATGATACCGCAATGCTGAAAGCCTTTTCCAGCGTAAGGTCCTTTTCAGATAAAAGCCGTTTCTGGGTTCCTTCACTTTGAAGCCCACACACAAACTTGTCCCTTAAGGTATCTGCCAGTCCCGCTCCAAACTGGCAGTGTTTCGATAGTTTGCGCAGTTCTGTTAAATAATCAGCATTGCTTTCATCCTTATGCTGGTTCCGTTTGTGAAACTTGAATCTTTCTGCTATCAGCAGCGGTGTGGGATTTAAATGTTCCTGTAGTATCGTTACTACGTCTTCAAAACTCTTTTCCATTGGCTTCGTTGGGGTTACTAGATTTCGTAATAAACCATACGTCTTTGCACCCATTAAATTTAACAATACCGACACTTTCTTGTCATCTGACACCTCATTTGCCTTGCAGTATACCTCTATTCGTTTGACATATGTAGTCCAATCTTCGACTTCATTGTCAAATGCGGTGATAATGCCACTCTTTGGCATTTTGGGTGTGGTTTAAAATGGCATCTCCCAATGACTTAAAATGGCATCTCCCGCGCTTGCCTTCCTCCCCCGCTGCTGCCAACGCCACTCCCGGCGGCTCTCGTGGCAATGGCGGTGCCCTGTAGGTTTCACGCGCTTCTCCTGCGCTGCTGCCAACGCCGCTCTCGGCGGTCCTCGTGGCAATGGTGGCGCCTCGCGGGTTTCTGCGCATCTCTCTCTCCCTCTCTTCGACGCTGCTCGGCCCCTGAACACCGGCTGCGCCCTGTGCGCTCTGCCCTCTCTCTCTCTCCCCCGTCGACGCTGCTCGGCCGTTTGCTGTGCCGTTCGGCCGGGCTCTAGCCCGCCGCTGTCCGGGAAGGGTCTGCGCACTACCTGTTGCCAGCCCGTTTCGCTGGACCACCTCGACTGGAAAGCCAAGCCTGGCTCTCGACAGCCTCCCCCGCAATTCTCGAGTCTCTGCTGGATGACTGGGCGGTTGCCCGTGGTCGACGCCTGAGTCTCTGGCCTTGACCTCCAATCCACTGATCTCCAGGAACGAATCCCCGGGAGGTGATGCAGAGTTGCTGGTAGGTTCGAACTTGCCTTGTCGCCAATATTGTGTCCGTGTATAATAAGACACAGACTGCAGGAGAACGTAACAACAGGTGTTTACTCAACGTGGCTCACACTGGAACTGATCTGTACAGATTACTACTCAGTGCTATATACAGGTGTGGTCACTGCCGGTACTGCATTATACATGAGCTGTAAAAGATAGTTCCCCCCTTAAAGGTATATACATTACAACTTGCTCTTTGATTTTTTTCTGCCAAAGTGCATAACCTCACACTTTCCAACATTATATTGCATCTGCCAAATCTCTGCCCACTCACTTAGCCTGTCCTATGTCCTTTTGCAGGTTTTTTATGTCCTCCTCACTCATTGCTTTCCCTCCCATCTTTGTATCGTCGGCAAACTTGGATATGTTGCACTCGGTCCCTTCCTCCAAATCGTTAATATAGATTGTAAAGAGTTGGGGTCCCAGCACTGACCCCTGCGGAACACCACTAGTTACTGATTGCCAGCCCGAGAATGAACCATTTATCCCAACTCTTTGTTTTCTGTTAGATAGCCAATCTTCCACCCATGCCAGTATATTACCCCAATTGCATGAGCCTTAGCTTGTATAGCAACCTTTTATGTGGCACCTTATCAAATGCCTTTTGGAAATCCAAATAGACTACATCCACTGGTTCCCCTTTATCTACCTTGCTAGTTACATCCTCAAAAAACTCTAGTAAATTTGTTGAACACGATTTCCCTTTCATAAAACCATGTTGACTCTGCCTAATCATATTATGATTTTCTAAGTGCCCTGTTACCACTTCTTTAATAATAGATTCCAGCATTTTCCCGACAACTGATGTCAGGCTAACTGGCCTGTAGTTCCCGGTTTTCTCTCTCCTTCCTTTCTTGAATAGCAGGGTTACATTTTCTATCTTCCAATCCGCTGGGACAGTTATGAATGTAGAGAATTTTGGGAGATCACAACTGATGCATCCACTATCTCTGCAACCACCTCTTTTAAAACCCTAGAATGTAGGCCATCAGGTCATGGGGATTTGTTGGCTTTTAGTCCCATTAGTTTCTCAAGTACTTTATCTCTCCTGATCTTGATTACTTTAAGTTTCTCAATCTCATAAGCCCCTTGTTTCCCCATTATTTTTGGTATGATTTTTGTGTCTTCTACTGTGAAGACAGATGCAAGTTATTTGTTTAAAAGTTTCTGCCATTTCCTTGTTCTCCATTATAATTTCTCCTGTCTCAGCCTCTAAGGGACCAACTCTCACTTTTGCTATTCTCTTCTTTTTTACATACTTCTAGAAGCTCTTACAATCTGTTTTTATATTTCTTACTAGTTTACTCTCATATTCCATTTTCTCCCCTTTAATCAATTTTTTGGCCATCCTTTGCTGGTTTCTAAAGCTCTCCCAATCCTCAGGTTTACTACTATTCTTTGCAACATTATAAGCCTGTTCTTTTAATCTAATACTATCCTTAACTTCTTTAGTTAGCCATGGATGGATCACTTTTCCCATGGAATTTTTATTTCTCAATGGAATGTATATTCATTGAGAATTTTGGAATATTTCTTTAAATATTTTCCACTGCTTATCTACCGTCATACCTTTTAATTTCCCAATCTACCTTAGCCAACTCTCCCCTCATACCTATGTAATTGGCTTTAATTAAGTTTAAGACTCTATTTTCCAACTTAAGTTTTTCACTCTCAAACTTAATGTAAAATTCTATCATATTATGATTACACCTCCCCAGAAGATCCTTTATGATGAAATTACTAATTAACCTTGTCTCATGACACAATACAAATCTAAAATAGTCTGGTTGGTTCCACGATGTATTGTTCTGAAACTGTCTCGAATACATTCCATGATCTCGTCCTCCAGACTATCTTTGCCAATTTGATTTGCCTAGTCTATATGAAGATTAAAGTCCCCCACGATTATTATATTACCTTTGTTACAAGCTCCTATTACTTGTTGATTAATACTCTATCCAGCGGTATAGCTACTGTTAGGGGGCCTATAAACTACTCCCACCAGTATTTTCTGTCCCTTGTTATCTCTTATCTCCATCCATATTGATTATACTTCCTGATCTTCTGAGTCAAGATCCTTTCTCACTACTGTTCTTATGTCATCCTTTATTATCAAATCTGCCATCATTACTTCCCCTCCTCAGAAAGCCCACCTTTATCCCTCTATCCTTGCAAATTACCACGCCTTCTCTAATCCCCCTTTCCTCTCCAAAGTGATTGAATGTGTAATTGCCTCTCAAATCAGTGCCTATCTTTCGTACAACTCCATGTTTGAACCCCTCCAATCAGGTTTTTGTCCCTGCCACAGCACTGAAACAGCCCTAATCAAATTCATAAATGACCTTTTCTGTGACTGTGTCCATGGTGCACTATCCCTCCTCATCCTTCTCGACTTCTCTGCAGCCTTTGACATGGTTCACCGCTGCATCCTCCTCCAATGTCTCTCCTCTCTTTTGAAGCTGAGTGGGGCATTCAGCCTGCCAGCCATTCAGCCATTCAGCCTCCCTGGTCACTGTCTCTGGCTCAACCAAATTGTTTGCAAACTCAGCATCCCATGTGACCTCCAATGTTCTCCTAGCCCATCTTCCACCCTCCATCAATTTGAGCTGTTCCCAAACCTTGCTGCCCATATCCCAACCTGTACCAAGTCCTCTCACCTTTAACCCTGTCCTCGCTACTCTGGATCCTGGTCCATCAATACCTTGATTTTATGTACTCATCCTCGTGTTTAATTCCCTCTCTGGCCTTGCCCCTCCCTATCTCTGTAACCTCCTCTAACCCTCCAAGAATTCTGCATGCCTCCAACTCTAGTCTCTTGTGCATCCCCCACTCCCTTTGCCCCAGCATTGGTGGCCGTGCCTTCAGCCGTTTAGGCCGTAAGCTCTGGAATTCTCTCCTTAAACCTCTCCGCCTCTCCCCCTCTCTCTCCTCCTTTAAGACACTCCTTAAAACCTACCTCTTTAAAGAAGCTTTTAGTCACCTGTCCTAATATCCTAATATCTCCTTCTTTGGCACTGTCTGAATTTTTGGCAGATTATGCTCCTGTGAAGCGCCTTGGAACATTTTCCTACATTAAAGGTGCTATAGAAATGTTGTTACTGTTGTTGTTATTGTATGAAACTAAGTAGTGGGCAAACTACTTGACCATGGAGGACATCAGTCAAGTCTAATTTTGTCCTCTGTTGATGAGCACCATTAGCTTGGGGGAATAAGTGCTTCTGTTTGGAATGTTTATTTATTTATTGTTAATCTGCAGTTTAGGTTGACAAGCATCATTGTAAAAAAAAAGTAAAAGAAACAGAAGAAAATCCCACAATCTGTGGCACCATTAATTTCACAAAACAATTATTAATCCTTTGGTGGAGAAGTCATTAATTTTAAAGATTGCAAAATCACTGGCTGCAAGCCTTTGTTTTCCAATATATGCTTCCTGCTTGCGCCGTGCCTCACTGGAAGCACTGAATCAATGCTTGTAAGAAAAATAAAAGCAAAAAAGAGAATGAAGCCAAAATTCCTTGGTGGTTCTGGCAGACTCCTGCCATAATTCTGACAGCATTCTGCCTGAACTGCCACAAACTTCGCCGGGACCCAGATAAATCCCCTTACATCGCTGGCCTTGCAGAGGCAATCAGAGGTTCCACCCCCTACATAAGACCATTCTAGAAATTTTGCCCTGCAAACAGGACCACTGTGTCAGTCCTGGCAAAGTTTGCAGCCATTCCTGCAAAATTTGGCTTATTGAATCATGGATGGCATCATAAATTGTATCCTCATCTGATACCCACATAATTGTACTTTAAAGCAGAAGTCACTTGACCAGGATTGCAAACCTAGGCTCCCTCAGTGGCTCAGTGAGTTAATTCAGTGAGTAGCTGAGTCATACAGACAGGGAAGATCACAGGTCAATCCAAAGGATGCATTACATGATCACATCTAGGGCTGTTGAGAGACACTATGGGGGAGAAATTCGGTGGTGCCCCCGGTGGCACAAAGCAACCTAATTTTAGTGCCCGAAATAGTTAGCGCCCCTGTGCCATAAATTCAGTATTAGCGCCCCAAGCAGGAGGCGGGGCACTACTGGAAGCGCTCCCACTCCTTCTTGGGGCACTACCAGTGAATGTTGCAGTGCTACGTGCAACAGCACCACGTGTGTCAGCACATAGCGCCGCGTCATTGCAGGCCTCCCTCCCCTGATTAAAGGGGAGGGGCCTTGCGCTGCACGCAGCGAGGCCTTGCTCAACCGCTGGGGAGCGGGGTGCAGGTAAACAGCCTAGTACTCAAGAGGAGTGCCTGGCTCAGCAATCGTGGTCGGCAGCCCGATGAAAAAAGGGGAAGGGGGGCAGGTGCTGGCAGCCAGCCAAAAAAAAAATGGCTGCCCGACACCTGCCCTTTAAGTAGCTCCACCGCGGCTGCAAAAACGCCACCCTGGCCCTGTCGGACATATCGTCCGGCGATAGGTCAGGGAGCGCAATCCAAGTTTGCTGCTGGGGCGTGAGCGTGGCGCTGTGCTCGGCGATGACATCATTGGCGGCGGCGCAGTGTGGCACTAACGGCTACTGCCGCAGGTAACCTCCTGCTGAAATTCGTGGGAGGCATTAGCAGCATCGTGCCTGGGTGATAGGGGCTTTACGACCCGTTAGCACCCCACGGAAGGTGCAAATCAACCCAATTTTTCCCCCTATAATTGATGTAAACGCCACTGAATCAGGAAGGGGAAAATCAACCAGGACGCCTGCTCCTGATCACAATCACAACCTGTTGGAAAGTGCGCATAGATATTGGGTGAGGAGAGGATTGGGCTTGGCTGTAACCCCCCACGCCGCTCTTTCCATCCCCATGGTGAATAGCCTTCTGGCATTCACTATGAAGGCACACCCATGAATAATGGCTCCCTAGGCAGAGTACTGAAGGGTAACTAGTGTACATGGAAGTGTACCACAAGTGTCAATATGCATACTTATATGAAAGGAGGGAAAGGGAGAAAATTGGCAGAGAGAAAATAAATGGACAAAAATACATGTGGGAACCTAAACTGATTTTTTTCCTTCTTCCTAGCTCAAGCTGGTTAAGGCAATTAAAGCATAACTATTTCCACCCAGCTGAGTCAGCACAGATCGAGCAGGATGATACCAGAATAAGATACTTTAGTTAAGGGGAGAGACTTGAGATACAGGAGGAGTTCTCTGCAGCCATTTTGCTCTCCTCCCTCTTACCCCTGATAACCCAGTCGAGATGGGAAACTCACCTCCTAATGTAGGGAAGACCAATGGAAAAATATGATTGGATTCAAATTCAGGTCTCCAAGTCCAAATAGCAGTGAGCTGAGATGGATCTTTCAATTAACTACGTGGTTTTATGATGAGCTAAAAATTCTACCTCTCCCAGAAAGTGCGGTTGGAGTTATTGAGGAGAGATTGCCAGTCATGCGTCATTTTCTAAACTTTTCATAAGATTTTGATATACTCCTGTGAGTTTGCATTTGTTTCTCTATGTCCCTGTTCAATTTATTTGAAAAACTGAGATTTTGCTAAACATTATTAAAATGTATCCAATAGTAATACTTAGAAGACGAATGATTAAAGAGCTTTAAATATTTCCCATGTACAGCAAGACAAAGCTCAAAGCTATTGTAATATTGGGTGTATTATTCAGTTAAATGCTGCAAGTCTATCAGCCTAGATATTATAAAGAGAATTCTAGTGCTGAGTATCGCCATGGAGGGCTATTCTATGTCCTGCTGTTAACAAAGATACTATAAACTGAATTTTCATCACGATTTAGTAGCTCCTGTTGTAATCCCTTTTTCTACCTGGCCCTTGCTGTTAATACAGGCCACCTACTGTGGATACTTATCCAGACCTCATGCACCCCATGTAGTCGGCAGAGACTGCTAATCCCAGCAGTAGGCCTTATTTAACCAAATCAGGGTTTGTTGATCCTATCCCAGCTGGTGTAAATTGAGCCTTTGCTGAGTTGTTGACAGCCCAGGGGCTGACAGGCTCCAGAGGCGGAATACCCAGCAGGATTAACATTAGTTTACTTCACTAATTAACACTGGTGAGGATGATCCAACAGTGGAGATATAATGACTGGCAAATCACGACTAACATCACAACTAAACTATAGTCTTTCTCAGACCTTTACAGTGACAGAAACACAACTATGTGTAAATAATAGGGAAAAGACGTGTGTGAAACAAGCCACACTCTACTATTAATAATAGCTCATAAAGGAGAAGGATTCAAAAGATAATTTAACTACGCATTATGAGTTCTGTAGTAACTACAAAGAATGATCCTTAGAGGTACATCTGTGATTAGTATTTATTATATTATTACAGGGAAATCAAGGAAAGAATAGTGAGTGATAAGGAAAGCATTATGAGAGCTGCAGTACACTGCTATAGAGCATGGATCGAGGCATTACTGCCAAATGAGAGTCATTGAGATTTGTACTTCTTTAACATCTTTACTGATTACATGGAAACATGATCGAATGCTGCCAATTTCAAAACAAACCCGAGCACCCCACCACCAGACTGATTCCCCAGTATTGAAGGTCTGAGTTATGGAGAAACCTGAGGTCTTCTTTTGGAAAGGAGGCAGCAAAGATAGAGGTATATAAATAGAATGGTATGGAAAAGGTAAATCTGAAATATTACTTTAAAGAAAATTGTGAAAGTAAGAATGCAGGTTTAAATTAGTAGATGGCAAATTTAGGACTGATGTTAGGAAATTCTTCTCACAGAAATATTGATCAATACAGGGAAGAGAAACCTGGAATTATTTAAGAAACAATTGGATGCAGAAATGGGGGGACTCTAGGTACTTCTGTATGGATGAAGATAAGTTGATTAGTCTTCCTCACCTGTAATTATCTTGTCAACTTATGACTAAGAGGAAGTATGAAATTAAATTATTAAGGAACATAAAACAAAATAGTAAAATATTCTACAGGCACATAAAAAGGTCTAGTTGCCAGAGGACTGGCGGATAGCTAACGTAATACCTAAATTTAAGAAGGGAGATAGAACATGTCCAGGGAACTTCTTCTTCCTCTTCTTAGGCAGTCCCTCGGGAACCGAGGATGACTTGCTTTCACATTAAAAATGAGTTCGCAGGTGACTGATTAGTCCAATGCGGGACTTACAGTCTCTGTCACAGGTGGGGCAGACGGTGGTTGAAGGGGCGGGTGGGTGGGGTGCTTGGGTTGACGTGTGCTCCTTGCGCTGCCTGTGCTTGGCTTCCGCTTGCTCCCGGCAAAGAGACTTGAGGTGTTCGGCGCCTTCCCGGATGCTTCTCCTCCACTTTGTGCTGTCTTGGGCCAGGGATTCCCAGGTGTCGGTGGGGATGTTACACTTTTTCAAGGAGGCTTTGAGGGTGTCCTTGAAGCATTTCCTCTGCCCACCTGGGGCTCTCTTGCCGTGCCGGAGCTCCGAATAGAGCGCTTGTTTTGGGAGTCTCGTATCGGGCATGCGGACAATGTGACCCATCCATCGGAGCTGATTGAGCGTGGTCAAAGCTTCAATGCTGGGGATGTTGGCCTGAGCAAGAACACTGACGTTGGTGCGCCTATCCTGCCAATGGATTTGCAGGATCTTGCAGAGGCAGCGTTGGTGGTACCTCTCCAGTGCTTTGAGGTGCCTGCTGTACATGGTCCATGTCTCTGAGGCATACAGCAGGGCGGGTATCACTACTGCTCTGTAGACCATGAGCTTAGTGCTGGGTTTGAGGTCCTGGTCTTCAAACACTCTCTTCCTCAGGCGACCGAAAGCTGCACTGGCATACTGAAGGCGGTGTTGGTCTTCGTCGTCGATGTCTACCCTTGTTGACAGTAGGCTCCCAAGGTATGGAAAGTGGTCCACGTTGTCCAAGGCCTTGTCGTGGATTTTGACAATCGGGGGGCAGTACTATGTGGCGGGGGCAGGTTGGTAGAGGAGTTGTCTTACGGATGTTTAGTGTAAGGCCCATGCTCTCGTACGCTTCGGTGAAGGTGTTGACGATGGTTTGGAGTTTGACCTCCGAGTGAGCGCAGATGCAAGCGTTGTTTGCATACTGTAATTCAACGACAGAGGATGGGACAACCTTGGATCTGGACTGGAGGTGACGGAGGTTGAACAGCTTCCCGTTTGTTCTGTAAATTAGCTCCACTCTAGTGGGGAGCTTACTGAGGGTAAGATGGAGCATTGCAGCAAGGAAGATCGAGAAGAGCGTTGGTGTGATGACACAGCCTTGCTTGACCCCGGTTCGTATTTGAATTGGGTCTGTGGTGGAACCATTGGTCAGGATCATGGCTTGCATGTCGTCATGAAGCAGGCGGAGGATAGTGACAAACTTTTGAGGGCAGCTGAATTTGAGAACTCTCCATAATCCCTCATGGTTGACAGTGTCGAAGGCCTTTTTGCGATCTCACAAAGGCCTTGATCTCCCAGGGAACTATTGACCAGTCAGCTTAACATTGGTGGAAGGAAAAATAATAAAATCCCTACTAAAGCAGAAAATAGAAGAACATCTAGAAACCAAAAAGATAATAATGAATAGTCAGCATGGATTTCAAAAGGGAAAGTCTTGCTTGATCAACCTCATTGCATTTTATGAAAAGGTAACAGACAGAGTAGATAAGGGTAATGTAGTAGATGTAATTTATCTAGATTTTCAAAAGGCCTTCGATAAGGTACCACATGATAGACTAATGAATAAGTTTAGAGAATGCAGAGTCGGGGACAAGTAGCAGAAAGGATAGCTAGCTGGCTTCAAGACAGAAAGCAGCAAGTGGAGTAGCTATTCAGAGTGGCAGAAAGTGGGAAGTGGTGTTCCACAAGGATCAGTGCTGGGAGCAATGTTTTCACAAATTATATTAATGATTTAGACTTTGGAATCAAAAACACAATTTCTAAATTTGCGGATAACTTCAAATTGGGGGGGTAGTCAATACTGAGGAGGACTGCAACAAATTACAGGAAGACATTAATAAACTTGCAGAATGGGCATATAATTGGCAAATGAATTTCAGCACAGGTAAATGTGCGGTATTACATTTTGGTAAGCAAAATAGGGAGGTCACATATTACTTGGAAAATTAGCATCTGAATGGATTAGAAGAGCAAAAGGATCTCGGAGTACAAATACAAAAATCACTAAAAGTAGCGATGCAGGTTAATGAGGCAATAAGAAAGCAAACCAAGCACTAGGGTTTATTTCTAGAAAGATAGAATTAAAAAGTAGGGAAGTTATGCTAAGCTTGTAACGAACCGTGGTTTGACCACACTTGGAGTATTGTGTACAATTCTGGTCGTCCTATTATAAAAAGGATATGGAGGTACTGGAGAGTGTGCAAAAAAGATTTACAAGGATGATACCAGAAATGCGAAGGGCATATCTATCAGGAAAAAGTGAACAGGCTGGGTATCTTTTTTCTTGAAAAGAGAAGGCTGAGGGGTGACCTAATAGAGGTCTTTAAAATTATGAAAGGCTTTGGTAGAGTAGACACAGAGAGAATATTTCCACTTGTGAGGAAGAGCAAAACTAGAGGCCATCAATATAAGATAGGAGAAACTTGTTTACCCAGAGCGTGGTGAGAATGTGAAACTCGCTACCACAGGGAGCGGTTCAAGTGAATAGTATAGATGCATTTAAGGGGAGGTTGGACAAGCATATGAGGGAGAAGGGAATAGAGGGTTTTGCTGATAAAGTTAGATGAGGAAAGATGGGAGGAGGCTCGAATGGAGCATAACTGCTGGCACAGACTGGTTGGGCTGAAAGGCCTGTTTCAGTGCCGTATATCCTAGGTAATCCTATGGTGCCTTTCGGTAAAGGCACTGCGTGATGTGGTATTGAGTCATACAGAGCAGGAGATTCCAACATCTAGTTCCTGGCATTCCTCCATCCTGGTGAAAGATCTACAACTGAAACATTTAGCTGTGTTTTCACTTTTCAGGTGTTTATGGGCCTGCTATATATTTCTAACATTTTCTCCTTTTATTTCAATTCATGGTCTGTGCTGATCTTAATCGGAGCAATGATGGTAACAGATGCCTGTCCCCAAGCTAAGAATGGGAAAATATTATAAATTGGGACATTTCTGTTCCTGGACACCAGTCAGTGACCCCTCCATCGCCAGAAGTACTAGTATGGATCCTGTGATGGAATAACTCACCGATATTTTCTTTCCAGGCTCACGTTTAAAGAATGATCACTTAGGCGAATCACTGAGCTTCACACCATACTACAACACGAATCTCACCTTCAAGAGAAAAGGGGTAAAGAGTTAAAATCATAGGGCAAACTGGAGAAAAAAATAAACCTGAATGGAAGATTAGGTAGACTCTAGTCAGCAGGTGCACTGGTGTTATGATTTGGTGCATGTGCCTATCACAATCTCAACGTTCCTTTCATGTGTAAGTCATTAAAGAAGTTAGAGATAGAAAGAGATTTGGGAATTCTAGTGCATACATCTTTAAAGGTACATGAGCAATGCCGTGAAGCGATAGCTAGAGCAAATAGGGTGTTGGGGTGTATCCATAGGACAATTGAGTATAAGACGAGGCATGTTATTTTGTTCTTGTACAAGACCTTAGTCAGACCGCACTTGGAATACAGTGGCCAGTTTTGATCTCCTCACATGGTGGGTGATATTGAGGCTTTGGAAACAGTGCAGAGGTGCCACTAGACTAATCCCCAGTCTAAAGCATCTTAGTTATCAAGATAGGCTAAAAGAGTTGGGACTCCACACTTTAGAGAAGCGTAGACAAAGAGGTGATCTGATTGAGGTTTATAAGGTAATGAAGGGAATAGATTGTTTTCCAGTTGAGAGTTTGTTTCAATTAAATAGGTTAGGGAGGACCAGGGGTGACAAATTTAAGTTGTGTAAGGCTAGATCTAGGTTAGATATCAGGAGGTGGCTCTTTTCCCAGAGAATAGTGGCCCTCTGGAACAGGATGCCATCTCGTGTGGTGGATGCTGATTCGCTGAATTCCTTCAAGCGAGAGCTGGATTTGTTTCTGGCTGGGGCGGAGATCACCTCTTACAGAAGGTAGGTACTGCAGGGAATTCAGGGCCAGAGTGATCTCCTGGACTAGTTTTGTTCGCCTAGATGGGTCGGAGAGGAATTTCCCAGAGTTTTTTCCCCAAATTGGCCTGGGGTTTTAATTTTTTTTTGCCTCTCCCAGGAGATCTCATGGTTTTGGGTGGAGTGGAGTGTATATATTGTGATAAACAAGGTATCGTAATTGTGTGGGGCAGGCTCGATGGACCAGAGGGTCTTTACCTGTCTGTCATTTTTCGTATGTTTGCATGTTTGTATATGGCAAGGGCCAAAACTAAACATGTATGTCATGTTTTAACTGAAGACAGCACTAGCATCAAAATAAAATCAGATCAATGCAGAATTACTAATTACTTTATTAAATTCATAGTTACAGCTATATTTCAAATATGTGTTGTGCAGATTTTGGTTGCTACATCATTTGTGAAATTTTATTTTTGCATTGCAATGTTTTTTATGAATGTTTTCTTAACAGACTTTGTGTTATGCTTGTTTTTAAATGTTGATATCTGCATATGCTGTCTGCAAAAGCTATCAGCTTGTTCTGAAGGTTGCCATGGCCACGGTAACCAGGAGGCTCAGTCAAAAAAGCAGAAGTTTGCAGTCAAATTAACTGAAAATGTATGAAAGCCATCTGTAGATTTTTCATGGGGTGTTAAATTAATGTGGGTAACCTGACAGGACATCTGTGGTCATTTTGATTTCATTCTGCTCCATAACATCAGTCAGCGAATCAGTAACTTTTTCTCTCTCCCATTTTTTATCTTCCATTCAGCAATTATTGAAAAAAAAATCCCATCTATGGACTTAAGACAATTGATTGAAACTCTACATGAAATCAGGATCATGCTCTCCAGCCGCCAGCGCTGATGTGTAAACAGAGACCATTCAGGGATTGCCAGGTTAAATCTATACTCTCATTTTTGTATTTATACCAGAGTTTTTTTTAAAATAATTTGAAATAATAATCAGATACTTCTAGTAAGGACTATAATAAAAGCATCAGCTGCTCCAATATTCCCCAGAATCATGTCAGGAGACTTTCACTCGTTCTCAGAGGTGTTTGACCGCAATGTTGAATATTGTGTAAGCAGGGGTAACCATTTAATAATTTGAAATAAGAATAGAAAATGTTGGAAATACTCAGCAGGTCAGGCAGCATCTGTGGAGAGAGAAACAAAGTTAACGTTTCAGGTTGATGAACTTTCATCAGAACTGACTCTGATACAGCCCCAAATACAAATTAGTCAGAAAAAGGTAAAAGCATTTGTTCCTGTGATTGAATAGGACACGCATAAGTGGTTTGGGGTTTTTGTGATGAAAAGTAAATGTTGTATAACAGATTTTGTAAAAGTTCCAGTCAGCAAGTTTCTCAATGAAAATTGTCAATAGTGATGCCATTGTAGTCATGGCTTAAATGAAGAAAGAGGAAACAATTGTTGTTGGTACACACTCCAATGACAATTAGTCCTTCCTTGGAAAGATTATGGAGGAGAAATTTTTGTGTGTTTTGCATAACATATTAGCGCCACGAGATGGCGCTAAAATGCCGGTCAGCACTCTACCCTGACAAGCACTGCACAAAGGTGCACGGCTGCACCCAGGCTCTCCCATGACTCCCTCCATATGCTTATGGCGGGAGTCACAGCACGCACGGAGGTTTTCTTCCCTTCCAATGGGCAGAAGATACCTCCCCAGGAGGCCAACGCAGCCTGGTTGCACATTGCAGAGGAAGGCATAAGCAGGGATGTCATCAGGAGGACCAGGCTGCAGTGGCGCAAACATTTTAATGATCTCAGTAGATCACAAAATGTTACTGCAAAGCCACACTCAACCTCATCCTGCTGTGCCACTCATCACATCCCCATCACTCTGCTTTCCCTACCCTACTCCTGCACATCTTTACACACACCAACTTACCTTGCACCTTCACCCATCCCTCTCTATCTACATTATCACTTCCCCATCTCACAAGCCACCGCTCACACTCACCCTCAAGCATACCAACTAACAACACACAATGGTAGGCACTTGGGTGGTTTAGCCAATGTTCATGTGAAGTTTCTGTTAATGTGCTGTTAAACATTGAAATCTTTATTTTCAACACTTTGGGTTGGATTTTCTCAGCCCCAAGGAGGCGGGTATGGAGGCAGGACTGCTGGTAAAGTAGCAGAAAGTGGGGGCGGATGGCAAACCCGCCCCCATCCCGCCTCCATGCCCTTTTGCCAGGAGGCAGGAAGATGTGCTGCTTCGGGTCCCGTCTCCTGGAGGCAGGAAAGGGATTAAATCCTTTTAACTGCCTGATAACAGGTAGTTAACAGGCAGAAAAAATAATTAGTCCCATTTTACCTTTTCAGGTGAAGGCTTCCCGACCTCGGAGAACCCTGCCGGGTTGGAGGAGGCGAGGAGGAGGTCTGCAGGGGTCAGAGGGGCCTGTAAGTAAGATGTAGAGGTGAGTGGTGGGTGCAAGTGTGGAGTGGTAAGTATGGAAGGTGAGTGTTAAGTGTTAAAAAATGTTCACTTACCTTGGTTTCTGCCTACAGCCTTTAGTCGCTCTGGACCAGGAGTCTCGACATCTTCCTTGTAGATTTCACAGACTGGCTGTTGGATCCTCCGAACCAACAGTCATCTGAAATCTACAAAGTTGAAAGGTTTGATGAGTCCTGAACACAAGGGCTCATCAAACTACACAGAATGTTAGTGTTTGACGCTGACATTTCTTCTTTCAAGAAGTCTTGACAGATGGCACGTCAGATGTTGACGTGCTCTGTCAATGACTTCCCCCTAATTGGCCTGCTGAGCCCGCAGGGCAGGCTTAACAAGGTCAATCAGGGGAAAATCCCTCTGTTTGGCCAGAACACGATGGAGGCGGGACATCGACCCAACAAGCAGCAGTCCCGCTTCCAGCACATCTCCATTCACAAAATCCAGCCCTTTGTGTTCTTGGACAGATCTGTGTGCACCTTTGGAAGTGTCTTAGTGAGTTCCAGTGAATGATGAGACATAGCGTTACTGCCCCCCGCCCCCCACACCCTGCCCCCCCAATGGTGATGAGTGTGAAAGGAATGGCTTGGACATTGTAGAGATGCTTTATGGTGTTGGTGTGGGGTGGTGCCAACCTGGTGCATCATGTGGCAGCCAGGGTGTACAGTGTAAAGTGAAGTCAGTCTGCACATGGTGAGGCCATTGCTGGCATCCCGGGCAGCAATATGCACAGGTGATGATGCCTTGTGTCCTGTGCAGCATCAGTTGATTGCGGAGAAGGTTGGTGTGGATGTTGGTGCTGCTGGTGTGCCCAGTGTTGGGGCTGATCGTGTTAGGATTCTGAGGACCAAGGTGAGTTTTTTCCAAACACTTGCTAGCTGCATAAAGGTCAACCTGTCTTCTAAATGCAGTAAGCAACAGCTTCTAATCTTGGAAAGTGAAGACGTATGAAATGGGAGCTTTCATAGAACATTTGCTGCTGTCAGGTTAGTAAATCATTCCATGCTAACACAACACCTGACCTACTTACCTGATGTGATCACCGCATGCCAGGAAACTCATGGAAAAGCTGGTAAAATGGTAAGTACATGGTAAAATGGTGCTTAACTACCTTTTAACAAGCTTTTAAGTATTTAAATTGGCTGTCGGATCTGTTCAGGAATGATAAACCCGACACTTGGGAAAGTAACATGGAGGCGGGTTGATAGCGAGATACCGACCCGCTGTCAATCTTTTTGGTTTTTAAAGTGGACCCGCCTCCGAACCCGCACTCTGTACACCGGTAAAATTCTGGCCTTAGTGTCGGTCTTTTGTGTGCTCTTTCCTGATCTACTGCTCCTACGCAGTGCTCCGCCAGTGGCTGCAGCATAGCTGGTGGAAGGCTGCTGAGTTCCCGTGCGGGAAACTACAGATGGCCTTGCAGGATGACCTCAACAAGCTGTGGACCTAGAAGGCCTCATTGTAGACTGCTTCACCTCAGCATGTGCGGCAGCAGTCTGGGCTGGCTGGCTGGCAGGCAACTGCAAGGGCAATGGGGGAGTGGCAGTGGTGGGATTAGGAATGCTGTCATCCTGAGAGAGGACAGCAGGTTCCTACTCCACTGACCCACTGCCATTCCCATCAGGCAGGGCCTCAGCCTTCCTAACAATCTGTTTGAGCACAGATTGCTGTAACACCATGAAAGCTCCAGTCGACAGTGGTAAACAGAGCCACGATGGCAGCAGTCTGAGCTTGGGAGTCTTCAAGCCGAGACTGCGTGAGAGCAGTCAGAGCTTGGATGGCATCAAGTAGGGATTGCATGAGAGCAGTCTGAGCTTCTGCTGCAGCACCAAGACGTTGGGTCACTTCCGCCTGTGCTGAAATGGAAGCTGCGATATTGCTCATCATGGTGCCATCACATCCGTTGTTGACACGGTCTCTCTGGGAGTCTACCATCATTTCCAGACTGGAAATCCTGGGCTCCATGCTCTGCACGTCCCGTGCAATGTTGCAGGCGGACTCCTCCACACTCCTTGATGTTGCTGAGAGGCTCTCTGACAGCCTTGCCATTGCACCTATCATTTCTGTGTGCATGCCCATCACCCTTCTTGTGAATGCCTCCCCATCGATGTCCTCATCTGAGTCCTGTGCTGCAGAACTTGTGCACGAACTCGCCCTCCAGGGAGCTGGCTCCTGAGTTACCCTTTCCCCCTGGCCTTGCTACAGCCCACTCGTGCCTGGTGCCTCACCCTGTGCATATCCCGTTACTATACTAGCCTTTAAAGAATGGGTAGTCCCAGTATCTGAGCTGGTGTCTGCGGGTAAGACATGCAGTGACGCAATGTCTTCTTCCTCCTCCTCTTCTCCTCCCTCGCTCTCAGCGGTGCCCTCAGGGACAGGCTGCTTGGGTGCTTGCTGATTATCTGAAAGCATAAAGGCACAAGAGTCAAGTTATGGTGAGGGGAGGGGGGCAGGGAAGCCATAAATTCATGTATACAGCATGAGTAGATTGAAAATGAGAAAAGATTGTGGGCTGAGGGGGAAGTAGGATGTGAGAAGAAGGATTAGGAATGAACATACCGTTGTTGTCTCCAAGAGGGGTAATGTCGCCGGTGGCCACAGTGCCCACCACCTACTGCCCAATCATCTCCAGCACTCGACTCTCCAGCTGGCTCAGCTCTTCAACGTCTGCCTGGCCCCTGCCTGTCTGCACCTGCTTCTGGCGATTGTGAGTGACCTTAGCTTCCAAGAGCAAGGGAAGAGTGTCAGTGTGTGGTGCAATGTGTTTGGGTGATGTGCCTGTCATTGTTGAATAGCTGTCATTGTGTGCAAGGTGTGAGATGTGGGTGTGAGTGTTGATAGGTAGAGATTGTTGGTGAGTGAGTGCCGGGGTTGGGATGCATTGAGCAGTGTGTGATGCTTATGGTACAGATGGTGGTATGTAGCATTTGCTGAAGCCTTCACTCACCCGGACCACTGGAGTGAGGTCGTTAAACTTCTTCCTGCAATGGGTGTGGGTCCTGGGGACCACATTGCTGCCCATGGCATGGTGCGCTATCTCCCTCCACATAGTGCGGCAGGCTTGTGGCGAGGACTTCCTGCCAGTTGGTGGGTATAGGACTGCCCGCCTCCTCTTCACTGCAAACACCAGTGCCTGAAGAGCTTCATCTGAGAACCTACGGGCTCTCTCTCTCTCTCTGTCTCCGGTCTGCCATGGTTGCTACAGATATCTTCTGATTGTTTGCTTTGCTGTTCGGGCAGCTGCAGACCCAACAAGCCTGGCAATGAGGTGTTGCAGCATCAAAGAACCTCCCCTTTAAATAGTGAAAAAAGCCTGTGGCATTTATGACTTGCAATTAGACTGTCCCTGATATTGGTCCAGCTTTTCCGTGTAATGCCAATGAGCTTGAGTTTTTAGACTAGAATCATGACTACAATCATTTTAATGAGGAGTTAGTACAAATTCTGTGTGAATCCTAGACGATTTTCAGGTGGCGCAGCTTAACCTTTTTTTAGTCTAAACACTGCCCATTTCTAGCCCATGTCCCTAAATCATAAGAAACACTGAAAAAAGTAATACTGTATAAGGTTTTGGACTCTGGCTTAGATTCAGGAAATGCTTCTTCTCCTTTCAGTCCAGGGTCTCTATGGGACCAACCTGATCGTGTTCAATCTGAAGGTCAGTTGGATACCACCAAAGGAAATGGACTGTGTCCCCAACCAATATTTCTTACCGAGTACTTCTATGAGTTCTAAATCAAATGATAAATTTGCCCCTCACTCGCAGACCCTTCTAGATTTTGTAGCTATTCATAGCTTAACTATTAGGGGAAAAGTTTAATTAGTTTGTGTCCACATCAACCCACTGTTGTTAGGAATTCATTAGGAGCTCTTATAAAGTTCATAGACATAAATTAACAAATTCTGTATAGAATATTATATTTGCAGTCCACTTGGTTATACCATTTTGCAATGAAGAGGAGGAGGCAGAAAACACTGTGGCACTGCATCTCTTACATGCAAACATGTTACTTAATTCTACAATTTTCTTGTTTTGTAAATTTAATGCTTATCAAGGTGAGGGCTGTTGATGCTGTGGAATGTGGTGCTTTTCATTTTGGATTATTCCATGTTAGTATTAATCACTCAGAGATCCTCATTGCACCAATGTAAAATGTTTCTGTTTCACACACCTGTCATCATTTTGGGCTGGATTTTGATATTGGAGGCGTGTAGGAGGCGGGGCTTCAACTTTTGGGGTTGTAGTCCCACCTCCATCGAGTTGTGGCCAACCCACGCGATTTTCACTTGATTGGCCTTGTTGAGCCCACCCAGCGGACTCAGCAGGCCAATTAAGGGCCACCCGGCAACAGGTGACATCACAGATTGACATTTCATCTGTCAAGAGCTTTTGACAGATGAAATATCAGCGTTTGACAGCTCTTTGAAGCTGTCAAACACTGACAATCTGTACTCTAAGTTAATTCATTCCTCTCAGGCTGATTTAGAGATCTCTCCAGAACAGAAAGCTGAATGCTGCAACTTTTGACAGCTCGCGGCCATTCTGCTTTGAGGGACTCCCGAGACCTGAAGGAAGGAAGGCTGTAAAGGTAAGTAAAGGTAAGTAAAACTTCTTTAAACACTTTACACACACCAAACACACTTACCTCTGCACTCATGCACACATCACTCACCTGAACACTGAACATCTCGAACCCTCCAAGCCCTTCAGCCCGACGGTCCGCCTTGCTAACTTGGCGTGGTTTGGAGTCGTCGGGAATCCCACACTTCAGGGATAAAAATAGTGATTAGGCTAAAAACTGCCTGTTAACTACCTGTTAACAAGCAGTTAATTGGCACTAATCCCCTTCCCGCCTCGGGGAGGCGGCTCCCAGCACAGGTCGAGTATCCGCCTCCTTTGAAACTGGCATGGAGGGGGTTGGGGGCGGGATGTGTTTGTGCCCCCCGATTTCACGATTTTAACCCCCCACATGCCTCCAATCCCGCCTCAACGGTCCAATGAAAATCAAGCCCTTTGTCTTTCTGAGTAAGACAGCTAATTTAGATTTGATTTTGAGCCAGTTATGTGCTCTGGACCTAAATCCATTATGAAATTGACTAAGATTAAAAGGACTAATTTCATACACCCAGGAGAGGCAACTTTCATACCATTGATTTTAACCCATCTCCTGGAGAATTATGGCCAATATCTAATCCAAAGTCCTGGAATTTTCATTCATCACCTTCAGGGGCCAGGAAGTTTTAACAGTATTTATTCATTAAACCCTAAAAAATGCAAAACGCGACCCCAACCCAGTGCGTACGTGCCTGCTGCCATGTTTACGCCAGCGGGTAGCGCGTCATGTGAGTGTCCCGTCTTGGAGAGGCGAGGTACTTCATTAACACATTTAAATCAGCCTCCCATAGTGCAATTAGGAGACTGATTTAAATTTAATTGCTGCCGTGCGGGTTTCCCAAGGCTCAGGAAACCAGGCAGTGAGAGAGAGACGGGAGCTGCCAGTTCCATAAGGTGAGTACATTTAATAGGATTCCTTGTAGGCCATTTGGAGCAAGTGTGTTTCCCCCCTTCCCCCCCCCCCCCGGCCCCTCAAGGAAGCTTTCGGCTTCACTTCTGCCAATCGCAGCCTCTCTCTAGCCCCTGCCATGATCGCCTCCTCCCCCCTCTCCCTCCAGCCCCAATCTGTAAACCTGCCCCCCCTCCTGATTACTGGAGACTGACTTCAAGGGTCTCTGGCTGCAGCCTCCTGCCACTGGTTTTCCCACTCTGTCAATCTGGCCGGCTGCCGGGCAATGGAATAAAAAAATGATAATGAGATCCTGCCGTTAAATTCAGAGGACCTCAACATCCCTGACCTTGTTGAGTTCTTCAGATGCTTTCAGCCTCTCCTGCTCTCTCCCCACCTCCCCGTAAATATCGGGCCCATTGTTTATGTCGAGAGGAAATTCCCAGCCTATGCCTAAAAATAAACTATGCATTCACATATAGCCAACTAATGAGTCTCCATGTCTAAATACTTAGCTAAAATAATTTTGAAAATCATAAAATACACTTGACATCATCTGACACATAAAATGATTTGGTTCAATTCATCCAGAAATTATCCATAAAAATTCAGAAACTCTATTTTGCTTTTATTATATACTGACTTTTATTTCCAACTGGAACTTTACAAGTTCTTCATCTTCCTTGTCTAATTTCTGTTAAGGATCCCAGTTGTATTGTTGAAGACCTGCTCGTTCTGTTGTTTGTACAGTTGTAATTGCTTCTGTTATGTAGTTTCTGTTGGTGTTAAGGATCTTGTTACTCTGCTGGAATTCCAGTAGCAGATGTTTGTGGTTCCCTGTTTTCTACTCATGTTAAGGGCTCTGTTTGCCCTGGTAGTTTTTCAGCTTCCTTTGTTAATAATTTGCTTGTTTCTGTCTATGTTAAATGTTATATTCTTGCATTTCTAATAAAGGCCTAGAAATTGGATGAGGCCCAAAAATGGGCGGGGGCACCACTAGGGTTGCAAAATTCCAGGAATTTTTAAAAGAGGAAACTTTCCATGGGAATTTTCAGGAATTGATGGGAATTTTGAGTTTTTTTGCACATTGATGTTTTTTGTCTCTGACCCTTATACTATCTTTGTCATCAAAATAGATATACAAATAGGTTATAATTTTGAACTTCATTGAACCCCCACAAAAAAGACCCATCTAAAATAAAATAATAAGAGCATCAGCTTATTTAGCCAGTAATTTGTCCTATTTTGTCCCTTTGAGTCTTCTACTCATGAGACTTCTGAGTCTTCTACTCATCATTGCTCCTCCTGATTCTCTGACTCTGACTCTGATGTGTCCATTTCCTCCTCTGGAACTCTGGGCTGACTGCTGTGAGCTTTGAGTGAAGCTGTTGCATTTGGATAAATGCTGCTGCATCTTTGTGGCATTCTTTACATATGGCTTTGTATAGTGTTTGCACATGTACGCAGTCTTTCCATCTTTAATGCCTGGGGTAAAATGCTTCCACACATCCGATGGTAAACATGGCATTGTTCTATGCAGAGAAATAAAGGGCACTCGTCTCTGTGTCGAACTGCGGTCGATCAGTACGATTGCAACAGGGTGAGTAAATTTTTCCTGATGCTCCATGTGATGGAAGCACAACGCTACATCACCAATAGAGGGAGCTAATCACTCATCCACTCATCCAACCAATCAGGACACATTTGTTCATAGTCACACACAAAACTTGTAATTATTAAAACAAGCCAAGTAAGAAGATAAACATATATTGATAAGGAAATTCCTTAATAATTAAGATTCCATCTCTGTTAGTAATTTTAAGAGAGGACCTGCGAAAAAAAATGAAGGAAATACAAAAAAAAAAATATTATGCTAGCATGTGCTTTTTTGGGCAAAATTCCCCAAATTCCCAAGCTAAACTTCCTGTGGAAAATTTCCGCAAATTTCCTGGAAATTTACCGGAAACTTTCCACCCCTTCGCAACCCTAGGCACCACCCAGCGCTATTTGCCTGCGCCTGTTCAAAGTGGTGCAGGCAGCACGCAAAATTCATGCTGCCTGCTCATTTAGACGATTGCAGCACTGATCTCAGCACTAAACCCGCTGCTGATTGGCTTAGTGCTCAATGGGGCGGCCAATGTCGGGTGCAGTCTACTGACCAATAAAGTTTGGCCTAAGCTCTCTCCGGTACTTAAAGGGGAGGTGCTTTGTTGCAGAAGCACCTCATTGTCAGGCGAAAGCAAGGCATGGCGCAACATCCGAGAGAAAGGGAAAATGTTTTTTGGATGTGGCACTGGAGGCCTTGGTCCTGGGGGTCCAATGACGATGGGAGGTCCTATGGGGGCAACAGGCCTTCAAGGTTGACCACAAGAAGGATCTGGGAGGAGATCGTTCAATCCATCACTGCGATGAGTGTTTCCGCAAAAAGGTTAATGACCTCACACAGCTGGTCTAAGTGAGTGAAGGCTTCAGCAAATGCCATATCCCACCATCTGCACCACAAGCCTCACACACTGCTCAATGCACCACACCCCATCACTCACCTACCAACAATCTCTAGCTATCACCACTCATACTTCCCAATCATTGCTTCACTTCACCCTCACAGACTTACCACTGGTGCAACAGTCACACCCACATCTCACACCTTGCACACACTGCCAGCTATTCAACTATGGCAGGCACATCACCCAAACACATTGCACCACACTCACTCACTAACACACCTTTATCTTGCAGACCAAGGTGGCACACAACTGGAGAGAGCATCAGCAGACGCTGTTGTCCGCCCAAAGTTGTTGCATCCTTAGTGGCATATATAGATCAGGATCTGATGCCATCATCTGGCCCCGACTGTGATTTTAAATCTGGCCTGTGCGGAGAAGCTATTGTTGCTTTCCTGCCAAGGTGAAGCGGTTCCAAAAAAGATCAAGACATGAAGAGGCGCTGAAAGGTAAGTTTTTTACATGTCTTTGTGGGACCAGGAGGATGTTCCTCTGGGCCTCACAGGGAGAGTTTAGGCCTACCCTGCCCCGGACTCTCCCCCAATCCACCCCCTTTCCTCCCAAAGGACCCTCCTATCTCGTCTGCCCTTGTCAGGTAACTGAACTTCTTACTACACTGGTTTGCAGTTCTGAAGGTGAGAGAGGTGTCCCCTCCCTACACAAGACATTTTACTGAGGTTTTCTCTCATGGCAGCTTGTGGTGTATGTGCCTTTAAGAGCCCCAGGTGTGCTGTAATGCCGGTAATTGCCACTCGGGCTATATAAGCCTGTATATTGTGTATATCCGTTAGAACCCCACCCCAGACTTTGCTTAGTAAATACCTATGAACCAACTCCTGTCTTCAGTGTCTTTATCAACACACGGACACTACAGTGGCGACGAAGTGGAAACGGACTTACCTGCAATTCGGCAGCACCTCAAGGACATCGATTCCTCGGGCGTCCAGAAGACTCAAGGAAGTGAGAGAAGCTGTGGTTTCACCAGCTGGCCAAGCTGGTGGCAGGTACTGCGCTAATCCTTCCTGGGTGGCAGGCTGGGGCTCCAGTGGCTGGCTCTACAGCTGAGACAGGCAGCGAAATCGGAGGCAAGCAATAACGGACTGGGAGGGAGCACTCGGGAGACGGCCGGCGCGGCAAGCAGGTCAGCGTTCAGACCTGGAGAGAAACTCCGGCGGGAACAAGTCTCCAACAGTAAATTTAAAAAAAAAGACCGGAAACCGCAGTAAACAACGTTGTTATCGGCAGCAGCAGCGGGAAAGCGCGGGAAGCGCCATATCTTTGCTACAGAAAAGAAAAAAAAGCGCGGGAAGCACCATATCTTTTCTGAAATGCCTAAATCTGGTAATATTGATGCTTTTGATAGTGAAATAGAGGATTGGACCACATACGTGGAAAGAATAGAGGTATATTGCACTGCAAATGGAATAGAAGATGAAAAAAAAGCTTCAGTACTCCTGAACTTAATGGGCGCAAAGACATACGGGCTGTTACGAAATTTAATCACTCCAGCCAAACCAAAGGACAAGAATTTTAAAGAAATTGTTGATACCCTGCAGGAGCACTTAAACCCAACACCACTGCTGATAGCGGAACGATTCAAGTTCTTCAAGAGAAATCAACACAAGAATGAAAGTAACGCTGATTACCTAACCGAATTAAGAAAGCTATCAAAGTACTGCCAATTCGGGGCAGGACTATCAGATTATCTTCGAGACAAATTCGTTTGTGGTCTCTTAAGTGAAGGAACACAAAAAAGACTGCTTTCTGAAAAATATTTAACATTGGACAAAGCTTTCAGTATGGCTGTATCATACGAAGCAGCAGCAAAAGGAGCTGCAGAGATACAACAAAAGACACAGGACTTCGGCACCCATGAAATGACACAGGGTTTCGAAAGATGTTATCGCTGCGGCAGATCCACCCATAACCAGAGGGACTGCTGGTTCAAGGACAAAGCATGCAGGCAATGCAGGAAGATTGGACACATTGCACGGGTATGCCGATCTGGACAAAATAAATCCACTGACAGAAAAAAAAAAATCAATAAAGAAAAGTACAGGAAGGTACAAATGATGACGGACAGTAGCTCCGAAGACCAGAAGAGCGATAGCGACTTCAAAAACAAGAGACTAAGCTGTCTCAAATTACATAATGTACTTGCCAAAGATGATTACCAAACCATTTGGGTTACCCTCACAATAGCAGGGTCCCCAGTTAAAATGGAGCTAGATACAGGATCAGCTCTAACCGTAATAAATCGACGGGATTACGAGAGGCTATTTTCGCATATACCTCTAAAAGACACCTCCATTATCTTAAAAACATATACAGGGCAGAAAGTATACCCCAAAGGAAAAATAAGGGTGCCTGTTGTATACAACGGCAAAGAAATACAAAAGTTGTATTTATACATTCTACAAGATGGTGGTTCACCGATGTTGGGACGTGAATGGATCAGGAAGATACGTTTAGACTGGCACTCCATTCAGGCACTGACGGTGACCAGTAAGGAAAAAAACAATGATGACATCATACCTGAACGATTAAAAGACATCTTGGCCAACGCCAAAGAAGTGTTTCAAGAGAAACTAGGAACCTTGAAAGACATCACCGCCTCAATAAAAGTGGAAGATGCAGCAATTCCAAAATTTTTTAAGGCAAGACCGGTGCCATACGCAATACGTCCAGCAGTCGAGGCAGAGCTGGAGAATTTGGAAAAAGCAGGCGTATTATCCAAAATAGATTGGAGCGAATGGGCAACACCCATCGTTCCAGCCATGAAAAAAGCATTGAATAAAGATAAATCTGAAGAACAGAGAAAAATTCGCATCTGTGGTGACTTCAAGGTGACTGTAAACCTGGTCCTTCACACAGTACAGTATCCTCGAGGATAGAAGATATTTTCGCCTCATTATCCAGAGGGAAACGTTTCACCAAAATTGACTTGGCACAGGCATATCTACAGATGGAGGTTGAGGAGGCCTCTAAAAAGTATCTCACGATAAACACACACAAAGGCCTGTACCAGTACAATCGACTGGTTTTTGGAGTAGCATCAGCTCCAGCTATCTGGCAAAGAGCTATGGAGCAAGTCCTGCAAGGGATTCCGGGGACTCAATGTTACCTAGACGACATCCTTATAACAGGAGAAAACGACAACGAGCACCTTGCCAATTTGGAGCAGGTGCTCACCAGGCTGAAAGAACGGGGCCTACGAGCGAATCGCCCCAAGTGCGAATTTTTCCAAAATCAGATATCATATTGTGGCCACATAATTAATAATGAAGGGTTGCATAAGTCACCTGAAAAAATTGAAGTGGTTATAAAAGCCCCAGCACCTGAAAATGTTTCACAATTAAGGTCGTTCCTGGGATTAATAAATTACTATCATAAATTATTACCGAACTTATCAACTCTTCTACACCCTCTTAATGAACTTCTACAAACAGGAGTGATTTGGAAATGGAACGAAGACTGTAAACGTGCCTTCCATAAATGCAAAGACTTAATCACATCCGAAGAAGTTTTGGCTCATTACAACCCATCACTGCCAATCAGACTGGCGTGCGATGCATCCCCTTACGGCATAGGAGCAGTATTATCCCATAAATTCCCTGATGGCTCAGAACGGCCGATAGCTTTTGCGTCACGCTCATTAAACTCAGCTGAGCGTAACTATGCCCAGATCGACAGGGAAGCACTCAGCCTGGTATGGGGAGTGAAGAAATTCAACCATTACCTACACGGACAAAAATTTACCTTGTTGACTGACCATCAACCCCTCATCTCCATATTCAACCCTAAAAAAGGTGTTCCCATTATGACAGCGCAAAGGCTACAGAGGTGGTCCCTTTTTCTAGGGGCACACCAATACAACATAGAATACAAAGGGTCAAAACAGCATGGGAATGCTGACGGTTTATCGCGCCTACCGTTGCCAACGGTAGAAGAGGCACCTACAGTAGACCCAGTAGAGATGTTCCACTCTACCATAGTGGAATGTCTACCAGTGACAAATTCTGCCATTGAAAGGGAGACGAGAAATGACCCGACTCTCTCACGGGTCTACGATTTAACAGTGAAGGGATGGCCAGCACATGGCGAACCACTGTTGCCAGCATTCTCGCAAAGAAGAGAACAGCTGTCAGTGTGCCGAGGAACCTTGATGTGTGGATCCAGAGTGGTGATTCCACCCAAACTCCAGGATAAAGTGCTAAAGGAGCTTCACGAGGGGCATCTGGGTGGAGTAAAAATGAAGAACCTAGCTAGGGCGTTTGCATGGTGGCAAGGTATCGATGGAGACATCGAAGAAATGACCAAGAGCTGCCTAGGATGCCAGAAGGTCCAAAACGCTCCACCACAAGCCCCTCTACATCCATGGGAGTGGCCCTCATCTCCCTGGCAAAGGGTGCACATCGACTTTTCTGGCCCATTTATGGACTCAATGGCCTAGAAATTCATTGACGCCACTTTTGGGGCGCTAAAGTGGGGCGTCCGCTAAAGTTTGCGGCCGCCGCCAAATCGATGCCACTTCTCCGATATTCATTAGCTTCGCCCTAGGAGTTCGGGCGAGCGCTAAAACTGCTGCTGGACGCCTCTCTTTGGGCGCTAAGCCGGAGGTGGTGATCGATAGCGCCGAGGCCGGGCGCAGCGCAGGTGCGGCCATCTCGTGATTGACAGCAGACACCCTGGCGCCGGCCAGCTCTTAAGGGGGAAGGGTCGACTGTGTCTGCTGCCACGCCCTGGATAGTGGAGCCCTCCAGCTAGGCCTGAACACTGCTGCTGGACCCAAATAGCGCCTGAAGACATGGAGAAGGCCCGTGAATGTGCGCAGCGCTTCTCAGAGCGTGATCTGAGTGTGCTGATTGCTGCTGTGGAGAAGAGGCGCCATGTTTTGTACCCGGGCAATGGCAAGAAGGCAACGGTCCGCGTCTACAGGAGAGCCTGGAGGCATGTCGCCACCAAGCTGTCAGCCAACAGCGACGTCCCCAGGACCGGTGCCCAATGCCACAAAAAGTTAAATGACCTCACACGCATTGTCAGGGTGAGTACCCTTTCCAGTGACCTCCTCATCCTTGCATGTGCACCTCACATTATGGGCAAAGGGACCTGAAAGCTCTAATGGCCAGCCTTCATCCAGCAGCTATGGGACAGGCATGAGCATCAATTGCACATTCTGCACTTAACACACTGGCCAAGCTATTCCACCATGGGAGGCATTGCACACCAGATCATGGCGACACACTGGCCAGGCTATTCCACCATGGGAGGCATTGCACACCAGATCATGGCGACACACTGGCCAGGCTATTCCACCATGGGAGGCAGTGCACACCAGATCATGGCGACACACTGGCCAGGCTATTCCACCATGGGAGGCAGTGCACACCAGATCATGGCGACACACTGGCCAGGCTATTCCACCATGGGAGGCAGTGCACACCAGATCATGGCGACACACTGGCCAGGCTATTCCACCATGGGAGGCAGTGCACACCAGATCATGGTGACACACTGGCCAGGCTATTCCACCATGGGAGGCAGTGCACACCAGATCATGGCGACACACTGGCCAGGCTATTCCACCATGGGAGGCAGTGCACACCAGATCATGGCGACACACTGGCCAAGCTATTCCACCATGGGAGGCAGTGCACACAAGATCACGGCGACACACTGTACTTAGAGGCCGTCCTTTCTCTTGCAGGCCAATCTGGCGAATAATCGCAAGAGCCGGACTGCGACCGGGGGAGGCCGACCCCATATCCAGCCACTCACCGACCTGCAACATCGCGTGGAGCGCCTCATGGGTGGCCGGGTGATTGGGCCCGTTGCATGTGGAGATGCCGACCCTGTTCTGGGCAGCAATGGTAAGGACATCACCTTTTGCACCTCTCTCGTCCCACTTGCGCATCAGATCTACATCCTTTGCCACTGTCCGACCAATGCGCTGAATGCCACCACTCATGCATCCCGCACTGACGCCCTCTCCTCACTCTAAAGCTACTCTTGTGCCTTCCTGCTTTCAGATGGTGAAGAGGAGGTCCCTGAACTTGCCAGTGACAGACCCTCCGAAGAGGAGCAGGAGGAGGAGCAAGAGGAAGGCGGCCCATCAGGGGAACCCTCAGCCGCGGCCACCCAGGCCAATGTAGGGGACACGTCTTCCCTGGAGGGCAGCGTGGCGGAAGTGTCGAAGGGGAGGGGAGCTCCTGGGACCTGCGAGCTGCAGAAAGGCGGGAGGGGGGTGGAAGCTCGGCGGCCTTCTCCCCAGAGGGAGGAAGCGTCAGAGGGGAGTCCAATTGCTGGGCCCAGCGGCCTCCAGCAACGCAGGAAGGGTCGGCCAGCTCGGTGGCCTTCTCCCCAGAGGGAGAGTCCGGCCTCCAGTCAGGAGATGCTCTTCGCCGAGGAGATGGAACGCCTCGAAGACTTGTCCGCGGACTCGGAGCGCCGGCACACGGAGCTCATGGCGGCAGTGGCACGGTTGCCTGAGTCCATCGATTCCCTCTCTCGGAGTGTGGCCGAGTTCAGGCCCTCAGAGGCCACCAGTTGGGTGGAATACCGGGCAGATCAGGCAGCGAGTCGGGCGGAATTCGGGGCAGCTCTGTCAGCGACTGGCCAGGTGGTCAGTGGTGCCGTCCAGTCACTGGCTGCTCTGATGCGGTCAGTGAACAGGTCAACACGGGCACTCACTGCTGCCACACTCGCTGTGTCAGCCAGGCATCGCCAGGGCACCCGGCGCGCTGCAGCAGCACAGCGGTCTGTCCCTCGGCAGATTGGTGCGCATGCTGCAGTGCTGGCCTGGGCGAGTGCCAGTGTCTCAGGTGACCAGCGAGCGCCTGCCATCCGCCAGCTTGCCGCCATTCCTCCAGCCGCCACTGCCAGTCCCCCAGTGGAGCTGCCAGGAGCTGCTGCAGCGACTGATGCTGGCCAGCCACAGCTGCAGCAATCAACAGCCGCCCGCTCGACGGCCAGGCCTCAACTAGGCCGACCCCCAAGGGCATCTGCCGTCACGACATGTGCCCCTCAGGAGCCTGCCCCCAGCCTTGCAGCAGCCAATGGCCTTACTTTGAGGCGGAGCAGCAGGGCGGGCAGGGGCCACCCAAAGATGGCCAAGGCATCGCCCTAGCGGGCCAAATAGTCGAATGTGTGGCCATTTGTGTTTGTTTCTTGAGGTCGAGAATTGGATGTTTGTTTTTTGAAGGCCGATGATGTGATGTTTGTTTTTGACGAAGGCCGAGAATGACGGCCATTTTAGTTGCCCTATTTTGTTAATCCTCTCCAGGTTGTGGGAGCGAGTAATGTGTTTGAATGTTTTTTGGGGGTTTCGTCTGTTTTTGGTTTTCATGTGGGAAGGGCCCAGAGTTTGTACAATAAACCATTTTATTTATTCACATTGTCCATGTTTGATCTTTGAAGTGTTTGTTGCCTTAACCGGCTGAGGGCTTGCGGAGCGGCTGCAATCATGTTCTATCATTGGCACAATCCATTCCCTGACACGGGGCCTAGAAGTGATGTTCAATAAGCCGCCGACGGGCGGCCCTTGGACCTTGTGCCTCCCTCCTGGGCTGGTACTCCTCGTCCTCGTCGTCCTCATGCTCCTCCTGCTCCTCCTCCTGAGGTGGTGGTCCAACGTGAGGTGTCAGTGCCTGAGTCCTGCGGATAGCCAGGTTGTGCAGCATGCAGCAAACGACGACGAATTGGGAGACTCGATCCTGTGAATACTGGAGGGCTCCCCCGGAGCGATCGAGACAGCGGAACCGTTGCTTGAGCACGCCGATTGTTTGTTCTATGAGGTTTCTCGTCGCTTGATGGCTCTCGTTGTATGCCTCTTCAGCAGGGGTCGTGGGTGCGCGGAGCGGGGTCATGAGCCAGGTACACA
The DNA here is from genome assembly GCF_052327205.1 of Somniosus microcephalus. Taxonomy (NCBI): domain Eukaryota; kingdom Metazoa; phylum Chordata; class Chondrichthyes; order Squaliformes; family Somniosidae; genus Somniosus; species Somniosus microcephalus. The sequence continues at coordinate 130,803,643 of NC_140993.1, forward strand.
AAGGATAGCCTTTGTCCCCGATAAGCCATCCTCTTGGGGGAGGCTGTGCCTGGAACATGTCAGCCACAGTTGTCTGTCGCAGGATAAAGGCATCGTGGCTGCTGCCTGGAAAGCGGGCATTGACAGCTAGGATGCGCTGCCTGTGGTCACACACCAGCTGTACATTGAGGGAATGGTAGCCCTTCCGGTTGCGGTAATCCTCGGCATGCTCAAGAGTTGCCCGCAAAGCCACATGCGTGCAGTCAATGGCGCCCTGCACCATGGGGAAGCCCGCTATTCTTGCAAACCCCACTGCACGCTGCTGCTGCTTGTCCAGGGTCATGGGGAAGGAGATGAATTGATGTCTCCTTCTGAAAATGGCTTCGGTCACCTGGCGGATGCAACAATGCACGGCGAACTGGGAGATGTTAGCGATGTCCCCAGTAGCAGATTGGAAGGAGCCGGAGGCATAGAAGTTGAGAGCCACCGTCACCATCACTGCCACCGACAGAGACGTCCTGCGCATCAGCTGTGGCTGCAGATCTCTCTGAAGCAGCCGGCAGATGTCTGCAACCACCTCCCTTCGGAATCGCAGCCTCCTAACACACATCGCGGCAGACATGGTCAGATAGGAGGTCTGCTGGCGGTATACCCTGCGTGGGTAAGGCCACAGTTGGCGACGCCTGTTGCCCCCTCTGCGTCTAGCCAGGGCTGCCACTCTCTCACGGCGTCTGTAAGCCCTTCTGGCATAAGGCTGAAATTCAGCGTTGCCACCCAATGCAGCCCCCATTATATGCTGGCAAACACTGAGCTCTGAATGAAGGCAAAGATAATTGATAAGCTCTGGCCTGAGCCAAAAATACCTGTCCAAGTGTTGGTCCAAACCAGTAAACTCTCCTCCTTGGTCTCTGTCCAAAAAACCGTTGCACAAGAGTGAATGCTGCAAAATGGCTGGCCTTTATACTGCTGGGTAAGTGCCCTTTAATTTGCGCTCCCCGCGGCCTGGCTGGGCTGTGTACCGTTCCACTTCACAGTCGCTCGGGCCGCCCGGCGCACAATGGGCCGGCGCGAGTGAAGTTCCGGTTCGGGGCGCACAAAAGGCATTGCACTAGCAAATGACGTCATGATGTGCGCGCGCAGCAGGGCGCGTGCTAAGACTTTGCGCCGGCGCTAAATGTGTACTGAAGTTGGGGCGAGGCGCAGATCGCGCTGCGCCCGGCTGCTAAGCGCCTAGCGCTCGAAATCTACTCCTCCTAAGGCGCTAACGGCTGCCGCGCCCAACTGAATTTCTAGGCCAATGTTCTTAATCGCGGTTGATGCACACTCCAAGTGGCCGGAGGTAATAAAGATGTCCTCCACCACCACGGAAAAAACCATCACAGTATTAAGGACCATATTTGCCAGGAATGGGCTGCCGGAACAGATATGTTCTGATAATGGACCGCAATTTGTGTCCGAAGAATTCAGAAAGTTCTTAAAAAACAATGGGGTTAAGCACTACACGTCCGCCCCATACCATCCCGCCACCAATGGATTGGCTGAAAGGTTTGTCCAGACCTTCAAGAAGGCCATAAAGGCCATGGGTAATGAAGACATAAAACTTCAGCACAAGGCGGATAACTTCTTATTCGCATACAGGAATGCAACACATATGGTTACCAACCAAACTCCCGCCATGATGTTCTTCAATAGAAACCTAAGATGCCAGCTGGATTTGGTCAAGCCCAACATCAGAAGGGATGTGGAGAACCGGCAGTTTCAAGGCATGAATGAAAGGCCAACTAGGGCCTTCCAGATAGGTCAACAGGCTTTGGCCCGGGACTACCGTACCGAGAAATGGCAGCCTGGAACTATCTGCACACGACTAGGACCATTGATGTATACTGTGGACATCGGAGAAAGCATAATAAGGCGCCATGCTGACCAAATCATAAAGTCACCCGAAAAGGGACAAACTACACCACCAGAAACTACTACACCCCCGAGGCGTTATCCGGACTGAGCCAGGAAGCTTCCTGAGAGACTAACTTATAATTAATTAACTACAGCAATGTATATTATTTTGCTTATAACATGTAATTAATAATTACTTAAAATATGATGTACTGGTTAGCTAAAAGGGGAGGAATTGTGGTGTATGTGCCTTTAAGAGCCCCAGGTGTGCTGTAATGCCGGTAATTGCCACTCGGGCTATATAAGCCTGTATATTGTGTATATCCGTTAGAACCCCCCCCCCAGACTTTGCTTAGTAAATACCTATGAACCAACTCCTGTCTTCAGTGTCTTTATCAACACACGGACACTACACAGCTAACAGTCTTTCTGTATTTCATAGAATCATACAGCACAGAAGGAGGCCAATCAGCCCTTTGTGCCTCTACCGCTCTTCGAAAGAATTATCCAATTAGTCCCACGCCGCTGTTCTTTCCTCATAGCCCTGCAAATTTTTCCTTTTCAAGGAGTGTTTAAAGATTGGTCTCGTTGAAATTGTGTGACCTTTTCTACCTCTTTGCGATGCCCTGCTCCTTTTTTTTGGGTGCCTCTGCCAAACACTCTCCTACTGATCCGCTGCTCCCCCAGCTTACTGCTGCACTCTTCAATCATTCTTAGCTATTTAAAGGCTGCATTATTAATTCTCAAGCAAACCCAGTGCACTACCCCTATGTTATACAGGAATTACACTATTGAAGCACCAGTGCATATTTAAATTAACAGACCCCAACAATTTACGACAGGTCAGAGCTGGAGAGAAACAGCAAATGGAAGTTCTGCCTCCATACCACAGTACCAACGTAAATGGCTCTGTGAATTTTCAAGGCCAAAGTTGGTACATATAATAATAGCAGTGACATCATGGCTCTGCCCTGTAATATAAGAAGCGTATCCATGATCCAGCTTTTCTAGCCAGGAGTGGTGCTGACAAGGAACACAAGTCGGAAAATAGTGGACCTGGAGCCCATGGTTTTTCGATCGATGGTCCATGAGACCGCCACTCCTTGCTGAGAGAGCCGGGTTGTGAACTCATTCCTATAATGACATCATAACATTTTGCGTGGAGCAGTGACTTCACAATTATATGTTCTAATACCATGACACCATAATAGAACACAGGAATACATAGGAGTAAAGCAACATCATAGTCTGCACAAGAATTCAGTGACCTAACACTGCAGGAATGCAGCAATATAATGCTGGACCGGAAAGCTGGGGTGGAGGAATAATGTTATAAATGGGTGTTTTGATGGAGCTGTCATCAACGGGACTTAACGTAGCTGATACCTTTTGCGCTGAGGTTGCACTGTGCCATTTGTCTTTAAATTTCAGCAAGCTTCGTAAGTAAAACAGTTTATTTAATTTTCTAATTTAACGTCCACAATTCATTCTGCTGGAGTGTTTTTACAGTTGTTGGTTTACTTCCTTGCCTAATTAGCTTACAATGCTTCCACAAAACTTGCTGAATGACTTGAATGTTAATGAACCAGCTGGCGTAAGGCTGCTTGTTGCACAGATATTTTTGGTCTTGTAATAATCACAGTTGCAAAACAAAGCCTTTCTGGTGGTTTCCGTAGAGTATATTGGAGAAATGATCACAGACCAGTAGCACTGTAACTATGTTGTCAACACAGGAAAAATTCACTGCAATTTGTACACATAAGTTATAATTACATCACATTCAACATTCACTCCCTCCACCACCGGCGTACCGTGGTTGCAGTGTGTACCATCTACAAGATGCACTGCAGCAACTCACCAAGGCTTCTTCGACAGCACCTCCCAAACCCACGACCTCTCCCACCTAGAAGGACAAGGGCAGCAGGCACATGGGAACACCATCACCTCCAAGTTCCACTCCAAGTCACACACCATCCTGACTTGAAAATATATCGCCGTTCTTTCATCATCGCTAGGTCAAAATCCTGGGACTCCCTACTTAACAGCACTGTGAGAGAACCTTCACCACACGGACTGCAGCGGTTCAAGAAGACAGCTCACCACCACCTTCTCAAGGGGAATTAGGGATGGGCAATAAATGCTGGCCTTGCCAGTGACGCCCACATCGTAGGAACGAATAAAAAAAAATCATTGCCTCTCCAAACATTTGCGTAAGATTCATTTTTAAAAGAATGTTCTTTGCCTTTTTTCTCTCCTTTTAGGTTTTCCACATTGCATTCCCTGACTAAGAGCAGGTAGGTAAGATGTGCCAGGCTGCCACCAGAGCTACCTTTCCTCTAAAAGGTGCATGTAAGTGCCTTGAGTTGAGTCAGTTACGAATGTTCCCTACGTTTCTTTGGCAAAACGCTGTGGGGGCAATTAACCAAACCCAACCGGAAGGAAACTGACGGGATTGGATGGATAGCTGGTTTTACGCCCCACCTGATTTTACTCTCCATTGAAGGTACCTGGTACATGCTCTCACTTGTTTTACACTATCGCACAAAGTCAAAATTACCCCCAATGACTTTAGTTGATTTTTTTCCCCTACCTGTGTCTAATATTCTCTGAGTTACTGAACTGGCCACACTAGCTATTCGCTCACTGCTCCTCTCATGACTGAGCTGAGATTTGATGGCTACAGTTGAGAGACAGCAGGGAAGCTGTTGTTGTTTGTGAAAACTATTCTTGAAGCTTACTGTGTTAAATTTGTCCCCTAAGTCCAACCTGAATGATTTGACTATCTTTATGATAGAGGAATGCTGGAAATATTTCACTGGATAAATGTCAGTCATCTGACTCCTGTTAACTCTTAAAAAGTATTCTTTTTTCATCGCGCCACAGCCAGGTCAGGTGATTCAGTAGGCACTGACTTTGTGACATTTTAGGTTTTGCACAGCACCTGGAAAAAATAAAAAACATTATATATTTTTTAAATAAGCCCTATTTGTCGACAAAGTGTGCAGTACTGTTAAAAGAAGTAGTTTTAAGGTCAGTAATGGTGACCAGGAAGCTGTATTTCTGATACTCTGACAAGCAGTGATTTAAAACTTGAAAGGCCTACGAATCAATCACCATAGTGACTATTTTAAATTGATAGCGCCTCACAATCAGCAAACTTAGTTTAAAAATCTGATTTAATTGTAGGGTTTATTGTTTGCTGATATGTCAAAAACTGTAAGGTTCCTCTGTTCTCTTTCAGAAGAATTAAAACAAAAAGAATTTTCCAACCTTAGACAACATTGTTGTTCTGAGACAGGAAGTAATTTGTTTTCTTGATCACAGAGCGGGGAATGCTGAATAGAATCTGTCAAATTATATCCTCAGGTCATTTGTAAATGTGCAAAGTCATTTATCTATTTGAATAAGACCAGCTCTGGTTAAGATAGATTTATTAACTGTGCACAAAAATGTGCATACAGTTTGCTACAGGTTTACTGTTTGCACCTTATTTGTAAGCAGCAAAAAGTTGCCCTATAATGAGGCACTGATTGTACAGGATAATACAATGTGGAAACAGCCTGGAATATCAGGTTTAAAAAGGTAACTCTGGCCTTGCTGTCCATCTGCTTTGTGTGGTGCTGACTGGATCAGCTGTTGGGTATTGGGGAGCTCTGTCCTACTTAACTTTTTGTCTTTGCTCCAGTCTGGAGAAACTCGGCTAGTAACATTATAATTTCTCCTTCAACAGTTGATGCCGCTATTTCCTGCAGGGAAACATGACTCAGTGGTGGCTGGGTTTCCCAGAAAACAGGCCTTTGGTGGATCACCTTCTCTGGATTATTAGCCCATGACACACAGTTTTAAAGTTTTATAGCAGCAATATTTTATGTGAGTATGGGGATGATATTTCAGCTGGGATTACTAGCTTTCTGGGCATTAATAAGTCACACTTACCCTCCACGTTGCTAGAACAGGAAACAATGTCACTGATCATGTAGACAAAAAATTGCAAGGTTTCAAATTGAATTACTCCAAAACAAAACAGTATTCCAACACCACCGCATGACAGGTGATGATGTGGGTGAGTGATCCATCAAAATTGCTAACTTTAAACAAAATAGGCATCGCGTTCTCTTTAGGTTTCTTTTCTATCCCCTATTCTTAAATCCTGTGTAAAAAAAGCATCACTTTTGGACCACATCTGCTTACATTTGAATGTTATAAATACATTGAACCTGACATAAAAGTTTTAATTTAATTTTAAATTTGACACCACTTTAGTACTCCTTATTCACTGAGGCATTTTCACATTTTATATTAACAAATTTACCAAAAACTCCTCATTAAGCTTTTACAAAGCAAGCATTTAAATTACACCATGCTGCCTTTCTGAAGTGAACATTTTTCTATACCAATGTGCTACCATTCATTGGGCACTAATCTTTTAAAACCCCATACAGTAAGTAATTATTCTTTGCTGACATATGGGGGGAATTTTAACTCCCTGGCGGGAAAGTGGCCTAGTGAGCGGATAGCCTGCCTAGGAGCGGCAGCTGGAGGCCTAGCTGGCTTTAACGGCAGGGCCTTATTGTGGTAAACCACTTTTATCGTTCACTATCGTTACGCTATGGTTATCACTGTTTATATCGTTACACTATGGTTATCACTGTTTACACTGTTGTATCACTACACAAGGTCACCTCTTGTCACGCTGTTATACCTGGGCTGACCACAGCTGACTCCGCCCATGGCTCCGCCTGCTTGCCCAGGTATAAAGGTGGTCGACTGGCTGGTATTCCTCCTTGTTGGACCCGATCACCCACGAGGGTGGGCTCTGTTATTTAGCCAATAAAAACCTATAGTTACTAACTTAACTCGTCGCTTTTCATGAACTGAATTGATAGGTATATCACTTATTAACCTACATTTACGGCCAAAACGACCAGGAAATCATCTGGAGGTGCTGCCCAGCCATTAAAATGATTGTGGTGTCGGGGGTTCCGGGGCTGTCAGCAGTTTGGGAAGGGGAGGCCTACATTTCCTTTGTGAGGCCTGGAGGAGTGCTCCTGCTCCTCCTGGCCCAACAAGTTGAAGAAATAACCAGGAGGGGCCTCATCCTGCTGATCCTCCTCCCGTTAGCTAAAGCCTGACAAGAAAGCCTCAGATAGTTCCCCACTCAGGCCAATATTAAAGTGGCAAATGGGTCCCCATGACATCATCGGGACCCGATCTGCATATTTCAAGAAGAACCCTGCCAGCTTTGAGTGGGTGTCCTTGGTGCCTGTAATTCAAATTCGCAGCCAGCGGGTTCAGAGCTGAAGGCCAGCAGCTAAGTCTCCTGCTCCATTTTGACAATCCCCTGCTCAATATCCAAGGAGTTAAAATTCCCCACACAGTTTTATCTTCTAAAATGAAAAAATGCAAACAATATGACTACTTTCGTATGACAGGAAAAGCTTATAATGGGCTGTCTAGTGTGGCTATCCATTCAGTGGTCTCCTGAGATGCTGAGTGGAGAAATGAAGTGCCTCCCACAAGAGATCTTAGTGGGCAGGTTGATGTGATGTGTTCCATGGTCTGGGACTCGTGGCCACAGTCATACTTCGGGTCGTCCCTCATCTTCCACTTGTGGAGCAGGTGGCCCCATCATTCATGCCCTGTGCAGATTTGGTTGAGTGCTGTCCACTGTCTTCGAGGGAGGTTGATGCCAGGGACCTCTGCTGTTGGGTCAGTGATGAGATGTTGATTCTTTATGTTGCATGCATCCATAATTCTGTTTACCTGGATAGTGGGTAGATACCAGCTGCATGAATACTGGCTGCTGTTTCCCAGAATGACCAGCATGATTTTAAGTGCTTTCATGGTGGGTTTTTCAAGATTTCGTGAATGATTTTGTGAATGTTGCTCATGATTTTTTTCCATCTCACAGAGCACAGTGGCATCGCGGTGAATGGCAGGCGGGGCAATGTGGGACAGCATCGGGAGCCACACAGTTGGAGTGGACGTAAGCGTCCCTGACACCATCCTCATGGCGGCATTTAGCTGCGTGTCCACAATCTTTGTGTGATGGCTGCAGGGCCATGAGGCAGAGCAGTATTCTGCGGCAGTGTAGACCAGGGCCACTATTGCAGTGCGAAGTGTTCTGGCTGCGCTCCCCCATAACGTTCCAGTGTGTTTTCGGACCAGGTTCTCCTGGTTTTTACTTTTTAGAAGGTGTTGGTGAGATGAGACCGATAGGTGAAAGTCCTGTCTAGGGTGACGCAAATGTTCCCTGTAATTCTTTTTGGGTGCGCGGCCCCTTTAAGGGGCTGCACAGACCATTCAAACTTCCGCACATGCGCAGATTTTCCATTGAGAAACTGGCAAGTGGCCTGCATGGGAGCTTCAGACAGCTGCGTGGCCGCATAGCTAAATGGGTACATTGGGTGACACCCAGGCATTTTGGCTGGGGTTCATGGATAAGTCGCCTTCCGCAGAAGGAAACATTGGCCCAGAAATTCGGGTCTCCACCGGTGAGTACGCACTGTGTACTCACCCGTAGGCCCAACGGAAGTGCTGGTTTCGTGCATGCACTGCGCAAGGCCTGCTTTTAACAAGGTAAGTGGTGAATCAATTAAAATTAAAACATTTTTTCCACAGGTTTATTATTTTTAAATACTTTAAAGAAAGGTAAGTTTATTTTTAGCCCCGTTAGAAAATGTAATTAATTTTTTCAAAAATTTAAATTATTGTTTAAAATAGTTATTTTATGTCATTTATAGTTATTTTAAAAATGTGATTTAAAAAAAATGTATTTGAAGTTTTAGTGATGTTTTGGGGCTTATAGTATTTATAGTTTTGACAGCTCTTCCTGTCAATTTTATGAATGAAGCATTCCGTGCTACCATTGGCTCTCCATGGCCCACGTGATCCCAGGGGACGCATCGAACTAACTGCGCCCCTGGGATATGCAAGCACTGCGCGCCGGCAATTGGAGGAGGCCCACAGCTCAACGGCCGGCGCGCTAGGTAAGTGCAGGTCGGAGGCTTGCACCCATGGGAAGCCTCCGACCTGAATTTCTGGGCCATTAAGTTCTTTCCTGGTGGCATTGTGTGCAAACAATATATTAATTGTGATAAAACTTTAATCCCCATAAAGCTGTGCTCCTGTTTCAGGACCAGTTCAAACTCTATCATTCACATAGTTTAAATAATGGGAGCAATTTTTATCTCACTATCACTCCATCTATGCCTGAAATAGGATGTAAGTGCAACCAAAATTGGGAGTGAAATGGAACTGTCAATTTTCAGGAGGACCTTAAATTAGGCAGCCAGATCTTCTGCCAGACCCAGCCTGGCACCTAATGAATATATACAAGAAAGGGTCAAATGATATTGTCAACACCCTTGATGCCATTTTTGTCTCTGTCCACATTTTTACCACTAGTTTTTCGTGCTGCCCACAAATCATGGGTACAAATTGAGAGGCGGACATTTCCAGCAATATTTAAAGCGATCCTCAGTTGCTCTCAAGTCAAATGCTGGAATGTTTTGGGAGACGTTTTGCTTGTATTACATTGTTGGTTTTGGCTGCTGTGGGGTTTTAAAATTTTCGAGTGAGCTGACCCTATGAGAGGCAATCAGAATCAAGAGTAGGTCTTTGCAGGAAAAAAAAAGCCAAAGGAAACACAGGTTTAAAAATGTTTACAAGGTGTAGAAATCACTATATAAAGTTTGCAGACTGTTCAAGCTCACAATCTCCTCTCTTCTGCTTGATCAGGTGATCCTGGCAACTGCTGTGCCTCATAGGTCACTGTGTAAATTACCCAGAGTGCCCTGCAGAGCAATACTATTGGATATAGAAGCTCCAAAAATGTGTGGATTTTATTTGGGGAGAGATGTTTAAGATACTCACAGCTGAGAAATCTTTTAAAATTCAGGCCTAGAGTTCATTGTGATTAGTTTATTCTCTTTCGTAAATGCTAATGATGGTTGCAGATATAAATAGGCATCTGTTTTATAAATGGGTGTGGTGAACAAACTGGAAAGGTGGCTCCATCTCTTGCTCTTTTTTCTGCTAATTTATCTGGAGAAAGCTGCCCACCATGATATTATAGTCAGGGGATCCTGCTGACAGATGTCTGTATGGCATCAATCTTCTCTTCCTGAAATGGAACTGAGCTGTTGAACACACTTACACCCAGAAACTCTGTTGTGATTGATACTGAAGTGCATGGTTAAAACTCAGGGATGGTCTATATAGTTATTTTGGTCCAGTGAAATTTATTATATGCTGTTTTTATTCCACTGAAAGTTTCAAATAGTTTCTTTGCTATTTGCATGCTGGGGTGACAACATTTTACAGTGAACATTAGTCTATTGGATTGTTTTTTTTACTCTTTTTCATAGCTTTTCAAAGCAGTTAGTTCTGTCATTGGATTTGTCGGGTCCAAACTTACCATTCTGGTGATTTGATCCATTATATTATTGTGCAACACAACAACATTTTATTTTAAACAGCATTCACTGGCAATTAAGAACCAATGAATTACTATCTGATACCTACCTAACAAATCTAATTCAGTTATTCAATTCAAGCATAACAATTATGGATACAGGAATAGAGTGGGTGATTTTCAAGACTTTATTAAATATTATTCACAATCCTATTACAGAGGACTATGAACATTATTATGATATTTTATTTATGAGTAGATCTAACAAAAAAATGACGTCATAGACATGGGAGGCTTGCTGGTTCCCTCACTTCATTATTTCTGATCATGCATCTTTTTGGATAATATTGTTGTGTTTCTTCATTGTAGAATGTTTTATATCGTCGGAAAACTTCCCTCAAACCACACCTTTCAGTTATTTCATGTTTTCTGCATCCCAAGTAAAGACAGCAACTGGAATTTCCTGGAATAGGGAAGAGCTTCCAAAAATCTTGGCAAAGCCCTGTTCCTAAAGGAGCACTACATATTCACGATACTAACACCTTACAAGAAGCACTTAAGTTTTCTAATTATTATACACTGTGGTTATAGATTTCCACTAGGTAGCTTGAGAAATGTGGGGCAGGATTTTCATTGGGCCGTGGAGTCAGGATTGCAGGCATGTGGAGGGTTAACATCCTGAAATCAGGGCTCCCAACCCCAACCTGCACCCAACCCGCATCCATGCCAGTTTCAAAGGAGGCAGGTACCCACCCCGCACTGGGACCCGCCTACCCGAGGCGGGAAGGGATTAGTGCCAATTAACTGCCTGTTAACAAGTAGTTAACAGGCAGTTTTTAGCCTAATCCCTATTTTTAATGCTGAAGTGTGGGTTCCCAACGGCTCCAAACCACGCCAAGTTTGCGAGGTGGGCCGTCAGGTTGAAGGACTTGGAGGGGTCGAGATGTCGGTGTTCAGGTGAGTGATGTGTGCATGAGTGCAAAGGTAAGTGTGTTTGGTGTGTCTAAAGTGTTTAAAGAAGTTTAAATTACCTTTTCTTACCTTTTCAGCCTTCCTTCCTTTAGGCCTCGGGAGTCCCTCATCTCATCGGCACAGAAAGCAGAATGGCTGCGAACTGTCAAAAGTGACAGCCTTCAGCTTTCTGTGCAGGAGAGATTTCTAACTGAGTCTGTGGAGAAGGAGTCAGGTTAGAAGTAAGACTGTCAGTGTTTGACAGCTTCAAACAACTGTGAATCGCTGATATTTCATCTGTCAAAACCTCTTGACAGATGAAATTTCAGTCTGTGATGTCACCTGTTGCCAGGTGGCCCTTAATTGGCCTGCTGAGCCCGCTGGCCGGGCTCAACAAGGTCAATCAAGTTAAAATCGCGTGGATTGGCCACATCTCGATGGAGGCGGGACTACAACCCCGAAAATTGTAGTCCCGCCTCTTACCCGACTCCTGAATGAAAATCCAGCCCGTGGTCTTTGCTGTATCTGCAGGCCATTAAATGGGCATCCATAAAGGAAACTTAGCTCTGTGTGTTTATTGATACAGAAAAAAAAAATTCAATAGTGTTCCTCATGTAGAGAGACAGGCTCCAAAGTACTTTACAAGTTGGGTGACAAGGAGTGGACACAGAAAAGAAGGGAGAGAAAGAGAGCGATTGGGGGGGTGGGGGAGGAGGGGGTGGTGAAAGCTTAGTTGGAGATAAGTGTATTTAGAAGCAATTATGAAAGTAGGGAGGGATTCCCACAGGGTGAGCTGTTGAGGTTGAAGGAGAAGCTACTGATTGGTGTTGTGGAAGTGGGAAACAAGAAATAGATCATTGTTGGAAGTGGAGAGAGTAGGTGAGAAAACATACAACAGGAAATCACAGAGGCAGAGAGAAGCAAAGGATTTGAAAGTTGGGACTTTATCTTCAAGTTAATTCTCTGGCATAAGGGAGGCAGTGGAACTTGGCAAGGAAGGAGGTGATGGGGATATGGGCTTTAGTGTGGGTGAGAATGCAGATCACAGTGGTCTGGATGAGTTGTAGTTTATGGGGGGAGGAAGGCCAGCAAAGACAACAGTACAGAAATACAGCTTTTAGGTGATAAATATATGTATTGTGGACAGAGATGGAGAGGTAGAAGCAGAGGTAGACAGTCTTTCAAAGGTGAAAGAAAGCGGTGTGGTTAATGACTCAGATGCAGGGAAGAACTGGAGCTTAGAATCAAGCAGATTGTCAAGTATCCATCTTTGGGCTTAGCCTACGCTGGAGGTAAAACACTGATATGGAAAAATCATGATTTGAGATATATATAGAAAAATAGTTAATATATTTTCAGTAAAGTAAGAATTTTTTTTAAATTACTTGGCACAAAAATTTCTATATAACTTTTAGTTTATTCTAATTTGTGGCTTTAAAAAAAAAGTCATTGAAGAATGTTGCTGTTTCAGCAAAACATGAACTTTTGGTCCTGAAAGGAAATTGCTGATTTTTTTTCTTTAAGGAAGCAGAAATGCAAATATTCTAAAAATATTCACACCTCTTTTGAAGATGCAGACAATGGATTTAACACATATGTTAGACAGAGAGCTTCCTGAACTAAAGCCTGCACTACAAAAATTTATTTGGGAGTAGAGCAAATCAAAGCTGGTAACAGAAAATAAGTCTGTGTCACTTTAATTTACTGCTACCAGTTTGCAACATATGCCACTAAGTGGTGCGCTGGTGCATATGTGCATATGGTGAAGGATAAGGAAGAAAACAGGTATATACTGTCAATGTGAAAAATGAATCAAAGTTGTTCAGAAAAGCACAGGAAACTTAAGTAACAAATGTTTCCAAAAAAAGGCAAGCTAATATATTTAGATGCAACATTATCTGTACAATTAAGGCTACTTCAGTTTATTCAGCCTACTTTCTGAAACTATTATTAAAAATATTATTTGTCTTTGTTCAAATCTTTATCATGTAATACAATTATTTTTTAAAACACGGTTACAAATATTAAGTTATTCCAAACTATCTAAAGGTATTGTTTGTGTAGTGTCCGTGTGTAGATAAAGACACTGAAGACAGGAGTTGGTTCATAGGTATTTACAAAGCAAGTCTGGGGGGGGTTCTAAAGGATATACACAATACACAGGCTTATATTGCCCAAGTGGCAATTACCGGCATTATGCACACCTGGGGCTCTTAAAGGCACATACACCACAATTCCTCCCCTTCTAGCTAACTTGTACATCATATTTTAAGTAATTATTAATTACATGTTATATGCAAAATAATATACATTGCTGTATTAATTAATTATAAGTTAGTCTCTCAGGAGGCTTCCTGACTCGGTCCGGATAACGCCTCGGGGGTGTAGTAGTTTCTGGTGGTGTAGTAGGTTCTTCTGGCAAGGCTGATTCGGCTTGAAGGCCAGTGTCGGGTTCATCGGGTTCCAGTATCACCGGATCGGAGGTAGATATGGGTATCTCTACTTCATCGTTAGATGTATAGCGTGGTGGTGTAGGTTGTCCCTTTTTGGATGACTTGATGATTTGGTCAGCATGGCGCCTTATTATGCTTTCTCCGATGTCCACGGTATACATCAGTGGTCCTAGTCGTGTACAGATAGTTCCAGGCTGCCATTTCTCGGTACGGTAGTCCCGGGCCAAAACCGGTTGGCCTATCTGGAAGGCCCTAGTTGGCCTTTCATTCATGCCCTGAAACTGCCGGTTCTCCACGTCCCTTCGGATGTTGGGCTTGACCAAATCCAGCCGGCATCTTAGGTTTCTATTGTAGAACATCATGGCGGGAGTTTGGTTTGTAACCATATGTGTTGCATTCCTATATGCAAATAAGAAGTTATCCACCTTGTGCTGAAGTTTTACGTCTTCATTACCCATGGCCTTTATGGCCTTCTTAAAGGTCTGGACAAACCTTTCAGCCAATCCATTGGTGGCGGGATGGTATGGGGCGGACGTGTAGTGCTTTACCCCATTGTTCTTTAAGAACTTTCTGAATTCTTCGGACACAAATTGCGGTCCATTATCAGAACATATCTGTTCCGGCAGCCCATTCCTGGCAAATATGGTCCTTAATACTGTGATGGTTTTTTCCGTGGTGGTGGAGGACATCTTTATTACCTCCGGCCACTTGGAGTGTGCATCAACTGCGATTAAGAGCATTGAGTCCATAAATGGACCAGCAAAGTCGATGTGCACCCTTTGCCAGGGAGATGAGGGCCACTCCCATGGATGTAGAGGGGCCTGTGGCGGAGCATTTTGGACCTTCTGGCATCCTAGGCAGCTCTTGGTCAGGTCTTCGATGTCTCCATCGATACCTGGCCACCATACAAACGCCCTAGCTAGGTTCTTCATTTTCACTCCACCCAGATGCCCCTCGTGAAGCTCCTTTAGCACTTTATCCTGGAGTTTGGGTGGAATCACCACTCTGGATCCACACATCAAGGTTCCTCGGCACACTGAGAGCTGTTCTCTTCTTTGTGAGAATGCTGGCAACAGTGGTTCGCCATGTGCTGGCCATCCCTTCATTGTTAAATCGTAGACCCGTGGGAGAGTAGCGTCATTTCTGGTCTCCCTTTCAATGGCAGAATTTGTCACCGGTAGACATTCCACTATGGTAGAGTGGAATATCTCTACTGGGTCTACTGTAGGTGCCTCTTCTATCGTTGGCAACGGCAGGCGCGATAAACCGTCAGCATTCCCATGCTGTTTTGACCCTTTGTATTCAATGTTGTATTGGTGTGCCCCTAGAAAAAGGGACCACCTCTGTAGTCTTTGTGCCGTCATAATGGGGACACCTTTCTTAGGGTTGAATATGGAGATGAGGGGTTGATGGTCAGTCAGCAAGGTAAATTTTTGTCCGTGTAGGTAATGGTTGAATTTCTTCACTCCCCATACCAGGCTGAGTGCTTCCCTGTCTATCTGGGAATAGTTACGCTCAGCTGAGTTCAATGAGCGTGACGCAAAAGCTATCGGCCGTTCCGAGCCATCAGGGCATCTATGGGACAATACCGCTCCTATGCCGTAAGGGGATGCATCGCATGCCAGTCTGATTGGTAGTGATGGGTTGTAATGAGCCAAAACTTTCTCGGATGTGATTAAGTCTTTACATTTATGGAAGGCACGTTTACAGTCTTCGTTCCATTTCCAAATCACTCCTGTCTGTAGAAGATCATTAAGAGGGTGTAGAATAGTTGATAAGTTCGGTAAAAATTTATGATAGTAATTTATTAATCCCAGGAATGACCTCAATTGTGAAACATTTTCAGGTGCTGGGGCTTTTATAACTGCTTCAATTTTTTCAGGTGACTTATGCAACCCTTCCTTATTAATTATGTGGCCACAATATGATATCTGATTTTGGAAAAATTCGCACTTGGGGCGATTTGCTCGTAGGCCCCGTTCTTTCAGCCTAGTGAGCACCTGCTCCAAATTGGCAAGGTGCTCGTTGTCGTTTTCTCCTGTTACAAGGATGTCGTCTAGGTAACACTGAGTCCCCGGAATCCCTTGCAGGACTTGCTCCATAGCTCTTTGCCAGATAGCTGGAGCTGATGCTACTCCAAAAACCAGTCGATTGTACTGGTACAGGCCTTTGTGTGTGTTTATTGTGAGATACTTTTTAGAGGTCTCCTCAACCTCCATCTGTAGATATGCCTGTGCCAAGTCAATTTTTGTGAAACGTTTTCCTCCGGATAGTGAGGCGAAAATATCTTCTATCCTCGGAAGAGGATACTGTACCGTGTGAAGGACCGGGTTTACAGTCACCTTAAAGTCCCCACAGATGCGAATTTTTCTCTGTTCCTCAGAGTTATTTTTCAATGCTTTTTTCATGACTGGAACGATGGGTGTTGCCCATTCGCTCCAATCTATTTTGGATAATACGCCTGCCTTTTCCAAATTCTCCAGCTCTGCCTCGACTGCCGGACGTATTGCGTATGGCACCGGTCTTGCCTTAAAAAATTTTGGAATTGCTGCATCTTCCACTTTTATTGAGGCGGTGATGCCTTTCAAGGTTCCTAGTTTCTCTTGAAACACTTCTTTGGCGTTGGCCAAGATGTCTTTTAATCGTTCAGGTATGATGTCATCATTGTTTTTTTCCTTACTGGTCACCGTCAGTGCCTGAATGGAGTGCCAGTCTAAACGTATCTTCCTTATCCATTCACGTCCCAACAACGGTGGACCACCATCTTGTAGAATGTATAAATACAACTTTTGTATTTTTTTGCCGTTGTATACCACAGGCACCTTTATTTTCCTTTGGGGTATACTTTCTGCCCCGTATATGTTTTTAAGATAATGGATGTGTCTTTTAGAGGTATATGCGAAAATAGCCTCTCGTAATCTCGTCGATTTATTACGGTTAGAGCTGATCCTGTATCTAGCTCCATTTTAACTGGGGACCCTGCTATTATGAGGGTAACCCAAATGGTCTGGTAATCTTCATTGGCAATTACATTATGTAATTTGAGAGAGCTTAGTCTCTTGTTCCCGGAGTCGCTATCGCTCTTCTGGTCTTTGGAGCTACTGTCCGTCATCATTTGTACCTTTCTGTGCTTTTCCTTATTGATTCTTTTCCCGTTAGTGGATTTTTTATTTTCAGATTGGCATACACGTGGAATGTGTCCCATCTTTCCGCATCGCCTGCATGCTTTTTCTTTGAACCAGCAATCCCTCTGGTCATGGTTGGATCTGCCGCAGCGATAACATCTCTCGAAACCCCGTGTCATTTCATGGGTGCCGAAGTCCTGTGGCCTTTGCTGTATCTTTGCTGCTCCTATTGCACTGAAAGCCTTGTCCAGTGTTAAATCTTTTCCAGAAGATACCTTTTTTTGTGTTTCTACACTTAGGGGATCGCAGATGAATTTGTCTTGCAGAGAATCTGCCAGTCCTGCCTCGAATTGGCAGTGTAGGGTATCAACAATCTCCTCAAAATTCTTGTCCATCGGTTCGGCTGGAGTGATTAAGTTGCGTAACAGCTTGTATGTTTCTGCGCCCATTAGATCCAGAAGCACTGAAGCTTTTTTTTCATCTTCTATTCCATTTGCGGTGCAAAACACCTCTACTCTTTCTACATATGTGGTCCAATCCTCTATCTTGTTATCAAAAGCATCAATATTGCCAAAGTTAGGCTCTGTTTCGTTATCAAAAGCATCAATATTGCCAGACTTAGGCATTTCAAAAAAGATATGGCGCTTCCCGTGCTTTTTTTTTCTCTCTGTAGCAACGATATGGCGCTTCCTACGCTTTCCCGCCGCTGCTACCGATAACAACGCTGTTTTACTGTGGTTTCCGTTTATTCACTGTTGGAGACTCGTTCCCGACGGATGTCTAAACGCTGACCTGCTTGCCGCGCCGGCCGTCTCCCGAGTGCACCCTCCCAGTCCGTTATTGCTTGCCTCCGATTTCGCTGCCTGTCTCAGCTATAGAGCCCGCCGCTGGAGCCCCAGCCTCACGCCCAGGAAGGATTAGCGCAGTACCTGCCACCAGCTTGGCCAGCTGGTGAAACCACAGTTTCTATTACTTCCTTGAGTCTTCTGGACGCTGGAGGAATCGATGTCCTTGAGGTGCTGCCGAATTGCAGGTAAGTCCGTTTCCACTTCGTCGCCACTGTAGTGTCCGTGTGTAGATAAAGACACTGAAGACAGGAGTTGGTTCATAGGTATTTACTAAGCAAGTCTGGGGGGGGTTCTAAAGGATATACACAATACACAGGCTTATATAGCCCAAGTGGCAATTACCGGCATTACGCACACCTGGGGCTCTTAAAGGCACATACACCACAATTGCTCTTAAAGGCACATACACCACAGTTTGAATCTTTTATGTTTATGGCAGGGAAAGAAAGTATTCAAGTCACGATTGACTCCAGGTTGATAAGGGAAAATTTTCTGAGGCTGTACTCATGATAATGGGGAAAAAGGAAATGGCAGAGACATTAAACAAATACTTTGGGTCCGATTTTGTGGATTGTGTGGGAAATGGGCGGATTCCCCGAATGTGGGGTTCTGACCCGAAAAAAAATGGGTCAGCCAGCTGCACGCAATTTTCCCTCAAGTGGCCAATTAATTTCCAGCGTGTGGACAGCCTTGCTAATTGCCCATTTCTAGTCAGAAAGCCCCACAGTATGATGTCATCATTCGTGGTGCTTTCAAGGTCCACAGCAAGCATTGCTTCCTCTGTTAGCCTCCAAATGAACCATACAGGATGGCAGAGGAGCCTGCAGCAGCTGTGGCCAGTGCCAGACCCCGAGCTGCCTCCAAATTCAACGAAGCTTCACTGCAGGCATTATTGGATGGGGTTAGGGCCCACAGGGAGGTCCTCTTCCCTAGGTCAGGCAGGAAGAGGTCTCCCACTGAGACCAAGGCTGCATGGATGCAGGTGTCAGCAGATGTCAACTCGAATGCGCATGTAACCTTGGCATCACATCTCTAACTCCTTCCTCTACTCCCCCACAGGACCATCCAGAGCCCCCGTCCCCACTGTGGAGGAGGAAGAGGCTGTGCAGCCAGACTCCTCAGAGGAAGCTCCAACATCTGAGGGCGCAGCGTCAGCAGAAGTAAGCGCACCCAGCACCAGCGCAGACACTCACACCTCGGGGGGACCTTCGGGACATAGAGTAGTGTTGTCACCTGGTGTTTCACAGCTCACAAGTGAGCCTCAGCAGATTCTGGAGACAGGGACAGCAGTAGAGAGTCCTCGTCGGAGGGTGCAGGACTCTGCCAGCTCAGCCCAGCAGCTTCATGTCGACCCTTTGCCTCTGGGTCCATCCGCAAGAGAAGAGGTGATGGATCTCCATGCACAGATGCAGGAGTCTCTGGCAGGTTTTGTCTCCAAGGTCGCTGCAAGTGTGGAGCGAATGGAGGAGTCCATAGCGACCATGAGCAGAGCCTTTGTGGAGTCATTGGCGCATTAACACATCACCATGGACAGGTTGGCAACCTCCATGGAGGAGATAACTCACCAGGGTACGGAAAACATGGTGAGTGCTCATAAGAGAATGACATCTCTTGAGGAGTGTTGGCCATCTATTGAACAGAGAAACCAGACCTTCATGGAAGTCCTTCTGAGTAGGACTGCCAGTACAGATACGGGTCCCCATGGCCCCCTAAAGCGCAGCAAGATGCTCTCAAGCCACTTCCAAGTGCTGGCCCCTTCTGGCCTGTGCAGCTTCAGGTGAGTGAGCAGCAGCCTGGTACTCCTGGTGCTCATCCTGCTGTTCCTGGTTCTGCTGCTGCCGCCTCTGCTGCTGGAGATCTTCTAATGGCAAGAAGGGAAGGAAAAAAAGGTGTCCCATGCTTCTGGTAGAGGCCTCCGCTGAGGAAGCGCTGAATGAGGGTGGCGAGAGGGGTTTCCCAGGAGATCACATTGGAGAAGTGTGTGAGGCTCCAACCTTCCACAGCTGTGCCTAAGCCTTGAAGAAGTAGCCCCAAGCCTGCAACAACAAGGTCCTTCAACATACAAATGCTCTCCGACTAAATCGCAGCTTTCCCGAATGACCTGCAGCTGAGAGCAAGCAAGCCAGCAAGCTTCACGCCAGGTTTCATCAGCGGGGTTCCCCGCAGGCGTGTTTAGCATGGGGAACCCTTGAAAATCGCAAGGGCCCCTTAAAATGGCATGAAACATGCCAATAATTGGTGATTAGGGTCCCAACGGCCAGTCCCGCCAGCGGCGGGCGGGACTGATTCGGGTCGCAGAGAAATGGTGGTCCGAAAGTCGGACGGGGTGGGGAATCAGGCGGAGGGGGACCGCGACCCCCTATTTCTGTGATTTTTGGCCCCTGTCCACTGCAAAACCCGTCTGACAGCTGGCAGAAAATCGAGGCCTTTGTATCTGTCTTCAAGGAAGAAGACACAAAAAACATTCCCAAAATAGTGGGGAAGCTAGAGTCTAGTGAGAATGAGGAACTTAAAGGAATTAGTATTAGTAAAGAAATAGTATTGGAGTGATTATTGGGACTTAAAGCCAATAAATCCCTTAGGCCTACATCTTAGGGTTTTAAAAGAAGTGTCTACAAGATACTGGATGCATTAATTTTGATCTTCCAGAATTCTCCAGATTCTAGAACGGTCCCCATGGATTGAAAGGTATCAAATGTAATCCCGCTATTCAAAAAAGGAGGGAGAGAAAACAGGGAACTATAGACCAGTTAGCCTGACATCAATAGTACGGAAAATGTTAGAATCTATTGTTAGGGATGTAGTAACAGGGCACTTAGAAGTCAACATGGATTTATGAAAGGGAAATCATGTTTGACAAATCTGTTGAGTTTTTTGAGGTTGTAACTAACAGGGTAGCTAAGGGGGAACCAGTGGATGTAGTGTATTTGGATTTTCAAAAAGCATTCGATAAGGTGCCACACAAGAACTTCTTACACAAAATTAGAGCGTATGGGATTGGGGGTAATATATTAGCATTGATTGAGGATTGATTAATGGACAGAAAACAGAGAGTAGGTATAAATGGGTCATTTTTCAGTTGGCAGGCTGTAACTAGTGGGGTACCATAAGGAACAGTGCTTGGGCCTCAGCTATTTACAATCTATATCAATGACTTAGATGAGGGGATCAAGTGTAATGTATCCAAGTTTGTTGACGATACAAAGTTAGGTGGGAAAGTAAGTTCTGAGGAGGACTCACAGAGGCTGCAAAGGGATATAGACAGGTTAAGTGAGTGGGCAAGTACATGGCAGATGGAATCTAATGTGGAGAAATGTGAAGTTATCCACTCTGGTAGGAAAAATAGAAAAGCAGAATATTTTTTAAATGGTGAGAGATTGGGAAATGTTGGAATTCAGAGGGACCTGGATGTCCTTGTACACAAATCACTGAAAGTTAACATACAGGTACAGCAAGCAATTAGGAAAGCAATGGAATGTTAACCTTTATTGCAAAAGAATTGGAGTATAAGAGTAAAGAAGTCTTACTGCAATTATATAGGGCTTTGATGAAACCACACCTGGAGTATTGTATACAGTTTTGGTCTCCTTACCTAAGGAAGGATATACTTGCCTTAGAGATAGTGGAAAATAGGTTCACTAGACTGATTCCTGGGATGGGGGGTTGTCCTAAGAGAGATTGAGCAGACTAGGCCTATATTCCCTAGAGTTATAAAAATGAGAGTGGATCGCATTGAAATGTATAAAATTCTTAAGGAGCTTGACAGGGTAGATGCTGGGAGGATGTTTCCCCTGGCTGGGGAGTCTAGAACTAGGGGTCACAATCTCAGAATAAGGGGTCGGCAATTTAGGACAGAGATGACGAGAAATTTCATCATTCATAGGGTTGTGAAGTTTTGGAATTCTCTACCCCAGAGGGCTGTGGATGCTCAGTCATTGAGTATATTCAAAGCAGAGATCGATAGAGTTTTGGATACTAGGGGAACCAAGGGATATGGGGATAGTGTGGGAAGGTGGAGTTGAGGTAGAAGATCAGCCATGATCTTATTGAATGGTGGAGCAGGCTCAAAGGGCCGAATGACCTACTCCTGCTACTATTTCTTATGTGACATTGAGCCTCACTGGCCAGGAGTGTAAAATCAGACACGGTGGCCTGAATGATGGATGCACAATGGACTGGGGTAAATAAGTTGATTCACCATCTGGGCAGTAAACAATAGAATAAAAATCAGGCAGATTCTACAAAGGGCTTACAAGCCTCTCTACCAGATTACCGCCCAGGTGGCGGAGACAACAATTTAACCAACTATATTTTGCGGTGAAGAAATTTGCTGTTTATTTTGTTTCCATGGAAACATAAGTTGGGAGAGATGTAAAACAGGCTGCATTATAACTAGAGGACTAGAATAAAAGGGGTTAGAAGTTATGCTACAGCTATACAAAGCCCTTGTTAGGCCACACCTGGAGTACTGTGTTTATTTATGAGCACTACACCTTGGAGGGAGTGCAGTGTAGATTTACTAGAATGATACCTGGACTCCAAGGGTTAAATTACTTGGAGAGATTACACAAACTAGGGTTATTTTCCCTGGAATTTAAAAGGGTAAGGGGTGATTTGATTGAAGTTTTCAAGATATTAAGGGGAACTGATAGCGTAGAGAGAAACTATTTCCGCTGGTTGGAGAGTCTAGGACTAGGGGACATAGTCTAAAAATTAGAGCCAGGCCTTTCAGCAGTGAAGTTAGGAAACACTTCTGCACGCAAATCGTGGAACACTTCTGCAAATGGCAGTTGATGCTCGGTCAATTGTTCATTATACATCTGAGATTGATAGATTTTTGTGAACCAAAGGTATTAAGGGATATGGGGCAAAGACAGGTATATGAAGTTAGGTCACAGATCAGCCATTGAATGGCAGAACAGGCTTGAGGGGCTAAATGGCCTACTCCTATTCTTATGTTCCTATTTACATAGTTGGATTCCTGCACATGAGAATAATAAGAGGTTTATACTGTTATTCAGGGGCACAAATGAATGTCTTCCCTTTTCGTTTATGGTACTCAATCTGTAACTATGGAGTAGATTTTGACTGTGTGATAGTGTAAAACGGGTTATTGAGTCAGCAGCCTGTTTTACATATCTCCTGATTTTTATTTCCATTCATTCACTATCACCCGTTTTACACTATTGCACAAAGTCAAGATTAACCCCAATCTGCTTATAGCCACTGCCAGTATTTTGTGGCATAATGGTGGTAGCGGTCAGTATGACGTCTAGTTAAAGAGGTTTCTCCCCTCTTTCGCCTTTCATATATTAGAATTAAACATAGAAAGACTTAATGAAAAACACACAGGACCTTTCTGTATCAGAGTCAGGGGACCATAAGTGTCTTTTTGTTACTTTTATTTGTTATACCATGACTTTTATTTGTTATGGCATGAAAGTAATGGTGCACCACAGTGCTCCCTCTGTCATAGTACCGTCAGTGCTGCTGAGTTTAGGCCCAACACTTCATTTAGTGAATCATAGAATCATAGAAATTTACAGCACAGAAGGAGGCCATTCGGCCCATCTTGTCCGTGCCAGCCGACAAAGAGCTATCCACCCTAATCCCACTTTCCAGCACTTGGTCCGTAGCCTTGTAGGTTACGACACTTCAAGTGCATATCCAAGAAATTTTTTAATGTGATGAGCTTTTGTGCCTCTACCACCCTTTCAGGCAGTGAGTTCCAGACCCCCACCACCCTCTGGGTGAAAAGATTTCTCCTCAACTCCCCTCTAAACTTCCGACTAATTACTTTAAATCTATGCCCCCTGGTTATTGACCCTTCTGCTAAGGGAAATAGGTCCTTTCTATCCACTCTATCTAGGCCCCTCATAATTTTATACACCTCAATTAGGTCTCCCCTCAGCCTCCTCTGTTCCAAAGAAACCAACCCCAGCCTGTCCATTCTTTCCTCATAGCTAAAATTCCCCAGCCCAGGCAACATCCTCATAAATCTCCTCTGCACCCTCTTTAGTGCAATCACATCCTTCCTGTAATGTGCTGACCAGAACTGCACGCAGTACTGGTCATCTGCTGCCTAACTAGTGTTTTATACAGTTCAAGCATAACCTCCCTGCTCTTATATTCTATGCCTTGGCTAACAAAGGCAAGTATCCTGTATGCCTTCTTAACCACCTTATCTACCTGTCCTGCTACCTTCAGGGATCTGTGGACATGCACTCCAAGGCCCCTCTGATCCTCTGCACTTCTCAGTGTCCTACCATTTATTGTGTATTCCCTTGCCTTGTTAGCCCTTCTCAAATGCATTACCTCAAACTTCTCCAGATTGAATTCCATTTGCCATTGTTCTGCCCACCAGACCAGTCCATTGATATCTTCTTGCAGTCTGCAGCTTTCTTCTTTATTATCAACCACACAGCCAATTTTTGTATCATCTGTAAACTTCTTAATCATACTTCCTACATTGAAGTCCAAATCATTGATATATACCACAAAAAGCAAATGATCCAGTACTGAGCCCTGCAGAACCCCACTGGAAACAGCCTTCCAGTCACAAAAACACCCTTCGACCATTACCCTTTGCTTCCTGCCTCTGAGCCAATTTTGGATCCAACTTGTCACTTTGCCCTGGATCCCATGGGCTTTTATTTCATAGACCGGTCTGCCATGCGGGACCTTATCAAAAGCCCTGCTAAAATCCATATAGACTACGTCAAACACACTACCCTCATCGACCCTCCTTGTTACTTTCTCAAAAAATTCAATCAAGTTAGTCAGACACGACCTTCCCTTAACAAATCCATGCTGACTGTCCCTGATTAATCCGTGTCTTTCTAAATGAAGATTTATCCTGTCCCTCAGAATTTTTTGCAATAATTTTCCTACCACCGAGAATATGGCTCCGATATTTATGGGGAGGCAGGGGAGGGTGTAGGGAAGGCCGGAAACGGCCGAAGAACCCAGCAAGGACAGGGAAATGGATGTCCTGCCGATCATATCGACATAAGAATTAGGAGCAGGAGCAGGTTCGAGGGGCCATATGGACTACTTCTGCTCCTAATTGTTACATTCTTACATTCTTATGACCTCATTAACATTTCTCAATTCTGTTTCCCACCCAGCAGCTGACCAAATAGACAGCCTGGCCGGTGGGCAGGAGGGAACACCAGAGGCAGGAGGCCGCAGCCAGGCACCCTTGGAGATGGTCCCTGGCAATTGGGAGTTGGAGAGTCCCGGCAATCGGGAGGGCTGGGTGGAGGTTGCCAGTTGGGGCTGGGGGGAGGTCGGCAATTAGAGCTGGTGGTTTGAAGGGAGGCTGGCGCTCAGGCCTGAGGGAGGCAGAAGGCTTCCTTGAGGGGCCGGGGAGAAGCACTGCTGCTCTCCCTAGCCCACCTGGAGTGCTGGAAAGACTTTTACTTTGTGGAGTCGACAGCTCTCTTTCACTGCTGAGTTTCCTGATCCCTGGGAAACCTGCGCAGCAAATCAATTTTAAATCGGGCTCCCAATTACACTGTGATTTAAATATATTAATTAAGTGTTCCTCCTCTCCACAGCCACCCCAATATCCACTGTGATAAAAACAGTGACGGGCTCGTATGCAGTGTGTTGGGGTCGCGTTCCCCGTATTTCATTTTTTAACAGGCAGGAAAGGGTCGGGTGGGGGCAACTAGCACGGCCTATACATTTGTTGGCATTTGATGTATCACGTTCCTAGAGATTTCCTATTCTTTAAACCCATCCCACCATAATGGATGAGCATGGAAATGTACATCTTGCTCACAGTCTTAACTTTTATTCCTTCCTTTAGGTCCCATTGGACAAGCACCAATTACTCAAGAAAGCAGAGAGATGACCTGATGCCAGGACTCAGTCACTGCCACTTTATGACCAGTTCTTCGAGAACTTCAGTATTTTAGAACAAATTTGTCATAGTAAACATAATCTGAAATAAGAACCCTTTACTGATCTTTATTTTCTTCAATAGGAGACAGGGCAGCAGATCCAGAAATATACACTTCTCAAAGTAACTTGCACTGATCCTTGCCACGTGAGTGACATAATGATGCAAATTACAAATTGTGTTGAGTGAAAAAGAGGTGTCCAATCAGCATCACAAAATAACTAATTTGTTTCTGAAAATACTCTTTAATTATACAATAAATTCATAGAATCAAAACCACCTGCAATCTAGTCTCAAATAATTAATGTCAGACATCTTAATTAGCTTAATAATTTCCCCTTTGGTCACTTAAAATTTTCTAAATCCCTTCATTGCAATCATATGCAGAATTGTTCCATAAAAGATGCAAGCTTGTTACACCTTCCAGTGAATCACTAAACTATTCTGCAACAATGTAATATCTCTCAGAGCTTTTATTTAACATTTTGGTGAATCTTGTGAGAAATGGAACTCTTTTTGTGTTAACATAGAGCATTCCCAGTGCTTTCAGAACCTTTCATTAATGTCATTTCACTGTTAACTGTGTTAGCAATTGGCAATGGCACTGACGTTTGAAGCAAAATAACATTGAATAATGGCTGTTGAAAAGAAACATGTTTACCATTTTAAAACCCGTTCCACAGCGTTCAACCTATTTAACCATAATGTTGATGAATTCATATTTTTATTTAACATTTATACTTTATATGCATTATAAATCAGACGATGTGGAGTAGAATTTTAAAGTTATCTAATTAGAATGTTACAGCAACGAAACAACAACAATTTGCATTTATATGGCATCTTTAACGTAGTAAAAATGTCCCAAGGGTAGTTAAAATCAAGACCAATAGCTTTAATCTTCTCAATGCTTAGGTGGAGGAAATCACTTTAATTAATTGAATACAAGCCTGTGTGTTTAATAAATGGTAGTAATATTACTTGACACTGCTACAGTCAGGAACGGATGGACAGTATGGCCCAGATTTAGGTCTGTTTTCATGATTTCTCGGCTGAAAGCGATCAGTTTGCTTCTCCAGGTGCACCAATAATGCACAACCCCTTTCAAGAAAAGTACACCTCCTGCTGTCTAAATCATTGAACAGCCTCATCTTGTGGCTGTTGAAGGTTATTATAGAGATTAGTGTCTAGGCCCCATAGATGAATGAAATTGAGATATGGCAAAAATAGCGGCTTAGATTTTCTGTTCAGCTGTTAGGCCAGCAGAAGTGCAGCGAGACAGAAATTCCGCCGCTTGCAGCATGCATCAGTCCCCACTGATTTTATGGGGTCATTCAGTGTTATTTGAATACGTTGGTGAGAACTAGGGAGTCCATCTGGAGGAGGGAGGAAAATGGCTATGTGCAGCAATGTCGGTGGCTTGTGTGCTGCCTGGAGAATTGGAAATATATTGTCACTTTTTTTGATGCACCTTTGCCTGTGCAATTGATTGCATGGGCTTTTTGGCCTTTAAAACTTAAATGGCCCCTCTCCCACCAGTAGTAATCTGGGTGCCAGGGACCAACAGGCCTCTCTTGTGCCCAGCACTAAGTCGCAAATGACAGGAAGTATGGTGTATAATATGCCTGCCCATATTTGGGTGGATGTAGTATCCACCTAATGTCATTCTGGTGAAAAATGTTGAAAGTGACATGGGTGAATGAGTTTCTGCTGGAGTTACGCTGGATTCTCAGCATAACTCCTGTGAACATTTTTCATCTTTTCTATAAGAGGTTGGCTATTTGGAGCATTCACTGTATTAGCTGATAAAATAAATCAGTTTTCATGTTTTTCTCTTTTTCACACAATTTTCTCTCAGATTTCTTCCTTCTTCCCCTGCTGAAGGCACGGACTCCTTAATGGATACAATTCTACAGATACAAGTCAGCCTCTGCTAGCTTGTCCATGTGACCATTCCTCATCAGAGCTGTGACAGGGAGTTTGCGCACAGGGCATTCAACAGCTGAGGGCATCATAGCCAAGCCCAATCATATCCACATGATGTTCACTCATTGGCACTTTCCAGCAGTGGTCAACAGCAATAACTTTTGCCAATTTTCCCTTTGTAATCCAGGGGAGCTAAGATCAATTGTAGTGCCTCTACTATTGTCCTGGCTGAGATCTGCTAATTCAGGTCCATTTTCCTTTTATTTTTGTTTAAATATACTATTGTTGTTTATACTTATTGCAGGGTATAACATATTTAGAAAAGATAGAGAGGGAAAAAGGGGGGGTGGAATAGCTGTACTTATTAGGGGTAACATAACTGTAGTAGAAAAAAGTGACGTAGCTGTCAGCAAGGCAAAAATATGGATAGAGATAAAAGATAATAAATGATCAATCAATCAATAGGCGCAGTCTACAGACCACCTAATAGTGGAAGGGAGGTGGAGGAAGAAATATGCAGACAAATTAGGGAAATTAGTAAAAAACAGAGAATAATAATCATGGGGGATTTCAACTACCCCGATATTAATTGGACAGAAGTGGTAGGTAAAGAGGATAAGGGAATGGAGTTCCTACAATGTGTACAGGACTCCTTTCTAACCCAATATGTAAAAAGCACAACAAGGGAGAATTCACTATTGGATCTAATAATAGGGAATGAACCAGAGCAGATAAGAGAAGTAAAAGTAGGTGAACATCTAGGCAATAGTGACCATAATATAATATGCTTTAAGATGATAAATGAGAAGGACATAAGTATGATGAAAACCAGGTTAATAGATTGGAGAAAAGCAGATTTTTTTTAGGGGCTGAGAATAGAACTTGGGAAAATAAAATGGGCAATAATATTGGCAAACAACGATGTAGAACAGCAATGGGAAACATTTAAAATGGTGTTCAACAGAGTGCAGGAATAATATATTCGGCTAAAAGGAAAGAACAAACTAAACACTAATGAGACTCCATGGATGAATAAAGCCATAAGGGAAAAATTGAGGGTAAGGAAAGAGGCATACATTAAGTACATGGACAGCAGGGGAGTACACAATAAGGGAGAATACGAAGAGATTAGGAGAGAAGTCAAAAAACAATTAAGAAGGCAAAGAGGAGCTAAGAAATTAAATGATCAAGGAATATAAAACAAAATAGTAAAATATTTTACAGGCACATCAATAAAAAAAGGAAGGTTGGGATGGGAATAGGGCCATTAAGGGATAGACAGGATAATACCACAAGTAATGATAGAGAGAAGGCAGAAATATTAAATTGTTATTTTGCTTCAGTATTTACCAGGGAAATAGAACAAGTGGACATGACATTGGATAATGAGATTAGCAATGAGATAAGTGCATTCAAAATAAAAAGAGGAGATATATTAAATAAACTAAACAAACTCAAAGAGGATAAAGCCCCTGGTCCGGATGGATTACATCCACTCATTTAAAAAGAATCAAGGGAAGAGATAGCAGAGGCATTACTACGCATATTTAATAATTTATTAAAAAAAGGTGTAGTGCCAGAGGACTGGTGGATGGCTAACGTAATAACTATATTCAAGAAGGGAGATAGAACATGTCCAGGGAATTATAGACCAGTCAGCTTAACATCAGTGGTAGGAAAAATAATGGAATCCCTACTAAAGGAGAAAATATAAGAACATCTCAAAGCCAAAAACATAGTAATTAGTAGTCAGCATGGATTTCAAAAGGGAACGTCTTGCTTGACCAATCTCATTGAATTATTTGAAGAGGTAAAAAGAGAGTAGACAATGGTAATACAGTAGATGTAATTTATCTAGATTTTCAAAAGGCCTTCGATAAGGTACTCCATAATAGACTGATGAACAAGATCAGAGAATGCGGAGTCAGGGGACAAGTAGCAGAATGGATAGCTAGCTGGCTTCAAGACAGAAAGCAGAGAGTAGGGGTAAAGGGTAGCTATTCACAGTGGCAGAAGGTGGGTAGTGGTGTTCCACAAGGATCAGTGTTGGGACCACTGTTGTTCACAATTTACATTAACGGTTTAGATTTTGGAATCAAAAACACATTTTCTAAATTTGTGGATGACACCAAATTGAGGGTGATAGTCAATACTGAGGAGGACTGCAACAAATTACAGGAGGACATTAATAAACTTGCAGAATGGGCATATACTTCATAAATGTGAGGTATTACATTTTGGTAGGAAGAATAGGGAGTTCACTTCTTACTTGGAGTGTGTGAGTCTGGGTGGGGTAGAGGAACAAAGGGATCTCGGAGTACAAATACACAAATCACTAAAAGTTGCGACACAGGTTAGCAAGGCCATAAAAAAAGAAAACCAAGCACTAGGGTTTATTTCTAGAGGGATAGAATTGAAGAGTAGGGAAGTTATGCTAAGCCTGTATCGAACCTTGGTTAGACCACTGTACAGTTCTGGTCGCCATATTATCAAAAGGACATAGAGGCACTGGAGAAGGGGCAGAGATGATTTGCAATACATATCAGGAAAGGATGAATAGGCTGGGTCTCTTTTCTCTTGAAAAAAGAAGGCTGAGGGTGACCTAATAGAGGTCTTTAAAATTATGAAAGGTTTTGATAGAGTGGCTACAGAGAGAATGTTTCCACTTGTGAGGAAGAGCAAAACTAGAGGCCATCAATATAAGGTAGTCACCAAGAAACCCAATAGAGAATTCAGAAGAAACTTCTTTACCCAGAGAGTGGTGAGAATGTGGAACTCACTACTACAGGGAGTGGTTGAAGCGAATAGTATAGATGCATTTAAGGGGCTGTTAGATAAGCATATGAGGGAGAAGGGAATAGTGGGTTATGCTGACAGAGTTAGATGAGGAAAGACGGGAGGAGGCTCGAGTGGAACTTAAACGCCGGCATGAACTGGTTGGGCTGAATGGCCTGTTTCTGTGCTGTATATCCTATGTATGTAATCCTATATATGTAATCCTACTTCCATGCTGTCATGCTTTTGCTGAACAAGCAGATTAGTCTCGGTTGTGACTGGAGAACGGCTGTGAAGAGTCTTTCTGGTGATTTTTCTTCCCCTCAAAATGAATCAGTCTGACCAGCATCCTGCCTGAGAATCAGCAAGAATATCCATAGAGGATAAGTATGTTTGAATGTCAGTTGAAGCTACTAATACATAGTTTTTGTGATAATTTTTAGTCTGAAATATACATACAAACGAAGTGGCCTCAGGAGCAGTGTGATACCACTTTTTATAGCTCTCATTTTAATTGTCATAAGGTGCGCCACATGAGCATGTGATATCTTGCTAACGGCAGTCTTCTTCATTTAAATTTGAGGATTATGGAATTGACAAAAACGGATCCTAAAACACAGAAGTAAGGTTAAATATATGAAAATGCTGTGATAAAAATAATAATGAACGAAAACAATCCTTTCATTTGAACACACTGTCATTAATTCTCAATGCTACAAATATGTATAAATTGATTCTGATGTGATTTCAAGCTGCTGTTACAATACCAACAATGCGAAAAAAGAATTATTCCCTGCACCATAATATTAGGAACAATTAAAGCGGAAGGGAAGTCTAGAGAAGTTGAGTTGATATTTTTCTAACCTTTATAAAAACTAATATCTATAATTAACCAAAACTGCATGTGTGGATATGCATCCACCTATACCCCACCACACTCCATATATATATTTATACTTTTATACATACTATTATATTTATTTGCCAAATATTGTAAAAGTATGACTGTATGGACATTCTTTCATAGCCAGCCAAAGAGATGACACATTTTCCTGTTTATAAGCAATGTCTGAATATTTTTTAAATTTCTAATATTGATTTAATCCAAACTGCCACTAATACATGAGCCTGGCATTTCAAATGCATTATTATTTTTCACTATTCAGGCAATTTTCATTTATTTTCACATTTCAACTCAGCCTTTAGCAAAAATGTATTTACGAGCAGGCAAGTTATGAAATCTATGACATTTTTCTCTTGACAGTTACTTTGTACAAAAAATGTGAAACTTATTAAAATTCCATAATGATATGGTATTCCAAAATGAATGGCATGAAATTTACTTACCCTTCACTGAAATATACTTAACCCTGGGAGACTCCTATAATGCAGGACAACGTATGAAACATGTTAGTTTCCTTTATTATATTAAGCTTTTCTTTGCAGGTTTTATAATGAATTTTCGCTTTCCCAGCCTCGTGCCCTGTAGATGATATAAATGAACATAAAACAATTTCTAAAAACATTTTGCAATCATATCCGTGACTAAATGTATTTTTTTCTTCAGCAGGTAATCATACAAGATTAACGGTTGGCAAAATGATGTTTATATTTATACTAATTTACCTGAAGGCATTTGTACCATAATAATGCTTTTGCAGTTGATTGGCAAACTGTGAATGAAGCGGAAATTGTCCATCCTCACAAATAGAGTTTGCAGGGTTTATCTGCTTCCTGTAGGTGCACAGCAGCACTGCATTTCCTCCAGCAGGTGGATCACCGGACCATTTCTTTCCTGGCTGTAAGCTACTTCCCTTGTCACTTAAATATGTGTGGGTATGTCTGGCGATAGCACAAGCAGCCTCAGCCATAGTCTTTCAGCTCGATATCGTCACTTTGTAGGAAAGCCAAGGGTGCAGGAGCTCGCATGTATTACTGCTTATGTTTTGTGGTGTCTCATGTGGGAATTCAATAATTCTATCTGCTACAATTCAAAACATTTGTATAGTTTGTAATGTGAAATAAAAGTTAAAATTGTTCTTCTTTATGAATCAGGCTAAGCCAACGCATTAGATAATTTTCAGGCATTAATATTCAATAACTCAATAACTGGCTGTTTTAAAAACAAAGGAAAAATCAAGGTCAGATATCAACAAATATCCATCGCTGCCTCCATTTAGTCCTATATGCTTCAGTAAATGGACACAGGAAAACAGTTACAGTTCTGTCCTTACTCTACATATGGCATTTTAGCATTCAGTAACATAGTCATGAGCAAATATGTGGGTCCAGCATCTGTTGCTTCAAAACTGTTTATCGTACCAACAAAGCAAAGAGAATGCGGCCCCGCCTTGAGTATTCCATTATTGGTCACTGAGGCACAAAGGAAGCATCCAAGCCCTGAAAACAGTGTAGACAAATGCCAAAAGGCTAATCCCTAATGACTGAGTAATGAGGAAAAGTGAGAGAAGCTCAAATTACTTAAGCTTAATAGAAGGGGAGTGAGACAGGACCTTATGGAGATATATAAGATACGAAGGGGGGGAAATTGAGTTGCTTTGTGCCCTGTTAGCACCCCGAGGGGATGTTAACAGGGCACAAAGCACCTAGCGCCCTGGCGCGGCGCCGCAAACACCTCCTGCAAAATTCAGCAGGAGGTTAGCGGCGGCGGTAGCCAACAGCGCCCCGCGGTGCTGCGCATCCGGCAATGACGTCATCGCCATGCGCAGTGCCCCACTCATGGCCCGGCCACAAACTTCACTTGCGCCCCCTGACCTACCGCTGGACGCTATGTCCGACAGAATCAGGGTGCCTTGTTTGCGGCCGGAGTGGTGCAAATTAAATGGCAGGTGCCAGGCGGAATTTGTTTTTGGGCCGCCTGCCAACACCTGCCCACTCTGGCCTCCTCCTACGGGGTGCCGACCGCGATCGGTCAGCCCGGCACCCCTCTTGAGTGCCGGGCTCTTTTGCCAGCATCCCGCTCCCCGGTGGTCCAGCAGGGCCCTGGTGTGTGCTGCGCTAGGCCCCTCCCCTTCAATCATTATCATTGAAACATAGAAGATAGGAGCAGGAGTAGGCCATTCGGCCCCTCGAGCCTGTTCCACCATTTAATGAGATCATGGCTGATCATCCAAATTCAGTACCCTGTCCCTGCTTTCTCCCCATATTCCTTGATCCCTTTAGCCTTAAGAAATATTTCTAACTCCTACTTGAATATATTTAATGAATTGGCTTCAACTGCCTTGTGTGGTAGGGAATTCCACAGGTTCACCACTGTCTGGGTGAAGAAATTCCTCCTCATCTCAGTCATAAATGGCTTACCCCTTATCCTTAGACTGTGAACCCTTGTTCTGGACTCCCCCGCCATCGGGAAGATCCTTCCTGCATCAAGTCTGTCTAGTCCTGTTAGAATTTTATAAGTTCCAATGAGGTCCCCTCTCATTCTTCTAAACTCTAGCGAATATAAGCCTAATCGACCCAATCTCTCCTCATATGTCATTCCTGTCATCCCAGATATCAGTCTGGTGAATCTTCCCTGCACTCTCTCCATGGCAAGAACACCCTTCCTCAGATAAGGTGATCAAAACTGCACACAATACTCAAGGTGTGGTCTCACCAAGGCCCTATACAACTGCAGCAAGACATCCTTGCTCCTGTACTCAAACCCTCTCGCTATGAAGGCCAACATACCATTTGCCTTCTCTACTGCCTGCTGCACCTGCATGCTTACCTTCAGCGACTGGTGCACAAGGACACCCAGGTCTAGTTGCACTTCCCCTTTTCCCAATCGATTGCCGTTCAGATAATAATCTGTCTTCCTGTTTTTGCCACCGAAGTGGATAATCTCGCATTTATCCACATTATACTGCATTTGCCATGAATCTGCCCAATCACCCAACCTGTCCAAATCATACTGGAGTTTCTCTGCATCCTCCTCACATCACGCACGCCCACCCAGCTTTGTGTCATCTGCAAACTTGGAGATATTACATCTAGTTCCCTCGTCTAGATCATTTATATATATTGTGAATAGCTGGGGTCCTAGCACTGATCCCTGCGGTACCCCACTAGTCACTGCCTGCCACTCAGAAAAAGACCCGTTTATTCCAACTCTTCGCTTCCTGTCTGCCAACCAGTTCTCTATCCAAGACAGTACCTTACCCCCAATCCCGTGTGCTGTAACTTTGCACGCTAATCTCTTATGCGGGACCTTATCGAAAGCCTTCTGAAAGTCCAAATACACCACATCCACTGGTTCTCCCTTATCTATTTTACCAGTTACATCCTCAAAAAATTCCAGTAGATTAGTCAAGCATGATTTACCTTTTGTAAATCCATGTTGACTTTGTCCGATCCTGTCACGGTATTCCAAGTGCTCTGCTATTACATCTTTTATAATGGACTCTAGCATTTTCCCCACTACCGATGTCAGGCTTGCCGGTCTATAATGTCCTGTTTTCTCTCTACCACCTTTTTTAAATAGTGGGGTTACATTAGCTATCCTCCAATCCATGCGAACTGTTCCAGAGTCATAGGGCTCAATTTTGTCAATGGGGTCGTGATGGAGGCAGGACTCCCACATTTTGGGTTGTAGTCCCGCCTCCATCAACTTGTGGCCAAACCACGCTATTTTCCCTTGATTGACGTTGTTAAGCCTGCCCAGCGGGCTCAGCAGGCCAATTAAGGGCCACCTTGTTACTGGTGACATCAGCGATTGATATTTCATCTGTCAAGAGCTTTTGACAGATGAAATGTCAATCTGTCTTCTAACTTGAGTCCTTCTACTCAGACTCAGTTAGAGTGCTCTCCAGGCCAGAAAGCAGAGGCTTCAGCTATTGACAGTTCAGCGGCCATTCTGCTTTCTGTGCTGGTGAGCTGAGGGACACCCGAGAACTAAAGGAAGGAAGCCTGCAGGAGAAACTAAAGGTAAGTAAAACTTATTAAAACACTTTACACTTACCTCACACAATTACCTCTGCACACATGCACCCATCACTCACCTGCACAACGGACATCTTGACCCCTCCAACCCCTGCAGACCGACGGTCCGCCTCGCTAACTTGGCATGGTTCAGCACCGTCGGACAGCCCACACTTCAGGGCTAAAAATAGGGATTAGGCAAAAAGCTGCCTGTTAACTACCAATTAATTGGAACTAATCCCCTTCCCGCCTCGGGGAGGTGGCTCCCAGCACATTGGCACGGAGGCGGGTTGGGGGCGAGAAGGGTTCCTGCCCCCGATTCTGCAATTTTCCCACCACTCCCACCTCCTAACCCGCCTCCTCGGGGCTTGGAAAATCGAGCCCATAGGGTCATAGAGCTATACAGCACAGAAAGAGGCCCTTCGGCCCATCATGTCCGCACTGGCCATCAAGCCCTGTCTATTCTAATCCCATTTTCCAGCACTTGGTCCGTAGCCTTGTATGCTATGGTGTTTCGAGTACACATCTAAATGCTTCTTGAATGTTGTGAGGGTTTCTGCCTCTACCACCTTTTCAGGCAGTGAGTTCCAGATTCCAACCACCCTCTGGGTGAAAAGGTTTTTCCTCAAATCCCCTCTAAACCTCCTGCCCCTTACCTTGAAACTATGCCCCTTGGCTATTGACCCCTCTGCTAAGGGGAAAAGTTCTTTTCTATCTACCCTATCTATGCCCCTCATAATTTTATACACCTCAATCAGGTACCCCCTCAGCTTTCTCTGCTCTAAGGAAAACAACCCCAGCCTGTCCAGTCTCTCTTCATAGCTGAAGCGCTCCAGCCCAGGTAACATCCTGGTGAATCTCCTCTGCACCCTCTCCAATGCAATCACATCCTTCTTATAGTGTGGCGACCAGAACTGCACACAGTATTCCAGCTGTGGCCTAACTAGCGTTTTGTACAGCTCCATCATAACCTCCCTGCTCTTATATTCTATGCCTCGGCTAATGAAGGAAAGTATCCCATATGCCTTCTGAACCACCTTATCTACCTGTCCTGCTGCCTTCAGTGATCTATGTACATGCACACCAAGGTCCCTCTGATCCTCTGTCCTTCCTAGGGTCCTACCATTCATTGTGTATTCTGTTCACTTGTTAGTCCTCCCAAAATGCACCACCTCACACATTTCACAGTTAAATTCCATTTGCCACTGTTCTGCCCCTCTAACCAACCCGTCTATATCGGCCTGTAGCCTGAGGCTTCCCTCCTCGCTATTTACCATTCCACCAATTTTCGTGTCATCTGCGGACTTACTGATCATACCTCCTACATTCACATCTAAATCATTAATGTACACTACAAACAGCAAGGGACCCAGCACCGATCCCTGCGGTACACCACTGGACACAGGCTTCCAGTCACAAAAACAACCTTTGACCATCATACTCTGCCTCCTGCCACTAAGCCAATTTTGGATCCAATGTGCCAAATTGCCCTGAATCCTATGGGCTCTTACCTTCTTGACCAGTCTCCCATGTGGGACTTTGTCAAAAGCCTTACTGAAGTCCATGTAGAGTACATCAACTGCACTACCCTCATCCACACACCTAGTCACCCCCTCGAAAAATTCAATCAAATTGGTTAGACATGATCTCCCCCTGACAAAGCCATGTCGACTATCCTTGATTAATCCTTGCCTCTCCAAGTGGAGACTAATTCTGTCCCTCAGAATTTTTTCCAATAATTTCCCTACCACTGATGTTAGGCTCACTGGCCTGTAATTCCCTGGTTTATCCCTACTACCCTTCTTGAACAATTGTACTATGTTAGCTGTTCTCCAGTCCTCTGGCACCTCCCCTGTGGCCAGAGAGGTTCTGAAAATTTGTGTCAGAGCCCCTGCAATCTCCTCCCTTGCCTCACACAGCAGCCTGGGATACATCTCATAGAAACATAGAAACATAGAGATAGGAACAGGAGTAGGCCATTCGGCCCTTCGAGCCTGCTCCGCCATTCAATGAGATCATGGCTGATCTTCGTCTGAGATCTTAGCTGATCTTACCAGTTCAGTACCCCGTCCCCGCCTTTTCTCCGTAACCCTTAATCCCCTTAGCCTTCAGAAATATATCCAATTCTCTCTTGAAAATATTTATTGAATTAGCCTTCACAGCCCTCTGTGGCAGGGAATTCCACAGGCTCACCACTCTTTGAGTGAAGAAATTCTTCCTCATCTCTGTTTTAAATGATTTGCCCGCTATTTTTAGACTGTGGCCCCTGGTTCTGTGCTCCCCTGCCATTGGAAACATTCTCTCTGAATTCAGCCTGTCCAGGCCTGCCATAATTTTATATGTTTCGATGAGATCCCCTCTCAATCTTCTAAACTCCAGTGAGTACAAGCCCAAACTATTCAATCTCTCCTCGTAGGTCATTCCCGCCATTCCAGGTATCAGCCTGGTGAATCGCCGCTGCACTCTTTCCATGGCAAGAACATCCTTCCGCAGATGGGGCGACCAAAACTGTACACAATACTCCAGATGCGGTCTCACCAGCACCTTGTACAGCTGTAGTAAGGTATCCCTATTCCTATACTCGAACCCCCTTGATATGAAGGCCAACATACCATTTGCCTTCTTAATCGCCTGTTGCACCTGCATGCTCTCCTTCAGTGACTGGTGCACAAGAACACCCAGGTCCCTCTGCACTTCCCCATCTCCCAATCTATTGCCATTTAGATAATAATCTACCCTCCTGTTTTTACCCCCAAAGTGGATAACCTCGCATTTATCCACATTATAGTGCATCTGCCACGTATCCGCCCATTCCCCCAACCTGTCCAAATCGCACTGTAGCCTCCTGACATCCTCATCAGAGCCCACCCCTCCTCCTAGTTTAGTGTCGTCAGCGAATTTGGAAATATTGCATCCAATTCCCTGATCCAGATCATTTATATATATTGTGAACAGCTGGGGTCCCAGGACAGATCCTTGCGGCACCCCGCTGGTCACTGCCTGCCACTCCGAAAACGAGCCGTTTATTCCAACTCTCTGTTTTCTATCCGCCAGCCAGTTCTCTATCCACGTTAATACTTTGCCCCCAATCCCATGAGCCTTAATTTTGCATGATAATCTTTTGTGTGGAACCTTATCGAAGGCTTTCTGGAAGTCAAGGTACACCACATCCACTGGCTCTCCCCCATCTATTTTACCAGTTACTTCCTCAAAAAATTCCAGCAGATTAGTCAAACACGATTTACCCTTTGTAAATCCATGTTGACTCTGTCCGATCCTTTCCCCATTTGTCAAGTGCTCCGCTATTTTATCCTTAATAATGGACTCTAGCATTTTGCCCACAACCGATGTAAGGCTTACTGGTCTATAATTCCCTGCTTTCTCTCTACCCCCCTTTTTAAATATTGGGGTAACATTAGCTACCCTCCAATCCACGGGTACTGTTCCCGAGTCAATGGAGTTCCGGAAGATGATCCTTAGAGCATCTGCTATCTCCAGGGCCACCTCCTTAAGTACCCTAGGATGTAGTTTATCAGGCCCCGGGGATTTGTCGGCCTTCAGTCCCCTCAACTTACCCAACACCATATCCCTAGAGATACTAATTTCTGTCAGCTCCTCCCTCTCATTAGTCCCTATGTTTGCCGATATTCCTGGGAGGTTATTTGTGTCCTCCTTTGTGAATACAGAACCAAAGTATGAGTTTAATTGGTCTGCCATTTCCTTATTCTCCATTATATATTCTCCCGAATCGGACTGCAAGGGACCGACTTGGGATTTTACCAGTCTTTTCCTCCTGATATACCGATAAAAGCTTTTGCAGTCTGTCTTTATGTTTGCTGCAAGTTTACTTTCGTATCCTATTTTCCCCTTCCTGATTAATCCCTTTGTCCTCTTTTGCTGTATCCTGTACTGCCCCCAATCTTCCGGTCTGGTGCTTTTTTTTGCCAGTTGATATGCCCTTTTTTTTGATTTTATGCTGTCCCTAATTTCCCTCGTTATCCACGGTTGAGCCACCTTTTTAGGTTTATTTTTATGCCAAACCGGTATAAACATGTTCTGGAATTCTTCCATTCTATCTTTGAATGCTTGCCATTGTCTATCCACTGTCAATCCCCCCAGAAACACCACCCAATCAATCTTACCCAATTCCCGTCTCATACCCTCGTAATTCCCTTTATTTAAGTTCTGGACCTTAGTCTCTGATTCAATTTCCTCACTCTCCATCTCGACTGAGAGCTCGATCATATTATGATCGCTCTGACCCAAGGGGCCTCGTACAAGAAGATTGCTGATAAGTCCCTTCTCATTGCACAATACCCAGTCTAAAATGGCCTGATCTCGAGTCGGCTCCTCGACATATTGGTCCAGATAACCGTCCCGAAAACATTCCAGGAATTCCTCCTCCTCAGAATTTTTACTAATTTGGGTAGTCCAATCAATATGTAAATTAAAGTCACCCATGATGACAGCTGTGCTCTTATCGCACGCTTCTCTAATTTCCCTTTTTATGCCTTCCCTCACCTCCATATTACTATTTGGAGGCCTATATATCACACCCACTAACGTTTTCCTCCCCTTGCTATTTCTCATTTCTACCCATACAGATTCCGTTTCATCCGAGTTAATATCCTTCCTTTCCATTGCATTAATCCCCTCCTTTACCAGCAATGCTACC
Source organism: Somniosus microcephalus (assembly GCF_052327205.1). NCBI lineage: Eukaryota > Metazoa > Chordata > Chondrichthyes > Squaliformes > Somniosidae > Somniosus > Somniosus microcephalus. The sequence continues at coordinate 130,843,510 of NC_140993.1, forward strand.
CCACCTCCCCTACCTTTTTGCCGATCCTTCCTAAATATTGTATATCCCTGGATGTTAAGTTCCCAGCCTTGCCCACCCTGCAGCCACGTTTCTGTAATCCCAATCAAATCATACTTGTTTACCTCTATTTCCACAACTAATTCATCCACCTTGTTCCTAATGCTTCTAGCATTAAGATACAAAGCCTTCAGGCTTGCTTTTTTCACACTCTCATTATGAATTAGTTTGGCCCTTTGTGTTTCTCTCCTTTGCTTATTGCTTCTCACCTTTCTACCATTTATTTCTGACTTCATATGACTTCCCTCTTTTCCACTATCTAGGTTCCCATCCCCCTGCCAAATTAGTTTAAATCCTCCCGAACCGCCCTAGAAAATATTACCCCGAGGACATCGGCTCCCTCACAGTTCAGGTGTAGACCGTTCCCTTGGTACAGGTCACTCCTCCCCAAGAACTGGTTCCAATGCCTCAAGAATTTAAATCCCTCTCCCTTGCACCACTGCTCAAGCCACGTATTTAGCTTATCTATCTTACTCTCTCTAAACTTATTAGCTCGTGGCACTGGTAGCAATCCAGAGATTACTACCTTTGAGGTCCTACTTTTCAATTTAGCTCCTAACTCCCTAAATTCAGCTTGTAGGACCTCCTCCCTCTTTTTACCTACATCGTTGGTACCTACATGTACCACGACAACTGGCTGATCCCCCTCCCCCTTCAGAATGCTCTGCACCCGCTCCGAGACATCCTTGACCCTTGCACCAGGGAGGCAACATACCATCTTGGAGTCTCGGTCTCGGCCACAGAAACTCCTATCTATCCCCCTTACAATTGAATCCCCTATCACTATAGCCCTATCCCTCTTTTTCCCGCCCTTCTGTGCAGCAGAGCCAGTCATGGTGCCCTGAACCTGGCTGCTGGTGCCTTCCCCTGATAAGTCATCTCCCCCAACAGTACCCAAAACGGTAAACCTGTTTTGGAGGGAGATGACCGCAGGTGACTCCTGCACTACCTTCCTGCCTTTACCCTGCCTTTTGGTCACCCATTTACTGTCTGAGCTAGCCTTTACCTGCGGTGTGACCAACTCACTGAATGTGCTATCCACAACATCCTCAGCATCGCGTATGCTCCAGAGTGAGTCCATTCGCAGCTCCAGCGCCGCCATGCGGTCTGCTAGGAGCTGCAGCTGGACACACTTCCTGCACACATAGTTGTCAGGGACAGTGTCCCTGATTTCCCACATGGCACAGGAGAAGCATGACACGGGTCCGAGCTGCCCTTCCATGACTTAACCCTTACAATACCCTTTTATTTACTACGATTTAGCTTAATTATTGAATTCTACTTAGAATAAGTTTGTGAAAGTACTCACCAACCAGTCACCTACCTGTTTTCTGGTGTTGTATTTTCACTGCCGCCTCCTGTCCTGGAACCTTCTCCACCTAGGTTAGGCTCCTGAAATAAAATAAATTGAACCTACCTTTTCAACTTCCCCTAACCCCTAAAAGGTTAGAGGAGGTGGAAGGGTGGGAGACACTACACTGTAGTGTTTCGGGTTTAGCAACAGCTCCACCTATATAAGAATTACTGGCCTCCTGCTCTCCCGACTGCACCAGCTGTGAAAGAAAAAGCCCGCGAAAGGTGAGCTTTTAAACTCACCAGTTACTGGCCTCCTGCTCTCCCGACTGCCCCAGCTGTGGTCTCGGGCCTCGCCTCTCTCCGGTTTTTATACCAGCTCTGAATCACTGCTCCCGACTGGTCTCGGGCCTCGCCTCTCTCCGGTTTTTATACCGGCTCTGAATCACTGCTCCCGACTGGTCTCGGGCCTCGCTGGTCGCCGGGTTTTCTCCCGAGCTCCTCCTCGCTGCTCCCGCTGGTCCCGACTGGTCTCGGGCCTCGCCTCTCTCCGGTTTTTATACCGGCTCTGAATCACTGCTCCCGACTGGTCTCGGGCCTCGCTGGTCGCCGGGTTTTCTCCCGAGCTCCTCCTCGCTGCTCCCGCTGGTCCCGACTGGTCTCGGGCCTCGCCTCTCTCCGGTTTTTATACCAGCTCTGAATCACTGCTCCCGACTGGTCTCGGGCCTCGCCTCTCTCCGGTTTTTATACCGGCTCTGAATCACTGCTCCCGACTGGTCTCGGGCCTCGCTGGTCGCCGGGTTTTCTCCCGAGCTCCTCCTCGCTGCTCCCGCTGGTCCCGACTGGTCTCGGGCCTCGCCTCTCTCCGGTTTTTATACCGGCTCTGAATCACTGCTCCCGACTGGTCTCGGGCCTCGCTGGTCGCCGGGTTTTCTCCCGAGCTCCTCCTCGCTGCTCCCGCTGGTCCCGACTGGTCTCGGGCCTCGCCTCTCTCCGGTTTTTATACCGGCTCTGAATCACTGCTCCCGACTGGTCTCGGGCCTCGCTGGTCGCCGGGTTTTCTCCCGAGCTCCTCCTCGCTGCTCCCGACTGGTCTCGGGCCTCGCCTCTCTCCGGTTTTTATACCAGCTCTGAATCACTGCTCCCGACTGGTCTCGGGCCTCGCTGGTCGCCGGGTTTTCTCCCGAGCTCCTCCTCGCTGCTCCCGCTGGTCCCGACTGGTCTCGGGCCTCGCCTCTCTCCGGTTTTTATACCGGCTCTGAATCACTGCTCCCGACTGGTCTCGGGCCTCGCTGGTCGCCGGGTTTTCTCCCGAGCTCCTCCTCGCTGCTCCCGCTGGTCCCGACTGGTCTCGGGCCTCGCCTCTCTCCGGTTTTTATACCGGCTCTGAATCACTGCTCCCGACTGGTCTCGGGCCTCGCTGGTCGCCGGGTTTTCTCCCGAGCTCCTCCTCGCTGCTCCCGACTGGTCTCGGGCCTCGCCTCTCTCTGGTTTTTATACCAGCTCTGAATCACTGCTCCCGACTGGTCTCGGGCCTCGCTGGTCGCCGGGTTTTCTCCCGAGCTCCTCCTCGCTGCTCCCGCTGGTCCCGACTGGTCTCGGGCCTCGCCTCTCTCCGGTTTTTATACCGGCTCTGAATCACTGCTCCCGACTGGTCTCGGGCCTCGCTGGTCGCCGGGTTTTCTCCCGAGCTCCTCCTCGCTGCTCCCGCTGGTCCCGACTGGTCTCGGGCCTCGCCTCTCTCCGGTTTTTATACCGGCTCTGAATCACTGCTCCCGACTGGTCTCGGGCCTCGCTGGTCGCCGGGTTTTCTCCCGAGCTCCTCCTCGCTGCTCCCGCTGGGCCTGGGGATTTATCCACTTTTAAGCCCGCTAAAACCAGTAGTACCTCCTCCCTCTCAATACTAATTTGTTCAAATATATCACAATCCTCCTGCCTGATTTCTATGCTTACATCGCCCTTCTCCACAGTGAACACAGATGCAAAATATTCATTTAAAACCTCACCTACATCTCCCGGCTCTACGCACAGATTGCCACTTTGGTCCCTAATGGGCCCTACTCTTTCCCTGGTTATCCTCTTGCCCTTAATATACTTATATAACACCTTGGGATTTTCCTTTATTTTGCCCGCCAGTGTTTTTTAATGCCCTACTTCGCTCTCCTAATTTCTTTTTTAAGTACCCCCCTGCACTTTCTATACTCCTCTAGGGCTTCCACTATTTTTCGTCCTTTGTATCTGCCAAAAGCCTCCCTTTTTTTCCTAATCCATTCTTGTATATCCCTTGACATCCAGGGTTCCCTGGGCTTGTTGGTCCCACCATTGACCTTTATGGGAACATGTTGGCGTTGTACTCTCTCTATTTCCTTTCTGAAAGACTCCCACTGCTCTGATGTGGATTTTCCTACAAGTAGCTGATCCCTGTCCACTTTGGCCAGTTCCTGCCTTATCATATTAAAATCGTCCTTCCCCCAATTTAGAACCTTTATTTTTGGTCCATCTTTGTCCTTTTCCATGACTACCCTAAATCTCACCGAATTATGGTCACTGTCACCAAAATGCTCTCCTACTGACACTTCTACCACTCGCCCGGCTACATTCCCTAGAATTAGGTCCAGTACCGCCCCCTCTCTTGTAGGACTTTCTACATGCTGGCTCAAAAAGCTCTCCTGGATGCATTTTAAGAATTCCGCACCCTCTAAGCCTTTCACACTCTGACTATCCCAGTTAATATTGGGGAAGTTGAAATCCCCTACTATTATTACCTTATTATTTCTACACTTCTCTGAGATTTGCCTACATATCTGTTCTTCTATCTCCCCCTGACTGTTTGGGGGCCTATAGTACACTCCCAGCCAAGTGCTTGCCCCCTTTCTGTTTATATGTTCTACCCATATGGCCTCATTAGAGGAACCTGCTAAGATATCATTCCTCCTTACTGCAGTAATTGACTCCTTGATTAATATTGCGACACCCGCTCCTCTTTTACACCCCCCTCTGTCTTGCCTGAAGATTCTATACCTTGGAATATTGAGCTGCCAGTCCTGCCTCTCCCTCAACCATGTCTCTGTGATAGCAACAATATCATACTCCCATGCGTTCATCAACACCTTCAATTCATCTGCCTTACTCACAAGGCTCCTTGCATTAAAATAAATACCATCCAGCCTTACCATACTCCCTTGTGCCGTTACATATTTGCTCTGCCTTCCAGGCTGACTTGTTTTTTCCTCTATATTTGGCTGTGCATCACCCCCTACTATAGCTCTACTCCGTATCCCATCCCCCTGCCAAGTTAGTTTAAAGCCACCCCCAACAATACTAGCAAACATCCCCACAAGGATGTTGGTCCCGTTCCAGTTCAGGTGCAACCCGTCCGATTTGTACAGGTCCCACCTTCCCCGAAGCTGACCCAGTGATCCAGGAAGGTAAAGCCCTCCCTCCTGCACCAACTCTTTAGCCACGCATTCATCTGCTCTCTCCTCCTATTTCTATACTCACTAGCATGTGGCACCGGGAGTAATCCAGAGATTACAACCTTTGAGGTCCTGCTTTTTAATCTGCTACCTAGCTCCCTAAATTCTTGTTGCAGGACCTCATCCCTCTTTCTACCCATGTCATTGGCACCAATGTGAACCACGACCTCTGACTGATCGCCCTCCCCCTTCAGAGTGCCCTGCAGCCGTTCAGTGACATCTTTGACCCTGGCACCAGGGAGGCAACATACCATCCTGGAGTCATGTCTGCAGCCACAGAAATGCCTATCATTTCCCTTTACGATAGAATCCCCTATCATTATTGCTCTCCCACTCTTTTTCCCCCCCTCCTGTGCAACTGAGCCACTCGTAGTGCCACGGACTTGGCTCTTGCTGCATTCCCCTAAGAAACAATCTCCCCCAGCAGTATCCAAAACGGAAAATCTGTCGGAGAGGGAGATAGACCCAGGGGACTCCTGCACTACCTTCCTAGTTCTTTTACTCTGTCTGGCGGTCACCTATTTCCTGTGCCTGTGCCTGTGCACTCTTTCAGGAGGGAGGGCTGTAGTACTGCAGCATGACGTGCCGACACACCTGGCGCTGCTGCACATAGCGTTGCGATATTCAATGGGAGTGCCCCAAGAGGGAGGGAGAGTTGAGGTGCTACTATTCAATTTCGGGCGGGGTGCTAACTTTTTCAGGGTTCTAAAAGTAGCACCCCGGCAAAGTTAGCGCCCCAGAGGGGGTGTGAGCCAATTTTTCCCCCCTAAGGATGGAACATTCAACTTTGGAAAGAACGTAGAACGGGTGATATCGGATCGGCCACTCATTGAAATCAATGGAAAGGAAAATTGGGCAGGGTGTATAATGGGTGGTCAGTCCGATATCACTCATTTTATATCCCTGCCGAAGTTGAAAGTTTGTAAGTAGGATAGAAAAGGTTAATTATGACCACAACTGCAGTTCAAGGAGACTTAGGTACAAGCTGGTGAAAGGGCAGCACAAGACTTATGTCAAGAAGCACTTCTTCATGCAAAGAGTGGTTAATACCTGTAATGGTCTTCTGAGTAGGATAGTGAACATGAAACCTCTGGAATCATTGAAGAGGCAGTGATAGGGCATCATAGGTTTCTACAAAATGAGCTACATGGAGTGAATGGCCTCCATCATTTATACTTACCTTTTGTGATATGTTTAATTTTCTCTGCTTAAACTTAATACCATCAATGTTTCTCTGTCTAGGGAACATTGTCTGCGAGTATTCTTAACTGCAGGTTTTTCAGTGAGTTTTAGTGATTGGCAGCCTTAGGATTCACCCAAATCAGGCTCATAATTTAAAGTAATAGGCAGCCCTGGTACTATAACTTAATATATATGCCCAGAAATTTGGGTCGGAGGCTTCCTGCGGGTGCAAGCCTCCGACCTGTACTTACCTAGCGCGCCAGCCGTTGTGCTGTGGGCCCGCGTGGGATTCCAATCCTGGGCCTGCTCCAACTGCCGACGCGCAGTGCTTGTGTATCCCAGGGGTGCAGTTAGTTCGAAGCGTCCCCTGGGATCACGTGAGCCATGGAAAGCCAATCGTAGCAGGGAATCTCTATTCATAGATTTGACAGGAAGACCTGTCAACTCTATGAATACAATTCAGCCCCAAAACATAACTAAAACTTCAAATAATTTTTTTTTTAATCACATTTTTAACAATAATTTAAATTTTTGAAAAAATTAATTACAGTTTCTAACGGGGCTAAAAATAAACTTACCTTTCTTTAAAGTATTTAAAAATAATAAATCTGTGGAAAAAATGTTTTTATTTTACTTAATTCACCACTTACCTTGTTAAAAGCAGGCCTTGCGACTGCTTTTTACAAGCATAGCTGCTGAAGACTTACCCTCCTGGAAAAACCTGCAAAAAAAACGGAAGTTCCAGGCATACACGCTGCCTCTCCGGTGCACGCGTTCGACCTGTGTACCCCTTACTTCAAGGGAACGGAAGTTCCGGTTTCCCGCGCATGCACAGTGCATGCACGAAACTGGCACTTTTGTTGGGCCTACGCGTGAGTACCCAGCGCGTACTCACCCGTGGGGACCCGAAGTTCTGGCCCGATAAAAATAATTTACAAGTTAAATTGTTGTAATGTAGGAAATGCAGCAGCCAATTTGTACACAGCAAGCTCCCATAAACAGCAATGAGATAATGACCAGATAATCTGTTTCAGTGATGTTGATTGAGGGATAAATATTGGCCAGGACACCAGGGAGAACTTCCCTGCTCTCCTTTGAAATAGTGCCACGGGATCTTTTACATCCACTTGAGAGAGCGGACGGGGCTTCGGTTTAACATCTCACCTGCAAGATGGCACCTCCAACAGTGCAGCGCTCCCTCAGTTAAACATCTAACAATTCCGTGGAGTAGAGCAGTGGCAATCCTCCATACAATCCCACATATAAAACCCACTTTAATGGTGTGAGTTTTCTGCCACCCAGTAACATCCAGACTATTATTACACGTTAGTGCTGAGTGTGCAGACATGTCTATTATAGTCTTTGTTAATGTCCATGTTACAGGAAGCGATAGTTTACATTATTTATCATGAATAATTTTAGTTACCAAGGTATTGTGACAGCAAGATATTATTTTATGAGGAAGTACATTGCGATTTACTGGCATTTTCTTGATTAGGTATAAACTGGGACACTATTGTTGTAAACTTTCCCTCATAATAAACCGTTTCCCTTAATCCACAGATAAAGCGATCTTTGGTAAACAGAGGAAGTCAAAACTCAGGAAGATGGGCCAAATGGCCTGTTTCTGTGAGGTAAATTCTATGCAATGAAATCTATGTAATGAATTTTTGATGAAAACTACTTTGTTTAATTGTATCAGACATGTTTCCCCTTTGCATATGCTTATCAGCACCTCCAGTGATGAAACTGTGTTATGTTATTGATCACAAGTGTTAAAAGCTTACTGGGAGAACTTTCCCTATGTACTATGTGTAATAGTAAATCAATTTACCAAGCACTGATTTATAATTTTGTTACATATAGCACACAGAGGTAACCTTTAACCATTAATCCACATTAATGGATGCTTATATATATCAAAACAAGTACAATTTTTCACATTAAATGTTTGTTTTGTCATTTTACTCCTCTCCTGAAGGCAGTGACTCGGGTAAACCTTCACAAGCACCATGAATCCTCTGTATCTATACCAAGTGGCTATTCTTTGTGTATGAGCTTAGACAATGGGATAGAATTAACTACAGTATTGGGTGGCTAACCGGTGGAGTGTGCTGGCCGGCCGCCCAATCTTACTGACAGAAGACCAGGTCCATTTTGAGGACCTGGCTTCATTACAGTACCATGCTGCTGGTGAGCTGCAGGTGCCAAATGGGCAGCCCATAGTCACTCCCTCACTCTCACACAGGCATGTAATCTAGTTTATTACTTTACCATGTAATTAATATTTGAAGGAGTATCATACATTCAGCATTCTAACATATGTTTCTCTTCTGTTTCGATAGGCATTACCTAAGTACCAAGTGCAGCTCTCAGTGCTGCAAAAGAAACTAGCACCACTCACTCTGCCTATCGTAAGCACCAACACAACACAGGTACATCACCCTGGGGAATTTAGATAGTCAGTTGAGGAGGGAGCCTTGGGTAAATAAATGAGCACAAGAGAAGAGAAGCATGGTGGCAGTGCAGGAGCAGCTATTTGCTGGTAGGATGTCCTGCTCGCATCCTCCCTAAGCTGCAGAGACAGCGATTCAGATCTCATGGGGTCTGCATAAGAAAGAAATTTGCTCTATGTTGATGATCATCTTCTGAAATCATTTAGTACTGTGCACAATATCCTGTAATGTCTGCCAATGAATGTTGAGGAATCCACTAGCACATCTGTGCAGTTGTACACGACTGCTTACTGGAACTGCTGTCCACGATGGAATAATAACAAATCCATGGGCATCTGCAACTGAAGCTCCAGTGAAACAAATCCTAAACTTGGTCAGAGTAACCCATGTGATTGCTCAATGTGCTGCTACAGAGGCCTGGAGCACAAAATGCACAGGAGGATCTCTTCAACAGGTTGGGTGATCTGAGAGAGAAAGCTATTATGCAGGGCATCACAAACCTTATTAGTGCCACAGGTCTGCTATCTTAGTGACAGTTCAGTGGGCTTGCTGAGGAAGTGCCCAGCATGTCTAGAGTAGAAACAGATAAGGCTGCTGTCTCTCACTACAGCATAAGGCATGTTAGAATGAGTTGCAGGACCATCTTATTACCCAGATGACCCAGTCCAAGAAGGTACAGCACCATTTCAATCCCAGGGGATTTCCTCTAATTTCACTTCACCTTCCATTGGGCAAACACCTAAAAGGACACTAGGGCAGATTCTAGCAAACACACACCAAGGGAAGAGCTTGGTATAAACCGCAAGGCACATACACAAATCACTTAGAGGGTAATAAATTGGCAACATTTTATTTCATGTTCATCCAGAGAATTTACCTCTGCTGGTGCAGATTAAAGAAGCAGCTGGGGTGTCGCGGGGGCGATATGCGAGTTTACAGCCTGTAGCACGTTAACTTTTTATTGAGAAGTATATGCTCACCAATGTTCCCTATAACAGGCTGCAAGGCCCATTCAAAATTCCGCGCATGCGGGGTTTTTCCATTTAAAAGCCAGTGAGCTGGCTGCGTGGGACCTCCAGAGTGCAGCGCGGCCGCGCAGCTTAAAGGGAGCATTGATGCTCACTCTTGTGAGCTAAACAATGGCACTTGTCAAATGGACCGCTGACCAGCAGCTTGTCCCTACCCGAGTCCGGTCATCTACTCAAGTCCTACTAGGACTTCAAACTGCCGCCATCACTGTTGTAGAAGCTAAAGGGGGCGAAATTGGGTGCTTTTGCGCCTCTTGTTAGTGCCCCCAGGGGGTGCTAACGGGGAGCAAATGTCTTTGCAACCGGGCACGGCGCTGACATCGACTCCCACCATATTCAGCGGGAGTTTTGCGGTGGTGCTATGGTGTTGCACGCCAATCTCCTTCGCCCGGAGATCGTGACGTCATTGCCATGCGCATCGTCCCGGTAGCACCCCAGACCTGAAACTGACTTCCGCCCCCGGCAGCAGCATTGGTCGAAAACACCGACAGCTGCAGGAGGCGTGCATCAAAAAAAACCGCACCTTTCTTGTTCCAGTTTTTTTCGCTGGTTCCTGCCTGTGATCGATCAGCCCGGCACTCTGCTTGAGTGCTGGGCTGATCGCGACGGATCGCGGCTGCCTTGGTGGTCCAGATAGGTACTTTTTAAATTGCAGAGCCTGCAGCGATGGCCCTTCCCTTTAAGTGATGGGAAGGAGCCTTTGAACGCGGCATCACTGTACGGCCCAGTGTGCAGCGCTGCTGTAGTCTCCGCCCCGCCTGCTGCCGATTGCGCTCCAAGAAGGAAGTGGAGCGTTTGATTTAGCGCGCCACTTTCTTCCTGGAGCGTAAAACCGAGTTTAAAAACTTTTTTAGAAACATTAGTGCCTGCCGCTAATTGTCTCAACTTTTAAAATTTAGCGCCCCAAACGGGGCTATAATGAATTTCTCCCCCAAAGTGTCTGAAGGCAGCTGCATACTGTTGGCATAAATTCTTGCAAAATCTGAAATTTTTGCCCACAATATGCGGCAGAATCAATCATTGAACCTCACCTGATGGCCATTTAGGACTGAGATGAGGAGAAATTTCTTCATTCAAAGGGTTATGAATCTCCAAAATTCTCTACCCCAGAGGGCTGTGGATGCACAGTCATTGAATATATTGGGATCGATAGATTTTTGGATACTAAGGGAACCGAGGGATATGGGGATAGTGTGGGAGGTGGAGTTGAGGTAGAAGATCAGCCATGATCTTATTGAATGGCAGAGCAGGCTTGAAGAGCCGAATGACCTACTCCTGATCCTATTTCTTATGTTCTTATATTCTTACCTGATGGAACTGGAACCTGGATCTGATGGCCTACCTCCTAGGGTTTTAAAAGAGGTGGCTACAGGGACAGTGGATGCATTGGTTTTGATCTTCCAGAATTCTCTAGATTCTAGAATGGATTGTGTAGTGTCCGTGTGTAGATAAAGACACTGAAGACAGGAGTTGGTTCATAGGTATTTACAAAGCAAGTCGGGGGGGGGTTCTAAAGGATATACACAATACACAGGCTTATATAGCCCAAGTGGCAATTACTGGCATTACGCACACCTGGGGCTCTTAAAGGCACATACACCACAATTCCTCCCCTTCTAGCTAACTAGTACATCATATTTTAAGTAATTATTAATTACATGTTATATGCAAAATAATATACATTGCTGTATTAATTAATTATAAGTTAGTCTCTCAGGAGGCTTCCTGACTCGGTCCGGATAACGCCTCGGGGGTGTAGTAGTTTCTGGTGGTGTAGTAGGTTCTTCTGGCAAGGCTGATTCGGCTTGAAGGCCAGTGTCGGGTTCATCGGGTTCCAGTATCACCGGATCGGAGGTAGATATGGGTATCTCTACTTCATCGTTAGATGTATAGCGTGGTGGTGTAGGTTGTCCCTTTTCGGATGACTTGATGATTTGGTCAGCATGGCGCCTTATTATGCTTTCTCCGATGTCCACGGTATACATCAGTGGTCCTAGTCGTGTGCAGATAGTTCCAGGCTGCCATTTCTCGGTACGGTAGTCCCGGGCCAAAACCGGTTGGCCTATCTGGAAGGCCCTAGTTGGCCTTTCATTCATGCCCTGAAACTGCCGGTTCTCCACGTCCCTTCGGATGTTGGGCTTGACCAAATCCAGCCGGCATCTTAGGTTTCTATTGTAGAACATCATGGCGGGAGTTTGGTTTGTAACCATATGTGTTGCATTCCTATATGCAAATAAGAAGTTATCCACCTTGTGCTGAAGTTTTACGTCTTCATTACCCATGGCCTTTATGGCCTTCTTAAAGGTCTGGACAAACCTTTCAGCCAATCCATTGGTGGCGGGATGGTATGGAGCGGACGTGTAGTGCTTTACCCCATTGTTCTTTAAGAACTTTCTGAATTCTTCGGACACAAATTGCGGTCCATTATCAGAACATATCTGCTCCGGCAGCCCATTCCTGGCAAATATGGTCCTTAATACTGTGATGGTTTTTTCCGTGGTGGTGGAGGACATCTTTATTACCTCCGGCCACTTGGAGTGTGCATCAACTGCGATTAAGAACATTGAGTCCATAAATGGACCAGCAAAGTCGATGTGCACCCTTTGCCAGGGAGATGAGGGCCACTCCCATGGATGTAGAGGGGCCTGTGGCGGAGCATTTTGGACCTTCTGGCATCCTAGGCAGCTCTTGGTCAGGTCTTCGATGTCTCCATCGATACCTGGCCACCATACAAACGCCCTAGCTAGGTTCTTCATTTTCACTCCACCCAGATGCCCCTCGTGAAGCTCCTTTAGCACTTTATCCTGGAGTTTGGGTGGAATCACCACTCTGGATCCACACATCAAGGTTCCTCAGCACACTGGCAGCTGTTCTCTTCTTTGCGAGAATGCTGGCAACAGTGGTTCGCCATGTGCTGGCCATCCCTTCATTGTTAAATCGTAGACCCGTGAGAGAGTAGGGTCATTTCTGGTCTCCCTTTCAATGGCAGAATTTGTCACCGGTAGACATTCCACTATGGTGGAGTGGAATATCTCTACTGGGTCTACTGTAGGTGCCTCTTCTATCGTTGGCAATGGCAGGCGTGATAAACCGTCAGCATTCCCATGCTGTTTTGACCCTTTGTATTCAATGTTGTATTGGTGTGCCCCTAGAAAAAGGGACCACCTCTGTAGTCTTTGTGCCGTCAGAATGGGGACACCTTTCTTAGGGTTGAATATAGAGATGAGGGGTTGATGGTCAGTCAGCAAGGTAAATTTTTGTCCGTGTAGGTAATGGTTGAATTTCTTCACTCCCCATACCAGCCTGAGTGCTTCCTTGTCTATCTGGGAATAGTTACGCTCAGCTGAGTTCAATGAGCGTGACGCAAAAGCTATCGGCCGTTCCGAGCCATCAGGGAATCTATGGGACAATACCGCTCCTATGCCGTAAGGGGATGCATCGCACGCCAGTCTGATTGGTAGTGATGGGTTGTAATGAGCCAAAACTTTCTCGGATGTGATTAAGTCTTTACATTTATGGAAGGCACGTTTAGTCTTCGTTCCATTTCCAAATCACTCCTGTGTGTAGAAGATCATTAAGAGGGTGTAGAATAGTTGATAAGTTCGGTAAAAATTTATGATAGTAATTTATTAATCCCAGGAATGACCTCAATTGTGAAACATTTTCAGGTGCTGGGGCTTTTATAACTGCTTCAATTTTTTCAGGTGACTTATGCAACCCTTCCTTATTAATTATGTGGCCACAATATGATATCTGATTTTGGAAAAATTCGCACTTGGGGCGATTTGCTCGTAGGCCCCGTTCTTTCAGCCTAGTGAGCACCTGCTCCAAATTGGCAAGGTGCTCGTTGTCATTTTCTCCTGTTATAAGGATGTCGTCTAGGTAACACTGAGTCCCCGGAATCCCTTGCAGGACTTGCTCCATAGCTCTTTGCCAGATAGCTGGAGCTGATGCTACTCCAAAAACCAATCGATTGTACTGGTACAGGCCTTTGTGTGTGTTTATTGTGAGATACTTTTTAGAGGTCTCCTCAACCTCCATCTGTAGATATGCCTGTGCCAAGTCAATTTTTGTGAAACGTTTTCCTCCGGATAGTGAGGCGAAAATATCTTCTATCCTCGGAAGAGGATACTGTACCGTGTGAAGGACCGGGTTTACAGTCACCTTAAAGTCCCCACAGATGCGAATTTTTCTCTGTTCCTCAGAGTTATTTTTCAATGCTTTTTTCATGACTGGAACGATGGGTGTTGCCCATTCGCTCCAATCTATTTTGGATAATACGCCTGCCTTTTCCAAATTCTCCATCTCTGCCTCGACTGCCAGACGTGTTGCGTATGGCACCGGTCTTGCCTTAAAAAATTTTGGAATTGCTGCATCTTCCACTTTTATTGAGGCGGTGATGCCTTTCAAGTTTCCTAGTTTCTCTTGAAACACTTCTTTGGCGTTGGCCAAGATGTCTTTTAATCGTTCAGGTATGATGTCATCATTGTTTTTTTCCTTACTGGTCACCGTCAGTGCCTGAATGGAGTGCCAGTCTAAACGTATCTTCCTTATCCATTCACGTCCCAACAACGGTGGACCACCATCTTGTAGAATGTATAAATACAACTTTTGTATTTCTTTGCCGTTGTATACCACAGGCACCTTTATTTTTCCTTTGGGGTATACTTTCTGCCCCGTATGTGTTTTTAAGATAATGGATGTGTCTTTTAGAGGTATATGCGAAAATAGCCTCTCGTAATCTCGTCGATTTATTACGGTTAGAGCTGATCCTGTATCTAGCTCCATTTTAACTGGGGACCCTGCTATTATGAGGGTAACCCAAATGGTCTGGTAATCTTCATTGGCAATTACATTATGTAATTTGAGAGAGCTTAGTCTCTTGTTCCCGGAGTCGCTATCGCTCTTCTGGTCTTTGGAGCTACTGTCCGTCATCATTTGTACCTTTCTGTGCTTTCCCTTATTGATTCTTTTCCCGTTAGTGGATTTTTTATTTTCAGATCGGCATACACGTGGAATGTGTCCCATCTTTCCGCATCGCCTGCATGCTTTTTCTTTGAACCAGCAATCCCTCTGGTCATGGTTGGATCTGCCGCAGCGATAACATCTCTCGAAACCCCGTGTCATTTCATGGGTGCCGAAGTCCTGTGGCCTTTGCTGTATCTTTGCCGCTCCTATTGCACTGAAAGCCTTGTCCAGTGTTAAATCTTTTCCAGAAGATACCTTTTTTTGTGTTTCTACACTTAGGGGATCGCAGATGAATTTGTCTTGCAGTGAATCTGCCAGTCCTGCCTCGAATTGGTAGTGTAGGGTATCAACAATCTCCTCAAAATTCTTGTCCATCGGTTCGGCTGGAGTGATTAAGTTGTGTAACAGCTTGTATGTTTCTGCGCCCATTAGACCCAGAAGCACTGAAGCTTTTTTTTCATCTTCTATTCCATTTGCGGTGCAAAACACCTCCACTCTTTCTACATATGTGGTCCAATCCTCTATCTTGTTATCAAAAACATCAATATTGCCAAAGTTAGGCTCTGTTTCGTTATCAAAAGCATCAATATTGCCAGACTTAGGCATTTCAAAAAAGATATGGCGCTTCCCGCGCTTTTTCTTTTTCTCTCTGTAGCAACGATATGGCGCTTCCTGCGCTTTCCCGCCGCTGCTATCGATAACAACGCTGTTTTACTGTGGTTTCCGTTTATTCACTGTTGGAGACTCGTTCCCGACGGAGGTCTAAACGCTGACCTGCTTGCCGCGCCGGCCGTCTCCCGAGTGCACCCTCCCAGTCCGTTATTGCTTGCCTCCGATTTCGCTGCCTGTCTCAGCTGTAGAGCCCGACGCTGGAGCCCCAGCCTGACGCCCAGGAAGGATTAGCGCAGTACCTGCCACCAGCTTGGCCAGCTGGTGAAACCACAGTTTCTATTACTTCCTTGAGTCTTCTGGACGCTGGAGGAATCGATGTCCTTGAGGTGCTGCCGAGTTGCAGGTAAGTCCGTTTCCACCTTGTCGCCACTGTAGTGTCCGTGTGTAGATAAAGACACTGAAGACAGGAGTTGGTTCACAGGTATTTACTAAGCAAGTCTGGGGGGGGGGTTCTAAAGGATATACACAATACACAGGCTTATATAGCCCAAGTGGCAATTACCGGCATTACGCACACCTGGGGCTCTTAAAGGCACATACACCACAGATTGGAAGGTAGCAAATATAACACCCCTGTTCAAGAAAGGAGTGAGAGAGAAAACAGGGAACTATAGGCTAGTTAGCCTAACATCAGTCGTGGGGAAAATGCTAAAATCTATTATTAGAGATGTGGTAACAGGGCCCTTGGAAAATCACAGTATGATTGGGCAGAGTCAACACAGATTTCTGAAAGGAAAATCATGTTTTACAGATCTGTTAGAGTTTTTGAGGTTGTAACTAGCAGAATAGATAAGGGGGTATCAGTGGATGTAGTGTATTTGGATTTTCAAAAAGCATTCAATAAGGTGCCAAACAAGAGGATTTACACAAAATTAGAGCTCATGGGATTGGGGGTAACATATTAGCATGGATTGAGGATTGGTTAACGGACAGAAAACAGAGAGTAGGAATAAACGGGTCATTTTCGGGTTGGCAGGCTGCAACTAGTGAGGTACCACAAGGATCAGTGGTTGGGCCTCAGCTATTTACAATCTATATCAATGATTTAGATGAGGGGACCGAGTGTAATGTATCCAAGTTTGATGATGATACAGAGCTAGGTGGGAAATTAAGCTGTGAGGAGGACGCAAAGAGGCAGCAAAAGGATATAGACAGGTTAAGTGAGTGAGCAAGAACGTGGCAAATGGATTATAATATGGGGAACTGTGAAGTTTTCCACTTTGGTAGGAAAAATAGAAAATCAAAATATTTTTTTAAAGTTGAGAGATTGGGAAATGTTGGTACAGGTAGACTATCCTTTATCTGCACTTCCGAAAACCAAAAACCTCTAAAAACCGAAAGTTTTTTTGTGGAGCGTAAGTCGTGCGCACGACATGACCCGAGTGGCGCCAAACATGACAGGAGTGGTCCGGGAGCTCTGCCTTTCCCTGTGAGCAGGGCAGAGGGTCATAGAGTTCCCTCCTGGGTAGGAGGTTGCAGGCCGAGCCGGGCAGTGTGAAGGAGGTACCGGGAGAGTGAACCCAACAATACAGCGGCCCGCCCGATAGCTGCAGCGGCCCGTCCGATAGTCTTTTCTTCCCCCCCACCCCCGACCTGATTTGCGGGCCAGCTTAGTGTAGGAGTCAGCCGATATCTGGCTTTCCCACAACTGGCGGCGGCAGTCGAGCCCCAGACCCCCGCTAAGTCAAGGAATTCAGATACGGAGCAGGGGGAGCCGGAAACCTCGATCTAACGGCAGAAATCAGCAGCCGTTTTGTTAGGTTTTTTTCTTCCCCTAGCATTTTTTTTCTTCCCCTAGCATTTTTTTAAACAGTCAGGCTGTGGAAAGAGTCTCTGTAGCTTAGCAACAGCTTCAGAGAGGCTTCCAAGGCAGGGCCCAAGTGTTTACAAGCTGTTGCTAAGCAACAGTGGCCTAGAAATTCGGTTGGTTGCGCCAGAGATTAGCGCCTAAAGAGCCCGAGATTTGGGGCGTTACCCAATTTTCGGACATGCGCAGTGATCCTAGCGCATCCTGCCATGTTGAGTAGTCTGTTAGCGCCGGTGCTAAGTCTTTGTGCCCGCTTGCGGGCGCAGCCAGATAATGACGTCATTTCATTCTGCAACGCCTTTTTGGCGCCCCGTACCGGAAATTCAGTGGCGCCCCCCTCCTTTCCGCCTGGCACTATTAGTGACAGTTGGATGGAACGTTACCAGGTCCTTCTCGGACTCGGGGGCGCTCTTTAAAGGGGACAGCACTAGTATAAAACCGGCAGCCATTTGGCCTGGCCATACTGCTCGCTGCTGGAGAGAGTTGCAGACCTTCAGTTACACAGACTTGTTCTTATTGAGCCAAAGGAGCCTTGGGACCTTCAGCCCTGTCCAGAACAGTTGGATCCAGAAAGCTGACTGCGTATTACTCGTCGGCCAGAATAATGGGAGCTGCTTTGGAGGGGAACGTCATCCTGGCTGAACAACTGACAAGGGCACAGAGACGGAGGGAGAGAGGGCCGGGATTGGCCAGAAGGAGGAGGGCCAATGGACGTTGCCAAATCCGACCATACGCTGCCAGGGTTTTCAGGCAGCAGGTCTCCTACATTACCATGTCACTGAACTGTGCCACCTGCTTGCTGGGGATCTGCAGCCACGGATACGGTGCAGGACCTCTCTGTCGGTGGCCGTGAAAGTCACTGTTGCGCTCAACTTTTACGCCAGCGGATCGTTTCAGGCAGCAGCTGGGGACATATCAAATATCTCTCAATTTGCGGTGCATTGCTGCATCCGGCAAGTGACAGCTGCCCTCTACAAAAGGAGGCGCGAATTAATCACCTTCCCTGTGATCCTGGAGAAGCAGAGGGAGCGCGCACAGGGCTTCGCGGCTATTGCGGACTTCCCCATGGTGCAGGGGGCCATTGATTGCACACAAGTGGCTTTGCGGGTGCCATTACAGAATCCGGAGGAGTTCCGTAACCGAAAGGGGTTCCACTCCCTTAATGTGCAGCTGGTCTGTGATCACCGGCAGATGATCATGGTGGTGAACGCACAATTCCCTGGCAGCAGCCATGACGCGTTCATTCTGCGGCAGACCTCAGTGGCTGACCTTTTTGAGGCCCCGGCTCACCCACGAGGCTGGCTTCTGGGCGACAAGGGCTATCCTCTCTGCCGAAGGCTCATGCCCCCGCTCCGTTTGCCCAGCACCCCGGCAGAAGAGCATTACAACAACAGCCATCAGACCACCAGGAACATTGTGGAGCACACAATTGGTGTGCTGAAGCAGCGTTTCCGTTGTCTAGACCATTTGGGGGGCGCCCTACAGTACTCGCCGGAGCATGTGGCGCGCATCGTTGTTGTCTGCTGCATGCTCCACAACCTGGCCATTCGACGCACCCAGCCAATGCCAGCTGACCCTCAAGGTCCAGCAGAGCAGGTGGACGAGGAGGAGGAGGAGGAGGAGGAGCATGCGGGCGAGGAGGATCAGGAGGTGGAGGAGGAGGAGGAGGAGGAGAAAGATGGGAGGACTCCAGAAACTGGAAGGGCCGTTCGTCAGAGGCTCATAAGGACTCGGTTCTAGGCCCCTCGGACGGAATGGTGGCTGTGATTCGAACAGCGCCCTCCGGTTCGCTGTAAGCCTATGAAGGCCTCGATGATTGTAAATAGTGTACAGCTCGATTGTAAATAAAAAGTTTTCTTTATTTTCAAACAAGTGCTTCCTTCCAGCATGACAACGTAATGGTAACAGAAATCATAACTAACAAACTAACAGATAACTGTCTGGCAACCCGGCGAAACTAACCAAACCATAACAAACAAACACAGCAGGTGTGGACGGCGTTAAATCCGGAAAAAGACACGTCTTAGTACCTCCCTCTACTGGTGACCCCTTGATAGAGACCGACTCCTCTTACGAGGTCGGCCCCTTCCCTCCCTGCAGCTCTTCCGTAATTGGACCCCAGTGGCTGCGTCAAGGCTGGGGGACGCCTGCTGAGTGTCTGGAAGCACTGAAGCCCCTGAGGGACGGCCTGGACGACATCTGGGCTTGGAGGTCCCACAAGCAGGCTGCTCCAACTGGGCATGTCTGCTAGCAGTCTGCCGCGCAGGTGGTGGCAGCTGCTCTGCTGACGTGCCAGCGGTGGCATCAGGACTGCTCACATGCAGAGAAAGGACACCTGCACCGTGGTCGGCCGAAACACTAGCACTCTGACGGGGCCGCACAGGATCATACGCCACAATCGACTGCTCCACAGATTCATGGCCTGCTGTGGTGCTGCAAGGGCTTGGGGTGATCCTGCCTGATGCAGCTAGGGTGGCAGCAGAGAGTGTTCGCGTGGCCTCAATTTGCGTGTGGACGAGGCCAGCAAGTGACTGCGAGGCAGCAGTGAGGACCTGCGTGGCAGGTGCCAGTGCTTGGGAAAAGCCATGGACAGTCCTTTCCATTGCTTCGGACAAGGCCTGGACAGACCTTTCCACTGCCTCAGACAAGCCCTGGACAGACCTTTCCATTGCTGGGCCGAAGCCCTGGACAGTCCTTTCCATTGCTGCCCCAAAGTCCAGCACACTCTTTGCCAGTGTGTCGATCGACTCAGGCATCCTCCCCACTGCAGCCATCAGCTCAGTGTGCCTGAGCCGGGCCTGGGCGCTCATCTCGGCAAGGCTACGCACCTCCTCTGCACTCTGTGCAGCAGTCATGGTGGCCTGCCTCGCCCTCCAGGGAGACGGCCCTCGAGCGTCCCTACCCCCCGCGCGTTGCTGCAGGCCGCTGGTTCCTGCAACTGGCTCCTCATCAGAGCCCCACTCCCCTCCCCTCAAGGGAACTACTATCCCCAGTTTCCAGATGCGGTGGCTCCCCTGAGGCTGGCACGGATGGTCCGGCTTCCTCCTGGTCGTCGCCTCCGGAGGCACTGGCACTGGCAGCTTGAGGGGCCGGCTCCCGAGCTGGTGATGCAGCATCTGAAAGCAGGGAGGATAAGAGTGGCTTTAGCAAAAGGACAGTTTGGCAGCAAGGGATGCAACCGTGCAGCAATGCTATGACATGGCTCCACACTGAGAAAGCATGCTGGCGGGGGTGACAGCTGTAATAGTAGAGAACCTTACCATCGCTGTGGACAATGGGGTCGGCAGCTGCAGTGGTGACAGGACCACTCAGGCGTCCTCCCACAATCTGGTGGACTCTCTCCTCGAGATCCGTCAGAGGCTCCAGTTGAGGACGGCCTCCTCCGGTGCGAAGCTGCTCCTTGCGGTTTCTCGCCAGCTTGGCCTGCAGGGCAAAGGATGGGAAGTGATGTTACATGATGCCCTGAATTATGATCTCATGCCCCCCATGGTGGAACAGCCCTTACGTGATGCCCTGGGTTATCATCTCATGCCCCCCATGGTGGAACAGCCCTTACATGATGCCCTGAGTCAAATGTGCATGTGTGTGACCAGAAAGGGCCATGGGTGCTTGCTGACAGATGGCCAGTGGGGCATAGCGCACCCTGTAGCCATAAAGTCAGGTGCTAATGGAGGGATGCATAAGTTTACATTAACTCCACTCACCCTCACGACCCGAGTGAGGTTGTTGAATTTCTTCCTGCACTGCACAGGGCTCCTGGTCGCCATGCTGCTGGAGTTGACCCTCTGAGAAACATCCCTCCAATCTCGTCGGTAGTCCTTATGATTAGGCCTCCTGCCACTGTCGGGGTAGAGGACATCTCGCCGGCACTCCACTGTGGCCACCAATTCCTCCAGAGACTCATTGGTGAAGCGCTCTGCTCTCTGCCTCACCCTCTCCATATGCTCCAAGTTTTTTGCACCAGAGAAGGGCCTGCGCCGTTTTGCAGGCCTACAAGGCATAGACTGTGGATGCTGGAGCTGCCTGACCCACCCCTTTAAGAGCTGGCCGGCGCCTGGAAGTCTCGTGGTCATGGGTAATTGAGAGCATCTGTGCTGCGGCTGGACGCCCCGATATTGGGTTGCGCTGGCATGTTAGCACCTTAGGTGCCCCGTGTAACGCCTGAACTCGCGCCTCAATCACCTTTGGGGCGCTGCAACCCAATATCGCACGAGGTGTCGAGAAGTTGCGTCTGGCTATAAAATTTGCGCTCCGCCAATTCTAACGCCCCAAGCGGGGCTATACCCAATTTCTAGGCCAGTGTTTGTTGTCAGATACGGAGATGAAAACCTTCTGAAATGCGAAAAATTCCAAAAACCGAGACACAGCTGGTCCCAAGGCTTTTGGATAAAGGATAGTCTACCTGTATTCAGAGGGACCTGGGTGTCCTTGTGCATGAATCACTTAAAGTTAACATGCAGGTACAGCAAGCAATTAGGAAAGCAAATGGTCTGTTAGCCTTTATTACAGAAGGAATGGAGTGTAAGAGTAAAGACGTCTTACTGCAATTATATAGGGCTTTGGTGAGACCACTGTGTACAGTTTTGGTCTCCTTACCTAAGGAAGGATATACTTGCAATGAAGGTTCACCAGACTAATTCCTGTGATGAGGGGATTGTCCTATGAGGAGAGATGGCACAGACTAGGCTTATATTCCCTACAGTTTAGAAGAATGAAAGGTGATCTCATTGAAACATATAAAATTCTTAAGGGACTTGACAAGGTAGATGCTGAGAGGATGTTTCCCCTGGCTGGAGAGTCTAGAACTAGGGGGTCATAGTCTCAGGATAAGGGGTAGGCCATTTGAGACTGAGATGAGGAGAAATTTCTTCACTCAGAGGGTTGTGAATCATTGGAATTCTCTAACCCAGAGGGCTGTGGATGCTGAGTCGTTGAGTATATTCAAGACAGAGTTCGATAGATTTTTGTATACTAAGAGCACCAAGGGATATGGGGATAGTGCATTAAAGTGGAATTGAGTAAAAGATTAGCGATGATCTTATTGAATGGCGGAGCTCTTTGGCAGGCTTGCCTTTGCACCTAGCATTTCTGTGTGTATGGCCATCACTGTACTTCTGAAGGCCGCCCCAGCGAAGTCATCATCTGAGTGTTCTGCAGCAGAACCCGTGCGCAAACTCACCCTTCAGGGAGCTGGCACCTGCACTACCCTTTCCCCCGGCCTGGCTGCAGCCCATTCATGCTCGGTGACTCACCACGTGCAGATCCTGCTTCTATACCAACATATAAAGTCCGTTAGTGCAATTTTCTGAGCTGGTACTTGGGAGTGTTAGATCGAGTGACGGTGCCTCTTCTTCTCCTTCACTCCCCACCTCCATAATATTGCGGACAGGCTGTGCTGGTGGCAGTTCTTGGGATTGTGGGGTATGAGTCGTGATTGCTAGAGATTGTTGGTAGGTGAGTGATGGGGTGTGGTGCATTGAGCAGTGTGTGAGGCTTGTGGTGAAGATGGTGGGATATGACATTTGAAGCTGCATTCACTCACCTTGACCACTCATGTGAGGTCATTAAATGTTTTGCAACTGGAGAGAACAGAGTGTCAGCACAGACTGGAGGGTCAGAGTGTCAGCACAGACTGGAGGGTCAGAGAGTCAGCACGGACTGGAGGGTCAGAGTGTCAGCACAGACTGAAGGGATCAGAGTGTCAGCACAGACTGGAGGGTCAGATTGTCAGCACAGACTGAAGGGTCAGAGTGTCAGCACAGACTGGAGGGTCAGATTGTCAGCACAGACTGAAGGGATCAGAGTGTCAGCACAGACTGGAGGGTCAGAGTGTCAGCACAGACTGGAGGGTCAGAGTGTCAGCACGGGCTGGAGGGTCAGAGTGTCAGCACAGACTGGAGGGTCAGAGTGTCAGCACGGACTGGAGGGTCAGAGTGTCAGCACGGGCTGGAGGGTCAGAGTGTCAGCACAGACTGGAGGGTCAGAGTGTCAGCACGGACTGGAGGGTCAGAGTGTCAGCACAGACTGGAGGGTCAGAGTGTCAGCACAGACTGGAGGGTCAGAGTGTCAGCACAGACTGGAGGGTCAGAGTGTCAGCACGGGCTGGAGGGTCAGAGTGTCAGCACAGACTGGAGGGTCAGAGTGTCAGCACGGACTGGAGGGTCAGAGTGTCAGCACGGACTGGAGGGTCAGAGTGTCATCACAGACAGGAGGGATCAGAGTGTCAGCACAGACTGGAGGATCAGAGTGTCAGCACAGACTGGAGGGTCAGAGTGTCAGCACAGACTGGAGGATCAGAGTGACAGCACGGACTGGAGGGTCAGAGTGTCAGCACAGACTGGAGGGTCAGAGTGTCAGCACAGACTGGAGGGTCAGAGTGTCAGCACAGACTGGAGGATCAGAGTGACAGCACGGACTGGAGGGTCAGAGTGTCAGCACAGACTGGAGGGTCAGAGTGTCAGCACAGACTGGAGGGTCAGAGTGTCAGCACAGACTGGAGGGTCAGAGTGTCAGAACAGACTGGAGGGTCAGAGTGTCCACACAGACTGGAGGGTCAGAGTGTCAGCACAGACTGGAGGGATCAGAGTGTCAGCACGGACTGGAGGGTCAGAGTGTCAGCACGGACTGGAGGGTCAGAGTGTCATCACAGACTGGAGGGATCAGAGTGTCAGCACAGACTGGAGGGTCAGAGTGTCAGCACAGACTGGAGGGTCAGAGTGTCAGCACAGACTGGAGGGTCAGAGTGTCTGCACAGACTGGAGGGTCAGAGTGTCAGCACAGACTGGAGGGATCACAGTGTCAGCACGGACTGGAGGGTCAGAGTGTCAGCACAGACTGGAGGGTCAGAGCGTCAGCACGGACTGGAGGGTCAGAGTGACAGCACGGACTGGAGGGTCAGAGTGTCAGCATGGACTAGAGGGATCAGAGTGTCAGCACAGACTGGAGGGTCAGAGTGTCAGCACGGACTGGAGGGTCAGAGTGTCAGCAGGGACTGGAGTGTCAGCACAGACTGGAGGGATCAGAGTGTCAGCACAGACTGCAGGGTCAGAGTGTCAGCACGGACTGGAGGGTCAGAGTGTCAGCACAGACTGGAGGGATCAGTGTCAGCACGGACTGGAGAGTCAGAGTGTCAGCACGGACTGGAGGGTCAGAGTGTCAGCACGGACTGGAGGGTCAGAGTGTCAGCACAGACTGGAGGGTCAGAGTGTCAGCACGGACTGGAGGGTCAGAGTGTCAGCACAGACTGGAGGGATCAGAGTGTCAGCACAGACTGGAGGGTCAGAGTGTCAGCACAGACTGGAGGGCCAGAGTGTCAGCACGGACTGGAGGGTCAGCGTGTCAGCACAGACTGAAGGGTCAGAGTGTCAGCATGGACTGGAGGGTCAGAGTATCAGCATGGACTGGAGGGTCAGAGTGTCAGCACAGACTGGAGGGTCAGAGTGTCAGCACGGACTGGAGGGTCAGAGTGTCAGCACAGACTGGAGGGTCAGAGTGTCAGCACCGACTGGAGTGTCAGAGTGTCAGCACGGACTGGAAGGTCAGAGTGTCAGCACAGACTGGAGGGTCAGAGTGTCAGCACAGACTGGAGGGTCAGAGTGTCAGCACAGACTGGAGGGATCAGAGTGTCAGCACGGACTGGAGGGTCAGAGTGTCAGCACAGACTGGAGGGTCAGAGTGTCAGCACGGACTGGAGGGCCAGAGTGTCAGCACGGACTGGAGGGTCAGAGTGTCAGCACAGACTGGAGGGTCAGAGTGTCAGCACGGACTGGAGGGTCAGAGTGTCAGCACAGACTGGAGGGATCAGAGTGTCAGCACGGACTGGAGGGTCAGAGTGTCAGCACAGACTGGAGGGTCAGAGTGTCAGCACGGACTGGAGGGCCAGAGTGTCAGCACGGACTGGAGGGTCAGAGTGTCAGCACAGACTGGAGGGTCAGAGTGTCAGCACGGACTGGAGGGTCAGAGTGTCAGCACAGACTGGAGGGTCAGAGTGTCAGCACAGACTGGAGGGTCAGAGTGTCAGCACAGACTGGAGGTTCAGAGTGTCAGCACGGACTGGAGGGTCAGAGTGTCAGCACAGACTGGAGGATCAGAGTGTCAGCACAGACTGGAGGATCAGAGTGACAGCACGGACTGGAGGGTCAGAGTGTCAGCACAGACTGGAGGGTCAGAGTGTCAGCACAGACTGGAGGGTCAGAGTGTCAGCACAGACTGGAGGGTCAGAGTGTCAGAACAGACTGGAGGGTCAGAGTGTCCACACAGACTGGAGGGTCAGAGTGTCAGCACAGACTGGAGGGATCAGAGTGTCAGCACGGACTGGAGGGTCAGAGTGTCAGCACGGACTGGAGGGTCAGAGTGTCATCACAGACTGGAGGGATCAGAGTGTCAGCACAGACTGGAGGGTCAGAGTGTCAGCACAGACTGGAGGGTCAGAGTGTCAGCACAGACTGGAGGGTCAGAGTGTCTGCACAGACTGGAGGGTCAGAGTGTCAGCACAGACTGGAGGGATCACAGTGTCAGCACGGACTGGAGGGTCAGAGTGTCAGCACAGACTGGAGGGTCAGAGCGTCAGCACGGACTGGAGGGTCAGAGTGACAGCACGGACTGGAGGGTCAGAGTGTCAGCATGGACTAGAGGGATCAGAGTGTCAGCACAGACTGGAGGGTCAGAGTGTCAGCACGGACTGGAGGGTCAGAGTGTCAGCAGGGACTGGAGTGTCAGCACAGACTGGAGGGATCAGAGTGTCAGCACAGACTGCAGGGTCAGAGTGTCAGCACGGACTGGAGGGTCAGAGTGTCAGCACAGACTGGAGGGATCAGTGTCAGCACGGACTGGAGAGTCAGAGTGTCAGCACGGACTGGAGGGTCAGAGTGTCAGCACGGACTGGAGGGTCAGAGTGTCAGCACAGACTGGAGGGTCAGAGTGTCAGCACGGACTGGAGGGTCAGAGTGTCAGCACAGACTGGAGGGATCAGAGTGTCAGCACAGACTGGAGGGTCAGAGTGTCAGCACAGACTGGAGGGCCAGAGTGTCAGCACGGACTGGAGGGTCAGAGTGTCAGCACAGACTGAAGGGTCAGAGTGTCAGCATGGACTGGAGGGTCAGAGTATCAGCATGGACTGGAGGGTCAGAGTGTCAGCACAGACTGGAGGGTCAGAGTGTCAGCACGGACTGGAGGGTCAGAGTGTCAGCACAGACTGGAGGGTCAGAGTGTCAGCACCGACTGGAGTGTCAGAGTGTCAGCACGGACTGGAAGGTCAGAGTGTCAGCACAGACTGGAGGGTCAGAGTGTCAGCACAGACTGGAGGGTCAGAGTGTCAGCACAGACTGGAGGGATCAGAGTGTCAGCACGGACTGGAGGGTCAGAGTGTCAGCACAGACTGGAGGGTCAGAGTGTCAGCACGGACTGGAGGGCCAGAGTGTCAGCACGGACTGGAGGGTCAGAGTGTCAGCACAGACTGGAGGGTCAGAGTGTCAGCACGGACTGGAGGATCAGAGTGTCAGCACAGACTGGAGGGATCAGAGTGTCAGCACGGACTGGAGGGTCACAGTGTCAGCACAGACTGGAGGGTCAGAGTGTCAGCACGGACTGGAGGGCCAGAGTGTCAGCACGGACTGGAGGGTCAGAGTGTCAGCACAGACTGGAGGGTCAGAGTGTCAGCACGGACTGGAGGGTCAGAGTGTCAGCACAGACTGGAGGGTCAGAGTGTCAGCACAGACTGGAGGGTCAGAGTGTCAGCACAGACTGGAGGTTCAGAGTGTCAGCACGGACTGGAGGGTCAGAGTGTCAGCACAGACTGGAGGGTCAGAGTGTCAGCACGGACTGGAGGGTCAGAGTGTCAGCACAGATTGGAGGAATCAGAGTGTCAGCACGGATTGGAGCGTCAGAGTATCAGCACAGACTGGAGGGTCAGAGTGTCAGCACGGACTGGAGGGTTAGAGTGTCAGCACAGACTGGAGGGTCAGAGTGTCAGCACGGACTGGAGGGTCAGAGTGTCAGCGCGGACTAGAGGGTCAAAGTGTCAGCACGGACTGGAGTGTCAGAGTGTCAGCACAGACTGGAGGGTCAGAGTGTCAGCACAGACTGGAGGGTCAGAGTGTCAGCACGGACTGGAGGGTCAGAGTGTCAGTACGGACTGGAGGATCAGAGTATCAGCACAGAGTGGAGGGTCAGATTGTCAGCACGGACTGGAGTTTCAGAGTGTCAGCACAGACTGGAGGGTTAGAGTGTCAGCACAGACTGGAGGGTCAGAGTGTCAGCACAGACTGGAGGGTCAGAGTGTCAGCACGGACTGGAGGGTCAGAGTGTCAGCACGGACTGGAGGGTCAGAGTGTCAGCACGGACTGGAAGGTCAGAGTGTCAGCACGGACTGGAGGGATCAGAGTGTCAGCACAGACTGGAGGGTCAGAGTGTCAGCACAGACTGGAGGGATCAGAGTGTCAGCACAGACTGGAGGGTCAGCGTGTCAGCACAGACTGGAGGGTCAGAGTGTCAGCACAGAGTGGAGGGTCAGAGTGTCAGCACGGACTGGAGGGTCAGAGTGACTGGAGGGTTGTAATGATATCAGCAAATAGAGATGGTATTTGCCTGTTCGATTATGATGCCTTAACAGCATGTTTGCATGTATTGATTGCTTGTGCCTGACCAGCAGAGCGCATGTGACAGAGACAAGCAAGGCAGTTCAGTTTAGTTTCAGTTTCATTCTAGATGCATCACTAGCATGATGTCTCATGTAAATGCTGTAGAAAGAGTTGAAAAGACTTTAGATTAAAAGACATTCTCTTTCATAAATGTCTTGTCATTGAACCCACAAAGAAATCAATACATGGTGTCAGAAGTGATTGAAAGAGATGAAGAGAAAAAATCTGAAGTTAAATCAGCTCTCCACATATTAGCAAGCCAAAAGAGAAAATCATTACTTACCTTGGAGAATAGCTGACGAAGTGAAAAAATGGAAGGATTACACCAACCGGCGACGCTTCAGTTGACAGGTAATGTGGCTGAAAATTAGAGGAGATTCAAGCAACGTTTGGAGTTGTATTTATCAGCAATCGGAGCTGACGAGAAAGGTGATAAAATGAAAGCGTCACTGTTCTTACATGTCGTGGGTGATGAAACGCTGGAGGTGTATAATAACTTCACATTCGCTGCTGTTGGAGACAAAATGAAACTGGACAAAATAATGGAACAGTTTAAGGCCTACTGCATACCTATACGTATCGTGACGTTTGAGAGGCACAGATTTTTCACATGTGTACAGAAAACGGGTGAGACTATTGATCAGTATGTGACTGAACTGAGAAACCGAAGCAAAACATGTGTTTTTGGGGGACTGACAGACTCGCTGATAAAAGACAGGCTGGTGTGTGGTATTCCGGATAATGGTCTAAGGGAAAGACTGCTAAGAGAGCAAGATCTAGACCTGAGAAAAGCCATAGCACTGTGTAGGGCTACAGAGACTGTGAAGTCGCAAGCAAAAGAGCTGTTCAGTGATAGTAGCTGCAACGTGGATGCAGTGAGTAAGAACGGACACAAACCATTTAACAAAAAGAGCGACAATGTGAAAAAAGAGGCGTGGCCAGCGAACAAAAATGAAAGGGGCAATCGAAAGACATGTAGTCGATGCGGTACACAGCATCCACCAAAAAAGTGTCCAGCATATGGTAAAAAATGCAATAGTTGCAACAAAAACAACCATTATGCCCGTTGCTGCAAGAACCAAGTGCAACAAAGCAAGGTCCATTCAGTAGATGAAAGTGACATAGAGGAGTTCTATGTAGATGTTGTGTCTGAAAACAAAAAAGAAGAAAGGGACTGGATGTTGACACTAAAAGTGAATGACATACGCATTCCATTTAAATTGGATACTGGAGCACAAGTTAATGTGATATCAGAGACTGATTTTAAGAAAATTAGACCCAGACCAAAGATACATGGAATCAAAGTGAAAGTGACAGGATACTCAGGTGCTGAAATACCAGTGAAAGGAAGATGCATTGTCAAAGTAACACACAAGGACAGAGAGCACACGCTAGCATTAATCGTGGTGCCAAAGGATGTGCAAGCCATACAAGGTTTAAAAGCCTGTGAGTGACTGAACCTGGTAAAGAGAGTCCTCCTTGTGGAAAGCGAAGGAGAGACAGTCTATGATGAAATCATGAAAGAGTACAAAGACCTATTTAAGGGTCTAGGCTGCATCCCAGGAGAACACACGATCAGAGTAGATAAAAGTATGACACCGGTGATACATCCATGCGGAAAAGTTCCGTTTGCTCTTCAAAAGCAACTGAAGGCAGAGTTGGACAGGATGGAAAGCCTGAACGTGATTCGGAAGATAGATGAGCCAACTGAGTGGGTGAGTTCCCTCGTCGTAGTGGACAAAAAGAATGGAAAGCTCAGAATTTGCCTGGATCCAAGAGATCTAAACAGAGCAATAAAGAGAGAGCACTTCAAGCTTCCTACACGTGAGGAAATCATGGCACAGTTTGGAAATGCAAAGTATTTCAGCAAGTTAGATGCATCATCAGGATTTTGGCAGATGAAATTGGACGAAGCAAGTTCAAGACTGTGCACGTTCAACAGTCCATTTGGCAGATACAGATTCCTAAGGTTACCATTTGGCATTGCCTCAGCTCCTGAAGTGTATCACAAAACTATCCATATGATCTATGAGCACCTGGAGGGAGTTGATACATCAATGGATGACATCATAGTATGGGGAACCACGAGAACTGAGCATGACGAGAGACTGAATAAAGTGCTGGAAGCAACAAGGAAAACAAACCTGAAGCTGAATAGAGAGAAATGCCAGCTCGGGGTGACAGAACTGACATTCGTGGGAGATATCCTTAGCAGTGAGGGCATCAGACCAGATCCCAGAAAGGTGTCCGCCATTGAGAATATGCCAAAGCCACAATGCAAAAAGGACGTGCAGAGGTTTAATGGAATGATCAACTACATGGGTAAATTCATATCCAACCTCTCAGAAAAGATGGCGCCACTGAGAAGATTAACTGAAAAGAACATAGAATGGGAATGGAATCATGAGCATGAGAAGTCATGGAGCGATCTAAAGAAACTGCTCACAGAGGAACCAGTTCTGAGGTTTTAAGACCCAGCGAGACCCATCAAGATACCATCAGATGCATCACAGAGTGGGCTCGGTGCCGTTCTTCTGCAAAAATATGACTACTGGCAACCTATTGCATATGCATCGCGCTCAATGACAGACGCGGAGACGCGATATGCTCAAATAGAAAAGGAGCTGCTCAGCATCACATACGCCTGTGAAAGATTTCACCAGTTTGTGGCAGGACAAGCAATCAGTGTAGAGACTGACCATAAGCCCTTGATTGCATTGTTCCAAAAGCCACTAAATAGCTGTCCGCTTAGAATTCAAAGAATGATGATCAGGCTGTAACGCTATACACTGAATATTGCGTACACACCGGGTAAGCTGATGTATACAGCAGACACGTTGTCCAGAGCTGTAGACCCAAGTGAGCCTGCAAACACCACAATGGATGAAAAAGTGAATGCCTATGTGGACATGATCACAAGTGCACTGCCCATAGCACATGCAAAAATGGAGCTCATAAAGAATGAGACAAACAAAGATGAAAAAATGAGATGACTGAGGAAAAGCATCTTGGATGGATGCCCAACATGAAGCAAGACTGCTCACCTGACATGACAGAGCACTGGAACTGCAGGGCAGAACTATCAGTGGTCGAAGACATCATCTACAAAGGAAGTAAAATAGTTATCCCAAAGAGTCTGAGAAAAGAGATGTTAAAAAAGATCCATGGAGGACATCTGGGAATCGAAAAGTGTAAGAAAAGAGCATGAGAGGTGATGTACTGGCCACGAATCAACCAAGATGTGACAAATGAGGTGTCAAACTGCACAATATGCCTGAAATATCGAGCAAGCAATCCGGTAGAACCACTAAAGCCACACCCAGCGCCAGACACACCTTACCAGAAGGTAGGCGCTGACCTATTCGTATGTCAAGGGAAGGACTATCTTGTAGTCACAGACTATTACTCCCTGCATCCAGAGGTTTGTAGACTGTACACAACCACTGCAGATGCTGTGATAACATGTATGAAAGCCATATTCTCCAGACATGGCGTGGCAAGCGAGGTCTTCACAGACAACGGACCCCAGTTTTACAATGCAAGTTTCCGACACTTTGCCAAAGAGTGGGACTTTGTCCACACAACGTCAAGTCCTCACTATCCACAGTCCAATGGACTAGTGGAAAAATCGGTCCAGACAGTGAAAAGACTGATGTACAAGGCAAAAGACAGTGGAACTGAATTCTACCAAAGCATGCTTGTATACCGCACAACGCCACTCGAGTGTGGTAAGTCACCAGCCCAACTCCTGATGGGACGTCGGCTAAGGTCAAACCTACCCATCCCGGAGAACCTCCTGAAAACAAAAGAGGGAGAGAAAGTGAGGAAGTTCAAAGAACAACAGAAAGAAAAGCAAAAGTACTACTATGACAGAGGAACACAAAACCTACCTGAACTCCACACTGGTGACCAAGTAAGGTTCAAAGACAAAACAAACACATGGACTCAGGAGGGAACTGTCCTGAGTGAAGTTCAACCAAGATCATACACCATTCAGACAGATGAGGGTGCTGTTCTGAGAAGAAATCGTCGAGATCTTCTCATGGGACCAGCCAGAGCAGGTCAAGAGACTGATACTGTTGAACAACCTGATCACACAGCTGAGAAACCATCAACTGAGGCAGCAACTCAGATTCAAGGACAATCAATCAGAAAATCCTCAAGACACGTGAAGCCTCCTGAGAGACTCATTGAGCAAATTTAAGGACTATTGTTATAGAAGGAAGTAATGTTATCTTATTCTTTCTTCAAGTTCTAGTGTATTGACATATTTCATGTGAACACACAAAGCAAGGTTAAAAAACCTTGATAATGATAATGATAATGTAAGTTCATTAAGTGTTACAGTTAAAATGCAGATTAATACAAAGAAAACATGTTGTTAGTTAAAAGTAAAATACTTTTGTTTTAAGAAAAGGAGATGTAATGATATCAGCAAACAGAGATGGTATTTGCCTGTTCGATTATGATGCCTTAACAGCATGTTTGCATGTATTGATTGCTTGTGCCTGACCAGCAGAGGGCATGTGACGGAGACAAGCAAGGCAGTTCAGTTTAGTTACAGTTTTGTTCTAGATGCATCACTAGCATGATGTCTCCTCTAAATGCTATATAAAGAGTTGAACAGACCTTAGATTAAAAGACATTCTCTTTCATAAATGTCTCGTCATTGAACCCACAAAGAAATCAATACAAGGCTCAGAGTGTCAGCTCAGACTGGAGGGTCAGAGTGTCAGCACAGACTGGAGGGTCAGAGTGTCAGCAGGGACTGGAGGGTCAGAGTGTCAGCACAGACTGGAGGGTCAGAGTGTCAGGACAGACTGGAGGGTCAGAGTGTCAGCACAGGCTGGAGGGTCAGAGTGTCAGCACATACTGCAGGGTCAGAGTGTCAGCACAGACTGGAGGGTCAGAGTGTCAGCACAGACTGGAGGGTCAGAGTGTCAGCACGGACTGGAGGGTCAGAGTGTCAGCACAGACTGGAGGTTCAGAGTGTCAGCACGCCTGGAGTGTCAGAGTGTCAGCACAGACTGGAGGGTCAGAGTGTCAGCACTGACTGGAGGGTCAGAGTGTCAGCACGGACTGGAGGGTCAGAGTGTCAGCACAGACTGCAGGTTCAGAGTGTCAGCACGGACTGGAGGGTCAGAGTGTCAGCACAGACTGGGGGGTCAGAGTGTCAGCACCGACTGGAGGGTCAGAGTGTCAGCAGGGACTGGAGGGTCAGAGTGTCAGCACAGACTGGAGGGTCAGAGTGTCAGCACAGACTGGAGGGTCAGAGTATCAGCACAGACTGGAGGTCAGAATGTCAGCACAGACTGGAGGGTCAGAGTGTCAGCATGGACTGGAGGAATCAGAATGTCAGCACAGACTGGAGGGTCAGAGTTTCAGCACAGACTGGAGGGTCAGAGTTCCAGCACAGACTGGAGGGTCAGAGTGTCAGCACAGACTGGAGGGTCAGACTGTCAGCACGGACTGGAGGGATCTGAGTGTCAGCACAGGCTGGAGGGATCAGAGTGTCAGCACAGACTGGAGGGTCAGAGTGTCAGCACAGACTGCAGGGTCAGAGGGTCAGCACAGACTGGAGGGTCAGAGTTGTAATGATATCAGCAAATAGTGATGTTATTTGCCTGTTTGATTATCATGCCTTGCCAGCATATTTGCATGTATTGATTACTTATGCCTGACCAGCAGAGGGCATGTGACAGAGGCAGAGTTGAGTTAATTTTGGTTTCATTTTAGATGGATTTCTAGCATGGTGTCTCCTGTAAGGCTGTTAAAAAGTGTTGAACAAACTTTAGATTAAAAGACATTCCCTTTCATAAATGTCTCGTCATTGAACGCACAAAGAAATCGATACATGGTGTCAGAAGTGATTGAAAGAGATGAAGAGGAAAAATCTGAAGTTAAATCAGTTCTCCGCATATTAGCAAGCCAAAAGAGAACATCATTACTTAGCATTGGAGAACAGCTAACGAAGTGAAAAAATGGAAGGTTTACACCCACCAGCGAAGCTTTAGTTGACAGGTAATGTGGCTGAAAATTGGAGGAGATTCAAACAACATTTGGAGTTGTATATAGCGGCAATCGGAGCTGACGAGAAAAGTGATAAAATGAAATCGTCTGTGTTCTTACATGCCGTGGGTGATGAAGCGCTGGAGGTGTATAATAACTTCACATTCGCTGCTGATGGAGACAAAATGAAGCTAGATAAAATAATGGAACAGTTTGAGGCCTACTGCATACCTAAATGTAACGTGACATTTGAGAGGCACAGATTTTTCACATGTGTACAGAAAATGGGTGACACTATTGATCAGTATGTGACTGAACTGAGAAACCGAAGCAAAACATGTGAATTTGGGGGACTGACAGACTCGCTGATAAAAGACAGACTGGTGTGTGGTATTCCAGATAATGGTCTAAGGGAAAGACTGCTAAGAGAGCAAGATCTAGACCTGAGAAAAGCAATAGCACTGTGTAGGGCTACAGAGACTGTGAAGTTGCAGGCAAAGGAGCTGTTCAGTGACAGTAGCTGCAACGTGGATGCAGTGAGAATGAACGGATACAAACCGTTTAACAAAAAGAGCGACAATGTGAAAAAAGAGGCGTGGCCAGCAAACGAAAATGAAAGGGGCAATCAAAAGTCATGTAGTCGATGCGGTACACAGCATCCACCAAGAAAGTGTCCAGCATATGGTAAAACATGCAATAGTTGCAACAAAAACAACCATTATGCCCGTTGCTGTAAGAACCAAGCGCAACAAAGCAAGGTCCATACAGTAGATGAAAGCGAGATAGAGGAGTTCTATGTAGATGTCGTGTCTGAAAACAAAAAGGAAAATAGAGACTGGATGTTGACACGACAAGTGAATGACACACACATTCCATTTAAATTGGATACAAGTTAATGTGATATCAGAGATTGATTTAAAGAAAATTAGACCCAGACCACAGATACATGGAATCAAAGTGAAAGTGACAGGATACTCAGGTATTGAAATACCAGTGAAAGGAAAATGCATTGTCAAAGTGACACACAAGGACAGAGAGCACACGCTAGCATTAATCGTGGTGCCAAAGGATGTGCAAGCCATACTAGGTTTAAAAGCCTGTGAGAGACTGAACCTGGTAAAGAGAGTCCTCGTTGTGGAAAGTGAAGGAGAGACAGTCTATGATGAACTCATGAAAGAGTACAACGACCTATTTAAGGGTCTAGGCTGCATTCCAGGAGAACACACGATCAGAGTAGACAAAACTATGCCAACGGTCATACATCCATGCAGAAAAGTTCCGTTTGCTCTTCAAAAGCAACTGAAGGCAGAGTTGGACAGGATGGAAAGCCTCAACGTGATTCAGAAGATAGATGAGCCAACTGAGTGGGTGAGTTCCCTCGTCGTTGTGGACAAAAAGAATGGAAATCTCAGAATTTGCCTGGAACCAAGAGATCTAAACAGAGCAATAAAGAGAGAGCACTTCAAGCTTCCTACACGTGAGGAACTCATGTCACAGTTTGCAAATGCAAAGTATTTCAGCAAGTTAGATGCATCATCAGGATTTTGGCAGATGAAATTGGACGAGGCAAGTTCAAGACTGTGCACGTTCAACAGTCCATTTGGCAGATACAGATTCCTAAGGTTACCATTTGGCATTGCCTCAGCTCCTGAAGTGCATCACAAAACTATCCATATGATCTATGAGCACCTGGAGGGAGTTGATACATCAATGGATGACATCATAGTATGGGGAACCACGAGAACTGAGCATGACGAGAGACTGAAAAAAGTGCTGGAAGCAACAAGGAAAACAAACCTGAAGCTGAATAGAGAGAAATGCCAGCTCAGGGTGACAGAACTGACATTCGTGGGAGATATCCTTAGCGGTGAGGGCATCAGACCAGATCCCAGAAAGGTGTCCGCCATTGAGAATATGCCAAAGCCACAATGCAAAAAGGACGTGCAGAGGTTTAATGGAATGATCAACTACATGTGTAAATTCATATCCAACCTCTCAGAAAAGATGGCGCCACTGAGAAGACTAACTGAATAGAACATAGAATGGGAATGGAATCATGAGCATGAGAAGTCATGGAGCGATCTAAAGAAACTACTCACAGAGGAACCAGTTCTGAGGTTTTATGACCCAGCGAGACCCATCAAGATATCATCAGGTGCATCACAGAGTGGGCTCGGTGCCGTTCTTCTGCAAAAATATGACTACTGGCAACCTATTGCATATGCATCGCGCTCAATGACAGCCGCGGAGCCGCGATATGCTCAAATAGAAAAGGAGCTGCTCAGCATCACATACGCCTGTGAAAGATTTCACCAGTTTGTGGCAGGACAAGCAATCAGTGTAGAGACTGACCATAAGCCCTTGATTGCATTGTTCCAAAAGCCACTAAATAGCTGTCCGCTTAGAATACAAAGAATGATGATCAGGCTGCAACGCTATACACTGAATGTTGCGTACACACTGGGTAAGCTGATGTATACAGCAGACACGTTGTCCAGAGCTGTTGACCCAAGTGAGCCCGCAAACACCAAAATGGATGAAAAAGTGAACGCCTACGTGGACATGATCACAAGTGCACTGCCCATAGCAGATGCAAAAATGGAGCTCATAAAGACTGAGACAAACAAAGATGAAACTATGAGGCGACTGAGGAAAAGCATCTTGGATGGATGGCCCAACATGAAGCAAGACTGCTCACCTGACATGGCAGAGTACTGGAACTGCAGGGCGGAATTATCAGTGGTCGAAGACATCACCTACAAAGGAAGTAAAATAGTAATCTCAAAGAGTCTGAGAAAAGAGATGCTAAAAAGGATCCATGGAGGACATCTGGGAATCAAAAAGTGTAAGAAAAGAGCACGAGAGGTGATGTACTGGCCACGAATCAACCAAGATGTGACAAATGAGGTGTCAAACTGCACAATATGCCTGAAATATCGAGCAAGCAATCCAGTAGAACCACTAAAGCCACACCCAGCGCCAGACAGACCTTACCAGAAGGTAGGCGCTGACCTATTCATATGTCAAGGGAAGGACTATCTTGTAGTCACAGACTATTACTCCCTGTATCCACAGGTTTGTCAACTGTGCACCACCACTGCAGATGCTGTGATAACATGTATGAAAGCCATATTCTCCAGACATGGCGTGGCAAGCGAGGTCTTCACAGACAACGGACCCCAGTTTTACAATGCAAGTTTCCGACACTTTGCCAAAGAGTGGGACTTTGTCCACACAACGTCAAGTCCTCACTATCCACAGTCCAATGGACTAGTGGAAAAATCAGTCCAGACAGTGAAAAGACTGATGTACAAGGCAAAAGACAGTGGAACTGACTTCTACCAGAGCATGCTTGTATACCACACAACGCCGCTCGAGTGTGGTAAGTCACCAGCCCAACTCCTTATGGGGCATCGGCTAAGGTCAAACCTACCCATCCCGGAGAACCTCCTGAAAACAAACGAGGGGGAGAAAGTGAGGAAGTTCAAAGAACAACAGAAAGAAAAGCAAAAGTACTACTATGACAGAGGAACACAAAACCTACCTGAACTCCACACTAGTGACCAAGTAAGGTTCAAAGACAAAACAAACATATGGACTCAGAAGGGAACTGTCCTGAGTGAAGTTCAACCAAGATCATACACCATTCAGACAGATGAGGGTGCTGTTCTGAGAAGAAATCGTCGAGATCTTCTCATGGGACCAGCCACAGCAAGTCAAAAGACTGATACTGTTGAACAACCTGATCACAAAGCAGGTCAAGAGACTGATACTGTTGAACAACCTGATCACACAGCTGAGAAACCATCATCTGCAGCAACAACTCAGATTCAAGGACAATCAATCAGAAAATCCTCAAGACACGTGAAGCCTCCTGAGAGACTCATTGAGCAAGTTTAAGGACTATTGTTATAGAAGGAAGTAATGTTATCTTATTCTTTCTTCAAGTTCTAGTGTATTTACATATTTCATATGAACACACAAAACAAGGTTAAAAAACCTTGATCATGATAATGATAATGTAAGTTCATTAAGTGTTACAGTTAAAATGCAGATTAATACAAAGAAAACATGCTGTTAGTTAAAATTAAAACACTTTTGTTTTAAGAAAGGGAGATGTAATGATATCAGCAAATAGTGATGTTATTTGCCTGTTTGATTATCATGCCTTACCAGCATATTTGCATGTATTGATTGCTTATGCCTGACCAGCAGAGGGCATGTGTTAAGGAGAATTTCAGTACTAAGGACTTTGCAAAGACTGTCGGGATACTTGACATTAAACTGGTTGACAAAGGGGCCCCCTGAACTCGCACGTAGGCTGGGATGAGATAATGCCAGCTGCAGTTTTGTTATTGAACGATTGTGGTCACCTTGCGACGGAAAATAGGTTGGACTTCTGCTTCTCCTGTCTGCGGTTAAAGGTCCCGAAAAAGGTTTTAGACCTAGGGTCCATCGCTTGCTTAAAATAGGTAACCATTTTAGATGTCACGGGGTGTCGCTAGGATTATGTAATCAACCGTCTAAGTTGTTTTGACCTCTGTATAAAAGTAAGCGGCTTGAGTGTACAAAACGAGAAGTGTGGCGATTGCACACCGGGTGTATAGCTGCTTCTCCCAGAGCTCTGCAATAAAGCATTCTTTTACTTTGCCATTCACTCGTGGTCAGAGTTTTATTTGACTCCAAAGGCTTCTGTTGGGATCGTGTCGACCTAGAATATCACCTGGTCCACGTAGCCCCAAATTAGCTACAACAATTGGCGCTGCGAGCAGGGTCACCGAGTGACTGGCCGCCCTGATCAAGCGGACACACGCTCGAGTGATCTAAAAGAACAAAAGAGAGGTGAGATGGCATATGTAAAATTGTGCTAGGATACTAACAACCGTAAGACTGCATTATTTCTTGTATTTCCAGGGAAACTAGGTATAACCTGGGAGGAGAACTGGAGATTCCAGGGAAACCAGGTATAGCCTAGGAGGAGAACTGGAAGAGAGGAGGGGTAAAGGAGCCGGACCAACCTTTACCTACACGTGACGGACCCCGAGAGAAAGGTATTTGTGTTCTCAGAATCGGGGGGCCGAAGATAGTGACCAAGGGACATAATGTCGAGTAAGGATCTGAAGCGGGGGCCCCCGGGCTCCCTCATCGATACTTTTATGACGGATAGATGTACCCTTATTGAAAGAATGCAGGAAGACGGGTGGGACGTATCCAAAGGTTTGGACCAACAGCGGTCATGGTGGGACACACAGAAAAAGGGAAGAACTAAAAAAGCAGGAGTACTGTTGGTTCATCAATTGGCAGGATTGATAGAAAAGGCAGCGGTGAGTCTTAAGGGAAAACAACTTCAGATAGATAACCTCCGAACAGAGTGTGAGGGATGTAAAAAGCAAATAGAAGTCCTCAAAGGAGTTAATGAAGGACAACAACAATGGCTGAGAGAATATAACCGACAAACCTGGGGAGAGACAGGGAGAGAAGAAGCTCTGCCCCCATATACCAACCCCAGCGCACCCCCAGTTTATAATGTAGCACCGGTGACAAGGCAAGACCCACTGACTGACCTAGTGGTTGCTAATAGGGGAAGAGCAGATTGGAAAGCATTTACCCCAGGTGAAAAGGAAGCCGTTATGAGCCGTCTGGGAAAACTACAGACCCGGAGTTCTAACACTAAATTTTGGGCGGAGCTGGATTCAGTTTGGCAGGGTCATTCCCTCCACCTTAGGGACGTACACCAATTAGTGCAGGCAGCATGCCCCGTGGACAGATGGCGGTTGGTGCCTGAAAACCAAGGCGCTGGCAATGCCAACACAGACTACCGCAACGGAAGATGGGTGAATCAATGCCCACTAAAAATGAATAAGGAAGAAATGACTCCCGCCTTCCAGTTATACAAAATAGCAGTACAAGGGGTGTTAGGAGAGGCCCCCACAAATTGGAATAAAATAACGGCGTGTAAACAAAAGAAAGGAGAGGGCTCTTCAGAATACGGGGAACGATTGTTCGCCGTCTACGGAGAATCCTCTGGACAGCCAAACGCGGTGAGAACAGACCCAGCCTTTATCCAGGCATTTAAAGATGGGCTGTCCCCCCCCCCCCCCATCAGGCAATCCTAAAACTAGGAGTACTGACTACCAGAGTATATGATGAGATAGTTGAATGGGCATGTGGCGTTGACGGATTACAGACTAGGGAGAAGGAAGAGGTGCAAGTGAAGAAGGAGAGAGTAAGTGCAGTCCAATCCGACAATGTCGGGTCAGGGACAAAACCGAAAGGCGCTTGCCACAATTGTGGTAAGGTAGGACACTTTATTAGAGACTGTAAGCAACCAAAACCGTTGAAGGAGTATTGGGGTCGGGTATTTCCCATGATTGTGGAGATGTAGATGCTGACTTAGAGGGAGACAAGATAAAAGACACTCCGTTACCAGGGGCTGAAGAGACCCTGTACGTGGACGGGTCCCGAAAATATATAGACGGATAGCCTCGTACGGGCTGGGCTGTAGTAAATAGTCAGATGAGAACTGTACGATCGGGGAGACTTGAAGGAGGCTTGTCAGCCCAAGTAGCAGAACTAGTGGCTCTGACAGTAGCATTAGAAGAGTCCGAGAATAAAATTGTAAATATATATACAGATAACCGATATGCGTTCGGTGTAGTCCATGACTACATGGGGCAGACGGGGATTTGTAACTACCGGAGGAACCCCCATAAGACATCAGGAAAGAATCGAAGCCCTCCTGGAAGCTAGTAATAAGCCTAAACAGGTCGCAGTAATAAAGATTAAAGCACACCAAAAAGAACCAGCCAGAGACAGTCCAGAATGGACGGGTTATATGGGCAACCAGGCAGCTGACAGGGCAGCTCAGGCAGCCCTGATCTTGGAACGGAAAGAAGCAAACCTAGAACGGAAGGAAGGAAAGCAGATAGCGAAACCATCCGCGGAGTTAGCCTTAGGATGGGAACCCGAGGAACCTGTAGCCAGTGTAGATAGCCCAGGAAATGAAATTAGTATTGCCGAGCTACACGAGGATATATTACCTAGTGAAAGGCAAAGATGGAAAGAACGAGGAGCCAGACCAACAGCAGACGGAGTATGGCGAATAAATAACAAGGTAATGGCCCCCGAGTGTATACAGAATACCCTACTCGAAATACACCATGGATTAAGCCACTCTGGAAAGGAGGCGATGCAACAGACTTTAGGTAAGGAGTGGTGGTGGAAGGGTATGGGGCGGGACATTGCTAAGTATTGTCAACGATGCATCGTGTGCGCTCAGCATAACCCAGGAAGACCGGTTAAGATTAGATTAGGACACCAACCCAGGCCCCGAGGGCCATGGGAGCACTTGCAAATTGATTTTACGGGGCCCCTACCCATGTCAAAGGGTAAGACGTATTGCTTGGTAATCATTGATCAATTCACAAGATGGGTGGAGGCCTTTCCCACCAGAAATTGTACGGCCACTACAGTCGCTCGAATCTTGGCGGAGGAGGTAATCCCACGTTGGGGAATGCCGCTCCAGATAGATTCGGATCAAGGGACCCACTTCACAGGAGGTGTGGTCAAACATATGTGCCAGTTAATGGGAATTAAGCAAAAGTTTCATATACCCTACCATCCCCAGAGCTCGGGGATGGTAGAAAGAATGAACCGAACACTAAAAAATGCGCTGGCTAAGGCCATGCAGGAATCGGGAAAAACATGGGTGGAAGTGTTACCTATCATTCTGATGAAATTACGAGCCACCTGTAATCGTACCACAGGCCTTGCCCCGTATGAACTTATGACAGGACGAGCAATGCAATTGCCAGAAAGCATAATTACGGGAGGGGTGGATGTAGGCCCCTTAAAGGACAAGCTACGGCGATATGTCCAAGAAATGAGTAAACAATTAAAAGAAATGCGGACGCAGGTAAGGTACCGCCAGAGGGAGCAGGACGAGAAGGAATTCCCCTTCCCGTTACCAGAAGTCCCTACAGCGGGAACTAGGGTAATGCTAAAGGTATTACCAACCAAATCAGGCTTTGCTCCCAAATGGAATGGGCCTTACGAAGTTATTATTAGCGGAGATACTTGCGCCTGTCTAGACATACGGGGAAAGGGAGTGTGGAAACATTGGACACAGCTAAAGATATATGAGCCAAAGTCATCCCTGGAGCCTCCTGAGACGGAGACTACCGGGGAGAGTGAAACCACAAAAGAAAAGACTGACTAAATGAATGTAACCAGCATAAAATTAAGATTAAAGTTGTTAAGGTATTGTGTTAAGGACTCAATCTGTAGGGGCGTACAACGCAGATTGAGAATTGATACTGTTTGGTTAAGGCATAAGGATTACGCTTCGGGGTTACAGAACTCGTGCTCGGCCTTGGAAAGGTGACTGCGGTTATGCGAGATCTGTTATGGTGTTTGGATCGTTCTGACCTGCTGACATCCAACACCCATTTTAAGTTTTAAGCTTTAATCTACCTCAGAAGGGGTGTGCATAGAAGTTACTACTAATACACCCTTGTATTATTTTCCAGGTCAACATCAGCTGATTAATGCCTGATACTTTGATCTGTTTGCCTGTGTGGGTATTTATTTTGTGGCTTATTGCATCGGTTGTGCTTGTGTGCTCTTATCTTAACGCATTGTTACAAGAGTGTTATCGGGAGGACCAGAGAAACCATAAGCCAGTTTCAGACAGGCAGTCCTTACTTAAAATTGAAAATGAAGACCGTAATATGTTTAGTTGCGATAATATGCATTGTTACGGTAACCCGGGGTACACGGAGTCCGTTATCCTAACGGGACCCAGCACATTCAATCAAGAGCAGGATCCAAGTAACCCAAGTCCTGGGCTAGATAGTCTAAAAGCCTATAATGGTACATATTTTATATGTGGTCACCGAGCCTATCCATGGTTACCCCGGAATTGGACGGGTTCGTGTTACTTGGGTTATGTGGTACCCTACATTCACCTCTTGAATGAGATTGGGAAACACCACGAATTTAAGAAACACCGGATTAAAAGAGAGCTAGGAGCTTATCAAAGATTTTTTGGTGTAATAAACCCTCCCTATGGAATAATGAACTTAATGGATGAAACAAGGAAGTTGGCAAGGTTAATAGAGGTAGTTGCCAATGTTACTGGGGAAGCTTTAACAGAAATGAGTACTGAAATGGTAGCCATTAGAACAGTAGCCCTTCAAAATCGAATGGCCTTAGATTACCTCCTTGCAGCACAAGGAGGAACCTGTGTCTTGATAGGAAGTGAGTGCTGTACTTATATCCCTGATAGTTCGGAAAATATCACAAACTTAGTAAACCACATGAAGGATGAAGTGAAGAGAGTCCATACCAATCCGGGAGAAGGATGGTTGGAGTGGCTAGGACTAACAGGATGGGGTTCCTGGATAATGCATGCATTGGCTATCATCGTTGCGATATGTGTTGCAATATGCTGTCTGCTAACTATAGTGAGAGCTTGTTGCAAAATGGCAATGACACCGGTAATGCCAGTCAGTGTGATTCAGGCGGATGAACTATCGCTTATGGAAAAGGACAAGGAGGACCAACCTGAACCAACTGCCTTCCCTCGGGTGAGTCAGTGGTTGTAGGAACAACACTGTGAAGAAAGAAGATTGATGGTCAGCTGGACCAAGAAGATCGTGATCCAGGACCAAAAGGAGGGATTGTTAAGGAGAATTTCAGTACTAAGGACTTTGCAAAGAC
Organism: Somniosus microcephalus; assembly: GCF_052327205.1. Taxonomy (NCBI): domain Eukaryota; kingdom Metazoa; phylum Chordata; class Chondrichthyes; order Squaliformes; family Somniosidae; genus Somniosus; species Somniosus microcephalus. The sequence continues at coordinate 130,886,815 of NC_140993.1, forward strand.
TGTCGGGATACTTGACATTAAACTGGTTGACAAAGGGGCCCCCTGAACTCGCACGTAGGCTGGGATGAGATAATGCCAGCTGCAGTTTTGTTATTGAACGATTGTGGTCACCTTGCGACGGAAAATAGGTTGGACTTCTGCTTCTCCTGTCTGCGGTTAAAGGTCCCGAAAAAGGTTTTAGACCTAGGGTCCATCGCTTGCTTAAAATAGGTAACCATTTTAGATGTCACGGGGTGTCGCTAGGATTATGTAATCAACCGTCTAAGTTGTTTTGACCTCTGTATAAAAGTAAGCGGCTTGAGTGTACAAAACGAGAAGTGTGGCGATTGCACACCGGGTGTATAGCTGCTTCTCCCAGAGCTCTGCAATAAAGCATTCTTTTACTTTGCCATTCACTCGTGGTCAGAGTTTTATTTGACTCCAAAGGCTTCTGTTGGGATCGTGTCGACCTAGAATATCACCTGGTCCACGTAGCCCCAAATTAGCTACAACAGCATGTGACAGAGGCAGAGTTGAGTTTAGTTTCGGTTTCGTTTTAGATGGATTTCTAGCATGGTGTCTCCTGTAAGGCTGTTAAAAAGAGTTGAACAAACTTTAGATTAAAAGACATTCTCTTTCATAAATGTCTCGTCATTGAACCCAGAAAGAAATCGATACAAGAGTGTCAGCACGGACTGGAGGGTCAAAGTTTCAGCACAGACTGGAGGGATCAGAGTGTCAGCACGGACTGGAGGGTCAGAGTGTCAGCACGGACTGGAGGGATCAGAGTGTCAGCATGGACTGGAGGGATCAGAGTGCCAGCACAGACAGGAGAGGTCAGAGTGTCAGCACGGACTGGAGGGTCAGAGTGTCAGCACAGACTGGAGGGATCAGAGTGTCAGCACGGACTGGAGGGTCAGAGTGTCAGCACGGACTGGAGGGATCAGAGTGCCAGCGCAGACTGGAGGGATCAGAGTGTCAACACGGACTGGAGGGTGAGAGTGTCAGCACGGACTGGAGGGTCAGATTTTCAGCACAGACTGGAGGGTCAGAGTGTCAGCACAGACTGGAGGGTCAGAGTGTCAGCACGGACTGGAGGGTCAGAGTGTCAGCACAGACTGGAGGTCAGAGTGTCAGCACAGACTGGAGGGTCAGAGTGTTAGCACGGACTGGAGGGTCAGAGTGTCAGCACAGACTGGAGGGTCAGAGTGTCAGCACGGATTGGAGGGTCAGAGTGTCAGCACAGACTGGAGGGTCAGAGTGTCAGCACGGACTAGAGGGTCAGAGTGTCAGCACAGACTGGAGGGTCAGAGTGTCCGCACGGACTGGAGAAATCAGAGTGTCAGCACGGACTGGAGGGTCAGAGTGTCAGCACAGACAGGAGGGTCAGAGTGTCAGCACAGACTGGAGGGATCAGAGTGTCAGCACGGACTGGAGGGTCAGAGTGTCAGCACGGACTGGAGGGTCAGAGTGTCATCACAGACTGGAGGGATCAGAGTGCCAGCACAGACTGGAGGGTCAGAGTGTCAGCACAGACTGGAGGGTCAGAGTGTCAGCACCGACTGGAGGGTCAGAGTGTCAGCACGGACTGGAGGGATCAGAGTGTCAGCCCAGACTGGCGGGTCAGATTGTCAGCACAGACTGGAGGGTCAGAGTATCAGCACCGACTGGAGGGTCAGAGTGTCAGCACGGACTGGAGGGATCAGAGTGTCAGCACAGACTGGAGGGTCAGAGTGTCAGCACACACTGGAGTGTCAGAGTGTCAGCACAGACTGGATGGTCAGAGTGTCAGCACGGACTGGAGGATCAGAATGTCAGCACGGGCTGGAGGGTCAGACTGTCAGCACGGACTGGAGGGTCAGATTGTCAGCACGGACTGGAGGGATCAGAGTGTCAGCACAGACTGGAGGGTCAGAGTATCAGCACAGACTGGAGGGTCAGAGTGTCTGCACAGACGGGAGGTATCAGAGTGTCAGCACGGACTGGAGGGTCAGAGTGTCAGCACAGACTGGAGGGTCAGAGTGTCAGCACAGACTGGAGGGTCAGAGTGTCAGCACGGACTGGAGGGTCAGAGTGTCAGCACGGACTGGAGGGTCAGAGTGTCAGCACGGACTGGAGGGTCAGAGTGTCAGCACAGACTGGAGGGTCAGAGTGTCAGCACAGACTGGAGGGTCATAGCTTCAGCACGGACTGGAGGGTCAGAGTGTCAGCACGGACTGGAGCGATCAGAGTGTCAGCACAGACTGGAGGGTCAGAGTGTCAGCACAGACTGGAGGGTCAGAGTGTCAGCACAGACTGGAGGGTCATAGTGTCAGCACGGACTGGAGGGTCAGAGTGTCAGCACAGACTGGAGGGTCAGAATGTCAGCACAGACTGGAGGGTCAGAGCGTCAGCACAGACTGGAGGGTCATAGTGTCAGCACGGACTGGAGGGTCAGAGCGTCAGCACAGACTGGAGGGTCATAGTGTCAGCACGGACTGGAGGGTCAGAGTGTCAGCACGGACTGGAGGGTCAGTGTGTCAGCACGGACTGGAGGGTCAGAGTGTCAGCACGGACTGGAGGGTCAGAGTGTGAGCACAGACTGGAGGGTCAGAGTGTCAGCACAGACTGGAGGGTCAGAGTGTCAGCACAGTCTGGAGGGATCAGAGTGTCAGCACAGACTGGAGGGTCAGACTGTCAGCACGGACTGGAGGGTCAGAGTGTCTGCACGGACTGGAGGGTCAGAGTGTCAGCACAGACTGGAGGGTCAGAGTGTCAGCACAGACAGGAGGGATCAGAGTGTTAGCACAGACTGGAGGGATCAGTGTGTCAGCACGGACTGGAGGGTCAGAGTGTCAGCACGGACTGGAGTGATCAGAGTGTCAGCACAGACTGGAGGGTCAGAGTGTCAACACAGACTGGAGGGTCAGAGTGTCAGCACAGACTGGAGGGTCAGAGTGTCAGCACAGACTGGAGGGTCATAGTGTCTGCACGGACTGGAGGGTCAGAGTGTCAGCACAGACTGGAGGGTCAGAATGTCAGCACAGACTGGAGGGTCAGAGCGTCAGCACAGACTGGAGGGTCATAGTGTCAGCACGGACTGGAGGGTCAGAGCGTCAGCACAGACTGGAGGGTCATAGTGTCAGCACGGACTGGAGGGTCAGAGTGTCAGCACGGACTGGAGGGTCAGTGTGTCAGCACGGACTGGAGGGTCAGAGTGTCAGCACGGACTGGAGGGTCAGAGTGTGAGCACAGACTGGAGGGTCAGAGTGTCAGCACAGACTGGAGGGTCAGAGTGTCAGCACGGACTGGAGGGTTAGAGTGTCTGCACGGACTGGAGGGTCAGATTGTCAGCACGGACTGGAGGGTCAGAGTGTCAGCACAGACAGGAGGGATCAGAGTGTTAGCACAGACTGGAGGGATCAGTGTGTCAGCACGGACTGGAGGGTCAGAGTGTCAGCACGGACTGGAGTGATCAGAGTGTCAGCACAGACTGGAGGGTCAGAGTGTCAACACAGACTGGAGGGTCAGAGTGTCAGCATAGACTGGAGGGTCATAGCTTCTGCACGGACTGGAGGGTCAGAATGTGATGAAATATTCCATTCATCACTCACCAGTATTTCTCTGCCTGTGACTGTGGTTGGTTTCAGTTTCATTTCCATTGTATTGTACTGTGTGTAGGGCTCCGCCCTTAACTGGCTCCTATGTAAGCTGGCCCAGCCTGCAGCACATACAGTACGGCAGACCTCTGGATGGAAGATACATTCTCCTGTGTGTGTTACCTTCTAAGTCAATAAAAGCCTTGTTTTGTTTCGCTAACATCGAGTCTCGGATTTATTGAGGCACGTCAATTTTATTGACTTAATTTTCAACACAATGGATCAACTCTTGATACCCGAACGTTTGGATTTGGACCAGCATGCTTCGGACGCATCGGCACGCTTCAGACACTGGTTTATGTGTATGGAATTCTTCCTGGACAATTCCGCAGCCGTCAAAGATGCTTCGGACGCTGCGAGTATGAAACTTGGAATTCTGCGGAATTGGGTAAGCCAGCGGGTTTACCCCCTCATCCAAGACGCCGACACGTACCCGGCCGCCTGCGACATCTTAAAGGCGCATTACCAGCAGCCTACGAATGAGGTGTATGCTAGGCACCTGCTCGCTACTCGCGCACAGCGACCTGGGGAATCGGTGGAGGAGTTCCTAGGCACCCTGAAAACGCTTGGCAAAGACTGCAAGTGCCAAGATGTAAAAGCCGCAGTGTACACTGACGAGCTTGTTCGCGATGCCTTTATCACAGGCCTCAGCTCCACTTACATCCGGCAGAGACTGCTGGAAAAAACGGGATTGGACCTGAAACAAGCTGCGGACACAGCACGATCCCTGGATGTGGCCCAGAGAAACTCGGACGCCTACTCTTCAGCCCACGCCGTCCACGCCGCCACGTGTGCACCAAGGGCGCCGCCATCTTGGAAGGCATCTTCCCCGCCCGGCAGCCCGACACCGTCGGGGCCCCGCTCTCCCCCCAGAAGCCCTACGACAGCCGCGACGCGTCGGGGACCCAACTGCTACTTCTGCGGGCAGCCGAAGCACACCAGAAACCTGTGCCCGGCGAAAGGCACCACCTGCTTTAAGTGCGGTAAGAAGGGGCACTTCGGGAAGGTGTGCAGAGGGAACCCCGCCGGAAAACCCGCCACCGCCGCGTGTGTGCCGTGGGAGCGGCCATCTTGGACGCCATCTTGTGAGCAGACAGCGTGGACACCATCTTGTCTCGATCAGGGCCCTACAGTGGACCAGACCAGGCCGCACCCGCTATCCAAATCAATGGTGGTCATCGAGGTAAACGGGTGCAGGGTTAAATGTTTAATTGACAGTGGAAGCACGGAGAGTTTTATCCACCCTGAACTGGTACAACAACTCTCCCTAAAGGTGGTCCCTACTCGGGGTACCATCTCCATGGCTGATAAAACCGAGACATCGACCATTATGGGTTACTGCACGGTACAATTGTCCGTTAACGGAACTGTATACGATAATTTTAAAGTATTAATCATGAAGAATCTATGTGCGAGCATGATCTTGGGCCTGGGTTTCCAGTGCTACCACCAAAGCATCACGCTCAATTACGGTGGGTCCCAGCCGCCCCTCACAGTGTGCGGTCTGGCTACCCTGAAGGTAAAGCCGCCTTCGCTATTCGCGAACCTTACCCCTAACTGCCGGCCAATAGCGACCAAAAGCAGGAGGTACAGCTGGGAGGACAGGCGGTGTATCGCGACCGAGGTAGACAGGCTCCTGAAAGAGCGCATTATTGAACGCAGCAATAGCCCGTGGCGCGCCCAAGTGCTGGTGGTAAGGGGTAGCGAGAAGAAACGGATGGTGATCGACTATAGCCAAACGATCAACAGGTACACCCAACTAGACGCCTACCCGCTACCCTGCATATCAGAAATGGTGAACCAAATCGCCCAATACCGGGTGTTCTCCACCATCGACCTCAAGTCAGCGTACCACCAGCTCCCTATCAGACCAGAGGACCGCCCGTACACCGCCTTCGAGGCGAACGGATGCCTCTACCAATTCCTCAGAGTCCCCTTTGGGGTGACGAATGGGGTCTCGGTCTTCCAGAGGGAGATGGACCGCATGGTCGATGACCACCACTTGCAGGCAACCTTCCCCTACCTCGACAACGTCACCATCTGCGGTCACAACCAGCAGGATCACGACTCGAACCTCGAGAGGTTCCTGAAAACCGCACAAAAACTCCTCACCTACAACGAGGACAAGTGCGTTTACAACACCACGCGCCTCTGCATACTAGGCAGCGTGGTGGAGAATGGGGAAATCGGACCAGACCCCGACCGATTGCGCCCCCTATGGGAGCTGCCCCTGCCCAACACTCCCAAAACCCTGAAAAGGTGCCTGGGGTTATTTTCTTATTATTTCCAATGGGTCCCCAGCTACTCCGACAAAGCCCACCCCCTCTTGAAAGCATCCTCTTTTCCGCTCTCTGCTGAGGCCCTTGCCGCCTTCAAAAGCATTAAGCAGGATATTGAGCAGGCCACGCTACAGGCAGCGGACGAGAACGCTCCCTTTCAAGTGGAAAGTGATGCGTCTGACTTTTCCTTGGCGGCCACCCTCAACCAGGCGGGGCAGCCCGTAGCTTTCTGCTCGAGGACCCTCCAAGGGCCCGAGATCAGACACTCCTCCGTAGAAAAGGAGGCCCAAGCCATCGTGGAGGCAGTGCGCCACTGGCGCCACTACCTAGCCAGCAAACGCTTCACCCTACTTACCGACCAGCGGTCGGTAGCGTTTATGTTCAATAATAAACAGAGGGGGAAGATTAAAAATGATAAGATTCTTAGGTGGCGGATCGAGCTCTCCACCTTCGATTATGACATAATTTACCGGCCAGGGGCCCTTAACGAATCCCCCGACGCCCTCTCACGAGGGATGTGTGCCAGCGCCACCGGGGATCGGCTACAGACCCTCCACAATGACCTCTGCCACCCAGGGGTCACGCGGCTGTTCCACTTCATAAAGTCCCGCAACTTACCCTACTCGATTGAGGAAGTTCGGTCCCTGACCAGGAACTGTCGCACTTGCGCTGAGTGCAAGCCTCGGTTCTACCGCCCAGACAGAGCCCACTTAATCAAAGCTACACGGCCCTTTGAGCGGCTCAGCTTAGATTTCAAGGGCCCCCTCCCGTCCGTCGACCGCAATGTTTACTTCCTGAACATTGTGGACGAATACTCCCGGTTCCCATTCGCCTTCCCCTGCCCAGACATGACCAGCGCCACGGTCATTAAATGCCTCAACAGCCTGTTCTGCCTGTTCGGTATGCCGAGCTACATCCATACGGATAGGGGGGCGTCCTTCATGAGTGAAGAGCTACGCCAGTACATGCTGTCCAGGGGGATCGCCACGAGCCGTACCACCAGCTACAACCCCCGGGGTAACGGTCAAGTGGAGCGAGAGAACGGGACAGTATGGAAAGCAGTCACTCTAGCTCTAAGGACCAAAGGCCTCCCTATCTCCCGCTGGCAGGAAGTCCTCCCAGATGTGCTCCATTCGATACGGTCGCTATTGTGTACTGCCACTAATGCCACGCCTCATGAGCGAATGTTTGTCTTTCCCCGGAAATCCACCTCAGGCGTATCCATGCCATCATGGCTCTCCACCCCAGGTCCGGTATTCGTGTGAAGGCATGTGAGGGGCCACAAGACGGACCCTCTCGTGGAGTCAGTGCACCTACTCCACGCCAACCCCCAATACGCATATGTCTGGCACGCCGACGGAAGGGAGGACACCGTGTCCATAAAAGACGTCGCCCCAGCCGGTAACGACAACAACCATGACAACAGCAGCAACAACGACCACAGCAACTCTTACCCACCCACTACTCTTTCATCACCCCCGGAAGAACACCGACCAACGGGACCCCCACCAACTACCCCTTCAACAACCCTGGCGGCACCCCCGGCAGAGACCCAGGGGGCCACCGGGGACACCCAGCCGACACCCGCGGCACCACAACAGCCACGTTGGTCGCAGAGGACTATCAAACCCCCGAAAAGACTAAATCTATAGAAGGGGTGAATGTGATGAAATATTCCATTCATCACTCATCAGTATTTCTCTGCCTGTGACTGTGGTTGGTTTCAGTTTAATTTCCATTTTATTGTACTGTGTGTAGGGCTCCGCCCATACCTGGCTCCTATGTAAGCTGGCCCAGCCTGCAGCACATCCAGTACGGCAGACCTCTGGATGGAAGATACATTCTCCTCTGTGTGTTACCTTCTAAGTCAATAAAAGCCTTGTTTTGTTTCGCTAACATCGAGTCTCGGATTTATTGAGGCACATCACAGAGTGTCATCACAGACTGGAGGGTCAGAGTGTCAGCACGGACTGGAGCGATCAGAGTGTCAGCACAGACTGGAGGGTCAGAGTGTCAGCACAGACTGGAGGGTCAGAGTGTCAGCACAGACTGGAGGGTCAGAGTGTCAGCACAGACTGGAGGGTCAGAGTGTCAGCACGGACTGGAGGGTCAGAGTGCCAGCACAGACTGGAGGGTCAGAGTGTCTGCACAGACTGGAGGGTCAGAGTGTCAGCACAGACTGGAGGGATCAGAGTGTCAGCACGGACTGGAGGGTCAGAGTGTCAGCACGGACTGGAGGGATCAGAGTGTCAGCACAGACTGGAGGGATCAGAATGTCAGCACAGACTGGAGGGTCAGAGTGTCAGCACAGACTGGAGGGATCAGAGTGTCAGCACGGACTGGAGGGTCACATTTTCAGCACAGACTGGAGGGTCAGAGTGTCAGCACAGACTGGAGGGTCAGAGTGTCAGCACGGACTGGAGGGTCAGAGTGTCAGCACAGGCTGGAGGTCAGAGTGTCAGCACAGACTGGAGGGTCAGAGTGTCAGCACGGACTGGAGGGTCAGAGTGTCAGCACAGACTGGAGGGTCAGAGTGTCAGCACGGATTGGAGGGTCAGAGTGTCAGCACAGACTGGAGGGTCAGAGTGTCAGCACGGACTGGAGGGCTCAGAGTGTCAGCACGGACTGGAGGGTCAGAGTGTCAGCACGGACTGGAGGGTCAGAGTGTCAGCACAGACTGGAGGGTCAGAGTGTCAGCACGGACTGGAGGGATCAGAGTGTCAGCACGGACTGGAGGGTCAGAGTGTCAGCACAGACTGGAGGGTCAGAGTGTCAGCACGGACTGGAGGGATCAGAGTGTCAGCATGGACTGGAGGGATCAGAGTGTCAGCAGGGACTGGAGGGATCAGAGTGTCAGCACAGACTGGAGGGTCAGAGTGTCAGCACGGACTGGAGGGATCAGAGTGTCAGCACGGGCTGGAGTGTCAGCGTGTCAGCACGGACTGGAGGGTCAGAGTGTCAGCACGGACTGGAGGGTCAGAGTGTCAGCACGGTCTGGAGGGTCAGAATGTCAGCACAGACTGGAGGGTTAGAGTGTCAGCACAGACTGGAGGGTCAGAGTGTCAGCACGGACTGGAGCGATCAGATTGTCAGCATGGACTGGAGGGTCAGAGTGTCAGCATGGACTGGAGGGTCAGAGTGTCAGCAAAGACTGGAGGGTCAGAGTGTCAGCATGGACTGGAGCGATCAGAGTGTCAGCACGGACTGGAGGGTCAGAGTGTCAGCACAGACTGGAGGGTCAGAGTGTCAGCACGGACTGGAGGGTCAGAGTGTCAGCACCACGGACTGGAGGGTCAGAGTGTCAGCACGGACTGGAGGGTCAGAGTGTCAGCACGGACTGGAGGGTCAGAGTGTCAGCACGGACTGGAGGGTCAGGGTGTAAGCACCGACTGGAGGGTCAGAGGGTCAGCACAGACTGGAGGGTCAGAGTGTCAGCACAGACTGGAGGTCAGAGTGTCAGCACAGACTGGAGGGTCAGAGTGTCAGCACAGACTGGAGGGTCAGAGTGTCAGCACAGACTGGAGGGTCAGAGTGTCAGCACGGATTGGAGGGTCAGAGTGTCAGCACAGACTGGAGGGTCAGAGTGTCAGCACGGACTGGAGGGTCAGAGTGTCAGCACAGACTGGAGGGTCAGAGTGTCAGCACAGACTGGAGGGTCAGAGTGTCAGCACGGACTGGAGGGATCAGAGTGTCAGCACGGACTGGAGGGTCAGAGTGCCAGCACAGACTGGAGGGTCAGAGTGTCAGCACGGACTGGAGGGATCAGAGTGTCAGCACAGACTGGAGGGTCAGAGTGTCAGCACAAACTGGGGGATCAGAGTGTCAGCACGGACTGGAGGGTCAGAGTGTCAGCACAAACTGGAGGGTCAGAGTGTCAGCACGGACTGGAGGGTCAGAGTGTCAGCATGGACTGGAGGGATCAGAGTGTCAGCAGGGACTGGAGGGATCCGAGTGTCAGCACAGACTGGAGGGTCAGAGTGCCAGCACGAACTGGAGGGTCAGAGTGTCAGCACGGACTGGAGGGATCAGAGTGTCAGCACGGGCTGGAGGGTCAGAGTGTCAGCACGGACTGGAGGGTCAGAGTGTCAGCACGGACTGAAGGGTCAGAGTGTCAGCACAGACTGGAGGGTCAGAGTGTCAGCACAGACTGGAGGGTCAGAGTGTCAGCACAGACTGGAGGTCAGAGTGTCAGCACAGACTGGAGGGCCAGAGTGTCAGCACAGACTGGAGGGTCAGAGTGTCAACACAGACTGGAGGGTCAGAGTGTCAGCACGGATTGGAGGGTCAGAGTGTCAGCACAGACTGGAGGGTCAGAGTGTCAGCACGGACTGGAGGGTCAGAGTGTCAGCACAGACTGGAGGGTCAGAGTGTCAGCACAGACTGGAGGGTCAGAGTGTCAGCACGGACTGGAGGGATCAGAGTGTCAGCACGGACTGGAGGGTCAGAGTGCCAGCACAGACTGGAGGGTCAGAGTGTCAGCACGGACTGGAGGGATCAGAGTGTCAGCACAGACTGGAGGGTCAGAGTGTCAGCACAAACTGGGGGATCAGAGTGTCAGCACGGACTGGAGGGTCAGAGTGTCAGCACAAACTGGAGGGTCAGAGTGTCAGCACGGACTGGAGGGTCAGAGTGTCAGCATGGACTGGAGGGATCAGAGTGTCAGCAGGGACTGGAGGGATCCGAGTGTCAGCACAGACTGGAGGGTCAGAGTGCCAGCACGAACTGGAGGGTCAGAGTGTCAGCACGGACTGGAGGGATCAGAGTGTCAGCACGGGCTGGAGGGTCAGAGTGTCAGCACGGACTGGAGGGTCAGAGTGTCAGCACGGACTGAAGGGTCAGAGTGTCAGCACGGTCTGGAGGGTCAGAATGTCACCACAGACTGGAGGGTCAGAGTGTCAGCACGGACTGGAGCGATCAGATTGTCAGCATGGACTGAAGGGTCAGAGTGTCAGCATGGACTGGAGAGTCAGAGTGTCAGCACGGACTGGACTGATCAGAGTGTCAGCACAAACTGGAGGGTCAGAGTGTCAGCACAGACTGGAGGGTCAGAGTGTCAGCACAGTCTGGAGGGATCAGAGTGTCAGCACAGACTGGAGGGTCAGAGTGTCAGCACAGACTGGAGGGTCAGAATGCCAGCACGGACTGGAGGGTCAGAGTGTCAGCACGGACCGGAGGGTCAGAGTGTCAGCATGGACTGGAGGGTCAGAGTGTCAGCACGGACTGGAGGGTCAGAGTCTCAGCACAGACAGGAGGGATCAGAGTGTTAGCACGGACTGGAGGGTCAGAGTGTCAGCACAGACTGGAGGGTCAGAATGTCAGCACAGACTTAGGGTCAGAGTGTCAGCACGGACTGGAGGGATCAGAGTGTCAGCACAGTCAGGAGGGATCAGAATGTCAGCACGGACTGGAGGGTCAGAGTGTCAGCACAGACTGGAGGGTCAGAGTGTCAGCACAGACTGGAGGGTCAGAATGTCAGCACAGACTGGAGGGTCAGAGTGTCAGCACATACTGGAGGGTCAGAGTGTCAGCACGGACTGGAGGGTCAGAGTATCAGCACAGACTGGAGGGTCAGAGTGTCAGCACAGACTGGAGGGTCAGAATGCCAGCACGACCTGGAGGGTCAGACTGTCATCACGGACTGGAGGGTCAGAGTGTCAGCACGGACTGGAGGGTCAGAGTGTCAGCACAGACTGGAGGGTCAGAGTGTCAGCACAGTCTGGAGGGTCAGAGTGTCAGCACAAACTGGAGGGTCAGAGTGTCAGCACGGACTGGAGGGAACAGAGTGTCAGCACAGACTGGCGGGTCAGATTGTCAGCACAGACTGGAGCGTCAGAGTGTCAGCACCGACTGGAGGGTCAGAGTGTCAGCACGGACTGGAGGGATCAGAGTGCCAGCACAGACTGGAGGGTCAGGGTGTCAGCACAGACTGGAGGGATCAGAGTGTCAGCACATACTGGAGGGTCAGAGTGTCAGCACAGACTGGAGGGTCAGAGTGTCAGCACAGGCTGGAGGGATCAGAGTGTCAGCACATACTGGAGGGTCAGAGTGTCAGCACAGACTGCAGGGTCAGAGTGTCAGCACAGACTGGAGGTTCAGAGTGTCAGCACAGACTGGAGGGATCAGAGTGTCAGCACAGACTGGAGGGTCAGAGTGTCAGCACGGACTGGATGGTCAGACTGTCAGCACGGACTGGTGGGTCAGAGTGTCAGCACGGACTGGAGGGTCAGAGTGTCAGCACGGACTGGAGGATCAGAATGTCAGCACGGACTGGAGGGTCAGAGTGTCAGCACGGACTGGAAGGTCAGATTGTCAGCACGGACTGGAGGGATCAGAGTGTCAGCACAGACTGGAGTTCAGAGTATCAGCACAGACTGGAGGGTCAGAGTGTCTGCACAGACTGGAGCGATCAGAGTGTCAGCACGGACTGGAGGGTCAGAGTGTCAGCACAGACTGGAGGGTCAGAGTGTCAGCACAGACTGGAGGATCAGAGTGTCAGCACAGACTGGAGCGTCAGAGTGTCAGCACAGACTGGACGGTCAGAGTGTCAGCACAGACTGGAGGGTCAGAGTGTCAGCACGGACTGGAGGGTCAGAGTGTCAGCACAGACTGGAGGGTCAGAGTGTCAGCACAGACTGGAGGGTCAGAGTGTCAGCACAGACTGGAGGGTCATAGCTTCAGCACGGACTGGAGGGTCAGAGTGTCAGCACAGACTGGAGGGTCAGAGTGTCAGCACAGACTGGAGGTTCATAGTGTCAGCAGGGACCGGAGGGTCAGAGTGTCAGCACAGACTGGAGGGTCAGAGTGTCAGCACAGTCTGGAGGGTCAGAGCGTCAGGACAGACTGGAGGGTCATAGTGTCAGCACGGACTGGAGGGTCAGAGTGCCAGCACAGACTGGAGGGTCAGAGTGTCAGCACAGACTGGAGGGTCAGAATGTCAGCACAGACTGGAGGGATCAGAGTGTCAGCACGGACTGGAAGGTCAGAGTGTCAGCACGGACTGGAGCGATCAGAGTGTCAGCACGGACTGGAGGGTCAGAGTGTCAGCACAGACTGGAGGGTCAGAGTGTCAGCACGGACTCGAGGGTCAGAGTGTCAGCACAGACTGGAGGGATCAGAGTGTCAGCACAGACTGCCGGGATCAGAGTGTCAGCACAGACTGGAGGGTCAGAGAGTCAGCACAGACTGGCGGGATCAGAGTGTCAACACGGACTGGAGGGTCAGAGTGTCAGCACGGACTGGAGGGTCAGATTTTCAGCACAGACCGAAGGGTCAGAGAGTCAGCACAGACTGGAGGGTCAGAGTGTCAGCACGGACTGGAGGGTCAGAGTGTCAGAACAGACTGGAGGTCAGAGTGTCAGCACAGACTGGAGGGTCAGATTGTCAGCACGGACTGGAGGGTCAGAGTGTCAGCACAGACTGGAGGGTCAGAGTGTCAGCACGGTTTGGAGGGTCAGAGTGTCAGCACAGACTGGAGGGTCAGAGTGTCTGCACGGATTGAGGGTCAGAGTGTCAGCACAGACTGGAGGGTCAGAGTGTCAGCACGGACTGGAGGGATCAGAGTGTCAGCACGGACTGGAGGGTCAGAGTGTCAGTACGGACTGGAGGGTCAGAGTGTCAGCACAGACTGGAGGGTCAGAGTGTCAGCACGGACTGGAGGGTCAGAGTGTCAGCACAGACTGGAGGGTCAGAGTGTCAGCACGGACTGGAGGGATCAGAGTGTCAGCACAGACTGGAGGGTCAGAGTGTCAGCACAGACTGGAGGGTCAGAGTGTCAGCACAGACTGGAGGGTCAGAGTGTCAGCACAGACTGGAGGGATCAGAGTGTCAACACGGACTGGAGGGTCAGAGTGTCAGCACGGACTGGAGGGTCAGATTTTCAGCACAGACTGGAGGGTCAGAGTGTCAGCACAATCTGGAGGGTCAGAGTGTGAGCACGGACTGGAGGGTCAGAGTGTCAGCACAGACTGGAGGTCAGAGTGTCAGCACAGACTGGAGGGTCAGAGTGTCAGCACGGATTGGAGGGTCAGAGTGTCAGCACAGACTGGAGGGTCAGAGTGTCAGCACGGACTAGAGGGTCAGAGTGTCAGCACAGACTGGAGGGTGAGAGTGTCAGCACGGACTGGAGGGATCAGAGTGTCAGCACGGACTGGAGGGTCAGAGTGTCAGGACGGACTGGAGGGTCAGAGTGTCAGCACAGACTGGAGGGTCAGAGTGTCAGCACGGACTGGAGGGATCAGAGTGTCAGCACGGACTGGAGGGTCAGAGTGTCAGCACAGACTGGAGGGCCAGAGTGTCAGCACAGACTGGGGGATCAGAGTGTCAGCACGGACTGGAGGGTCAGAGTGTCAGCACAGACTGGAAGGTCAGAGTGTCAGCACAGACTGGAGGGTCAGAATGTCAGCACAGACTGGAGGGAACAGAGTGTCAGCACAGACTGGCGGGTCAGAGTGTCAGCACGGACTGAAGGGTCAGAGTATCAGCACGGACTGGAGGGATCAGAGTGTCAGCACGGACTGGAGGGTCAGAGTGTCAGCACGGACTGGAGGGTCAGAGTGTCAGCACGGACTGGAGGGTCAGAGTGTCAGCACAGACTGGAGGGTCAGAGTGTCAGCACGGACTGAAGGGTCAGAGTATCAGCACAGACTGGAGGGTCAGAGTGTCAGCACAGACTGGAGGGTCAGAATGCCAGCATGGCCTGGAGGGTCAGAGTGTCATCACGGACTGGAGGGTCAGAGTGTCAGCACGGACTGGAGGGTCAGAGTGTCAGCACAGACTGGAGGGTCAGAGTGTCAGCACAGACTGGAGGGTCAGAGTGTCAGCACAAACTGGAGGTTCAGAGTGTCAGCACGGACTGGAGGGAACAGAGTGTCAGCACAGACTGGCGGGTCAGATTGTCAGCACAGACTGGAGGGTCAGAGTGTCAGCACCGACTGGAGGGTCAGAGTGTCAGCACGGACTGGAGGGATCAGAGTGTCAGCACAGACTGGAGGGTCAGGGTGTCAGCACAGACTGGAGGGATCAGAGTGTCAGCACATACTGGAGGGTCAGAGTGTCAGCACAGACTGGAGGGTCAGAGTGTCAGCACAGACTGGAGGGATCAGAGTGTCAACACGGACTGGAGGGATCAGAGTGTCAGCACAGTCAGGAGGGATCAGAATGTCAGCACGGACTGGAGGGTCAGAGTGTCAGCACAGACTGGAGGGTCAGAGTGTCAGCACAGACTGGAGGGTCAGAATGTCAGCACAGACTGGAGGGTCAGAGTGTCAGCACATACTGGAGGGTCAGAGTGTCAGCACGTACTGGAGGGTCAGAGTATCAGCACCGACTGGAGGGTCAGAGTGTCAGCACAGACTGGAGGGTCAGAATGCCAGCACGACCTGGAGGGTCAGACTGTCATCACGGACTGGAGGGTCAGAGTGTCAGCACGGACTGGAGGGTCAGAGTGTCAGCACAGACTGGAGGGTCAGAGTGTCAGCACAGACTGGAGGGTCAGAGTGTCAGCACAAACTGGAGGGTCAGAGCGTCAGCACGGACTGGAGGGAACAGAGTGTCAGCACAGACTGGCGGGTCAGATTGTCAGCACAGACTGGAGCGTCAGAGTGTCAGCACCGACTGGAGGGTCAGAGTGTCAGCACGGACTGGAGGGATCAGAGTGCCAGCACAGACTGGAGGGTCAGGGTGTCAGCACAGACTGGAGGGATCAGAGTGTCAGCACATACTGGAGGGTCAGAGTGTCAGCACAGACTGGAGTTCAGAGTATCAGCACAGACTGGAGGGTCAGAGTGTCTGCACAGACTGGAGGTATCAGAGTGTCAGCACGGACTGGAGGGTCAGAGTGTCAGCACAGACTGGAGGGTCAGAGTGTCAGCACAGACTGGAGGATCAGAGTGTCAGCACAGACTGGAGCGTCAGAGTGTCAGCACAGACTGGACGGTCAGAGTGTCAGCACAGACTGGAGGGTCAGAGTGTCAGCACGGACTGGAGGGTCAGAGTGTCAGCACAGACTGGAGGGTCAGAGTGTCAGCACAGACTGGAGGGTCAGAGTGTCAGCACAGACTGGAGGGTCATAGCTTCAGCACGGACTGGAGGGTCAGAGTGTCAGCACAGACTGGAGGGTCAGAGTGTCAGCACAGACTGGAGGTTCATAGTGTCAGCACGGACCGGAGGGTCAGAGTGTCAGCACAGACTGGAGGGTCAGAGTGTCAGCACAGTCTGGAGGGTCAGAGCGTCAGGACAGACTGGAGGGTCATAGTGTCAGCACGGACTGGAGGGTCAGAGTGCCAGCACAGACTGGAGGGTCAGAGTGTCAGCACAGACTGGAGGGTCAGAGTGTCAGCACAGACTGGAGGGATCAGAGTGTCAGCACGGACTGGAAGGTCAGAGTGTCAGCACGGACTGGAGCGATCAGAGTATCAGCACGGACTGGAGGGTCAGAGTGTCAGCACAGACTGGAGGGTCAGAGTGTCAGCACGGACTCGAGGGTCAGAGTGTCAGCACAGACTGGAGGGATCAGAGTGTCAACACGGACTGGAGGGTCAGAGTGTCAGCACGGACTGGAGGGTCAGATTTTCAGCACAGACCGAAGGGTCAGAGAGTCAGCACGGACTGGAGGGTCAGAGTGTCAGCACAGACTGGAGGGATCAGAGTGTCAACACGGACTGGAGGGTCAGAGTGTCAGCACGGACTGGAGGGTCAGATTTTCAGCACAGACCGAAGGGTCAGAGAGTCAGCACGGACTGGAGGGTCAGAGTGTCAGCACAGACTGGAGGGTCAGAGTGTCAGCACAGACTGGAGGGTCAGAGTGTCAGCACAAACTGGAGGGTCAGAGTGTCAGCACGGACTGGAGGGAACAGAGTGTCAGCACAGACTGGCGGGTCAGATTGTCAGCACAGACTGGAGCGTCAGAGTGTCAGCACCGACTGGAGGGTCAGAGTGTCAGCACGGACTGGAGGGATCAGAGTGCCAGCACAGACTGGAGGGTCAGGGTGTCAGCACAGACTGGAGGGATCAGAGTATCAGCACATACTGGAGGGTCAGAGTGTCAGCACATACTGGAGGGTCAGAGTATCAGCACAGACTGGAGGGTCAGAGTGTCTGCACAGACTGGAGGTATCAGAGTGTCAGCACGGACTGGAGGGTCAGAGTGTCAGCACAGACTGGAGGGTCAGAGTGTCAGCACAGACTGGAGGATCAGAGTGTCAGCACAGACTGGAGCGTCAGAGTGTCAGCACAGACTGGACGGTCAGAGTGTCAGCACAGACTGGAGGGTCAGAGTGTCAGCACAGACTGGAGGGTCAGAGTGTCAGCACAGACTGGAGGATCAGAGTGTCAGCACAGACTGGAGCGTCAGAGTGTCAGCACAGACTGCACGGTCAGAGTGTCAGCACAGACTGGAGGGTCAGAGTGTCAGCACGGACTGGAGGGTCAGAGTGTCAGCACAGACTGGAGGGTCAGAGTGTCAGCACAGACTGGAGGGTCAGAGTGTCAGCACAGACTGGAGGGTCATAGCTTCAGCACGGACTGGAGGGTCAGAGTGTCAGCACAGACTGGAGGGTCAGAGTGTCAGCACAGACTGGAGGTTCATAGTGTCAGCACGGACCGGAGGGTCAGAGTGTCAGCACAGACTGGAGGGTCAGAGTGTCAGCACAGTCTGGAGGGTCAGAGCGTCAGGACAGACTGGAGGGTCATAGTGTCAGCACGGACTGGAGGGTCAGAGTGCCAGCACAGACTGGAGGGTCAGAGTGTCAGCACAGACTGGAGGGTCAGAATGTCAGCACAGACTGGAGGGATCAGAGTGTCAGCACGGACTGGAAGGTCAGAGTGTCAGCACGGACTGGAGCGATCAGAGTGTCAGCACGGACTGGAGGGTCAGAGTGTCCGCACAGACTGGAGGGTCAGAGTGTCAGCACGGACTCGAGGGTCAGAGTGTCAGCACAGACTGGAGGGATCAGAGTGTCAGCACAGACTGCCGGGATCAGAGTGTCAGCACAGACTGGAGGGTCAGAGAGTCAGCACAGACTGGCGGGATCAGAGTGTCAACACGGACTGGAGGGTCAGAGTGTCAGCACGGACTGGAGGGTCAGATTTTCAGCACAGACCGAAGGGTCAGAGAGTCAGCACAGACTGGAGGGTCAGAGTGTCAGCACGGACTGGAGGGTCAGAGTGTCAGAACAGACTGGAGGTCAGAGTGTCAGCACAGACTGGAGGGTCAGATTGTCAGCACGGACTGGAGGGTCAGAGTGTCAGCACAGACTGGAGGGTCAGAGTGTCAGCACGGTTTGGAGGGTCAGAGTGTCAGCACAGACTGGAGGGTCAGAGTGTCTGCACGGATTGAGGGTCAGAGTGTCAGCACAGACTGGAGGGTCAGAGTGTCAGCACGGACTGGAGGGATCAGAGTGTCAGCACGGACTGGAGGGTCAGAGTGTCAGTACGGACTGGAGGGTCAGAGTGTCAGCACAGACTGGAGGGTCAGAGTGTCAGCACGGACTGGAGGGTCAGAGTGTCAGCACAGACTGGAGGGTCAGAGTGTCAGCACGGACTGGAGGGATCAGAGTGTCAGCACAGACTGGAGGGTCAGAGTGTCAGCACAGACTGGAGGGTCAGAGTGTCAGCACAGACTGGAGGGTCAGAGTGTCAGCACAGACTGGAGGGATCAGAGTGTCAACACGGACTGGAGGGTCAGAGTGTCAGCACGGACTGGAGGGTCAGATTTTCAGCACAGACTGGAGGGTCAGAGTGTCAGCACAATCTGGAGGGTCAGAGTGTGAGCACGGACTGGAGGGTCAGAGTGTCAGCACAGACTGGAGGTCAGAGTGTCAGCACAGACTGGAGGGTCAGAGTGTCAGCACGGATTGGAGGGTCAGAGTGTCAGCACAGACTGGAGGGTCAGAGTGTCAGCACGGACTAGAGGGTCAGAGTGTCAGCACAGACTGGAGGGTGAGAGTGTCAGCACAGACTGGAGGGATCAGAGTGTCAGCACGGACTGGAGGGTCAGAGTGTCAGGACGGACTGGAGGGTCAGAGTGTCAGCACAGACTGGAGGGTCAGAGTGTCAGCACGGACTGGAGGGATCAGAGTGTCAGCACGGACTGGAGGGTCAGAGTGTCAGCACAGACTGGAGGGCCAGAGTGTCAGCACAGACTGGAGGGTCAGAGTGTCAGCACAGTCTGGAGGGATCAGAGTGTCAGCACAGACTGGAGGGTCAGAGTGTCAGCACAGACTGGAGGGTCAGAATGCCAGCACGGACTGGAGGGTCAGAGTGTCAGCACGGACCGGAGGGTCAGAGTGTCAGCATGGACTGGAGGGTCAGAGTGTCAGCACGGACTGGAGGGTCAGAGTCTCAGCACAGACAGGAGGGATCAGAGTGTTAGCACGGACTGGAGGGTCAGAGTGTCAGCACAGACTGGAGGGTCAGAATGTCAGCACAGACTTAGGGTCAGAGTGTCAGCACGGACTGGAGGGATCAGAGTGTCAGCACAGTCAGGAGGGATCAGAATGTCAGCACGGACTGGAGGGTCAGAGTGTCAGCACAGACTGGAGGGTCAGAGTGTCAGCACAGACTGGAGGGTCAGAATGTCAGCACAGACTGGAGGGTCAGAGTGTCAGCACATACTGGAGGGTCAGAGTGTCAGCACGGACTGGAGGGTCAGAGTATCAGCACAGACTGGAGGGTCAGAGTGTCAGCACAGACTGGAGGGTCAGAATGCCAGCACGACCTGGAGGGTCAGACTGTCATCACGGACTGGAGGGTCAGAGTGTCAGCACGGACTGGAGGGTCAGAGTGTCAGCACAGACTGGAGGGTCAGAGTGTCAGCACAGTCTGGAGGGTCAGAGTGTCAGCACAAACTGGAGGGTCAGAGTGTCAGCACGGACTGGAGGGAACAGAGTGTCAGCACAGACTGGCGGGTCAGATTGTCAGCACAGACTGGAGCGTCAGAGTGTCAGCACCGACTGGAGGGTCAGAGTGTCAGCACGGACTGGAGGGATCAGAGTGCCAGCACAGACTGGAGGGTCAGGGTGTCAGCACAGACTGGAGGGATCAGAGTGTCAGCACATACTGGAGGGTCAGAGTGTCAGCACAGACTGGAGGGTCAGAGTGTCAGCACAGGCTGGAGGGATCAGAGTGTCAGCACATACTGGAGGGTCAGAGTGTCAGCACAGACTGCAGGGTCAGAGTGTCAGCACAGACTGGAGGTTCAGAGTGTCAGCACAGACTGGAGGGATCAGAGTGTCAGCACAGACTGGAGGGTCAGAGTGTCAGCACGGACTGGATGGTCAGACTGTCAGCACGGACTGGTGGGTCAGAGTGTCAGCACGGACTGGAGGGTCAGAGTGTCAGCACGGACTGGAGGATCAGAATGTCAGCACGGACTGGAGGGTCAGAGTGTCAGCACGGACTGGAGGGTCAGATTGTCAGCACGGACTGGAGGGATCAGAGTGTCAGCACAGACTGGAGTTCAGAGTATCAGCACAGACTGGAGGGTCAGAGTGTCTGCACAGACTGGAGCGATCAGAGTGTCAGCACGGACTGGAGGGTCAGAGTGTCAGCACAGACTGGAGGGTCAGAGTGTCAGCACAGACTGGAGGATCAGAGTGTCAGCACAGACTGGAGCGTCAGAGTGTCAGCACAGACTGGACGGTCAGAGTGTCAGCACAGACTGGAGGGTCAGAGTGTCAGCACGGACTGGAGGGTCAGAGTGTCAGCACAGACTGGAGGGTCAGAGTGTCAGCACAGACTGGAGGGTCAGAGTGTCAGCACAGACTGGAGGGTCATAGCTTCAGCACGGACTGGAGGGTCAGAGTGTCAGCACAGACTGGAGGGTCAGAGTGTCAGCACAGACTGGAGGTTCATAGTGTCAGCACGGACCGGAGGGTCAGAGTGTCAGCACAGACTGGAGGGTCAGAGTGTCAGCACAGTCTGGAGGGTCAGAGCGTCAGGACAGACTGGAGGGTCATAGTGTCAGCACGGACTGGAGGGTCAGAGTGCCAGCACAGACTGGAGGGTCAGAGTGTCAGCACAGACTGGAGGGTCAGAATGTCAGCACAGACTGGAGGGATCAGAGTGTCAGCACGGACTGGAAGGTCAGAGTGTCAGCACGGACTGGAGCGATCAGAGTGTCAGCACGGACTGGAGGGTCAGAGTGTCAGCACAGACTGGAGGGTCAGAGTGTCAGCACGGACTCGAGGGTCAGAGTGTCAGCACAGACTGGAGGGATCAGAGTGTCAGCACAGACTGCCGGGATCAGAGTGTCAGCACAGACTGGAGGGTCAGAGAGTCAGCACAGACTGGCGGGATCAGAGTGTCAACACGGACTGGAGGGTCAGAGTGTCAGCACGGACTGGAGGGTCAGATTTTCAGCACAGACCGAAGGGTCAGAGAGTCAGCACAGACTGGAGGGTCAGAGTGTCAGCACGGACTGGAGGGTCAGAGTGTCAGAACAGACTGGAGGTCAGAGTGTCAGCACAGACTGGAGGGTCAGATTGTCAGCACGGACTGGAGGGTCAGAGTGTCAGCACAGACTGGAGGGTCAGAGTGTCAGCACGGTTTGGAGGGTCAGAGTGTCAGCACAGACTGGAGGGTCAGAGTGTCTGCACGGATTGAGGGTCAGAGTGTCAGCACAGACTGGAGGGTCAGAGTGTCAGCACGGACTGGAGGGATCAGAGTGTCAGCACGGACTGGAGGGTCAGAGTGTCAGTACGGACTGGAGGGTCAGAGTGTCAGCACAGACTGGAGGGTCAGAGTGTCAGCACGGACTGGAGGGTCAGAGTGTCAGCACAGACTGGAGGGTCAGAGTGTCAGCACGGACTGGAGGGATCAGAGTGTCAGCACAGACTGGAGGGTCAGAGTGTCAGCACAGACTGGAGGGTCAGAGTGTCAGCACAGACTGGAGGGTCAGAGTGTCAGCACAGACTGGAGGGATCAGAGTGTCAACACGGACTGGAGGGTCAGAGTGTCAGCACGGACTGGAGGGTCAGATTTTCAGCACAGACTGGAGGGTCAGAGTGTCAGCACAATCTGGAGGGTCAGAGTGTGAGCACGGACTGGAGGGTCAGAGTGTCAGCACAGACTGGAGGTCAGAGTGTCAGCACAGACTGGCGGGTCAGAGTGTCAGCACGGATTGGAGGGTCAGAGTGTCAGCACAGACTGGAGGGTCAGAGTGTCAGCACGGACTAGAGGGTCAGAGTGTCAGCACAGACTGGATGGTGAGAGTGTCAGCACGGACTGGAGGGATCAGAGTGTCAGCACGGACTGGAGGGTCAGAGTGTCAGGACGGACTGGAGGGTCAGAGTGTCAGCACAGACTGGAGGGTCAGAGTGTCAGCACGGACTGGAGGGATCAGAGTGTCAGCACGGACTGGAGGGTCAGAGTGTCAGCACAGACTGGAGGGCCAGAGTGTCAGCACAGACTGGGGGATCAGAGTGTCAGCACGGACTGGAGGGTCAGAGTGTCAGCACAGACTGGAAGGTCAGAGTGTCAGCACAGACTGGAGGGTCAGAATGTCAGCACAGACTGGAGGGAACAGAGTGTCAGCACAGACTGGCGGGTCAGAGTGTCAGCACGGACTGAAGGGTCAGAGTATCAGCACGGACTGGAGGGATCAGAGTGTCAGCACGGACTGGAGGGTCAGAGTGTCAGCACGGACTGGAGGGTCAGAGTGTCAGCACGGACTGGAGGGTCAGAGTGTCAGCACAGACTGGAGGGTCAGAGTGTCAGCACGGACTGAAGGGTCAGAGTATCAGCACAGACTGGAGGGTCAGAGTGTCAGCACAGACTGGAGGGTCAGAATGCCAGCATGGCCTGGAGGGTCAGAGTGTCATCACGGACTGGAGGGTCAGAGTGTCAGCACGGACTGGAGGGTCAGAGTGTCAGCACAGACTGGAGGGTCAGAGTGTCAGCACAGACTGGAGGGTCAGAGTGTCAGCACAAACTGGAGGTTCAGAGTGTCAGCACGGACTGGAGGGAACAGAGTGTCAGCACAGACTGGCGGGTCAGATTGTCAGCACAGACTGGAGGGTCAGAATGTCAGCACCGACTGGAGGGTCAGAGTGTCAGCACGGACTGGAGGGATCAGAGTGTCAGCACAGACTGGAGGGTCAGGGTGTCAGCACAGACTGGAGGGATCAGAGTGTCAGCACATACTGGAGGGTCAGAGTGTCAGCACAGACTGGAGGGTCAGAGTGTCAGCACAGACTGGAGGGATCAGAGTGTCAACACGGACTGGAGGGATCAGAGTGTCAGCACAGTCAGGAGGGATCAGAATGTCAGCACGGACTGGAGGGTCAGAGTGTCAGCACAGACTGGAGGGTCAGAGTGTCAGCACAGACTGGAGGGTCAGAATGTCAGCACAGACTGGAGGGTCAGAGTGTCTGCACGGATTGAGGGTCAGAGTGTCAGCACAGACTGGAGGGTCAGAGTGTCAGCACGGACTGGAGGGTCAGAATGTCAGCACAGACTGGAGGGTCAGAGTGTCAGCACATACTGGAGGGTCAGAGTGTCAGCACGTACTGGAGGGTCAGAGTATCAGCACCGACTGGAGGGTCAGAGTGTCAGCACAGACTGGAGGGTCAGAATGCCAGCACGACCTGGAGGGTCAGACTGTCATCACGGACTGGAGGGTCAGAGTGTCAGCACGGACTGGAGGGTCAGAGTGTCAGCACAGACTGGAGGGTCAGAGTGTCAGCACAGACTGGAGGGTCAGAGTGTCAGCACAAACTGGAGGGTCAGAGCGTCAGCACGGACTGGAGGGAACAGAGTGTCAGCACAGACTGGCGGGTCAGATTGTCAGCACAGACTGGAGCGTCAGAGTGTCAGCACCGACTGGAGGGTCAGAGTGTCAGCACGGACTGGAGGGATCAGAGTGCCAGCACAGACTGGAGGGTCAGGGTGTCAGCACAGACTGGAGGGATCAGAGTGTCAGCACATACTGGAGGGTCAGAGTGTCAGCACAGACTGGAGTTCAGAGTATCAGCACAGACTGGAGGGTCAGAGTGTCTGCACAGACTGGAGGTATCAGAGTGTCAGCACGGACTGGAGGGTCAGAGTGTCAGCACAGACTGGAGGGTCAGAGTGTCAGCACAGACTGGAGGATCAGAGTGTCAGCACAGACTGGAGCGTCAGAGTGTCAGCACAGACTGGACGGTCAGAGTGTCAGCACAGACTGGAGGGTCAGAGTGTCAGCACGGACTGGAGGGTCAGAGTGTCAGCACAGACTGGAGGGTCAGAGTGTCAGCACAGACTGGAGGGTCAGAGTGTCAGCACAGACTGGAGGGTCATAGCTTCAGCACGGACTGGAGGGTCAGAGTGTCAGCACAGACTGGAGGGTCAGAGTGTCAGCACAGACTGGAGGTTCATAGTGTCAGCACGGACCGGAGGGTCAGAGTGTCAGCACAGACTGGAGGGTCAGAGTGTCAGCACAGTCTGGAGGGTCAGAGCGTCAGGACAGACTGGAGGGTCATAGTGTCAGCACGGACTGGAGGGTCAGAGTGCCAGCACAGACTGGAGGGTCAGAGTGTCAGCACAGACTGGAGGGTCAGAGTGTCAGCACAGACTGGAGGGATCAGAGTGTCAGCACGGACTGGAAGGTCAGAGTGTCAGCACGGACTGGAGCGATCAGAGTATCAGCACGGACTGGAGGGTCAGAGTGTCAGCACAGACTGGAGGGTCAGAGTGTCAGCACGGACTCGAGGGTCAGAGTGTCAGCACAGACTGGAGGGATCAGAGTGTCAACACGGACTGGAGGGTCAGAGTGTCAGCACGGACTGGAGGGTCAGATTTTCAGCACAGACCGAAGGGTCAGAGAGTCAGCACGGACTGGAGGGTCAGAGTGTCAGCACAGACTGGAGGGATCAGAGTGTCAACACGGACTGGAGGGTCAGAGTGTCAGCACGGACTGGAGGGTCAGATTTTCAGCACAGACCGAAGGGTCAGAGAGTCAGCACGGACTGGAGGGTCAGAGTGTCAGCACAGACTGGAGGGTCAGAGTGTCAGCACAGACTGGAGGGTCAGAGTGTCAGCACAAACTGGAGGGTCAGAGTGTCAGCACGGACTGGAGGGAACAGAGTGTCAGCACAGACTGGCGGGTCAGATTGTCAGCACAGACTGGAGCGTCAGAGTGTCAGCACCGACTGGAGGGTCAGAGTGTCAGCACGGACTGGAGGGATCAGAGTGCCAGCACAGACTGGAGGGTCAGGGTGTCAGCACAGACTGGAGGGATCAGAGTATCAGCACATACTGGAGGGTCAGAGTGTCAGCACATACTGGAGGGTCAGAGTGTCAGCACAGACTGGAGTTCAGAGTATCAGCACAGACTGGAGGGTCAGAGTGTCTGCACAGACTGGAGGTATCAGAGTGTCAGCACGGACTGGAGGGTCAGAGTGTCAGCACAGACTGGAGGGTCAGAGTGTCAGCACAGACTGGAGGATCAGAGTGTCAGCACAGACTGGAGCGTCAGAGTGTCAGCACAGACTGGACGGTCAGAGTGTCAGCACAGACTGGAGGGTCAGAGTGTCAGCACAGACTGGAGGGTCAGAGTGTCAGCACAGACTGGAGGATCAGAGTGTCAGCACAGACTGGAGCGTCAGAGTGTCAGCACAGACTGGACGGTCAGAGTGTCAGCACAGACTGGAGGGTCAGAGTGTCAGCACGGACTGGAGGGTCAGAGTGTCAGCACAGACTGGAGGGTCAGAGTGTCAGCACAGACTGGAGGGTCAGAGTGTCAGCACAGACTGGAGGGTCATAGCTTCAGCACGGACTGGAGGGTCAGAGTGTCAGCACAGACTGGAGGGTCAGAGTGTCAGCACAGACTGGAGGTTCATAGTGTCAGCACGGACCGGAGGGTCAGAGTGTCAGCACAGACTGGAGGGTCAGAGTGTCAGCACAGTCTGGAGGGTCAGAGCGTCAGGACAGACTGGAGGGTCATAGTGTCAGCACGGACTGGAGGGTCAGAGTGCCAGCACAGACTGGAGGGTCAGAGTGTCAGCACAGACTGGAGGGTCAGAATGTCAGCACAGACTGGAGGGATCAGAGTGTCAGCACGGACTGGAAGGTCAGAGTGTCAGCACGGACTGGAGCGATCAGAGTGTCAGCACGGACTGGAGGGTCAGAGTGTCAGCACAGACTGGAGGGTCAGAGTGTCAGCACGGACTCGAGGGTCAGAGTGTCAGCACAGACTGGAGGGATCAGAGTGTCAGCACAGACTGCCGGGATCAGAGTGTCAGCACAGACTGGAGGGTCAGAGAGTCAGCACAGACTGGCGGGATCAGAGTGTCAACACGGACTGGAGGGTCAGAGTGTCAGCACGGACTGGAGGGTCAGATTTTCAGCACAGACCGAAGGGTCAGAGAGTCAGCACAGACTGGAGGGTCAGAGTGTCAGCACGGACTGGAGGGTCAGAGTGTCAGAACAGACTGGAGGTCAGAGTGTCAGCACAGACTGGAGGGTCAGATTGTCAGCACGGACTGGAGGGTCAGAGTGTCAGCACAGACTGGAGGGTCAGAGTGTCAGCACGGTTTGGAGGGTCAGAGTGTCAGCACAGACTGGAGGGTCAGAGTGTCTGCACGGATTGAGGGTCAGAGTGTCAGCACAGACTGGAGGGTCAGAGTGTCAGCACGGACTGGAGGGATCAGAGTGTCAGCACGGACTGGAGGGTCAGAGTGTCAGTACGGACTGGAGGGTCAGAGTGTCAGCACAGACTGGAGGGTCAGAGTGTCAGCACGGACTGGAGGGTCAGAGTGTCAGCACAGACTGGAGGGTCAGAGTGTCAGCACGGACTGGAGGGATCAGAGTGTCAGCACAGACTGGAGGGTCAGAGTGTCAGCACAGACTGGAGGGTCAGAGTGTCAGCACAGACTGGAGGGTCAGAGTGTCAGCACAGACTGGAGGGATCAGAGTGTCAACACGGACTGGAGGGTCAGAGTGTCAGCACGGACTGGAGGGTCAGATTTTCAGCACAGACTGGAGGGTCAGAGTGTCAGCACAATCTGGAGGGTCAGAGTGTGAGCACGGACTGGAGGGTCAGAGTGTCAGCACAGACTGGAGGTCAGAGTGTCAGCACAGACTGGAGGGTCAGAGTGTCAGCACGGATTGGAGGGTCAGAGTGTCAGCACAGACTGGAGGGTCAGAGTGTCAGCACGGACTAGAGGGTCAGAGTGTCAGCACAGACTGGAGGGTGAGAGTGTCAGCACGGACTGGAGGGATCAGAGTGTCAGCACGGACTGGAGGGTCAGAGTGTCAGGACGGACTGGAGGGTCAGAGTGTCAGCACAGACTGGAGGGTCAGAGTGTCAGCACGGACTGGAGGGATCAGAGTGTCAGCACGGACTGGAGGGTCAGAGTGTCAGCACAGACTGGAGGGCCAGAGTGTCAGCACAGACTGGGGGATCAGAGTGTCAGCACGGACTGGAGGGTCAGAGTGTCAGCACAGACTGGAAGGTCAGAGTGTCAGCACAGACTGGAGGGTCAGAATGTCAGCACAGACTGGAGGGAACAGAGTGTCAGCACAGACTGGCGGGTCAGAGTGTCAGCACGGACTGAAGGGTCAGAGTATCAGCACGGACTGGAGGGATCAGAGTGTCAGCACGGACTGGAGGGTCAGAGTGTCAGCACGGACTGGAGGGTCAGAGTGTCCGCACGGACTGGAGGGTCAGAGTGTCAGCACAGACTGGAGGGTCAGAGTGTCAGCACGGACTGAAGGGTCAGAGTATCAGCACAGACTGGAGGGTCAGAGTGTCAGCACAGACTGGAGGGTCAGAATGCCAGCATGGCCTGGAGGGTCAGAGTGTCATCACGGACTGGAGGGTCAGAGTGTCAGCACGGACTGGAGGGTCAGAGTGTCAGCACAGACTGGAGGGTCAGAGTGTCAGCACAGACTGGAGGGTCAGAGTGTCAGCACAAACTGGAGGTTCAGAGTGTCAGCACGGACTGGAGGGAACAGAGTGTCAGCACAGACTGGCGGGTCAGATTGTCAGCACAGACTGGAGGGTCAGAGTGTCAGCACCGACTGGAGGGTCAGAGTGTCAGCACGGACTGGAGGGATCAGAGTGTCAGCACAGACTGGAGGGTCAGGGTGTCAGCACAGACTGGAGGGATCAGAGTGTCAGCACATACTGGAGGGTCAGAGTGTCAGCACAGACTGGAGGGTCAGAGTGTCAGCACAGACTGGAGGGATCAGAGTGTCAACACGGACTGGAGGGATCAGAGTGTCAGCACAGTCAGGAGGGATCAGAATGTCAGCACGGACTGGAGGGTCAGAGTGTCAGCACAGACTGGAGGGTCAGAGTGTCAGCACAGACTGGAGGGTCAGAATGTCAGCACAGACTGGAGGGTCAGAGTGTCAGCACATACTGGAGGGTCAGAGTGTCAGCACGTACTGGAGGGTCAGAGTATCAGCACCGACTGGAGGGTCAGAGTGTCAGCACAGACTGGAGGGTCAGAATGCCAGCACGACCTGGAGGGTCAGACTGTCATCACGGACTGGAGGGTCAGAGTGTCAGCACGGACTGGAGGGTCAGAGTGTCAGCACAGACTGGAGGGTCAGAGTGTCAGCACAGACTGGAGGGTCAGAGTGTCAGCACAAACTGGAGGGTCAGAGCGTCAGCACGGACTGGAGGGAACAGAGTGTCAGCACAGACTGGCGGGTCAGATTGTCAGCACAGACTGGAGCGTCAGAGTGTCAGCACCGACTGGAGGGTCAGAGTGTCAGCACGGACTGGAGGGATCAGAGTGCCAGCACAGACTGGAGGGTCAGGGTGTCAGCACAGACTGGAGGGATCAGAGTGTCAGCACATACTGGAGGGTCAGAGTGTCAGCACAGACTGGAGTTCAGAGTATCAGCACAGACTGGAGGGTCAGAGTGTCTGCACAGACTGGAGGTATCAGAGTGTCAGCACGGACTGGAGGGTCAGAGTGTCAGCACAGACTGGAGGGTCAGAGTGTCAGCACAGACTGGAGGGTCAGAATGTCAGCACAGACTGGAGGGTCAGAGTGTCAGCACATACTGGAGGGTCAGAGTGTCAGCACGTACTGGAGGGTCAGAGTATCAGCACCGACTGGAGGGTCAGAGTGTCAGCACAGACTGGAGGGTCAGAATGCCAGCACGACCTGGAGGGTCAGACTGTCATCACGGACTGGAGGGTCAGAGTGTCAGCACGGACTGGAGGGTCAGAGTGTCAGCACAGACTGGAGGGTCAGAGTGTCAGCACAGACTGGAGGGTCAGAGTGTCAGCACAAACTGGAGGGTCAGAGCGTCAGCACGGACTGGAGGGAACAGAGTGTCAGCACAGACTGGCGGGTCAGATTGTCAGCACAGACTGGAGCGTCAGAGTGTCAGCACCGACTGGAGGGTCAGAGTGTCAGCACGGACTGGAGGGATCAGAGTGCCAGCACAGACTGGAGGGTCAGGGTGTCAGCACAGACTGGAGGGATCAGAGTGTCAGCACATACTGGAGGGTCAGAGTGTCAGCACAGACTGGAGTTCAGAGTATCAGCACAGACTGGAGGGTCAGAGTGTCTGCACAGACTGGAGGTATCAGAGTGTCAGCACGGACTGGAGGGTCAGAGTGTCAGCACAGACTGGAGGGTCAGAGTGTCAGCACAGACTGGAGGATCAGAGTGTCAGCACAGACTGGAGCGTCAGAGTGTCAGCACAGACTGGACGGTCAGAGTGTCAGCACAGACTGGAGGGTCAGAGTGTCAGCACGGACTGGAGGGTCAGAGTGTCAGCACAGACTGGAGGGTCAGAGTGTCAGCACAGACTGGAGGGTCAGAGTGTCAGCACAGACTGGAGGGTCATAGCTTCAGCACGGACTGGAGGGTCAGAGTGTCAGCACAGACTGGAGGGTCAGAGTGTCAGCACAGACTGGAGGTTCATAGTGTCAGCACGGACCGGAGGGTCAGAGTGTCAGCACAGACTGGAGGGTCAGAGTGTCAGCACAGTCTGGAGGGTCAGAGCGTCAGGACAGACTGGAGGGTCATAGTGTCAGCACGGACTGGAGGGTCAGAGTGCCAGCACAGACTGGAGGGTCAGAGTGTCAGCACAGACTGGAGGGTCAGAGTGTCAGCACAGACTGGAGGGATCAGAGTGTCAGCACGGACTGGAAGGTCAGAGTGTCAGCACGGACTGGAGCGATCAGAGTATCAGCACGGACTGGAGGGTCAGAGTGTCAGCACAGACTGGAGGGTCAGAGTGTCAGCACGGACTCGAGGGTCAGAGTGTCAGCACAGACTGGAGGGATCAGAGTGTCAACACGGACTGGAGGGTCAGAGTGTCAGCACGGACTGGAGGGTCAGATTTTCAGCACAGACCGAAGGGTCAGAGAGTCAGCACGGACTGGAGGGTCAGAGTGTCAGCACAGACTGGAGGGATCAGAGTGTCAACACGGACTGGAGGGTCAGAGTGTCAGCACGGACTGGAGGGTCAGATTTTCAGCACAGACCGAAGGGTCAGAGAGTCAGCACGGACTGGAGGGTCAGAGTGTCAGCACAGACTGGAGGGTCAGAGTGTCAGCACAGACTGGAGGGTCAGAGTGTCAGCACAAACTGGAGGGTCAGAGTGTCAGCACGGACTGGAGGGAACAGAGTGTCAGCACAGACTGGCGGGTCAGATTGTCAGCACAGACTGGAGCGTCAGAGTGTCAGCACCGACTGGAGGGTCAGAGTGTCAGCACGGACTGGAGGGATCAGAGTGCCAGCACAGACTGGAGGGTCAGGGTGTCAGCACAGACTGGAGGGATCAGAGTATCAGCACATACTGGAGGGTCAGAGTGTCAGCACATACTGGAGGGTCAGAGTGTCAGCACAGACTGGAGTTCAGAGTATCAGCACAGACTGGAGGGTCAGAGTGTCTGCACAGACTGGAGGTATCAGAGTGTCAGCACGGACTGGAGGGTCAGAGTGTCAGCACAGACTGGAGGGTCAGAGTGTCAGCACAGACTGGAGGATCAGAGTGTCAGCACAGACTGGAGCGTCAGAGTGTCAGCACAGACTGGACGGTCAGAGTGTCAGCACAGACTGGAGGGTCAGAGTGTCAGCACGGACTGGAGGGTCAGAGTGTCAGCACAGACTGGAGGGTCAGAGTGTCAGCACAGACTGGAGGGTCAGAGTGTCAGCACAGACTGGAGGGTCATAGCTTCAGCACGGACTGGAGGGTCAGAGTGTCAGCACAGACTGGAGGGTCAGAGTGTCAGCACAGACTGGAGGTTCATAGTGTCAGCACGGACCGGAGGGTCAGAGTGTCAGCACAGACTGGAGGGTCAGAGTGTCAGCACAGTCTGGAGGGTCAGAGCGTCAGGACAGACTGGAGGGTCATAGTGTCAGCACGGACTGGAGGGTCAGAGTGCCAGCACAGACTGGAGGGTCAGAGTGTCAGCACAGACTGGAGGGTCAGAGTGTCAGCACAGACTGGAGGGATCAGAGTGTCAGCACGGACTGGAAGGTCAGAGTGTCAGCACGGACTGGAGCGATCAGAGTGTCAGCACGGACTGGAGGGTCAGAGTGTCAGCACAGACTGGAGGGTCAGAGTGTCAGCACGGACTCGAGGGTCAGAGTGTCAGCACAGACTGGAGGGATCAGAGTGTCAGCACAGACTGCCGGGATCAGAGTGTCAGCACAGACTGGAGGGTCAGAGTGTCAGCACAGACTGGAGGGATCAGAGTGTCAACACGGACTGGAGGGTCAGAGCGTCAGCACGGACTGGAGGGTCAGATTTTGAGCACAGACCGAAGGGTCAGAGAGTCAGCACAGACTGGAGGGTCAGAGTGTCAGCACGGACTGGAGGGTCAGAGTGTCAGAACAGACTGGAGGTCAGAGTGTCAGCACAGACTGGAGCGATCAGAGTGTCAGCACGGACTGGAGGGTCAGAGTGTCAGCACAGACTGGAGGGTCAGAGTGTCAGCACGGACTCGAGGGTCAGAGTGTCAGCACAGACTGGAGGGATCAGAGTGTCAGCACAGACTGCCGGGATCAGAGTGTCAACACAGACTGGAGGGTCAGAGTGTCAGCACAGACTGGAGGGATCAGAGTGTCAACACGGACTGGAGGGTCAGAGTGTCAGCACGGACTGGAGGGTCAGATTTTCAGCACAGACCGAAGGGTCAGAGAGTCAGCACGGACTGGAGGGTCAGAGTGTCAGCACAGACTGGAGGGATCAGAGTGTCAACACGGACTGGAGGGTCAGAGTGTCAGCACGGACTGGAGGGTCAGATTTTCAGCACAGACCGAAGGGTCAGAGAGTCAGCACGGACTGGAGGGTCAGAGTGTCAGCACAGACTGGAGGGTCAGAGTGTCAGCACAGACTGGAGGGTCAGAGTGTCAGCACAAACTGGAGGGTCAGAGTGTCAGCACGGACTGGAGGGAACAGAGTGTCAGCACAGACTGGCGGGTCAGATTGTCAGCACAGACTGGAGCGTCAGAGTGTCAGCACCGACTGGAGGGTCAGAGTGTCAGCACGGACTGGAGGGATCAGAGTGCCAGCACAGACTGGAGGGTCAGGGTGTCAGCACAGACTGGAGGGATCAGAGTGTCAGCACATACTGGAGGGTCAGAGTGTCAGCACATACTGGAGGGTCAGAGTGTCAGCACAGACTGGAGTTCAGAGTATCAGCACAGACTGGAGGGTCAGAGTGTCTGCACAGACTGGAGGTATCAGAGTGTCAGCACGGACTGGAGGGTCAGAGTGTCAGCACAGACTGGAGGGTCAGAGTGTCAGCACAGACTGTAGGATCAGAGTGTCAGCACAGACTGGAGCGTCAGAGTGTCAGCACAGACTGGACGGTCAGAGTGTCAGCACAGACTGGAGGGTCAGAGTGTCAGCACGGACTGGAGGGTCAGAGTGTCAGCACAGACTGGAGGGTCAGAGTGTCAGCACAGACTGGAGGGTCAGAGTGTCAGCACAGACTGGAGGGTCATAGCTTCAGCACGGACTGGAGGGTCAGAGTGTCAGCACAGACTGGAGGGTCAGAGTGTCAGCACAGACTGGAGGTTCATAGTGTCAGCACGGACCGGAGGGTCAGAGTGTCAGCACAGACTGGAGGGTCAGAGTGTCAGCACAGTCTGGAGGGTCAGAGCGTCAGGACAGACTGGAGGGTCATAGTGTCAGCACGGACTGGAGGGTCAGAGTGCCAGCACAGACTGGAGGGTCAGAGTGTCAGCACAGACTGGAGGGTCAGAGTGTCAGCACAGACTGGAGGGATCAGAGTGTCAGCACGGACTGGAAGGTCAGAGTGTCAGCACGGACTGGAGCGATCAGAGTGTCAGCACGGACTGGAGGGTCAGAGTGTCAGCACAGACTGGAGGGTCAGAGTGTCAGCACGGACTCGAGGGTCAGAGTGTCAGCACAGACTGGAGGGATCAGAGTGTCAGCACAGACTGCCGGGATCAGAGTGTCAGCACAGACTGGAGGGTCAGAGTGTCAGCACAGACTGGAGGGATCAGAGTGTCAACACGGACTGGAGGGTCAGAGTGTCAGCACGGACTGGAGGGTCAGATTTTCAGCACAGACCGAAGGGTCAGAGAGTCAGCACAGACTGGAGGGTCAGAGTGTCAGCACGGACTGGAGGGTCAGAGTGTCAGAACAGACTGGAGGTCAGAGTGTCAGCACAGACTGGAGGGTCAGATTGTCAGCACGGACTGGAGGGTCAGAGTGTCAGCACAGACTGGAGGGTCAGAGTGTCAGCACGGTTTGGAGGGTCAGAGTGTCAGCACAGACTGGAGGGTCAGAGTGTCTGCACGGATTGAGGGTCAGAGTGTCAGCACAGACTGGAGGGTCAGAGTGTCAGCACGGACTGGAGGGATCAGAGTGTCAGCACGGACTGGAGGGTCAGAGTGTCAGCACGGACTGGAGGGTCAGAGTGTCAGCACAGACTGGAGGGTCAGAGTGTCAGCACGGACTGGAGGGTCAGAGTGTCAGCACAGACTGGAGGGTCAGAGTGTCAGCACGGACTGGAGGGATCAGAGTGTTAGCACAGACTGGAGGGTCAGAGTGTCAGCACAGACTGGAGGTTCAGAGTGTCAGCACAGACTGGAGGGTCAGAGTGTCAGCACAGACTGGAGGGATCAGAGTGTCAACATGGACTGGAGGGTCAGAGTGTCAGCACGGACTGGAGGGTCAGATTTTCAGCACAGACTGGAGGGTCAGAGTGTCAGCACAGTCTGGAGGGTCAGAGTGTGAGCACGGACTGGAGGGTCAGAGTGTCAGCACAGACTGGAGGTCAGAGTGTCAGCACAGACTGGAGGGTCAGAGTGTCAGCACGGATTGGAGGGTCAGAGTGTCAGCACAGACTGGAGGGTCAGAGTGTCAGCACGGACTAGAGGGTCAGAGTGTCAGCACAGACTGGAGGGTGAGAGTGTCAGCACGGACTGGAGGGATCAGAGTGTCAGCACGGACTGGAGGGTCAGAGTGTCAGGACGGACTGGAGGGTCAGAGTGTCAGCACAGACTGGAGGGTCAGAGTGTCAGCACGGACTGGAGGGATCAGAGTGTCAGCACGGACTGGAGGGTCAGAGTGTCAGCACAGACTGGAGGGCCAGAGTGTCAGCACAGACTGGGGGATCAGAGTGTCAGCACGGACTGGAGGGTCAGAGTGTCAGCACAGACTGGAAGGTCAGAGTGTCAGCACAGACTGGAGGGTCAGAGTGTCAGCACAGACTGGAGGGTCAGAGTGTCAGCACGGACTGGAGGGATCAGAGTGTCAGCACAGACTGGAGGGTCAGAGTGTCAGCACAGACTGGAGGGTCAGAGTGTCAGCACAGACTGGAGGGTCAGAGTGTCAGCACAGACTGGAGGGATCAGAGTGTCAACACGGACTGGAGGGTCAGAGTGTCAGCACGGACTGGGGGGTCAGATTTTCAGCACAGACTGGAGGGTCAGAGTGTCAGCACAGTCTGGAGGGTCAGAGTGTGAGCACGGACTGGAGGGTCAGAGTGTCAGCACAGACTGGAGGTCAGAGTGTCAGCACAGACTGGAGGGTCAGAGTGTCAGCACGGATTGGAGGGTCAGAGTGTCAGCACAGACTGGAGGGTCAGAGTGTCAGCACGGACTAGAGGGTCAGAGTGTCAGCACAGACTGGAGGGTGAGAGTGTCAGCACGGACTGGAGGGATCAGAGTGTCAGCACGGACTGGAGGGTCAGAGTGTCAGGACGGACTGGAGGGTCAGAGTGTCAGCACAGACTGGAGGGTCAGAGTGTCAGCACGGACTGGAGGGATCAGAGTGTCAGCACGGACTGGAGGGTCAGAGTGTCAGCACAGACTGGAGGGCCAGAGTGTCAGCACAGACTGGGGGATCAGAGTGTCAGCACGGACTGGAGGGTCAGAGTGTCAGCACAGACTGGAAGGTCAGAGTGTCAGCACAGACTGGAGGGTCAGAATGTCAGCACAGACTGGAGGGAACAGAGTGTCAGCACAGACTGGCGGGTCAGAGTGTCAGCACGGACTGAAGGGTCAGAGTATCAGCACGGACTGGAGGGATCAGAGTGTCAGCACGGACTGGAGGGTCAGAGTGTCAGCACGGACTGGAGGGTCAGAGTGTCAGCACGGACTGGAGGGTCAGAGTGTCAGCACAGACTGGAGGGATCAGAGTGTCAGCACGGACTGGAGGGTCAGAGTGCCAGCACAGACTGGAGGGTCAGAGTGTCAGCACGGACTGGAGGGATCAGAGTGTCAGCACAGACTGGAGGGTCAGAGTGTCAGCTCAAACTGGGGGATCAGAGTCTCAGCACGGACTGGAGGGTCAGAGTGTCAGCACAAACTGGAGGGTCAGAGTGTCAGCACGGACTGGAGGGTCAGATTGTCAGCATGGACTGGAGGGATCAGAGTGTCAGCAGGGACTGGAGGGATCCGAGTGTCAGCACAGACTGGAGGGTCAGAGTGCCAGCACGAACTGGAGGGTCAGAGTGTCAGCACGGACTGGAGGGATCAGAGTGTCAGCACGGGCTGGAGGGTCAGAGTGTCAGCACGGACTGGAGGGTCAGAGTGTCAGCACGGACTGAAGGGTCAGAGTGTCAGCACAGACTGGAGGGTCAGAGTGTCAGCACAGACTGGAGGGTCAGAGTGTCAGCACAGACTGGAGGTCAGAGTGTCAGCACAGACTGGAGGGTCAGAGTGTCAGCACAGACTGGAGGGTCAGAGTGTCAGCACAGACTGGAGGGTCAGAGTGTCAGCACGGATTGGAGGGTCAGAGTGTCAGCACAGACTGGAGGGTCAGAGTGTCAGCACGGACTGGAGGGTCAGAGTGTCAGCACAGACTGGAGGGTCAGAGTGTCAGCACAGACTGGAAGGTCAGAGTGTCAGCACGGACTGGAGGGATCAGAGTGTCAGCACGGACTGGAGGGTCAGAGTGCCAGCACAGACTGGAGGGTCAGAGTGTCAGCACGGACTGGAGGGATCAGAGTGTCAGCACAGACTGGAGGGTCAGAGTGTCAGCACAAACTGGGGGATCAGAGTGTCAGCACGGACTGGAGGGTCAGAGTGTCAGCACAAACTGGAGGGTCAGAGTGTCAGCACGGACTGGAGGGTCAGAGTGTCAGCATGGACTGGAGGGATCAGAGTGTCAGCAGGGACTGGAGGGATCCGAGTGTCAGCAAAGACTGGAGGGTCAGAGTGCCAGCACGAACTGGAGGGTCAGAGTGTCAGCACGGACTGGAGGGATCAGAGTGTCAGCACGGGCTGGAGGGTCAGAGTGTCAGCACGGACTGGAGGGTCAGAGTGTCAGCACGGACTGAAGGGTCAGAGTGTCAGCACGGTCTGGAGGGTCAGAATGTCACCACAGACTGGAGGGTCAGAGTGTCAGCACGGACTGGAGCGATCAGATTGTCAGCATGGACTGAAGGGTCAGAGTGTCAGCATGGACTGGAGAGTCAGAGTGTCAGCACGGACTGGACTGATCAGAGTGTCAGCACAAACTGGAGGGTCAGAGTGTCAGCACAGACTGGAGGGTCAGAGTGTCAGCACAGTCTGGAGGGATCAGAGTGTCAGCACAGACTGGAGGGTCAGAGTGTCAGCACAGACTGGAGGGTCAGAATGCCAGCACGGACTGGAGGGTCAGAGTGTCAGCACGGACCGGAGGGTCAGAGTGTCAGCATGGACTGGAGGGTCAGAGTGTCAGCACGGACTGGAGGGTCAGAGTGTCAGCACAGACAGGAGGGATCAGAGTGTTAGCACGGACTGGAGGGTCAGAGTGTCAGCACAGACTGGAGGGTCAGAATGTCAGCACAGACTTAGGGTCAGAGTGTCAGCATGGACTGGAGGGATCAGAGTGTCAGCACAGTCAGGAGGGATCAGAATGTCAGCACAGACTGGAGGGTCAGAGTGTCAGCACAGACTGGAGGGTCAGAGTGTCAGCACAGACTGGAGGGTCAGAATGTCAGCACAGACTGGAGGGTCAGAGTGTCAGCACATACTGGAGGGTCAGAGTGTCAGCACGGACTGGAGGGTCAGAGTATCAGCACAGACTGGAGGGTCAGAGTGTCAGCACAGACTGGAGGGTCAGAATGCCAGCACGACCTGGAGGGTCAGACTGTCATCACGGACTGGAGGGTCAGAGTGTCAGCACGGACTGGAGGGTCAGAGTGTCAGCACAGACTGGAGGGTCAGAGTGTCAGCACAGTCTGGAGGGTCAGAGTGTCAGCACAAACTGGAGGGTCAGAGTGTCAGCACGGACTGGAGGGAACAGAGTGTCAGCACAGACTGGCGGGTCAGATTGTCAGCACAGACTGGAGCGTCAGAGTGTCAGCACCGACTGGAGGGTCAGAGTGTCAGCACGGACTGGAGGGATCAGAGTGCCAGCACAGACTGGAGGGTCAGGGTGTCAGCACAGACTGGAGGGATCAGAGTGTCAGCACATACTGGAGGGTCAGAGTGTCAGCACAGACTGGAGGGTCAGAGTGTCAGCACAGGCTGGAGGGATCAGAGTGTCAGCACATACTGGAGGGTCAGAGTGTCAGCACAGACTGCAGGGTCAGAGTGTCAGCACAGACTGGAGGTTCAGAGTGTCAGCACAGACTGGAGGGATCAGAGTGTCAGCACAGACTGGAGGGTCAGAGTGTCAGCACGGACTGGATGGTCAGACTGTCAGCACGGACTGGTGGGTCAGAGTGTCAGCACGGACTGGAGGGTCAGAGTGTCAGCACGGACTGGAGGATCAGAATGTCAGCACGGACTGGAGGGTCAGAGTGTCAGCACGGACTGGAGGGTCAGATTGTCAGCACGGACTGGAGGGATCAGAGTGTCAGCACAGACTGGAGTTCAGAGTATCAGCACAGACTGGAGGGTCAGAGTGTCTGCACAGACTGGAGGGATCAGAGTGTCAGCACAGACTGGAGGGTCAGAGTGTCAGCACAGACTGGAGGGTCAGAGTGTCAGCACAGACTGGAGGATCAGAG
Source organism: Somniosus microcephalus (assembly GCF_052327205.1). NCBI lineage: Eukaryota > Metazoa > Chordata > Chondrichthyes > Squaliformes > Somniosidae > Somniosus > Somniosus microcephalus. The sequence goes on from NC_140993.1 coordinate 130,925,079, forward strand.
TGTCAGCACAGACTGGAGCGTCAGAGTGTCAGCACAGACTGGACGGTCAGAGTGTCAGCACAGACTGGAGGGTCAGAGTGTCAGCACGGACTGGAGGGTCAGAGTGTCAGCACAGACTGGAGGGTCAGAGTGTCAGCACAGACTGGAGGGTCAGAGTGTCAGCACAGACTGGAGGGTCATAGCTTCAGCACGGACTGGAGGGTCAGAGTGTCAGCACAGACTGGAGGGTCAGAGTGTCAGCACAGACTGGAGGTTCATAGTGTCAGCACGGACCGGAGGGTCAGAGTGTCAGCACAGACTGGAGGGTCAGAGTGTCAGCACAGTCTGGAGGGTCAGAGCGTCAGGACAGACTGGAGGGTCATAGTGTCAGCACGGACTGGAGGGTCAGAGTGCCAGCACAGACTGGAGGGTCAGAGTGTCAGCACAGACTGGAGGGTCAGAGTGTCAGCACAGACTGGAGGGATCAGAGTGTCAGCACGGACTGGAAGGTCAGAGTGTCAGCACGGACTGGAGTGATCAGAGTGTCAGCACGGACTGGAGGGTCAGAGTGTCAGCACAGACTGGAGGGTCAGAGTGTCAGCACGGACTCGAGGGTCAGAGTGTCAGCACAGACTGGAGGGATCAGAGTGTCAGCACAGACTGCCGGGATCAGAGTGTCAGCACAGACTGGAGGGTCAGAGAGTCAGCACAGACTGGAGGGATCAGAGTGTCAACACGGACTGGAGGGTCAGAGTGTCAGCACGGACTGGAGGGTCAGATTTTCAGCACAGACCGAAGGGTCAGAGAGTCAGCACAGACTGGAGGGTCAGAGTGTCAGCACGGACTGGAGGGTCAGAGTGTCAGAACAGACTGGAGGTCAGAGTGTCAGCACAGACTGGAGGGTCAGATTGTCAGCACGGACTGGAGGGTCAGAGTGTCAGCACAGACTGGAGGGTCAGAGTGTCAGCACGGTTTGGAGGGTCAGAGTGTCAGCACAGACTGGAGGGTCAGAGTGTCTGCACGGATTGAGGGTCAGAGTGTCAGCACAGACTGGAGGGTCAGAGTGTCAGCACGGACTGGAGGGATCAGAGTGTCAGCACGGACTGGAGGGTCAGAGTGTCAGTACGGACTGGAGGGTCAGAGTGTCAGCACAGACTGGAGGGTCAGAGTGTCAGCACGGACTGGAGGGTCAGAGTGTCAGCACAGACTGGAGGGTCAGAGTGTCAGCACGGACTGGAGGGATCAGAGTGTCAGCACAGACTGGAGGGTCAGAGTGTCAGCACAGACTGGAGGGTCAGAGTGTCAGCACAGACTGGAGGGTCAGAGTGTCAGCACAGACTGGAGGGATCAGAGTGTCAACACGGACTGGAGGGTCAGTGTGTCAGCACGGACTGGAGGGTCAGATTTTCAGCACAGACTGGAGGGTCAGAGTGTCAGCACAGTCTGGAGGGTCAGAGTGTGAGCACGGACTGGAGGGTCAGAGTGTCAGCACAGACTGGAGGTCAGAGTGTCAGCACAGACTGGAGGGTCAGAGTGTCAGCACGGATTGGAGGGTCAGAGTGTCAGCACAGACTGGAGGGTCAGAGTGTCAGCACGGACTAGAGGGTCAGAGTGTCAGCACAGACTGGAGGGTGAGAGTGTCAGCACGGACTGGAGGGATCAGAGTGTCAGCACGGACTGGAGGGTCAGAGTGTCAGGACGGACTGGAGGGTCAGAGTGTCAGCACAGACTGGAGGGTCAGAGTGTCAGCACGGACTGGAGGGATCAGAGTGTCAGCACGGACTAGAGGGTCAGAGTGTCAGCACAGACTGGAGGGCCAGAGTGTCAGCACAGACTGGGGGATCAGAGTGTCAGCACGGACTGGAGGGTCAGAGTGTCAGCACAGACTGGAAGGTCAGAGTGTCAGCACAGACTGGAGGGTCAGAATGTCAGCACAGACTGGAGGGAACAGAGTGTCAGCACAGACTGGCGGGTCAGAGTGTCAGCACGGACTGAAGGGTCAGAGTATCAGCACGGACTGGAGGGATCAGAGTGTCAGCACGGACTGGAGGGTCAGAGTGTCAGCACGGACTGGAGGGTCAGAGTGTCAGCACGGACTGGAGGGTCAGAGTGTCAGCACAGACTGGAGGGTCAGAGTGTCAGCACGGACTGAAGGGTCAGAGTATCAGCACAGACTGGAGGGTCAGAGTGTCAGCACAGACTGGAGGGTCAGAATGCCAGCATGGCCTGGAGGGTCAGAGTGTCATCACGGACTGGAGGGTCAGAGTGTCAGCACGGACTGGAGGGTCAGAGTGTCAGCACAGACTGGAGGGTCAGAGTGTCAGCACAGACTGGAGGGTCAGAGTGTCAGCACAAACTGGAGGTTCAGAGTGTCAGCACGGACTGGAGGGAACAGAGTGTCAGCACAGACTGGCGGGTCAGATTGTCAGCACAGACTGGAGGGTCAGAGTGTCAGCACCGACTGGAGGGTCAGAGTGTCAGCACGGACTGGAGGGATCAGAGTGTCAGCACAGACTGGAGGGTCAGGGTGTCAGCACAGACTGGAGGGATCAGAGTGTCAGCACATACTGGAGGGTCAGAGTGTCAGCACAGACTGGAGGGTCAGAGTGTCAGCACAGACTGGAGGGATCAGAGTGTCAACACGGACTGGAGGGATCAGAGTGTCAGCACAGTCAGGAGGGATCAGAATGTCAGCACGGACTGGAGGGTCAGAGTGTCAGCACAGACTGGAGGGTCAGAGTGTCAGCACAGACTGGAGGGTCAGAATGTCAGCACAGACTGGAGGGTCAGAGTGTCAGCACATACTGGAGGGTCAGAGTGTCAGCACGTACTGGAGGGTCAGAGTATCAGCACCGACTGGAGGGTCAGAGTGTCAGCACAGACTGGAGGGTCAGAATGCCAGCACGACCTGGAGGGTCAGACTGTCATCACGGACTGGAGGGTCAGAGTGTCAGCACGGACTGGAGGGTCAGAGTGTCAGCACAGACTGGAGGGTCAGAGTGTCAGCACAGACTGGAGGGTCAGAGTGTCAGCACAAACTGGAGGGTCAGAGTGTCAGCACGGACTGGAGGGAACAGAGTGTCAGCACAGACTGGCGGGTCAGATTGTCAGCACAGACTGGAGCGTCAGAGTGTCAGCACCGACTGGAGGGTCAGAGTGTCAGCACGGACTGGAGGGATCAGAGTGCCAGCACAGACTGGAGGGTCAGGGTGTCAGCACAGACTGGAGGGATCAGAGTGTCAGCACATACTGGAGGGTCAGAGTGTCAGCACAGACTGGAGTTCAGAGTATCAGCACAGACTGGAGGGTCAGAGTGTCTGCACAGACTGGAGGTATCAGAGTGTCAGCACGGACTGGAGGGTCAGAGTGTCAGCACAGACTGGAGGGTCAGAGTGTCAGCACAGACTGGAGGATCAGAGTGTCAGCACAGACTGGAGCGTCAGAGTGTCAGCACAGACTGGACGGTCAGAGTGTCAGCACAGACTGGAGGGTCAGAGTGTCAGCACGGACTGGAGGGTCAGAGTGTCAGCACAGACTGGAGGGTCAGAGTGTCAGCACAGACTGGAGGGTCAGAGTGTCAGCACAGACTGGAGGGTCATAGCTTCAGCACAGACTGGAGGGTCAGAGTGTCAGCACAGACTGGAGGGTCAGAGTGTCAGCACAGACTGGAGGTTCATAGTGTCAGCACGGACCGGAGGGTCAGAGTGTCAGCACAGACTGGAGGGTCAGAGTGTCAGCACAGTCTGGAGGGTCAGAGCGTCAGGACAGACTGGAGGGTCATAGTGTCAGCACGGACTGGAGGGTCAGAGTGCCAGCACAGACTGGAGGGTCAGAGTGTCAGCACAGACTGGAGGGTCAGAGTGTCAGCACAGACTGGAGGGATCAGAGTGTCAGCACGGACTGGAAGGTCAGAGTGTCAGCACGGACTGGAGCGATCAGAGTGTCAGCACGGACTGGAGGGTCAGAGTGTCAGCACAGACTGGAGGGTCAGAGTGTCAGCACGGACTCGAGGGTCAGAGTGTCAGCACAGACTGGAGGGATCAGAGTGTCAGCACAGACTGCCGGGATCAGAGTGTCAACACAGACTGGAGGGTCAGAGTGTCAGCACAGACTGGAGGGATCAGAGTGTCAACACGGACTGGAGGGTCAGAGTGTCAGCACGGACTGGAGGGTCAGATTTTCAGCACAGACCGAAGGGTCAGAGAGTCAGCACGGACTGGAGGGTCAGAGTGTCAGCACAGACTGGAGGGATCAGAGTGTCAACACGGACTGGAGGGTCAGAGTGTCAGCACGGACTGGAGGGTCAGATTTTCAGCACAGACCGAAGGGTCAGAGAGTCAGCACGGACTGGAGGGTCAGAGTGTCAGCACAGACTGGAGGGTCAGAGTGTCAGCACAGACTGGAGGGTCAGAGTGTCAGCACAAACTGGAGGGTCAGAGTGTCAGCACGGACTGGAGGGAACAGAGTGTCAGCACAGACTGGCGGGTCAGATTGTCAGCACAGACTGGAGCGTCAGAGTGTCAGCACCGACTGGAGGGTCAGAGTGTCAGCACGGACTGGAGGGATCAGAGTGCCAGCACAGACTGGAGGGTCAGGGTGTCAGCACAGACTGGAGGGATCAGAGTGTCAGCACATACTGGAGGGTCAGAGTGTCAGCACATACTGGAGGGTCAGAGTGTCAGCACAGACTGGAGTTCAGAGTATCAGCACAGACTGGAGGGTCAGAGTGTCTGCACAGACTGGAGGTATCAGAGTGTCAGCACGGACTGGAGGGTCAGAGTGTCAGCACAGACTGGAGGGTCAGAGTGTCAGCACAGACTGGAGGATCAGAGTGTCAGCACAGACTGGAGCGTCAGAGTGTCAGCACAGACTGGACGGTCAGAGTGTCAGCACAGACTGGAGGGTCAGAGTGTCAGCACGGACTGGAGGGTCAGAGTGTCAGCACAGACTGGAGGGTCAGAGTGTCAGCACAGACTGGAGGGTCAGAGTGTCAGCACAGACTGGAGGGTCATAGCTTCAGCACGGACTGGAGGGTCAGAGTGTCAGCACAGACTGGAGGGTCAGAGTGTCAGCACAGACTGGAGGGTCAGAGCGTCAGGACAGACTGGAGGGTCATAGTGTCAGCACGGACTGGAGGGTCAGAGTGTCAGCACAGTCTGGAGGGTCAGAGCGTCAGGACAGACTGGAGGGTCATAGTGTCAGCACGGACTGGAGGGTCAGAGTGCCAGCACAGACTGGAGGGTCAGAGTGTCAGCACAGACTGGAGGGTCAGAGTGTCAGCACAGACTGGAGGGATCAGAGTGTCAGCACGGACTGGAAGGTCAGAGTGTCAGCACGGACTGGAGCGATCAGAGTGTCAGCACGGACTGGAGGGTCAGAGTGTCAGCACAGACTGGAGGGTCAGAGTGTCAGCACGGACTCGAGGGTCAGAGTGTCAGCACAGACTGGAGGGATCAGAGTGTCAGCACAGACTGGAGGGTCAGAGTGTCAGCACAGACTGGAGGGATCAGAGTGTCAACACGGACTGGAGGGTCAGAGTGTCAGCACGGACTGGAGGGTCAGATTTTCAGCACAGACCGAAGGGTCAGAGAGTCAGCACAGACTGGAGGGTCAGAGTGTCAGCACGGACTGGAGGGTCAGAGTGTCAGAACAGACTGGAGGTCAGAGTGTCAGCACAGACTGGAGGGTCAGATTGTCAGCACGGACTGGAGGGTCAGAGTTTCAGCACAGACTGGAGGGTCAGAGTGTCAGCACGGTTTGGAGGGTCAGAGTGTCAGCACAGACTGGAGGGTCAGAGTGTCTGCACGGATTGAGGGTCAGAGTGTCAGCACAGACTGGAGGGTCAGAGTGTCAGCACGGACTGGAGGGATCAGAGTGTCAGCACGGACTGGAGGGTCAGAGTGTCAGCACGGACTGGAGGGTCAGAGTGTCAGCACAGACTGGAGGGTCAGAGTGTCAGCACGGACTGGAGGGTCAGAGTGTCAGCACAGACTGGAGGGTCAGAGTGTCAGCACGGACTGGAGGGATCAGAGTGTCAGCACAGACTGGAGGGTCAGAGTGTCAGCACAGACTGGAGGGTCAGAGTGTCAGCACAGACTGGAGGGTCAGAGTGTCAGCACAGACTGGAGGGATCAGAGTGTCAACACGGACTGGAGGGTCAGAGTGTCAGCACGGACTGGAGGGTCAGATTTTCAGCACAGACTGGAGGGTCAGAGTGTCAGCACAGTCTGGAGGGTCAGAGTGTGAGCACGGACTGTAGGGTCAGAGTGTCAGCACAGACTGGAGGTCAGAGTGTCAGCACAGACTGGAGGGTCAGAGTGTCAGCACGGATTGGAGGGTCAGAGTGTCAGCACAGACTGGAGGGTCAGAGTGTCAGCACGGACTAGAGGGTCAGAGTGTCAGCACAGACTGGAGGGTGAGAGTGTCAGCACGGACTGGAGGGATCAGAGTGTCAGCACGGACTGGAGGGTCAGAGTGTCAGGACGGACTGGAGGGTCAGAGTGTCAGCACAGACTGGAGGGTCAGAGTGTCAGCACGGACTGGAGGGATCAGAGTGTCAGCACGGACTGGAGGGTCAGAGTGTCAGCACAGACTGGAGGGCCAGAGTGTCAGCACAGACTGGGGGATCAGAGTGTCAGCACGGACTGGAGGGTCAGAGTGTCAGCACAGACTGGAAGGTCAGAGTGTCAGCACAGACTGGAGGGTCAGAATGTCAGCACAGACTGGAGGGAACAGAGTGTCAGCACAGACTGGCGGGTCAGAGTGTCAGCACGGACTGAAGGGTCAGAGTATCAGCACGGACTGGAGGGATCAGAGTGTCAGCACGGACTGGAGGGTCAGAGTGTCAGCACGGACTGGAGGGTCAGAGTGTCAGCACGGACTGGAGGGTCAGTGTGTCAGCACAGACTGGAGGGTCAGAGTGTCAGCACGGACTGAAGGGTCAGAGTATCAGCACAGACTGGAGGGTCAGAGTGTCAGCACAGACTGGAGGGTCAGAATGCCAGCATGGCCTGGAGGGTCAGAGTGTCATCACGGACTGGAGGGTCAGAGTGTCAGCACGGACTGGAGGGTCAGAGTGTCAGCACAGACTGGAGGGTCAGAGTGTCAGCACAGACTGGAGGGTCAGAGTGTCAGCACAAACTGGAGGTTCAGAGTGTCAGCACGGACTGGAGGGAACAGAGTGTCAGCACAGACTGGCGGGTCAGATTGTCAGCACAGACTGGAGGGTCAGAGTGTCAGCACCGACTGGAGGGTCAGAGTGTCAGCACGGACTGGAGGGATCAGAGTGTCAGCACAGACTGGAGGGTCAGGGTGTCAGCACAGACTGGAGGGATCAGAGTGTCAGCACATACTGGAGGGTCAGAGTGTCAGCACAGACTGGAGGGTCAGAGTGTCAGCACAGACTGGAGGGATCAGAGTGTCAACACGGACTCGAGGGATCAGAGTGTCAGCACAGTCAGGAGGGATCAGAATGTCAGCACGGACTGGAGGGTCAGAGTGTCAGCACAGACTGGAGGGTCAGAGTGTCAGCACAGACTGGAGGGTCAGAATGTCAGCACAGACTGGAGGGTCAGAGTGTCAGCACAGACTGGAGGGTCAGAGTGTCAGCACAGACTGGAGGTTCATAGTGTCAGCACGGACCGGAGGGTCAGAGTGTCAGCACAGACTGGAGGGTCAGAGTGTCAGCACAGTCTGGAGGGTCAGAGCGTCAGGACAGACTGGAGGGTCATAGTGTCAGCACGGACTGGAGGGTCAGAGTGCCAGCACAGACTGGAGGGTCAGAGTGTCAGCACAGACTGGAGGGTCAGAGTGTCAGCACAGACTGGAGGGATCAGAGTGTCAGCACGGACTGGAAGGTCAGAGTGTCAGCACGGACTGGAGCGATCAGAGTGTCAGCACAGACTGGAGGGATCAGAGTGTCAGCACAGACTGCCGGGATCAGAGTGTCAGCACAGACTGGAGGGTCAGAGTGTCAGCACAGACTGGAGGGATCAGAGTGTCAACACGGACTGGAGGGTCAGAGTGTCAGCACGGACTGGAGGGTCAGATTTTCAGCACAGACCGAAGGGTCAGAGAGTCAGCACGGACTGGAGGGTCAGAGTGTCAGCACAGACTGGAGGGATCAGAGTGTCAACACGGACTGGAGGGTCAGAGTGTCAGCACGGACTGGAGGGTCAGATTTTCAGCACAGACCGAAGGGTCAGAGAGTCAGCACGGACTGGAGGGTCAGAGTGTCAGCACAGACTGGAGGGTCAGAGTGTCAGCACGGACTGGAGGGTCAGAGTGTCAGCACAGACTGGAGGGTCAGAGTGTCAGCACGGACTCGAGGGTCAGAGTGTCAGCACAGACTGGAGGGTCAGAGTGTCAGCACAGTCTGGAGGGTCAGAGTGTGAGCACGGACTGGAGGGTCAGAGTGTCAGCACAGACTGGAGGTCAGAGTGTCAGCACAGACTGGAGGGTCAGAGTGTCAGCACGGATTGGAGGGTCAGAGTGTCAGCACAGACTGGAGGGTCAGAGTGTCAGCACGGACTAGAGGGTCAGAGTGTCAGCACAGACTGGAGGGTGAGAGTGTCAGCACGGACTGGAGGGATCAGAGTGTCAGCACGGACTGGAGGGTCAGAGTGTCAGGACGGACTGGAGGGTCAGAGTGTCAGCACAGACTGGAGGGTCAGAGTGTCAGCACGGACTGGAGGGATCAGAGTGTCAGCACGGACTAGAGGGTCAGAGTGTCAGCACAGACTGGAGGGCCAGAGTGTCAGCACAGACTGGGGGATCAGAGTGTCAGCACGGACTGGAGGGTCAGAGTGTCAGCACAGACTGGAAGGTCAGAGTGTCAGCACAGACTGGAGGGTCAGAATGTCAGCACAGACTGGAGGGAACAGAGTGTCAGCACAGACTGGCGGGTCAGAGTGTCAGCACGGACTGAAGGGTCAGAGTATCAGCACGGACTGGAGGGATCAGAGTGTCAGCACGGACTGGAGGGTCAGAGTGTCAGCACGGACTGGAGGGTCAGAGTGTCAGCACGGACTGGAGGGTCAGAGTGTCAGCACAGACTGGAGGGTCAGAGAGTCAGCACGGACTGAAGGGTCAGAGTATCAGCACAGACTGGAGGGTCAGAGTGTCAGCACAGACTGGAGGGTCAGAATGCCAGCATGGCCTGGAGGGTCAGAGTGTCATCACGGACTGGAGGGTCAGAGTGTCAGCACGGACTGGAGGGTCAGAGTGTCAGCACAGACTGGAGGGTCAGAGTGTCAGCACAGACTGGAGGGTCAGAGTGTCAGCACAAACTGGAGGTTCAGAGTGTCAGCACGGACTGGAGGGAACAGAGTGTCAGCACAGACTGGCGGGTCAGATTGTCAGCACAGACTGGAGGGTCAGAGTGTCAGCACCGACTGGAGGGTCAGAGTGTCAGCACGGACTGGAGGGATCAGAGTGTCAGCACAGACTGGAGGGTCAGGGTGTCAGCACAGACTGGAGGGATCAGAGTGTCAGCACATACTGGAGGGTCAGAGTGTCAGCACAGACTGGAGGGTCAGAGTGTCAGCACAGACTGGAGGGATCAGAGTGTCAACACGGACTGGAGGGATCAGAGTGTCAGCACAGTCAGGAGGGATCAGAATGTCAGCACGGACTGGAGGGTCAGAGTGTCAGCACAGACTGGAGGGTCAGAGTGTCAGCACAGACTGGAGGGTCAGAATGTCAGCACAGACTGGAGGGTCAGAGTGTCAGCACATACTGGAGGGTCAGAGTGTCAGCACGTACTGGAGGGTCAGAGTATCAGCACTGACTGGAGGGTCAGAGTGTCAGCACAGACTGGAGGGTCAGAATGCCAGCATGGCCTGGAGGGTCAGAGTGTCATCACGGACTGGAGGGTCAGAGTGTCAGCACGGACTGGAGGGTCAGAGTGTCAGCACAGACTGGAGGGTCAGAGTGTCAGCACAGACTGGAGGGTCAGAGTGTCAGCACAAACTGGAGGTTCAGAGTGTCAGCACGGACTGGAGGGAACAGAGTGTCAGCACAGACTGGCGGGTCAGATTGTCAGCACAGACTGGAGGGTCAGAGTGTCAGCACCGACTGGAGGGTCAGAGTGTCAGCACGGACTGGAGGGATCAGAGTGTCAGCACAGACTGGAGGGTCAGGGTGTCAGCACAGACTGGAGGGATCAGAGTGTCAGCACATACTGGAGGGTCAGAGTGTCAGCACAGACTGGAGGGTCAGAGTGTCAGCACAGACTGGAGGGATCAGAGTGTCAACACGGACTCGAGGGATCAGAGTGTCAGCACAGTCAGGAGGGATCAGAATGTCAGCACGGACTGGAGGGTCAGAGTGTCAGCACAGACTGGAGGGTCAGAGTGTCAGCACAGACTGGAGGGTCAGAATGTCAGCACAGACTGGAGGGTCAGAGTGTCAGCACAGACTGGAGGGTCAGAGTGTCAGCACAGACTGGAGGTTCATAGTGTCAGCACGGACCGGAGGGTCAGAGTGTCAGCACAGACTGGAGGGTCAGAGTGTCAGCACAGTCTGGAGGGTCAGAGCGTCAGGACAGACTGGAGGGTCATAGTGTCAGCACGGACTGGAGGGTCAGAGTGCCAGCACAGACTGGAGGGTCAGAGTGTCAGCACAGACTGGAGGGTCAGAGTGTCAGCACAGACTGGAGGGATCAGAGTGTCAGCACGGACTGGAAGGTCAGAGTGTCAGCACGGACTGGAGCGATCAGAGTGTCAGCACAGACTGGAGGGATCAGAGTGTCAGCACAGACTGCCGGGATCAGAGTGTCAGCACAGACTGGAGGGTCAGAGTGTCAGCACAGACTGGAGGGATCAGAGTGTCAACACGGACTGGAGGGTCAGAGTGTCAGCACGGACTGGAGGGTCAGATTTTCAGCACAGACCGAAGGGTCAGAGAGTCAGCACGGACTGGAGGGTCAGAGTGTCAGCACAGACTGGAGGGATCAGAGTGTCAACACGGACTGGAGGGTCAGAGTGTCAGCACGGACTGGAGGGTCAGATTTTCAGCACAGACCGAAGGGTCAGAGAGTCAGCACGGACTGGAGGGTCAGAGTGTCAGCACAGACTGGAGGGTCAGAGTGTCAGCACGGACTGGAGGGTCAGAGTGTCAGCACAGACTGGAGGGTCAGAGTGTCAGCACGGACTCGAGGGTCAGAGTGTCAGCACAGACTGGAGGGTCAGAGTGTCAGCACAGTCTGGAGGGTCAGAGTGTGAGCACGGACTGGAGGGTCAGAGTGTCAGCACAGACTGGAGGTCAGAGTGTCAGCACAGACTGGAGGGTCAGAGTGTCAGCACGGATTGGAGGGTCAGAGTGTCAGCACAGACTGGAGGGTCAGAGTGTCAGCACGGACTAGAGGGTCAGAGTGTCAGCACAGACTGGAGGGTGAGAGTGTCAGCACGGACTGGAGGGATCAGAGTGTCAGCACGGACTGGAGGGTCAGAGTGTCAGGACGGACTGGAGGGTCAGAGTGTCAGCACAGACTGGAGGGTCAGAGTGTCAGCACGGACTGGAGGGATCAGAGTGTCAGCACGGACTAGAGGGTCAGAGTGTCAGCACAGACTGGAGGGCCAGAGTGTCAGCACAGACTGGGGGATCAGAGTGTCAGCACGGACTGGAGGGTCAGAGTGTCAGCACAGACTGGAAGGTCAGAGTGTCAGCACAGACTAGAGGGTCAGAATGTCAGCACAGACTGGAGGGAACAGAGTGTCAGCACAGACTGGCGGGTCAGAGTGTCAGCACGGACTGAAGGGTCAGAGTATCAGCACGGACTGGAGGGATCAGAGTGTCAGCACGGACTGGAGGGTCAGAGTGTCAGCACGGACTGGAGGGTCAGAGTGTCAGCACGGACTGGAGGGTCAGAGTGTCAGCACAGACTGGAGGGTCAGAGTGTCAGCACGGACTGAAGGGTCAGAGTATCAGCACAGACTGGAGGGTCAGAGTGTCAGCACAGACTGGAGGGTCAGAATGCCAGCATGGCCTGGAGGGTCAGAGTGTCATCACGGACTGGAGGGTCAGAGTGTCAGCACGGACTGGAGGGTCAGAGTGTCAGCACAGACTGGAGGGTCAGAGTGTCAGCACAGACTGGAGGGTCAGAGTGTCAGCACAAACTGGAGGTTCAGAGTGTCAGCACGGACTGGAGGGAACAGAGTGTCAGCACAGACTGGCGGGTCAGATTGTCAGCACAGACTGGAGGGTCAGAGTGTCAGCACCGACTGGAGGGTCAGAGTGTCAGCACGGACTGGAGGGATCAGAGTGTCAGCACAGACTGGAGGGTCAGGGTGTCAGCACAGACTGGAGGGATCAGAGTGTCAGCACATACTGGAGGGTCAGAGTGTCAGCACAGACTGGAGGGTCAGAGTGTCAGCACAGACTGGAGGGATCAGAGTGTCAACACGGACTGGAGGGATCAGAGTGTCAGCACAGTCAGGAGGGATCAGAATGTCAGCACGGACTGGAGGGTCAGAGTGTCAGCACAGACTGGAGGGTCAGAGTGTCAGCACAGACTGGAGGGTCAGAATGTCAGCACAGACTGGAGGGTCAGAGTGTCAGCACATACTGGAGGGTCAGAGTGTCAGCACGTACTGGAGGGTCAGAGTATCAGCACCGACTGGAGGGTCAGAGTGTCAGCACAGACTGGAGGGTCAGAATGCCAGCACGACCTGGAGGGTCAGACTGTCATCACGGACTGGAGGGTCAGAGTGTCAGCACGGACTGGAGGGTCAGAGTGTCAGCACAGACTGGAGGGTCAGAGTGTCAGCACAGACTGGAGGGTCAGAGTGTCAGCACAAACTGGAGGGTCAGAGTGTCAGCACGGACTGGAGGGAACAGAGTGTCAGCACAGACTGGCGGGTCAGATTGTCAGCACAGACTGGAGCGTCAGAGTGTCAGCACCGACTGGAGGGTCAGAGTGTCAGCACGGACTGGAGGGATCAGAGTGCCAGCACAGACTGGAGGGTCAGGGTGTCAGCACAGACTGGAGGGATCAGAGTGTCAGCACATACTGGAGGGTCAGAGTGTCAGCACAGACTGGAGTTCAGAGTATCAGCACAGACTGGAGGGTCAGAGTGTCTGCACAGACTGGAGGTATCAGAGTGTCAGCACGGACTGGAGGGTCAGAGTGTCAGCACAGACTGGAGGGTCAGAGTGTCAGCACAGACTGGAGGATCAGAGTGTCAGCACAGACTGGAGCGTCAGAGTGTCAGCACAGACTGGACGGTCAGAGTGTCAGCACAGACTGGAGGGTCAGAGTGTCAGCACGGACTGGAGGGTCAGAGTGTCAGCACAGACTGGAGGGTCAGAGTGTCAGCACAGACTGGAGGGTCAGAGTGTCAGCACAGACTGGAGGGTCATAGCTTCAGCACAGACTGGAGGGTCAGAGTGTCAGCACAGACTGGAGGGTCAGAGTGTCAGCACAGACTGGAGGTTCATAGTGTCAGCACGGACCGGAGGGTCAGAGTGTCAGCACAGACTGGAGGGTCAGAGTGTCAGCACAGTCTGGAGGGTCAGAGCGTCAGGACAGACTGGAGGGTCATAGTGTCAGCACGGACTGGAGGGTCAGAGTGCCAGCACAGACTGGAGGGTCAGAGTGTCAGCACAGACTGGAGGGTCAGAGTGTCAGCACAGACTGGAGGGATCAGAGTGTCAGCACGGACTGGAAGGTCAGAGTGTCAGCACGGACTGGAGCGATCAGAGTGTCAGCACGGACTGGAGGGTCAGAGTGTCAGCACAGACTGGAGGGTCAGAGTGTCAGCACGGACTCGAGGGTCAGAGTGTCAGCACAGACTGGAGGGATCAGAGTGTCAGCACAGACTGCCGGGATCAGAGTGTCAACACAGACTGGAGGGTCAGAGTGTCAGCACAGACTGGAGGGATCAGAGTGTCAACACGGACTGGAGGGTCAGAGTGTCAGCACGGACTGGAGGGTCAGATTTTCAGCACAGACCGAAGGGTCAGAGAGTCAGCACGGACTGGAGGGTCAGAGTGTCAGCACAGACTGGAGGGATCAGAGTGTCAACACGGACTGGAGGGTCAGAGTGTCAGCACGGACTGGAGGGTCAGATTTTCAGCACAGACCGAAGGGTCAGAGAGTCAGCACGGACTGGAGGGTCAGAGTGTCAGCACAGACTGGAGGGTCAGAGTGTCAGCACAGACTGGAGGGTCAGAGTGTCAGCACAAACTGGAGGGTCAGAGTGTCAGCACGGACTGGAGGGAACAGAGTGTCAGCACAGACTGGCGGGTCAGATTGTCAGCACAGACTGGAGCGTCAGAGTGTCAGCACCGACTGGAGGGTCAGAGTGTCAGCACGGACTGGAGGGATCAGAGTGCCAGCACAGACTGGAGGGTCAGGGTGTCAGCACAGACTGGAGGGGTCAGAGTGTCAGCACAGACTGGAGTTCAGAGTATCAGCACAGACTGGAGGGTCAGAGTGTCTGCACAGACTGGAGGTATCAGAGTGTCAGCACGGACTGGAGGGTCAGAGTGTCAGCACAGACTGGAGGGTCAGAGTGTCAGCACAGACTGGAGGATCAGAGTGTCAGCACAGACTGGAGCGTCAGAGTGTCAGCACAGACTGGACGGTCAGAGTGTCAGCACAGACTGGAGGGTCAGAGTGTCAGCACGGACTGGAGGGTCAGAGTGTCAGCACAGACTGGAGGGTCAGAGTGTCAGCACAGACTGGAGGGTCAGAGTGTCAGCACAGACTGGAGGGTCATAGCTTCAGCACGGACTGGAGGGTCAGAGTGTCAGCACAGACTGGAGGGTCAGAGTGTCAGCACAGACTGGAGGGTCAGAGCGTCAGGACAGACTGGAGGGTCATAGTGTCAGCACGGACTGGAGGGTCAGAGTGTCAGCACAGTCTGGAGGGTCAGAGCGTCAGGACAGACTGGAGGGTCATAGTGTCAGCACGGACTGGAGGGTCAGAGTGCCAGCACAGACTGGAGGGTCAGAGTGTCAGCACAGACTGGAGGGTCAGAGTGTCAGCACAGACTGGAGGGATCAGAGTGTCAGCACGGACTGGAAGGTCAGAGTGTCAGCACGGACTGGAGCGATCAGAGTGTCAGCACGGACTGGAGGGTCAGAGTGTCAGCACAGACTGGAGGGTCAGAGTGTCAGCATGGACTCGAGGGTCAGAGTGTCAGCACAGACTGGAGGGATCAGAGTGTCAGCACAGACTGGAGGGTCAGAGTGTCAGCACAGACTGGAGGGATCAGAGTGTCAACACGGACTGGAGGGTCAGAGTGTCAGCACGGACTGGAGGGTCAGATTTTCAGCACAGACCGAAGGGTCAGAGAGTCAGCACAGACTGGAGGGTCAGAGTGTCAGCACGGACTGGAGGGTCAGAGTGTCAGAACAGACTGGAGGTCAGAGTGTCAGCACAGACTGGAGGGTCAGATTGTCAGCACGGACTGGAGGGTCAGAGTTTCAGCACAGACTGGAGGGTCAGAGTGTCAGCACGGTTTGGAGGGTCAGAGTGTCAGCACAGACTGGAGGGTCAGAGTGTCTGCACGGATTGAGGGTCAGAGTGTCAGCACAGACTGGAGGGTCAGAGTGTCAGCACGGACTGGAGGGATCAGAGTGTCAGCACGGACTGGAGGGTCAGAGTGTCAGCACGGACTGGAGGGTCAGAGTGTCAGCACAGACTGGAGGGTCAGAGTGTCAGCACGGACTGGAGGGTCAGAGTGTCAGCACAGACTGGAGGGTCAGAGTGTCAGCACGGACTGGAGGGATCAGAGTGTCAGCACAGACTGGAGGGTCAGAGTGTCAGCACAGACTGGAGGGTCAGAGTGTCAGCACAGACTGGAG
The DNA here is from genome assembly GCF_052327205.1 of Somniosus microcephalus. Taxonomy (NCBI): domain Eukaryota; kingdom Metazoa; phylum Chordata; class Chondrichthyes; order Squaliformes; family Somniosidae; genus Somniosus; species Somniosus microcephalus. The sequence continues at coordinate 130,940,868 of NC_140993.1, forward strand.
GGTCAGAGTGTCAGCACAGACTGGAGGGATCAGAGTGTCAACACGGACTGGAGGGTCAGAGTGTCAGCACGGACTGGAGGGTCAGATTTTCAGCACAGACTGGAGGGTCAGAGTGTCAGCACAGTCTGGAGGGTCAGAGTGTGAGCACGGACTGTAGGGTCAGAGTGTCAGCACAGACTGGAGGTCAGAGTGTCAGCACAGACTGGAGGGTCAGAGTGTCAGCACGGATTGGAGGGTCAGAGTGTCAGCACAGACTGGAGGGTCAGAGTGTCAGCACGGACTAGAGGGTCAGAGTGTCAGCACAGACTGGAGGGTGAGAGTGTCAGCACGGACTGGAGGGATCAGAGTGTCAGCACGGACTGGAGGGTCAGAGTGTCAGGACGGACTGGAGGGTCAGAGTGTCAGCACAGACTGGAGGGTCAGAGTGTCAGCACGGACTGGAGGGATCAGAGTGTCAGCACGGACTGGAGGGTCAGAGTGTCAGCACAGACTGGAGGGCCAGAGTGTCAGCACAGACTGGGGGATCAGAGTGTCAGCACGGACTGGAGGGTCAGAGTGTCAGCACAGACTGGAAGGTCAGAGTGTCAGCACAGACTGGAGGGTCAGAATGTCAGCACAGACTGGAGGGAACAGAGTGTCAGCACAGACTGGCGGGTCAGAGTGTCAGCACGGACTGAAGGGTCAGAGTATCAGCACGGACTGGAGGGATCAGAGTGTCAGCACGGACTGGAGGGTCAGAGTGTCAGCACGGACTGGAGGGTCAGAGTGTCAGCACGGACTGGAGGGTCAGAGTGTCAGCACAGACTGGAGGGTCAGAGTGTCAGCACGGACTGAAGGGTCAGAGTATCAGCACAGACTGGAGGGTCAGAGTGTCAGCACAGACTGGAGGGTCAGAATGCCAGCATGGCCTGGAGGGTCAGAGTGTCATCACGGACTGGAGGGTCAGAGTGTCAGCACGGACTGGAGGGTCAGAGTGTCAGCACAGACTGGAGGGTCAGAGTGTCAGCACAGACTGGAGGGTCAGAGTGTCAGCACAAACTGGAGGTTCAGAGTGTCAGCACGGACTGGAGGGAACAGAGTGTCAGCACAGACTGGCGGGTCAGATTGTCAGCACAGACTGGAGGGTCAGAGTGTCAGCACCGACTGGAGGGTCAGAGTGTCAGCACGGACTGGAGGGATCAGAGTGTCAGCACAGACTGGAGGGTCAGGGTGTCAGCACAGACTGGAGGGATCAGAGTGTCAGCACATACTGGAGGGTCAGAGTGTCAGCACAGACTGGAGGGTCAGAGTGTCAGCACAGACTGGAGGGATCAGAGTGTCAACACGGACTGGAGGGATCAGAGTGTCAGCACAGTCAGGAGGGATCAGAATGTCAGCACGGACTGGAGGGTCAGAGTGTCAGCACAGACTGGAGGGTCAGAGTGTCAGCACAGACTGGAGGGTCAGAATGTCAGCACAGACTGGAGGGTCAGAGTGTCAGCACAGACTGGAGGGTCAGAGTGTCAGCACAGACTGGAGGTTCATAGTGTCAGCACGGACCGGAGGGTCAGAGTGTCAGCACAGACTGGAGGGTCAGAGTGTCAGCACAGTCTGGAGGGTCAGAGCGTCAGGACAGACTGGAGGGTCATAGTGTCAGCACGGACTGGAGGGTCAGAGTGCCAGCACAGACTGGAGGGTCAGAGTGTCAGCACAGACTGGAGGGTCAGAGTGTCAGCACAGACTGGAGGGATCAGAGTGTCAGCACGGACTGGAAGGTCAGAGTGTCAGCACGGACTGGAGCGATCAGAGTGTCAGCACAGACTGGAGGGATCAGAGTGTCAGCACAGACTGCCGGGATCAGAGTGTCAGCACAGACTGGAGGGTCAGAGTGTCAGCACAGACTGGAGGGATCAGAGTGTCAACACGGACTGGAGGGTCAGAGTGTCAGCACGGACTGGAGGGTCAGATTTTCAGCACAGACCGAAGGGTCAGAGAGTCAGCACGGACTGGAGGGTCAGAGTGTCAGCACAGACTGGAGGGATCAGAGTGTCAACACGGACTGGAGGGTCAGAGTGTCAGCACGGACTGGAGGGTCAGATTTTCAGCACAGACCGAAGGGTCAGAGAGTCAGCACGGACTGGAGGGTCAGAGTGTCAGCACAGACTGGAGGGTCAGAGTGTCAGCACAGACTGGAGGGTCAGACTGTCAGCACAAACTGGAGGGTCAGAGTGTCAGCACGGACTGGAGGGAACAGAGTGTCAGCACAGACTGGCGGGTCAGATTGTCAGCACAGACTGGAGCGTCAGAGTGTCAGCACCGACTGGAGGGTCAGAGTGTCAGCACGGACTGGAGGGATCAGAGTGCCAGCACAGACTGGAGGGTCAGGGTGTCAGCACAGACTGGAGGGATCAGAGTGTCAGCACATACTGGAGGGTCAGAGTGTCAGCACATACTGGAGGGTCAGAGTGTCAGCACAGACTGGAGTTCAGAGTATCAGCACAGACTGGAGGGTCAGAGTGTCTGCACAGACTGGAGGTATCAGAGTGTCAGCACGGACTGGAGGGTCAGAGTGTCAGCACAGACTGGAGGGTCAGAGTGTCAGCACAGACTGGAGGATCAGAGTGTCAGCACAGACTGGAGCGTCAGAGTGTCAGCACAGACTGGACGGTCAGAGTGTCAGCACAGACTGGAGGGTCAGAGTGTCAGCACGGACTGGAGGGTCAGAGTGTCAGCACAGACTGGAGGGTCAGAGTGTCAGCACAGACTGGAGGGTCAGAGTGTCAGCACAGACTGGAGGGTCATAGCTTCAGCACGGACTGGAGGGTCAGAGTGTCAGCACAGACTGGAGGGTCAGAGTGTCAGCACAGACTGGAGGTTCATAGTGTCAGCACGGACCGGAGGGTCAGAGTGTCAGCACAGACTGGAGGGTCAGAGTGTCAGCACAGTCTGGAGGGTCAGAGCGTCAGGACAGACTGGAGGGTCATAGTGTCAGCACGGACTGGAGGGTCAGAGTGCCAGCACAGACTGGAGGGTCAGAGTGTCAGCACAGACTGGAGGGTCAGAGTGTCAGCACAGACTGGAGGGATCAGAGTGTCAGCACGGACTGGAAGGTCAGAGTGTCAGCACGGACTGGAGCGATCAGAGTGTCAGCACGGACTGGAGGGTCAGAGTGTCAGCACAGACTGGAGGGTCAGAGTGTCAGCACGGACTCGAGGGTCAGAGTGTCAGCACAGACTGGAGGGATCACAGTGTCAGCACAGACTGCCGGGATCAGAGTGTCAGCACAGACTGGAGGGTCAGAGTGTCAGCACAGACTGGAGGGATCAGAGTGTCAACACGGACTGGAGGGTCAGAGTGTCAGCACGGACTGGAGGGTCAGATTTTCAGCACAGACCGAAGGGTCAGAGAGTCAGCACAGACTGGAGGGTCAGAGTGTCAGCACGGACTGGAGGGTCAGAGTGTCAGCACGGACTGGAGGGTCAGATTTTCAGCACAGACCGAAGGGTCAGAGTGTCAGCACGGACTGGAGGGTCAGAGTGTCAGCACAGACTGGAGGGTCAGAGTGTCAGCACGGACTGGAGGGTCAGAGTGTCAGCACAGACTGGAGGGTCAGAGTGTCAGCACGGACTGGAGGGATCAGAGTGTCAGCACAGACTGGAGGGTCAGAGTGTCAGCACAGACTGGAGGGTCAGAGTGTCAGCACAGACTGGAGGGTCAGAGTGTCAGCACAGACTGGAGGGATCAGAGTGTCAACACGGACTGGAGGGTCAGAGTGTCAGCACAGACTGGAGGGTCAGATTTTCAGCACAGACTGGAGGGTCAGAGTGTCAGCACAGTCTGGAGGGTCAGAGTGTGAGCACGGACTGTAGGGTCAGAGTGTCAGCACAGACTGGAGGTCAGAGTGTCAGCACAGACTGGAGGGTCAGAGTGTCAGCACGGATTGGAGGGTCAGAGTGTCAGCACAGACTGGAGGGTCAGAGTGTCAGCACGGACTAGAGGGTCAGAGTGTCAGCACAGACTGGAGGGTGAGAGTGTCAGCACGGACTGGAGGGATCAGAGTGTCAGCACGGACTGGAGGGTCAGAGTGTCAGGACGGACTGGAGGGTCAGAGTGTCAGCACAGACTGGAGGGTCAGAGTGTCAGCACGGACTGGAGGGATCAGAGTGTCAGCACGGACTGGAGGGTCAGAGTGTCAGCACAGACTGGAGGGCCAGAGTGTCAGCACAGACTGGGGGATCAGAGTGTCAGCACGGACTGGAGGGTCAGAGTGTCAGCACAGACTGGAAGGTCAGAGTGTCAGCACAGACTGGAGGGTCAGAATGTCAGCACAGACTGGAGGGAACAGAGTGTCAGCACAGACTGGCGGGTCAGAGTGTCAGCACGGACTGAAGGGTCTGAGTATCAGCACGGACTGGAGGGATCAGAGTGTCAGCACGGACTGGAGGGTCAGAGTGTCAGCACGGACTGGAGGGTCAGAGTGTCAGCACGGACTGGAGGGTCAGAGTGTCAGCACAGACTGGAGGGTCAGAGTGTCAGCACGGACTGAAGGGTCAGAGTATCAGCACAGACTGGAGGGTCAGAGTGTCAGCACAGACTGGAGGGTCAGAATGCCAGCATGGCCTGGAGGGTCAGAGTGTCATCACGGACTGGAGGGTGAGAGTGTCAGCACGGACTGGAGGGTCAGAGTGTCAGCACAGACTGGAGGGTCAGAGTGTCAGCACAGACTGGAGGGTCAGAGTGTCAGCACAAACTGGAGGTTCAGAGTGTCAGCACGGACTGGAGGGAACAGAGTGTCAGCACAGACTGGCGGGTCAGATTGTCAGCACAGACTGGAGGGTCAGAGTGTCAGCACCGACTGGAGGGTCAGAGTGTCAGCACGGACTGGAGGGATCAGAGTGTCAGCACAGACTGGAGGGTCAGGGTGTCAGCACAGACTGGAGGGATCAGAGTGTCAGCACATACTGGAGGGTCAGAGTGTCAGCACAGACTGGAGGGTCAGAGTGTCAGCACAGACTGGAGGGATCAGAGTGTCAACACGGACTGGAGGGATCAGAGTGTCAGCACAGTCAGGAGGGATCAGAATGTCAGCACGGACTGGAGGGTCAGAGTGTCAGCACAGACTGGAGGGTCAGAGTGTCAGCACAGACTGGAGGGTCAGAGTGTCAGCACAGACTGGAGGGTCAGAATGTCAGCACAGACTGGAGGGTCAGAGTGTCAGCACATACTGGAGGGTCAGAGTGTCAGCACGTACTGGAGGGTCAGAGTATCAGCACCGACTGGAGGGTCAGAGTGTCAGCACAGACTGGAGGGTCAGAATGCCAGCACGACCTGGAGGGTCAGACTGTCATCACGGACTGGAGGGTCAGAGTGTCAGCACGGACTGGAGGGTCAGAGTGTCAGCACAGACTGGAGGGTCAGAGTGTCAGCTCAGACTGGAGGGTCAGAGTGTCAGCACAAACTGGAGGGTCAGAGTGTCAGCACGGACTGGAGGGAACAGAGTGTCAGCACAGACTGGCGGGTCAGATTGTCAGCACAGACTGGAGCGTCAGAGTGTCAGCACCGACTGGAGGGTCAGAGTGTCAGCACAGACTGGAGCGTCAGAGTGTCAGCACCGACTGGAGGGTCAGAGTGCCAGCACAGACTGGAGGGTCAGGGTGTCAGCACAGACTGGAGGGATCAGAGTGTCAGCACATACTGGAGGGTCAGAGTGTCAGCACAGACTGGAGGGTCAGAGTGTCAGCACAGGCTGGAGGGATCAGAGTGTCAACACGGACTGGAGGGTCAGAGTGTCAGCACAGACTGCAGGGTCAGAGTGTTAGCACAGACTGGAGTTTCAGAGTGTCAGCACAGAGTGGAGGGATCAGAGTGTCAGCACAGACTGGAGGGTCAGAGTGTCAGCACGGACTGGATGGTCAGACTGTCAGCACGGACTGGTGGGTCAGAGTGTCAGCACGGACTGGAGGGTCAGAGTGTCAGCACAGACTGGAGGGTCAGAGTGTCAGCACGGACTGGAGGAACAGAATGTCAGCACGGACTGGAGGGTCAGAGTGTCAGCACGGACTGGAGGGTCAGATTGTCAGCACGGACTGGAGGGATCAGAGTGTCAGCACAGACTGGAGTTCAGAGTATCAGCACAGACTGGAGGGTCAGAGTGTCTGCACAGACTGGAGGTATCAGAGTGTCAGCACGGACTGGAGGGTCAGAGTGTCAGCACAGACTGGAGGGTCAGAGTGTCAGCACAGACTGGAGGATCAGAGTGTCAGCACAGACTGGAGCGTCAGAGTGTCAGCACAGACTGGACAGTCAGAGTGTCAGCACAGACTGGAGGGTCAGAGTGTCAGCACGGACTGGAGGGTCAGAGTGTCAGCACAGACTGGAGGGTCAGAGTGTCAGCACAGACTGGAGGGTCAGAGTGTCAGCACAGACTGGAGGGTCATAGCTTCAGCACGGACTGGAGGGTCAGAGTGTCAGCACAGACTGGAGGGTCAGAGTGTCAGCACAGACTGGAGGTTCATAGTGTCAGCACGGACCGGAGGGTCAGAGTGTCAGCACAGACTGGAGGGTCAGAGTGTCAGCACAGTCTGGAGGGTCAGAGCGTCAGGACAGACTGGAGGGTCATAGTGTCAGCACGGACTGGAGGGTCAGAGTGCCAGCACAGACTGGAGGGTCAGAGTGTCAGCACAGACTGGAGGGTCAGAGTGTCAGCACAGACTGGAGGGATCAGAGTGTCAGCACGGACTGGAAGGTCAGAGTGTCAGCACGGACTGGAGCGATCAGAGTGTCAGCACGGACTGGAGGGTCAGAGTGTCAGCACAGACTGGAGGGTCAGAGTGTCAGCACGGACTCGAGGGTCAGAGTGTCAGCACAGACTGGAGGGATCAGAGTGTCAGCACAGACTGCCGGGATCAGAGTGTCAGCACAGACTGGAGGGTCAGAGTGTCAGCACAGACTGGAGGGATCAGAGTGTCAACACGGACTGGAGGGTCAGAGTGTCAGCACGGACTGGAGGGTCAGATTTTCAGCACAGACCGAAGGGTCAGAGAGTCAGCACAGACTGGAGGGTCAGAGTGTCAGCACGGACTGGAGGGTCAGAGTGTCAGAACAGACTGGAGGTCAGAGTGTCAGCACAGACTGGAGGGTCAGATTGTCAGCACGGACTGGAGGGTCAGAGTGTCAGCACAGACTGGAGGGTCAGAGTGTCAGCACGGTTTGGAGGGTCAGAGTGTCAGCACAGACAGGAGGGTCAGAGTGTCTGCACGGATTGAGGGTCAGAGTGTCAGCACAGACTGGAGGGTCAGAGAGTCAGCACGGACTGGAGGGATCAGAGTGTCAGCACGGACTGGAGGGTGAGAGTGTCAGCACGGACTGGAGGGTCAGAGTGTCAGCACAGACTGGAGGGTCAGAGTGTCAGCACGGACTGGAGGGTCAGAGTGTCAGCACAGACTGGAGGGTCAGAGTGTCAGCACGGACTGGAGGGATCAGAGTGTCAGCACAGACTGGAGGGTCAGAGTGTCAGCACAGACTGGAGGGTCAGAGTGTCAGCACAGACTGGAGGGTCAGAGTGTCAGCACAGACTGGAGGGATCAGAGTGTCAACACGGACTGGAGGGTCAGAGTGTCAGCACGGACTGGAGGGTCAGATTTTCAGCACAGACTGGAGGGTCAGAGTGTCAGCACAGTCTGGAGGGTCAGAGTGTGAGCACGGACTGGAGGGTCAGAGTGTCAGCACAGACTGGAGGTCAGAGTGTCAGCACAGACTGGAGGGTCAGAGTGTCAGCACGGACTGGAGGGTCAGAGTATCAGCACCGACTGGAGGGTCAGAGTGTCAGCACAGACTGGAGGGTCAGAATGCCAGCACGACCTGGAGGGTCAGACTGTCATCACGGACTGGAGGGTCAGAGTGTCAGCACGGACTGGAGGGTCAGAGTGTCAGCACAGACTGGAGGGTCAGAGTGTCAGCACAGACTGGAGGGTCAGAGTGTCAGCACAAACTGGAGGGTCAGAGTGTCAGCACGGACTGGAGGGAACAGAGTGTCAGCACAGACTGGCGGGTCAGATTGTCAGCACAGACTGGAGCGTCAGAGTGTCAGCACCGACTGGAGGGTCAGAGTGTCAGCACGGACTGGAGGGATCAGAGAGCCAGCACAGACTGGAGGGTCAGGGTGTCAGCACAGACTGGAGGGATCAGAGTGTCAGCACATACTGGAGGGTCAGAGTGTCAGCACAGACTGGAGGGTCAGAGTGTCAGCACAGGCTGGAGGGATCAGAGTGTCAACACGGACTGGAGGGTCAGAGTGTCAGCACAGACTGCAGGGTCAGAGTGTCAGCACAGACTGGAGGTTCAGAGTGTCAGCACAGACTGGAGGGATCAGAGTGTCAGCACAGACTGGAGGGTCAGAGTGTCAGCACGGACTGGAGGGTCAGACTGTCAGCACGGACTGGAGGGTCAGAGTGTGAGCACAGGCTTTGGGTCAGATTGTCAGCACAGACTGGAGGGTCAGAGTGTCAGCACAGACTGGAGGCTCACTGTGTCAGCACAGAATGGAGGGTCAGAGTTTCAGCACTGACTGGAGGGTCAGAGTGTCAGCACAGACTGGAGGGTCAGAGTGTCAGCACAGACTGGAGTGATCAGAGTGTCAGCACGGACTGGAGGGTCAGAGTGTCAGCACGGACTGGAGCGATCAGAGTGTCAGCACAGACTGGAGGGTCAGAGTGTCAGCACGGACTGGAGGGTCAGAGTGTCAGCACGGACTGGAGGGTCAGAGTGTCAGCACAGACTGGAGGGTCAGAGTGTCAGCACAGACTGGAGGGTCAGAGTGTCAGCATGGACTGGAGGGATCAGAGTGTCAGCAGGGACTGGAGGAATCAGAGTGTCAGCACAGACTGGAGTGTCAGAGTGTCAGCACGGACTGGAGGGTCAGAGTGTCAGCACGGACTGGAGGGATCAGAGTGTCAGCACGGGCTGGAGGGTCAGAGTGTCAGCACGGACTGGAGGTTCAGAGTGTCAGCACGGACTGGAGGGTCAGTGTGTCAGCACGGTCTGGAGGGTCAGAATGTCAGCACAGACTGGAGGGTCAGTGTCAGCACAGACTGGAGGGTCAGAGTGTCAGCACGGACTGGAGCGATCAGATTGTTAGCATGGACTGGAGGGTCAGAGTGTCAGCACGGACTGGAGGGGCAGAGTGTCAGCACAGACTGGAGGGTCAGAGTGTCAGCACGGACTGGAGGGTCAGAGTGTCAGCATGGACTGGAGGGATCAGAGTGCCAGCACAGACTGGAGGGTCAGGGTGTCAGCACAGACTGGAGGGATCAGAGTGTCAGCACATACTGGAGGGTCAGAGTGTCAGCACAGACTGGAGGGTCAGAGTGTCAGCACAGGCTGGAGGGATCAGAGTGTCAACACGGACTGGAGGGTCAGAGTGTCAGCACAGACTGCAGGGTCAGAGTGTTAGCACAGACTGGAGTTTCAGAGTGTCAGCACAGAGTGGAGGGATCAGAGTGTCAGCACAGACTGGAGGGTCAGAGTGTCAGCACGGACTGGATGGTCAGACTGTCAGCACGGACTGGTGGGTCAGAGTGTCAGCACGGACTGGAGGGTCAGAGTGTCAGCACAGACTGGAGGGTCAGAGTGTCAGCACGGACTGGAGGAACAGAATGTCAGCACGGACTGGAGGGTCAGAGTGTCAGCACGGACTGGAGGGTCAGATTGTCAGCACGGACTGGAGGGATCAGAGTGTCAGCACAGACTGGAGTTCAGAGTATCAGCACAGACTGGAGGGTCAGAGTGTCTGCACAGACTGGAGGTATCAGAGTGTCAGCACGGACTGGAGGGTCAGAGTGTCAGCACAGACTGGAGGGTCAGAGTGTCAGCACAGACTGGAGGATCAGAGTGTCAGCACAGACTGGAGCGTCAGAGTGTCAGCACAGACTGGACAGTCAGAGTGTCAGCACAGACTGGAGGGTCAGAGTGTCAGCACGGACTGGAGGGTCAGAGTGTCAGCACAGACTGGAGGGTCAGAGTGTCAGCACAGACTGGAGGGTCAGAGTGTCAGCACAGACTGGAGGGTCATAGCTTCAGCACGGACTGGAGGGTCAGAGTGTCAGCACAGACTGGAGGGTCAGAGTGTCAGCACAGACTGGAGGTTCATAGTGTCAGCACGGACCGGAGGGTCAGAGTGTCAGCACAGACTGGAGGGTCAGAGTGTCAGCACAGTCTGGAGGGTCAGAGCGTCAGGACAGACTGGAGGGTCATAGTGTCAGCACGGACTGGAGGGTCAGAGTGCCAGCACAGACTGGAGGGTCAGAGTGTCAGCACAGACTGGAGGGTCAGAGTGTCAGCACAGACTGGAGGGATCAGAGTGTCAGCACGGACTGGAAGGTCAGAGTGTCAGCACGGACTGGAGCGATCAGAGTGTCAGCACGGACTGGAGGGTCAGAGTGTCAGCACAGACTGGAGGGTCAGAGTGTCAGCACGGACTCGAGGGTCAGAGTGTCAGCACAGACTGGAGGGATCAGAGTGTCAGCACAGACTGCCGGGATCAGAGTGTCAGCACAGACTGGAGGGTCAGAGTGTCAGCACAGACTGGAGGGATCAGAGTGTCAACACGGACTGGAGGGTCAGAGTGTCAGCACGGACTGGAGGGTCAGATTTTCAGCACAGACCGAAGGGTCAGAGAGTCAGCACAGACTGGAGGGTCAGAGTGTCAGCACGGACTGGAGGGTCAGAGTGTCAGAACAGACTGGAGGTCAGAGTGTCAGCACAGACTGGAGGGTCAGATTGTCAGCACGGACTGGAGGGTCAGAGTGTCAGCACAGACTGGAGGGTCAGAGTGTCAGCACGGTTTGGAGGGTCAGAGTGTCAGCACAGACAGGAGGGTCAGAGTGTCTGCACGGATTGAGGGTCAGAGTGTCAGCACAGACTGGAGGGTCAGAGAGTCAGCACGGACTGGAGGGATCAGAGTGTCAGCACGGACTGGAGGGTGAGAGTGTCAGCACGGACTGGAGGGTCAGAGTGTCAGCACAGACTGGAGGGTCAGAGTGTCAGCACGGACTGGAGGGTCAGAGTGTCAGCACAGACTGGAGGGTCAGAGTGTCAGCACGGACTGGAGGGATCAGAGTGTCAGCACAGACTGGAGGGTCAGAGTGTCAGCACAGACTGGAGGGTCAGAGTGTCAGCACAGACTGGAGGGTCAGAGTGTCAGCACAGACTGGAGGGATCAGAGTGTCAACACGGACTGGAGGGTCAGAGTGTCAGCACGGACTGGAGGGTCAGATTTTCAGCACAGACTGGAGGGTCAGAGTGTCAGCACAGTCTGGAGGGTCAGAGTGTGAGCACGGACTGGAGGGTCAGAGTGTCAGCACAGACTGGAGGTCAGAGTGTCAGCACAGACTGGAGGGTCAGAGTGTCAGCACGGACTGGAGGGTCAGAGTATCAGCACCGACTGGAGGGTCAGAGTGTCAGCACAGACTGGAGGGTCAGAATGCCAGCACGACCTGGAGGGTCAGACTGTCATCACGGACTGGAGGGTCAGAGTGTCAGCACGGACTGGAGGGTCAGAGTGTCAGCACAGACTGGAGGGTCAGAGTGTCAGCACAGACTGGAGGGTCAGAGTGTCAGCACAAACTGGAGGGTCAGAGTGTCAGCACGGACTGGAGGGAACAGAGTGTCAGCACAGACTGGCGGGTCAGATTGTCAGCACAGACTGGAGCGTCAGAGTGTCAGCACCGACTGGAGGGTCAGAGTGTCAGCACGGACTGGAGGGATCAGAGTGCCAGCACAGACTGGAGGGTCAGGGTGTCAGCACAGACTGGAGGGATCAGAGTGTCAGCACATACTGGAGGGTCAGAGTGTCAGCACAGACTGGAGGGTCAGAGTGTCAGCACAGGCTGGAGGGATCAGAGTGTCAACACGGACTGGAGGGTCAGAGTGTCAGCACAGACTGCAGGGTCAGAGTGTCAGCACAGACTGGAGGTTCAGAGTGTCAGCACAGACTGGAGGGATCAGAGTGTCAGCACAGACTGGAGGGTCAGAGTGTCAGCACGGACTGGAGGGTCAGACTGTCAGCACGGACTGGAGGGTCAGAGTGTGAGCACAGGCTTTGGGTCAGATTGTCAGCACAGACTGGAGGGTCAGAGTGTCAGCACAGACTGGAGGCTCACTGTGTCAGCACAGAATGGAGGGTCAGAGTTTCAGCACTGACTGGAGGGTCAGAGTGTCAGCACAGACTGGAGGGTCAGAGTGTCAGCACAGACTGGAGTGATCAGAGTGTCAGCACGGACTGGAGGGTCAGAGTGTCAGCACGGACTGGAGCGATCAGAGTGTCAGCACAGACTGGAGGGTCAGAGTGTCAGCACGGACTGGAGGGTCAGAGTGTCAGCACGGACTGGAGGGTCAGAGTGTCAGCACAGACTGGAGGGTCAGAGTGTCAGCACAGACTGGAGGGTCAGAGTGTCAGCATGGACTGGAGGGATCAGAGTGTCAGCAGGGACTGGAGGAATCAGAGTGTCAGCACAGACTGGAGTGTCAGAGTGTCAGCACGGACTGGAGGGTCAGAGTGTCAGCACGGACTGGAGGGATCAGAGTGTCAGCACGGGCTGGAGGGTCAGAGTGTCAGCACGGACTGGAGGTTCAGAGTGTCAGCACGGACTGGAGGGTCAGTGTGTCAGCACGGTCTGGAGGGTCAGAATGTCAGCACAGACTGGAGGGTCAGTGTCAGCACAGACTGGAGGGTCAGAGTGTCAGCACGGACTGGAGCGATCAGATTGTTAGCATGGACTGGAGGGTCAGAGTGTCAGCACGGACTGGAGGGGCAGAGTGTCAGCACAGACTGGAGGGTCAGAGTGTCAGCACGGACTGGAGGGTCAGAGTGTCAGCATGGACTGGAGGGATCAGAGTGTCAGCAGGGACTGGAGGGTCAGAGTGTCAGCACGGACTGGAGGGATCAGAGTGTCAGCATGGGCTGGAGGGTCAGAGTGTCAGCACGGACTGGAGGGTCAGAGTGTCAGCACGGACTGGAGGGTCAGAGTGTCAGCACGGTCTCGAGGGTCAGAATGTCAGCACAGACTGGAGGGTCAGAGTGTCAGCACAGACTGGAGGGTCAGAGTGTCAGCACGGACTGGAGCGATCAGATTGTCAGCATGGACTGGAGGTTCAGAGTGTCAGCACGGACTGGAGGGTCAGAGTGTCAGCACAGACTGGAGGGTCAGAGTGTCAGCACGGACTGGAGGGTCAGAGTGTGAGCACAGACTGGAGGGTCAGAGTGTCAGCACGGACTGGAGGTTCAGAGTGTCAGCACGGACTGGAGGGTCAGAGTGTCAGCACGGACTGGAGGGTCAGAGTGTCAGCACGGACTGGAGGGTCAGAGTGTCGGCACAGAGTGGAGGATCAGAGTGTCAGCACAGACTGGAGGGTCAGAGTGTCATCACGGACTGGAGGATCAGAGAGTCAGCACGGACTGGAGAGTCAGAGTGTCAGCACGGACTGGAGGGTCAGAGTGTCAGCACGGACTGGAGGGTCAGAGTGTCAGCACGGACTGGAGGGTCAGAGTGTAAGCACCGACTGGAGGGTCAGAGGGTCAGCACGGACTGGAGGGTCAGAGTGTCAGCACGGACTGGAGGGATCAGAGTGTCAGCACAGACTGCAGGGTCAGAGTGTCAGCACGGACTGGAGGGTCAGAGTGTCAGCACGGACTGGAGTGTCAGAGTGTCAGCACGGACTGGAGGGATCAGAGTGTCAGCACGGGCTGGAGGGTCAGAGTGTCAGCACGGGCTGGAGGGTCAGAGTGTCAGCACAGACTGGAGGGTCAGAGTGTCAGCACAGACTGGAGTGATCAGGGTGTCAGCACGGACTGGAGGGTCAGAGTGTTGTAATGATATCAGCAAATAGAGATGGTATTTGCCTGTTCGATTATGATGCCTTAGCTGCATGATTGCAGGTATTGATTGCTTGTGCCTGACCAGCAGAGGTCATGTGACCGAGACAAGCAAGGCAGTTGAGTTTAGTTTCAGTTTCGTTCTAGATGCATCACAGCATCGTGTCTCCTGTAAAAGCTGTATAAAAGAGTTGAACAAAGCTTTAGATTAAAACTCATTCTCTTTCATAAATGTCTCGTCATTGAACCCACAAAGAAATCAATACATGGTGTCAGAAGTGGCTGAAAGAGATGAAGTGAAAAAATTTGAAGTTAAATCAGCTCTCCACAAATTAGCAAGCCAAAAGAGAACATCGTTGCTTACCATTGGAGAATAGATAACGAAGTGAAAAATGGAAGGTTTACTCCCACCGGCAACGCTTCAGTTGACAGGTAATGTGGCTGAAAATTGGAGGAGGCTCAAACAACGTTTGGGGTTGTATTTATCAGCAATCGGAGCTGACGAGAAAAGTAATGAAAGGAAATCGTCACTGTTCTTACATGTCGTGGGTGATGAAGCGCTGGAGGTGTATAATAACTTCACATTCGCTGCTAATGGAGACAAAATGAAGCTAGATAAAATAATGGAACAGTTTCAGGCCTACTGCATACCTAAACGTAACGTGACGTTTGAGAGGCACAGATTTTTCACATGTGTACAGAAAACGGGTGAGACTATTGATCAGTATGTGACTGAACTGAGAAACAGAAGCAAATCATGTGAATTTGGGGGACTGACAGACTCGCTGATAAAAGACAGACTGGTGTGTGGTATTCCAGATAATGGTCTAAGAGAAAGAGTGCTAAGAGAGCAAGATCTAGACCTGGGAAAAGCCATAGCACTGTGTAGGGCTACAGAGGCTGTGAAGTTGCAGGCAAAGGAGCTGTTCAGTGACAGTAGCTGCAACGTGGATGCAGTGAGAATGAACGGACACAAACCATTTAACAAAAAGAGCGCCAATGTGAAAAAAGAGGCGTGGCCAGCGAAGGAAAATGAAAGGGACAATCGAAAGTCATGTCGTCGATGCGGTACACAGCATCCACCAAGAAAGTGTCCAGCATATGGTAAAACATGCAATAGTTGCAACAAAAACAACCATTATGCCCGTTGCTGTAAGAACCAAGCGCAACAAAGCAAGGTCCATGCAGTAGTTGAAAGCGACATAGAGGAGTTCTATGTAGATGTTGTGTCTGAAAACAAACAAGAAGAAAGAGACTGGATGTTGACACTAAAAGTGAATGACATACACATTCCATTTAAATTGGATACTGGAGCACAAGTTAATGTGATATCAGAGACTGATTTTAAGAAAATTAGACCCAGACCACAGATACATGGAATCAAAGTGAAAGTGACAGGATACTCAGGTACTGAAATACCAGTGAAAGGAAGATGCATTGTCAAAGTGACACACAAGGACAGAGAGCACACGTTAGCATTAATCGTGGTGCCAAAGGAGGTGCAAGCCATACTAGGTTTAAAAGCCTGTGAGAGACTGAACCTGGTAAAGAGAGTCCTCGTTGTGGAAAGCGAAGGAGAGACAGTCTATGATGAACGGAATATTGCGTACACACCGGGTAAGCTGATGTATACAGCAGACACGTTGTCCAGAGCTGTTGACCCAGGAGAGCCCGCAAACACAGTGAAAAGATGGATGTACAAGGCAAAAGACAGTGGAACTGACTTTTACCAGAGCATGCTTGTATACCGCACAACGCCGCTCGAGTGTGCTATGTCACCAGCCCAACTCATTATGGGACGTCGGCTGAGGTCAAACATACCCATCCCGGAGAACCTCCTGAAAACAAAAGAGGGGGAGAAGGTGAGGAAGTTCAAAGAACAACCTGACCACACAGCAGGTCAAAAGACTGATACTGTTGAACAACCTGATCACACAGCAGGTCAAAAGACTGATACTGTTGAACAACCTGATCACACAGCTGAGAACCAATCATCTGAGGCAACAACTCAGATTCAAGGACAATCAATCAGAAAATCCTCAAGACACTTGAAGCCTCCTGAGAGACTCATTGAGCAAATTTAAGGACTATTGTTATAGAAGGAAGTAATGTTATCTTATTCTTTCTTCAAGTTCTAGTGTATTGATATATTTCATGTGAACACACAAAGCAAGGTTAAAAAACCTTGATCATGATAATGATAATTTAAGTTCATTAAGTGTTACAGTTAAAATGCAGATTAATACAAAGAAAACATGTTGTTAGTTAAAAGTAAAATACTTTTGTTTTAAGGAAAGGAGATGTAATGATATCAGCAAATAGAGATGGTATTTGCCTGTTCGATTATGATGCCTTAGCAGCATGATTGCAGGTATTGATTGCTTGTGCCTGACCAGCAGAGGTCATGTGACCGAGACAAGCAAGGCAGTTGAGTTTAGTTTCAGTTTCGTTCTAGATGCATCACAGCATCGTGCCTCCTGTAAAAGCCGTATAAAAGAGTTGAACAAAGCTTTAGATTAAAACTCATTCTCTTTCTCGTCATTGAACCCACAAAGAAATCAATACATGGTGTCAGAAGTGGCTGAAAGAGATGAAGAGAAAAAATTTGAAGTTAAATCAGCTCTCCACAAATTAGCAAGCCAAAAGAGAACATCGTTGCTTACCATTGGAGAATAGATAACGAAGTGAAAAATGGAAGGTTTACTCCCACCGGCAACGCTTCAGTTGACAGGTAATGTGGCTGAAAATTGGAGGAGGCTCAAACAACGTTTGGGGTTGTATTTATCAGCAATCGGAGCTGACGAGAAAAGTAATGAAAGGAAATCGTCACTGTTCTTACATGTCGTGGGTGATGAAGCGCTGGAGGTGTATAATAACTTCACATTCGCTGCTAATGGAGACAAAACGAAGCTAGATAAAATAATGGAACAGTTTGAGGCCTACTGCATACCTAAACGTAACGTGATGTTTGAGAGGCACAGATTTTTCACATGTGTACAGAAAACGGGTGAGACTATTGATCAGTATGTGACTGAACTGAGAAACAGAAGCAAATCATGTGAATTTGGGGGACTGACAGACTCGCTGATAAAAGACAGACTGGTGTGTGGTATTCCAGATAATGGTCTAAGAGAAAGAGTGCTAAGAGAGCAAGATCTAGACCTGGGAAAAGCCATAGCACTGTGTAGGGCTACAGAGACTGTGAAGTTGCAGGCAAAGGAGCTGTTCAGTGACAGTAGCTGCAACGTGGATGCAGTGAGAATGAACGGACACAAACCATTTAACAAAAAGAGCGCCAATGTGAAAAAAGAGGCGTGGCCAGCGAACGAAAATGAAAGGGACAATCGAAAGTCATGTCGTCGATGCGGTACACAGCATCCACCAAGAAAGTGTCCAGCATATGGTAAAACATGCAATAGTTGCAACAAAAACAACCATTATGCCCGTTGCTGTAAGAACCAAGCGCAACAAAGCAAGGTCCATGCAGTAGATGAAAGCGACATAGAGGAGTTCTATGTAGATGTTGTGTCTGAAAACAAACAAGAAGAAAGAGACTGGATGTTGACACTAAAAGTGAATGACATACACATTCCATTTAAATTGGATACTGGAGCACAAGTTAATGTGATAGCAGAGACTGATTTTAAGAAAATTAGACCCAGACCACAGATACATGGAATCAAAGTGAAAGTGACAGGATACTCAGGTACTGAAATACCAGTGAAAGGAAGATGCATTTTCAAAGTGACACACAAGGACAGAGAGCACACGTTAGCATTAATCGTGGTGCCAAAGGAGGTGCAAGCCATACTAGGTTTAAAAGCCTGTGAGAGACTGAACCTGGTAAAGAGAGTCCTCGTTGTGGAAAGCGAAGGAGAGACAGTCTATGATGAACGGAATGTTGCGTACACACCGGGTAAGCTGATGTATACAGCAGACACGTTGTCCAGAGCTGTTGACCCAGGAGAGCCCACAAACACAGTGAAAAGATGGATGTACAAGGCAAAAGGCAGTGGAACTGACTTTTACCAGAGCATGCTTGTATACCGCACAACGCCGCTCGAGTGTGCTATGTCACCAGCCCAACTCCTTATGGGACGTCGGCTAAGGTCAAACATACCCATCCCGGAGAACCTCCTGAAAACGAAAGAGGGGGAGAAGGTGAGGAAGTTCAAAGAACAACCTGATCACACAGCAGGTCAAAAGACTGATACTGTTGAACAAACTGATCACACAGCAGGTCAAAAGACTGATACTGTTGAACAACATGATCACACAGCTGAGAACCAATCATCTGAGGCAACAACTCAGATTCAAGGACAATCAATCAGAAAATCCTCAAGACACTTGAAGCCTCCTGAGAGACTCATTGAGCAAATTTAAGGACTATTGTTATAGAAGGAAGTAATGTTATCTTATTCTTTCTTCAAGTTCTAGTGTATTGATATATTTCATGTGAACACACAAAGCAAGGTTAAAAAACCTTGATCATGATAATGATAATGTAAGTTCATTAAGTGTTACAGTTAAAATGCAGATAAATACAAAGAAAACATGTTGTTAGTTAAAAGTAAAATACTTTTGTTTTAAGGAAAGGAGATGTAATGATATCAGCAAATAGAGATGGTATTTGCCTGTTCGATTATGATGCCTTAGCAGCATGATTGCAGGTATTGATTGCTTGTGCCTGACCAGCAGAGGTCATGTGACCGAGACAAGCAAGGCAGTTGAGTTTAGTTTCAGTTTCGTTCTAGATGCATCACAGCATCGTGCCTCCTGTAAAAGCTGTATAAAAGAGTTGAACAAAGCTTTAGATTAAAACTCATTCTCTTTCATAAATGTCTCGTCATTGAACCCACAAAGAAATCAATACAAGTGTCAGCACAGACTGGAGGGTCAGCATGTCAGCACGGACTGGAGGGTCAGAGTGCCAGCACAGGCTGGAGGGATCAGAGTGTCAGCACGGACTGGAGGGTCAGAGTGTCAGCACGGACTGGAGCGATCAGGGTGTCAGCACAGACTGGAGGGTCAGAGTGTCAACACAGACTGGAGGGTCAGAGTGTCAGCACAGACTGGAGGGTCATAGCTTCAGCACGGACTGGGCGGTCAGAGTGTCATCACAGACTGGAGGGTCAGAGTGTCAACACGGACTGGAGCGATCAGAGTGTCAGCACAGACTGGAGGGTCAGAGTGTCAGCACGGACTGGAGGGTCAGAGTGTCAGCACAGACTGGAGGGTCATAGTGTCAGCACAGACTGGAGGGTCAGAGTGTCAGCACAGGCTGGAGGGTCAGAGTGTCAGCACAGACTGGACGGTCAGAGTGTCAGCACGGACTGGAGGGTCAGAGTGCCAGCACAGACTGGAGGGTCAGAGTGCCCGCACAGACTGGAGGGTCAGAGTGTCAGCACAGACTGGAGGGATCAGAGTGGCAGCACGGACTGGAGGGTCAGAGTGTCAGCACGGACTGGAGGGATCAGAGTGTCAGCACAGACTGGAGGGATCAGAGTGTCAACACGGACTGGAGGGTCAGAGTGTCAGCACGGACTGGAGGGTCAGATTTTCAGCACAGACTGGAGGGTCAGAGTGTCAGCACAGACTGGAGGGATCAGAGTGTCAACACGGACTGGAGGGTCAGAGTGTCAGCACGGGCTGGAGGGTCAGAGTGTCAGCACAGACTGGAGGGTCAGAGTGTCAGCACAGACTGGAGGGATCAGAGTGTCAACACGGACTGGAGGGTCAGAGTGTCAGCACGGACTGGAGGGTCAGATTTTCAGCACAGACTGGAGGGTCAGAGTGTCAGCACAGACTGGAGGGATCAGAGTGTCAACACGGACTGGAGGGTCAGAGTGTCAGCACGGACTGGAGGGTCAGAGTGTCAGCACGGACTGGAGGGTCAGAGTGTCAGCACGGACTGGAGGGTCAGAGTGTCAGCACGGACTGGAGGGTCAGAGTGTCAGCACAGACTGGAGGGATCAGATTGTCAGCACAGACTGGAGTGTCAGAGTGTCAGCACGGACTGGAGGGATCAGAGTGTCAGCACGGAATGGAGGGTCTGAGTGCCAGCACAGACTGGAGGGTCAGAGTGTCAGGACAGACTGGAGTGTCAGAGTGTCAGCAAACACTGGAGGGTCAGCGTGTCAGCACGGACTGGAGGGTCAGAGTGTCAGAACGGACTGGACGGTCAGAATGTCAGTACAGACTGGAAGGTCAGAGTGTCAGCACAGACTGGAGGGTCAGAGTGTCAGCACGGACTGGAGGGTCAGAGTGGCAGCACGGACTGGAGGGTCAGAGTGTCACCACGGACTGGAGGGTCAGAGTGTCAGCACGGACTGGAGGGTCAGAGTGTCAGCTCGGACTGGAGGGTCAGAGTGTCAGCACGGACTGGAGGGTCAGAGTGTCAGCACGGACTGGAGGGTCAGAGTGTCAGCACGGACTGGAGGGTCAGAGTGTCAGCACGGACTGGAGGGTCAGAGTGTCAGCACGGACTGGAGGGTCAGAGTGTCAGCACGGACTGGAGGGTCAGAGTGTCAGCACAGACTGGAGGGTCAGAGTGTCAGCACAGACTGGAGGGTCAGAGTGTCAGCACGGACTGGAGAGATCAGAGTGTCAGCACGGACTGGACGGTCGGATTGTCAGCATGGACTGGTGGGTCAGAATGTCAGCACAGACTGGAGGGTCACAGTGTCAGCACAGACTGGAGGGTCAGAGTGTCAGCACGGACTGGAGGGTCAGAGTGTCAGCACAGACTGGAGGGATCAGAGTGTCAGCACAGACTGGAGGATCAGAGTGTCAGCACGGACTGGAGGGTCAGAGTGTCAGCACAGACTGGAGGGTTAGATTGTCAGCACGGACTGGAGGGTCAGAGTGTAAGCACAGACTGGAGGGTCAGAGTGTCAGCACAGACTGGAGGGTCAGAGTGTCAGCACAGACTGGAGGGTCAGAGTGTCAGCACGGACTGGAGGGTCAGAGTGTCAGCACGGACTGGAGGGTCAGAGTGTCAGCACAGACTGGAGGGTCAGAGTGTCAGCTTGGACTGGAGGGATGAGAGTGTCAGCACGGAGTGGAGGGATCAGAGTGTCAGCACAGACTGGAGGGTCAGATTGTCAGCACGGACTGGAGGGTCAGAGTGTCAGCACAGACTGGAGGGTCGGAGTGTCAGCACGGACTGGAGGGTCAGAATGTCAGCACAGACTGGAGGGTCACAGTGTCAGCACAGACTGGAGGGTCAGAGTGTCAGCACGGACTGGAGGGTCAGAGTGTCAGCACAGACTGGAGGGATCAGAGTGTCAGCACAGACTGGAGGATCAGAGTGTCAGCACGGACTGGAGGGTCAGAGTGTCAGCACAGACTGGAGGGTCAGAGTGTCAGCACGGACTGGAGGGTCAGAGTATCAGCACAGACTGGAGGGTCAGAGTGTCAGCTCAGACTGGAGGGTCAGAGTGTCAGCACGGACTGGAAGGTCAGAGTGTAAGCACAGACTGGAGGGTCAGAGTGTCATCACAGACTGGAGCGTCAGAGTGTCAGCACAGACTGGAGGGTCAGAGAGTCAGCACGGAGTGGAGGGTCAGAGTGTCAGCACGGACTGGAGGGTCAGAGTGTCAGCACAGACTGGAGGGTCAGAGTGTCAGCACAGACTGGAGGGTCAGAGTGTCAGCTTGGACTGGAGGGATGAGAGTGTCATCACGGACTGGAGGGATCAGAGTGTCAGCACAGACTGGAGGGTCAGATTGTCAGCACGGACTGGAGGGTCAGAGTGTCAGCACAGACTGGAGGGTCGGAGTGCCAGCACGGACTGGAGGATCAGAATGTCAGCACAGACTGGAAGGTCAGAGTGTCAGCACAGACTGGAGGGTCAGAATGTCAGCACAGACTGGAGGGTCAGAGTGTCAGCACGGACTGGAGGGTCAGAGTGTCAGCACAGACAGGAGGGTCAGAGTGTCAGCACAGACTGGAGGGTCAGAGTGTCAGCACAGACTGGAGGGTCAGAGTGTCAGCACGGACTGGAGGGTCAGAGTGTCAGCACGGACTGGAGGGTCAGAGTGTCAGCACAGACTGGAGGGTCAGAGTGTCAGCACAGACTGGAGGGATGAGAGTGTCAGCACGGAGTGGAGGGATCAGAGTGTCAGCACAGACTGGAGGGTCAGATTGTCAGCACGGACTGGAGGGTCAGAGTGTCAGCACAGACTGGAGGGTCGGAGTGTCAGCACGGACTCGAGGATCAGAATGTCAGCACAGACTGGAGGGTCAGAGTGTCAGCACAGACTGGAGGGTCAGAGTGTCAGCACAGACTGGAGGGTCAGAGTGTCAGCACAGACTGGAGGCTCAGAGTGTCAGCACGGACTGGAGGGTCAGAGTGTCAGCACAGACTGGAGGGTCAGAGTGTCAGCACAGACTGGAGGGTCAGAGTGTCAACTCGGACTGGATGGATCAGAGTGTCAGCACGGACTGGAGGGATCAGAGTGTCAGCACGGACTGGAGGGTCAGAGTGTCAGCACAGACAGGAGGGTCAGAGTGTCAGCACAGACTGGAGGGTCAGAGTGTCAGCACGGACTGGAGGGTCAGAGTGTAAGCACAGACTGGAGGGTCAGAGTGTCAGCACAGACTGGAGGGTCAGAGTGTCAGCACAGACTGGAGGGTCAGAGTGTCAGCACGGACTGGAGGGTCAGAGTGTCAGCACGGACTGGAGGGTCAGAGTGTCAGCACAGACTGGAGGGTCAGAGTGTCAGCTTGGACTGGAGGGATGAGAGTGTCAGCACGGGGTGGAGGGATCAGAGTGTCAGCACAGACTGGAGGGTCAGATTGTCAGCACGGACTGGAGGGTCAGAGTGTCAGCACAGACTGGAGGGTCGGAGTGTCAGCACGGACTGGAGGGTCAGAATGTCAGCACAGACTGGAGGGTCACAGTGTCAGCACAGACTGGAGGGTCAGAGTGTCAGCACGGACTGGAGGGTCAGAGTGTCAGCACAGACTGGAGGGATCAGAGTGTCAGCACAGACTGGAGGATCAGAGTGTCAGCACGGACTGGAGGGTCAGAGTGTCAGCACAGACTGGAGGTTCAGAGTGTCAGCACGGACTGGAGGGTCAGAGTATCAGCACAGACTGGAGGGTCAGAGTGTCAGCACAGACTGGAGGGTCAGAGTGTCAGCACGGACTGGAGGGTCAGAGTGTAAGCACAGACTGGAGGGTCAGAGTGTCAGCACAGACTGGAGGGTCAGAGTGTCAGCACAGACTGGAGGGTCAGAGTGTCAGCACGGAGTGGAAGGTCAGCGTGTCAGCACGGACTGGAGGGTCAGAGTGTCAGCACAGACTGGAGGGTCAGAGTGTCAGCACAGACTGGAGGGTCAGAGTGTCAGCTTGGACTGGAGGGATGAGAGTGTCATCACGGACTGGAGGGATCAGAGTGTCAGCACAGACTGGAGGGTCAGATTGTCAGCACGGACTGCAGGGTCAGAGTGTCAGCACAGACTGGAGGGTCGGAGTGTCAGCACGGACTGGAGGATCAGAATGTCAGCACAGACTGAAGGGTCAGAGTGTCAGCACAGGCTGGAGGGTCAGAGTGTCAGCACAGACTGGAGGGTCAGAGTGTCAGCACAGACTGGAGGGTCAGAGTGTCAGCACGGACTGGAGGGTCAGAGTGTCAGCACAGACTGGAGGGTCAGAGTGTCAGCACAGACTGGAGGGTCAGAGTGTCAACTCGGACTGGATGGATCAGAGTGTCAGCACGGACTGGAGGGATCAGAGTGTCAGCACGGACTGAAGGGTCAGAGTGTCAGCACAGACAGGAGGGTCAGAGTGTCAGCACAGACTGGAGGGTCAGAGTGTCAGCTCGGACTGGAGGGATCAGATTGTCAGCACGGACTGGAGGGATCAGAGTGTCAGCACGGATTGGGAGATCAGAGTTTCAGCACGGATTGGGAGATCAGAGTGTCAGCACGGATTGGGAGATCAGTACTATCATGAATGGGGGAACCAGAGTTCCAGCACACACTAATTCTGACAACTTCCCTATTGATTTTATACTGAAAAAAATTTATACTCCACATTTTGTGTTGGCGCAGAGACAAAATCAATGCATTTAAACAAAATGTACAGTATAACCAGCCCATAATACAAGACTATCTGATCTAACTGAGGAAATTTATCTCTTTACAAGTCTCCTGCAGAATATCTTAACTAAAATAGATCTGTAAAATGTGACAGGTTTGTACTCAAATAAGCAAACAGTGTAGTTATCTCAGCTCTGATGGTGACAAGCAATTCATTTGTATGTCTGTCTGACAGCTATCAAGACACCAGCAAAGGGCAGGAATACACAGTTTTGTCCATTAACACCTAAGAACAGAATGTGACAGTAAAGTACTGGTGACTCCATCAAACTGAAAAAATATTATGGTTAGAGTGTTAAACTGCATGAGATTAAGTAACACGTCTTTGTCTGTGGTTTTTCATAATTAGTTTGCTGCTGTGATTAACAGTTCTTTTCAGTGTCCGAAGTGTTTGTTAAAGAGGATGTGTTTTGTGTGCTTAATCCAGAGGTGCTAAAGTTTGTTTCTTTCAATCCAGCAGAGTGTAAAATTAATTCAAAGTAGATTTTCATTTTATTTACCCATGATGACTGAAAATAAAGGTTGTAGCTGTTGCTTTGGAGTTTGCAGAGACAAATAGTGCATGAGCTATAACTACAAAAACAGCTACTGTGCACGTACAACTGGGAATGGGCTCTACTGGAACATTACAATGGATAAAGAGATATAACTAAATAATACAATATTAAACATTAAATAGCAAATATTTAACACACACTTTCAGTAGTGTACAGAGCAGCTGTATTTCTAATTGAAACTTTTTACCTGCTAAGTTTGAGAATTTTAAAATAATTTTCTTGCTGCTGTAAGCTATTGGTGCATTTATCCAATGTACATGTATTAGAGTGAGATACAGAGCTAAAGGAAAGTTTTAAAAACCTGATAAAGATAAAATACAGATTTTTCCTTGCATGTTTCTGAGATTCAAAGTCTGAAAAGGCAACCAGGGAGAGTTTTCACTCGGATGCACTAGAGTTGCATATACTTGCTGGGCCGGGGGTGTGTGTGTAAAACTGAAGTCAGAGTGGCAGCGCTAAAAATTGGTTGTGGAGTGGGGCAACTGCCCATTATTTTCTGACCTGGCAGCATTAGCACTGCAGGAGTGTGCGGATCCCATTAACAACTCAAAATTATGTAGATAGAGGCGAGCTTCCCTCTGCTGCATTTTTCAATAGTTTTGCCTGAAATTGCTGTGCACCTGTATAAAACGGGTGCCTCTGTAACTTGGCTTATTGGCTCTGAGAACTTAAAGGTGCTTAAAGGTAATTTTGCAAGTGACAGTGAAGTTGTTTTTATTGGCCCTTATGGTTTAATTTAGTTGCCTTTTGTCATTTTGCTGTTTACTGCTGATTTTTCTTTTGTTTGTCATTACCTACTGTTTAAGGGAGTTGCACATTGAATAAAAATAGTCCTTAATGGATGGGATGGCATTCTTCCGAGCATTCCTCTTGCCTTCAGGAAGCGTGATATGATGGGAAATTGCAGAGGAATGATCAGAGGGAGGTTTGCCTGCACCTGAGGTGAAATGCACAGACCTGCTGGTCCCCAAGTAGGCAGGTCTACAGAGCTCACCAGAGCTACCTGGCATGTTGGAGGAGATGTGCCTTCACTACCTACACTTTACTGTGCAGACTTTTCTGCAGGTTGGTACTGGGCCATTGTTGTGCCATTTTGTTGTACATGCAAAAGTAGTTTTGAGATGCTGTAAATCAAAGGAGAACATGCACAGTGACAAACACGTGTACAACCTGCACACCGACCTGGGTGTCAGTAACTATGCAACATGCAGCTAGATTTTTTTCACAATGACTTGAGGTGTTATGACATTGGAAGATGTAAGTATTGTAGGGCTTGCAATTGTATGTTACATCTTGACAGTTTGCCCTACTCCAGCTTTGAGCCAGCAGATGGCAAAAAAAGATTAAACTTAGCCTGTAGCTGAAAATTGAAGAGCCAATTTATGAATTACAATGAAAGAGCTAGAAGTTTCTGTGAGGGCTTGGCAAGGTTGAGCAGCAAACATGGAACAGGTTGACAGACAATGCTCTTATGGGAAGGAGTCTTAAGCTGTTTAACCAGTGCATAGCACTGTTAGGTGTAATGATATCAGCAAATAGAGATGGTATTTGCCTGTTTGATTATGATGCCTTACCAGCATGTTTGCATGTATTGATTGCTTGTGCCTGACCAGCAGAGGGCATGTGACCGAGACAAGCAAGGCAGTTTAGTTTCAGTTTCGTTCTAGATGCATCACTAGCATGGTGTCTCCTGAAATGCTGTATAAAGAGTTGAACAGACTTTAGATTAAAAGACATTCTCTTTCATAAATGTCTCGTCATTGAACCCACAAAGAAATCAATACATGGTGTCAGAAGTGATTGAAAGAGATGAAGAGAAAAAATCTGAAGTTAAATCAGCTCTCCATAAATTAGCAAGCCCAAAGAGAACATTGTTGCTTACCATTGGAGAATAGCTAACGAAGTGAAAAATGGAAGGTTTACACCCACCGGCGATGCTTCAGTTGACAGGTAATGTGGCTGAAAATTGGAGGAGATTCAAACAATGTGTGGGGTTGTATTTAGCGGCAATCGGAGCTGACGAGAAAAGTAATAAAAATAAACCATCACTGTTCTTGCATGTCGTGGGTGATGAAGCGCTGGAGGTGTATAATAACTTCACATTCGCTGCTGATGGAGACAAAATGAAGTTAGATAAAATAATAGAACAGTTTGAGGCCTACCGCATACCTAAACGTAACGTGACGTTTGAGAGGCACAGATTTTTCACATGTGTACAGAAAACGGGAGAGACTATTGATCAGTATGTGACTGAACTGAGGAACAGAAGAAAAACGTGTGAATTTGGGGGACTGACAGACTCGCTGATAAAAGACAGACTGGTGTGTGGTATTCCAGATAATGGTCTAAGGGAAAGACTGCTAAGAGAGCAAGATCTCGACCTGGGAAAAGCCATAGCACTGTGTAGGGCTACAGAGACTGTGAAGTTGCAGGCAAAGGAGCGGTTCAGTGACAATAGCTGCAACGTGGATGCAGTGAGAATGAACGGATACAAACCGTTTAACAAAAAGAGCGCCAATGTGAAAAAGGAGGCGTGGCCAGCGAACAAAAATGAACGGGGCAATCGAAAGTCATGTAATCAATGCGGTACACAGCATCCACCAAGAAAGTGTCCAGCATATGGTAAAACATGCAATAGTTGCAACAAAAACAACCATTATGCCCGTTGCTGCAAGAACCAAGCGCAACAAAGCAAGGTCCATGCAGTAGATGAAAGCGAGGTAGAGGAGTTCAATGTGGATGTTGTGTCTGAAAACAAAAAAGAAGAAAGAGACTGGATGTTGACACTAAAAGTGAATGACATACACATTCCATTTAAATTGGATACTGGAGCACAAGTTAATGTGATATCAGAGACTGATTTTAAGAAAATTAGACCCAGACCAAAGATACATGGAATAAAAGTGAAAGTGACAGGATACTCAGGTACTGATATACCAGTGAAAGGAAGATGCATTGTCAAAGTAACACACAAGGACAGAGAGCACACGCTAGTATTAATCGTGGTGCCAAAGGATGTGCAAGCCATAATAGGTTTAAAAGCCTGTGAGAGACTGAACCTGGTAAAGAGAGTCCTCGTTGTGGAAAGCAAAGGAGAGACAGTCTATGATGAACTGAATGTTGCGTACACACCGGGTAAGCTGATGTATACAGCAGACACGTTGTCCAGAGCTGTTGACCCAGGAGAGCCCGCAAACACAGTGAAAAGACTGATGTACAAGCCTAAAGACAGTGGAACTGACTTCTACCAGAGCATGCTTGTATACCGCACAACGCCGCTCGAGTGTGGTAAGTCACCAGCCCAACTCCTTATGGGACGTTGGCTAAGGTCAAACCTACCCATCCCGGAGAACCTCCTGAAAACAAACGAGGGGAGAAAGTGAGGAAGTTCAAAGAACAACAGAAAGAAAAGCAAAAGTACTACTATGACTGAGGAACACAAAACCTACCTGAACTCCACACTGGTGACCAAGTAAGGTTGAAAGACAAAACAAACACATGGACTCAGAAGGGAACTGTCCTGAGTGAAGTTCAACCAAGATCATACACCATTCAGACAGATGAGGGTGCTGTTCTGAGAAGAAATCTTCGAGATCTTCTCATGGGACCAGCCACAGCAGGTCAAGAGACTGATACTGTTGAACAACCTGATCACGCAGCTGAGAACCAATCATCTGAGGCAACAACTCAGTTTCAAGGACAATCAATCAGAAAATCCTCAAGACACGTGAAGCCTCCTGAGAGACTCATTGAGCAAATTTAAGGACTATTGTTATAGAAGGAAGTAATGTTATCTTATTCTTTCTTCAAGTTCTAGTGTATTGACATATTTCATGTGAACACACAAAGCAAGGTTAAAAAACCTTGATCATGATAATGGTAATGTAAGTTCATTAAGTGTTACAGTTAAAATGCAGATTAATACAAAGAAAACATGTTGTTAGTTAAAAGTAAAATACTTTTGTTTTAAGAAAAGGAGATGTAATGATATCAGCAAATAGAGATGGTATTTGCCTGTTTGATTATGATGCCTTACCAGCATGTTTGCATGTATTGATTGCTTTTGCCTGACCAGCAGAGGGCATGTGACCGAGACAAGCAAGGTAGTTTAGTTTAGTTTCAGTTTCGTTCTAGATGCATCACTAGCATGATGTCTCCTGTAAATGCTGTTAAAAGAGTTGAACAAGCTTTAGATTAAAAGACATTCTCTTTCATAAATGTCTCGTCATTGAACCCACAAAGAAATCAATACATTCGGTAGTTTTACCTTGCCAGATTCCTTAACACCCATGCTGTTCTTTCTTACATCTATTCCCAGTTCTTGAAGGTAGTATGCACAAAACTGAACCTGATCATCGCCTGCCCAAAGTTCCAAACAGAGCAACTGCCTCATACTCATGTTTCAAATTGCCCTCATGTAATTTACTGTACAGAACACTTCCTCATTAATATACTGTTTAGTGCAGATAATTTTCCTTTTGTTCTTTACATCTGCTGTGTTTAATATGTACTGTAGTAGGGTCAATTTTGTAAGGTTTCTTGCTGTAGGTGCTGGGTTTTGCAAAATTTATACTATTATAATGTATTTTGCATTATGACTCTAAATGTCTGGACTTTTTTTATGATCCTGCCTATGAGTGAAATAAAATTCTATGCAAGTAAACAATTTGGAGGAACAAATTATTTTTTTAGTTTACGTAAGAAAACTAACAGGAGTTCTAATACAATCATTTACTGCTGTTACATTAAAAATGTAGTTGTATTTCTTTAGATAGGTGATACAAAATCTTACTCCATACAAGCCAAAAACGCTGGTTGACTGTGGAAACATGTGAAGGCATGTACCTGGATATGGCCCATTATCAGTTATATCAGTACTCAGTGCAGGATTGAGGGAGTGATGTGGTGTCAGAGATGCCATACTTCAAATAAGTAATTCAAACCAATTTCCTACCTGTCTGTTCGGGTGGATATTAAAGGTCTCTTAGCACTGCTCGAAGAAGAGCAGGAAGTTCTCCGTGTCCTGGCCGACATTCGTCTCTCAAGCAGATTAACTGGTCATTCATGTCACTGCTGTTTGTTAGACCTTGATGTGTACAAATGGCTGCTGCATTTAGCCACATAATAATAGGAGTACTAATTCTGTGGTCAGGCACTGCCGACAAGGAGCTGCAAGTTCCCTGTGAGTGTTGCTCCTTGCTGGGAGTGCCTGATGATGGGATCAGCCCCAGTTAACTGTACTTCAAATTAATGCATTGTGTGTGAAGTTCTTTGGGACATTTCTGAAAGACATGCATAATAAAATGGCATCTAAATGTAAGCTCTTTGTTGTGTATGTACCTTTAAGGGAATAACTGGTCTCAGACTGCAGTACCGGCAGTGACCACCCCTGTATAAAAGGCCCTAGCAGGCTTCTGTAGTTTCAGCTTCCAGGTTGTCTCCATTCAGTAAAGACTTGTTATAATCAACTCCTGCAGTCCGTGTCTCAATTATACACGGACATAATACTGGCGACGAGTAAGAAACGAACTTACCTGCAACTCGGCAACACCTCAGACGACGTTATTGAAGGTCAAAGCCAGAAGAAAGAAAAAAAAAAGAATCCAAAGAAACTCGAGAAACGGGCGTTGACCGTGGGCAACCGCCCTCCAAATCATCGAATTGAAAAGTGCAGGAGAGACTGTCGAGAGCCAGGCTTGGTTCTCCAGTCTGTGCTTTCCCAGCTAATCGGGCTGGTGGCAGGTAGTGCGCTGATCCTTCCTGGGCTGCGGCGGGCTAGAGCTCGATCGGGTGGCTCTGCAACGGGGCCGGGCAGCAAGTCGGGAAGCAAAGAGAGAGAGAGAGGGTGGAGCACACAAGGCGCGGCCGGTGCTTTGAAGCCGGGCAGCGTTCGGACCTAAGAAGAGGGAGGGAAGTGTCCCAGATTGTCCGCTCCACGACGGGAACAGTTCTTCAATTAACAGAGCAAATATTGAAGCGCGATAGAAAAATAAAAATACCACGGAGAGCGGCGTGGCAGCAGCGATCGGGGAGGTGCGAAGACCATAGGGCGTCACCATTACAGGATAGTGAAATAAATATAATCGCCAGCAACAGCGTTGGCAGCGTTGGCAGCAGTGGGAAAGCGTGGGAGGCGCCATCTTAACTCGGCGGGGAAGAAGGAAAAGCGCGGGAGGCGCCATTTTGATCCATCGGGGACGAAGGCAAAGCGCGGGAGGCGCCATCTTAGATTTTCAAGATGCCAAAGACTGGCGATATCACTGCCTTCGATAATGCAATAGAAGACTGGACAATGTATGTGGAAAGAGTCAAGGTATATTGCGAGGCAAACGAAATAGCCGATGAGAAAAAGGCATCGGTATTGCTAAATTTAATGGGTGCAAGAACGTATGGCCTATTGCGGGACCTGATTACTCCAGCCAAACCGAAGGCGAAGAGTTTTAACGAAATTGTTGCTATCCTACAGGAACACCTAAATCCTACACCGCTGCTGATAGCAGAAAGATTTAAATTCCACAGGAGAAATCAGCATAAAAATGAGAGCAATGCTGATTACCTTATGGAACTACGCAAGCTATCAAAGCACTGCCAGTTCGGAGCAGGACTGGCAGATACCTTACGGGACAAATTTGTCTGTGGACTCCTGAGTGAAGGAACCCAGAAGAGGTTACTCTCAGAGAAAGAGCTGACGCTAGATAAGGCTTTCAACGTGGCAGTATCGTACGAAGCAGCAACAAGGGGAGCTGCGGAAATACAACAAAAGCCACAGGAATACGGCACCCATGAAATGACACGGGGATTTGCAAAATGTTATCGCTGCGGCAGAACAAACCATGACCAGAAGGACTGCTGGTCCAAGGACAAAATATGCAGGCAATGCAGAAAGATGGGACACATTGCACAAGTTTGCAGGTCTGGGAAGAAGACCAACGACAACAAAAAGGCTACTAAGGAACCGTACAGGAAAGTACAAAAGATGATGGGCAATAGTTCCGAAGACCAGATGAGCAATAGTGAATCCGGGAACAAGAGACTAAGCTGTCTCAAACTTCACAACGTAATCGCAAAAGAGGATCACCAAACCATTTGGGTCACCCTCATGATAGCAGGGTCCCAAGTCAAAATGGAATTGGATACAGGATCAGCTCTAACCGTCATGAATCGACGAGACTACGAGCGGCTATTCTCACACATACCCTTGAGAGAGACATCCATTGTCTTGAGGACGTATACGGGGCAAAAAGTATACCCTAGAGGAACAATAAGGGTGCCTGTCGAATACAACGGCAAGAAAATACGGAAATTGTATCTGTACATTCTGCAAGATAGTGGACCACCGTTATTGGGACGTGAATGGATCAGAAAGATAAGTTTAGACTGGCACTCCATTCAGGCACTGACGGTGGCTGGTAAAAAGGATGACGACGTCACTCCTGGACGATTGTAAACAATCTTAGCTGACGCCAAAGAGCTATTTCAACAAGAACTGGGCACTCTTAAAGGCGTAACCGCCTCGATAAAAATAGAGGAGAATGCAATTCCCAAGTTTTTCAAAGCAAGACCGATACCATATGCAATTCGCCCAGCCGTCGAGGCAGAGCTGGAGAATCTGGAGAATGCAGGCGTGTTATCTAAGGTAGACTGGAGCGAGTGGGCGACACCCATCGTTCCTGTCATGAAGAAAACGTTAAACAATAAGTCTGAGGAGCCAAGGAAGGTTTGCATCTGTGGGGACTTCAAGGTGATGGTGGACCCAATCCTTCACACAGTACAATATCCTCTTCCAAGGATAGAAGATATCTTCGCCTCACTATCTGGAGGGAAGCGTTTTACAAAAATTGACCTAGCACAAGCATATTTGCAGATGGAGGTTGAAGAATCCTCTTGGAAGTATCTCACGATAAACACTCACAAAGTCTTTACCAGTATAATCGACTGGTATTCGGAGTAGCATCAGCTCCGGCGATATGGCAAAAAGCGATGGAAAAAGTCCTGCAAGGGATTCCGGGGACTCAGTGTTACTTGTATGACACCCTCGTGACAGGTGAAGATGATAGTGAAAACCTTGCCAACCTAGAGCAGGTGCTCACTAGACTACGTGAACATGGGCTACGAGCCAATCGCCCCAAGTGCGAGTTTTTTAAGAAACAGATATCGTATTATGGCCACGTGATTGATGAAGAGGGGTTGCATAAGTCCCCCGACAAAATTGAAGCGGTAGTTAAGGCTCCAGCGCCTGAAAATGTGTCGCAACTGAGGTCATTCCTCGGATTGGTGAATTACTACCATAAGTTTTTGCCGAATTTGTCCACAATTCTGCATCCACTGAACGCCCAACTACGAACGGGAGTAGCATGGAAATGGAGCGATGAATGTAAGCGGGCCTTTCAGAAGAGTAAGGACCTAATCACTTCAAGAGAAGTATTGGCTCACTACAACCCATCACTACCGATAAGACTGGCGTGTGATGCGTCTCCCTACGGCATTGGGGCGGTACTGTCACATAAATTCCTTGATGGTTCAGAGAGGCCGATAGCTTTTGCGTCACGCTCGTTAACTTCAGCCGAGCGTAACTACGCCCAGATTGACAGATAGGCCCTCGGCCTGGTGTGGGGGGTGAAGAAGTTCAATCACTACCTGCACAGTCAGAAATTTACTCTACTAACTGATCATCAACCTCTCGTCTCCATTTTCAACCCTCAGAAGGACGTCCCGATAATGATGGCACAACGGCTACAGAGGTGGTCCCTTTTCCTAGGGGCACACCAATATGACATCGAGTACAAAGGAACTAAACAGCATGGGAATGCTGATGGATTGTCGTGCCTACCGTTGCCGACGGTGGAAGAAGAACTGGCAGTGGATCCAGTGGAGTTATTCCACTCGACTATAGTCGAATGTCTCCCTGTGACGAATGCAAACATAGAAAAGGAAACATGAAATGACCCGACACTCTCCTGGGTCTATGATTTTAACGGTGAAGGGATGGCCAGCACATGGCGAACCACTGCTGCCAGCATTCTCGCCGAGAAGAGAACAGCTGTCAGTGTGCAGAGGAACCTTGATGTGTGGATCCAGAGTAGTAATTCCACCCAAATTGAAGGATAGAGTGCTCAATGAGCTTCATGAGGGTCATCTGGGAGGGGTAAAAATGAAGAACTTAGCCAGAGCGTTTGTGTGGTGGCCGGGAATTGATAGAGAAATCGAAGAGATGACCAAGAGCTGTACAGGATGCCAGAAGGTCCAAAACGCCCCACCACAAGCCCCTCTACATCCATGGGAGTGGCCCTCATCTCCATGGCAAAGGGTGCATGTTGATTTTGCTGGTCCCTTTATGGACTCGATGTTTTTAATTGCGGTGGGTGCACATTCAAAGTGGCCAGAGGTAATAAAAATGTCCTCAACCACCACAGAAAATACTATCACAGCCTTCCGAACCATGTTCGCCAGGAATGGGCTGCCTGAACAGATTTGCTCTGACAATGGACCACAGTTTGTGTCTGAAGAGTTCCGGAGGTTCTTAAAGAACAATGGTGTTAAGCATTACACATCCGCCCCATATCATCCAGCCACTAATGGATTGGCAGAGAGGTTTCTTCAAACATTCAAGAAGGCTATCAAGGCAATGTGCAATGAAGATATACCCCTACAACACAAGGTGGATAACTTCTTGTTTGCCTACCGGAATGCGACACATGCGGTTACCAACCAAACTCCAGCCATGTTGTTCTTCAATCAAAGACTACGATGCTGCTTGGATTTGGTTAAGCCAAACGTCAGAAGAGATGTGGAGAACAGGCAGTTTCAGAATATGAATGAAAGGCCGACCAGGAGTTTTAAGATAGGTCAACCAGTTTTGGCCCGGGACTACCGCACAGAGAAATGGCAGCCAGGAACGATCTGTACACGGCAAGGACCTCTAATGTATATCGTGGACGTGGAGAGAGCATTGTAAGGTGCCATGCTGACCAGATTCTAGAGTCACTGGAAAACGTCAACTCCACACCACGATCTGATACACCTGGTGATGAAACCGAAGTACCAATTGCATCTACCGCAGAATCGGTGATATTGGAAGCAGACGAACCAAACAACGACATTGATCCCGACTCAACCTTGCCAGAAGAACCTGATAGCCCAAAGAGGCGTTATCCAGACAGAATCAGGAAGCCTCCTCAAAGACTGAACTTATAATTGCTTAACTTCAACCAATGTATCTAGCAACCATAATTGTAATTGTAATTAGTTATTATTTAGTTGTTAAATGAATGTTATGTACTGTTTATCTAAAAGGGGAGGAATTGTTGTGTATGTACCTTTAAGGGAATAACTGGTCTCAGACTGCAGTACCGGCAGTGACCACCCCTGTATAAAAGGCCCTAGCAGGCTTCTGTAGTTTCAGTTTCCAGGTTGTCTCCATTCAGTAAAGACTTGTTATAATCAACTCCTGCAGTCCGTGTCTCAATTATACACGGACATAATACTCTTTATATCTATTGTGGCTATAAGACAAGTTCTGTATTGGAACAGCTCTGAATTTAATTGAGATCTGATACTATATCTAATTTGTTCTTTTCTTTTTTAATTTGCAGTGTAATTACTGCAGTGCATTTCTAAATTGTACAGCACAGAATCAAATGACACTGGCAGAATGTGATAGCTTTACTCTTCAAGAATGTGAATCCATGCTGTAGTATAACTGCAAACAGCACCATCTTCTGGATTACATATACTTTAATGTACATTATTATTTCATGACCTAAAATTTAGTATTTTGTACCAGCAGAAGAAATTATAACTGAGCTAAAAATTGCAAATCTACTTATGCAGAAACAGAGGAAAATCAGTTGCCCCATTTACATTACCTCGCAAGGTTGTTTTGTTCCATTCGTTCAGAAGTAAAACACTGGGGCAATGGTGCCAGAAACTGCTGCAGCTGCCATTTGGTATCAGGTACGTATTATGATGCTATTCTACCTTATTTTTAAGCCTCCTATACAGGCCAGCAATGCAATTTTCACACTGCTGGCCCGACATCAAGGACGATCCACAACCAGAACAGGAAAGTCAGAAAAATGACTTGTAGTGACTACAAACTCAAGATAGCATAGTCATTTTATAGCCACATTTTCAACTTTTGAGCAATTGTATAGATGCGGTATAACTATGGCACAAATGTTATTGGCACTGCATTGACACTGTAACTATAGTAACAGTTGTAGATTGCTGACATACATGTTAGCTTTGCTCTTTTCTCTCCTGAATTGTCTTCTGATTTTCTCCCTTCAACCTCCCTCTCCTGAAGGCAGTGGCTCATGCTATGATTGCATAAGTACTGACAGTCCTCCAATACTTCAACTCAATGGTAATTCTTCATGTGTGAGCCTCGACAATGAAAGTCAACAGTCTGTCTAACTGTGGGGCCATCACACCACACATAATCCCATCCTCACGTGATATCCACACAGGCTCACTCCAGCAGGGGTTATTGGATATCAATAAAGATCAAAAACTCCAACTGGTTTTTCCACACCGTAGTCTGGCAAAACTGAGGCCAGTAGTTTACTGCTCAATTGCTGCCCTGGCTAAGATCAGCTATCACAGACGAGACTCTTTCTGGTCTATATGTCTCAGTGTCACATCACATGGCACATTTAAACACTGAGCTATCAGAGTTATGCTCCTTTTTTATTCCTTTTAAAGCTGCACATTTCTACTGCTTTTACATAATGTTTCCACAATGTCTAGGCAAGACCTATATAAGACTTGTTAAAATGTTCTTTCTAATCTTATTTATATATTAAATAGAATATAATCAAATGCTTGTGGCAAAGATGAACTTCAGAAAGTTATGCTTTGTGTAATTGGGCTGCTGATGTCAGGTCTTCACTCCTGGGTTCTGCTTCTATGATTGACACCTGCAGATTAAGTAAATAAAATGCAGCCTTTTTAATAAATGCTTCAAGCATGGGGGGAAAAAGATAATCACAGCAGTAAACTAATTATGAAAGACACAGTCGACACATTACTAAATCACAAATAGGAATTATGCAGATTAACACTCTAACCATAATATTATTTCAGTTTGACGGAATCACCAGTACTTTACTGTCACATTCTGTTCTTAGGTGTTAATGGGCAAAACTGTGTATTCCTGCCTATAGTTGTCAGACAGACACACATATGAATTGGTTGTCACCATCACAGCTGAGATAACTAGCATGCATCACCCTCATTGTAACCTTGAAGTTAATGCAAATAGGTGTAGTTGGTCCCGCAACTAACTCCCTGTTTTTTTCCCCTGTCAACTCTCGGTGCATTGCATTCCTTTTTAAAGTAGACACTTAGAGGTGAGGCTGGAGGGTTTGTTTATCTGAGTACAACCTGTCACATTTTACAGATCTATTTTAGTTAAGATATTCTGCAGGAAACATATAAAGAGATAAATTTCCTCAGCTAGATCAGCTGGTCTTGATGACAAGTAATTAATTTACCTTTGTTTAACTCTATTCCTTTTGCATCCGTCCCTGGAAAAAGCTCTCCCCCAAGTCACTGATAACTGTGCTTTCCAACTCCCAGCCTTTGGCCCTCAGTTTGTCATATTACTTCTGCAGCTGTCTATCTATCTGCTCAAACCACGCCCTCATGTCCATCTTTAATGCCATGTCCTCAATAAAATTGTTACTCTCATCATCGCGCCCTCAAATCCAAGGGGCGCAGCCTTGAACGTATCTGGCACACAACTGATTTAACAATCTATTGCCTAATCGGGCTGGATCACATCAAGCGCTATCAGGCCCAGTTCTCCTCTGCCAAAACTGTTCACTGCGTCAGGAACATCCTGGAATGCAAAGATAACCCTCGGCTTCTTTTCTCCACCACCAACCATCTCCTTAAACCCCTCTCCACTGCCCCTTCCAGCCTCACCTCTACTTTAAAAAGGCAAGCAATGCACAGAGATTTGACAGGCAAAAAAAAAGACAGGGAATTCATTGTGGGAGCAACTAACATCTATTTGCATTAACTTCAAGGTTATAATGAGGCCGATGCATGCTAGTAGCACGGCCTCATAAAAACTGTTAGGGGGAGAAATTCGGTATCGCCCATTTTGAGGCGCGAATATCGGCCGGGCGCAAAGTTTAGCGCCTGGCGCAAATTATCGCCGCCGACTGCAAAATTCGCCTCTATCGCCCCTGGAGGTGATTGGAGCGCTAAATCAGGTGCTACACAACTCTCTTAAGGCGCTAAGCCCGAGGAGCGAGGCGCTACCTCAGAGGGCGGGCACAGCGGTGGTGCTGTCAGTTAGCGATTGCACACAGACACACTGGCGCCGGTCAGTTCTTAAAGGGGAGGGTCGATCTTGCTTTACAGCTGCACCCTGCTCATTGGAGCCTTGAATCTCGGCCTGGACAGACCTGTGGCTAAATCTTCCAGCCAAGGACCATGGAGAGGGCCAGGGAATGAGCACAGCGCTTCAGCGAGCGGGCCTTGGAGGCTCTGGTTGGCGCGGTGGAGCGCAGAAGATCTCTACTGTACCCAGAGAGTGGCAGGAGGCCTTTGCCAAGCGAATACAGAAAAGCGTGGAGGGAGGTGGCTCACAGAGTGACCTCAAGCAGCATGGTGCCTAGGACCCCTGTGCAATGCAGGAAAAAGTTCAACGACCTCACTCGGGTCATCAGGGTGAGTGCCTTTTTTCAAAACCTCTTCATCCCTTCATCTCCACCTCACTTTATGGCCAGAGGGTCTTGAAAGCCCCAATGCCCAGCACTCATCCAACACCTATGGCCCTTTCATGAAACACACACGCGCATTCCACACTTTGCATACAGTAAGGGTTAATTGGCCATGGGAGGCATTTCAGGCAAGATCATGGCTGCATACAGTAAGGGCTATTCAACCATGGGAGGCATTTCAGGCAAGATCATGGCGGCATATTTGCTCAGACACCGTCCTTTTTCTTGCAGGCCAAGCTGGCTCATAATAGGAGAAAGCAGCATTGGACCGGTGGAGGGTGTAAAGTCTGTAGGTTGTGCAGTAAATAACTTCAGAGACTTTAGAAGTACAAACAAAACAGGTCTTTACTATTCAGAGGTCTGGGCGAATTCTGCCCTAGTTAACGTATTCCAACCCTTATATACTGGTGTGGTCACTATCGGTATTACAGTATACATGAGCCAATAAATAGTGCCACCCTGAGTCGTGCTCTTAAAGGCGAACAGTTACATTCTATAGTTCCCTTAAAGGTAAACGGTTACATACACAACACTCCTCCCTTTCTAGCTTATTACTTACAGAATCCCATTAAACATACAATCTTCAACTTATATAGACAGTTTGCAGATATACTCTCGATGGAGTCAACGTCATATAACTTCATGTTTAACATAACATAATAACATATATAACTTCATGTCAAAACAGATCACAGATTCAGTCTCCGTAGGAACAGTTGCAACATACTCTTAGTGGAAACAGTTTACAGGTTCAGTCTCTGTGGAGGTTTCCGGATTCTGTCCAGATAACGCCGCAGTGGTGTCGTCATTCCCAGCGGTCCAGTAGGTGTCTCTGGTAAAGTCGATTCAGCTGGAACAACAGTGTCAGGTTTATCTGATTCTAGTATTACTAGATCAGAAGTAGGTGTTCTGGGTACTTCAGTTTCAACATTACTCGGGTAAGGTGGTGAAGTCGACTGTTCATTTGTGGCGGACCCTATGATCTGGTCAACGTGGCGCCTTATTACCTTGTCCCCAATGTCCACCGTGTACATCAACGGTCCTAGCCTTTTTTTAATAGTTCCAGGCTGCCATTTCTCCGTACGGTAGTCCCGGGCCAAAACTTGTTGCCCCATCTGGAAAGATCTGGTGGCCCTTTCATTCATGCCCTGGAATTGCTGGTTCTCTACGTCCCTTCTTACGTTTGGTTTGAGCAAATCCAGCCGGCATCTTAGGCGTCTATTGTAAAACATCATTGCGGGAGTTTGATTCGTGACCGCATGTGTTGCATTTCGATAGGCCAACAAAAAGCTATCCACCTTATGCTGTAAACTTATGTCTTCATTACTCATGGCCTTTATGGCCTTCTTGAAGGTCTGGACAAATCTTTCAGCCAGTCCATTGGAGGCGGGATGGTATGGGGCTGATGTGTAATGTTTAACCCCATTGCTTTTTAGAAATTTCTTAAATTCCTCAGACACAAATTGCGGCCCATTATCGGAACAGACCTGTTCTGGCAGACCATTCCGCGCAAACATTGTCCTTAGCACCGTAATGGTTTTTTCCGTCGTGGTGGTGGTCATCTTAATTACTTCCGGCCACTTGGAGTGGGCATCTACCGCTATTAAGAACATCGAGTCCATGAAAGGCCCCGCAAAGTCGATGTGTACTCTTTGCCAGGGAGATGAGGGCCACTCCCATGGGTGCAGAGGAGCCTGTGGTGGCGCGTTCTGAACCCTCTGACATCCTAGGCAATTCTTCGTTATCTCCTCTATGTCCCCATCGATGCCTGGCCACCACACAAACGCCCTAGCTAGGTTCTTCATCTTTACGCCCCCCAGGTGTCCTTCGTGCAGCTCCTTGAGTATTTTCTTTTGGAGTTTGGGTGGAATCACCACTCTAGACCCACACATCAGGGTTCCTCGACACACAGACAGTTGTGCTTTCCTCTGTGCGAATGCTTGCAGTGTTGGTTCGCACTGCGCTGGCCATCCCTCCACCGTTAAGTCATAGACTCGTGAAAGAGTCGGGTCATTCCTTGTCTCATTTTCGATCATTGAGTTCGTGATCGGCAAACACTCCACTATTGATGAGTGGAACAACTCTACTGGGTCTACTGTCCTCGCTTCTTCTACCATTGGCAATGGTAAGCGTGATAGCCCATCAGCGTTTCCATGTTGCTTGGACCGTTTGTATTCAATATCATACTGGTGTGCCCCAAGTAAGACTGACCATCTTTGTAGCCTTTGTGCTGTCATGTTGGACACGGCCTTGTTCGGGTTAAATATGGACACCAACGGCTGGTGGTCTGTCAGCAATGTGAACCTCTTACATTGCAAGTAATGGTTGAATTTCTTCACGCCCCACACAAGACTGAGGGCCTCCCTGTCTATCTGGGCGTAATTTTGCTCCGCGGGTGTCAAAGATCGGGACGCAAAAGCCACTGGCCTTTCTGAGCCATTTGGTAGCCTGTGCGAAAGTACTGCTCCAATTCCGTACGGTGAAGCATCACACGCCAGCCGAAGGGGTAATGCTGGGTTGAAATGAGCCAACACTTCTTCAGAGGTAATCAACTCCTTGCTTCTGCGAAAAGCCTTTTTGCACTCCTCACTCCACTTCCATGGTGTCTCCTTTCGCAACAGCTCATTCAGTGGATGCAGCACCGTGGACAAATTTGGTAGGAACTTGTGGTAGTAATTGATTAACCCCAAGAATGATCGTAACTGTGACACGTTCCCTGGAGCGGGAGCCTTCACGACTGCTTCTATCTTCTCCGGTGATTTATGTAGTCCCTCGCGGTCAATGATATGACCGCAGTATGAGATTCGTTTTTGGAAAAACTCACACTTATTGCGGTTAACCCTAAGGCCATACTCCTTTAACCTGGTGAGTACCAGTTTCAAATTCGTGAGGTGTTCCTCTTCATCCATTCCCGTGATTAGGATATCATCCAAATAGCACTGCGTGCTTGGAATTCCTTGTAACACCTGTTCCATGGCCCTCTGCCAAATTGCTGGTGCCGAAGCCACTCCAAAGACCAGTCTGTTATAACGGTACAACCCTCTGTGGGTATTGATAGTTAGGTATTGGCGTGACTCTTCCTCAACCTCCATCTGTAAATATGCCTGAGCTAGGTCTATCTTCGTGAAGTGTTTTCCTCCAGCCAACGAAGCGAAAATATCTTCAATCCTTGGCAGCGGGTATTGTACCGACTGAAGCACCGGGTTCACTGTGATCTTGAAATCCCCGCAGATACGGACCTTCCCCGGTCCCCCTGGCTTACTACTTGGTGAGGATTTCATGACGGGTACAATGGCCGTGGCCCACTCACTGTGGTCTACTTTTGACAGAACCCCTGATCGTTCAAGTTCTTCTAGTTCTGCCTCCACTGCTGGTCGTATTGCATACGGTACCGACCTGGCCTTACAAAACTTTGGGCTTGCATGTTCTGCAATCTTGACCTTTGCTTTAATACCTCGTAGCTTTCCCAGTCCTTGCTGGAATACCTCTTTAGCTTCGTCTAATATTCTGGCCAACCGTTCAGGTTTGACGTCCTCTTTTTCGGGCTCCACCGTCATGGTGTTTAGTGCATGCCAATCCATCTTTATTTTCCGGATCCACTCCCGTCCCAGAAGTGGTGGGCCTCCCTCAGACAACACATACAGCTCCAACCGGTGGTGAACTTTATCTTTGTATTTCACCTTGACCTCTATCTTCCCGATGGGGAATACTTTTTGCCCCGTGTATGTCTTCAGTATCAGATCCGCATCCCGTAGTGGAATATGCTTGAAAAACTTTTGATAATCATGCTTATTCATGACCGTCAACGCCGATCCGGTGTCCACTTCCATTTTTACTGGGACCTTTTCAATCGGTAGCGTTATCCAAATAGTTTGACGGTCGGCTTCATTGCTCACGTTGTGAATTCTTAGACCGTCCAGTCCTCTGCCTTTGGTGTGTGTGTCCGACTTCTGTTCCTTCAGACTCTTCCTATTTGCGTCATGTACCTTTCTGTCCCATTTTTGTGAGGACTCATTATTGTTGCACGTCGTTCCTGACCGGCACACTTTAGCTATGTGCCCGATCTTGCCACATTTCCAGCATTCCTGGTTTTTACCCCAGCATTGCTTTTGGTCGTGTGTTGACTTCCCACAACGATAGCATTTGGTGATATTACCTCGTTTAGGCATCTTCTCTTCTCGAGAACAACACAAGTATTTCTTTACTTATTACTTTTCTGAAATTCTTAATAATTTCCAAGATGGCGGTTTCCCGCTTCTTCCTTCTTCTTCAGCGGTTTTTCCCGAAAAATGGCGGCTTTCCCGCGCTTCTCGCTCTCCCCGCCCACTTCAATGGCGGTTTTCCCGCGCTTGGCGGTCTTCACCCGGTCCCCCGACGCCGTCTGTCAGCCCGAGTGCAGCCCTTATCTATAGATCCGATCGCTCTCGCGGCTCTCGGCCCTTATCTGGAGATGCGATCGCTGGCTTGCAACGCCTCCCGCTCGGCTCTGGCTCCCCCGCTCGCGCGGCTCTCGGCTCTGACACTCCCGCGCCTACTCGCAGGCTCAGCGCTTCGTGGCGGCGGTTGCTGCACGGCTTCTCACATTGCCCGCGGTCCGGCTGTCACCCGACGCCGTTGGACCCGAATGCTTTGCCCTTCTCCTCCAATTACTTCTACCCCATTTTTTGTTTTGTTTTAACTACTCACAGTCTCTTCGGCCGCCTTGTTTTAGGCTGATTGGCTCGCTCAAGATGTGGTAGCAGGGTAATCTGTGCCTGCTGCTGCCGCAGCTTTGCTGTTAATCTTCCAGCTTCCAGTAAGTACTATACTTTTAGTAGACGGAGCCTCGTGTTTTCTTTTTGAAGCTCTCTGCTACTGGTTAGTCTTGCCGCAGGGTACGATCGGACTCGTCGCCACTGTAAAGTCTGTAGGTTGTGCAGTAAATAACTTCAGAGACTTTAGAAGTACAAACAAAACAGGTCTTTACTATTC
The DNA here is from genome assembly GCF_052327205.1 of Somniosus microcephalus. NCBI lineage: Eukaryota > Metazoa > Chordata > Chondrichthyes > Squaliformes > Somniosidae > Somniosus > Somniosus microcephalus. The sequence continues at coordinate 130,984,084 of NC_140993.1, forward strand.
AGAGGTCTGGGCGAATTCTGCCCTAGTTAACGTATTCCAACCCTTATATACTGGTGTGGTCACTATCGGTATTACAGTATACATGAGCCAATAAATAGTGCCACCCTGAGTCGTGCTCTTAAAGGCGAACGGTTACATTCTATAGTTCCCTTAAAGGTAAACGGTTACATACACAACAGAGGGCGGCCTCACCTTCAAGCCCTCAGTGATCTTGAGCAGCGCGTCCACAGGATTGTGGCAAGCCGGATGCTTGGTCCCGTCGCCACTGGAGACGCCGACCCCGTTTTGGACAGCACTGGTAAGGTCATCACCTTCTTGTCCTCTCTCTTTCCACTTGTTCCTCACAACAGCAGCCTTTGACACTTTCAATCCAAATCAGTATATCGCTGCACTCATGCCTCCCTTGCTGCCACCCTGTCCTCACGCTAAAGCCACTCTTGTACCTCCCTGCTTTCAGATGGTGATTCACCAGTTGAGGAGACGGGCCCTCAAGCTGCCAGTGGGAGTGAAGCTGACGGCGAGGAGGAAAAGGAAGCCGGACCATCAGCGCAACCCTCTGCCGAGGCAGCCCATGCCCATACTGGGGACACGCTTTCCCTGGAGGGGAGCAGGGGGGAATGGTCTGATGAGGGTGAAGCTCAAGGACCCAGCGGGCTGCAGCAATGCAAGGGGGTTAGGGAAGCTCGGGGGCCTTCTCCCCGGACAGAGAGTATGGCCTCCAGTCCTGCTGCACTGAACGCAGACGAGGAGCGGGTCCTCGCTGAAATGAGCGCCCAGGCGGAGCAAAGGCACACTGAGCTTATGGCTGCAGTGGCAAGGATGCCCGAATCCATTGAATCACTGGCAAGGAGTGTGGAGCACTTCATTGTAGCACAGGTGGCTGCCACGCAAATGCTAAGTGCTGCAATGCAGTCAGTGGCTGGTCTCATGCAGACGCAGATTGAGGCCACGCGAGCACTAACTGCTGCCACCCTCGCTGGATCGGGCAGATTTCCCCGGGGCTCTCACCACACCGCAGCAGGCCAGCAATCTGTGCTCCATCAGATTGCTCCGCATGCTGAAGTGCTGCCCCGTGGGAGTGCCAGTGTGTTGGTCGAGCAGGGAGTTGCTGTCCTCTCTCAAGATGACAGCATTCCTGCTGCCAACACTGTCACTTCTCCACTGCAGTTGCCACCACCTGTAGGACAGACTGCTGCCGCCCATGCAGAGTTGGAACAGTCAGCAACCGGGCCCTCCAGGCCCAGAGCTGGTCCAGGCAGTCCCTCAAGGGCATCTGCAGTCTCAGTTTCTGACACTCAGCAACCTTCCCCCAGCCTTGCTGCAGCCACTGGGGTCCCATTACGGAGGAGCTGCAGGGTGGGAAGGGGGTAATTTCGCAAGTGAAGCAGATCACCCTCGAAGGGCAAAAAGTAGGAGGTGTGGCAAAATGTATTTCATTGTTTTATTGAAGGCCGAGGGTCATGGTCAAGTTTTTGTTACTGTTTTGGACATTGTCTCCAGGTTGTGAGAGCCAGTTATGTGAATGGCTGCTTTTTTTTGTGTTTCTTTCTATTACTTTGTCATGCAGAAATGAGACACAGTTTGGGAAATAAAGAAGTGTCTGTATTCAAAATGTGCATGTTTGGTCTTTGCACTCATTGTTGCCTTGACCGGCTTAGGGGTTGCGGGATGGTTTCATTCAGGTTGTTTGAATGGCAGAAGCCATTCCCTCAAAGGGGGCCTAGAAGCGACTTGCTATGAGCCTTTGATGGACGGCCCTTCCACTTTGTGCCTCCCTCCCACCTTGGTGCTGCTGATGATCATCCTCCTCATCCTCCTCCTCTGCTGGTGCTCCAATGTTTGGTGGCATTAGCTGGGTCCTGAGGATTGCCAGGTTATGCAGCATGCAGCACACAACAACGAAGTAGGAGACTCGCTCAGGCGAGTACTGCAGGGCTCCTCCAGAATGGTCCAGACTGCGGAACCGTTGCTTGAGCACGCCGATTGTGTGCTCAACGATGTTTTTGGTAGCTTGATGGCTCTCGTTGTATCGTAGCTCAGCAGGGGTGCTGGGCGAATGGAGCGGGGTCATCAGCCAGGTGCACAGAGCATATCCCTTGTCCCCGAGAAGCCAACCTCCTGGGTGAAGCGCTGCCTCCAAAAGGTGTGCCACAGAAGTCTGGCGCAGGATGAAGGCAGCGTGGCTGCTGCCAGGAAAGTGGGCATTGACAGCGAGTATCAGCTGTCTGTGGTCACAGACCAACTGGACGTTTAAGGAATGGGAGCCCTTTCGGTTGCGGAAATCCTCGGCATTCTCTTGCGGCGCCCACAAAGCCACATGCGTGCAGTCAATGGCGCCCTGCACCATGGGGAAGCCCGCTATCCTAGCAAAGCCCATTGCGTGTTCTTGCTGCTTGTCCGGGGTCATGGGGAAAGAGATGTACTCTCGTCTCCTTTTAAAGCGGGCAATTGTTACCTGACGGATGCAGCAATGCACTGTGAACTGGGAGATATTGGCGATGTCCCCAGTAGCGGATTGAAAGGAGCCGGTGGCATAAAAGTTGAGAGCCACTGTTATCTTCACTGCCACCTGTGATGAAATATTTCCATTCATCACTGCCTGTGACTGAGATCGGTTTCAGTGTCATTTCCCTTCCCCCAGACCTCATTGTATTGTGTACTGGAATGTGCTGTATTGTATACTGGAATGTGCTGGATTGTGCTGTGTGTAGGGCTCCGCCCATACCTGGCCCCGTTTGTAAGCTAGCTTCAGTCTAGCCCCAGTCTCCAGAAGGACGACATCTCTCTCGCTTACGTGTTTCGTTCTAAGTTAATAAAAGCCTTGTTTTGTTCTGCTACCTTCGAGTCTCGGAATTATTGAGGCACATCAATTTTATTAACTTATTTTTTCAACACTATGGATCAACTCCTGAAACCCGAACATTTGGATTTGGATCAACATGCTCCGGACGCATCAGCACGCTTTGGACACTGGTTTGAGTGTATGGAATTCTTCCTGGACAATTCCGCAGCCGTCAAAGACGCTACGGACGCTGCAAGGATGAGACTCGGAATTCTGCGGAATTGGGTAATCCACCGGGTTTACCCCCTCATCCAAGACGCCGAGACGTACCTGGCCGCCTGCGAAATCTTAAAGGCGCATTACCAGCAGCCTACGAATGAGGTGTATGCTAGGCACCTGCTCACCACCCGCGCACAGCGACCTGGGGAATCGGTGGAGGAGTTCCTAAGCACCCTGAAAATGCTTGGCAAAGACTGCAAGTGCCGAGATGTAAAAGCCGCAGTGTACACTGACGAGCTTGTTCGCGATGCCTTCATCACAGGCCTCAGCTCCACTTACATCCGGCAAAGACTGCTGGAAAAAACGGGATTGGACCTGAAACAGGCTGCGGACACCGCGCGATCCCTGGATGTGGCCCAGAGAAACTCGGACGCCTACTCTTCAGCCCGCGCCGTCCACGCCACCACGTGTGCACCGAGGGCGCCACCATCTCGGAAGGCATCTTCCCCGCCCAACAGCCCGACACTGGCTGGGCCCCGCTCTCCCCCCAGAAGCCCTACGACAGCCGCAACGCGTCAGGGACCCAACTGCTACTTCTGCTTTAAGTGCGGTAAGAAGGGGCACTTCGGGAAGGTGTGCAGAGGGAACCCCGCCAGAAAACCAACTGCCAGAAAACCCGCCACCGCCGCGTGTGCGCCGTGGGAGCGGCCATCTTGGACGCCATCTTGCCCGACCTCGTGGGGTCCGCCATCTTGTGAGCAGACAGCGTGGACGCCATCTTGTATCGATCAGGGCCCTACAGTGGCATCGGTCACAGTGGACCAGACCAGGCTGCACCCGCTATCCAGATCAATGGTGGACATCGAGGTAAACGGGTGCCGGGTTAAATGCTTAATTGACAGTGGAAGCACGGAGAGCTTTATCCACCCAGAACTGGCACAACAACTCTCCCTAAAGGTGGTCCCTACTCAGGGTACCATCTCTATGGCTGACAAAACCCAGACATCGACCATTCTGGGTTACTGCACGGTACAATTGTGCGTTAACGGAACTGTATATGATAATTTTAAAGTATTAATCATGAAGAACCTATGTGCGAGCGTGATCTTGGGCCTGGATTTCCAGTGCAACCACCAAAGCATCACGCTCAAGTATGGTGGGTCCCAGCCGCCCCTCACAGTGTGCGGTCTGGCTACCCTGAAGGTAAAGCCGCCTTCGCTATTCGCGAACCTTACCCCTAACTGCCGGCCAATAGCGACCAAAAGCAGGAGGTACAGCTGGGAGGACAGGCGGTTTATCGCGACCGAGGTAGACAGGCTCCTGAAAGAGCGCATTATTGAACGCAGCAACAGCCCGTGGCGCGCCCAAGTGGTAGTGGTAAGGGGTAGCGAGAAGAAATGGATGGTGATCGACTATAGTCAAACGATCAACAGGTACACCCTACTAGACGCCTACCCGCTACCCCGCATATCAGAAATGGTGAACCAAATCGCCCAATACCGGGTGTTCTCCACCATTGACCTCAAGTCAGCGTACCACCAGCTCCCTATCAGACCAGAGGACCGCCCATACACCGCCTTCGAGGCGAACGGACGCCTCTACCAATTCCTCAGAGTCCCCTTTGGGGTGACGAATGGGGTCTCGGTCTTCCAGAGGGAGATGGACCGCATGGTCGATGACCACCACTTGCAGGCAACCTTCCCCTACCTCGACAACGTCACCATCTGCGGTCACAACCAGCAGGATCACGACTCGAACCTCGAGAGGTTCCTGAAAACCGCACAAAAACTCAACCTCACCTACAACGAGGACAAGTGCATTTACAACACCAAGCGCCTCTGCATACTAGGCAGCGTGGTGGAGAATGGGGAAATCGGACCAGACCCCGACCGGTTGCGCCCCCTACGGGAGCTGCCCCTGCCCAACACTCCCAAAGCCCTGAAAAGGTGCCTGGGGTTATTTTCTTATTATTCCCAATGGGTCCCCAACTACTCCGACAAAGCCCGCCCCCTCTTGAAAGCATCCTCTTTCCCGCTCTCTGCTGAGGCCCACGCCGCCTTCAAAAGCATTAAGCAGGATATTGAGCGGGCCACGCTACAGGCAGTGGACGAGAACACTCCATTTCAAGTGGAAAGTGATGCGTCTGACTTCGCCTTGGCGGCCACCCTCAACCAGGCGGGGCGGCCCGTAGCTTTCTTCTCGAGGACCCTCCAAGGGCCCGAGATCAGACGCTCCTCCGTGGAAAAGGAGGCCCAAGCCATCGTGGAGGCAGTGCGCCACTGGCGCCACTACCTAGCCGGCAAACGCTTCACCCTACTTACCGACCAGCGGTCGGTAGCGTTTATGTTCAATAATAAACAGAGGGGGAAGATTAAAAATGATAAGATTCTTAGGTGGCGGATCAAGCTCTCCACCTTCGAGTACGACATCATTTACCGGCCAGGGGCCCTTAACGAATCCCCTGACGCCCTCTCACGAGGGATGTGTGCCAGCGCCACCGGGGATCGGCTACAGACCCTCCACAACGACCTCTGCCACCCAGGGGTCACGCGGCTGTTCCACTTCATAAAGTCCCGTAACTTACCCTACTCGATTGAGGAAGTTCGGTCCCTGACCAGGAACTGCCGCACTTGCGCTGAGTGCAAGCCTCGGTTCTACCGCCCAGATAGAGCCCACTTAATCAAAGCTACACGGCCCTTTGAGCGGCTCAGCTTAGATTTCAAGGGCCCCCTCCCGTCCGTCGACCGCAATGTTTACTTCCTGAACATTGTGGACGAATACTCCCGGTTCCCATTCGCCTTCCCCTGCCCAGACATGACCAGTGCCACGGTCATTAAATGCCTCAACAGCCTGTTCTGCCTGTTCGGTATGCCGAGCTACATCCATACGGATAGGGGGGCGTCCTTCATGAGTGAAGAGCTACGCCAGTACATGCTGTCCAGGGGGATCACCACGAGCCGTACCACCAGCTACAACCCCCGGGGTAACGGCCAAGTGGAGCGAGAGAACGGGACAGTATGGAAAGCAGTCACTCTAGCTCTAAGGACCAAGGGCCTCCCTATCTCCCGCTGGCAGGAAGTCCTCTCGGATGTGCTCCATTCGATACGGTCGCTATTGTGTATGGCCACTAATACCACGCCTCATGAACGAATGTTTGTCTTTCCCCGGAAATCCACCTCAGGCTTATCCATGCCGTCATGGCTCTCCACCCCAGGTCCGGTACTCGTGCGAAGGCATGTGAGGGGCCACAAGACGGACCCTCTCGTGGAGCCAGTACACCTACTCCACGCCAACCCCCAATACGCATATGTCCGGCACGCCGATGGAAGGGAGGACACCGTGTCCATAAAAGACATCGCCCCAGCCGGCATCGACAACAACCACGGCAATAGCGGCAACGACGATCACAGCAACTCTTACCCACCCACTACTCTTTCATCACCCCCGGAAGAACACCGACCAACGGCACCCCCACCAACTACCCCTTCAACAACCCTGGCGGCACCCCTGGCAGAGACCCAGGAGGCTATCGGGGACACCCAGCCGACACCCGCGGCACCGCAACAGCCACGTCGGTCGCAGAGGACTATCAAACCCCCGAACAGACTAAATCTATAGAAGGGGTGAATGTGATGAAATATTTCCATTCATCACTGCCTGTGACTGAGATCGGTTTCAGTGTCATTTCCCTTCCCCCAGACCTCATTGTATTGTGTACTGGAATGTGCTGTATTGTATACTGGAATGTGCTGGAATGTGCTGTGTGTAGGGCTCCGCCCATACCTGGCCCCGTTTGTAAGCTAGCTTCAGTCTAGCCCCAGTCTCCAGAAGGACGACATCTCTCTCGCTTACGTGTTTCGTTCTAAGTTAATAAAAGCCTTGTTTTGTTCTGCTACCTTCGAGTCTCGGAACTATTGAGGCACATCACCACCGACAGAGATGTCCTGCTCCTCAGTTGAGGCTGCAGATCTGGCTGAAGCAGATGGCAGAGCTCAGTGACCACCTCCTTGCTGAATCACAGCCTTCGCAAACACTGCTCCTCAGACATATTAATGTAGGAGAACTGTTGGCGAAAAACCCTGGGAGGGTAAGGTCTTCTGTACCGACGCCTGTTGGCCCTCCTCCGTCTGGCCATGATTGCCACTCTCTCTCTGTGTCTCTGTGCCCTCTGAATGTGATGGAGAAGGACGACGTTCCCATCCATTGCAGCCCCCATAGTATCTGGGCAATCAAAGTTATGACGGTCAAAAAGCAAAGTACCTGCAAAGTTATGGTCAGAAGCCAAAACTACCTCAGACAGTGTTGACTCAATGCAGAAGTCTCTCTTTCTCTCTTTGTCTCTCTGCAAATCTCTCTCTCCCTCTCAGAACGAGTGGTGCAAAAATGGCTACCACACAAAAGCCAGGAAGAGGCCCCCTTTAAATAGCGCCCTCCCAGCCCCACAGCAACTGGGAAGCATTCCAGTCAACCTGTCGTTGGTAGCGCCAGGCGGAAAGGAGGGGGGCGCCACTGAATTTCCGGTCCCTGGTGCCCCAAGGGCGTTGCACTCTTGAATGACGGCAAGATCTGCGTGCGCACGAGATCGGGCGGTATTGTTCAGCGCCGCCGCAAAATGTCCGCTCAATTTCGCGAGAGGCGCAGGTATCGCCGTGTCTGGGCGCTAGTTGGTTTGCGCCCCACTTAGCGCCCTCTTAAAGTGTGAACGGGTGGCGCTAACAACTGAATTTTGCCCCCTTAATTTCTTATGCTGCTAAGCCTGGCATGCAAGGCTGTCATTGTAGTGGTCTACCTGTCTGTTTCCACACTGCAGTGCTCTGCCTGCAGGGGGCTGCTCACCGAGTGTAAAATGAGGGAATCGATCAGCATTTACTTGTTCATGCTCATTAAATATGTGGGGGTAGATTTTTAACTTACTGTCCATTGAAATCAATGGAAATTAAAAACTGGGCAGTTTCTATGATGATTGGCAAATCAGGAATGTCAGCTCTACACCGAGGCGGTAAGTCAAAAATCTACCCTGTGGTCTTTCTCGCTGATGAAGTATTGCATAGTGCCCTCATGTGTCACATTATCTACTGCTCAACTTAGGTTTGCCAACTCTGGTTGGACATATTCCTGGCGGTTTCATCACATCGCCAACTACCCAAATAGCCTCTTTTCCCATCTCCACTATTTATCTAACTAACTAATAAATGAAAGTGTTCAGAGAAAATGAAAAAAAAAACACAATTTATTTAATGCCCCTAAATGCTGATTGATTCCCTCCTGTTACACTTGATTTTTCTCCTGAGTTGCTCGCAACAGTGTCCAGGAGATTAATTCTTTAATTCCTGGAGATGTCAGGACAATCCTGGAGGGTTGGCAACCCTAGCTCAGCTTTCATAGCACTATTCTCACTTAGCACCCAAAAATGAACTTGAATGTGTTTCTATGGCACTTACCACAATGTACCACCACTCGCACTGTTTGACATACGAATATTGCTCACTTAGCATGTCCAGTTTGTCCTATCATCAAGAACATATTTCAGGCCCCGATTTTTTTTTTTAATGTTCATCTTTTACCTGCAAACCACTTTGCTCCGGTCTGAATCAAGAACCAATCTTATTCCCATTCTTTGGCATGTATGAAAAACAAGCAAATTCTCTTGCTTGTATGTATTTATTCTTTAACTCCACACCCACTAATAAACCATCACTTTTGATCACTACTGAACAGGCTTAGAGCCAATTTGTGCTGCTGCAGTCAACCTATTGTCATTGACAATAATGGAGCTAGCAAGTGGAAGGTGGTGCACCTCATTTTCTCACCACCCTCATCATATCCACAAACTGCCGGCATAACAAGGAATATCTGTAGAAAAGTAATGCTTATGAATCATTAGTGACGCTCTCAAGATGTCTGTGAATTTATATCAGTTTATATGTAGGGTCTAGCAGCTTTGGTGTCACTGGGTGGATTATTTTAGCACCTTTCACTGCATTATTAATGTGCTTTTGCAACCAGTTTCCTTCAAACAATACTATCGTTACCCTCCCTGCTGTTGGGATCAGTACATTACAGTATATTCCATGGTCTGTATCTATCATGCATGTAGTTCAGCTTTCGGTCTTTATTTTTGGCATGTAGATGCCAAGACCCCAATAAGATATATTTGTGTTTAATATTTAAATGATTGTAGTGCACAATAGCTGTTAATATGTCCCGTTGTCATAAACAAAACAGTAAATGTTGCCTTTATTGTGCAAATGAATATGCACAAATTATCTCTATGGCTTGGTTGAGTTGTGCAAACTAGTTGCAGTTGCTAGATTCACACCAGTACTAAAAAACAAGACTGTCAGAGGTGGAAAGTGAAGAACAAGACAGTTACTGCTTGCCAGAATAATGTTCAGAAAGAAGGGGATTTCAAGACCAATTATATTTCAACAATTTTAGAATGCAGTAATTTGTTTTGCTATGGTTTCACAGCTTGTGACCACTGAATACTGAGACAGAGAAGGTACTCTGATGCCCAGGTAATAAATACTCAATTACACAAAATGATGGAGTATAAAACTACATACAATTAATTGATTTGCCAGTGTTTTGTGTCAATTTAAACATTAAGTTGAGTTGTACTTTTAAAATGTAAACGTTTTATTCTTTTATAATTTCCCAACATCATTTAGAGGTTTTCATCATTGCCTTTTTGGTAATAATTTCAGTTTTTGACTATAGTAATCAGTTGTTTAAAAAAAAAAATCCATTTATAATGATTAATTTGTAATTTTGAACTATGTTTACTGCAATAATATTCGGTCCTGTTATTTACACACTTTGGGGGAGAAATTCGGTTGGCAGCGCCTCCAATTAGCACCTAAAGAAGCCGAGAAGTGGGGCGTTAGCCAATTTTCAGCCGGGCGCAGTGAACCCAGCGCCTCCTCCCATATTGAGTGGGCATTTTGCGCCGGCGCTAAACCTTAGCGGGCGCAGGCAGATCATGATGCCATTTCAGTGTGCAACGCCTTTTGGGCGCCCCGGACCGGAAATTCAGTGTTGCGCCCCTCCGTTCCGCCTGGCGCTAATAAGGACTGCTTACCTGGAACGTTCCCCAGTCGTTCTCGGGCTAGGGGGGCGCTCTTTAAAGGGGACTGCACTGGTATAAAAGCGGCAGCCATTTTGGGAGCACAACTTCCTCGCGACTTTCACAGAGTTGCTGAGCTGCACTCTGAGAGCCATTGCACCAGTGAGCCAGCGCTGGCCAGAGGAACTTCAGCCTTCTGACCATCACCTTGCTGCTGGTGAGCATTTGCAAGTTTACAATTTCTTGCGCGCTATTATTATGGGGGCTGCATTGGAGGGGAACGTCCTGCTGCTGAACCATCTGGAAAGGGCACAGAGACGCAGGGAGAGAGGGGCAGGAATGGCCAGACAGAGGAGGGCCAACAGACGTCGCCACACCAGACCTTACGCTGCCAGGGTTTTCCGACAGCAGTTCTCTTACTTGAACATGTCAGAGGAGCCGTGTCTTAGAAGGCTGCGCTTCAGAAAGGAGGTGGTGACTGAGCTGTGCCACCTGCTTCAGCCAGATCTGCAGCCTCAGATAAGGTGCAGGACCTCTCTGTCGGTGGCTGTCAAGATGACTGTTGCACTGAATTTCTATGCGAGCGGCTCCTTCCAGGCCGCAACTGGGGACATCGCTAACATATCGCAGTTTGCGGTGCATTGCTGCATCCGTCAAGTAAGAGATGCCCTATTTAAAAGGAGGTGGCAGTACATCTCCTTCCCTGTGACACTGGAGAAGCAGCTGGAGCGCACAGAGGGCTTTGCAGCAATAGCGAACTTCCCCATGGTGCAGGGCGCCATTGACTGCATGCACGTGGCTTTGCGGGCGCCTGTTTTGAATCCGGAGGAGCTCCGCAACCGCAAAGGGTTCCGTTCCTTGAATGTTCAGCTGGTCTGTGACCACCAACAGCTGATCCTCGCAGTCAATGCGCAGTTCCCTGGCAGCAGCCACGACGCCTTCATCCTGCGCCAGACTTCAGTTGCAGACCTATTCGAGGCCCCGGCTCACCCAGGAGGCTGGCTTCTCGGTGACAAGAGCTATCCTCTGTGCCCATGGATGATGACGCCGCTCCATTCGCCCAGCACTCCTGCTGAAGAGCACTTCAATGTGAGCCATCAGGCGACGAGGAACATTATGGAGCACACAATCGGTGTGCTGAAGCAGCGGTTCCGCTGTCTGGACCATTCCAGAGGTGCCTTGCAGTACTCACCAGAGTGAGTCTCCCACTTCATCGTAGTCTGTTGCATGCTGCATAACCTCGCCATCCTACGCACCCAGCCAATGCCACCAGCCATTGAAGCACCAGCGGAGGAGGAGGAGGAGGAGGAGGAGGACCAAGATGGGAGGGAGGTACAAACTGGAAGGGCCGTCTGTCAGAGGCTGATAACAAGCCACTTCTAGGCCCCTCTGACGGAATGCTTGGTGCCATTCGATGAGGAGGAATGGAACCGTCCGGATAACCCAAAGCCTATGAAGGGCAGTGAATGTAAATAGCAGACATGGCCAATGTAAATTTAAAAAGTTGTTTATTTTGCTAAATGTGCTTCCTTCCAACATGACAAAGCAATGGCAACAGAAAGCAAAACTAACACAGTAACACATAAGTGACTCGCACACCCAGGAGACTATCCAAAACATTACTAACATTCAGACCAGCATCCATGGCCTTGATTTCTACAAATAAGACATCTCAGCTGCACCTTCTACTCTTTCCCCCTTGATGGCGATCTACTTCTCTTGTGAGATCGGCCCCTTCCCTCCCTGCAGCTCCTCCATAATGGGACCCCAGTGGCTGCATCAAGGCTGGGGGAGACCTGCTGGCTGTCCGAAAGCGCAGATGCCCCTGAGGGACATCCTGGATGACCTCTGGCCTTGGAGGGCCCGGATGCTGACCGCTCCAACTGTGCATGGGTGGAAGCAGTCTGTCCTGCAGGTGGTGGCAACTGCAGTGGAGACGTGCCAGCGGTGGCATCAGGAATGCTGACATCCTGAGAGCGGACAGCAGCTCCCTGGTCGATCGACACACTGGCACTCTGACGGGGCAGCACCGCAGCATGCGCACCAATTGGCTGGTCCACAGATTGATGCCCTGCTGTGGTGCTGCAAGGGCCCCGGGTAATCCCGTCTGATCCAGCGAGGGTGGCAGCAGTCATTGGTCGCGTGGCCTCAATATGCGTCTGCATGAGACCAGCGAGTGACTACGTGGCAGCACTCAGCACTTGCGTGGCAGGTGCCAGTGCTTCGGTGAAGCCCTGGACAGTCCTTTCCAGTGCTTCGCTGAAGGCCGGGACAGTCCTTCCCACTGCTTCGGTCAAGCCCTGGACAGTCCTTTCCAGTGCTGCCCCAAAGCCGTGGACAGTCCTTTCCAGTGATGCCCCGAAGTCCTGGACAGTCCTTTCCAGTGCTGCCCCAAAGTCCTGCGCACTCCTTGCCTGTGCTGCCCCGAAGTCCTGCGCACTCCTTGCCTGTGCTGCCCCAAAGTCTTGGACACTCCTTGCCAGTGTCTCAATGGATTCAGGCATCCTTGCCACTGCAGCCATGAGCTCAGTGTGCCTGAGCCGAGCCTGGGCGCTCATTTCTGCGAGGGAACGCACCTCTTCTGCGCTCTGTGCAGCAGTACTCGCGGCCTGACTCGCCCTCCGGGGAGACGTGCCCCCGAGCTTCCCTACCCCCCTTGCGTTGCTGCAGCCCGCTGGTTCCTGGAACTGCTTCCTCCTCAGAGCATTCCACCCCACTCCCCTCCAGGGAAGTAGTCTCCCCAGTCTGCAGAGGGGCTGGCTCGCCTGAGGGTGGCAGGGATGGTCCAGCTTCCTCCTGCTCGTCGCCTCCGGAGTCAGTGGCAGTGGCAGCTTGAGGGCCCGGCTCCCAAGCTGGTGATGCAGCATCTGAAAGCAGGGAGGTTGAAGAGTGGCTTTAGCGAAAGGACAGGGTGGCAGCAAGGGATGCATGAGTGCTGCAATGCTCTGACATGGGTCCAGAGTGAAAAAGCATGCTGGTGGGGGGAAGAAGTGGAAGGAGAGAGTTCAAAAAGGTGATGACCTTACCATCGCTGTGCACAATGGGGTCGGCAGCTCCAGTGGTGACAGGCCCAGTCATCCGGCCTCCAACAATCTGGTGGACTCGTTCCTCCAGGTCCGTCAGTGTCTGCAGCTGAGGAGGGCCTCCTCCGGTGCGAAGCTGCTCCCTCCGGTTCCTGGCCAGCTTGGCCTGCAGGAGAAAGGATGGGAAGTGATGAAACATGCTGGCCTGAGCTGACATCACATGCCCCAATGGTAGAATAGCCCTTCCATTATGCATTGAGCTGACATCACATGCCCCCCATGGTTGAATAGCCCTTCCATTATGCATTGAGCTGACATCACATGCCCCCATGGTAGAATAGCCCTTCCATTATGCATTGAGCTGAATGTGCGTGTGTGTTTCCAGAAAGGGCCATGGGTGCTGGCTGACAGATGGCCATTGGGGCTTCGCGCACCCTCTGGCCATAATGTCAGGTGCAGATGGAGGGATGAAGAAGATGGCGAAAAAGGCACTCACCCTAGCGACCCGAGTGAGGTCGTTGAACTTCTTCCTGCATTGCACAGGAGTCCTGGCCACCACGCTGGTTGAGGTGACTCTTTGACAAACTTCCCTCCAAGCCCTGCGGTACTCGCTCTGATGAGGCCTCCTGCCATTGTCGGGGTACAGCACAACTCGCCGGCGCTCCACTTCACCAACCAAAGCATCCAATGCCCCATCGGTAAAGCGCTCCGCTCTCTGCCTCACCCTCTCCATATGTTCAAAGTTTGGAACGCCACAGAAAGCACAGCACCAATTTTGAGGCCTACAAGGCGCAGAGTGTGGCTGCTGCTCCTAATTGACCCGCCCCTTTAAGAGCTGGCCGGCGCCAGCATGTCTCGGGGTAATCGATTATTGACAGCACCTGCGCTGCGCCCGGCCGCCGACATATTGAGTAGCGCCGCCGGGTTAGCGCCTTAAGACTCCCGTGCAGCACCTGAATTAACGCCGCAATCACCTTTAGGGGCGCAGCAACCCAATATCGCTCGAGGTGGCGATAAGTTGCGCTTGGCGATAAAATTTGCGCAGTGCCAATTCTAACGCCCCAAACGGGGCTATACCCAATTTCTCCCCCTTTCTCTTTAATGCAGGAATTGTTCCATAATGTAGTTAGTAAGCTGATTAAAAAGAACAAAAAATCTCTTCAGGTTAAAATAAAGCCAGAATTGCACCTTTGACAATAAGTGAAATCCTCTCAACTTCGAAATTGTACACACAAATCTCAGGCCTAGAAATTGGATAGTGCAAGAAAACAGGCACGGGCAACGCAATGCGAGATATGCCTGTGCCCGTTCAAAAAGCGCAGGCAGCACGTCAACTTCATGCTGCCAGCTAATTATCATGATTGTAGCGCACAGCCTAGCGCCTAACGTGCTGCTGACAGGCTGTGCGTCAGCAGGTGGCCGAAGTTCACATTGCTCGAGCAAGGCTAGCTTTACTTAAAGCTAGCTTGCTCCTCTTAAAGGCAGTCTGCATCTCTTAAAACTGAGCTGCTGTCTGCAGATAAAAAATATATAATGTGCTTCACCACCAAGCAGTCTGCACCTTCTAAAGGTGAGCTGCATTCTGCTGATGAAAAACGGTAAAAGTGGTTCAGCGCTAACACAAATGGCTCAACAGACCAGGGAAAAGGCACCCAGGGTCTCAGAAGCAGTATTCAAGCTTTGTGCAGGGTGTCAACAATGGAAGAGAGGTCCTCTACACACAGGGGGCAAGGAGGCCCTCCAGAAAGAATGATGTGGGACCAGATCAATGAGGCCGTTACGGCCAGTAGTGTCGCCCCCCAGGGCCTGGCTCCAGTGCCCAAAGAAGCTTCATGACCTCAGACAGTGGTCAAGGTCAGTGAATGCATCTTCAAAAGCCGTCTCCTACCAACTGCACCACTAGCCTCACACACTGCTCAATGCACTACATCCCCAATCACTCACCTACCAACAATCTCTACCAAACACAAGTAACACATCACATTCCTAACTTCACCTCACCCCCTTGGAGGAGACAGTGCTGGCCATTCTTGGCAGGGACATGGCTGAGCCCTTGGCCAGCCATGGGACTGAAAGAATACAAGATGCTGGTATCCTCATACGTTATTCTCCTTTTCACATCCCACTTCCCCCTCATCCTACAATACCTTCTAATTTACAAGCTGCATAGTGTAAGCATGCACCTCTTGCTTAACCCCCCTCCCCTCATCACAACCTTACCCCTGTGCCTTCCTCATTTCAGACACCCAAGAAATCCAGCTTGCCCAGCCAGTGGGTCAACAAGAAGGCGAGGAGAGTGAAGAAGAAGAAGAAGCACTGTCACTCGATTTCACACACCCAGCCACGAGCTCCTCGAGGCTGTCCTGCAAGGCCACCTGCAGTGTCCCCCACTGAAAGTCAACAACCTTCCACCAGCTATGCTGCAGCCACTGGGGTAGCACTGTGTAACAGCACTAGGATAGGCTAGGGCACATGCAAGGCACTCACTAAGGGAATGCACAAGAGTGGTTTAGTTGATTTTGTGATGTAATATTGGATGCATATATGGATAAAGTTGGATCGAAAAGTTTGCTTTGTGGTGGTTTTTATTTCAGCTTTGTGGCCAAGAGGACGCTGTGATGGTCAGTAACAGAGGGAACAGTAAGGTGTGGGACAAATGTTGAAAGGAGAATTGGGGTTGTGTTCACTGGTACCGCAGATGGATGATTCGATCCCAGATATCCCGGCCAGAAAATGTTTGTCTGGGTTGCCTCATTCCTTCTGCTTCCTCCTCTTCTACTTTTTCCTCTTCTGCTTCTTCATCTTCCTCCTCCCTCTGTGAGCAGTTTGTCCCCTTTGCTGCCTCTGCTCCATCTCCATGTCATGCTGCAGCACAAGGGTGACTGCAACTAGATCCCCCAGGACTGGGAGCAAGTGGTGTTCTTAGAGGCCTTCCTTTAAGAGCCAAAGCCTTGCAAATGTCCAGCAGCACTCAGTACACTCCCTGCACATTTTAACATTTTTTTTAATGTATTGCACCAAGCTACTACTCCAATAAAATGTAAAGAAACCAGTACAAAAGCAAAAATTTAAACTTACCTGAAAGTTGTGTGTGTCCCTTTAAAAAGCGCTGGCAGCGGGCCTGTCGTACTGCTGCACGCATGTTCTGCCATGTGTGGTTTGGAGAAGGCGTTAGTAAGAGCGGCAACGTCCAAAATCTCAGATCGTGCATCAATTCAGCGTTGCACTCCGATTGACGTCACGATCTGTATCATTTAATTATGCAAAGCGAGCGCAGGCAACGGCAGCGCTGCTGAACTGCCCAAAATGGCGGCTGTCGCATTGTGCACTGGTAGTGGACGGAAGCGAGGCAGCCGCCATTTTTTCTTCCAAACCGACCTTAACGTCCGGCACAAACGGCTCCAATTTCTGGGCTTGAGTCTTTGTTTCTTGTCACACTAAAGAAGCTTTCTGTCAACTTTTTTTTTGTATGTAGAAAGCACTCTTGCTCAAAGATTTAAACTCCTAACTGTGGCAGTTCATAGTTATAAATATGTGCTTTGACCCACAATGTAAACTTCTCTTTTGCCCCTTTCTGGGTGAGGTGAGTGTGTGGAGGGCAACTCTTTTGCATTCCAAATTCAAATGCAATCTTCCCATTCCAGCATACTGATACAAAACTATATTGTGTTGAGTGGTTTGGTTAAAAATTGTGACCACTACGTACAATAAAGAAGGAAACAAGAAAAAAAGATGCAAATTTATGCTTTGCTTTAATAAGCACTGTTACTTCATAAAGTTTTGTGTAAGGGTTGTAAACAGGATTTCAGAATGGTAGAATCTATATGTATAAAAGGATATGTCTCTCTGTCTGTCTCTCTGTCTGCCTCTCTTTCTGTCTCTCTGGCCGGCTATACAATCAAAAGTTATAGAGCGTACCTACGCATATGTTATATCAAAAGAAAGCTCATCATTAGGGGACTCTTGTAGGCGTATTTACTTTTTGCTCCGACAAAAATTGTGCCGACGGTCAGACAAAAATTGTGCCGACGGTATCCAAAAAACGTTCAAAATTCCTCTAATTATCTGCTCATTTGCATCGAGTGGGGGCGGGTTCATTGTGTGTGCGGGCGGGCCATCCTACAGTTGAGTGACGTGATGATTGACCAATCCTACAGTTCAGTGACCTGACGGTTGACCAATCGGTGCGTGTGTGGGCGGGCCTTATCATTCTCAACCGAGGTGAGTCGCCGCCATCTTGATTCCAAACTTTTCCTTTCTTTTTCTCGCTTTCTGCGTCTTTCTTTTCAAATCTACATTTCCAGCAAAAAAAAAGTTGCTTTTAAAACACAAAGGCCTAGAAATTCAGTTTTGCCAGTTTTGGGGCGCTAACGTTAGCGCCCGCCCGACTTTAGCGCCTGCCCCAAAGTTGTGCCCCCTTCGCCGAAATTCAGTTGCTTCGCCCTAAGAGGTTGCTGGAGCGCTAAAAGAGGCGTTACACGACTATCTTTAGGCGCTAAGCCGGCAGTGCAGAGGGATAGCGCCGAGGCGGGGCGCAGCGCGGGTGCGGTCATTTTTTGATTGACAGCAGAACCCGTGGCGCCGGCCAGCTCTTAAAGGGGGAAGGGACGATTTGGTCTGCTGCCACGCCCTGCACACTGCAGCTTTCAAACTAGGCCTCAACACTGCTGCTGAGCCCAAGGAGCCATGGCAACGCATGAGAAAGCCCGTGAGCGTGCCCTGCGCTTCTCATAGCGTGATCTGGATATCATGCTGACAGCATTGGAGAAGAGGCGCAGGATCTTGTTCCCAGACAATGGCAGGAATCCCACCCACCGCGTCTACACCAAAGCCTGGAGGGAGATCACCACCAGGGTGTCGTCCTACGGCGATGCCCCCAGGGGCAAGGTGCAAGGTCGGAAGAAATACAATGACCTGACCAGGATTGTCAGGGTGAGTACCCTTTCCACTCCTCCTCATTCTTGCATGTACACCTGACATGATGGGCAAAGGGACCTGAAAGGCCTAATGGGCAGCCCTCAGCCAGCAGCTTTGGGACAGTCATGAGCATCAATTGCACATTCTGCACTTTACACACTGGCCAAGCTATTCCACCATGAGAGGCAGTGCACACTAGATCAGGGCTACACTCTGGCCAAGCTATTCCACCATGGGAAGCAGTGCACACTACGTCACGGCTACACACCGTACTTAGAGCCCGTCCTTTCTCTTGCAGGCTAAACTTGTGAATAATCGCAAGCGCCGCGACATCACCGGGGGAGGCCGCGCCAAGTTCCAGAAGCTCACTCCCCTGGAGGAGCGCGTGAGTGGCCTCATGGGAGGCCGCGTGATTGTGCCCAGAGCGTGCGGAGAAGCCGACCCTCCGCTGCCTGGCAATGGTAAGGACCTCGCCTTTTGGCCCTCTCTCATCGCACTTGCGCATCCGAGCTAACTCCTTTGCCACTGTGCCACCAATGCGCTGAATGCCACCAGTCATGACTCCCTCGCTGACGCCCTCTCCTCACTCTGAAGCTACTCTTGTGCCTTCCTGCTTTCAGCTGGTGACGAAGAGCTCCCTGAAGCTGCCAGTGACAGCCCCTCCGAACAGGAGGAGGAGGAGGAGGAGGAGGAGGAGGAGGAAGAGCAACCCGGACCATCAGGGGAGGACTCAGGTCCTGCAGCAGAGGGCGAAGTGTTGGACACGTCTTCCCTGGACGAGAGCCTGGAGCAACTTTCGGAGGGGAGTGCAGCTGCTGGGACCAGTGGCGTCCAGCCACCCAGGAGGGCTGCGGGTGGGCCGCGGCCTTCCCCCCAGAGGGGGTAAGGATCGGAGGGGAGTGCAGTTGCTGCGGACATTCGGCGCCAGCAACGTGCCAAGGGTCGCCTAGCTCGGACCCCTGCTCCCCAGCGGGAGAGTCCCGCCTCCAGTCCGGCCACCTTCACCTCGGAGGAGGTGCGCCAGCTGGACCAAATGGCCGAGGATTCGGACCGCCGCCACACAGAGCTCATGCAGGTGGTGGGACGGATGCCTGAGGCCATCGAGTCGCTGGCGACCAGTGTGCGGGAGTTTGGGGCATCAAATGCCGAGAGTGGCCGGATGATGATGGAGGTAGTGGAACGGATGCCTCCGGCGATGGAGTCGCTGGCTGATGCCGTCAAGTCAGTGGCGGATGTGATGCGGGCGCAGACCAGGGCAACAGGGGCACTCACTGCTGCCACACGCGCTGCCTCAGCCAGGCATCGCCAGGACACCCGCCGCGCTGCAGCAGCACAGCGATCCGCCCTTCGGCTGATTGGTGCGGATCGTGCAGTGCGTGCCCGGGCGAGTGCCAGCGTGTGACATCACCAGCCAGCGCCTCCAATATGCCAGCTTGCCCACATTGCGCCATCCGTCGCCGCCACTCCCCCAGTGGAGCGTCAACGGCTGGAGCTGATGGTGGGCATGCACATGTGCGCCAATCAACAGCCGACCCCTCGAGGCCCAAAGCCCGTGTAGGCCGCCCCCCAAGGCCATCTGGCGGAAGGACATCTGACCCTCAGGCGCCTTCCCCCAGCCTCGCAGCAGCCACTGGGCAGAGCTTGCGGAGGAGCAGCAGGCCGGGCAGGGGCGCCAAAAGGCTGGACAAGGTCTCGCCCTCGCGGGCCACTAAGTAGAGGGTGTGGCCAGCTTTCATTTTATATGGCGGTGGACATCTTTATTTTGCCCATGGTTGTTTTGTTTATGGGTATGTTTTTTGCGTTAAGGCCGAGGTTGAGGCCTGGTTTGTTCAAATGTGGAGTTACCCCTCCCCAGGTTGTGGGAGTGAGTCGTTTGTTGCACTTTTTGTGGGGGCCGTTGATTGTTTTTGGGATTCATGTGGGAAGGGGTTTCATTTTTGTCAAATATAAATTTATCTTTATTCAGACAGTGTCCATGGTTGTTCTTGTTAGTCTTTGTTGCCTTCGCCGGCTGAGGGCTTGCGGAGCGGCTGCATTCATCTTGCTTCATGGCCACAAGGCATTCCCTGACAGGGGGCTTAGAAGTTACGTTCAATAAGCTGGCGACGGACGGCCCTTGGACCTTGTCGCTCCCTCCTGGGAACGTACTCCTCCTCCTCCTCCTCCTCCTCCTGCTCCTCCTGCTCCTCCTCCTGAGGTGGTGGTCCAACGTCAGGTGGCAGTGCCTGAATCCTGCGGAGAGCCAGGTTGTGTAGCATGCAGCAAACTACGACAAATTGGGAGACCCGGTGCGGCGAATACTGCAGAGATCCGCCGGAACGATCAAGGCAGCGGAACCGCTGCTTGAGGACCCCAATAGTTTGCTCGGTGATGTTTCTGCTCCTTTGATGGCTCTCGTTGTATGCCTCTTCAGCAGCGGTCCTGGGCGCGCGGAGCGGGGTCATGAGCCAGGTACACAAAGGATAGCCTTTGTCCCCGAGTAGCCATCCTCTTGGGGGAGGCTGTGCCTCGAACATGTCATGCACAGTACTCTGCCGCAGGATAAAGGCATCGTGGCAGCTGCCTGGAAAGCAGGCATTGACAGCCAGGATGCGCTGCTTGTGGTCGCACACCAGCTGCACATTGAGAGAATGGTAGCCCTTCCGGTTGCGATACTGCTCGCCATGCTCCAGAGGTGCCCGCAAAGCCACATGCGTACAGTCAATGGCGCCCTGCACCAAGGGGAAGGCCACGAGTCTAGCAAATCCCACTGCACGCTGATGCTGGCTCTCCAGGGCCATGGGGAAGGAGATGAATTCGCGTCTCCTTCTGAAAAGGGCATCGGTCACCTGGCGGATGCAGCGATGCACGCCGAACTGGGATATGTTAGCTATGTCCCCAACAGCGGATTGGAAGGAGCCGGTGGCATAGAAGTTCAATGCCACTGTCACCTTCACTTCCACCGACAGAGACGTCCTGCACCTGAGCTTTGGACGCAGATCTCTGCGAAGCAGGTGGCAGATCTCTGCAACCACCTCCTTTCGGAATCTCAGCCTTCTTACACATCGCGCGCCACTCATGGTGAGGTAGGAGCGCTGCTGGCGGTATAACCTGACTGGGTAAGGCCTATGTTGCCGACGCCTGTTGCCACCTCTGCCTCTAGCCAGGGCTGCCCCTCTGACCCCGCATCTGCGAGCCCTACGCACATGGTGCTGAAACTCCACGTTGGCACCCCATGCAGCCCCCATCAAATGCTGGCAAACAGTCAAATTTCCAATAGGGCACTTGCAGCGCTTTGGCCTGAGTCCAAAAATACCTGAGCTATTGCTGCACGAAACCAGTTAGCTCTCCTCCTTGTTGTGTGTCCAGAAATCCGTTGCACAAGAGTGTTTGCTGCAAAATGGCTGCCCTTTATACTGCAGGGTACGTGCCCTTTAATTTGCGCTCCCCGGGGCCCGCGTCGGCTGTGTTGCGTTCCATTTTACAAACGCTCTGGCCGCCAGCCGCACAATGGGGCGGTCCGACTGAAGTTTGGAATCGGGGCGCGCAAAGGGCGTTGCACGAGGATGTGACGTAATTTTCTGCGCGCACAGCCGGGCGGGCGCTAAACTTTTCGCCGGCGCTAAGGGTCAACTTAATTTGGGCCGAGGCGCAAACTGCGCTGCGCCCGGGCGCTACACGCATAGCGCCCGAAATTCACTTCTCTTAAGGCGCTAACTGCTGGCGCAACCAACTGAATTTCTAGGCCAAATTGTTTTTAAAAAAAGTTAATTAATTTGTAAATCTTTTCTCTAACCTCTATAATTCTCCTACCTTTCACCGTTTTTCCAGGCCCGGGGCCTAGGCTTCTCCAACTGCCAGCAGCGCAACTCTAGACCCAGGCTCCCGGCCTAGACAGAGACAAACACTGGCAGAGGGGAGAGGGTGTGCTGCCTCAGCTCCATTCCCGGGGCCAGTAGGTGGGGAGGCTTCATAAGCAACTGGGGTAGGTCGCAAGCCCCGAATAATAATCTGAAGATCCTGTGTTTGCAGCTGAGGAAATTTCTTCTGCTGACAGCCCCAGGTTAACGGCAGCCATCTTTGTCAAGGAGGGCGAAAGGTTTCAGTGCGACGCCATTTTGATTCAGTGTGTAACAGAGTGCATGTGCGGCCATCTTAGTACAGGAACATAGAGTGGGTGGGGCTTCTGTGCTCCAAATCGGGTCCTGGTGACCGAGACAGACAATCGACTGTGTGGGCGGGGCCTAATCTTTCCAACTGAAAAGCAAGCGGCGGCCATTGTTTGTGATACGACACACTGAGATGTGAGCACCCCTTTTTTAATAAAAAGATTGGCGAGGTTGTAAAGTGTATGTTATAGAAAGATTTACCAAAAATGTTTTATAAGTACAGGAAACTTTGTGCTATCCGGAGGTGAGCTATCTGGCAATCTGGAGCCACCGGCAAAAATCAGCAGCTGTTTTTTATTCTTTTTGTTTGTTTTTTTTGCTTTGTTTGAACGGTCAAGCTGTGCAAGGTCTGTAGCTATAGCAACAGCTTTAGCTACAGAGCTTTAGGGCCACACCTGAGTGTTTAGAAACTGTTGCTAAGCAACAGTGATTGTTGTCAAATACGGAGATAAGAATCTCCGTATCTCTCAACATTAACTCTGGAGAGTACTTGAGGCAAGGCAGCAGCTCGGTCCGGTGGGTGCCGGATAGCACAAACTTTCCCGGTTCCCGGTGTGTGCCGGATAGCACAAACTTTCCTGTAGTTTAAGTTTATCTCCCCCCGTCCCTTTCCACCCCCCACACCCCCCACTCCCCTCCCCCCCCACACCCGCTTCCCCCCACACCCCCTCCCCCCCTCCACACCCCCCTTCCCCCCCTCCACACACCCCCTTCCACCCCCACCCCCCCTCCACACCTCCCTTCCCCCCCAGCCCCCTCCACACCCCCTTCCCCCACCCCCCCTCCACACCCCCCTTCCCCCCTCCACACACCCCCACCCTCCCCCCCCACACCCCCCCTTCCCCCCCACCCCCTACCCCCCACACCCCCTTCCCCCCCACGCCCCTTCACCCCCACACGCCCTACCCCCCTTCCCCCCCTCCCCACCCCCCTTCCCCCCCACCCACCCTTCCCCTCCCCCCCACCCCTCCCCTCCCCCTCCCCACCCACCCTCCCCACCCCCTCCCCACCCACTCTTCCCCCCTCCCCTCCCTCCCCCTTCCCCCTTCCCCCCTCCCCTTCCCCTCCCCTTCCCCCTCCTCCTCCCCCCTTCCCCCCTCCCCTCCCCTCCCCCTCCCTCCCCCCTCCCCTTCCGCTCCCCTTCCCCCCTCCCCTTCCCCCCTCCCCTTCCCCACCCACCCTTCCCTCCCCCTCCCCTCCCCCCTTCCCCCCTCCCCCTTCCCCCTCCCCTTCCCCTCCCCTTCCCCCTCCTCCCTCCCCCCTTCCCCCCTCCCTCCCCTCCCCCTCCCCTCCCCCCTCCCCTTCCCCTCCCCTTCCCCCTCCCCTTCCCCCCTCCCTCCCTTTCCCCCTCCCTCCCCTTCCCCCTCCTCCCTCCCCTCCCCTTCCCCCCTCCTCCCCCTCCTCCCTCCCCCTCCATCCCCCTTCCCCCCTGCCTCCCCTTCCCCCCTCCTCCCTCCCCCTCATCGCCCCTCTTCCCCTTCCCCCACTCCCTCCTCCCCCCCACTCCTCCCCCCTTCCCCTTCCCCCACTCCCCCCCTTCCCCATCCCCCACACCCTCTTCCCCTTCCCCCACTCCCCCCCTCCCCCTCCCCCACTACCTCCCCACTCCTCCCCTTCTCCTTCCCCCACTCCTCCCCCTTCCCCTTCCCCCACTTCCTCTCCCCCCTCCCCTCCCCCCTCCCCCTCCCCCCCTCCACTCCCCCCCAGTCGCTCTCTCTCTTCCCCCCAGTCACTCTCTCTCTTCCCCCCAGTCGTTCTCTCTCTCTCTTCCCCCCCAGTCGCTCTCTCTCTCTCTTCCCCCCCAGTCGCTCTCTCTCTCTCTTCCCCCCCAGTCACGCTCTCTCTCTCTTCCCCCCCCAGTCGCTCTCTCTCTCTCTTCCCCTCCAGTCGCTCTCTCTCTTCCCCTCCAGTCGCTCTCTCTCTTCCCCCCAGTCGCTCGCTCTCTTCCCCCCCAGTCGCTCGCTCTCTTCCCCCCCAGTCGCTCTCTCTCTTCCCCCCCAGTCGCTCGCTCTCTTCCCCCCCAGTCGCTCTCTCTCTTCCCCCCCAGTCGCTCTCTCTCTTCCCCCCAGTCGCTCTCTCTCTTCCCCCCAGTCACTCTCTCTCTTCCCCCCAGTCGCTCTCTCTCTTCCCCCCCTGTCGCTCTCTCTCTTCCCCCCCAGTCGCTCGCTCTCTTCCCCCCCAGTCGCTCGCTCTCTTCCCCCCCAGTCGCTCACTCTCTTCCCCCCAGTCGCTCGCTTTCTTCCCCCCAAGTCGCTCGCTCTCTTCCCCCCCAGTCGCTCTCTCTTTTCCCCCCAGTCGCTCTCTCTCTTCCCCCCCAGTCGCTCGCTATCTTCCCCCCCAGTCGCTCGCTCTCTTCCCCCCTAGTCGCTCGCTCTCTTCCCCCCCAGTCGCTCGCTCTCTTCCCCCCCAGTCGCTCGCTCTCTTCCCCCCCAGTCGCTCTCTCTCTTCCCCCCCAGTCGCTCTCTCTCTTCCCCCCCAGTCGCTCGCTCTCTCTCTTCCAACAACAACATGCCCTCAAAAAAGCCTCGGCACCGCCGGGCACTCCAGCTAGTTAGTAATAAAATGATTTCATAGTCATTAGCTATTATTGCCACTGCAAATTTTTAAATCAACAAAAAGATAGTATTTGCTGCAAGCACACAACATAACAAAAGCGAAATACTGCAGATGCTGGAAATCCTGAAATAAAACAGAAAATGCTGGAATTACTCAGCAGGTCAGACAGCATCTGTGGAGAGAGTAACAGAGTTAATGGACGGAATTTTCTGCAGGTAGGCGGGGGGCCTCCAAGGTGGGCGGAAAATTTAAGAGGCCATTTCCTGCAGGCCAGCCGACTATAATGGCAAGGCCTGATTTGCATGTGAAGCCTCAGCTTCCTGCCTGCTGCCAGCCAGATTGAGGGCTGGCTGGCTGCGGGCGGGTAGGCCTGCAGAAACAGAGAAGGAGTGACGGCTCGGTCCGGGGGAAGGATGGGTGGGGGGGAGGAGGGGAGGGGATCGGAATGGGCTCAGTCGGGTATTGCGGGGCTCAGTCGGGGACCGAGGGGGAGGGTTGGGGGATCGGCGCGTGGGGAGGGGGGATGGTCGAAGGATCAGTGGTGGGGGAGGGTTTGGCTGGGAATCGGGGATTGGAGTCAGCCAGGGAGCGGGGAGTCGCCCGGGGATCGGGGGGCTGGCGCGGGGTGGGGGTGGGGGTGGCTTGGCCGGGGATCAGGGAGTCAACCAGGGAATGGGGGGGTTGGGGCTCGGGGGGTCGGCAGGATCATTGGCTGGGTGGGGGGAGGGTGGGGAGAGAGGATCAGGGCCAGCCACCAGAGGATTGTGGCCAGCCTCAGCATCATCGGTGGGGTGGCGGGGTAGGCCTCATGGTGGCGATCAGAGGCCTTGTGGTGGGGTCTCCGATCGCAGTGGGGTGGGTTAGGCAGGGACCCTGGGTCCAGTTATAACGCCACTTACCACCTGGATGCAGCAGTCCCCGCCTCGTATTAACTGCTGGGTTTCACTAATTGTGTGAAACCAGTCCACAAGCTGTTAAATTCAAAATGAAGTTGTAAAAAGAGGCTTTCAACCGCATTATCATATTTAAATTGACATACTGCCCCCTGGGAGCAGGTTGATTGCCCGCCCCCATCCCCGCCCCGCCTCCGTTAGAATCGGAAGTGGGTTGGAGGCAGGATCAGGTCGGGAATCCCATTTTAACAATTTCAAACTGCCCTCACGTTCCAAATTCACCACTTTTTTTTAGGGGAAAATTCCAGCCATTGTCTCAGGTCGATCATCACACATAAGGTCACACAACATAAGTCTCTTTCTGTATCAAAATGCATTGTTAAACCTGGTGCACAAGCATAGAATGCACATGTGCCGATGTAGCCCAGACATTTTAATTCAGAATATGGTCGAAAATAAAATGCTTTGGTTCAAAGGTACTCTCACTTTTATATTGAATGTTTCACAAAATCTTATGTAGGTCATCGGGTTGCTCAGGAATAAATGGCGTTAAGTGCTGAAAAATCCAACAACTTAGAAAATAATGAAAATCTCCCATTTCTTGTCTTAAGGTTATACTGAGTTTGCTTTGTATAATTTACTATTAATACTGAAACTGTTAGGAATTCTCCCACAAATAGCAAGGACGTTTGTTTTTATTGACCTCTTTGAAAGGAGACTCATGTTTGCTGGGTACACATTTGTACATGCATGTCAAAATTGCAACAAATAATACCATTTGGGTTGTAATCTCAATTTCTTATTAAACATCAGTTCATAAAAACTGATCTCACAGTATCTTGGCATAACATATAGGGGGAAAAATTCAGTTGGTTTGCGCCTCCCATTAGCGTCTTAAGAGGGTGCGAATGGGCGCAAAGCAACTAGCGCCCGGGCGAGGCGATATCTGCGCCTCTCGCGGAATTGACCGGACATTTTGCGGCGGCGCTAAACAATACCACCCGATCTCCTGCGGACGCAGATCTTGACGTCATTCGAGCGTGCAATGCCATTTGGGCGCCCCGGAACGGAAATTGAGTGGCGCCCCCCTCCTTTCCTCCTGGCGCTACCAATGACAGGTAGACTGGAACGCTTCCCAGTCGCTGTGGGGCTGGGGGGGCGCTATTTAAAGGGGGCCTCTTCCTGGCTTTTTCTGTGGTAGACATTTTTGCACCACTCGTTCTGAGAGAAAGAGAGAGAGAGATTTTGAGAGAGAGAGAGAGAGAGTCTTCTGCATTGAGTCAATGCTGTCTGAAATAGTTTTGGCTTCTGACCATAACTTTGCAGGTACTTTGGTTTTTGACCTTCATTACTTTGATTGCCAAGATACTATGGGGGCTGCACTGAATGGGAGCGTCATCCTACGCCATCAGATTCGGAGGGCACAGAGACATAGAGAGAGAGTGCCAATCATGGCCAGACGGAGGAGGGCCAACAGGCCTCTGTACAGGAGACCTCACCCTCCCAGGGTATTTCGCCAACAATTCTCCTACATTAATATGTCTGAGGAGCAGTGTTTGTGAAGGCTGCGCTTCAGCAAGGAGCTGGTCACTGAGCTCTGCCACCTGCTGCAGCCAGATCTGCAGCCTCAACTGAGGAGCAGGACATATCTGTCGGTGGCAGTGAAGATAACAGTAGCTCTGAACTTTTAAGCCACCAGCTCATTTCAATCAGCCACTGGGGACATCGCCAATATCTCCCAGTTCGCGGTGCATTGCTGCATCCGTCAGGTCACAAATGCCCTCTATAAAAGGAGACGAGAGTACATTTCTTTCCCCATGACCCCGGACAAACAGCAAGAATGCGCAATGGGCTTTGCTAGGATAGCGGTGTGGAGGAAAAGTTAAAATGGCACCGTAGTGCCTGCTGAAATACTTGACATTTATTGACATTTTGCAGACACTGGCATAACAGACAGCTGACTTGATCTGCTTGCACCAACTTGTAATATCACTTGTACAGACGTAAGACAGGAACGGCTAGTCAACTGTTGGGGTAAAACTGTAAGAGCGAAAATTATGTTTAGGAAGAACAAGGGAGGTAAAGGGTGTTTAAGGGCGGGGTTATGCAACTGGCAGGACATAGGTATCACTGTGAGAATAGGGTTGCGAAATACCAACATGTCACATAAAAGGAGCTAGCTAACAGTAATATAATTAAGTTGTTTGTGAAAGAAGCTAGCTAACGGTATAATAATATAATTACTTGTTTTTGACAGAATGTGATTAGGGTTGCTAAGGTATCGGATTGGCCAAAGTTGAAGGATGCTAAAGTACCAGATTGGCCAAGGAATTAATGTAATAACTGCTGATATGGTACCTTTCTGTTTTTAAATTATATAAAAGAAGCTTGGCTACTATTGTAAAACTGAGAAGCTGGCAGCTGAGACCGCGGGGTCTACTGTTCTTCTTCTCCCAGAGCGCTCTGTACATTAAACTGTGCATTTTTACTTCTCTCAAACTATTTGGTTGTGTGAGTTTATTCACATAAGTCTAAGTTGGGTAACGCGTCGACCTCGTATATCACTTGGCATGCTCAGGCTCCAATTAGACCCTAACAAATTGGCGTAGTCGGCAGGATCAGCTCAGAGGGCGCCGGAGCACCCAGAGGTGATCTCGGGCGAGTAGTCAAATTTTTGACCATCCATCAATTAGCGACGCTAGATGGGTGACACCGGAGCACCGACTGATCAAAAGAACAAGAAAGGGGTTTGACGAGAGGTGAGAATTCACAGTTAACCGAAAGTTTGTGGTATTCTTTGTTTGTTTGTATCTTGTAGGGCATTTATAAGGATCATAAGGTAAAACTCATAGACGTCGCTTACTACCTTTGGGGTTGGACCGGCAGAAGGTCCCGGGGAACCACCGATACATAGGTTGCACGTACGCTCGCTTCCCTTTGTGAGGAGGACGTACCTCTGACAACACAGGGTAAGGAGAGGATTTACAAGATGACAGGTAAGGGTCAAACATGGGGCCTTCGGGCTCCCTTAGTAATCAGTATATGGCTGATAGGAGAACCCTAATAAAAAAAATGCGGAGAGATGGATGGGATACAAGTCAGACATTGGTAGCACAAAGAAAATGGTGGGAAAAGGAGAAAAAGGACAAGACTAAAAAGGCAGGAATACTCTTGGTCCACCAATTGGTTGGCTTACAAGAAGCCGTTGAAAAATGTAAGATTGGAATAAAAGAAAGAGATAGTAAGTTAGAAGCCAAAGACGTCAAAATTAGGGAACTAGAGAAGAAACTCGAGTATTTAGAATCAAGTAAAAATACGTATGGAATGATGGCAGTATTGGGAGATATGGGAGAACCCGTCCCACCCTATGAAGAAAAAACAGCCACCACGGCCCCAAGTACGGGGGAAGAGGCAGGAATTGAAACATTTGCCATGGCCCCTGTGGCACGGGGAGGCACGATAGCCGCCCCCTCTGCAAAATGGACACCATTCACGCCAGGTGATAGACAACAGATAATGCAATTTTTGGGATCATTAAAACCCCATAGCAATAATACAGAGTTCTGGAAAAACTTAGAACGAACATGGCAAAGTCACCAATTACATACTAGAGATGTACATCAATTAGTGAGAGCAGCCTGTCCCGCGGACAGATGGAGACTTATGGGGCAGGGAGCCGCACCACCTACCCAATTTAGGGATGGCCAGTGGGCACTTCAATTGCCTCACACTACTGAAGTAAATGCATTGCAGGCAATTTTTATACCATTTAAGGCAGAAGTACAAAGGGTGTTAGGGGCAGCACAGACAAACTGGAATAAAATCACAGCTTGTAGACAACAAAAAGGAAAAGGGTCTTCTGAATTTGGTGAATGATTGTTTACGATATACGAAGAGAGTTCGGGCCAAATTAACCCCCAAATGGAAGACCCTGCCTTTGTACAATTGTTTAAAGATGGGTTGACAACCGAACACCAAAGGATCCTAAAAATGGGAGTTGTGGCTGCTAATACCTATGATGCAGTTGTCCAATGGGCATGCTCTGTAGATGCCCTGGAGGGCCAACAATCCCATGCGGTCCGTATCAAGCAAGAAAAGGTAGCAGCCGTACAAGGAAACGGCCAGGAAGCACGACCCAAGACGAAGGGAAATTGTCACAATTGTGGGAAACAAGGACACTTTGCTAAAGAATGTAGAGCCCCGCGACAGGAATGCTCATTTTGTAAAAAGAGAGGTCACACATGGGAAAAATGTTATACA
Organism: Somniosus microcephalus; assembly: GCF_052327205.1. Taxonomy (NCBI): domain Eukaryota; kingdom Metazoa; phylum Chordata; class Chondrichthyes; order Squaliformes; family Somniosidae; genus Somniosus; species Somniosus microcephalus. The sequence continues at coordinate 131,013,948 of NC_140993.1, forward strand.
GGTAGACTACCTTTTATCCGAACTTCCGAAAACCGAAACCCTCTAAAAACCGAAGGTTTTTTCGTTCAGCGTAAGTCGTGCGCACGACATGACCAGAGTGGCGCACGACCCCGACCCCCGCCGATGACCCCCGCGGACCCCCCCGCGGACCCCCGCTGACCCCCCCCCCGACCCCGACCCCCGCTGAACCCCTGCGGACCCCCGCCGACCCCCCGCCGACCCCGACTCCCGCCGACCCCCCCACCGACCCCCCTGTGGACCCCCGCTGACCCCCCCCGCCGACCCCCCCGCCGACCCCGACTCCCGCTGACCCCCCCGCTGACCCCCCCGCGGACCCCCGCCGACCCCCCCGCCGACCCCGACTCCCGCCGACCCCCCCGCCGACCCCCCCGCCGACCCCGACCCCGACCCCCGCCGACCCCCCCGCCGACCCCCACCACCGACCCCGACGACCCCCACCCCCGACCCCCCGCCGACCCCCCCCCCGCCGACCCCCCCGCGGACCCCCGCCGACCCACCCCCGACAAATTTCCCAGTCTTATAAAATACCTTCCGAAATCCGAAATTTTCCGAAAACCGAAACACGGCTGGTCCCGAGGTTTTCGGATAAAGGATAGTCTACCTGTAGTACATTAAATCAAGAACAGGGAAAAATGACCAGTGATGAATACCGAGAACTCCAAGCCTTTAGGGATGCTCGGGAGGGAGGGCACTGACATGCAGTGGCCCCCGTAATTAAAGATAAGGGAGATAGTAGAATTTATGTGTCCGCACTAGTAGGGGGCCGACAGTGTAACATGCTAGTGGACACCGGTGCATCTATGTCTATAACTGATTTACCTTTACCCATCACAAAAACTAAAATTTATTTGACCGGATTAGGGGGAACAAAGACCCCCGCCTTTTTAAGTACAGTACAAGTGGTCGAATTAGATGGCCATTTGATCCCGATGAGATTTTATGTGTGTAAAAATAATGAAGGAACTATAATGGGAAATGACCTTATGAGGGAATATAAAATCCTGATTGACTGTCATAAAGGAAAATTGATCTGGCCTAGACAGGATGGAAGTAAAACTGAAGTAAACCAATATGCTGCAAATTGCACTAAAATAGCAACTGCTAAATCTCTTTTCCGGGATTGGAAATTAGAAACTGGTAATTTTGGAACAATATGTAATGCCGTAAAAGGCGTATGGACAGAGGATAAATTAGATACCGGAAAAGTAAGAATGGAACCAATTAAAATCCCTGGACCAGAGCATAAACCGCATAGACAATACCCAATAAAACCCGAAGCTAAGAAAGCAATTACGGAAATAATTAAAACATTGGAAGAACAGGGAGTAGTGCGTAAAACGGAAAGCACAACCAATTCCCCTACCTGGCCGATAGGAAAACCCGACGGAACTTGGAGATTAACTATTGACTATACCGCTTTAAATAAAGTAACACCAAAGTTACATCCTATTGTAGCAAGTCCAGCGACAATATTAAATGGGTTAAGCGCAGAACATAAAGTTTTCATGGTATTAGATATTGCAAATGGATTCTGGTCATTACCTTTGGACCCAGAATCCCAGGAGAAATTTGCGTTCACTATAGGAGATACGCAATACACATGGACCCGCTTGCCACAAGGGTTCCATAACAGTCCGGCTATATTCCATAGAGTCATGCAGTCTCTACTGGAGACAGTTGACCTCCCGAAGGGAAGTACTATTCCACAATATGTGGATGACCTCCTCATTGCTTCAGAGAAGGAGGAAGACCACAATTGTGCACTCTATTTGGTGTTACGAGCACTAAATAGTAAAGGGTTTAAAGTGAACCCCAAAAAAGCGAAAGTTGGGAAATCAGAAGTAACCTATTTGGGCCATAAAATTTCGCAAGGAACTAAAACAATGCCAGAAGATAGAAAAGCAGCTATACGGGCTATGCCCAGACCCAGTACAGTTAGAGGAGTTAGGAAAGTATTAGGACTCTTTAACTATAGTAGGAACTTCATCCCCAACTTTGCTAAAATAGCGGAGCCAATACAAAGATTAGTAAAAGGAGGGAAAGCGGCCCTCGATCAGATAGAATGGGGATCGGAACAAGAAAATGCGTATACCAAACTAAAAACGGCCTTAACATTAGCTCCAGGATTAGGATTACCCAATATAGGTAAGCCATTTCACATCGATTGTGAAAATGAAGGACGCTTCTACGCTGCGGTAGTCACTCAAGACCACGGGGGTGATAATAGACCGGTAGCCTATTATTCCACACGACGATGTCCGGCAGCAGCCGGACTTTCTCGGTGTGTAGCTGCCCTGGATTGTGCAGCATGTGCGGTAAAGGTTAGTGAGCCCATCGTAATGACAGGAGAAATTATCCTCCATACCAAACACACCTTGGTAGAAATGTTAAATACCGGAAGATTAAGGTCATTTTCAAATATGAAGAGGGCAAGATGGGAAGCCGTATTAGTACCAGCGGATAAATCAGTACGAATAATTCGGGACACCGGAGTTAACCCAGCCGCAGTGGTTAGCACTGTTGCCTCACAGCGCCAGGGACCCGGGTTCAAATCTGGTCTTGGGCGACTGTCTGTGTGGACTTTGCACATTCTCCCTGTGTCTGCGTGGGTTTCCTCCGGGTGCTCTGGTTTCCTCCCACAGTCCAAAGATGTGCAGGTTAGGTTGATTTGGCTGTGATAAATTGACCCTTAGTGTTAGGGGATTAAATACGTGGGGTTACAGGGATAGGGTGGGATATGTGTCGGTGCAGGCTCGATGGGCCGAAATGGCCTCTATCTGCACTGTAGATTCTGTGATTCTGTGATTCTGAGAACCACATAAGTGTGGGGATATAGATGAGGAAGCTGAGGAAAGTTGGATTAAGGAAGAAGCTTTGGAACAGACAGAAGAGGTCTTCTATGTAGATGGATCCCGCAAATATATTAACGGCTTACCTAGAACAGGCTGGGCAATAGTGGAGAATACTCTTAAAACAGTAAAATCCGGGCGATTAGAAGGAGGACTATCCACACAGGCTGCGGAGATAGTCGCCCTAACCAAAGCCCTTGAATTAGCAGAAGGAAAAACTGTCAATATTTATACAGATAGCCGGTACACCTTTGGGGTAGTACATGACTATATGACAGCCTGGGGAAGACGTGGATTTGTAACCACTACTGGGGAACCTATTAAACATCAACAACGAATAAGAGCCTTATTAGATGCGGCGGCAAAGCCAAGTAAGGTAGCCGTTATAAAAATAAAGGCACACCAGAAGGCCCCAGAACAAGGTAACCCTGACTGGCTAAATCAACAGGGTAATCAGGCGGCCGATTTGGCGGCCAAGGCAGCTCTAGAGTTAGAGGAAGAGGAAGACAGTTATCCCGTAGGGAGCGTACAAATGGAAGAAATTGAAATACAGAAATTGCAGAAAGATACCCCGCCAGTAGAAAAGGATGAATGGAAACAGAAAGGGGCAGTACAAGGATCAGATGGAATCTGGAGGAAGGATACTAAAGTATTAGCACCAGAGTGTGTAAGGTTAACATTACTGGATCTGCATCATGGCCTGACGCATTCAGGACGAGATGCCATGCAGGAAGCTCTCTCAAGAGATTGGTGGTGGCCTGGAATGGGAAGAGATATAGCAAAACACTGTCACCGGTGTGTGATGTGTGCACAATATAATCCAGGCAGGCCTGTAAAAATTAGAATGGCACATCAGCCTCGACCTAGGGGACCTTGGGAACACTTACAAATTGACTTTACTGGCCCCCTGCCATCATCACACGGAAAAATATATTGTTTAGTAATAATTGATCAGTTTACAAGGTGGGTAGAGGCTTTTCCTACCCAAAATTGTACCGCATTAACAGTTGCGCGTCTTTTGGCAGAAGAAGTTATCCCAAGGTGGGGAGTACCATTGCAAATAGATTCTGATCAAGGAACGCACTTTACTGGAACAGTGGTAAAAACCATTTGCAAATTGATGGGAATCAAATAGAAATTCCACATACCCTACCACACCGAAAGCTTCGGGATGGTAGAGAGAAGGAACAGAACTTTGAAATTAGCTCTGGCCAAAGCTATAGCCGAAACTGGAAAAACATGGGTGGAGGTGTTACCCATAATATTAATGAAGTTGAGAGCAACTTCCAATCGTACCACTGGACTAACCCCTTATGAACTAATGACAGGACGAGCAATGCAATTACCAGAAGGCATTATAACAGGTGGAGCAGATGTGGGGCCCTTAAAAGACAGGCTAAAACGATATGTGTTGGCGGGGGTTAGGAACCGTCATCAGGAAAGGGACGAGGAGCTGAAATTACAAATGCTCCCCGAGGTTCCACCCGCTGGATCTAAGGTAATGTTAAAAAACTTACCTGGAAAACTGGGATTTGCCCCAAAATGGCCTGGACCCTATGAGGTTATAATCAGTGGAGACACCTGTGCCTGTCTGGACATAAGGGGTGTAGGAAAGTGGAAACATTGGACCCAATTAAAAGTCTATAACCCATAAATTGTTCCCGAGAGAAAAAAACCATGTAATTTAAACCTACAGATTGAATACTGCAAGCAAAACGTGACAGCCCCAAAACAACATGAGGCTGTTAAGTGTTTTATGTATAGTTGCGTTAATTGGTATTGTCACGGAAGGTATACTTAACTCCCGCAAGAAAAGGGAGCTGCATGTAAATACGTTTTTATATATGTCATATAAGTATGCCAAACTGAGTGGGATAGATGCCTGTTGGGTATGTAGCCATACTCCCACTCATGCGAAAGGAGGGATACCCTTGCGACCAATACCCTTGAACCTCACAGATATGGCAGAATGGATAATTAATAAAAATCATACGAAACAGAAAAATACCACCTTATCCACCTTCGGAAAAACATGGGAACAGAAATGGACTAGCCTAAGGAATGAGTTCCGGGGGGGGAGGATATTCGTTAGAAAATTTTAAAGAATAGTATAAGCCAACATATGATTATACAAAAGAACCCCCCTTTTTAGTCCTTACCAATACGTCAGGAAAGGGCCAGCCGATCGGGGAGATATGTTGGGAGCACGGTACAGAACAAACTGAAGGGATCAGAATTGATGTGGGAAAAAGTCATTGTATACAAAATTTTACCACATATAATGCAGGAAATTCCATGGAAAGCTGGTGGTTCAATACTACCAATTTGATGAATTTGACCAATAATAAACCATGGAATGGGACCAGGTGAACAGATACTGACAACCAGATGGGTTTTACCATCTTCCGCGCCAACATAAACCCCGAACAACCGGGACAGATAATGACAGCCTATAATGGGACATACTTCATATGCGGTCATAAAGCATACCCCTGGCTACCAGAGAATTGGGCAGGATCATGCTATTTGGGGTATGTAGTACCATACGTACACCACATAAAGGAATTGAAAGACCACCACAAGCAGGTGGTACTAGGAGCCATGTTCCCCATGGCTGGAATAGTGTTTACTTCTCAAGAAATATGGTTATTGGCAACCATAATTGAGGGAGTAGCCAATGACATGGCTGAATCCCTGAGAGAGATGAGTGCCGAAATGATAGCCCTAAGAACTGTTGCCCTACAAAATAGAATGGCACTAGATTACCTACTAGCTGCACAGGAAGGTACACGTGCCATGATCGGAGCAGAATGCTGTACATATATCCCAGACAGTTCTGAAAATATTACCAACCTAGCGGACCATATTCAAAAACAAGTAGCTTTGCTCCATCAATCCAATATTGGAGGCGGATGGTTTGATTGGTTACTGGGAGGATCAGGCTGGGGTGCTTGGCTAATGCAAATGATATTGATCATAGTTGTGATATGTATACTGCTGTGCTGTGCATTGACTTTCATTAAAATGTGCTGTCAAACTGCTGTGAAAGCTGTGCTGCCAGTAGCTTCTGTTGAAGAATACACCGACCTCCTGCCCAGAAATACGGGTGAAGAAGAAGAAACGTATGATGACGTGGCCGGAACGGCCAGTTCTCACGAGATGAGTCAGTGGTTGTAAACCAACCCTCTGAAGAAATGAAGAACGATGGTCATCTGGGAGCAAGAGGATCGTGCTCCAGGACCAAAAGGAGGGGCTGTTGGAGGAAAATTTAAAATGGCACCGTAGTGCCTGCTGAAATACTTGACATTTATTGACATTTTGCAGACACTGGCATAACAGACAGCTGACTTGATCTGCTTGCACCAACTTGTAATATCACTTGTACAGACGTAAGACAGGAACGGCTAGTCAACTGTTGGGGTAAAACTGTAAGAGCGAAAAATTACGTTTAGGAAGAACAAGGGAGGTAAAGGGTGTTTAAGGGCGGGGTTACGCAACTGGCAGGACATAGGAATCACTGTGAGAATAGGGTTGCGAAATACCAACATGTCACATGAAAGAAGCTAGCTAACAGTAATATAATTAAGTTGTTTGTGAAAGAAGCTAGCTAACAGTATAATAATATAATTAACTTGTTTTTGACAGAATGTGATTAGGGTTGCTAAGGTATCAGATTGGCCAAAGTTGAAGGATGCTAAAGTACCAGATTGGCCAAGGAATTAATGTAATAACTGCTGATATGGTACCTTTCCTGTTTTTAAACTGTATAAAAGAAGCTTGGCTACTATTGTAAAACCAAGAAGCTGGCAGCTGAGACCGTGGGGTCTACTGTTCTTCTTCTCCCAGAGCGCTCTATACATTAAACTGTGCATTTTTACTTCTCTCAAACTATTTGGTTGTGTGAGTTTATTCACATAAGTCTAAGTTGGGTAACGCGTCGACCTCGTATATCACTTGGCCCGCTCAGGCTCCAATTAGACCCTAACAGCGGGCTTCCCCATGGTGCAGGGTGCCATTGACTGCACACATGTGGCTTTGTGTGCTCCGCATGAGAATGCTGAGGATTTCTGCAACCGAAAGGGCTTCCATTCCTTAAACGTTCAGATAGTCTGTGACCACAGACAGCTGATACTCACTGTCAATGCCCACTATCCTGGCAGCAGCCACGATGCATTCATCCTGCGCCAGACTACTGTGGCAGAACTTTTCCAGGCACCGCTCCACCCAGGAGGTTGGCTTCTCGGCGACAAGGGATATCCACTGTGCACCTGGCTGATGACACCGCATTGTACGCCCAACACCCCTGCTGAGCTGCAGTACAACGAGAGCCATCAAGCTACCAGGAACATCGTTGAGCACAAAATCGGCATGCTCAAGCAACGGTTCCGCAATCTGGACCATTCTGGAGGAGCCCTGCAGTACTCGCCTGAGCGAGTCTCCCACTTCGTTGTTGTGTGCTGCATGCAGCATAACCTGGCAATCCTCAAGACCCAGCCAATGCCACCAGGCCTTGGAGCACCACCAGAGGAGGAGGTGGAAGAGGAGGAGGAAGATGAGGAGGAGGATGATCAGTAGCACCAAGGCGGGAGGGAGGCACACAATGTCGAAACTGGAACAGCCGTCCGTCAACGGCTGATAGCAAGCCGCTTCTAGGCCCCTGCTGAGGAAATGGCTTCTGCCATTGAGAACAACATAAATGAAACCAACCCGCAACCCCTAAGCCGGACAAGGCAACAATGATTGCAAAGACCAAACATATACATTTTGAATACAAAAACTTTTTTATTTTACAAACTCTGTGTGTGTCATTTCCGCATGACAAACTAATAGAAAGAAACACAAAAAAAAAGTTATTAACATAACTGGCTCTCACAAACTGGAGATAATGTCCAAAACACTAAAAAAAATTTGACCATGAGCCTCGGCCTTTAATAAAACAATGAAGAACATTTTGTCACACCTCCTACTTTTTGCCCTTCGAGGGTGATCTCCTTCCCTTGCGGACTTCCCCCCTTCCCACCCTACAGCTCCTCCGTAATGGGACCCCAGTGGCTGCAGCAAGGCTGGTGAAAGGCTGCTGATTGTCACAACCTGAGACTGCAGAAGCCCTTGAAGGACGGCCTCGACCAGCTCTAGGCCTGGAGGGCCCGGCTGCAGACTGCACCAACTCTGCATGGGTGGCAGCAGTCTGTCCTACAGGCAGTGGCAAGTGCAGTGGAGAAGTGACAGTGGTGGCAGCAGGAATGCTGTCATCTTGAGAGAGGACAGCAACACCCTGCTCGACCGACGCACTGGCACTCCCAAGGGGCAGCACTTCAGCATCTGGAGCAATCTGCTGGAGTACAGATTGCTGGCCTGCTGCAGCGCGGTGAGAGCCCCGGGGAAATGTGTCTGAACCAGCGAGGATGCCAACAGTCAGTGCTCGCGTGGCCTCAATCTGAGTCTGCATGAGAGCAGTCTGAGATGGGCTCATAGCAGCCAGTGACTGAATTGCAGCACTAAGCATTGGCGTGGCATTCGCCTGTGCTACTGCGAAGTGCTCCACACTCCTTGCCAGTGATTCAATGCATTCTGGCATCCTTCCCACTGCACCCATGAGCTCAGTGTGCCCGTGCACCGCCTGGGTGTTCATTTCAGTGAGGAGCCGCTCCTCCTCTGCGTCCAGTGCAGTGGGACTCGCTGGCCTACTCTCTCTCTGGGGAGAAGGCCCCCAAGCTTCCCTACCCCCATCACGTTGCTGCAGCCCGCTGGGTCCTGGAGCTTCACCCTCATCAGACCCTTCCCCCCTGCTCCCCTCCAGGGAAGGCGTGTTCCCAGTGTGGGCATGGGCTTCCTCGGGAGAGGGTGGCGCTGATGCTCCGACTTCCTCTTCCTCCTCGCCTGCAGCTTCACTCCCACTGGCAGCTTGAGGGCCCGTCTCCTCAACTGGTGAATCACCATCTGAAAGCAGGGAGGTACAAGAGTGGCTTTAGCGTGAGGACAGGGTGGCGGCAAGGGAGGAATGAGTGCAGCGATTTAGTAAGTTGGATTGAAAGTGTCAAAGGCTGGTGTTGTGAGGAACAAGTGGAAGGAAAGAGGACAAGAAGGCGAGACCTTACCATTGCTGTCCAGAAGGGGGTCGGCGTCTCTAGTGGTGATGGGACCAATCACCCGGCTTGCCACAATCCTCTGGATGCGCACCTCAAGATCGCTGAGGGGTTGCAGCTGAGGCCACCCTCCACCCGTCCGTTGCTGCTGTCTCCTATTATGAGATAGCTTGGCCTGCAAGAAAAAGGATGGCGTCTGAGTAAATATACAGCCATGATCTTGCCTGATGTGCCTCCCATAGTTGAATAGCCCTTACTGTATGCAGCCATGATCTTGCCTGATGTGCATCCCATAGTTGAATAGCCCTTACTGTATGCAACCATGATCTTGCCTGATGTGCATCCCATAGTTGAATAGCCCTTACTGTATGCAGCCATGGTCTTGCCTGATGGGCATCCCATAGTTGAATAGCCCTTACTGTATGCAAAGTGTGGAATGTGTGTGTGTGTTTGATGAAAGGGCCATAGGTCTTGGATGAGTGTTGGGCATTGGGGCTTTTAAGACCCTCTGGCCATAGAGTGAGGTTGAGATGGAGGGATGGAGAGGTTTTGAAAAGAAGCCACTCACCCTGAAGACCCAAGTGAGGTCGTTGAACTTTTTTCTACATTGGATATAGGTCCTGGGCACCATGCTCCTTGAGGAGATGCTCTGAGCCACACTCTTCTGTACTCGCGTGGCAAAGGCCTCCTGCCACTCTCTGGGTACAGTATAGATCTTCTGCGCTCCACAGCGCCAACCAGAGCCTCCAAGGCCCGCTCACTGAAGCGATGTGCTCGCTCCCTGTCCCTCTCCATCGTGCTTGCCTGCAAGATTTAGCCACAGGTCTGTCCAGGCCGAGGTTCCAGGCGCCAATGAGCAGGGTGTGGCTGGAGAGCAAGATCGACCCTCCCCTTTAAGAACTGACCGCCGCCAGTGTGTCTGTGTTCAATCGGTAACTGACAGCACCTGCGCTGCGCCCACGCTCTGAGGTAGCGCCTCGCTCCTCAGCCTTAGCGCCTTAGGAGAGGAGTGTTGTGCCTGATTTAGCGCTCCAATCACCTCCAGGGGTGATAAAAGCCAATTTTGCCATCGGAGGTGATAATTAGCGCCAGGCGCTAAATTTTGCGCACGGCCGATAACGGCGCCCCAAACAGGGCGATACTGAATTTCTCCCCCATGTTGTCATAAGTACAAGTATATTCGAACAACAACATTAATCTATTACTGAGCTTTCAGACCAAAGTCCTAGCCCTGTTACATTGGAAGACAAAGAATGTACATAATGGCCCAGAAATTCGGGTCTCCACGGGTGAGTACGCATGGGGTACTCATCCGTAAGCCCAATGGAAGTGTCGGCTTCGTGCATGCACTGCGCATGTGCGGGAAACCGGCACTTCCATTCCCCTGAAAGAAGTGGTTAAGAGGTGGAATGCGTGCGCAGGAGAGGCAGCGTGTGCGCATCGAACTTACGATTTTTTTGTAGTTTTTCCCGGGAAGGTAAGTCTCCAGAAGTTAGACATTTAAAAAGCAGTCGCAAGGCCTGCTTTTTACAAGGTAAGTGGTCAATTAATTAAAATTAAAACATTTTTTCCACAGGTTTATTATTTTTAAATACTTTAAAGAAAGGTAAGTTTATTTTTAGCCCCGTTAGAAAATTAAAATTTTTTTTTTTTAATTTAAATTATTGTTTAAAATAGTTATTTCATGTAATTTATAGTTTATTTTAAAAATGTGATGTTTTTTAAAATTTATTTGACGATTTAGTGATGTTTTGGGGCTTACAGTATTTATAGGTTGACAGGTTCCTGTCAAACTTATGAATGAAGCATTCCCTGCTACTATTGGCTCTCCATGGCCCACGTGATCCCAGGGGATGCATCGAACTAACTGCGCCCCTGGGATACGCAAGCACTGCGCGCCGGCAGTTGGAGGAGGCCCAGGATCGCAATTCCATGGGGGCCCACAGCTCAACGGCCGGCGCGGTAGGTAAGTGCAGGTCAGGGGCTTGCACCCGCGGGAAGCCCCCGACCCGAATTTCTGGGCCAATATGTTTATTTTCACTGGATAAAATTATTTTCAGTCTGTATACTGTTGTGTGGTAATCACTGTATTAAGCAACACAAGCACAGACTTAATGTGGTAAACCACTGTTTGTATTCCACTGGACATGCCTCGGCTGACTCCTCCCACAAGTCCTAGTATAAAGGTGACTGCTCCCCAGCCCTTTGTATTTTCTGGACCGGTCGACCACTCGAGGCAGACCTTCATTCTTTTGTTAATAAAAGCCTTTAGTTACTCTATTAACTCTCAGTCTTTTATGAGTAATTGATAGCGCATCAATTTTATTAACAAAATTTTTATAATGGAGAAGATCCTCACACCAGCATGCCTGGACTTAGATCATCGGGAGGCGGACTCATCCACCAAGTTTACTCACTGGCTTAAGTGTTTCGAAAAATTCCTGACCGCCTCCGCAGCAATCAAATCGGACGAGGACAAACTGGATGTCCTGACCTCCAAAGTGAACCACCGAGTGTACTAGGTCATCCAAGACTCGACCTTGTACGCGGACGCTATCAAGCTCCTCAAGGACCAGTACACGCGCCCAGTGAACGAAGTGTATGCCAGGCACCTTCTGGGGAGTCGCAAACAACAACCTGGGGAATCGACCGTGGAATACCTTTAGGCACTGTCTGTGCTTGGCCGGGCCTGTGGTTGTAAGGATGTAAAGGCCGCCGTGTACACAGAGGAACTTATCCGGGACGCTTTTGTAGCGGGCCACAGATCCAATTACACCCGACAGCGACTGTTGGAGCAGAGTGACCTCGACCTCAACAAGGCCTCTGAACTCGCACTATCATTGGATGCAGCCTACCGGGGCATGGATGCCTACTCCTCTGCACCGTGGACGCCGCGGGGAATGACAGCCTGGGACACGGTAGGACCGTCTCATAGCGCCGTGCCACCCCAGCCACACCCCAGCAACGGCCCAACTACCGCAGCAGTGTCCCAAGGCCAGACAGCAGTGCCCCAAGGCCAAAAATGCTACTTCTGTGGCCAGGCAAAACACCCCAGAGCGCGCTGCCCGGCGAAAAACGCGATCTGCTCGGGCTGCGGGAAGAAGGGACACTACGCTAATGTCTGCAGGGCCAAAGCCACCCCGAACCCCAGCAGCGCCGCGTGTGGGCCATGCGGCCCGCCATCTTGGGCCTCCCCGGCCATGTGCGAACCACCGGTACAGCAGCCATTTTGGACGCCTCCAGCCACATGGGGATCATGGACGCCGCCATCTTGGATGACAGCCGGAACGCAGCAGGCCCCCAACACCGCCTCATCTGATACCCGCAGCGACACACCGACCCCTACGCTGGCATCCATTACACTGGACCAAGCGAGACCGCACCAGCTGGCCAGTTCCACAATGGACATTAAGGTAAATGGCCACGATACAATCTGCCTTTTTGACTCTGGGAGCACGGAGAGCTTCATCCACCCTGACACGGTGCGGCGTTGCTCTCTCCCAGTCCTGCCTGCGCACCAGCGGATTTCTATGGCCTCCGAGTCCCAGTCGGCGGACATCGGCGGCTACTGCGTAGTGACACTCGTAGTAGACGGGACCGTGTACGATCATTTTAAACTTCTGGTCCTGCCCAACCTCTGCGCTGCCGTCCTGCTGGGGTTAGATTTTCAGTGCCACCTTAAAAGTGTTACGATGGCGTACGGTGGACCCCTACCCCCACTCACAGTCCGCAGCCAGCAGCTCCCAAATTGCCCGCCGCGCACCAGGTGCAACCTCTCCACACTCAGAGTCACCCCCCCCCCACTGTTTTCTAACCTCACCCCCGACTGTAAGCCCATCGCCACAAAGAGCAGGCGATACAGTGCCGGGGACAGGGTTTTCATTAAAACCGAAGTGGAGCGCCTCCTGAAGGAAGGGATTATTGAGGGCAGCACCAGCCCCTGGCGAGCCCAGGTTGTGGTCGTTAAGACCGGCGAGAAGCAGCGCCTGGTCATCGACTACAGCCAGACAATAAATCGCTACGCCCTGCTGGATGCCTACCCACTCCCCCGCATAGCTGGTATGGTCAACCAGATCGCGCAGTACCGCGTCTTCTCGACCATTGACCTGAAATCAGCGTACCACCAGCTCCCTATCCGCCCTGAGGACCGCCAGTATGCTGCCTTTGAGGCAAACGGCCGCCTCTATCACTTCCTTAGGGTTCCCTTTGGCGTCACCAACGGGGTCTCCATCTTCCAAAGGGAGATGGACCGGATGGTAGATCAAAATGCGTTGCAGGCCACTTTCCCATATCTGGACAATGTGACCATCTGCGGCCGTGACTTGCAGGACCATGACGCAAACCTTGAAAAACTCCTCCGCACCGCCCAACTCCTGAACCTGACATATAACAAGGAGAAGTGCATATTCCGCACAAACCGCCTCGCCATCCTTGGCTGTGTTGTGGAACATGGAGTCATCGGCCCCGACCCCGACCGGATGCGTCCCCTTATGGAACTCCCACTGCCCCACTGCCTCAAGGCCCTGAAGAGGTGCCTAGGGTTTTTCTCCTATTATGCCCAGTGGGTCCCCTACTATGCGGACAAGGCCCATCCGCTGATCAAGTCCACCTCTTTTCCCTTGATGGCAGAGGCCCGCTTAGCCTTCCACCGTATCAAGGTAGACATTGCCAAAGCCACCATGCACGCAGTGGACGAATCCATCCCCTTCCAGGTGGAAAGCGACGCGTCCGACTTTGCCCTGGCCGCTACCCTCAATCAGGCGGGGAGACCCGTGGCCTTCTTTTCACGAACCCTCCAAGGCCCGGAGACCAGACACTCCGCTGTTGAGAAGGAGGCCCAGGCGATTGTGGAGGCTGTGCGTCATTGGAGGCACTACCTGGCCGGAAAACGATTTACCCTGCTAACTGACCAACGTTCAGTTGCTTTCATGTTTAACAACAAGCAGAGGGGCAAAATCAAAAATGACAAGATCTTGAGGTGGAGAATCGAACTTTCCACCTACAATTACGAGATCTTGTACCGGCCCGGGAAGCTCAATGAACCCCCGGATGCGCTATCGCGTGGCACCTGCGCCAGCGCACAGATCGATAGACTGCGGGCCCTCCACAATGACCTCTGCCACCCGGGGGTCACCAGGTTCTTCCACTTCATCAAGGCCCGCAACCGGCCTTACTCTATTGAGGAGGTCAGGACCATGACCAGGAACTGCCAAGTCTGCGCTGAGTGCAAACCGCACTTTTATAGACCAGACAGGGCCCACCTGATAAAAGCCACTCGCCCCTTCGAGCGCCTGAGCGTTGATTTTAAAGGGCCTCTCCCCTCCTCCGACCGCAATGTGTACTTCCTCAATATTATTGATGAGTACTCCCGTTTCCCGTTCGCCATCCCCTGCCCGGACATGACCAGTGCCACGGTCATTAAATGTCTGAACGACCTCTTCACCCTGTTCGGTTTCCCCAGCTATATCCATAGCGACCGGGGCTCATCGTTTATGAGCGACGAACTCCGTCAGTACCTGCTAACTAGGGGTATTGCCACAAGCAGGACCACCAGTTACAACCCCCGGGGGAACGGACAGGTGGAAAGAGAAAATGCGACAGTTTGGAAGGCCGCCCTGCTAGCCTTAAAGTCTAGGGGCCTTCCAACCTCCCGCTGGCAGGATGTGCTCCCCGATGCGCTCCACTCTATTCGGTCACTGCTCTGCACTGCCGCTAACGCCACCCCTCATGAGAAAATGTTTGTCTTCCCAAGGAAGTCCACATCGGGGACATCGCTACCACCATGGCTGACGTCCCCAGGGCCGGTCCTACTGAGAAGGCACGTGAGGACCCATAAAACGGACCCCCTGGTCGAGAGGGTCGACCTCCTCCACGCCAACCCCCAGTATGCTTACATTGCATACCCGGACGGGCGGGAGGACACAGTCTCCATAAGAGACCTTGCACCCTCGGGGGCCGCAGTAACCCACTACTCACTACCACCCCCCCCCCACGATCCGATATCCAGCCCCAGCAGACGGCAGGCCTGGGCCCCGCGACCCGCTCGACATCTACGAGGACGACACGCCTGTGCCACAGCCCACGCAGGACTCGATGCCGGAAGCTCCACTACCCCTGCCGTTGCCACGCCGATCACAGCGGCAGACAAGACCTCCGGAGAGACTCCAATACACTAACTTTTAATACACTTCATCCCGCCGGACTCAATTTTAAACAAGGGGTGAATGTGGTAAACCACTGTTTGTATTCCACTGTGTACATGCCTGGACATGCCTCGGCTGACTCCTCCCACAAGTCCTAGTATAAAGGTGACTGCTCCCCAGCCCTTTGTATTTTCTGGACCGGTCGACCACTCGAGGCAGACCTTCATTCTTTTGTTAATAAAAGCCTTTAGTTACTCTCTTAACTCTCAGTCTTTTATGAGTAATTGATAGCGCATCAGGTAATCACTGTATTAAGCAACACAAGCACAGACTTGCCCATCTTTGTAAGTGTAGTAGTTGGGGCATTTCATAGAAACATAGAAGATAGCAGCAGGAGTAGGCCATTCGGCCCTTCGAGCCTGCTCCGCCATTCAATGAGATCATGGCTGATCATCCAAATTCAGTACCTTGTCCCTGCCTTCTCCCTATATCCCTTGATCCCTTTAGCCTTAAGAAATAT
This sequence comes from Somniosus microcephalus, assembly GCF_052327205.1. Taxonomy (NCBI): domain Eukaryota; kingdom Metazoa; phylum Chordata; class Chondrichthyes; order Squaliformes; family Somniosidae; genus Somniosus; species Somniosus microcephalus. The sequence goes on from NC_140993.1 coordinate 131,029,567, forward strand.
ATCCAACTCTTTCTTGAATATATTTAATGAACTGGCCTCCACCGCCCTCTGTGGCAGAGAATTCCACAGGTTCACCACTCTCTGGATGAAGAAATTCCTCCTAATTTCTGTCCTAAATGGCTTACCCCTATCCTTAGACTATGACCCCTGGTTCTGGACTCCCCGGCCATCAGAAACATCCTTCCTGCATCTAGTCTGTCCAGGCCTGACAGAATTTTATAGGTTTCGATGAGATCCCCTCTCAATCTTCTAAACTCCAGTGAGTATAAGCCCAATAGACACAATCTCTCCTCATACGTCATTCCTGCCATCCCAGGTATCAGCCTGGCGAATCTTCGCTGCACTCCTTCCATGGCAAGTACACCCTTCCTCAGGTAAGGCGACCAAAACTGCACACAATACTCAAGGTGCGGTCTCACCAAGGCCCTGTACAACTGTAGCAAGACATCCTTGTTCCTGTACTCGAACCCTCTTACTACGAAGGCCAACATACCATTTGCCTTCTTAACCGCCTGCTGCACCTGCATGCTTACCTTCAGCGACTGGTGCACAAGAACACCCAGGTCTCTTTGCACTTCCCCTTCTCCCAATCTATTGCCATTCAAATAATAATCTGCCTTCCTGTTTTTGCCACCAAAGTGGATAACCTCACATTTATCCACATTATAGTGCATTTGCCATGTTTCTGCCCAATCACCCAACCTGTCCAAATCGTACTGGAGTTTCACGACATCCTCCTCACAGCATACCCTTCCACCCAGCTTTGTGTCGTCTGCAAATTTGGAGATATTACATCCAATTCCCTCGTCCAGGTCATTAATATATATTGTGAACAGCTGGGGTCCTAGGACCGATCCTTGCAGTACCCCACTAGTCACTGCCTGCCACTTGGAAAACGACCCGTTTATTCCAACTCTTTGCTTTCTGTCTGCCAACCAGTTCTCTATCCAAGTCAATACCTTGCCCCCAATCCCATGTGCCTTAATTTTGCACGCTAATCTCTTATGTGGGACCTTATCGAAAGCCTTCTGAAAGTCCAAATACACCACATCCACTGGTTCTCCCTTATCTATTTTACCAGTTACATCCTCAAAAAATTCCAGTACATTAGTCAAGCATGATTTACCTTTTGTAAATCCATGTTGACTTTGTCCGATCCTGTCACTGCTTTCCAACTGCTCTGCTATTACATCTTTTATAATGGACTCTAGCATTTTCCCCACTACCGATGTCAGGCTTACCGGTCTATAATTCCCTGCTTTTTCTCTACCACCCTTTTTGAACAGTGGGGTAACATTAGCTACCCTCCAATCCATGGGTACTGTTCCAGAGTCTATTGAGTTCTGGAAGATGACCAGCAATGCATCTACTATTTCTAGGGCCACTTCCTTAAGTACCCTGGGATGTAGATTATCAGGCCCTGGGGATTTATCGGCCTTCAGTCCCATCAATTTTCCTAACACCATTTCCCTACAAATACTGATTTCTTTCAGTTCCACCCTTTCATCAGACCCTATGTTCCCCGGCATCTCTGGGAGGTTATTTGTGTCCTCCTTTGTGAAGACAGAACCAAAATATGTATTTAGTTGGTCTGCCATTTCTTTGTTCCCCATTATAAATTCCCCTAAGTCTGACTGCAAGGGACCTACGCTTGACTTCACCAATCTTTTTCTCTTCACATATCGATAAAAGCATTTACAGTCAGTTTTTATGTTCCCTGAAAGCTTACTCTCATATTCTATTTTCCCTTTCTTAATTAATCCCTTTGTCCTTTGTTGAATCCTAAACTGCTCCCAATCCTCAGGATTATTGCTTTTTCTGGCCAATTTATATGTCCTCTCTTTGGATCTTATGCTATCCCTAATTTCCCTTGTTAGCCACGGTTGAGTCACCTTTTTTGTTTTATTTCTGTAGCTCATCCATTTGGTCTTTGAATGTTTGCCATTGCCTATCCACCGTCAACCCTTTGAGTGCCATTTGTCAATCAATCCTACCCAACTCGCTCCTCAGACCATCGTAGTTTCCTTTATTTAAATTGAGGACCCTCGTCTCTGAGTCAACTACTTCATTCTCCATCTTAATGAAGAATTCGATCATATTATGATCGCTCCTCCCCAAGGGGCCTCATACAACAAGATTGCTAATTAATCCTTTCTCATTACATAATACCCATTCTAAGATGGCCTGATCTCTGGTTGGTTCCTCGACATATTGGTCCAGGAAACCATCCCGTAAACACTCCAGGAATTCCTCCTCCATAGTATTGTTACTAATTTGGTTGGCCCAATCTATATGTAGATTAAAGTCACCCATGATGACTGCTGTGCCCTTATTGCACGCTTCTTTAATTTCCCTTTTAATGCCATCCCCAACCTCTGCCTTACTGTTTGGAGGTCTATATACCACTCCCACTAACGTTTTTTTCCCCTTAGTATTCCTCAATTCTACCCATATAGATTCCACATCATCAGAGCTAATATCCTTCATTATAATTGTGTTAATCCCTTCTTTAACCAGTAATGCTACCCCACCTCCCTTTCCTTTTTGCCTATCTTTCCTGAATATCGAATACCCCTGAATTTTGAGTTCCCAGTCTTGGCCATCCTTGAGCCACGTTTCCGTAATCCCAACCAAATCATATTCGTTTACCTCTATTTGCGCAGCCAATTCATCCACCTTATTACAAATGCTCCTCACATTAAGACACAAAGCATTCAGGCTTGTTTTTTTAACGTTCTTAGACCTATTAGAATTATTATTTACTGTGGCCACGTTTGATTTAAACCATTGATTTCTCTGACTGCCACTTTTGTTTTTCTCCTTCCTATCTTTTGCTTTTATCCTCGTTTCCCTTTCCTCTGTCGCCCTGCTCAGTTTCCCAACCCCCTGCCATTTTAGTTTAAACCCTCCCCCACAACACTAGCAAACACTCCCCCTAGGACATCGGTTCCAGCCCTGCCCAGGTGCAAACCATCCGGTTTGAACTGGTCCCACCTCCCCCAGAACCAGTTCCAATGTCCCAGGAACTTGAATCCCTCCACCTGGCACCATTCCTCTAGCCACGTATTCATCTGAAGTATCCTTCTATTTCTACTCTGACTAGCACGTGGCACTGGTAGCAATCCTGAGATTACTACCTTTGAGGTCCTTTTTATTAATTTACCTCCTAACTCCCTATATTCCGCTTTTATGACCTCATCCCGCTTTTTACCTATATTGTTGGTGCCTATATGCACCACGACAACTGGCTGTTCACCCTCCCCTTCCAAGATGTTCTGCAGCTGCTCGGAGACATCCTTGACCCTTGCACCAGGGAGGCAACACACCATCCTGGAGTCTCGTTTGCGGCCGCAGAAACGCCTATTTATTCCCCTTACAATTGAATCCCCTATTACTATAGCTCTACCCCTCTTTTTACTCCCATTCTGTGCAGCAGAGCCACTCCTGGTGCCAGGAAGTTGGCTGCTGCTGCCTTCCTCTGATAAGCCATCCCCCCCAACAGTACTCAAAGTGGTGTATCTGTTGGAGAGGGGGATGGCCACAGGGGGCCCCTGCACTACCTGTCTGCGCCTAGTACTCTGCCTGTTGGTCACCCGTTCCCTTTCTTCCTGTCCAACCTCTACCTGCGGTGTGTCCAACTCCATAAACGTGCTACTCACGATGTCGTGAGCATCGTGAACGCTCCAGTATGCATCCAATCGCAGCTCCAGTGCCGCAATGCGGTCTGTCAGTAGCTGCAGTTGGATGCACTTCCTGCACATGTAGTTGTCAGGGACACAGGAAGTGTCCCTGAGTTCCCACATATCGCAGGAGGAGCAGATCATGTGGCCGGGATGTCCTGCCATGACTTACCCTTTAATTAATTGAATTTAAATTAAATCAATCAATCCCACTAATTACACTACAGTTAACTGGTTTACCAACAGTCTCCGCTACACCAGAGAGACTTTAGCAACTATAAACCAGAGTTCATAGACCTCTCACCTCATTTTCCTCAAGGTTCACTTGAAGGGTGAACAGATACAAGGGCACCTGAAGAAGCTCGTGTTGGGCTTTGCAACTGGAACTTCTCGCAGATCAGATGATTTAGGGGGTGGGGGGAACGTGGTGGGGGGTGTTCAGCTAAGGCAAAGAGGGCACCTCTCAGTAATTTCTTTGCAAATTTGCCCCTCTTTCTTCTTCCCACTATTTGGTGGTCTATAAAGTATACCAAGTAGCGTAATAGCTCCTTTATTGTTTCTCAACTCCAACCAAATAGATTCTGTCTTTGATCCCTCAAGGACATTCTCTCTTTCTAGCACTGTAATATTTTCCTTAATCAAAACTGCTACCCCCTCCTCCTTTTTTCCTTCCCTATCTTTCCTGAATACCTTGTACCCAGGAATATTAAGCAGCCAATCCTCCCCTTTTTTGAGCCAGGTCTCTGTTATCACCACAACATTATATTCCCATGTGGCTATTTGCATCTGCAGCTCACCAACCTCATTAACCACACTTCATGCATTTACACACAGGCACTCCAAACCTGACTTAGACATCTTTGTATTTTCTATGATCCCACCTAACTCTGTATTATTTCTAACTGGAGCTGTCTTTCCCAGTCCTCTGTGCACCTTGTTTCTACCTTTTAATACTACATCATGGTGCCCAACCCCCTGCTGAATTAGTTTAACCCACCACCACAGCACTAGTTAACCTGCCCGTGAGGATATTAGTCCCAGCTCTGTTCAGGTGCAACCCGTCCATCTTGAACAGGTCCCTCCTGCCACAGAACTAGCCCCAGGAGTCTGAAGCCCTCCCTTCTGCACCATGTCTCTAGCCATGCATTAACCTGCCATATCCTCCTATTTCTATGGAGCTGTTGGAAGAGAAAGAGAAAGAATGAAAGAAATCATTTGCATTTATATACTGTTTTCAACATGTCACAGCTTTACATCCAATGAAGTACTTTTGAAGTGTAGTTACTGTTGTAATGTAGGAACATGTGACAACCAATTTGTGCACCATAAACTCCTATGAACAGCAATGAGATAAATGACAGGAAAATCTGTTTTTGTAATGTTGGCTGAGGGCTAAATATTTGCCAGAACACTTGGAAAACTCCCCTGCTCTACTTTGAATTGTCATCCATGATCTTTTACATTCATCTTAGAAGGTTTAGCATCTCATCCAAAAGACAGCACCTGAGACATTGTAGCACTCCCTCAGCACTTCACTGAAGTATCAGCATAAGTTGTATGCTCAAGTCCCTGGAGTGGAGCTTGAACCCACTTTTGATTCACAGATGACAACTGAGTTAAGGCTGAAATCAAGAAAGTAGACTTTACTTGTCAGGCCCTCTTTGCCTTAGCTGAACACCCCCCACCACGCTCCCCCCACCCCCTAAATCATCTGATCTGCGAGAAGTTCCAGTTGCAAAGTCCAACACGAGCTTCTTCAGGTGCCCTTGTATCTGGTCACCCTTCAAGTGAACCTTGAGGAAAATGAGGTGGGAGGTCTATGAACTTCCCCCTCTATATCATTCAAATGGTTGGCTTTACCTATATTTGTTGTAGGCACAGACAGTTTGGCTACAACCAGACCACATAGGACTGGATCTGCAGCTATAGAAGACCACAGAGGAAGAGAAGAGCTTGCCTCCCAGTACCATGTATAAGCCTGGAGTTACATACCTGCCCTTCTCAGAGGATCAGTGCATAAAGAGGCTGTGCTTCTCCAGGGAGACTGTCATAGATGTAGTGTATGTACTTTGCAGAAGGAACTATATTCTGCAGCCCCTGTATACTGCAGTACTAGTAGTGACCACCCCTGTATATAAGCCTGTGTAGTAACATTTGCATAGTAGTTCCAGGTTGCCTCCATTCAGTAAAGACCTGTTATAACCAACTCCTGCAGTCCGTGTCTCAATTATACACGAAAATAATACTGGCGACGAGCAGATACGAACTTACCTACAGTCTGCACCACCTCATGGGGATCCATCCCTGAAGCGAAGTTATCAGAGGTCGAGGCCAGAAGGAAGAAAGTAACAGAAGAAACGGGCGTCGACCGTGAGCATCCGCCTCTGAGTCAGCGGAGTTGAAGAATTGCAGGAGAGGCTGTCGAGAGCGGGGCTTGGTTATCATGTCGATGGTGCTTCAGCTAATCGGGCTGGTGGCAGGTAGTACACTGATCCTTCCTGGGCTGCGGCGGTCTAGAGCTCGAGCGGGTGGCTTTGCAACGGGGCCGAGCAGCATTGTCGGGAAGAGGAGAGAGAGAGAGGGTGGAGCACATAGGGCGCGGCCGGTGCTACGAAGCCGGGCAGCGCACAGACCCGAGAAGACGGAGGCAAGAGTCCGCAGGGTTGTTCCGATGACGGGGAAATAATAAAAATTAAATGTGTGGAAAGCCGCGAGGAGCTGCAGTTTGCCACGGGAACCGCGGAGAGCGGCATCAGCAGCAGCGCGGGGGGAAGTGCGCGAAGACCATAGGGCGTCGCCATCAAGGCATAAAATGCCAGCAACAGTGCTAGCAACAGCGGAGAAGAAGGCAAAGCACGGGAGGCGCCATCTTAGATTTCCAAGATGCCGAAGACTGGCAATATCACTGCCTTCGATAATGCAATAGAAGACTGGACCACGTATGTGGAAAGAGTCGAGGTATATTGTGAGGCAAACGAAGTAGCCGATGAGAAAAAGGCATCGGTACTGCTAAACTTAATGGGCGCAAGAACGTACGGCCTATTGCGGGACCTGATTACTCCAGCCAAACCGAAGGCGAAGAGTTTTAATGAAATTGTTGCTATCCTACAGGAACACCTAAATCCTACACCGCTGCTGATAGCAGAAAGATTTAAGTTCCACAGGAAAAATCAGCATAAAGATGAGAGCAATGCTGATTACCTTACGGAACTACGCAAGCTATCAAAGCACTGACAGTTCGGAGCAGGACTGGCAGATACCTTACGGGACAAATTTGTCTGTGGACTCCTGAGTGAAGGAACCCAGAAGAGGTTACTCTCAGAGAAAGAGCTGACGCTAGATAAGGCTTTCAGCGTGGCAGTATCGTACGAAGCAGCAGCAAGGGGAGCTGCGGAAATACAGCAAAAGCCACAGGAATACGGCACCCATGAAATGACACGGGGATTTGCAAAATGTTATCGCTGCAGCAGAACAACCCATGACCAGAAGGACTGCTGGTCCAAGGACAAAATATGCAGGCAATGCGGAAAGATGGGACACATTGCACGAGTTTGCAGGTCTGGGAAGAAGACCAACGACAGCAAAAAGGCTACTAAGGAACCGTACAGGAAAGTACAAAAGATGACGGACAGTAGTTCCGAAGACCAGATGAGCGATAGTGAATCCGGGAACAAGAGACTAAGCTGTCTCAAGCTTCACAACGTAATCGCAAAAGAGGATCACCGAACCATTTGGGTCACCCTCACGATAGCAGGGTCCCAAGTCAAAATGGAATTGGATACAGGATCAGCTCTAACCGTCATGAATCGACGAGACTAAGAGTGGCTATTCTCACACATACCCTTGAAAGAGACATCCATTGTCTTGAAGACGTATGCGGGGCAAAAAGTATACCCCAGAGGAAAAATAAGGGTGCCTGTCGAATACAACGGCAAGGAAAGACAAAAATTGTATCTGTACATACTGCAAGATGGTGGACCACCGTTATTGGGACGTGAATGGATCAGAAAGATAAGTTTAGACTGGCACTCCATTCAGGCACTGACGGTGGCTGGTAAAAAGGATGACAACGTCACTCCTGGACGATTGTCAACAATCTTAGCTAACGCCAAAGAGGTATTTCAACAAGAACTGGGAACTCTTAAAGGCGTAACCGCCTCGGTAAAAATAGAAGAAAATGCAACTCCCAAGTTTTTCAAAGCAAGACCGGTACCATATGCAATTCACCCAGCCATCGAGGCAGAGCTGGAGAATCTGGAGAATGCAGGCATGTTATCTAAGGTAGATTGGAGCGAGTGGGCGACACCCATCGTTCCTGTCATGAAGAAAACGTTAAACAATAAGTCTGAGGAGCCAAGGAAGGTTCGCATCTGTGGGGACTTCAAGGTGACGGTGAACCCAGTCCTTCACACAGTACAATATCCTCTTCCAAGGATAGAAGATATCTTCGCCTCACTATCTGGAGGGAAGCGTTTTACAAAAATTGACGTAGCACAAGCATATTTGCAGATGGAGGTTGAAGAATCCTCTAGGAAGTATCTCACGATAAACACTCACAAAGGTCTTTACCAGTATAATCGACTGGTATTCGGAGTAGCATCAGCTCCGGCGATATGGCAAAGAGCGATGGAACAAGTCCTGCAAGGAATTCCGGGGACTCAGTGTTACTTGGACGACATCCTAGTGACAGGTGAAGATGACAGTGAACACCTTGCCAACCTAGAGCAGGTGCTCACTAGACTAAGAGAACATGGGCTACGGGCCAACCGCCCCAAGTGTGAGTTTTTTAAGAAACAGATATCGTATTGTGGCCACGTGATTGATGAAGAGGGGTTACATAAGTCCCCTGACAAAATTGAAGCGGTAGTTAAGGCTCCAGCGCCTGAAAATGTGTCGCAACTGAGGTCATTCCTCGGATTGGTGAATTACTACCATAAGTTTTTGCCGAATTTGTCCACAATTCTGCACCCACTGAACGCCCTACTACAAACGGGAGTAGCATGGAATTGGAGCGATGAATGTAAGCGGGCCTTTCAGAAAAGTAAGGACCTAATCACTTCAAGAGAAGTATTGGCTCACTACAACCCATCACTACCGATAAGACTGGCGTGTGATGCGTCTCCCTACGGCATTGGGGCGGTACTGTCACATAAATTCCTTGATAGTTCAGAGAGGCCGATAGCTTTTGCGTCACGCTCGTTAACTTCAGCCGAGCGTAACTACGCCCAGATTGACAGAGAGGCCCTCAGCCTGGTGTGGGGGGTGAAGAAGTTCAATCACTACCTGCACGGTCAGAAATTTACTCTACTTACTGATCATCAACCTCTTGTCTCCATTTTCAACCCTCAGAAGGGCGTACCGATAATGACAGCACAACGGCTACAGAGGTGATCCCTTTTCCTAGGGGCACACCAATATGAACTAAACAGCATGGGAATGCTGATGGATTGTCGCGCCTACCGTTGCCGACGGTGGAAGAAGAACTTGCAGTGGATCCAGTGGAGATATTCCACTCGACCATAGTCGAATGTCTCCCTGTGACGAATGCAAACGTAGAAAAGGAAACACGAAATGACCCGACACTCTCCTGGGTCTATGATTTAACGGTGAAGGGATGGCCAGCACATGGCGAACCACTGCTGCCAGCATTCTCGCTGAGAAGAGAACAGCTGTCAGTGTGCAGAGGAACCTTGATGTGTGGATCCAGAGTAGTAATTCCACCCAAATTGAAGGATAGAGTGCTCAATGAGCTTCATGAGGGTCATCTGGGAGGGGTAAAAATGAAGAACTTAGCCAGAGCATTTGTGTGGTGGCCGGGAATCGATAGAGAAATCGAAGAGATGACCAAGAGCTGTACAGGATGCCAGAAGGTCCAAAACGCCCCACCACAAGCCCCTCTACATCCATGGGAGTGGCCCTCATCTCCATGGCAAAGGGTGCACATTGATTTTGCTGGTCCATTTATGGACTCGATGTTTTTAATTGCAGTGGATGCACATTCAAAGTGGCCAGAGGTAATAAAAATGTTCTCAACCACCACAGAAAAAACTATCACAGTCTTATGAACCATATTCGCCAGGAATGGGCTGCCTGAACAGATTTGCTCTGACAATGGACCATAGTTTGTGTCTGAAGAGTTCCGGAGGTTCTTAAAGAACAATGGTGTTAAGCATTACACATCCGCTCCATATCATCCAGCCACTAATGGATTGGCCGAGAGGTTCGTTCAAACATTCAAGAAGGCTATCAAGGCAATGTGTAATGAAGATATACCCCTACAGCACAAGGTGGATAACTTCTTGTTTGCCTACTGGAATGCGACACATGCAGTTACCAACCAAACTCCAGCCATGATGTTCTTCAATCGAAGATTACGATGCCGCTTGGATTTGGTTAAGCCAAACATCAGAAGAGATGTGGAGAACAGGCACTTTCAGAATATGAATGAAAGGCCGACCATGAGTTTTAAGATAGGTCAACCAGTTTTGACCCGGGACTACTGCACAGAGAAATGGCAGCCAGGAACGATCTGTACACGGCAAGGACCTCTAATGTATACCGTGGACGTTGGAGAGAGCATTGTAAGACGCCATGCTGACCAGATTCTAGAGTCACTGGGAAACGTCAACTCCACACCACGATCTGATACACCTGGCGATGAAACCGAAGTACCAATTGCATCTACCTCAGAATCGGTGATATTGGAAGCAGACGAACCAAACAACGACATTGATCCCGACTCAACGTTGCCAGAAGGACCTGATACCCCAAAGAGGCGTTATCCAGACAGAATCAGGAAGCCTCCTCAAAGACTGAACTTATAATTGCTTAACTTCAACTGATGTATCTAGCAACTGTAATTGTAAATATGTTATTTCATTGTTAATCGAATGTTATGTACTGTTTAGCTAAAAGGGGAGGAATTGTAGTGTATGTTCTTTGCAGAAGGAATTATATTCTGCAGCCCCTGTATACTGCAGTACCAGTAGTGACCACCCCTGTATATAAGCCTGTGTAGTAACATTTGCATAGTAGTTCCAGGTTGCCTCCATTCAGTAAAGACCTGTTATAACCAACTCCTGCAGTCCGTGTCTCAATTATACACGGACATAATAATAGACACGTGTCAGCTCCTGTAATAAGATCTGCAACAAACTGCCACAGCTGGCACTGCATGTTCTTATGTTATCATCAACACCAGTCAGTGTGCAGTTCATGCTTGTATTAAGCAGATGACTGATACCATTTTTGACAGAGCAAACATTTTCATTACATTCCCCATCGACAACTGGAAACAGCAGGATAGGGCTCTGGGATTCACACAAATTGCAGGCTTTCCCAAAGGCCAGGGTATCCCTGCCTGCACATGCATTGCCATGTGGGCTCCTGCAAACGAGTTTGCTGCCTTCATGAATCAGAGGGGCTTCCATTCCATTATTGCACAACTGATGTGTGCTGATCAGCAGCGCATCATGCAGGTCTGCTCACTTTCCTGGCAGTTGCCATGGTGCATTTATATTGTGGAAATCCTCCATCCCCTCATTCTTTGATCCAGCACAGCAAATGAGAGGCTGGCTGCGCGGGGTCAAGGACTATCTCCTGTATACTTGGCTCATGACTCCCCTCAGAAACACATGCTTGCCGGCTGTATTTTGCTGCAACCAGGTGCATTAGTCAACAAGAGCCCTCATTGAGTAGAGCATTGCAGTCCTCAAACAGTGATTCAGATGCCTGCACAAGTCTGGCAGCTTCCTCCAATACTGCCCAGAAAGTGTGTCCGGTATCATAGTGGTTAGCTGCAGGCTTGGCAACTTTACTTAGCAATGGAGACAACACATGGAGCCAATATTGGATGAGGACCTTCAACCAGATGACGAAGACGACACTGATAACATCAAAGATGGCAAAGAAGCAGGAGGGCATTGTTGTGTATTTTGAATGTTGTATTTGAATTGTCCCACATGTTTATGTTAATGTATTACAAGCCAAATGTATGTTGAATGTTTAAATGTCTTAATCTAAATGTACACTCTCGGGAGCCGCAAGCCTACATTTCGTTGTACTGCACTTGTGCACTAACAATGACAATAAAAGTTGATTTGATTTGATTTTGATTTGCTAGCTTACCGTAGTTGTGATGTGCAATGCACTATGGGAAACAGAGTGCATTAAGTTGAAGAGATTCTTCTGGAAGTAATGGCTGTTAACTGAACTCTGTCTCCTGCGTACTCTTTTAATTGTTATACAAGCAAGGTTAATAAACTCTTGAGATTTAACAAATGTGGCGACGAGGACGTCTGAACTTACGTGGCTCTGCTGTGCGGAAGATAATCGGGTTTTACGTGTTTAAAACTGTTATTTTTGCAGTGGACAGTTAATTAAAGTGAGGCTGGCTCGAGGTTTAAAGGAGCTTGCAATGGCGGGAAGACGAGATGGCGTATAAGGTACTAACGACTTGAGGAAGGGGAGGAAAAGCAGTGAGTAAATCGGGAAGGACATTTATTTAACTGTGAAACGATCTTTGAATTGAAGCACTAAATAACTGATAGTGATTTTAGTTGAGTTCAACATTGGAAGGATCCTTAGTGAATGATAATTAGGAGCTTGAGAGAAGGAAAATGGCTGGAATTATCGGTAACATTGGACCGTTTGATGAGAATGTCGAACAATGGAGCTCATACACAGAACAATTTGAATACTTCACACAAGCAAATGACATTGGAGGGAACAAAGTAGTACCTACATTGTTAAGTGTGATGGGACCAAAGACTTTCAATCTTTTGCGTACTTTAGTGCATCCAGATAAACCAGGGACTAAACAATATAGCAAAATTGTGGAGCTACTAAAAGGGAATTTTTCACCCAAAACCCTAGTCATAGCTGGGAGGTTTAGGTTCCACAGGCGTAACCAGGAAGAAGGAGAAACAGTGACCATGTTTGTAGCTGCACTAAAAAGACTATCAGATCACTGTGAGTTTAATGACGTGCTAAATGATACTATAAGAGACAGGCTAGTGTGTAGTATGAGAACTGAAGCCATACAGAAGAGACTATTAACAGAGAGTAATCTGACACTACAAAAGGCCATTGAAATCAGTATTTCCATGGAATTGGCAGCTAAGGAAGCTCAACAGTTGGGTGCAACAGAAAAAGTGCACAAAGTAAGAACAGAGAGTCAAGGGCCATGCTTCCGTTGTGGCAAAACGGGGCATCTTGCGTCTGCATGCTGGTGTGTGGACATGGATTGCCACAGCTGTGGTAAAAAGGGACATATTCAGCGCGCATGCAGAAATAAAAAGGACACAGAGAAAACGTCAAAGACGGAAGGAAGAAAAAAAACATTCAGACAAAAGATAAAGAAGCATGTCCGCTCTGTAGAACAGGACAAAACAGAGGCAAGTGACACTTCAGAGGAGGAACTATCACTGAATGTGCTGACTGTAGCTGGGGATTCGCATGGCTACTGGGTCTCACCCTTGCTAGAGGGGCAGCCTGTGCGAATGCAGATCATTACCGGGGCAGCAGTATCTCTTATGTCAGAGACAGTCTACAAAAAGACATTAAAGCACCTTCCACTTCAGCCAGCTAACATAGCGTTAAAGACATATAGCGGTGAAAGAGTAACCGTGAGAGGTATCACTGAGGTCACAGTTCAGTTGAATGGACAAACCATGAAGTTACCACTCTACGTAATTAAAGGAGACTACCCCTCCCTGCTGGGATGTTCGTGGATGGAGAGAATAAAATTAGACTGGTCATCAGTCTACATGATGTCACACAATGATCCAGGCTTACCCGCCATCTTAAAGAAACATGCAGAAGTCTTTAATGGAGAACTGGGTAGCATGAAAGATATTACTGTGAAGCTTTGTATTAAGCAGGATAGCAAACCCAAGTTCATGAAGGCACGACCCGTACCTTATGCCATCAGACCAAAAGTCGAGTGTGACTTAGAAGCCCTAGTTGAAAGCGGAGTACTAGAACCAGTCAGCGTGAGTGAATGGGCAACACCCATTGTACCAGTGCTCAAGAAAGGGGGTGGAGTTAGGATATGTGGAGATTTTAAAGTAACTGTTAACCCTGTATTGTCAGTGGAGCAATATCTGCTTCCCCATATTGATGATTTGTTTGCGGGACTTGCTGGGGGCCAGAAGTTTAGCACAATCGACCTCTGTCAAGCCTACCTGCAAATGCATGTGGATGAACAGTCATGAGAAATGCTGACTATTGTGATGCACAAGGGCCTATTTAGGTATCGTCGACTTCCTTTCGGAATTACATCAGCTCCAGCGCTTTTCCAATGTGCTATGGACCAGATCCTTAGTGGGTTGCCTGGAGTCCAGTGCTACTTAGATGATACGATAGCAAAATACTGCAGGTGGTAGAAATCCGAAATAACAACAGAAAATGCTGGGAAAAACTCAGCAGGTCAGGCAACATCCGTGGAGAGAAATTTGAGTTGACGTTTCGGGTCGAACCCTTCTTTAAAACTGGAAAGAAAAGAAAATAGATCGAAGGCAGGGCTGCGATCGGACAAAAGAAGTAAAAGACACAAAAGCAGTAAGAGAGACAATAAAAGGTGTTCGAAGCTAGACGAGATGGTAATAGGCTGAGATTAGGTGTGAGGTGTACTGGCAGGGTAAGAGATAGCTGCCAGGTGTGAGAGAGAAACAAAAGGAAAGGGGGGGGGGAAAGGAGTGGAAAAATTACAAGAAAAAATGTAATAGGGGTCGAGGTTATGATCTGAAATTGTTGAACTCGATATTGAGTCCGGAAGGCTGCAGGGTGCCTAATCAAAAGATGAGGTGCTGTTCCTCGAGTTTACATTGAACTTCCATGGAACAATACAAGAGGCCAAGGACGGTGAGGTCCGAGTGGGAATGGAGCGGTGAATTAAAATGACAGGCGACCGGAAGCTCGGGGTCACCCTTACGGACTGAACGGAGGTGTTCCGCAAAGCGGTCACCCAATCTGCGTTTGGTCTCCCCAATGTAGAGGAGACCGCATCGTGAGCAGCGAATACAGTATGCTGGATTGCGAGAAGTACAAGTATATCACTGTTTCACCTGGAAGGGGTGTTTGGGGCCCTGGATATCTTAGTTACTGGGTGTGATGACCAAGACCATCTGCATAACTTGGACACAACGCTACAGAGACTGAGGGATTACAGACTCAGAGATCGCAGGGATAAATGCGATTTTTGTCAGGCATCAGTTGAGCACCTCGGTCATGTGATTGATGCCACAGGCCTTCACAAGGCACCGTCCAAGACCAAGGCAATCATGGATGCCCCAGCACTTGAAAATATCAGCCAGCTGCATTCTTTTCTAGGGTTACTGAACTACTATGGATGGTTCATACCGAACCTAGCCTCGATGCTGAGGCCGCTGCATTGGTTGCTATGTAAAGACAAGAAGTGGGAATGGACTAACAAGTGCCAGGAGGCATTCATGACAGCAAAGGACACGCTCCTGAAGTCAGAGGCTTTGACGCATTTTAACCCTTCATTACCAATACAGTTAGCTTGCGATGCATCGTCATATGGTGTGGGAGCGGTCGTTTTTCATATCGTGCCAAATGGAGAAGAGAAGCCAATAGCATTCGCATCTAGGACTTTGAACAGAGCTGAAACTAACTACGCCCAAATAGAACGAGAAGCACTGAGCATCATTTTTGGCATTTGCAAGTTTCACCAATATTTGTACGGGAGACAGTTCACCCTACAAACAGATCACCGCCCTCTCACGACCATCTTCGGGCCACATACAGGGATTCCGTCACTTGCTGCGAGCAGAATACAAAGGTGGGCGCTGCTGTTGTCTGCACACACATTTGACATTAGATATCGCAAGTCTGACCTGCACGGCAACGCCGACGGTCTTTCCAGGTTGCCGCTGCCTGTCACCAAGCCTATGGCGAGTAGCATGGACATCTGCTATTTTAGGCAGGTGGAGAACGGGCCTGTTACTTCAACACATGTCCGACGAAACACCAGAAATGACCCAGTGTTGTCTGCAGTGCTGGACATTATCGTCAGGGGCAAGCTTGACAGCGATGACCCAAACCTGAAACCATATCACTTAAGGAGAAACGAACTGTCGGTGCAGTCTGGATGTTTGCTGTGGGGGAGGAGAGTGGTTATTCCACCATCGCTACGGAAACCAGTGTTACAGTGTGGCAAAACCACCAATGATCTTCTGTACAAATGCATAACTGTCTTTAACCCAATGCTACAGCATCTGTGTTTGTTGGCTGAGTGCAAATAAGCTTTCTGCAAAAGCCCTGAAACAACGTGATGACGTCATCACGTTGGTCACGTGATGCCCCGAACGGCGGGAAACATGATGATGTCATGACGTCAGAGAGTGGGAGGTTCTAAGCCCAGACCTCGTGTAACAAGCTGCTGAAAAGACCTGTTTGCTGTTGCTCCTGCATGTTTTTGTTTTGTTCACTTGTTTGATTAAATTCAGTTGAATTATTGAACTGACTCGACTTCAGTGCTTCAGTTAGGGATAGATCGATTCCTACATTGGTGACCCCGAAGCTTCGCGGACGATTTTCGCGGAGGAAAGTTCGAGAACAAGATGGATGTGAACGCAGCGAGTTTGCAGCTCCCTCAATTTTGGGAACGACATGCAGCCTCCTGGTTCGTGCAAGCGGAGGCTCAGTTCCAACTTCGGAACATCGTGCTGGATCAGACCCGTTACTTTTACGTGGTCTCCGCACTGGACAGCTCGATGGCTTCCCGAATCATCAGCCTGCTGGAGAACCCGCCCATGGATGACAAGTATGAAATGCTTAAGGCGCGCCTTATGCAAATATTCGGTCTCACGAAAGCGGAGCGCGCACGACGTTTGCTCGCACTCCCCGGGTTAGGCGACGCTAAGCCTTCCGAGTTGATGAGCCAAATGCTCACACTCCTCGGGTCTCAGCCACAGTGTTTTCTGTTTCGGGAACTGTTCCTGAGCCAGCTCCCTGAGCAGGTACAAGCAGCCCTCGCCAGGTCGGAGGCTACGGACGGCGTAGCGCTCGTGGCTGAAGCCGGCACCATTTAAGCAGTGATGCAACAGTACTGTGCCGCTTCGAAGCGTCCCGCCTCGAGGAACCCCACCTCGGCACCTCCACAGACCGGCCTCTGTTACTACCATGCCCGGTTCGGACCGAAAGCCAGATACTGCCGACCCCCATGTAGTTTCGTGCCACCGGCACCGAGAAAGCAGCAAAACTGTGCGCGAGAACGGAAGAACGACACCGAGGTCGGGTTCGCGTCCACAATGACGGTTGGTGATTCCGGGAAATTGTTGGATATCACCGACTCCATTTCGGGCCGGCGGTTCTTATGCGACACGGGTGCCCTGTGCAGCATCCTCCCCGCTTCGCCCCTCGACGTCGGGTCCGGGAGGCGTGGTACTCCACTACAGGCCACCAATGGCAGCGCTATCCGTACGTTTGGGATGCGGCGAATCCGCTTGTGTCTCAGCGGGCAACTCTTCCACTGGGAGTTTATAACCGCCAAAATACCACTAGCAATCCTTGGCGCTGACTTTTTCTGTGCTAATAACCTACTGGTCGACGTACGTAATCGCCGCGTGATTCACGCCGCCTCATGGGCCCCCATCCCCTGTTTTCGGGGCACAGGCGCGGCCCCCGCGCTCGCCTGCGCCGAGTCGGCACCCGACGACTTCACCCGCCTGCTCAAGGAATTTCCGGAGCTCACTCGACCCACCTTCTCGGCGACGACTGCCAAACATGGTGTTGAGCATCACATCACGATGACCGCCCCCCCGGTTTATGCCTGCGCTCGACGTTTGGAGGCCAGTAAACTCGAGGCCGCAAAGGCGGAATTCGCTACCATGGAGCGGTTGGGCATCGTTTGCCGGTCCGATAGTCCCTGGTTGTCTCCGCTGCATATCGTGCCAAAGCCAAGCAGTGGGTGGCGGCCCTGCGGCGATTATCGGCGCCTCAATGAGGTCACAACTCCAGACCGGTACCCGATACCGTACGTCCAGGATTTTTCCACTTATTTAGCAGGCAATGCGTTTTTTTCCAAGATCGGCCTCGTCCAGGGGTACCACCAGGTGCCCGTCCACACCCAGGATGTCCAGAAGACAGTGGTCATTACCCCGTCTGGACTTTTTGAATTCTTACGAATGCCTTTCGGTCTCAAAAATGCGGCGCAGGCATTCCAACGCCTCATGGATTCGGTGCTACGGGACCTCAAATTCCTTTTCGTGTACCTTGATGACATCCTCGTTGCCAGCGCTTCAAAGGAGGAGCATCTACGACACCTGCGCATCCTTTTCCACTGCCTCCAGGAGCATGGCCTTATAATTAATTCACACAAGTGTCAATTCGGACTGAGGCAGATCGATTTTCTGGGCCATCGCATCACGGCAGAAGGGCCACTGCCACTCCGGGCAAAAGTGGCAGCCATTGCTGCGTTTCCACAGCCACAATCCGTCAAAGCGCTCCAAGAATTCCTCGGCATGGTAAATTTTTACCATCGATTTGTCCCCCGGGCCGCACAGCACATGCGGCCGCTTTACGAGGCACTCCAAGTGAAGCCAGGGAAAGAACCTGTGTCTTGGACGCCGGAGATGGACTGCGCTTTTGGGGACACGAAGGAGGCCCTCGCCAAAGCGACCATGTTGGCGCACCCACTGCCTGGCGCCACCATCGGGCTCACGACGGATGCGTCGGACTACGCCGTCGGCGCCGTGCAAGAGCAATGGGTCGATGGGACGTGGCAACTGCTGCCGTTTTTTAGTCACCAGCTGCGTAGTAACGAACGTAGCTACAGCACGTTCGACCGGGAGCTGTTGGCGTTATTCCTGGCCATCCGCCACTTTCGCTTTTTATTGGAAGGACGCCAATTCACCGTGTTTGTCGATCACAAGCCCCTGACGTTTGCCATGGCCAAGACGACTGAGCCATGGTCAGCCCGGCAGCAACGACAACTCACCTTCATTTCTGAGTTTACCACCGACATCCGGCACGTGGCTGGGAAGGACAACGTGGTTGCCGACTGCCTCTCATGTGCGACCGTCCAGGCCGTCCAACTGGGGCTCGATTATTCGCTCATGGCAGCTGACCAAGCGACTGACCCAGAAACGCAAGCTTTCCGCTCTGATTCGTCCTGCCTGCAGCCAGCAGATGTGCCTTTCCATTCGGCCGGCACCTCCTTGCTCTGCGACGTCTCCCTGGGAGGCCCACGCCCGATCGTACCATTGTCCTGGCGCAGGAAAGTATTTGATGTCGTTCACGGACTTGCACACCCTGGTGTGCGAGCTTCACAGAAATTGTTAACGTCCAAATTCGTCTGGAGGGAAATGAGAAAAGATGTGTGCGACTGGGCCAAGACCTGCGTTGTGTGCCAGAGGGCGAAGGTACAGCGCCACGTCAAAGCTCCTGTCGCCGTTTTCGAGGTACCGGAGCGACGATTCGATCACGTTCATGTCGACCTCGTGGGCCCACTACCGCTGTCACAAGGGTTTACGCATCTTCTGACAATCGTCGACCGTACCACCAGGTGGCCGGAGGCCATTCCTTTAACGTCCACCACCTCCGCGGATGTCGCCCGAGATTTTCTTTCATCCTGGGTTGCTCGTTTCGGCGTTCCATCGGACATTTAGTCGGACCGTGGGCCGCAGTTTTCGTCTGCTTTGTGGAATGCCGTGGCTTCAGGTTTGGGCACCAAGCTCCATCGGACCACGGCTTACCATCTGCAGGCCAACGGGTTATGCGAACGCTTTCACCGCTCTTTGAAGGCGTTGCTGCGGGCCACCCTCCAAGGGACCGCATGGGTGGATAAGCTGCCATGGGTGATGCTCGGGTTGCGCACAGCGCCTAAAGAGGACCTGCAGGCATCGGCCGCTGAACTAGTTTATGGCCAGCCGCTCAGGGTGCCCGGCGACTGTCTTCCGTCACCGACGCGTCCGTGGTCAGCAGCTGAACAACTGGAGGCTCACCGGGCCGCAGCGCACCCTTTCCGGCCCATTCCGACTTCACAGCATGGACTGCCCGCGTCACATGTTCCGCTGGAGCTTATGAGGGCTAAATTTGTTTTCGTCCGACAGGATGCCCACCGTAGTCCCCTCGTGCCTCCATACGCAGGCCCTTTCCGAGTACTGCAGGCGGGCGCCAAGAGTTTTCTAGTGGACGTCGGAGGTAAACCCGACCACATTTCCGTGGACTGCCTCAAGGCTGCACACCTGGATCTCAAGCAGCCAGTCGCAGCAGCGCAGCCGCCACATCGTGGCCGACCGCCTGCGAGTGCCGTGCCTGGCCCATTGGCCCCGCAACCCAGCTCATCACCTGCACCATCCACTCCTCTCCGGGAATATCGAAGTCGCTCCGACAGGATTGTCCGACCTCCTCTGTGATTGACCTTTGCGATTAAAGACACTTCTGGGGGGGCGCATGTGGCAAAACCACCAATGATCTTCTGTACAAATGCATAACTGTCTTTAACCCAATGCTACAGCATCTGTGTTTGTTGGCTGAGTGTAAATAAGCTTTCTGTAAAAGCCCTGAAACAACATGATGACGTCATCACGTTGGTCACGTGATGCCCCAAACGGCGGGAAACATGATGACGTCATGACGTCAGAGAGTGGGAGGTTCTAAGCCCAGACCTCGTGTAACAAGCTGCTGAAAAGACCTGTTTGCTGTTGCTCCTGCATGTTTTTGTTTTGTTCACTTGTTTGATTAAATTCAGTTGAATTATTGAACTGACTCGACTTCAGTGCTTCATTTAGGGATAGATAGATTCCTACAACAGCAACTATACTCCGGACACTGCGGAATGGTTTGTATGAAAGAAATAGCGAGGAGCTACTTCTGGTGGCCGGGTATGGATGGACAGATTGAGGACAAAGCTAAAACCTGTTCCTCATGTCAGAGAGTTCATAATGTGCCACAGCTTGCACCTCTTCACCCCTGGGACTTTCCGGAGGAAGCATGGCACCGCATTCATGTAGACTTTGCAGGTCCATTCGAGGAGAGAATGTTCCTGGTGGCTGTTGACGTGCACAGTAAGTAGCCAAAGGTTGTTATAATGAGGTCCACCACCGCTGAGAAGACCATCGAGAAGTTAGGTGAGGTGTTCAGCCAATTTGGCTCTCCGATGCAACTTGTCTCAGACAACGGTCCACAGTGGGTGTCACAAGAAATGGCTACATTCCTGCAGCTGAATGGCGTACAACATATCAGGGCTGCACCATACCACCCTGCGACCAATGGTCTAGCTGAGAGGTTTGTTCAGACCACGAAACACTCTGTAAAGGCATCGCAAGGCCAGGGAACGCTTCATCAGTGCCTAAATAGTTTCCTGTTGCATTACAGGAACACACCACATGCGACCACAAAAGCATCATCTGCCACTCTACTGCTCAAAAGAGAGCTACGAACCAACTTCGACCTGCTGAAACCGCCAAAGGTGAAAGACATGGTACAGTATCAGCAGGACAAGCAGATCAAGCGACGTGAACAACGCTCCAAAGACAGAGTCTTCAGTCCAGGTGAACATGTGTTGGCACGGAACTACAGTGGTGGACCTAAGTGGGTTCCTGCTACTGTCATTGCACAGACTGGTCCAGTATCCTACACTGTACAGACACCCGAGGACATTGTCTGGAAGAGACACACCGATCAGCTTCTACGAAGTGCAGCAACACCCACTGAACCACCAACAGCAGTTTATCTGCCATTGGGTGACGCTGTGGGTCATCCGCCTTCTACACCGAGAGGCTCACCTTCTGAGGAAGCAGCCACTTCAGCCCCTATCTCATCAGCAAGGGAGACCTGTATACAGGCACCCCAGCCACCTACACCTGTGAGAGACAATGAACTGGAGAGCCAGGTTGACCGCCGGTATCCTACCAGAGAGCGGCGGGCCCCTATACGTTTGAACTTATAGTTCAGAGGCTTACCCTTTATCTGGGGCAGAATAATCCCCATGGGTATAGCCATGGTTGGAGGAAGTCTACCCTCACTCCCAAGTTATTGTGTTTTAAAAATTTTGTGGTTCTATTCGGATATCTAATGTAAGAGGTGTAGTGTATGTACCCGTCTACCTTTAAGGAAATTATTGTATGTAACCGTTCACCTTTAAGGGAACTACTTTAAGTGTGGCACTACTTGTTTGGCTTCTGTATACGGTAATACCGACAGTGACCACCCCAGTATATAAGGGTTGTGACAGGATTACTAGGGCAGATTCGCCCTGACCTTCGAATAGTAAAGACCTGTTTGTTTGTTACTCCTGAAGTCTGTGTCGTTATTAACCGTACAACCCACAGACTTTACAGTGGCGACGAGTCCGATCGTACCCTGCGGCAAGACTACCAAAGCAACGAAGAGTGTCGAAGAGAGGCAACCGCCCTCGTCGTGCTGCTGAAAGAAAACACGAGGCTGCAGCAGGAGGAAGGAGGAAGACTTTAGCAATAAAAGCTTCCATCTGCAACAGGCACTGACTACCCTTCTACCATGGTGCGGAGTGAGCCGATCAGCTGGAAACAAGGCGGCCGCGGAGACTGTGAGTAGGGGAAGGTGTAGAGAATATCCGGAGGATAAGGGCTGTGCACTCGACCACGGTCGAGGGGGAACGGAGCCGGTCAGAAAGTCGGGTCCAACGGCGTCGTGAGACAGTCGGACCTCGATCAGCGGGAAAAGCCGGGCAGCGACCGCAGCCACGAAGCGCTGAGACTGGGAGTAGGCGCGGGAAGAGAAACCCAGCTGCAGCCGGGGAGGGAAACACCGGTCTGCGAGAGGGCTGGGAGGCGAATAGGAACCGTGCGGGTGGGAGAGAGAGACAGAGCCGAGCAAGGGGAGAGAGACTGTGCGAGAGCCAGTCCAGCAGCTGAACTGTTCTCCACCAACGGGGTACCCAGGGCCGGTAGAACCGAACGTGCGGGAGAGAGAGTGACAGAGCCGGGTACGGAGAGAGAGACTGCGCGAGAGCCAGTCCAGCGGCTGAACTGTCCTCCGTTAACGGGGTGTACCCAGCGCCAGGAGAGCCGTGCGGGCGGGAGGAAAAGACAGAGCCGAGTAAGGGGAGCTGGGCGAGAGCCAGCCCAGCGGCTGAACCTGTCCGCTGTGGGGAAAGCCTACCCCTTCCACCAGGAAGAAACACGGGAAGCCGCCATTAGGCGGAGAAGACAACAGAAGCGGGAAACCGCCATTGAAGTGGGCGGGGAGAGAAGGAAAGAGCGGGAAACCGCCATTTTCGCGGGAAAAGCCGCCATTTTAGAGAAAAAAAAATAATACATAAGAACTTAAAAAAATACTTGTGTTGTACCCAAGGAAAGGAAGGTGCCTAAGAGTGGGGACATCAATGATTTTAACTCCGAGATAGAAGACTGGCCCACGTACGTGGAACGTATTGAGATACATTGTAAGGCTAACAAAATAGCTAAGGAGGAAAAAGTTGTAACCTTACTTAACATGATGGGTGCGAAACCATTTGGGTTGTTAAAACATCGTCTCTCTCCAGCTAAACCGGTGGATCAGACTTTCGATGATATTGTAGCAGTACTGAAGGATCACTTGAACCCCACACCGTTGAAGCTGGCTGAACGATTCAGATTCTATGCAAGAACGCAGAAGAAAGACGAAAGCAACGCGGAATACTTGGTCGAACTGCGGAGGCTAGCGAAACACTGCCAGTTCGGAGGGAATCTGACAGAAGCACTGCGGGACAAGTTCGTATGTGGATTGTCCAAAGAAGGGACGCAAAAACGACTACTGGAAGAGAACGACCTCACACTTGACAGGGCTGTCCTTATAGCCGCATCACACGAAGCCGCAGCGAAAGGAACGGCGGTAATGCAGTGGAAGGCGGTGGCACTAGGGGTGGACCACATTACCTCGAGGACAACAATATGCTATCGTTGTGGGAAGACAACACACGACCAGAAGCAATGCTGGGGAAAAAACCAAGAATGCAGGAAATGTGGCAAGATCGGGCACATAGCTAAAGTGTGCCGGTCAGGAATGACGGACAACAATAAGGAGTCCGCACAAAAATGGTGCAGGAAGGTACAAGAGGTGACTAGGAAGAGTCTGAAGGAACAGAAGTCGGACTCACACTCCAAATACAAAGGACTGGACAGTCTAAGAATTCACAACGTGTGCAACGAAGCTGACCGACAAACTATTTGGATAACGCTACAGATTGAAAAGGCCCAAGTAAAAATGGAAGTAGACACCGGATCTGCATTGACGGTCATGAATAAGCATGACTATAAAAAGTTTTTCAAGCATATTCCACTACGGAATACGGAACTAGTACTATAGACATACACGGGGCACAAAGTATTCCCCATCGGAAAGATAGAAGTTAAGGTGAGATACAAGGATAAAGATCACCTCCGGTTGGATCTGTATGTGTTGCCTGAAGGAGGTCCACCACTTCTGGGACGGGAGTGGATCCGAAAAATAAAGATGGACTGGCATGCACTAAACACCATGACGGTGGAGTCCGAAAAAGAGGATGTCAAACCTGAACGGTTGTCCAGAATATTAGACGAAGCTCAAGAGGTATTCCAGCAAGGACTGGGAACGCTGAGAGGTATTAAAGCAAAGGTTAAGATTGCAGAACATGCAAGCCCAAAGTTTTTTAAGGCCAGATCGGTACCGTACGCAATACGACCAGCAGTGGAGGCAGAACTAGAAGAACTTGAACGATCAGGGGTTCTGTCGAAAGTAGACTGGAGTGAGTGGGCCACGCCCATTGTTCCCGTCATGAAATCCTCACCAAGTAATAAGCCAGGGGGACTGGGGAAGGTCCGTATCTGCGGAGATTTCAAGATCACAGTGAATCCGGTACTTCACACGGTACAATACCTGCTTCCGAGGATTGAAGATATTTTTGCTTCGTTGGCTGGAGGGAAGCACTTCACGAAGATAGACCTGGCTCAGGCATATTTACAGATGGAAGTTGAGGAAGAGTCACGCCAATACCTCACCATCAACACTCACAGAGGCTTGTACCGCTATAATAGACTGGTCTTTGGGGTAGCTTCGGCGCCAGCAATTTGGCAGAGGGCCATGGAACAGGTGTTACAAGGAATTCCAAGCACGCAGTGCTACTTAGATGATATTCTAATCATGGGAAAAGATGAGGAAGAACACCTCACGAATTTGAAACTGGTACTCACCAGGTTGAAGGAATATGGCCTTCGGGTTAATCGCAAGAAGTGTGAGTTCTTCCAAAAACGGATCTCATACTGCGGTCATGTCATTGACCGAGAGGGACTACATAAGTCACCTGAAAAGATAGAAGCGGTCGTGAAGGCCCCCGCTCCAGGAAACGTGTCACAGTTAAGATCATTCTTGGGGTTGATTAATTACTATCACAAGTTTCTGCCAAATTTATCCACGGTGCTGCATCCGCTGAATGAGCTGTTGCGAAAAGAAACACCATGGAGGTGGAGTGAAGAATGCAAAAAGGCTTTTCGCAGAAGCAAGGAGTTGATTACCTCTGAAGAAGTGTTGGCTCACTTCAACCCAGCATTACCCCTTCGGCTGGCTTGTGATGCTTCCCCGTACGGAATTGGGGCAGTACTTTCGCACAGGCTACCAAATGGCTCGGAAAGACCAGTGGCATTTGCGTCCCGATCATTGACACCCGCGGAGCGAAATTACGCCCAGATAGACAGGGAGGCCCTCAGTCTTGTGTGGGGCGTGAAGAAATTCAACCATTACCTGCAATGTAAGAGGTTCACATTGCTGACAGACCACCAGCCGTTGGTGTCCATATTCAACCCAAACAAGGCCGTTTCCACCATGACAGCACAAAGGTTACAAAGATGGTCAGTTTTACTTGGGGCACACCAATATGACATTGAGTACAAAAGGTCCAAACAGCATGGAAATGCTGATGGGTTATCACGCTTGCCATTGCCGATGGTAGAAGAAGCGAGTACAGTGGACCCAGTAGAGTTGTTCCACTCATCCATAGTGGAGTGTCTGCCGATAACAAACTCAATGATCGAGAACTAGACAAGGAATGACCCGACTCTTTCACGAGTCTATGATTTAACGGTGGAGGGATGGCCAGCACAGAGCGAACCAACACTGCAAGCATTCTCACAGAGGAAAGAACAACTGTCAGTGTGTCGAGGAACCCTGATGTGTGCGTCTAGAGTGGTGATTCCGCCCAAACTCCAAAAGAAAGTACTCAAGGAGCTGCACGAAGGACATCTGGGTGGAGTAAAGATGAAGAATCTAGCAAGAGCGTTTGTGTGGTGGCCAGGCATCGATGGGGACATAGAGGAGATCACGAAGAATTGCCTAGGATGTCAGAGGGTTCAGAACGCGCCACCACAGGCTCCTCTGCATCCATGGGAGTGGCCCTCATCTCCTTGGCAAAGAGTACACATCGACTTTGCTGGTCCATTTATGGACTCGATGTTCCTAATAGCGGTAGATGCCCACTCCAAGTGGCCGGAAGTAATTAAGATGACCACCACCACGACGGAAAAAACCATCACAGTGTTAAGAACTATGTTTGCTCGGAATGGCCTGCCAGAACAGATCTGTTCTGATAATGGACCGCAATTTGT
This sequence comes from Somniosus microcephalus, assembly GCF_052327205.1. NCBI lineage: Eukaryota > Metazoa > Chordata > Chondrichthyes > Squaliformes > Somniosidae > Somniosus > Somniosus microcephalus. The sequence goes on from NC_140993.1 coordinate 131,055,812, forward strand.
GTCCGAGGAATTTAAGAAATTCTTAAAGAGCAATGGGGTTAAGCATTACACGTCAGCCCCATACCATCCCGCCTCCAATGGATTGGCTGAAAGGTTTGTCTAGACCTTCAAGAAGGCCGTAAAGGCCATGAGTAATGAAGGCATAAGTCTACAGCATAAGGTGGATAGCTTTTTGTTGGTATACCGAAATGCAACACATGCGGTCACAAATCAAACTCCCGCAATGATGTTTTGTAATAGAAGCCTAAGATGCCGGCTGGATTTGCTCAAACCAAACGTCAGAAGGGACGTAGAGAATCAGCAATTCCAGGGCATGAATGAAAGGGCCACTAGATCTTTCCAGATCGGTCAACAAGTTTTGGCCCGGGACTACCGTACTGAGAAATGGCAGCCTGGAACTATTGGAAAAAGGCTAGGGCCGTTGATGTACACCGTGGACATTGGGGACAATATAATAAGGCGCCATGTTGACCAGATCATAGGGTCCGCCACAAATGGGCCACCGACTTCACCACCTTACCCGGGTAATGTTGAGATTGAGATACCCAGAACACCTACGTCCGATCTGGTAGTTCTGGAATCAGCGGAACCTGACACTTTTACTTCGAGCCGATTCGACTTTGCCAGAAACACCTACTAGCTCGCCTGGAATGACGACACCACTGCGGCGTTATCCGGACAGAATCCGGAAACCTCCAGAAAGACTGAATCTATGAACTGTCTTACATAAATCTGTATATATGTGATAATGTATGTCCACTATGGACTCAGTATGTTGAAAACTAAAAAGGGAGGATTGTAGTGTATGTACCCGTCTACCTTTAAGGAAATTATTGTATGTAACCGTTCACCTTTAAGGGAACTACTTTAAGTGTGGCACTACTTGTTTGGCTTCTGTATACGGTAATACCGACAGTGACCACCCCAGTATATAAGGGTTGTGACAGGATTACTAGGGCAGATTCGCCCTGACCTTCGAATAGTAAAGACCTGTTTGTTTGTTACTCCTGAAGTCTGTGTCGTTATTAACCGTACAACCCACAGACTTTACAAGAGGGGAGGAGATGTTTTATATTTTGAATGTTGTATTTGAATTGTCCCACATAGCTTACCATAGTTGTGATGTGCAATGCACTATGGGAAATAGAGTGCATTAAGTTGAAGAGATTCTTCTGGAAGTAATGGCTGTTAACTGAACTCTGTCTCCTGCGTACTCTTTTAATTGTTATACAAGCAAGGTTAATAAACTCTTGAGATTTAACAGGCATCAACACCAGTCTCCAGCCAGAACTCTTCGGCTGCATCTCATTGAACAGCGCTTCAGCTGAACAATCCCTATTCCTCCCCGCATTAGCACTCATGTCCAACATTTCCTTCCACCTTTCAATAAACTACTTTTGCCTAAAGACCCACATTGATATACATGCTATTTGTCATTGCAGTGTCATCAGCTACTACAGGAAAACTCTGCACATAAAGACAAATTGTTAAACAAATGCATACATGCCTAAGTATGAAAGCACCAGCTGATTCAGCATGATATTTGAGGCACAGTGCTTGTGATGCATATTATGGGAATGGATGTAACATGAGGTGTCAAACTGTGGGCAGCCTTACTTTGGTATTATTCCTTAAGGTCTGAAAATTTCTTCCTCGTCTGTTCTCACGATCTATGGACATAAAAGGCAGCATTCACCCAATCCTAGAATCTCCTCCCTTACTTGACTTGCAGGAGACCCTGGGGTTGGTAGCAGGGTTAGGTTGTATTTCTGTATTTGCGTGCAGAGTGATGGTCAGGTGGGCTTTCGTTGTGCCACAATAGTATTATAGTTACTATATTTGGGTGGTTGGTGAGGTGTGAACCTTTTGCATGGTACTTATTTTGTGTAAATGACGTTGCTAATGCCTCAGCATCTTTACTTGGCATTTCTTAATTGATAAAATTAATTTTAAACAAGTGAGTTCACACCTTATGAAATGTGGGAAAGAGGGATCCTGGAATTTAAGCCTGGAGTCTGGTTTTGAATTCAGCTCAGATTGATAGGTTTATAGGGGGAAAAATTCAGTTGCTTTGCATCGCCTAGGGGGCGCTAACGGGGCCCAAATCCCCGAACGCCTGGGTGCAGTGCTGTTAATGACTCCCATAAAATTCAGCGGGTGGTTAGTGGCAGTTGTAGCCAGTAGTGTCCTGCAGCGCTGTGCCTCTGACGATGACGTCATCGCCGTGTGCAGCGCCCCGGCTGCAAGCTTGGCTCGTGTCCCCTGCCCTACCGCTGGACACTATGTCCGACTGGGTCAGGGTGGCGTTTTCGCGGCCAGGGCAGCGCAAATTAAAGGGCAGGTGCTGGGCGACCATTTCTTTTGGGCCGCCTGCCAGCACCTGTCCCCTCTGCCCTCCTCCCACGGGGTGCTGGCTGCGATTGGTCCACCCGGCACTCCTCTTGAGTGCCGGGCTCTTTTGCCGGCACCCCGCTCCCTGGTGGCTCAGCAGGGCCCCGGTGCACGCTGCGCTAGGCCCCTCCCCTTTAATCAGGGTAAGAAGACCTGCATACCGTGGCGCTACGTGCCGACATGCATGCCGCTGTTGCACATAGTGCTGCGATATTCAATGGGAGTGCCCCAAAAGGGAGGGGGAGCGCTTCCAGAAGCGCCCTGCCTCCAGCTTGGGGCGCTACCATTCAATTGATTAAAATGAATTTTATCAGTTAAGAAATGGCAAGTAAAGATGCTGAGGCATTAGCAACGTCTTTTACACAAATTCAATTGAATGGGAGCAGCAGCGATAACGGACCAACCTGTGAGGGAACAGGCGAAGGAGGAGTGAGGAAATTAAGCCCGAGGCTCGAGGCCCAGACCGAGCTATTGGGAGCAGCAGCGAGAGGAAACTGACCTGTGAGGGAGCAGGCGAAGGAGGAGCGAGGAAATAAAGCCCGAGGCTCGAGGCTCAGACCGAGCTATTCAGAGCAGCAGCGAGAACGGACCGACCTGTGAGGGAGCAGGCGAAGGAGGTGCGAGGAAATAAAGCCCGAGGCTCGAGGCCCAGACCGAGCTATTCAGAGCAGCAGCGAGAGCGGACCGACCTGTGAGGGAGCAGGCGAAGGAGGAGCGAGGAAATTAAGCCCGAGGCTCGAGGCCCAGACCGAGCTATTGGGAGCAGCAGCGAGAGGAGACCGACCTATGAGGGAGCAGGCAAAGGAGGAGTGAGGAAATAAAGCCCGAGGCTCGAGGCTCAGACGGAGCTATTGGGAGCAACAGCAAGAGTGGACCGACCTGTGATGGAACAGGCGAAGGAGGAGCGAGGAAATAAAGCCCGAGGCTCGAGGCCCAGACCAAGCTATTGGGAGCAGCAGCAGGAGTGGACCGACCTGTGAGGGAACAGGCGAAGGAGGAGCGAGGAAATAAAGCCCGAGGCTCGAGGCTCAGACCGAGCTATTCAGAGCAGCAGTGAGAGCAGACCGACCTGTGAGGGAGCAGGCGAAGGAGGAGCGAGGGAATAAAGCCCGAGGCTCGAGGCTCAGACCGAGCTATTCAGAGCAGCAGCGAGAACGGACTGACCTGTGAGGGAGCAGGCGAAGGAGGAGCGAGGAAATAAAGCCTGAGGCTCGAGGCTCAGACCGAGCTATTCAGAGCAGCAGCGAGAGCGGACCGACTTGTGAGGGAACAGGCGGAGGAGGAGCGAGGAAATAAAGCCTGAGGCTCGAGGCTCAGACCGAGCTTTTCAGAGCAGCAGCGAGAGCGGACCGACCTGTGAGGGAGCAGGCGAAGGAGGAGTGAGGAAATAAAGCCCGAGGCTCGAGGCTCAGACCGAGCTATTGGGAGCAGCAGCGAGAATGGACCGACCTGTGAGGGAGCAGGCGAAGGAGGAGTGAGGAAATAAAGCCCGAGGCTCGAGGCCCAGACCGAGCTATTCAGAGCAGCAGCAGGAGCGGACCGACCTGTGAGGGAACAGGCGAAGGAGGAGCGAGGAAATAAAGCCTGAGGCTCGAGGCTCAGACCGAGCTATTGGGAGCAGCAGTAGGAGCGGACCGACCTGTGAGGGAGCAGGCGAAGGAGGAGTGAGGAAATAAAGCCCGAGGCTCGAGGCCCAGACCGAGCTATTGGGAGCAGCAGCGAGAGTGGACCGACCTGTGAGGGAGCAGGCGAAGGAGGAGCGAGGAAATAAAGCCCGAGGCTCAAGGCCCAGACCGAGCTATTCAGAGCAGCAGCAGGAGCGGACCGACCTGTGAGGGAACAGGCGAAGGAGGAGCGAGGAAATAAAGCCTGAGGCTCGAGGCTCAGACCGAGCTATTCAGAGCAGCAGCAGGAGTGGACCGACCTGTGAGGGAACAGGCGAAGGAGGAGCGAGGAAATAAAGCCCGAGACTCGAGGCCCAGACCGAGCTATTCAGAGCAGCAGCGAGAACGGACCGACCTGTGAGGGAGCAGGCGAAGGAGGAGTGAAGAAATAAAGCCCGAGGCTCGAGGCCCAGACCGAGCTATTCAGAGCAGCAGCGAGAGCGGACCGACCTGTGAGGGAGCAGGTGAAGGAGGAGTGAGGAAATAAAGCCCGAGGCTCGAGGCCCAGACCGAGCTATTGGGAGCAGCAGCAAGAGCAGACCGACCTGTGAGGGAACAGGCGAAGGAGGAGCGAGGAAATAAAGCCCGAGGCTTGAGGCCCAGACCGAGCTATTCAGAGCAGCAGCGAGAGCGGACCGACCTGTGAGGGAACAGGCGAAGGAGGAGCGAGGAAATAAAGCCCGAGGCTCGAGGCTCAGACCGAGCTATTGGGAGCAGCAGCAGGAGCGGACCAACCTGTGAGGGAGCAGGCGAAGGAGGAGCGAGGAAATAAAGCCCGAGGCTCGAGGCCCAGACCGAGCTATTCAGAGCAGCAGCGAGAGCGGACCGACCTTTGAGGGAACAGGCGAAGGAGGAGCGAGGAAATAAAGCCCGAGGCTCGAGGCCCAGACCGAGCTATTCAGAGCAGCAGCGAGAGCGGACCGACCTGTGAGGGAGCAGCAAAGGAGGAGCGAGGAAATAAAGCCTGAGTCTCGAGGTCCAGACCGAGCTATTGGGAGCAGCAGCGAGAGTGGTCCAAAACCGTCAACATTCGAAAGTTACGTCAGAGATTAAAATTGACATCGGCACAAGGGAAGGAGCTGATTGGTAAGTAGGATGTGGTATTTCTACAGTCCAGTCGTTAAAGTAAATGTAAGGTCTCTAGTTTAGAGTAAGTAGTGTTTAAAGTGAAGTAAGGTCCCTAGCATATTTAATATTCTTTAATTTAAAGGAATTAAAGGGAGTAAATTAAGGGTAGGACATGGCAGGGCAGCTCAGCGGTGTGGCGTCCTCCTCCTGTGCTATGTGGGAAGTCAGGGACACTTTCGGTGTCCAGGGCGAACACGTGTGCAGGAAGTGTCTTCAGCTGCAGATACTCAAAATCCGGGTTTTGGAGCTGGAGCTGCAGCTGGAGTCACTGTGGAGAATCCACGAAGCTGAGATCTTCGTGGATAGCACATTTAACGAGGTGGTCACACCGTAGGTAAAGAATGCACAGGCAGACAGAGAATGGGTGACCACCAGACAGAGTAAAAGAACTAGGAAAGTAGTGCAGGAGCCCCCTGGATCCATCTCCCTCTCCATCAGATTTTCCATTTTGGATACTGCTGGGGGCGATGGTTTCTCAGGGGAATGCAGCAAGAGCCAAGTCCGTGGCACTACGAGTGGCTCAGCTGCATAGGAGGGGAGGAAAAAGAGTGGGAGAGCAATAGTGATAAGGGATTCTATCATAAGGGGAACAGATAGACGTTTCTGTGGCCACAGACACGACTCCAGGATGGTATGTTGCCTCCCTGGTGCCAGGGTCAAGGATGTCACTGAGCAGCTGCAGGACATTCTGAAGGGGGATGGTGAATAGCCAGAGGTCATGGTCCATATCGGTACCAACGACATAGGTAGAAAGAGGGACGAGGTCCTGCAAGCAGAATATAGGGAGCTAGGAAATAAATTAAAAAGCAGGACCTCAAAGGTAGTAATCTCAGGGTTACTCCCAGTGCCACGTGCTAGCGAGAGCAGAAATAGGAGAATAGACCCGATGAATGCGTGGCTGGAGATATGGTGTAGAAGGAAGGGGTTTAAATTCCTGAGGCATTGGGACCGATTCTGGGGAAGGTGGGACCTGTACAAGCTGGATGGGTAACACCTCAGCAGAAACGGGACCAACATCCTCGTGGGGTGGTTTGCTAGTGCTATTAGAAAGGATTTAAACTAGTTTGTCAGGGGGCTGGGAACCTAAGTGTGGGCCCAGAACGGAGAGAAACAAAGCTGGAAATGCAAGTTAGAAAAGTAGTCAGCAAAACTAGTAGGGAGCAGAAACAAAGGCCAACAGTAAAGAGGGTCAAAGTGCAGAAAAATATTAAACAGGCAAAGTTGAAGGCACTTTATCTAAATGCACGTCGCATTCGCAACAAGGTGGATGAATTAATGGCACTAATAGAAGTAAATGGGTATGATGTAATTGCCATTACAGAGACATGGTTGCAGGGTAACCAAAGCTGGGAACTGAATGTTCCAGGGTACTCAACATTTAGGAAGGACAGACAAAAAGGAAAAGGAGGTGGCGTAGCGCTGTTAATAAGGGATGAGATCGGTATGGTAGAGATAAAAGATCTTGGCTTGGCAGATCGTGATGTAGAACTGGAATCAGTTTGGGTGGAACGAAGAAACAGCAAAGGGCAGAAAACATTGGTGGGAGTTGTGTATAGGCCACCAAACAGTAATGGTAATGTAGGGCACCGTATCAATCAAGAGTTTAGAAGTGCATGTAACAAGGGCAATATGGTAATCATGGGGGACTTTAATCTACATATTGACTGGGCAAATCAAATTATCACTAATGGTGTGGAGGACGATGTGATGAAATATTCCATTCATCACTGCCTGTGACTGTGGTTGGTTTCAGGTTTCCCCTCACCATTGTATTGCCTGTGACTGTGGTTGGTTTCAGGTTTCTCCTCACCATTGTATTGTATATTGGAATGTATGGAATGTGTTGTGTGTAGGGCTCCGCCCATACCTGGCCTCTATGTAAGCCAGCTCAGTCTGGCCTCATATCCAGTACTGCAGAGCTCCAGATGGAAGATACCTCTCTCCACTGCGTGTTATCTTCTAAGTTAATAAAAGCCTTGTTTTGTTCCGCTAACATCGAGTCTCGGGATTATTGAGGCACATCAATTTTATTAACTTATTTTTCAACACAATGGATCAACTCCTGAAACCCGAACGTTTGGATTTGGATCAGCATGCTCCGGACGCATCAGCACGCTTTGGACACTGGTTTATGTGTATGGAATTCTTCCTGGACAATTCCGCAGCCGTCAAAGACGCTACGGACGCTGCGAGTATGAAACTCGGAATTCTGCGGAATTGGGTAAGCCACCGGGTTTACCCCCTCATCCAAGACGCCGACACGTACCTGGCCACCTGCGACATCTTAAAGGCGCATTACCAGCAGCCTACGAATGAGGTGTATGCTAGGCATCTGCTCGCCACTCATGCACAGCGACCTGGGGAATCGGTGGAGGAGTTCCTAGGCACCCTGAAAATGCTTGGCAAAGACTGCAAGTGCCGAGATGTAAAAGCCGCAGTGTACACTGACGAGCTTGTTCGCGATGCCTTTATCACAGGCCTCAGCTCCACTTACATCCGGCAAAGACTGCTGGAAAAAATGGGATAGGACCTGAAACAGGCTGCGGACACCGCGCGATCCCTGGATGTGGCCCAGAGAAACTCGGACGCCTACTCTTCAGCCCGTGCCGTCCACGCCGCCACGTGTGCACCAAGGGCACCGCCATCTTGGAAGGCATCTTCCCCGCCCGGCAGCCCGACACCGTCGGGGCCCCGCTCTCCCCCCAGAAGCCCTACGACAGCCGCGACGTGTCGGGGACCCAACTGCTACTTCTGCAGGCAGCCAAAGCACACCAGAAACCTGTGCCCGGCGAAAGGCACCACCTGCTTTAAGTGCGGTAAGAAGGGGCACTTCGGGAAGGTGTGCAGAGGGAACCCCGCCGGAAAACCAAAACCCGCCACCGCCGCGTGTGCACCGTGGGAGCGGCCATCTTGAACGCCATCTTGCCCGACCTCGTGGGGTCCGCCATCTTGTGAGCAGACAGCATGGACGCCATCTTGTCTCGATCAGGGCCCTACAGTGGCATCGGTCACAGTGGACCAGACCAGGCCCCACCCGCTATCCAAATCAATGGTGGACATCGAGGTAAATGGGTGCCGGGTTAAATGTTTAATTGACAGCGGAAGCACGGAGAGTTTTATCCACCCTGAACTGGCACAACAACTCTCCCTAAAGGTGGTCCCTACTCTGGGTACCATCTCTATGGCTGATAAAACCCAGACATCGACCATTCTGGGTTACTGCACGGTACAATTGTCCGTTAACGGGACTGTATACGATAATTTTAAAGTATTAATCATGAAGAACCTATGCGCGAGCGTGATCTTGGGCCTGGATTTCCAGTGCAACCACCAAAGCATCACGCTCAAGTACGGTGGGTCCCAGCCGCCCCTCACAGTGTGCGGCCTGGCTACCCTGAAGGTAAAGCCGCCTTCGCTATTCGCGAACCTTACCCCTAACTGCCGGCCAATAGCGACCAAAAGCAGGAGGTACAGCTGGGAGGACAGGCGGTTTATCGCGACCGAGGTAGACAGGCTCCTGAAAGAGCGCATTATTGAATGCAGCAATAGCCCGTGGCGCGCCCAAGTAGTGGTGGTAAGGGGTAGCGAGAAGAAACGGATGGTGATCGACTATAGCCAAACGATCAACAGGTACACCCAACTAGACGCCTACCCGATACCCCGCATATCAGAAATGGTGAACCAAATCGCCCAATACCGGGTGTTCTCCACCATCGACCTCAAGTCAGCGTACCACCAGCTCCCTATCAGACCAGAGGACCGCCCGTACACCGCCTTCGAGGCGAACGGACGCCTCTACCAATCCCTCAGAGTCCCCTTTGGGGTGACGAATGGGGTCTCGGTCTTCCATAGGGAGATGGATCGCATGGTCGATGACCACCACTTGCAGGCAACCTTCCCCTACCTCGACAACGTCACCATCTGCGGTCACAACCAGCAGGATCACGGCTCGAACCTCGAGAGGTTCCTGAAAACCGCACAAAAACTCAACCTCACCTACAACGAGGACAAGTGCGTTTTCAACATCACGCGCCTCTGCATACTAGGCAGCGTGGTGGAGAAGGGGGAAATCGGACCAGACCCCGACCAATTGCGCCCCCTATGGGAGCTGCCCCTGCCCAACACTCCCAAAGCCCTGAAAAGGTGCCTGGGGTTATTTTCTTATTATTCCCACTGGGTCCCCAACTACTCCGACAAAGCCCGCCCCCTCTTGAAAGCATCCTCTTTTCCGCTCTCTGCTGAGGCCCACGCCGCCTTCAAAAGCATTAAGCAGGATATTGAACGGGCCACGCTACAGGCAGTGGACGAGAACACTCCATTTCAAGTGGAAAGTGATGCGTCTGACTTCGCCTTGGCGGCCACCCTCAACCAGGCGGGGCGGCCCGTAGCTTTCTTCTCGAGTACCCGCCAAGGGCCCGAGATCAGACACTCCTCCGTGGAAAAGGAGGCCCAAGCCATCGTGGAGGCAGTGCACCACTGGCGCCACTACCTAGCCGGCAAACGCTTCACCCTACTTACCGACCAGCGGTCGGTAGCGTTTATGTTCAATAATAAACAGAGGGGGAAGATCAAAAATGATAAGATTCTTAGGTGGCGGATCGAGCTCTCCACCTTCGAGTATGACATCATTTACCGGCCAGGGGCCCTTAACGAATCCCCAGATGCCCTCTCACGAGGGATGTGTGCCAGCGCCACCGGGGATCGGCTACAGACCCTGCACAACGACATCTGCCACCCAGGGGTCACGCGGCTGTTCCACTTCATAAAGTCCCGCAACTTACCCTACTCGATTGAGGAAGTTCGGTCTCTGACCAGGAACTGCCGCACTTGCGCTGAGTGCAAGCCTCGGTTCTACCACCCTGATAGAGCCCACTTAATCAAAGCTACACGGCCCTTTGAGCGGCTCAGCTTAGATTTCAAGGGCCCCCTCCCGTCCGTCGACCGCAATGTTTACTTCCTGAACATTGTGGATGAATACTCTCGGTTCCCATTCGCCTTCCCCTGCCCAGACATGACCAGCGCCACGGTCATTAAATGCCTCAACAGCCTGTTCTGCCTGTTCGGTATGCCGAGCTACATCCACACGGATAGGGGGGCGTCCTTCATGAGTGAAGAGCTACGCTAGTACATGCTGTCCAGGGGTATCGCCATGAGCCGTACCACCAGCTACAACCCCCAGGGTAACGGTCAGGTGGAGCGAGAGAACGGGACAGTATGGAAAGCAGTCACTCTAGCTCTAAGGACCAAGGGCCTCCCTATCTCCCGCTGGCAGGAAGTCCTCTCAGATGTGCTCCATTCGATACGGTCGCTATTGTGTACTGCCACTAATGCCACGCCTCATGAACGAATGTTTAGCTTTCCCCGGAAATCCACCTCAGGCGTATCCATGCCGTCATGGCTCTCCACCCCAGGTCCGGTATTCGTGCGAAGGCATGTGAGGGGCCATAAGACGGACCCTCTCGTGGAGCCAGTGCACCTACTCCACGCCAACCCCCAATATGCGTATGTCCGGCACGCCGACGGAAGGGAGGACACCGTGTCAATAAAAGACGTCGCCCCAGCCGGTAACGACAACAACCACGGCAATAGCAGCAACAACGACCACAGCAACTCTTACCCACCCACTACTCTTTCATCACCCCCGGAAGAACATCGACCAACGGCACCCCCACCAACTACCCCTTCAACAACCCTGGCGGCACCCCCGGCAGAGACCCAGGAGGCCACCGGGGACACCCAGCCGACACCCGCGACACCACAACAGCCACGTCGGTCGCAGAGGACTACCAAACCCCCGAACAGACTAAATCTATAGAAGGGGTGAATGTGATGAAATATTCCATTCATCACTGCCTGTGACTGTGGTTGGTTTCAAGTTTCCCCTCACCATTGTATTGCCTGTGACTGTGGTTGGTTTCAGGTTTCTCCTCACCATTGTATTGTATATTGGAATGTATGGAATGTGTTGTGTGTAGGGCTCCGCCCATACCTGGCCTCTATGTAAGCCAGCTCAGTCTGGCCTCATATCCAGTACTGCAGAGCTCCAGATGGAAGATACCTCTCTCCACTGCATGTTATCTTCTAAGTTAATAAAAGCCTTGTTTTGTTCCGCTAACATCGAGTCTCGGGATTATTGAGGCACATCAGACGAATTCTTGGAATGCATGCGAGATGGTTTCCTGGATCAGTATGTGGAGGAACCAACCAGGGAATAGGCTATTCTGGATCTGGTACTGTGTAATGAGAAAGGGCTAATCAATAATCTTGTGGTAAAGGGGCCTTTAGGGACAAGTGACCATAATATGATTGAATTTTATATTAAGTTTGAGAGTGATGCAGTCCAATGTGAAACTAAGGTCTTCAATTTAAACAGAGGAAACTACAAGAGTATGAGGGACAAGTTGGCCATGGTAGATTGGGAAACTAAACTAAAAGGTATGAAGGTGGACATACAATGGCTAACATTCAAGGAAATAATGCATAATTTGCAACAAACACATATTCCTCTAGGGCATGAAAAGCCAAAAGGAAAAGTGATCCAACCATGGCTAACAAAAGAAATTAAAGCTAGTATTAAGTCAAAGGAGGATGCTTATAAAGTTGCCAGAAAAAGCGGTCAGCCTGAGGATTGGGATCTTTATGGAAATCAGCAAAGGGGGACCAAGAAATTGATAAAGAAAAGGAAAATGGAATATGAGCACAAACTAGCGAAAAATATAAAAACGGATTGTAAAAGCTTCTATAAGTATGTGAAAAGGAAAAGACTGGCAAAGGTAAATGTAGGTCCTTTACAGTCAGAGATGGGAGAATTTATAATGGGAAATGAGGAAATGGCAGAGAAATTAAATAAATACTTTGTTTCTGTCTTCACGGAGGAAGACACAAAAAACCTCCCAGAAATACGAGAAAACCAAGGGTGTGACGAGAATGAGGAACTTAAAGAAATTATTATTAGTAAAAAAACAGTACTGTACTAGCAAGATTAATGGGACTAAAAGTCGTTAAATCCTAAGGACCATGTTATGTTCATTAATAACTAGACATTCTTATTATGAACACAGCTAGCTTCTAGCTAGTTATTTATTCAGTACATGTTTTCTAGGTACAGTATCTGTAGAGGCTTCCACGTGTGCTCCTGTGTGCAGGCTGCCATCTTGACTGTTGCCTTCTGGGTAGCCTAGTGCCTCATGGGTAATGTAGTCTTAAACATACAGCTATATACAGCTCTACACAGCTCCACCTAGTGTCCACTATAGAATGACATGCTATTGATCACTACATCCCCCTTTCTTTGAGGTTTAACAAAATCAATATCAATCAACTTTCAAGAAAACAATAAAGATAATATCAGTAACACTTTTGTTACTGCTCTATAAACATAAACATTTTCAAAACAGTCAACACATTTTCAAAGCTTTACATTGTACTCAAAGATTAAGTCTATCAGGCTCTTTTACTTCACGTGTGGGTCTTCTCAACACGGGTAAGTCTGATGTGTCTTCATGAGATTGTTCTGGCGGTGAATGACAAGATGCAGTTGCGGCATTGTCATCAATCTGGTCTTGAATAGTCTCTTGTGTTTTTAGGAGGGAACGGCGGTTCCTCCTGAGAATCTGTCCTTCCTCAGTTCTAACAGTGTATGACCTTTGTCCTACTTCCTCAAGAACTGTAGCTTTCCTGTTCCATGCATCTGGATCCTCGATCCTGACAACATCATCCTTTGTCAATGGTTTTAGAGTTTTGGATGACTTGTCATAGTATGATTTCTGTTTCAGCTTTAACAGTTGAAGTCTCTGTCTCAGTTCCTCACTTTGCTGTTCTTTTGCACAGCAGGGTAGCGTGGTGCGCAACTTGCAACCCATTAGTAGTTCAGCAGGTGAAGAACCACAGTCTAAAGGTGAGGCTCGGTAGCTCAGCAGGGCGAGATAAGGATCAGACTTGCTTTCTGTCGCTTTCTTCAGTAGCTGCTTGAGAACTTGAACACCTTTCTCTGCCTTACCATTTGACTGAGCATACAAAGGACTGGATGTGATGTGCTGAAAGTCATAATGTGCTGCAAACTGTTGCCATTCCTTACAGTTGAAGCACGGATCATTGTCGCTAACGGCAATCCTGGGAATTCCATGTCTGGCGAAGATGGATTTCACATGCATTATGACACTGCTTGCTGTGGTGCTTGAGAGCAGCGCCATCTCAGGATAGTTAGAATAGTAGTCAATCACTATTAGATAGTCTTTACCATTTAAATGAGAAAGGTCCATACCAACCTTTTGCCATGCTGCTGTTGGTATGTCAGCTACTATCATTGGTTCCTTTGCTTGTTTGCTTTGGTGTTTCTGACATGTCTCACATTTGCCTATCATGTTCTCAATGTCCTTATTTATGCCAGGCCAATAAACAGTGTCTCTTGCTCTCCTTTTGCATTTTTCAATTCCGAGGTGTCCCTCATGAATCCTTTTGAGCATGTCTTGACGTAGAGCCTGTGGAATGACTATTCTGTTCTGTTTTAGTAATAGTCCACTTGCGACACTCAATTCTGACCTTATGTGAAAATATTTTGGACAGGGACCTTTTGGCCAACCATGATGAATGTTCTCCATTACTGTTTGTAATACTGTATCTTTTACTGTTTCTTCTGCTATTTGCTTTGATTTTGTGTCTGACACGGGCAGCGCAGCAGTGACCATACTCACATGAACATCCACGTCTTCTTCAGTAGAGCTCACATGACTCATTGTGGGTGCTCGGGATAGTGCATCTGCTAACACTATGTATTTGCCTGGTGTGTAGATCAGTTCAAAGTCATATCTTTGCAGCTTCATCATGAGTCGTTGAATCCTTGGAGACATCTCATTCAGGTTTTTTTTTATGATGGCAACCAAAGGGCTGTGGTCTGTCTCAACTGTGAAGGTGGGAAGTCCATATATGTAGCCATGAAACTTTTCTAGTCCAACTACCAAGCCTAGACATTCCTTTTCAATCTGGGCGTATCGACACTCAGTATCAGTCATAGACCTGGAGGCATAGGCAACAGGCTTCCAATCTTCACCATTTGCTTGTAGCAAGACCGCACCTAGGCCATCTTTTGATGCATCCGTTGACACTTTGATTCTTTTGGTTGGGTCAAAGAAGGTGAGTACAGGTGTGGTTGTCAGCACTGTTTTGAGGTTTATCCACTCTTGTTCATGTCTTTCTGTCCATGCGAACTCATTTGTTTTATGTAGCAGGTCTCGCAGACAGGCTGTCTTGGCTGACAAGTTAGGAATGAACTTTCCAATGAAGTTTATCATCCCCATGATGCGTAGCACTCCTTTTTTGTCAGTGGGTCGGGGCATTTTGAGTATGGCGTTTACTTTTTCCATATCTGGCTCTATTCCTTTACCAGATAGATTATCTCCTAGGAAAGTGACTTCCTGGATGCCAAACTGACACTTGGCTTTGTTGAGCTTCAGTCCATTCCGGCGTATGCTCTGCAGCACTTTAGTCAGTCTCTCATTGTGTTCTTTCAGTGTGGAGCCCCAGATGATGATGTCATCAACATAGACCCAAACTCCTTCCAGACCTTCAATTATGTGTTCCATCGCTCTATGAAAGATTTCAGATGCAGATATTATCCCGAAAGGCATTCTGAGGAAACAATACCTGCCAAATGGTGTGTTAAAGGTACATTATTTGGTGCTCTCTTCATCCAGTTTTAGTTGCCAAAATCCTCGTGAGGCATCGAGCTTTGTAAAGTATCTGGCACCTGACATTTCACTGGTGATTTCTTCTCGCTTGGGAATCTGGTAGTGTTCACGTTTTATGTTTGCATTTAAGTCCTTTGGATCCATGCATATTCTTAGATCATTGTTCTTTTTCTTTACACATACCATGGAGTTAACCCAGTCTGTTGGCTCTTCGACTTTCCTGATGACTCCTAGTGTGGTCATTCTGTCCAGTTCATTCTTGAGCCGGTCACGCAGGGGTGCTGGAACTCTTCGTGGAGCATGTACCACTGGCTGAGCATCCTGCTTTAGCTGGATCTTGTAAGTGAATGGTAGAACTCCAAATCCTTTGAACACATCCTGGAAATTATTCACTACAGAATCCACCGAGTCATCTGGTCTGCTTATGGCACAGTTTATACGGTAGACTCTTTTGACCAGTTCTAAGTCCTCACAAGCTTTGTCACCCAGTAGTGAATCAAGCCTTTCAGCCACAACAGAAAACATGAGATGATGCACTTTGTCTTTGACTGTCACTTTAAGTCTGCATACACCTAAGCTATCTATTTTCTGTCCATTATAGTCCTTCAGTAGTCCTGACTTTTTCTGTATTTTGGACTTTTCTTTCATATTGTTAATGTCACTCATACTGATTAAGTTTGCTTTTGCCCCAGTGTCCAGTTTCAATGTAACTAATGCTCCATTTATCTGCAGTGGGATCATCCATTTGTCCTCTTTTACTGCATTAACTTTATGTTCAGCATTGTCTATTTCTGAGAGCTGCACATTTTCTGTATCTTTTTTGATATCGTCACATGACACCATTCCTACAAAAAATGTCTCACTTACACCAGTGTCCTCAATCACATTAACTCGTTGCCCTTTCGTTGTTTTTAGTTTTGAAAAGCATTGTTTGGCAAAGTGATTCTTTCCATTACACTTTGTGCACATTTTTCCAAATGCTGGGCATTGTCTTAACTGGTGTTTGTAACCATAGCATTTACAATTAAAAATTTCATCCTCCGATTGCTTTTCATTTCTGTTCTGCCCACGTTTCTTCCCCTTGTAGGACACAGCACCGACAGTAGCATTATCACTCATTACATTTGCATCATTATTGATTTCACTGAAAGTCTTCGCGTGATTTCGAGCAAGCTCGCTGGCTTTGCATATTTTCACTGCATTTTCCAAATTTAGTTCGGTTTCTCTCAACAGACGTTCCCTGACTTTTTTATCATGAATACCAAATATAATCTGGTCACGAATCATGGATGCTTTGAGCTCAGAGAAATTACATGTCTGTGCTTTCAGTTTCAGATCAGTTATAAAGCTAACAAAAGTCTCATTTTGTTGCTGTGTCCGAGAACGGAAGATGTTTCTTTCATACGTCTCATTCTTTTTGGGAGAGCAATGTGCATCAAATTTTTTTAGCACATCTTCTAATTTTTCTCTGTTCTCCGCTGGATTAAATACAAATGTATTAAATACCTCTATCACCTGTGGGCCTGCAACCGTAAGCAGCAATGCTATCTTCCTTGCGTCTGGCTTCATACCGAATCTGATGGCTGCAATGTAGAGTTCGAATTGTTGTTTAAAAATCCACCAATTGTAGTCGACATTTCCCTCGAGATTCAAACCTCCTGGTGACTTCAAATTCTCCATGTCGCTTTTCACAATTTTCAGCAGATCTTCACCACCCTGGTACCATGTTATGTTCATTAATAACTAGACATTCTTATTATGAACACAGCTAGCTTCTAGCTAGTTATTTATTCAGTACACGTTTTCTAGGTACAGTATCTGTAGAGGCTTCCATGTGTGCTCCTGTGTGCAGGCTGCCATCTTGACTGTTGCCTTCTGGGTAGCCTAGTGCCTCATGGGTAATGTAGTCTTAAACATACAGCTATATACAGCTCTACACAGCTCCACCTAGTGTCCACGATAGAATGACATGCTATTGATCACTACAGACCAGATGACCTACATCCTAGGGTTTTGAAAGAGGTGGCCATTGGAATAGTGGACGCATTGGTTGTCATCTTTCAAAATTCTATAGATTCTGGAACGGTTCCTGCAGATTGGAGGATAGCAAATGTAACCCCGCTTTTTAATAAAGGAGGTAGAGAGAAAACAGGGAACTACAGACCTGTTAGCCTCACATCAGTAGTTGGGAAAATGCTGGAATCCATTATAAAGGATGCAATAACTGGGCACTTAAAATCTAATAGTAAGATTGGGCAGAGTCAATATGGATTTATGAAAGGGAAATCCTGTTTGACAAACCTATTGGAGTTCTTTCAGGATGTAACTAGTGGAGTAGACAAAGGGGAACCGGTAGATGTGGTGTATCTGGATTTTCAGAAGGCCTTCGATAAGGTTCCACACAAGAGGTTGGTGAACAAAATTAGGTCACATGGAATTGGGGGTAATATACTAGTGTGGGGGACTACGGTCTCCCGTGTAAAGAAATAGGCAACACAGCGAGCTACAAGAAATAGGTCTTTACTCCAACTCTCACAATACAGTACTGAATTCGTGAAGCCCACGAACCTGTGATGACTCACGGATTGGTCACCTGCTGGAGCCTGATTGGTTTTCCTTCTATCAGCAGCAGGCAAGTCTGAACGTGCCTTATTCCTCTCAGCTTGCAACTGTCTTGCGGGGGGAGGGGAATACAGCAGTTAAAATGGGATTATACAGGTTTATCTACATACACACAGTGTTTCCCCAACTAGCATGGATTGAGAATTGGTTAACAGACAGAAAGCAAAGAGTAGGGATAAACGGGTCTTTTTCAGGATGGCAGGCTGTGACTAGTGGGGTACCGCAAGGATCGGTGATTGGGCCCCAGCTATTCACAATCTATATCAATGATTTGGATGAGGGAACTAAATGTAACATTTCCAAATTTGCTGATGATACAAAGCAAGGTGGCAGTGTCAGTTGCGAAGAGAATGTGAAGAGGCTTCAAGGGGATCTCGACACGCTCAGTGATGGGCGAGAACATGGCAGATGGAATATAATCTGGATAAATGTGAAGTTATCCACTTTGGTAGAAAAAACTAAAGGCTGAGTATTTCCTAAATGGTGAAAGATTAAGGAATGCAGATGCTCAAAGGGACCTGGGTGTCCTTGTACATGAGTCACTGAAAGTAAATGTGCAGGTGCAGCAATCCATTAGGAAGGCAAATGGTATGCTGGCCTTTATTACAAGAGGATTTGAGTACAGGAGTAAAGAAGTTTTACTCCAATTATATAGGGCCTTGGTGAGACCACACCTGGAGTACTGTGTACAATTTTGGTCTCCTTCCCTAAAGAAGGATATACTTGCCATACAAGGAGTGCAATGAAGGTTCACGAGATTGATTCCTGGGATGGCGGGACTATCGTATGAGAAGAGATTGAGTAAACTAGGCCTGTATTCTCTTGAATTCAGAAGAATGAGAGGGGATCTCATTGAAGCATACAAAATTATTACAGGGCTTGATAGGATGGATGCTGGGAGAATGTTTCCCTTGGCTGGGGAGTCTAGAACCAGGGGCCACACCCTCAGGATAAAGGGTAGGCCATTCAGGACTGAGATGAGAAGACATTTCTTCACACAGAGGGTGGTGAATCTTTGGAATTCTCTACCCGGTAGGCTGTGGAGGCTCAGTCATTGGGTATATTCAAAACAGAAGTTGATAGATTTCTGACTAGTAAGGGCATCAACGGATATGGCGATAGGGCCGGTGAATGGAGTTGAGGCAGAAGATCAGCCATGATCTCATTGAATGACAGAGTAGGTTCGAAGGGCCGAATGGCCTACTCCTGCTCCTATTTCTTATATTCTTATGCTACCATTCAATTTTGGGCAGGGTGGGGGGGACGCTAACTTTTTCGAGGCACTAAACATAGCACCCCGGTGAAGTTAACGCCCCAATGGGGACACGAGCTAATTTTTCCCCCATAGTCTTTCTTTCTCTGTCAGTTATAATAATCACCTGTGAAAGTGCACTCTAGTTCCTAGTGAAAGTTCTTGGCACAAAATTGTACCTCATTCTGATTTGAGTGGCGCTAAGGAACCAAGGCCTAGAAATTTGTTATAGCCAAAAAATGGGCAGTGTTTAAACTAAAAATGGTTAAGTAGCGCCAGCTTAAAAATGTCTAGGCTGCACACAATTTCATCCTCACTCCTCATTAAAATGATTTCAGTCATGATTCTAGTCTAAAAACCCAAGCTCATTGGCATTACACTGAAAAGATGGACCAATATTGGGTGTAGTCTAAACGCAAGCGTTGCACACTCATTGACGTCACGATCTCCGTGATGACGAGGTCTCCGGCAATCGCGTTCAGCGGCAGCACTACTGGCAACACCGAATTGGCGTGCGGCGCTGGAACCAGCATCAGGTGGCTTTGAAGCGCTCAATGCTGTTTTAGCGCTATCTTGTGGCACCAACGGGTGACACAAACCACACAAATTTCTTCCCCAAAGTTTGCTGGGGGCATAGTGTCATTGGTGGAGGAAAATGGGCACTAGCAGATCAGCATTGACTTCAATGGAAAGGGAAACCAGGCCAGGTCTGTTATGGGGGGTCGATCCACTACTGCCGATTTCCATCACCACTGAAAATTAAAATAAACCCTAAGGAAACAAAAATAAATGGATAAATTAAACTGCAATGCAACGAGAAAACTAATGCAATTAGATTAATGAAACCGAAGCAACACAAAAATGGTATGAAAATGGAGTCAAATAAGTCAACCAGTATTGCTTTAAGAAAACTACGAAGTGCCTTCTGCTGGCTGTGCAGCTGTTGTGGGGTGATGTGTACCTGTGTCTGGGTGTATGTCCCTGCCAAGAAGTGTTGCTGTGCCAGGGGTACATCGGCCAATGCAAATCATCTGAATCTTGAAATATAGGCAGTTTCCATTCAATTCAGGTCGTGGGGAGGCATAGAGCAAAAATCCCCACGAAAACTCCAGAAAGTTGGGCAAATCACAGGAGTTTTTTTTTTAGCAGTACCAGCCTGCTTCGCAAACCACTAATTGTCCACTGGAGGGTACTGAGCCTGATGCTCCACGATGGTAACACTACTGTTCATCATATCTCAAGTTTATTTTATAAACACAAATTTAGCAGAATTCTAACTGACTGGTCCAGTAAATGAGGGAAGGCAATCTTAGTTTCCCAAAATCATCTTGAGAAAATAACTCAAAGAATCAATCTTTCATCACTAATATTAGGGAAAACCCATTAATTATCCAAATATAGGATGCAGATATGTGATGTAGCAAGCTATTATTTTTAATTTAGCTGATTGCTTTGCTGTGAATGATGC
Organism: Somniosus microcephalus; assembly: GCF_052327205.1. Lineage (NCBI taxonomy): Eukaryota > Metazoa > Chordata > Chondrichthyes > Squaliformes > Somniosidae > Somniosus > Somniosus microcephalus. Next base: position 131,076,023 of record NC_140993.1, read on the forward strand.
TCCTAATTGCAAAGGGCTTGTCCCAGTGTGGCCATCGTCTTGACCATAGTCGGATAAATCATTCATCACCTCCGCTCATATCAGTAGAAAACATAGCAGCTGAGATGATGCACAGACCTCATTTTCCGTTTATTCTGTCCAAAGTTAACAAGGGCAGGAGAAGAAAATGCATTTGACATAAGGAAGAGCCTTGTGAGCTGGGGCAGAGCCATGTCTAACTAAAAGGTCAATCAGTCAGGAGCTATCAATTTCCCCTAAGTACGTGAGCACTTTTCATAATGAATCCAAAAATCTTCTCCCTGTGAAATATGGTAATGATTTGTACAGATCTCCATTTGAACTCAAATGCACAGCCATAATGAACCAGACCCAACTCCAGACAAAATTAGAGCATATAAAACAAAAATTCAGAATTGAAAAGAACAAGATCATTTTTCATACTGTGATCTATGCATCATAGCACTATGTAAGCAGTTTGTTTATGTGGCAGGTTGTTATAATGTTGCCATATGAAAGAAGGATTTATTTTGTGGTTTTCTCTTCACTATAAAACCTTTGTCTTAAAACTGTACTGAACTGTAGCTTATATTTCCCAACATTACAACAGTGACTACACTTCAAAAGCACTTCATTGGCTGTAAAGCACTTTGGGGCATCCTGGAGTTGTGAAAGGCGCTATATAAATGCAAGTGTTTTGTTATTCTTTCTTTCTATATGTTTTCTGTATTTCATTGCTTATTGGACTATATCCCTAAACAGGTTGAATAGCTCCTCGACAGAAAGTTACCACTACAGGCTTTCGACACAGCCAGTGTTTATATTGATATAAAGCAAAGTGAACTTTAATCTGTCAAGTGTTCTTATTCACATTAGATTCTCCTGACAAATCCTAATAGTACATGAGTAACACAGGAACTATTATCCACAAATAAGAACCTCGGGGTAAATGGTCCAGGTTAAAACTGTTGATTGATAATATAATTAGTACTGTCTAGTTTTACAAGTTTCCCTCCTTCCCAAACACAGCCAAAGGCATATGAATAATGTTAAAGCCACCGAGAGAAAACACAGGGAAGTGATTTATCTTCAGTTTGGAGGATGCTGATTTTCCAGTTCTGGGACGGAAAAACATGGTTTTCATTTTGTCGATAAAACTCTGACACCCGTAAACTGAGAGCGACATGACCATTATGTATTTGCTGGCCTCAAAATTGCAGTGTGTGATATTAGTGTATAATACCTAATGCATTTATATGAAATTCCTTTCTCTGCTTTTAATGGAGGCATTAATCCTTTTATTTTAAGTGGATTAGTGCCTCCTTTAAAATAACAGCCAATTGAATTTCATATGAAACTATTAAGTGTTTATACACTAATATTACACAGATAAATTTCAAGGGATTAATAGGGATAAAAAATCAGCTTCTGTGTTCCTAGAGTGCTCCAGAAATGCAATACAAAATTGCACAACACCTGAACTGCGAGAGTGACTGTTGAAATAACTTTTGGGAAAATGATGGTCTGGTTGGTCTGCTGAAAAATATAAATGTCAATGAGTTTTTCCATTTTGTAAATGGACAAATTTAATATTGTCCCAGGACATAATTCTAGTTCTGGCCTCCAAGAAAGCAGGGAGACATTCAAAGTGCTGGAGGCAGTGCAAAGAAGAGTCATGTGGCTAATCCCTACTTTCAGAAGTCTGAATTATGAGGAAAGACTGGGGCCGCGATTTCGCCAGCCGTAGCGAGTCCGGTGTGGCCGGAGTAGGCAGCGGCATCAACCCTCGCTCCCGTCTTCATCCCGCCTCCTCCAAGTGATTTTGCCCTGATTGGGCTTGTTAAGTGCACCATGTGAGGTTCCCGGCCAATTAAAAGGAAGCGGGTCTGATGACGTCATCCGATGACACGTCATTAGCCGGTTTCCTTAAAGGGACCATGTCCACATTCATTTTCACAGTTGTGCTGTCAGTGTTCTACAGCATTGAGGTACTGCAAACACTGACAACCACTGCACAGAGGTGCACGGCTGCACCCAGGCTCTTCCATGACTCCCTCCATATGCTTATGGAGGGAGTCACAGCACGCAGGGAGATTCTCTTCCCTTCCAATGGGCAGAAGAGACCTCCTTAGGACACCAACTTAGCCTGGTTACACATTGCACAGGAGGGCACAAGCAGGGATGTTGTCAGGAGGACCAGGCTGCAGTGGCGCAAACCTTTCAATGATCACAGTAGTTCATGAAACGTTACTGCAAAGCCACACTCAACCTCAACCTCCTGTGCCACTCATCACATCCCCAGCACTCTGCCTTCCCTACCCTACACCTGCACATCCTTACTCATACCAACTTACCTTACACCTCCACCGTCCCTCTCTATCTATGTTATCAATTCCCCATCTCACTAGCTATCCCTCACACTCACCCTCATCCTTGTCCAATCATTCAAACTAACACACAAGGGTAGGCACTAATGTATTTTAGCCAATGTTCATGTAAAGTTCCTGTTAATTTGTTGTCAAGCATTGAAATCCTTATTTTCACTAGTTTTCCTTTTTGGACAGATTTGTGTGTACTTCGAAAGTGTCTTAGTGAGTTCCAGTGAATGATGAGACATAATGGCCATGATTTTCTGAGTGGAGGCGGGTTTGAGGCGGCTTTGATGTTCGGTGGGTTCCAGTCCTGCTGCTGGTTTCAGCCGCCCTGAAATAACGATTTTTGCTTAAGTGGGCTGATTAAGCACGTCCTGCGTACTACCCGGCCCAGTCAGTGGGTTCGGGTCTGCTGCTCGCCTCTGCTGACGTCTTTCAGCCAGTTGCATTTAAGGGGACCATGCAGCCTTGTTTTTGATCAATCCTATTCTGCTGCTTCTCGGAAGGCACATCTAAAAATCACTGCTTCAAGACCAAAGGCATCTCCCAGATTTAATGACAGCTCCCTCCATGCTCTTGTGGAGGGAGTGAGAGGATGCCAAGAGGTACTGTTCCCCTCAAATGGACGGAGGAAGCCTCCTCAGCAAACCAAAGCAGCCTGGCTGCAAATTGCTGAGGGTGTGAGTGCCAGATCTTTGTGTGGTCGCACCTGGGTTCAGTGCAGGAAAAGGTTCAATGACCTGCTACGCTCAGCAAAAGTGAGTATAACATCACACTTACCTTCAATCTGCTCCCCATCTCCTCTCATCACCAGCACTCTGCATTTTCAAAATCCCACTTTACCCTAACATCCCTTGCACCCTTAACCATTCCTCTCTCTCTATGTACAGAATCACTTCACTATTCTACTATGCAACCCTCACACTCGCTATCACTGTTATGCAATGGCAACAACTAACAACACACAGGGAGGGCCCTTGGTATTGGCACCTCACTCCATCTTTGTCTCCCTCTAAGCATCTATGCTATGGATTCTGTACACGCACTCCAACATTCTCGCTCAAACTCCACTTGTGTCCCTCATTGCAGGAAAAGACAGCCCACAATAAGAGGGAGAGGGGCAGGACAGGAGGAGGGCCACCTTCAATTGCCCACTTGACCACCGCTGAGGAGGCTGTTCTTGACATCATCGGAGGTAAAGATCTGGAAGTGGGGGACAGAGAGATGGGTGCAGTAGAGTAAGCTGGTGACATAATAGATTTGCAGCCCTCTCATTTAGATTGCATGAGTGACTGATATGGCATCTGATGTTCATACAGATTGAGTTCTGATCATCTGTACAACTCGATGTGCCTGCTACGTTAATATCATATGTCTAACTCATGCCTTTACTCCCCCACAGGACCATCGAGAGCCCCTCTCCCCACTGTCCAGGAGGAAGTGCGGGAAGCCTCCTCAGAGGAAGCTGCAGCCTCTGAGGGCACAGTTTCAGCAGAATTGAGTGCTCCCAGCACCAGCGCAGAGACGCACATCTTGGTGGGTCATTCGCGAGATAGATTAGTGTAGTCACCTGGTGTATCACAGCTCACAAGTGAGCATTAACAGATGGTGGAGACAGAGACAGCAGTGGAGAGTCCTCGTCGGAGGCCACAGGGCGCCCCTAGCTCTGCTCAGCTGCATGTGGACCCTGTGCCTCTGGGGCCATCCAGAAAGAGAGCAGTGCTGGTGTTATAAATCTCATCATTCATCAAGAAACAACTCGTGAAATAACGCTGGACGGCCAGCTGGTGGCGCCATCCAAGGAGTATAAATAATCGGGCATCGGCCCCAGCTTGTCAGGGACATTTTGTAAGACAAGGAACTAGTGAAGTACAACTAGACCTCCATGTTCTGAAACAAGTTGATTAAAGCCTTGCTTTATGCTCAAACCAAGTGTGTAGTGAGTTTTATTACGTCAATTTAATCAACTTGATATCAACTCCACACTTTGGGTGATTTGGGGAACAGCCAGCTATGACTCGAACCGTAGAAGGGAACTCAGACAAGTAATTGATCCATCATGGAGAAATTACTCAGATCCGCCCGTCTCGACCTGGACCCAAATTTACTTACAGCTGCTAAGGTATGGAAACACTGGTATCGTACTTTCAGCAACTTCCTCAGGGTGTGTGGTGAAAATGTTCCTGATAAATTAGAGATACTTGCTAATTATGTATCCCCTCATGTGTTTGATTATATCAAAGACTGTGTAGACTATGATGCCGCTATCCAAAAGGTACAGCAGCTATATGTCAAGTCCCCAAATGAAATTTTTGCTCGGCATCTACTGGCCACAACTCGACAACAACCCGGGGAATCACTTGACAAATTCCTTCAGAAACTTCACAGGCTCAGCAAGGATTGTAATCCTAAAGCTGTTACAGCTGAGCAGTACCAGGAGGAGTTAATTCGTGATTCCTTTATTAATGGGATTGCATCTCCCTTCATATGTCAGCATCGGTTGGAGAATAAAACCCTCAAGTTACAGGCTGCCTATGACCAGGCATGTTCTCTGGGCTTAGCAAAGAGGAATGCAGACACCTATCATTCACCACATGCACGGGCTGCTGCTATCACTTTTAGTGACTCTTTCGATAGGCCTCGGGCGGAAGCCCTCACGGATGACGACTCCAACCCGGCTGATGACAACCCTACCTAGAAACTGATGACGACCCCGCCCTAGCAGCATCTTGGCAATCTGGAAGGAGGTGTTTCTTCTGTGGAGGTGCGTTCCATTATAGGAAATTTTGTCCTGCTCGTAATGCGACCTGCAATCATTGCAGCACGAAAGGTCACTTTTCTAAGGTATGCCAGTTAAGAGCCGCTGTTAGTAAGAAAGGCCACTTTTCTAAGGTATACCGGTCGAGAGTTCCTGTTAGTTTTGCAGCTACTATCTGCCCCAAAAAGCTGTAGAAGCTACATCATTACATAAATTTAAAACAGAAATAGACAGTTTCCTAGAAGTAAAGGGAATTAAGGGTTACGGGGATCGGGCAGGAATTTGGACATGAGTCTAGGTTCGGATCGGACATGGCCCTGTGGGTAGTGGAGCGGGCCCAGGGGCCGTGTAGCCTGATCCTGCTCCTATTTCGTGTGTCTAATTCTGTTAGATTCAGGAGATGGTTCTGTGATAGTAGATTGGCAGTTAGGATCAGATCAGTCATGATCTTATTGAATGGCAGAGCAGGCTCGAGGGGCCGATTGGCCGACTCCTGCTCCTATTTCTTATGTTCTTAAAACTGCTCCTCCCCCAAGAGCCACTACTAAGGTTACAGCTGCAATCTATAAAACTGCTCCTCCCCCAAGAACCACAACTAAGGTTATAGCTGTCAAGGGTAAAACTGCCCCTCCTCCCATCACAGCTGTTTTTCCCCAAAGTCTGTCCCATGCAGCCACGAAGGTTTCGGTAAATGGACACATTTTGAGTGCACTAATCGACTCTTGCAGCTCTGACAGCTTCAGTAGTGAGCGGGCTGTGAGTAAGTTAAAACTGCGTATTTACCCCTCAGACAGGGAAATTGCAATGGCTCTGACGACACTGACCACCAATTCTTCCAGCTTTTGTCTTGTCGACCTTATTCTCAATGGCCGCACTTATTTCTCCACCCTGCTCGGAGTGCTCAAGAACCTATGCAGTGATGTGCTCCTGGGACAGGATTTTCAGAAACAACACAAAAGACTCACTTTCGAGTTTGGAGGGTCAAAGCCGGAGCTTACTATTTCCAAATTACCGTTTTATGCGCTTTTGCCGGCTTCGCTCGACGAGCCCTCCTTGTTTGCCAATCTTTCCCCCCCGATGTAAACCCATAGTCACTAAATCACGACGTTTCAGCTAAGATGATCGATCCTTTATCGAGGCAGAAATCTCTCGCCTTCTAGCTGACGGTATCATTGAGCCATGTTCATCTTCCTGGCGGGCTCAAGACATTGTTGTCAAAAATCCTCTGAAGCAACACAAGAAATGTCTTTGATCGATTACTTGCAAACTATTAACCAGTATACCGACCTGGATGCCTACCCACTACCACGCATCGATGACATGGTCAATAACCTTGCCAACTACAAGGTATTTTCAACTTTTGATTTAAAGAGCGCATATCATCAAGTGCCGTTAAAGGACTCTGACAAGAATTATACGGCCTTTGAGGCCAATGGTCGGCTTTACCAGTTTTGTCGCCTTCCATTTGGGGTCACCAATGGGGTGGCTGTCTTTCAACGGGCAATGGATAGCCTAGTCAAACAGGAGGACTTAACAGACACTTTTCCATATCTGGATAATATCACCATTGCTGGTCATGACCAGAAGGGTCATGATGCCAACCTCCAGAAATTTTTTTGATGTTCTCCGTCGTCGCAACTTAACCTTAAATGAGTCCAAATCTGTGAAATCAGTACCATCAATCAACATCCTTGGCTACTGGGTGGGCAACGGTGTCATCAAACCGGATCCGGAGCGACTTCATCCGCTTCAGGAGCTCCTGCCCCCTACGAATCTCGGCTCTCTTCGTCGGGCACTCGGCATGTTCGCCTATTATGCGAAATGGATACCCCACTTCTTCGACAGGATCCAGTGCCTGCTTCACGCAAAGTCATTTCCATTAGAGGCAATGGCTATTTCAGCTTTCAACCTCCTCAAGCGACAACTGGAAAAAGCCACGCTTCGTTCCATTGATGAAAATCTTCCTTTCATGGTCGCGTGCGATGCATCGGATGTGGCGATATCTGCTACCTTGAATCAAGGTGGTTGACCCATTGCATTTCTGTCCAGAACTTTGCAGAGTAGCGAGCTCCATTATCCTCCTGTCGAGAAGGAGGCTACAGCCATCATCGAAGTGGTACGTAAATGGAGTCATTTTCTCACTCGTCGCCATTTCACACTTATAACCGATCAGCACTCTGTGGCCTTTATGCTGGATAACCGGAAACGCACTAAGACCAAGAATAACAAAATACAACTCTGGAGGATGGAATTGGCCGCCTTTGGATACACCATACATTATCGACCCGGCAAAGAGAATGTGGCCCCTGATACCCTCACGCAGGCATTCTGCTCTTCTATTTCAACTTCGACTCTGGCGGATCTTCACACTGACTTATGCCATCCTGGCGTTACCCGTATGTTCCACTTTGTGCGATCTAAAAATCTCCCATTTTCTACGGAAGATGTGAAAAGAACGTGCTCCTCCTGTAGAATTTGTGCAGAATTAAAACCGCAATACTTCCATCCATCGGATGGCTCGCTCATACACGCTATGCAGCCTATGCAGCGACTCAGCATTGACTTTAAAGGGCCATTGCCCTCCTCAATGCGAAACACCTACTTACTGACTTTGGTGGACGAATATTCACGCTTTCCCTTTGCTTTCCCTGTCCCAATATGCTTACTTCCACAGTGATCAAATGCCTGGATCAAGTCTTTCCCCTTTGCGGTACGGCCAATTTCATCCACTCTGATCGGGGTCCCTCCTTCATGTCAAGCGAACTCAACAGTTATCTCTCCCAACGGGGAATCGCCACAAGTAAAACGACACCATACCATCCCATCGGTAACGGACAGGTTGAGAGATACTACGCTATCATTTGGAATGCTGTTCGTCTTGCGCTGAGGTCATGCAACCTACCAGACCAGCAGTGGGAAACTATGCTCCCTGATGTGTTGCATTCCATCAGGTCTCTCCTTTCTACGTCTACCAATGTCACACCTCACGAGCGATTCTTCAGCTTCCAGCGTCGCTCCACCCATGGGACGTCTCTTCCATCATGGTTGGCAGCTCCCGGCCCCGTGCTGCTCCGAAGATTTGTCCAATCATCTAAAACCGATCCTCTCATTGACGAGGTAGAACTCACGGATGTCAACCCCACGTATGCGCACGTGCGGTACCCTGATGGCCGGGAGTCCACCGTTTCGCTCCGGGACCTGGCTCCCTGTCCGGCCGGTTCCATGGACCCAACCGATAGAGGGACCCACAGGAATGATGCTGACACTCTGCGCTCCCCTGAAGATGACGCCCTACCTGGGGCATCGAGAGATCTGCCAGTTGCCGCACCGGATCCACTCGGGGAGCTGAGCGCTCCCTGCGGGATGGCCACCCGAGGCCAGGACGTCGGTCAATCCCTGGCTATCCAACCGGATGAAGCCAGTTCTGCGCCTGTGGGGACCCGCACCCGGAGTCACGATCTCCCCAGCCTCCTTCGGGTCGATCAGAGCAACACGGGCCCTGTTGATCCACCGGTATGGTCAAGCGGCCCAGGGACCAAGACACGGTCCGGGGAGATGTGCCTTCTAGCCATAAACAAAAATCTAAGAGACTGCGGCTATTCGTGGTCCGCCTGATCTGCTAAGAGGAAGTCATCAGACTTCCAAATCTTTTAGGCAGGAAGAATGTTATAAATCTCATCATTCATCAAGAAACTACTCGTGAAATAATGCTGGACGGCCAGCTGGTGGCGCCATCCAAGGAGTATAAATACTCGGGCGTCGGCCCCAGCTTGTCAGGGACATTTTGTAAGACAGGAACTAGTGAAGTACAACTAGACCTCCATGTTCTGAAACAAGTTGATTAAAGCCTTGCTTTATGCTCAAACCAAGTGTGTAGTGAGTGTTATTACGTCAGCTGGAACTTCAGCAACATGTGCAGGAGTCTCTGACAGGTTTTGCATCCACGGTAACTGCGAGTGTGCAGAGAATGGAGGGGTCCAGCTCAAACATAAGCAATGCCATGTGGGAGGCAATGGCACATGAACGTACCACCATGGAGAGGGGGGCAACCTCCTTGGAGGACATAACTCGCCAGACTCAACAGAGCATGGTGACTCTTCTAAATAGATGGTCTGTGTTAAGTCTGTGTGTTCTAATTATTGTTAATAAGAATCACTGCACACAGACCACAAGAATAAATTCAACAGGTCTTTACTAGTCGAAGGTCAGGCTGAACTGCCCAATAAATCATTACACAGCACTTATATACCGGTGTGGTCACCACCGGTATTACAGTATACAGCAGCCAAGATAAAGTAGTGCATCTCTTAAAATAGTTCTCTTAGTGGTGGAACGGTTACATACACCACAATCCTCCCTTTTTAGCTTAACAGTATATATTCCCCATTTAACATAACATAATAACATATATACACAACTTCATGTAAAAACAGTTCACAGATTCAGTCTCTGAGGAGGCCTCCTGATCCGAGACGGATAACGCCTTTCAGGGGTCTCTGGTTCTCGTTGCTGGGGTGACTCATCTAGTTGATTCCCTATGGATAGGACATCATCATCAGGTATATTCACTTCTGAGGTAGATGCTTCAGGTTCACTAACTTCCTCCACGGTTGTCTCTGTCGTAACCATGGGCTCAACCCTTGTTCTTGATCCCACCAGTTGGTCAGCATGACGTCGCATTATGTTTTCACCAACATCTACCGTGTACATCAGGGGTCCTTGTCTGGCCCGAATTGTTCCAGATTGCCATTTCTCGATTTTATAGTCCCTGGCTAACACCGGTTGTCCTATTTCAAAACTCCGAGTGGGCTTGTTATTGATATGCTGGAACTGTTTGTTTTCGACTTCCCTCCGCACATTTGGTTTTAACAAGTCCAACCTGGACCGCAACCTCCTGTTATAGAACATCATGGCAGGACTTTGGTTTGTTGTTGCATGGGTGGCGTTTCGATATGCCAGTAGGAAATTGTCCACCTTGTGTTGCAGTGGAATCTGATCTTTGCTCATGGCCTTTATTGCCTTTTTGAACATCTGTACAAACCTCTCGGCCAGCCCATTCGTAGCTGGATGATATGGGGCAGAGGTATAATGTTTCACCCCATTCTTCTTCAGGAATTTCTGGAATTCCTCTGACACGAACTGTGGTCTGTTGTCTGAACATATTTGCTCTGGCAATCCATTTCTTGCAAATATCGTTCTTAGCACCGCGATCGTCTTCTCCGAGGTAGTGGTAGTCATTTTAATCACTTCTGGCCATTTAGAATGTGCATCCACCGCAATTAAAAACATGGAGTCCATGAATGGACCAGCAAAGTCAATGTGTACACGTTGCCATGGGGTTGAAGGCCATTCCCATGGATGCAGCGGTGCAATTGGAGGTGCATTTTGGACTTTTTGGCACCCTGAGCAGCTTTTCGTCAGATCCTCTATCTGTTGGTCGATACCCGGCCACCACACAAAAGCCCTAGCAAGGCTTTTCATCTTGACTCCCCCCAGATGACCTTCATGTAGTTCTTTTAGAACTCTCTCTCTTAACTTAGGAGGGATAATCACCCTTGTTCCATACATCAATGTTCCCTGACAGATGGACAGCTGTTCTCGTCTTGCTGAGAATGCCGGTAACAGTGGATCACCATGGGCTGGCCATCCCTTTACTGTCAATTCGTAGACCCGGGACAGTGTCGGGTCATTCCTAGTCTCCCTTTCAATATTTGCATTGGTGACAGGTAAACATTCGATGATGGTCGAGTGAAATAACTCCACCGGGTCAACCGTCGGTGCCTCCTCCTCAGTAGGTAGTGGCAGGCACGACAGCCCATCAGCATTACCATGCTGCTTTGTACCTTTGAATTCTATCTGATATTGATGTGCCCCTAGGAAAAGGGACCATCTCTGGAGCCTCTGTGCTGTCATCACCGAAACACCCTTCTTAGGGTTAAAAATGGATACCAACGGCTGGTGGTCTGTCAGCAGTGTAAACTTCTGGCCCTGCAGGTAATGATTAAACTTCTTTACTCCCCACACAAGGCTGAGAGCCTCCCTATCTATCTGAGCATAGTTGCGCTCAGCGGAGGTCAATGATCTGGATGCAAATGCGACTGGCCTTTCCAAGCCATTTGGCAACTTGTGTGAGAGTACTGCTCCAATACCATAAGGAGAAGCATCACAAGCTAAACGAATAGGTAGCGTTGGGTTGAAGTGAGCCAACACTTCCTCTGAGGTGATCAATGCCTTGCTTTTGCGAAAGGCCTTCTTACAGTCCTCGCTCCACTTCCATGGTACTTCTTTCTGCAAAAGAGCGTTCAGCGGGTGCAGCACCGTGGATAGATTTGGCAGAAACTTATGGTAATAGTAAATCAACCCTAGGAACGACCTCAACTGGGATACATTTTCCGGAGCGGGAGCCTTCACAACAGCTTCGATCTTGTCAGGTGACTTGTGCAGCCCCTCCTGGTCAATGACATGACCACAGTACGAGATCCGTTTCTGAAAGAACTCACATTTCTGGCGATTAACTCGAAGTCCATATTCCTTCAATCAGGTGAGCACCAGTTTCAAATTTGCAAGGTGTTCCTCATCGTCATCTCCTGTAATCAGGATATCGTCCAAGTAACATTGAGTGCTTGGAATTCCCTGTAATACCTGCTCCATGGCCCTCTGCCAAATTGCTGGAGCCGAAGCCACTCCAAAAACCAGTCTATTATATCGATACAAGCCTCTGTGCGTGTTGATTGTGAGATACTGGCGCGACACTTCCTCAACTTCCATCTGTAAGTACGCTTGCGCCAGGTCTATCTTGGTGAAGTGTTTCCCGCCAGACAATGAAGCAAAGATATCCTCAATCCGCGGAAGCGGATATTGCACCGTGTGAAGCACCGGATTAACCGTGATCTTGAAGTCTCCACAGATGCGGACCTTCCCCGGTTCCCCTGGCTTGTTACTCGATGAACGCTTCATGACGGGAACAATGGGCGTGGCCCACTCACTCCAGTCCACCTTAGACAGTACTCCTGAACGTTCTAGCCCTTCCAGCTCAGCTTCCACAGCAGGTCGTATCGCATAAGGTACCGGTCTGGCTTTGAAAAATTTTGGGTTTGCATGTTCTGCAATCTTGATTTTTGCCGTAATTCCTCTCAGTGTTCCCAGTCCCTGTTGGAACACCTCTTTAGCCTCATCCAATATTCTGGACAATCGTTCAGGTTTGACATCTTTTTTTCTGGAATCTACCGTTATTGCTTTTAGGGAGTGCCAGTCCATATTTATTTTCCTGATCCACTCCCATCCCAGAAGTGGTGGACCTCCCTCAGGTAGTACATATAAGTCCATTCCTTGGTGTTCTTTGCCCTTGTGTACCACCTTGACTTTTATCTTTCCGATGGGGTATACTCTTTGCCCCGTGTATGTCTGCAATACTATCTCCGTATCCCGTAGGGGAATATGTGTGAATAACCTTTTGTAATCTTGCTTATTCATGACCGTCAACGCCGATCCGGTGTCCAATTCCATCTTCACTTGGACTCCTGCTATCTGAAGTGTGACCCAGATAGTTTGTAGATCAGCTTCCTTACTCACATTGTGAATTCTCAGACTACCCAGTTCCTTGCTGTTGGAGTCTGAATCCGAATTCTGTTCATCCGAACTCTTCTCAGCCACCTTATGTACCTTTCTGCACTTTTCCTGCGGTGACATTTTGTTGCTGGTCTTCTTTCCTGACCGGCATACTTTAGCTATGTGACCAAGCTTGCCACATTTTCTACATTCCTGATTTTTAAACCAGCATTGGTTCTGATCGTGTGTTGTCTTTCCACAACGATAACATTTCGCTGTACCCAAAGCCATTTGATCTACGCTGAGTACCGCTGCCTTCAGCTGCATTTCCGCAATGCCTCTCGCTGCGGCTTCGTGCGATGCTGCAATAGTGACAGCCTTATCAAGTGTAAGATCATTCTCTTCAAGCAGCCGCTTTTGTGTTCCTTCTTTCGACAATCCACACACGAATTTGTCTCTCAGTGCCTCTGTCAGTCTTTCCCCAAACTGACAGTATTTCGCTAGCTTACGCAGTTCAATTAAATACTCCGCGTTGCTTTCCTCTTTCAGTTGCGTTCTCGCATAAAATTTAAATCGTTCCGCTAACATCAGCGGTGTGGGGTTCAAGTGATTTCTCAGGATAGCAACAATATTAGCGAAAGTCTGATCCGCCGGTTTAGCTGGTGATAGATGCTTCAATAGCCCGTATGTCTTCGCACCCATTGAGTTTAGTAAGGTTAGTGCTTTATCTTCATCTGATATTTTATTTGCCTCACAATAAATCTCTATGTGTTCTACATACGTGGCCCAATCTTCAACATCGGCATCGAAATCGTTGGGCATCCTCGCAATCTTCTTGAGAAACAAAAAGAAATTTTTATTTTTTATTTTTTTATTTTTTCAAAATGGCGGTTTCCCGCGCTTGTCTTCTTCCCCCGCCTACGAAAATGGCAGCTTCCCACGTTTGCCTTTCTCCCCCACTGGCTGTAATGGCGATTGCCGTATTGCTGCGTTCGTCCTCCCCAGCGGTTCTCAAATCGTGCCTCCCAGCCCCTCTTGCAGTCCGGTCCTTTCCCTCGGCTGCGGCTGAGTTCTCCGCGGTTTTTAAAATTATTTTTATTTTCTCCCGCGCCTCGCGGCCTCGTTAGCTGCCCGGCCTTTTTCCCCGGTCGCGGTCGAGCTCTCTCTCGACGCTGTTGCGTCTCCCAGCCCGCTTGCAGCCCGGTCTTTTACACCGGCTGCGTTTGCATTCACCGCGGCTCCCGTGCCTTACGCTGCCCCAGTCTCAGCGCCTCTGGCCCCGACTTCTGTCCGGCTCTTTTCCCTGGCCGTGGTCGAGTTCTCCGCCCTTATATCCTCCGTTTTTCCCTCCCCTACTTCACAGCCAACGTGGCCGACTTGCTGCTGGTCGCTGATCGGCTTACCCACCACCGTGGTGGAAGGGATGATCACTGCCTGTTGCTGATGGAAGGCTTCATGTCAGGATTCTTCCTTGCTCTTCAGACCCGAGTCTTTTCTCAGCAGGATGATGAGGGCGGATGCCTCTTCTCGACGCCCGTTAAACTGCCTTGGATATATCTCTGCCACAGGGTAAGATCGTCATCGTCGCCACTGTTAAGTCTGTGTGTTCTAATTATTGTTAATAAGAATCACTGCACACAGACCACAAGAATAAATTCAACAGGTCTTTACTAGTCGAAGGTCAGGCTGAACTGCCCAATAAATCATTACACAGCACTTATATACCGGTGTGGTCACCACCGGTATTACAGTATACAGCAGCCAAGATAAAGTAGTGCATCTCTTAAAATAGTTCTCTTAGTGGTGGAATGGTTACATACACCACAGTCTGCTATGGAGGATAGATGGGCAGCTATTTAGGAGAGACACCAGAGGTACATGGACATCACCGTTATGATACTGTCAGTACAGAGGCACTGATGTGCAGCAAGGTGCTCTCCAGCTACTTGCTAGCAGTGAAGTGCGGGTGACCCATGAGAGAAACATAGAAACATAGAAGATAGGAGCAGGAGTAGGCCATTCGGCCCCTTGAGCCTGCTCCGCCATTCAATGAGATCATGGCTGATCATCCAAACTCAGTACCCTGTCCCTTGATCTCTTTAGCCTTAAGAAATATATCTAACTCCTTCTTGAATATATTTAATGAATTGGCCTCAACTGCCTTCTGTGGTAGAGAATTCCACAGGTTCACCACTCTCTGGGTGAAGAAATTCCTCCTCATCTCTGTCCTAAATGGCTTACCCCTTATCCTTAGACCATGGACCCTGGTTCTGGACTCCCCTGCCATCGGGATCATCCTTCCTGCATCTAGTCTGTCTAGTCCTGTTAGAATTTTATGAGTTTCAATGAGATCCCCTCTCATTCTTCTAAACTCCAGCGAGTATAAGCCCAATCGACCCAATCTCTCCTCATACATCATTCCTGCCATCCCAGGTATCAGTCTGGTGAATCTTCGCTGCACTCCCTCCATGGCAAGAACATCCTTCCTCAGATAAGGCGACCAAAACTGCACACAATACTCAAGGTGTGGTCTCACCAAGGCCCTGAACAACTGCAGCAAGACATCGTTGTTCCTGTACTCAAACCCTCTCGCTACGAAGGCCAACATACCATTTGCCTTCTTAACCGCCTGCTGCACCTGCATGCTTACCTTCAGCGACTGGTGCACAAGGACACCCAGGTCTCGTTGCACTTCCCCTTCTCCCAATCTATTGCCATTCAGATAATAATCTGCCTTCCTGTTTTTGCCACCAAAGTGGATAACCTCGCAGGGAGGGGTGTGACATAAGAACATAAGAACATAAGAAGTAGGAGCAGGAGTAGGCCATACGGCCCCTTGGGCCTGCTCCGCCATTCAATAGGATCATGGCTGATCTGAATCTAGACTCCCGTCCACTTCCCTGCCCTCTCCCCGTAACCCCTAATTCCCTTATCTGCTAGGAAAATGTCTATCTCCATTTTAAATTTATTTAATGTTGCAGCTTCCACAGCTCTCTGGGGTAGCAAATTCCATAGATTTACTACCCTCTGAGTGAAGAACTTTCTCCTCATCTCAGTTTTGAAAGGGCAGCCCCTTTTTCTTAGATTATGCCCCCTAGTTCTAGTCTCACCCATCAGTGGAAACATCCTCCCCGCATCCACCCAATCAAACCCCCTCACAATCTTATATGTTTCGATAAGATCGCCTCTCATTCTTCTGAACTCCAATGAGTAGAGTCCCAACCTACTCAACCTTTCCTCATACATCAACACCCTCATCTCCGGAATCAACCGAGTGAACCTTCTCTGAACCACCTCGAGAGCAAGTATATCTTTTCTTAAATATGGAAACCAAAACTGCACACAGTATTCCAGGTGTGGCCTCACCAATACCCTGTATAACTGCAGCAAGACTTCCCTGTTTTTATACTCCATCCCCATTGCAATAAAAGCCAAGATTCCATTGGCCTTCCTGATCACCTGCTGCACCTGCATACTAACTTTTTGTGTTTCATGCACCAGGACCCCCAGATCCCTTTGTACTGTAGCACTTTGCAGTTTCTCTCCATTTAGATAATAACTTGCTCTTTGATTTTTTCTGCCAAAGTGCATAACCTCACACTTTCCAACATTATATTGCATCTGCCAAATCTCTGCCCACTCACTTAGCCTGTCTATGTCCTTTTGCAGGTTTTTTATGTCCTCCTCACTCATTGCTTTCCCTCCCATCTTTGTATCGTCGGCAAACTTGGATATGTTGCACTCGGTCCCTTCCTCCAAATCGTTAATATAGATTGTAAAGAGTTGGGGTCCCAGCACTGACCCCTGCGGAACACCACTAGTTACTGATTGCCAGCCCGAGAATGAACCATTTATCCCAACTCTTTGTTTTCTATTAGATAGCCAATCTTCCACCCATGTCAGTATATTACCCCCAATCCCGCGATTTCTTATGTTGATCAGTAATCTTTTGTGTGGAACCTTGTCAAATGCCTTTTGGAAGTCCAAATACACTACATCCACTGGTTCCCCTTTATCCACCCTGTACGTTACATCCACAAAGAATTCGAGCAAATTTGTCAAACATGACTTCCCCTTCATAAAACCATGCTGACTCTGTCCTATTAAATGATGTTTATCCAAATGCTATGTTACTGTTTCCTTAATAATGGACTCCAACATTTTGCCAACCACAGATGTTAGGCTAACTGGTCTATAGTTTTCAGCTTTTTGTCTACTTCCCTTCTTAAATAAGGGTGTTACATTAGCAGTTTTCCAATCTGCCGGGACCTTTCCTGAGTCCAGGGAGTTCTGGAAAATAATCACCAATGCATCCACAATCCCTACCGTCACTTCTCTCAAGACCCTAGGATGTAGTCCATCAGGTCCGGGGGATTTATCCGCCTTATGTCCCATTATTTTACTGAGTACCACTTCCTTAGTGATTTTAATCGTATTTAGCTCCTCCCCCCCCCCCCCATTGCCCCCTGTTTGTCCAGTGTTGGGATATTTTTAGTGTCTCCACTGTAAAGACTGATACAAAATATTTGTTCAGCGTCTTTGCCATCTCCATGTTCCCCACCACTAGTGTCCCGGTCCCATCCTCTAAGGGACCAACGTTCACTTTAGCCACCCTTTTTCTTTTTATATAGCTGCAGAAAATCTTGCTATCTGTTTTTATATGTTTTGCTAGTTTACTTGATAATCTATCTTCCCTTTCTTAATTAATCTTTTAGTTATTGTTTGCTGGCTTTTAAATGCTTCCCAATCTTCTATCCTCCCACTAGATTTGGCTACTTTATATGCCCTTGTTTTCAGTCGGATACTATCCTTTATTACTTTACTAAGCCACGGATGGCTGTCTTTTCTTTTACTCCCCTTTTGCCTCAGTGGAATATATTTATCTTGAAAGATGTGAAATATCTCCTTGAATGTAGACCACTGCTCTTGTACCGTCTTACACTTTAATCTGTTTTCCCAGTCCACTTTAGTCAATTCTACTCTCATACCTTCATCGTCTCCTTTATTTAAGCTCAGTACACTGATTTGAGATCCAACTCTCTCACCCTCAAACTGAATTTGGAATTCAACCATATTATGGTCACTCATTCCAAGGGGATCCTTTACTAGGACATTTTTTATTAATCCTGTTTCATTACACAGGACCAGATCTAAGATTGCCTGCCCCCTGGTTGGTTCAGTTACATACTGCTCAAGGAACCCGTCCCTAATACACTCTATGAACTCTTCCTCAAGGCTGCCATGCCCAATTTGATTAGTCCAGTCAATATGAAAGTTAAAATCCCCCATGATTATAGCTGTTCCCTTATTACAAGCCCCAACTATTTCCTGATTTATACTCCGACCAACAGAGTTGCAACTGTTAGGAGGCCTATAGACTACGCCCACTAGTGACTTTTTCCCCTTCTTATTCCTTATCTCCACCCAAACTATTTCACTGTCCTGATCCTTTGACCCAATATCATTTCTGACTATTGCAGTGATTCCATCCTTGATTAACATAGCAACCCCACATCCCTTTCCTTCCTGTCTGTCCTTCCTATGTCAAATACCCTTGTATGTTTAGTTCCCAGTCATGATTATCTTGCAGCCATGTTTCCGTAATGGCCACCAGATCATACCCATGTGTAGTTATTTGTACCGTCAACTCGTCAATTTTGTCACGAATGCTGCATGCATTCAGATAAAGAACTTTCAAATATGTTTTCTGACAATTTATTCCTGCTTTTACCCCTTTTACTACTTTACCTTTATCATTATACATGCTGTCCCTTCCTGACACGCTCTGGTTTTTAATTCCGCCACTGCTACCTTGCTCTATTGCCTTCTCCGCTGTCATTTATATTTTTCGCTCTCTTAAAACCTCCCCCCCATTAATTAGTTTAAAGCCCTTTCTACAGCCCTAGTTATTCGATTCGCCAGGACTCTAGTCCCAGCACTGGCCAAGTGAAGCCCGTCCCAACGGAACAGCTCTCTCCTGTTCCAGTACTGATGCCAGTGTCCCAGGAAGCAAAACCCATTTCTCCCACACCAGGCTTTGAGCCACGCATTTAACTCTCTAATTTTATTTACCCTAGCCAAATTTGCACGTGGCTCAGGTAGTAATCCAGAGATTATTACCCTTGTGGTTCTGCTTTTTAATTTGGCCCCTAGCTGCTCAAACTCCCTCAGCAGAACCTCCTTCCTTGTCCTATCTATGTCGTTGGTACCAACATGGACCACGACAACTGGATCCTCCCCCTCCCACTCCAAGTTTCTCTCCAGCCCAGAGGAGATGTCCTTAACCCTGGCACCGGGCAGGCAACACAGCCTTCGGGACTCTCGCTCTCGGCTGCAAAGAACTCTATCTATCCCCCTAACGATACTATCTCCTACCACTACAACATTTCTTTTATCTCCCCCCACTTGAATGGCCTCCCGCTCCATGGTGCTGTGGCCGGGTTGCTCATCCTCCCCGCAGTCCCCGTTCCCATCCTCACAGGGAGTAAGAGCCTCAAACCTGTTGGACAAGAGCAAGGGCTGCGGCTCCTCCAACACTACCTCCTGGATCCCCGTACCTGCCTCACTTCTAGTCACACCATCCTGACCCTGGCCACGGACTACATCTGAATTAATTAATCTAATTGGTGTGACTACTTCCTGATACACAGAGTCCAGGTAACTCTCCCCCTCCCTGATGTGTCTCAGTGTTTGAAGCTCGGACTCCAACTCTTCAACACGGAGCCGGAATTCCTCGAGCAGCCAACAGTTACTGCAAATGTGATCACCGTGAGCATCAATGGTGTCCACCAGCTCCCACATATTGCAGCAGCAACACATCACCTGATCCCCCATTCTATGTAATTAATTAAATTTATTAATATTATTTTTAAATACCCTCTGCCCCGAATCTAGATGATGAATATCGCACCTTAGAAACTATAAACCACAGAGCTTAAGCTTAAAAAGAGAGAAATGCTTACCAACCAATCACTTACCCGCTTTCTGGTGACGTCACACTTGGATTACTTTTTACCTCTCTCCTTCCCTCTGACTTCGGAGACTGGAGATTGGTAGGCCTTACCTGGGTCTCTGAAGCCTTTTTAAGCTTCCCGCTCGCGCCTCCCACCGACACCTGCGGCCTGAGGCCTTACCTGGGTCTCTGAAGCCTTTTTAAGCTTCCCGCTCGCGCCTCCCGCCGACACCTGCGGTCTGAGGCCTTACCTGGGTCTCTGAAGCCTTTTAAGCTTCCCGCTCGCGCCTCCCGCCGACACCTGTGGTCTGAGGCCTTACCTGGGTCTCTGAAGCCTTTTTAAGCTTCCCGCTTGTGCCTCCCGCCAACACCCACGGTCTGAGGCCTTACCTGGGTGTCTGAAGCCTTTTTAAGCTTCCCACTCGCACCTCCCGCCGACACCCGCGGTCTGAGGCCTTACCTGGGTCTCTGAAGCCTTTTTAAGCTTCCCGGTCGTGCCTCCTGCTGACACCTGCGGTCTGAGGCCTTACCTGGGTCTCTGAAGCCTTTTTAAGCTTCCCGCTCGCGCCTCCCGCTGACACCCGCGGTTGGTGGTCGACAACCAGGAAGTGTGGGCTCCTCTGCAAGCACTCACACTCCCATGCCACTGTGGAGCCCTCGGTCAGAGCCCCTGATTCCTCACCCAACTGAGATGGCCGTCTCAGCCCTGCACAACCGTAGGATGAGCAGACTGTTGCCGAGCCCTCCCAGGCTCCCAAACCCAGAGGACGCCCGCCAAAGGTGTCAAAACAGGAGCAGCATGAAAGTGAGCAAGGTGCCTCAACATCTGCTGAAGCCACAGGGGAAGCACCACGTAGAAGCACGCGTAAGAGAAAGTTAACACACAAATAGTCACAAGGGTAGTCACTTGGGTGTTTTGATGTAATTTTCTCCAATTAAATATTGGGAAGACCGAAGCCATTGTTTTTGGTCCCCGCCACAAACTCCATTCCGTAGCCACTGACTCCATCCCTCTCCCTAACATCTGCCTGAGGCTGAACCACACAGTTCGCAACTTTGGTGTCATATTTGACCCTGAAATGAGTTACCTACCAGATATCCACAGCATAACAAAGACCACCTACTTACAACTCCGTAATATCGCCCGTCTCCACCCTTGCCTCAGCTCATCTGCTGCTGAAACCCTCATCCATGCCTTTGTTACCTCTAGACTTGAATATTCCAATGCACTCCTGGCTGGCCTCCCACATTCCACCCTATGTAAACTTGAGGTCATCCAAAACTCAGCTGCCCGTGCCCTAACCCGCACCAAGTCCCGTTCGTCCATCACCCCTGTGCTCGCTGACCTACATTGGCTCCTGGTTAAGCAGCGCCTCGACTTCAAAATTCTCATCCTTGTTTTCAAATTCCTCCATGGCCTCGCCCCTTCCTATCTCTAATCTCCTTCAGCCCCACAACCCCCCGAGATATCTGCGCTCCTCTAATTCTGCCCTCTTGAGCATCCCTGATTATAATCGCTCAACCTTTGGTGGTCGTGTCTTCTGTTGCCTAGGTCTTAAGCTCTGGAATTCCCTCCCTAAACCTCTCCGCCTCTCTTTCCTCCTTCAATGCGCTCCTTAAAACCTACCTCTTTCACCAAGCTTTTGGTCACCTGCCCTAATTTATCCTTATGTGGATCAGTGTCAAATTTGTTGTCTTAAAATACTCCTGTGCAGTGCCTTGGGACGTTTTACTCCGGTAAAGGCACGATATAAATACAAGTTGTTGTTGTAATACAAATTGAAGATTATTATTGTCATTTCAATTGTAATAAGGAAATGAGATGGCAAACATTCAAAGAGTTGGCCTATGTGTACCCAGAAATTGAAATGTCACAGTGAGGTGTCAGGGTGCCTTTCATCTGTAATGATGGTGGTGCGAGTGATAGGAACCCACAGTTGGGGACCAAGAAATTAAAAAAGAAAGGGAAAATGGAATATGAGCACAAACTAGCAAAAAATATAAAAACAGATTGTAAAAGCTTCTATAGGTATCTGAAAAGGAAAAGACTAGCGAAGGTAAATGTAGATCCTTTACAGTCAGAGACGGGAGAATTTATAATAGGGAATGAGGAAATGGCAGAGAAATTAAAGAAATACTTTGTTTCTGTCTTCACAGAGGAAGACACAAAAAACCTCCCAGAAATATGAGAAAACCAAGGGTGTGACAAGAATGAGGAACTTAAAGAAATTATTATTAGTAAAAAAACAGTACTAGCTAAATTAATGGGACTAAAAGTTGATAAATCCCAAGGACCGGATGACCTACATCCTAGGGTTTTGAAAGAGGTGGCTATTAGAATAGTGGACGCATTGGTTCTCATCTTCCAAAATTCTATAGATACTGGAATGGTTCCTGCAGATTGGAGGATAGCAAATGTAACCCCGCTATTTAAGAAAGGAGGGAGAGAGAAATTGGGGAACTACAGGCCTGTTAGCCTCACATCAGTAGTTGAGAAAATGCCGGAATCTATTATAAAGGATGCAATAACTGGGCACTTAAAAACTAATAGTAAGATTGGGCAGAGTCAACATGGATTGCTAAAAGGGAAATCCTATTTGACAAACCTATTGGAGCTCTTTGAGGATGTAACTAGTGGAGTAGACAAAGGAAACCGGTAGATGTGGTGTATCTGGATTTTCAGAAGGCCTTCAATAAGGTCTCACACAAGAAGTTGGTGAACAAAATTAGGGCACATGGAATTGGGGGTAATATACTAGCATGGATTGAGAATTGGTTAACAGACAGAAAACAAAGAGTAGGGATAAACGGGTCTTTTTCAGGATGGCAGGCTGTGACTAGTGGGGTACCGCAAGGATCAATGATTTGGATGAGGGGACTAAATGTAACATTTCCAAATTTGCTGATGATACAAAGCTAAGTGGCAGTGTCAGTTGCAAAGAGGATGTGAAGAGGCTTCAAGGGGATCTCGACAGGCTCAGTGAGTGGGTGAGAACATGGCAGATGGAATATAATGTGGATAAATGTGAAGTTATCCACTTTAGTAGAAAAAACAGAAAGGCAGAGTATTTCCTAAATGGTGAAAGATTGGGGAATGCAGATGCTCAAAGGGACCTGGGTGTCCTTGTATTTGAGTCACTGAAAGTGAATGTGCATGCGCAGCAAGCCATTAGGAGGATTTGAGTACAGGAGTAAAGAAGTCTTATTCCAATTATATAGGGCCTTGGTGAGACCACACCTGGAGTACTGTGTACAATTTTGGTCTCCTTCCCTAAGGAAGGATATACTTGCCATAGAGGGAGTGCAACAAAGGTTCACAAGATTGATTCCTGGGATGGCGGGACTGTCGTATGAGAAGAGATTGAGTAAACTAGGCCTGTATTCTCTTGAATTCAGAAGAATGAGAGGGGATCTCATTGAAGCATACAAAATTATTACAGGGCTTGATAGGATGGATGCTGGGAGAATGTTTCCCTTGGCTGGGGAGTCTAGAACCAGGGGCCACAGCCTCAAGATAAAGGGTAGGTCATTCAGGACTGAGGTGAGAAGACATTTCTTCACACAGAGGGTGGTGAATCTTTGGAATTCTCTACCTCAGAGGGCTGTGTGGGCTCAGTCATTGGGTACATTCAAAACAGAAGTCGATAGATTTCTGACTAGTAAGGGCATCAAGGGATATGGCGATAGGGCCGGTGAATGGAGTTGAGGCAGAAGGTCAGCCATGATCTCATTGAATGGCGGAGCAGGCTCGAAGGGCCGAATGGCATACTCCTGCTCCTATTTCTTATGTTTTTATGTTTGTTGTACAGACGGTGTATGGAGTGTTAAGAAGGTGGCAGCCACATGTGTTTGCTTCGTAAACTCGAATTAGTGCATCCCTTGCGCCAGCAATGTGCTTGTGTGCTGGTGGAACTGGCACATCCGCCTCCACAAGGTCTTCTCCTCCTCCTCCGAGGAGGAGGAGGCTGTGCACTGAGCCACTTGTTCCTCAGGCAGCAGTAAGCCAGGCTGCTGTGTGATGTTGTGCAGTGCACAGCAGACCGCGATGATTCTGGAGAAGCTGGCTGGAGTACTGTAAGGCTCCACCAGATCTGTCGAGGCATCTGAATTGCATTGTGAGCAAGGCAATGGTTTGCTCGATGATGGCTCTGGTGGAAATGTGGCTCGCATTGTAGCGCTCCTCAGCTTCATTTGATGGCCTCCTCAATGGCGTCATTAGCCACGTCTTCAGGGGATAACCCTTGTCTCCAAGTACCCATCCGGAAAGTTGGGTTGGCGGATTGAAAAGCTGAGGCATAGTAGACTACCGCAGGATGAATGAGTCATGGCAACTGCCAGGGAATTTGGCGCAAACATGCATAATGTTCTTCCTGTGGTTACACACCAGCTGGATGTTCTTCCAAAATTCTATAGACTCTGGAACAGTTCCCATGGATTGGAGGGTAGCTAATGTAACCCCACTATTTAAAAAGGTGGTAGCGAAAAAATGGGGAATTATAGACCGGTAAGCGTGACATTGGTAGTGGTGAAAATGCTAGAGTCCATTATAAAAGATGTAATAGCAGAGCGCTTGGAAAACAGTGACAGGATCGGACAAAGTCAACATGGATTTACAAAAGGTAAATCATGCTTGACTAATCTACTATCTACTGGAATTTTGTGAGGATGTAACTGGTAGAATAGATAAGGGAGAACCAGTGGATGTGGTGTATTTGGACTGTCAGAAGGCTTTCGATAAGGTCCCGCATAAGAGTCTTGCGTGTAAAGTTAAAGCACATGGGATTTGGGGTAAGGTACTAACTTGCATAGAAAACTGGTTGGCAGACAGGAAGCAAAGAGTTGGAATAAATGGGTCTTTTTCCGAGTGGAAGGCAGTGACTAGTGGGGTACCGCAGGGATCAGTGCTAGACCCCAGTTATTCACAATATTCATTAATGATCTAGACGAGGGAACTAGATGTAATATCTCCAAGTTTGCAGACGACACAAAGCTGGGTGGGTGTGTGTGCTGTGAGGAGGATGCAGAGAAACTCCAATATGATTTGGACAGGTTGGGCGATTGGGTAGATGCATGGCAGATGCAGTATAATGTGGAAAAATGCGAGGTTATCCACTTTGGTGGCAAAAACAGGAAGGCAGATTATTATCTGAATGGCAATAGATTGGGAGAAGGGGAAGTGCAACAAGACCTGGGTGTCCTTGTACACCAGTCGCTGAAGGTAAGCAGCAGGTGCAGCAGGCGGTTAAGAAGGCAAATGGTATGCTGGCCTTCATAATGAGAGGATTCGAGTACAGGAGCAAGGATGTCTTGCTGCAGTTGTACAGGGCCTTGGTGAGACCACACCTTGAGTATTGTGTGCAGTTTTGGTCACCTTATCTGAGGAAGGATTTTCTTGCCATGGAAGGAGTGCAGCGAAGATTCACCAGACTGATTGCTGGGATGGCAGGAATGATGTATGAAGAGTGACTGGGTCGATTAGGCTTATATTCGCTAGAGTTTAGAAGAATGAGAGGGGATCTCATGGAAACTTATAAAATTCTAACAGGACTAGACAGACTAGATACAGGAAGGCTGTTCCCGATGGCAGGGGAGTCCAGAACCAGGGGTCACAGTCTAAGGATAAGGGGTAAGCCATTTAGGACTGAGATGAGGAGGAATTTCTTCACCCAGAGAGTGGTGAACCTGTGGAATTCTCTACCACAGAAGACAGTTGATGCCAATTCATTAAATATATTCAAGAAGGAGTTAGATATATTTCTTAAGGCTAAGGGGATCAAGGGATATGGGGAGAAAGCAGGGACAGGGTACTGAATTTGGATGATCAGCCATGATCGCATTAAATGGCGGAGCAGGCTCGAGGGGCCGAATGGCCTACTCCTGCTCCTATCTCCTATGTTAAGGGAGTAGAAGCCCTTGTGGTTCACAAATATAGCTGGGTTGTGATGGGGTGCCCTAATGGCCACGTGTGCAGTCTACTATGCCCTACACCGTTAACAAGCCTGCCATATTTGCAAAGCCAACCGCACGCGCGGTTACACTTGCTTCATCTGTGGAGAAGTGGATGTAATTGTGCGCCTTTGCAAAGAGGGCATCGGCAGCCTGCATGATGCAAGTGTGTGCTGCTGACTGGGAGATGCCGCTGATGTCTGCTGATGATACCTGGAAGGACCCTGAAGCAAAAAAATTGAGGGCAGTGGTGACTTTGACAGCCACTGGTAAGGAGTGTCCACCCGCTGCTCTGGTCTCCAGGTGTTGGTGCAGCATTGCGCAGATGTCAGCGACTACCTCTCGCGAAGGTCTCAGCCTCCTTTGGCACTGCTACTCACTCATGTTGAGGAAGCTCATCCTCTGCCTGTAAACCCTGTGTTGGGGGTATCTCCTGCGGTGAGGTGCAGCCCTGCGCTGATGCCCTCTGCCCTGTGCAGCATCAGGTGGGTGAGGAGGAGGAGGTTGGCGGTCCTGTTGTTGCTGCTGCTGCTGTGCCTGGTTCTGCTGCTGCCGCGGCTGCTCGTCCTCCAATTCTGAGGACCAAGATGAGAGGGTATAAATGGTTCCCATTCCGCTGGTATATATCTCAGTTGAGGAATAGATGTTATAAGCGCTCAGTCAACGTGGGGAGAGGGTTTTCCAAGGACGTCACAGTGAATATGGATCTCAGATTAACCATTTACAAGCTCAACAGACCTGCAAAAAGTGTTCCAACACCTGAAAAAACAAAGTTCTGTCATCTGAAAGTCAGCCATGTTACAGGTCCACTTTTATGCTGCAGGTGTCAAGAATTCGCGTAGTTGCTGAACCCAACACAATCAGCTGGCGTGTTTTGCGAATGGCGTGGAACACACTGAAAATATCCTAAAATGGGAAGAGCCTGCTAAAATGGGATTATGTAGGCAGTTAACAAGCTGTTAACTGCCTTAAGTGCCTCTCCCACCGCTTGGTGGTGGTTCTGATCGGGACTCACAGGGCCGACACTTGGCAAAGTTGCGTGGAGGCGGGTTTATGGCGGTTTCGGAACCCACCGTCAATCAAAACTAATTTAACCTCTGACCCACCTCCAAACCCGCCCTCTGAGTGCTGGCAAAATCACGGCCAATGTGTCCTCCCCCACCACCCCCAATGGTGATGAGTGTGTAAGGAATGGCTTGGACATTGTAGGGATGCTTTCGGGTGTTGGTGTGGGGTGGTGCCAACCTGGTGCATCATATGACAGCCAGGGTGTACAGTGTTAAATGAAGCAAATCTGGACATGGTGAGGCCATCACTGGTGTCCCAGGCAGCAATGGGCATGGGTTATGATGCCCTATGTCCAGTGCAGCATCAGTTGATTGCTGAAAAGGTTGGTGTGGATGTTGGTGTGCCCAGTGATGCTGGTGTTGGGGCTGATCTTGTTGGGATTCTGAGGACCAAGGTGAGATAGTTTCAAGGGCACCGATGCTGATAGAATAGATGGCAGGTGAGGTTGAGATGACAGAAGTGATCTGTCAATGTTGAGAGAGGTTGTTTCAATGAGGTGACAGTGGATAGAGAGTTTGCTCCAAACACTTGCTAGCTGCATAAAGGTCAATCTGTCTTCTAAATGCAGTAAGCAACAGCTTCTAACCTTGGAAAGTGAAGACCTGTGAAATGGGAGCTTTCATAGACCATAGTAAATTATTCCATGCTGACACAACACCCGACCTACTTACCTGACGTGATTCCCGCAATCCAGGAAACTCGTGGAAAAGCTGGTAAAATGGTAAGTACATGGTAAAATGATGCTTAACTACCCTTTAACAAGCTTTTAAGTATCTAAATTGGCTGACCCGCTGCTTGGTGTCGGGTCTGTTCAGGGATGACAGACCCGACACTTGGGAAACTGACAAGGAGGCGGGTTTACAGCAGAATATCGACTCGCTGTTAATCTTTTTTGATTTTGACAGGGGGCCTGCCTCCAAACCCGCACTCTGAGCGCTGGCAAAATTACGGCCTCAAACTTGGGCTTTATTGTGGTGTATGTAACCTGTTCCACCTTAAGAGAACTTTAGCCTGTTCCACCTTAAGAGATGTACTACTTTCTCTGGCTGCTGTATACGTAATACCGGTGGTGACCACCGGTATATAAGCATGGTGTAGTAAGATGTATTGCAGATCGTCCTGACCTCCAACCAGTAAAGACCTGTTGAACTTTAAGCTTGTAGCCTGTGTGTTATTAATTACAACTAGAACACACAGGCTTTACAGTGGCGACGAGTCAGATTCTTACCCTGCGGCAGTTATATCCACGGCGGCTTCGTCCACTGAACGGACGTCGAAGAGAGGTTTCCACCCTCATCACCCTGCTGGAAGACACGTCGCGTGGCAGACATCGAGAAACCAGAGTGCAGAAGACACCCTGAAGTCGAAGCCTCCATCAGCGGCTGTCAGCTATCTTCTTTCTACCTCGGTAGTGGGTAAGCCGGGCAGCGACGCGACCAGAAAATCAGCCACGTTGGCTGTACAGACGGGGAGGGAAGACGGAGGAATAAGGGCGGTGAGATCGATCGCGACCGGAGATAAGGGCCGGGCCGCATTCGGGCCGAAAGGCGCAGCGCGGGGACATCGATCGCGGCTGGTGATAAGGGCCGGGCCGCATTCGGGCTAAAAAGGCGCAGCGTCTGGGGGCAACTGAAGGCGCGAGAGCCGCGGTGAAGTGGAGACAGCGTCGGGGGAAGGGTGAAGACCGCCAAGCGCGGAAAAACCGCCATTTTGTAGGCGGAGGACGAAGAAAAGAGCGCGGAAGCCGCCATCTTGGATAAAAATAAAAAGAAATTAAAGTGCAACGATGCCTAAACATGGGAACATTAATACCTTTGATAGCGACATTGAAGATTGGGCTATGTATGTAGAACGCATACAAAATTATTGTAAAGCAAATAAAATCCCAGATGCAGAGAAAGCACTAACATTATTAAACTTAATGGGTGCGAAGACATACGGGCAATTGAAACACCTTGTATCACCAGATGAACTGGCAGATAAGACGTTCGAGGAGATTGTTACTGTCCTGAAAAATCACCTAAACCCCACGCCGCTGATGCTAGCGGAACGATTAAAATTTTACAGCAGAAGGCAGCTGAAGGATGAAAGCAATGCTGAATATTTAATGGAATTGCGTAAGCTAGCAAAGTACTGTCAATTCGGAACGAGATTGACAGAGGCGCTACGAGATAAATTTGTGTGTGGTTTATTAAAAGAAGATACACAAAAGCGATTGCTCAAGGAGAATGAGCTGACGCTTGAGAAAGTGGTCACTATGGCAGCAGCACACGAAGCCGCAGCAAGAGGCACGGCAGTAATGCAGCTACGGTCACCGGAACTCAGTACAAATAAATTGGGTTTGAGTACTGTAAAATGTTATCGTTGCGGAAAGACAACGCGCGGAAAGACAACGCACGATCAGAACCAGTGTTGGTTTAAAAACCAAGAATGCAGAACGTGTGGCAGGCTTGGCCACATAGCTAAAGTATGCCGGTCAGGAAAGAAGACCAGCAACAAAAAGTCACCGCAAGGAAAATACATAAAGGTACACAAGGTGACAAAGAACAGTTCGACCGAACAGAAGTCAGATTCAGACGCTAGCAGTAATGAACTGGGTAGCTTAAGAGTACACAACGTTGGTAAGGATGCAGATCTCCAGACAATTTGGGTCACCCTTCAGATAGCAGGAGTCCAAGTAAAGATGGAATTGGACACTGGATCGGCATTGACGGTCATGAATAAGAAAGATTACAAAAGGTTATTCCAACATATTCCCCTACGGGATACGGAGATTATATTGAAAACATACACGGGGCAAAGAGTGTACCCCGTCGGAAAGATAGAGGTAAAAGTGGTCCACAAGGGCGAAGAAAGCCAAGTAATGGACTTATATGTGCTACCTGAAGGAGGTCCACCACTACTGGGACGGGAGTGGATTAGGAAAATGAATATGGACTGGCACTCCTTGAAGGCACTAACGGTAGATTCCGGGGAAACAGGTGTCAAACCTAAACGATTGTCCAGAATATTGGATGATGCTAAAGAGGTGTTCCAGCAGGGACTGGGAACACTGAGAGGAATTAC
Organism: Somniosus microcephalus; assembly: GCF_052327205.1. Classification (NCBI taxonomy): domain Eukaryota; kingdom Metazoa; phylum Chordata; class Chondrichthyes; order Squaliformes; family Somniosidae; genus Somniosus; species Somniosus microcephalus. The sequence goes on from NC_140993.1 coordinate 131,105,730, forward strand.
GGCAAACATCAAGATTGATGAACATGAACAGCCAAAAGTTTTTTAAAGCCAGACCGGTACCCTATGCAATACGACCTACTGTAGAAGCGGAACTGGAAGCGCTAGAACGTTCAGGTGTACTGTCTAAGGTAGATTGGAGTGAGTGGGCTACGCCCATTGTTCCCGTTATGAAACGTCCTTCGAGCAACAAGCCAGGAGAACCAGGGAAGGTTCGCATCTGTGGAGATTTCAAAATCACCGTTAATCCGGTGCTTCACACGGTGCAGTATCCGCTTCCGCGGATTGAGGATATTTTTGTTTCATTGTCTGGAGGGAAACACTTCACCAAGATAGACCTGGCGCAGGCGTACTTGCAGATGGAGGTTGAAGAAGAGTCACGCCAATACCTCACGATCAACACGCATCGAGGTTTGTACCGGTACAATAGACTGGTTTTTGGAGTGGCATCGGCTCCAGCAATTTGGCAGAGGGCCATGGAGCAGGTATTACAGGGAATTCCAGGCACACAATGTTACCTGAACGATATTCTGATTACAGGTGATGGTGATGAAGAACACCTCGCAAACTTGGAACTGGTGCTCAACAGACTGAAAGAGTATGGACTTAGAGTTAATCGGCAGAAATGCGAGTTCTTCCAGAAGCGGATCTCGTGCTGTGGTCATGTCATTGACCGGTAGGGGCTTCATAAGTCTCCTGACAAGATAGAGGCAGTTGTAAAGGCTCCCGCTCCGGATAATGTCTCTCAATTGAGGTCGTTCCTAGGATTGATTAACTATTACCATAAATTTCTACCAAATCTATCCACGGTACTGCACCCGCTAAATGCTCTTTTACAGAAGGGGGTACCATGGGAATGGAGCGAAAACTGTAAGAAGGCATTTCGCAAAAGCAAAGAATTGATCACCTCAGAGGAAGTGTTGGCTCACTTCAACCCGACACTGCCTATTCGGTTGGCTTGTGATGCTTCTCCATATGGTATTGGGGCAGTACTCTCACACAAGTTGCCAAATGGCACGGAAAGGCCAGTCGCGTTTGCATCCAGATCATTGACCTCCGCTGAGTGCAACTATGCGCAGATCGATAGGGAGGCTCTCAGCCTTGTATGGGGAGTGAAGAAGTTTAATCATTACCTGCAGGGCCAAAAATTGACACTTCTGACAGACCATCAGCCGTTGGTATCCATTTTTAACCCTAAGAAGGGTGTTTCAGTGATGACAGCACAGCGTCTCCAGAGATGGTCCCTTTTCCTAGGGGCACATCAATATCAAGTAGAATTCAAAGGTACGAAGCAGCATGGCAATGCTGATGGGCTGTCGCGCCTGCCACTACCTGAAGAAGAAGAAACGACGAAAGTTGACCCTGTTGAGTTATTTCATTCGACCATCATCGAGTGTTTACCAGTCACCAATGCAAGTATTGAAAGGGAAACCAGGAACGACCCAACACTGTCCAGAGTCTACGAGGTGACAGTGAAAGGATGGCCAACACAGGGTGATCCTCTGTTACCGGCATTCTCGGCAAGGCGAGACCAGCTGTCCGTCTGCCATGGTACTTTGATGTACGGGACAAGAGTGATTATTCCTCCCAAGTTAAGGGAAAGAGTTCTAAAAGAACTGCATGAAGGTCATCTGGGGGGAGTTAAGATGAAAAGTCTTGCTAGGGCTTATGAATGGTGGCCGGGTATTGACCAACAGATAGAGGAGTTGATGAAAAGCTGCGCTGGGTGCCAAAAAGTGCTAAATGCACCTCCGATCGCACCACTACACCCATGGGAATGGCTTTCAGCCCCATGGCAACGCGTACATATTGACTTTGCTGGTCCATTCATGGACTCCATGTTCCTAATTGCGGTGGACGCACATTCCAAATGGCCAGAAGTGATCAAGATGAATACCACTACTTCAGAAAAGACAATTGCGGTGTTAAGAACAATATTCGCAAGGAACGGATTGCCAGAACAGATCTGTTCGGACAACGGACCACAGTTTGTGTCGGAAGAATTCCAAAAATTCTTAAAGAAGAATGGGGTGAAACATTATACCTCTGCCCCATATCACCCGGCGACAAACGGGTTGGCCGAGACATTTGTCCAAACATTCAAAAAGGCAATAAAGGCCATGAACGATGATCAGATTCCGCTACAGCACAAGGTGGACAATTTCCTAATGGCGTATCGAAACGCCGCTCATGCAGTGACTAACCAAAGTCCTGCCATGATGTTTTATAACAGGAGGTTGCGGTCCAGGTTGGATTTGTTAAAACCAAATGTGCGGAGGGAAGTGGAAAACAAACAGTTCCGGCATATTAATAACAAGTCCACGCGAAGTTTCGAAGTAGGACAACCAGTGTTGGCAAGGGGCTATGGAAACGAAAAATGGCAGCCCGGAACAATTCGGGCCAGACAAGGACCTCTGATGTACAAAGTAGATATTGGTAACAATGTGATAAGGCATCATGCGGATCAATTGGTAGAATCAAGAGCAAGAGTCAAACCCATGGTTGCGACAGAGACAACTGTGGAAGACGTTAATGAACCTGAAGCATCTAACTCGGCAGGGACTGTACCTGATGATGACGTCCAATACATAGGGAACCAACAAGCAGAGTCACCTCAGCAACAAGAATCAGAGACCACTGAAAGCGTTATCCAGACCGAATCAGAAGGCCTCCTGAGAGACTGAACCTTTGAACTGTTTATACCTGAAGTTACATATGTTATGATGTTATGTTAAATGGGGATGTGACTATTAAGCTAAAAAGGGAGGATTGTGGTGTATGTAACCTGTTCCACCTTAAGAGAACTTAAGCCTGTTCCACCTTAAGAGATGTACTACTTTCTCTGGCTGCTGTATACGTAATACCGGTGGTGACCACCGGTATATAAGCACGGTGTAGTAAGATGTATTGCAGATCGTCCTGACCTCCAACCAGGAAAGACCTGTGTGCTTTTCTGGCTGTCTCAAGCAGCAAGAGGAGAAGGAGCTGCCAAAACAAGAGAGTGGAGAGTGGTGGTCTCCTGACCAGGAAGAGGAGTAGCTGAAAGATAGATCACCACCTCCACCTCCTCCAACATCTTCAAACAACTGAGGTGCCTGGAGAGATTGGGCAGAGAAGGAGAAAGGAGGCCTATATCAACATCAACCGGGGAGAGGCCTTTTCTATCACTGCCTCCCCAAATTGGCCTCCACTTCAGGAGAGAGGGGAGATAAACATCAGAAAAATAACACCAACTGTTTGGAAGGAGGGAAGATTCATCTTGTTTGAAACATCTACAGGTGGGTGTTATTTGGGGCACTCTCCCAAGACTTTGTATTTTAGGTGGGGGGAGAAAAGAAGAAGCAAGGCCGGACCATCAAGGGGTGTAGTGTGTGTGTGTGTGGCTCTTGTTAAAAGCTAGGCCACACAATCCACTAATTAGTACCCCTACAATTGCCTGCCCTGGGAGAGCTGGAGCTGACCAGGTGAAGTCTCTAATTTCATTAATTACATCATTAAGACCTGTTGCAGGACTGAGCCTGGGCTTCTCCAGCTTTTCCAGGTGAAGACATCTTCTCCCCCTGCCAGAAGACCATCACCAAAGACTTTTAAACTACATCAGAGAGTGCCCCCCTGCCAACACCCACCCACGCACCATCCTGAGTGGCAACACTGCCCTTGTGGTCTCCCTCCTTCCTACCCCCCTCTCTCTATCTCTCTCTGCCTGTCTTTCTAAGGCACCTCAGTCCCATCACCTTTTATTAATTGCCTATTGAGCAGAGGGGAGAGGGCCCCTCCCCCAATTTCATTCAGTAAGGGGAGAGGTGTGTCCTCATTTTAATCAGCTCCCTCTGCTCAATAGAGGACAAAAAATATATATATTACCTGAGGCCATTAACACCTTCAGGCCTGTGACTTGGGGTGAGTGTAGCCCTTAAAGCACCCGAGAATGGCGACTACATCATCGCCAGTGGCGGGGCAAGCCAAGACTTATGCGGGAGCGGCAGCCACAGCCACAGCTGCTCCCGCTGCTTCTGCTGCCCCGTCACCATTTAAACTGATAACGAAAAAGCTTGGGGTGAAGAGCTACACTCACCCCACTATGACCATCGAGGCCTGCGTCAAAGCCATGGCTGGGGTTGTCGGCCCCTCAGCCATCGTCGCGGCCTCGAAAATGTACGGGAAGGCTGTGTTCTTCCTGGGGTCGGAGCGGGCGGTGTCCCTGGCCGTCACCAAAGGGCTCACCGTGGGCGGGACCTTCCTGCCGGTGGATCCTCTCGAGGCCACCGCGCAGAGGATTCTCATCTCTAACGTCCCGCCCTATGTTCCCGGTGAGCTCCTCCTTCCCCATTTGCGTCAGCTTGGGGAGGTGAGGTCGGGGATCACGCCTATCCCGCTCGGCTTCCGGGAGGCCAGCCTTCTCCACGTCTTCTCCTTCCGGCACCAGCTGTTTATCCAGCTGGCGCGGGAGGAGGACACTGACGGAGCGTTCGTCGTCCTCCACGAGGGGACCGCCTATCGCGTCTTTTGGACGTCGGACGGTGTGTGGTGCCACGCCTGCAAGGAGGTGGGGCATATCAGGAGGAACTGCCCTGCCTCCAAGGCCGCCGGATCATCTCGTGCGGCCGAGGCTGGCGCCGCCGCTGCTCCTCCCCCCGGGTCTGCCCGCGCGTCAAGTACATCTGATGCGCGGTTGACGTCGGGGGCCGATGCCACCAAGGCCTCCGGCGGGGGGGAGGGAGCGTGTCCGGTCGGAAAAAAGGCGCGGGGAAAGAAAAAACACCTTAGGGCGGGTTCCCCCGTGGATGGAGAGCCCTTGCCCCTTGAGCCCCTTACACCCGCGCTCCTCGCGGAGTTGACCGGGGCGGATGCGAGCGGGAGGGGCCTCGTGCCCGAGCCTGTGGCCGCAACCGCCGCAGCGGTATTGCCATTACCTGCGGCCGGTCTCGGGCCCGAGGAACCCGACAAACCTGCTCCGCCGGAGGGAGTTGAGGAGGAGGCATTTGCAGACATGGAGGTCTCCCTCGCTCCCTCCGCGCTAAAAAGAAGGCGCGACACCCTGGATGAGGAGGAGGACCGGGAGGAGGAGGGTCCCTCCGAACAGGGGGAGTCCTCGCCCGCCGCGGGTGCTGCGCCCCCCCCACCGCTGTCACCATCACCGGCGATCGGCAGGGGTCGCCTGTCCCTCGGGAGGCTGAGGCAGATGTGTCTGTGCAGCACGTGCCTCCCGGGGATGAGGACGAGACCCTGCCCGCGGGGGGGGGTCGCGGATCAACCCGCGGCTGAAATAGAATTTATTGGTGCCGTTACCCCTCGACGGGTCGGGCGGCCTGGGGTCTGGGTCGGGCGAGTTCGAAGAAAGTGAGCTCGCCCAAAGCGGCCCGGTCATTTCCATGGGGCTGCTCGACCTGGTCGAGGATTTAGCCAAAGATGCCCCATCTGCCGGGTCAGAGGCCGGTGGCGCGGAAGAGGAAGGCCCTCTGGCTGTGTCTCGGGCGCCGGACGTCCTGGGGGAGTTCAGATTTGTGTTCTCCCCGATTTCTCCGTTCGATCTGGCGTCTGGGGCGGAGGGGGGCTCCGAACCGCCGCCGCCGTCTTCTGGCCCGGCGCCCCAGGAGGAGCCCAGGGAGAATTCCTCCGCCACCGATCCTGGGGGTGGGATCCGGGCGGAGGCGGGGCCGGCTGTTGCGGCCGAGCCGTCCGCTGCGCACTGCACGGTGGGCGGGTCGGACGCTGGTGCCGACCCCCTGGAGGAGGATGGGGACTCGGTGATGGGCACGGAGGACGAGTCGGACTCCGGCGCCGACAAGGCGGTGGGCGACCTCGTGCCCCTTGCCGAGTCTCCCCTCATTCCCGCAAGGGAACTCCGGGATTTTATGGCCACGTGCCTGGGTCGGCGCGGGAAGGTCCGGCTGGCCCTCGACAGGTGGTCGGAACTGGCGCTGCTCATTGATTCCGTCCGCGCCGCCGTTAAGACCATGGACGCGGACGAGGGTGTGAACCCACTTGAGCTGCCTCGGCTCCGAATATTTCTCACTGGGCTGCTGAGGAGGTGGCGGCTGACTAGCGGCTGCGCTTCCTCCCCCCGTTAGTTGTAGGTAGAGGTTGCACTATGCTTCTGACATGAAGATAACCATAGCCAGCCTCAACATCAACGGCAGCGGGGAGGCGCGCCGCAGATTCAATAACTTCTCGGTCCTTCGGGACGGGAAGTATGCGGTGTGCTTCCTGCAAGAAACCCACACCGTTCCGGGAGACGAAGCCACGTGGCTCCTGGAGTGGCAAGGAGGGGTCAGCATGAGTCACCTCTCCAATAATTCCAGCGGGGTGGCTATCTTGCTGGCCCCGCATTTTCAGCCGGAGATCTTGGGGGTCAAGGAGCACGTGCCGGGCCGCTTGCTCCAGGTCACTGTTCGCCTGGGGGGCGTGCCGCTCCATCTAGTGAACGTGTATGCCCCTCAGGCCGGTGCGCAGCAAGTGCGCTTCTTTGAAGAAGTGTCCGCTCTTCTGGGCTCCATCGACGTGGGCGAGTGCGTCATCCTCGGGGGGGATTTTAACTGTACCCTCGAGGCAAGGGACCATACGGGTCCCCCGCGATGCCCGCCGGCGATGGAGAAGTTGAGGGACCTGGTCGGGTCCTTCGACTTGGTGGACGTCTGGCGAAATCTTCATCCCGACTCCAGCGCCTTCACTTACGTGAGGTCTGGAGGAGGAGGGTCCAGAATCGACCACCTCTACATTTCCCGGGCGTACGTATCCTGCGTTCCGGCGGCTTCCATGCGGCCGGTGCCATGCACAGACCACCACCTGGTGTGGGCGGAGCTCGTCCCGCTGCGCGCTCGGGGAGGGTCCGCGTACTGGCACTTTAACAACCTGCTGCTGGAGGATGCGCGGTTCCGGGATTCGTTTCGTCGGTTCTGGGCCGACTGGAGAAGGAAGCAGGGGGGCTTCCCCTCCTTGAGGCTGTGGTGGGACGTGGGCAAGGCTCACGTGCGTCTCTTCTGTCAGGAGTATGCGAAGGGGTCGACCAAGAGGCGGGAGGCCCGGGTCGGGCGGTTGGAGAAGGAGGTGCTCGACCTGGAGTCCCGTCTCGGTCAAGTCGTCGGGGACTCGGCCCTGCGGAAGGTGTACAAAGAGAAGAAGGGCGCGCTGAAGGACCTGCAGATCGTCGGGTCCCGAGGCGCGTACGTGAGGTCGCGGATCCAGCTCCTGCGGGACCTGGACCGCGGCTCCCCCTTCTTCTACTCGCTGGAAAAAAGACGAGGGATCCGTAAGCAGCTCTTGGGGCTGCTGGCCGACGACGGATCTCTGGTCTCGGATCCGGAGGGAATCAGCGCGGAGACCCGCGCCTACTACGGGGCTCTGTTCTCTCCGGATCCGTCCAGCGAGGATGCGCGCAGAGTTTTGTGGGAGGACCTGCCGAAGGTCAGTCCGGAGGGCGCTGAAAAATTGGACGCTCCGCTAAGCCTGGCGGAGCTGACCGGCGCCCTCCGCCAGCTCTCTAGGGGAAAGTCCCCGGGGCTGGACGGGCTGACCATGGAGTTCCACAGGGCGTTCTGGGACGTCTTGGGGGGCGACTACGCGCGGGTCCTGGGGGAAAGTTTGGCGACCGGGGAGATGCCCCTCTCTTGGCGCAGGGCAGTCATTGTCCTGCTGCCTAAGAGGGGCGATCTCCACCTCCTCAAGAACTGGCGCCCGGTCTCCCTCCTTAGCACGGACTATAAAATCTTTGCCAGGGCTATGTCTGCTCGCCTTGGCACCGTGCTGGCCCACATGATCCACCCCGACCAGTCCTACACGGTCCCGGGCCAGACCATCCACGACAACATCCATCTGGTCCGGGACCTGGTCCACCACTCCCAGAGGGCTGGTCTGTCGGTCGCCTTCCTCTCCCTGGATCAGGAGAAGGCGTTCGACGGGGTGGATCACGAGTATCTTTTCGGGACTCTGCGCGCATTCGGGTTCGGGACGCATTTCGTCGCCCGGATCCGACTTCTGTACGCCGCCGCAGAGTGTCTGATTAAAGTTAACGGGTCCTTGATGGCGCCCCTTCGCTTCGGGAGGGGGGTGCGTCAGGGATGCCCCATGTCCGGTCAGCTATACGCCATTTGCGTGGAGCCATTCCTGCGCCTCTTGCGGAAGAGATTGACGGGACTGGCTCTGCAAGGGCCGGGCGTGGAGGTGGTCCTCTCGGCTTACGCCGATGACGTGCTCCTCACGGTCACGGATCCCGCTGACTTGCGGAGGATGCGGGAATGCCAGCAGATTTACTCGGACGCATCCTCCGCCAAGATCAACTGGGAGAAATGTTCCGGACTCCTGGTGGGTCAGTGGCGGGTGGACTCCCTGGCGGAGGAGTTCAGGCCTTTCGCCTGGAGCACCACGCACCTCCTCTATTTGGGAGTCTACCTTAGCCCTGCCGAGGACGCCTGGCCGGCGAACTGGCAAGAGCTGGAGGCCAAAGTCACCGCTCGCCTAGGACGCTGGACAGGACTGCTCCGAGTGTTGTCCTACAGGGGTCGAGCGCTGGTCATAAACCAGCTGGTGGCTGCCATGTTGTGGTACCGGTTGGTCACTTTGATCCCTCCCCCTGCGTTTGTCGCCAAGATACAGAAGAAGCTCATCGACTTCTTCTGGGACAAAAGGAAGCACTGGGTCTCTGCTGCAGTTCTGTGTCTCCCGCTTAGGGAGGGCGGTCAGGCGCTGGTGTGTCTTCGCACCCAGGCGGCGACTTTCCGTCTTCAGACGCTGCAGAGGTACCTGTACGTAGAGAATCCTCCGAGATGGTGTGCGTTGGCGACGTTTTTCTTCCGTCAGCTGCACGGCCTCAATTACGACACGCAGCTCCTGTTTGTGAAAGTGGGCTGCAGGCGTGCCGGCCTGCAGGAGCTGCCTGTCTTCTACCAGGAACTACTATGGGTTTGGAACTATGTCGCTTCCAGGCGGAGCTCTCCCCCGTCAGGAGCGGCGGCTCTCCTTCGGGAGCCGCTGCTCAGGAATCCGCACCTCCGTGAATGTGGGTTCGGGCGGCTGGCGGAGGGTGGGGCTGTGGCTGGCGGTGTGACCAGAGTCGGGGACCTGCTCGATGTCGGAGGAGCGGGCTGGATGGCGCCGGAGGAGCTGGCGTGGCGCCTGTCCTGGGCCAATGTCCGGCTCACGGCCGAAGCCATCGAGTCGGTGGAAGTGGCACTGGGCCCCGATTCCACTAGGTGTATCGAGGTGGCTCAAGCACATGGGGCGATCCCGTCCGAGCTTACCCCCATCCGGACGGAATTCCTTATTGGCGCCCGGCCCCGAAACTCCCCTCGGGAGCCGGCGCCTCACAACTTGAGCCGTCTCGAGGAAATACCCTCCGTGCCTTTTCATTCCGCGCGGAGGGGTTTCCTGTACGGGCTGCTCCTGCACACTCTCCACTTTGCCATCTTCGTCTGCCGTCCAGACACGCCTTGGCGTGGCGTCTTGCCGACTGGCGGTGGCGGAGGTCCCCAATGGAGGGCTCTCTACGCAGGAGTCCTCCCTTGTTCCATCGGGGACTTGGCCTGGAGGGTGTTGCACGGAGCGGTCCCGTGCAATAAGGTTTTAAGTAGGTTCACGGACTCCCAGGCCGCCTGTGTTTTTTGTGGCCTGGAGGAGTCCGTTTTCCACGTTTATATGGAGTGTGAGAGGTTGCAGCCCCTCTTTCACTACTTAAAGAGGCTGCTCCTCGATTTATGGTTGCACTTCAGTCCCACGCTCTTGATCTACGGTCACCCGGTGCGGAGGGGAGCGGATAGGCTGGAGGACCTCCTTGTGGGCCTGCTCCTGGGCCTGGCTCAAAGAGCAATCAATTGGTCCAGGCAGCGGGCGATCGAGGGGGTCGTCCAGCCGGATTGCCTGCCTCTCTCCCGTGGCCATGTTCGCGCCCGGGTGGCCCTGGAGATGGAGCACGCGGTGTCCGCTGGTACGCTTGAGTATTTCCACGACCGTTGGGCACCGCGGGGGCTGGAGTGCATCGTCAATTTGGAACACCAAATTTTAATTTGATTTATTAAGGTTTAGTTGAACTTTTGTTTATTTACAGTTGATCTGGTTTAAGTTTTAAATTTTGGTTCAAATAAAAAGAGGACCTCCAACCAGGTGGTTCAAATTTTGGTTCAAATAAAAAGAGGACCTCCAACCAGGTGGTTCAAATTTTGGTTCAAATAAAAAGAGGACCTCCAACCAGGAAAGAGCTGTGTGCTTTTCTGGCTGTCTCAAGCAGCAAGAGGAGAAGGAGCTGCCAAAGCAAGAGAGTGGAGAGTGGTGGTCTCCTGACCAGGAAGAGGAGTAGCTGAAAGATAGATCACCACCTCCACCTCCTCCAACGTCTTCAAACAACTGAGGTGCCTGGAGAGATTGGGCAGAGGAGGAGAAGGAGAAAGGAGGCCTATATCAACATCAATCGGGGAGAGGCCTTTTCTATCACTGCCTCCCCAAATTGGCCTCCACTTCAGGAGAGAGGGGAGAGAAACATCAGAAAAAAAACCACCAACTGTTTGGAAGGAGGGAAGATTCATCTCGTTTGAAACATCTACAGGTGGGTGTTATTTGGGGCACTCTCCCAAGACTTTGTATTTTAGGTGGGGGGAGAAAAGAAGAAGCAAGGCCGGACCATCAAGGGGTGTAGTGTGTGTGTGTGTGGCTCTTGTTAAAAGCTAGGCCACACACACCACTAATTAGCACCCCTACTATTGCCTGCCCTGGGAGAGCTGGAGCTGACCAGGTAAAGTCTCTCATTTCATTAATTACATCATTAAGACCTGTTGCAGGACTGAGCCTGGGCTTCTCCAGCTTTTCCAGGTGAAGACATCTTCTCCCCCTGCCAGAAGACCATCACCAAAGACTTTTAAACTACATCAGAGAGTGCTCCCCTGCCAACACCCACCCACCATCCTGAGTGGCAACACTGCCCTTGTGGTCTCCCTCCTTCCTACCCCCCTCTCTCTCTCTCTATCTCTCTCTGCCTGTCTTTCTAAGGCACCTCAGTCCCATCACCTTTTATTAATTGCCTATTGAGCAGAGGGGAGAGGGCCCCTCCCCCAATTTCATTCAGTAAGGGGAGAGGTGTGTCCTCATTTTAATCAGCTCCCTCTGCTCAATAGAGGACAAAAAATATATATATTACCTGAGGCAATTAACACCTTCAGGCCTGTGACTTGGGGTGAGTGAAGCCCTTAAAAAAGCACCCCAGAATGGTGACTACATCATCGCCGGTGGCGGGGCAAGCCAAGACTTATGCGGGAGCGGCAGCCACAGCCACAGCTGCTCCCGCTGCTTCTGCTGCCCCGTCACCATTTAAACTGATAACGAAAAAGCTTGGGGTGAAGATCTACACTCACCCCACTATGACCATCGAGGCCTGCGTCAAAGCCATGGCTGGGGTTGTCGGCCCCTCCGCCATCGTCGCGGCCTCAAAAATGTACGGGAAAGCTGTGTTCTTCCTGGGGTCGGAGCGGGCGGTGTCCCTGGCCGTCACCAAGGGGCTCACCGTGGGCGGGACCTTCCTGCCGGTGGATCCTCTCGAGGCCACCGCGCAGAGGATTGTCATCTCTAACGTCCCGCCCTATGTTCCCAGTGAGCTCCTCCTTCCCCATTTGCGTCAGCTTGGGGAGGTGAGGTCGGGGATCACGCCTATCCCGCTCGGCTTCCGGGAGGCCAGCCTTCGCCACGTCTTCTCCTTCCGGCACCAGCTGTTTATCCAGCTGGCGCGGGAGGAGGACACTGACGGAGCGTTCGTTGTCCTCCACGAGGGGACCGCTTATCGCGTCTTTTGGACGTCGGACGGTGTGCGGTGCCACGCCTGCAAGGAGGTGGGGCATATCAGGAGGAACTGCCCTGCCTCCAAGGCCGCTGGATCATCTCGTGCGGCCGAGGCGGGCGCCGCCGCTGCTCCTCCCCCCGGGTCTGCCCGCGCGTCAGGTACGTCTGATGCGCGGTTGACGTCGGGGGCCGATGCCACCAAGGCCTCCGGCGGAGGGGAGGGAGCGTGTCCGGTCGGAAAAAAGGCGCGGGGAAAGAAAAAACACCTTAGGGCGGGTCCCCCCGTGGATGGCGAGCCCTTGCCCCTTGAGCCCCTTACACCCGCGCTCCTCGCGGAGTTGACCGGGGCAGCTGCGAGCGGGAGGGGCCTCGTGCCCGAGCCTGTGGCCGCAACCGCCGCAGCGGTATTGCCATTACCTGCGGCCGGGCTCGGGCCTGAGGAACCCGACAAACCTGCTCCGCCGGAGGGAGTTGAGGAGGAGGCCTTTGCAGACATGGAGGTCTCCCTCGCTCCCTCCGCGCTAAAAAGGCGCGACACCCTGGATGAGGAGGAGGACCGGGAGGAGGAGGGTCCCTCCGAACAGGGGGAGTCGTCGCCCGCCGCGGGTGCTGCGCCCCCCCCCACCGCTGTCACCATCACCGGCGATCGGCTGGGGTCGCCTGTCCCTCGGGAGGCTGGGGCAGATGTGTCTGTGCAGCACGTGCCTCCCGGGGATGGGGACGAGACCCTGCCCGTGGGGGATGTCGCGGATCAACCCGCGGCTGAAATAGACTATTTATCGGTGCCGTTACCCCTCGACGGGTCGGGCGGCCTGGGGTCTGGGTCGGGCGAGTTCGAAGAAAGTGAGCTCGCCCAAAGCGGCCCGGTCATTTCCCAGGGGCTGCTCGACCTGGTCGAGGATTTAGCCAAAGACGCCCCATCTGCCGGGTCAGAGGCCGGTGGCGCGGAAGAGGAAGGCCCTCTGGCTGTGTCTCGGGCGCCGGACGTCCTGGGGGAGTCCGGATTTGTGTTCTCCCCGATTTCTCCGTTCGATCTGGCGTCTGGGGCGGAGGGGGGCTCCGAACCGCCGCCGCCGTCTTCTGGCCCGGCGCCCCCGGAGGAGCCCAGGGAGAATTCCTCCGCCACCGATCCTGGGGGTGGGATCCGGGCGGAGGCGGGGCCGGCTGTTGCGGCCGAGCCGTCCGCTGCGCACTGCGCGGTGGGCGGGTCGGCCGCTGGTGACGACCCCCTGGAGGAGGATGGGGACTCGGTGATGGGCACGGAGGACGAGTCGGACTCCGACGCCGACGAGGCGGTGGACGACCTCGTGCCCCTTGCCAAGTCTCCCCTCATTCCCGCAAGGGAACTCCGGGATTTTATGGCCACGTGCCTGGGTCGGCGCGGGAAGGTCCGGCTGGCCCTCGACAGGTGGTTGGAGCTGGCGCTGCTCATTGATTCCGTCCGCGCCGCCGTTAAGACCATGGACGTGGACGAGGGTGTGAACCCACTTGAGCTGCGTCGGCTCAGAACATTTCTCACTGGGCTGCTGAGGAGGTGGCGGCTGACTAGCGGCTGCGCTTCCTCCCCCCGTTAGTTGTAGGTAGAGGTTGCACTATGCTTCTGACATGAAGATAACCATAGCCAGCCTCAACATCAACGGCAGCGGGGAGGCGCGCCGCAGATTCAATAACTTCTCGGTCCTTCGGGACGGGAAGTATGCGGTGTGCTTCCTGCAAGAAACCCACACCGTTCCGGGAGACGAAGCCACGTGGCTCCTGGAGTGGCAAGGAGGGGTCAGCATGAGTCACCTCTCCAATAATTCCAGCGGGGTGGCTATCTTGCTGGCCCCGCATTTTCAGCCGGAGATCTTGGGGGTCAAGGAGCACGTGCCGGGCCGCTTGCTCCAGGTCACTGTTCGCCTGGGGGGCGTGCCGCTCCATCTAGTGAACGTGTATGCCCCTCAGGCCGGTGCGCAGCAAGTGCGCTTCTTTGAAGAAGTGTCCGCTCTTCTGGGCTCCATCGACGTGGGCGAGTGCGTCATCCTCGGGGGGGATTTTAACTGTACCCTCGAGGCGAGGGACCGTACGGGTCCCCCGCGATGCCCGCCAGCGATGGAGAAGTTGAGGGACCTGGTCGGGTCCTTCGACTTGGTGGACGTCTGGCGAAATCTTCATCCCGACTCCAGCGCCTTCACTTACGTGAGGTCTGGAGGAGGAGGGTCCAGAATCGACCGCCTCTACATTTCCCGGGCGTACGTATCCTGTTTTCCGGCGGCTTCCATGCGACCGGTGCCATTCACGGACCACCACCTGGTGTGGGCGGAGCTCGTCCCGCTGCGCGCTCGGGGAGGGTCCGCGTACTGGCACTTTAACAACCTGCTGCTGGAGGACGCGCAGTTCCGGGATTCGTTTCGTCGGTTCTGGGCCGACTGGAGAAGGAAGCAGGGGGGCTTCCCCTCCTTGAGGCTGTGGTGGGATGTGGGCAAGGCTCACGTGTGTCCCTTCTGTCAGGAGTATGCGAAGGGGTCGACCAAGAGGTGGGAGGCCCGGGTCGGGCGGTTGGAGAAGGAGGTGCTCGACCTGGAGTCCTGTCTCGGTCAAGTCGTCGGGGACTCGGCCCTGCGGAAGGTGTACGAAGAGAAGAAGGGCGCGCTGAAGGACCTGCAGCTCGTCGGGTCCCGAGGCGCGTACGTGAGGTCGCGGATCCAGCTCCTGTGGGACCTGGACCGCGGCTCCCCCTTCTTCTACTCGCTGGAAAAAAGACGAGGGGTCCGTAAGCTGCTCTTGGGGCTGCTGGCCGACGACGGATCTCTGGTCTCGGATCCGGAGGGAATCAGCGCGGAGACCCGCGCCTACTACGGGGCTCTGTTCTCTCCGGATCCGTCCAGCGAGGATGCGCGCAGAGTTTTGTGGGAGGACCTGCCGAAGGTCAGTCCGGAGGGCGCTGAAAAATTGGACGCTCCGCTAAGCCTGGCGGAGCTGACCGGCGCCCTCCGCCAGCTCTCTAGGGGAAAGTCCCCGGGGCTGGACGGGCTGACCGTGGAGTTCCACAGGGCGTTCTGGGACGTCTTGGGGGGCGACTACGCGCGGGTCCTGGGGGAAAGTTTGGCGACCGGGGAGATGCCCCTCTCTTGGCGCAGGGCGGTCATTGTCCTGCTGCCTAAGAGGGGCGATCTCCGCCTCCTCAAGAACTGGCGCCCGGTCTCCCTCCTTAGCACGGACTATAAAATCTTTGCCAGGGCTATGTCTGCTCGCCTTGGCACCGTGCTGGCCCACATGATCCACCCCGACCAGTCCTACACGGTCCCGGGCCGGACCATCCACGACAACATCCATCTGGTCCGGGACCTGGTCCACCACTCCCAGAGGGCTGGTCTGTCGGTCGCCTTCCTCTCCCTGGATCAGGAGAAGGCGTTCGACGGGGTGGATCACGAGTATCTTTTCGGGACTCTGCGCGCATTCGGGTTCGGGACGCATTTCGTCACCCGGATCCGACTTCTGTACGCCGCCACAGAGTGCCTGATTAAAGTTAACGGGTCCTTGACGGCGCCCCTTCGCTTCGGGAGGGGGGTGCGTCAGGGATGCCCCATGTCCGGTCAGTTATACGCCATTTGCGTGGAGCCATTCCTGCGCCTCTTGCGGAAGAGGTTGATGGGACTGGCTCTGCAAGGGCCGGGCGTGGAGGTGGTCCTCTCGGCTTACGCCGATGACGTGCTCCTCACGGTCACGGATCCCGCTGACTTGCGGAGGATGCGGGAATGCCAGCAGATTTACTCGGACGCATCCTCCGCCAAGATCAACTGGGAGAAATGTTCCGGACGCCTGGTGGGTCAGTGGCGGGTGGACTCCCTGGCGGAGGAGTTCAGGCCTTTCGCCTGGAGCACCACGCACCTCCTCTATTTGGGAGTCTACCTTAGCCCTGCCGAGGACGCCTGGCCGGCGAACTGGCAAGAGCTGGAGGCCAAAGTCACCGCTCGCCTAGGACGCTGGACAGGACTGCTCCGAGTGTTGTCCTACAGGGGTCGAGCGCTGGTCATAAACCAGCTGGTGGCTGCCATGTTGTGGTACCGGTTGGTCACTTTGATCCCTCCCCCTGCGTTTGTCGCCAAGATACAGAAGAAGCTGATCAACTTCTTCTGGGACAAAAGGAAGCACTGGGTCTCTGCTGTGGCTCTGTGTCTCCCGCTTAGGGAGGGCGGTCAGGCGCTGGTGTGCCTTCGCACCCAGGCGGCGACTTTCCGTCTTCAGACGCTGCACAGATACCTGTGCGTAGAGAATCCTCCGAGATGGTGTGCGTTGGCGACATTTTTCTTCCGTCAGCTGCACGGCCTCAATTACGACACGCAGCTCCTGTTTGTGAAAGTGGGCTGCAGGCGTGCCGGCCTGCAGGAGCTGCCTGTCTTCTACCAGGAACTACTATGGGTTTGGAACTATGTCGCTTCCAGGCGGAGCTCTCCCCCATCAGGAGCAGCGGCTCTCCTTCGGGAGCCGCTGCTCAGGAATCCGCACCGCCGTGAATGTGGGTTCAGGCGGCTGGCGGAGGGTGGGGCTGTGGCTGGCGGTGTGACCAGAGTCGGGGACCTGCTCGATGTCGGAGGAGCGGGCTGGATGGCGCCGGAGGAGCTGGCGTGGCGCCTGTCCTGGGCCAACGTCCGGCTCGCGGCCGAAGCCATCGAGTCGGTGAAAGTGGCACTGGGCCCCGATTCCACTAGGTGTATCGAGGCGGCTCAAGCACGTGGGGCGATCCCGTCCGAGCTTACCCCCATCCGGACAGAATTCCTTATTGGCGCCCGGCCCCGAAACTCCCCTCGGGAGCCGGCGCCTCACAACTTGAGCCGTCTCGAGGAAATACCCTCCGTGCCTTTTCATTCCGCGCAGAGGGGTTTCCTGTACGGGCTGCTCCTGCACACTCTCCACTTTGCCATCTTCGTCTGCCGTCCAGACACGCCTTGGCGTAGCGTCTTGCTGACTGGTGGTGGCGGAGGTCCCCAATGGAGGGCTCTCTACGCTGGAGCCCTCCCTTGTTCCATCGGGGACTTGGCCTGGAGGGTGTTGCACGGAGCGGTCCCGTGCAATAAGGTTTTAAGTAGGTTCACGGACTCCCAGGCCGCCTGTGTTTTTTGCGGCCTGGAGGAGTCTGTTTTCCACGTTTATATGGAGTGTAAGAGGTTGCAGCCCCTCTTTCACTACTTAAAGGGGCTGCTCCTCGATTTTTGGTTGCACTTCAGTCCCACGCTCTTGATCTACGGTCACCCGGTGCGGAGGGGAGCGGATAGGCTGGAGGACCTCCTTGTGGGCCTGCTCCTGGGCCTGGCTAAAAGAGCAATCAATTGGTCCAGGCAGCGGGCGATCGAGGGGGTCGTCCAGCCGGATTGCCTGCCTCTCTTCCGCGGCCATGGTCGCACCCGGGTGGCCCTGGAGATGGAGCATGCAGTGTCCGCTGGTACGCTTGAGTATTTCCGCGACCGTTGGGCGCCGCGGGGGCTGGAGTGCATCGTCAATTTGGAACACCAAATTTTAATTTGATTTATTAAGGTTTAGTTGAACTTTTGTTTATTTGCAGTTGATCTGGTTTAAGTTTTAAATTTTGGTTCAAATAAAAAGAGGACCTCCAACCAGTAAAGACCTGTTGAACTTTAAGCTTGTAGCCTGTGTGTTATTAATTACAACTAGAACACACAGACTTTACATTTATATTCTGGAAAGGAGCTGTCTGAGAGGTGATCTCATAAGAGATATGTGCAATCGTGAGTGGTATGGAAAAGGTTAATTCAGAATATAGTTTAATTAAACTGTGGGAGTCGCTCAAGAGGACACAGGTTAAAACTGGTAAAAGCTGCCTTTAGGACTAATATCAGGAAGTTCTTCACACAGAGCCTGATTAACACATGGAATGGATTTCTAAGCAAAGTGATGGGAGTCAAAAACCTTAACATCATGCAGTGGTTGGAGTATAGGATTGTTCTGGATAGATAAGATAGCCTTTCCCGAGTGTCTTGCTCTTGGTGTGGAGGCAATTCTAACACCCTGTCGTCAGTTGATTCATCAGCTTCCAATGCTATTGTTTCTGAGGTAGATGCGACCTGTACGTCAGGTTCCTCACCAGGTACGTATGGCCGAGACATGGGGTTGACTCGTTCCTGTGACTCTAGGATCTGGTCAGCATGGCGTCTCACAATGTTCTCCCCAACATCCACTGTGTACATTAGTGGCCCCTGCCATGTGCATATCGTTCCTGGTTGCCATTTCCCTGTTCGGTAATCGCGGGCCAAGACTGGTTGCCTTACATTGAAGCTCCTTGTCGGCTTCTCATTGATGTGCTGGAATTGCTTACTCTCAACATCTCTTCGTACATTTGGTCTGAGCAAATCCAAACGAGATCTCAACCTTCGGTTAAAGAACATCATGGCCGGGGCCTGGTTGGTGACTACATGTGTCACATTTCTGTAGGCTAACAGGAAATTGTCCACCTTATGCTGCAGTGGAATGTCGTCATCGCACATGGCCTTTACTGCTTTTTTAAAGGTTTGTACGAACCTCTCAGCCAATCCATTTGTGGCTGGATGATACGGGGCAGATGTGTAATGCCTTACCCCATTCCTTTTCATAAATCTTCGAAACTCTTCGGACACAAACTGTGGTCCGTTATCAGAGCAAATCTGCTCTGGCAAGCCGTTCCTGGCAAAAATGGTCCGTAGGACTGCAATAGTTTTCTCCGTGGTGGTGGAGGACATTTTGATCACCTCAGGCCATTTTGAGTGCGCATCCACGGCTATTAAAAACATTGAGTCCATGAATGGACCAGCAAAATCAATATGCACCCGTTGCCATGGAGATGAGGGCCACTCCCATGGGTGTCGAGGGGCATGTGGTGGTGCATTTTGGACATTCTGGCATCCTGAGCAGCTCTTTGTCAGGTCTTCGATTTGCTGATCGATCCCCGGCCACCACACATAAGCCCTAGCAAGGCTTATCATTTTCACCCCTCCCAGATGACCTTCGTGAAGCTCATTGAGCACTCTCTCCCTTAACTTGGGTGGAATTACCACTCGGGATCCACACATCAAGGTCCCCTGGCATACTGACAGCTGTTCTCTTCTGGATGAGAATGCTGGCAACACTGAGTCACCATGTGCTGGCCATCCCTTCACCGTCAAATAATATACCCGAGACAGTGTCGGATCATTTCGGGTCTCCTTCTCTATACCAGCGTTAGTTACTGGCAAGCATTCAATTGAAGTCGAATGAAATATTTCGACAGGATCCACTGCTGGTGCTTCCTCCGCAGTAGGCAGTGGCAGGCGTGATAGCCCATCAGCGTTTCCATGCTGTTTCGTGCCCTTATACTCGATTTCATATTGGTGCGCCCCTAGAAAAAGGGACCATCTTTGTAGCCGTTGTGCAGTCATCACCGGAACGCCCTTCTTTGGATTAAAGATGGAAACAAGTGGTTGGTGGTCAGTCAGCAAGGTGAACTTCTGCCCGTGCAGATAGTGATTGAACTTTTTCACTCCCCACACTAGGCTGAGGACCTCCCTGTCAATCTGGGCGTAGTTACGCTCGGCTGAAGTTAGTGACCGAGATGCAAAGGCTACTGGCCTCTCCGAGCCATCCGGGAATTTGTGCGACAGCACCGCTCCAATGCCATAGGGTGATGCATCACACGCCAACCAAATTGGTAGTGCTGGGTTGAAATGAGCCAACACCTCTTTTGATGTGATCAATGCTTTGCTCTTCTGGAAAGCTCGTTTACATTCGTCACTCCACTTCCATGGTACCACAGTTTGCAGTAGGGTGTTCAGTGGGTGAAGTACGGTAGACAAATTCGGCAAGAACTTATGGTAGCAGTTCACCAGCCCGAGGAACGACCTCAGTTATGACACATTTTCCGGTGCTGGAGCCTTGACTACTGCCTCGATCTTTTCAGGGGACTTATGTCACCCCTCTTTATCAATAACGTGGCCACAATACGAAATCTGCTTCTGGAAAGACTCGCATTTGTGGCGATTAGCTCGGAGCCCATATTCCTTCAATCTAGTGAGCACCTGCTCCAGGTTGGCGAGGTGATCACTGTCATTTTCGCCCGTGACCAGGATGTCGTCCAAATAACACTGGGTCCCTGGAATCCCTTGCAGGACTTGTTCCATTGCCCTTTGCCAAATAGCCGGAGCTGATGCTACCCCGAACACTAGCCAGTTGTATTGGTAGAGACCTTTATGAGTGTTGATAGTGAGGTACTGTTTCGAGGCTTCTTCTACCAGGGAGCAGGTAAGTGATTGGTTGGTGAGTATTTCTCTTTTTTAAACTTAAACTCTGCAGTTTATAGTTACTAGGGTCTTTTCTGGTGTAGCAGGGACTGTTGGTAGACTATACAAGTGCCTTAGAGATATTTTTAATTGGTGATAGTAAATTAATTTAAATTAAGTAAAGGGAAGGTCATGCCAGGTGAGCCCAGCCCCGTGATATGCTCCTCTTGCTCTATGTGGGAATTCAGGGACACTGCCGGTGCCCCTGATGACCACGTGTGCCAGAGATGCATCCATCTGCAGCTACTAGCAAACCGCATTGAGGCACTGGAGCTGCGGGTGGATGGGTTGTTGAGCATTCATGATGCTGAGAGGTTCGTGGATAACACGTTTAGTGAGTTGGTCACACCGCAGGGAAGGGCTGCACAGGAAGATAGGAAATGGGTGACCACCAGGAGGAGCAATAGAAGCAGGCAGGTAGTGCAGGAGACCCCTGTGACCATTCCCCTCTCAAACAGGTATGCCGCTTTGGATACTGTTGAGGGGGATGACTTACCAGGGGAAGGCAGCAGCAGCCAACTTCCTGGCACTGGGGGTGCTCCTGCTGCCCAGGAAGGGGGGAAAAAGAGTGGGAGAGCAATAGTGTTAGGGGATTCTATAGTAAGGGGAACAGATAGGCGTTTCTGTGGCCGTAGATGTGAATCCAGGGTGGTTTGTTGCCTCCCTGGTGCCAGGGTCAAGGATATCACTGAGCGGCTGCAGGGCATTCTGGAGGGGGAGGGTGAACAGCCAGAGGTCGTGCTCCACATTGGTACCAACGACATAGGTAAAAAGAGGGATGAGGTCCTGCAGCAAGAATTTAGGGAGCTAGGTGAAGGATTAAAGAGCAGGACCTCAAAGGTTGTAATCTCTGGATTACTCCCGGTGCCACGTGCTAGTGAGTATAGGAATGGGAAGATAGAACAGATGAATGCGTGGCTAAAGGGATGGTGCAGGAGGGAGGGCTTTAGTTTCCTGGATCACTGGGTCTGCTTCTGGGAAAGGTGGGACTTGTACAAGTCGGACGGTTTACACCTGAACCAGAGGGGAACCAATATCCTTGCGGGGAGGTTTGCTAGCACTGCTGGGGGGGGTTTAAACTAACTTGGCAGGGGGATGGGGTACAGAGTGGAGCTATAGCAGGGGGTGATTTACAGCCAAATACAGAGAAAAAAACAAGGCAGAGCAAATACGCGAAGGCAAAAGGGAATATGGCAGGGCTGGAAGGCATTTAATTTAATGCAAGGAGTCTTGCAAATAAGGTGGACGAACTGAAGTTGTTGTTGAACACATGGGAGTACGATATTGTTGCGATCACGGAGACATGGTTGAGGGAGGGTCAGGACTGGCAGCTCAATATTCCGGGGTATAGAATCTTCAGGCGAGACAGAGGGGGGTGTAAAAGGGGAGGGGGTGTTGCAATATTAATTAAGGAGCCAATTACTGCTGTAAGGAGGGATGATATATTAGCGGGTTCCTCTAATGAGGCCATATGGGTAGAACTTAAAAACAAAAAGGGGGCAAGCACTTTGCTGGGAGTGTACTATAGGCCCCCAAACAGTCAGGGGGAGATAGAGGAACAGATATGTAGGCAAATCTCAGAAAAGTGCAAAAATAATAGGGTAATAATAGTGGGGGATTTCAACTTCCCCAATATAAATTGGGATAGTCAGAGTGTGAAAGGCTTAGAGGGTGCAAAATTCTTAAAGTGCATCCAGGAGAGCTTTTTGAGCCAACATGTAGAAAGTCCTACAAGAGAGGGGGCGATACTGGACCTAATTCTGGGGAATGTAGCCGGGCAAGTGGTGGAAGTGTCAGTAGGAGAGCATTTTGGCGATAGTGACCATAATTCGGTGAGATTTAAGGTGGTCATGGAAAAAGACAAAGACGGCCCGGAAATAAGGGTTCTAAATTGGGGGAAGGCCGATTTTAATATGATAAGGCAGGATCTGGCCAAAGTGGACTGGGAGCAGCTACTTATAGGAAAATCCACATCAAGACAGTGGGAGACTTTCAGAAGGGAAATAGAGAGAGTACAGCGCCAACATGTTCCTGTAAAGGTCAAGGGTGGGACCAACAAGCAAAGGGAACCTTGGATGACAAGGGATATACAAAAATGCATTAGAAATAAAAGGGGGGCTTTTGGCAGTTACAAAAGACTAAAGACGGAAGAAGCCCTAGAGGAGTATAAAAAGTGCAGGGGCATACTTAAAAAAGAAATTAGGAGGGCGAGGAGGGGCCATGAAATAACACTGGCGAGCAAAATAAAGGAAAATCCTAAGATGTTTTATAAGTATATTAAGGGCAAGAGGATAACCAGGGAAAGGGTAGGGCCCATTAGGGACCAAAGTGGCAATCTGTGTGTAGAGCCAGATGATGTAGGCGGGGTTTTAAATGAATTTTTTGCATCTGTGTTCACTATGGAGAGAGACGATGCAGACATAGAAATCGGGCAAGGGGACTGTGACATACTTGAACATATTAGCATCGAGAGGGAGGAGGTGCTAGCGGTTTTAGCAGGCCAAAAAGTGGATAAATCCCCAGGCCCGGACGAGATGTATCCCAGGCTGCTGTGGGAGGCAAAGGAGGAGATTGCAGGGGCTCTGACACAAATTTTCAGAACCTCTCTGGCCACAGGGGATGTACCAGAGGACTGGAGAACAGCTAATGTAGTACCACTATACAAGAAGGGTAGCAGGGATAAACCAGGGAATTACAGGCCAGTGAGCCTAACATCTGTGGTAGGGAAATTATTGGAAAAAATTCTGAGGGACAAAATTAGTCTCCACTTGGAGAGGCAAGGATTAATCGGGGATAGTCAGCATGGCTTTGTCAAGGGTAAATCATGTCTGACAAATCTGATTGAATTTTTTGAGGGGGTGACTAGGGGGGTGGATGAGGGAAATGCTGTGGATGTGGTTTACATGGACTTCAGTAAAGCTTTTGACAAAGTCCCGCATAGGAGACTGGTCAAGAAGGTAAGAGCCCATGGGATCCAGGGTGCCTTGGCGCGTTGGATCCTAAACTGGCTGAGTGGCAGGAGGCAGAGGGTGATGGT
Source organism: Somniosus microcephalus (assembly GCF_052327205.1). NCBI lineage: Eukaryota > Metazoa > Chordata > Chondrichthyes > Squaliformes > Somniosidae > Somniosus > Somniosus microcephalus. The sequence continues at coordinate 131,128,806 of NC_140993.1, forward strand.
CGAAGGATGCTTTTGTGACTGGAAGCCTGTGTCCAGTGGGGTACCTCAGGGATCGGTGCTGGGTCCCTTGTTGTTTGTGATCTACATAAATGATTTGGATGAGAATGTAAAAGGTATGATCAGTAAGTTCGCAGATGACACGAAAATTGGTGGGGTGGTAAATTGCGAGGAGGAAAGCCTCAGGCTACAGGACGATATAAACGGGTTGGTCAGATGGGCGGAAAAGTGGCAAATGGAATTTAACCCTGAAAAGTGCGAGGTGATGCATTTTGGACGGACAAATAAGGCAAGGGAATACACAATGAGTGGTAGGACCCTAGGAAGTACAGAGGGTCAGAGGGACCTTCGTGTACATGTACATAGATCTCTGAAGGCAGCGGAACAGGTAGATAAGGTGGTTAAAAAGGCATATGGGATACTTGCCTTCATTAGCCGAGGCATAGAATATAAGAGCAGGGAGGTTATGATGGAGCTGTACAAAACGCTGGTGAGGCCACAGCTGGAGTACTGTGTGCAGTTCTGGTCGCCTCACTATAGGAAGGATGTGATTGCTTTGGAGAGGGTGCAGAGAAGATTCACCAGGATGTTACCTGGGATGGAGCGCCTCAGCTATGAAGAAAGACTAAACAGGCTGGGGTTGTTTTCCTTGGAGCAAAGAAGGCTGAGGGGGGACCTGATTGAGGTGTACAAAATGATGAGGGGCATAGATAGGGTAGATAAAGAGGAACTTTTCCCCTTAGTAGGGGGGTCAATAACAAGGGGGCATAGATTCAGGGTAAGGGGCAGGAGATTTAGAGGGGATTTGAGGAGGAACTTTTTCACCCAGAGGGTGGTTGGAATCTGGAACTCACTGCCTGAAAGGGTGGTAGAGGCAGGAACCCTCACAACATTCAAGAAGCATTTGGATGAGCACTTGAAATGCCATAGCATGCAAGGCTACGGACCAAATGCTGGAAAATGGGATTAGAGAGGACAGGGGTGGATGGGCGGCGTGGACACGATGGGCCGAAGGGCCTCTTTCTGTGCTGTAAAACTCTATGACTCTATGACTCTACCTCCAATTGCAGGTACGCCTGGGCCAGATCAACCTTAGTGAAGCGTTTCCCTCCAGATAGCGAGGCGAAAATATCTTCAATCCGCGGAAGCAGTCGTGGACAGTACACCTGAACGTTCCAGACTCTCCAGCTCGGCTTCGACGGCTTGCGTTTTCTTCAATTTTAATCGTCGCTGTCATGCCTTTTAGTGTTCCGAGTCCTTGCTGGAACACTTCTTTCGTGTCAGTTAGGATCTTTGACAGTCGCCCAGGTGTGACGTCGTCATCCTTTTTGTCAGCCACAGTCAGTGCCTGTATGGAATGCCAATCCAGTTGTATTTTCCAGATCCATTCACGTCCCAGTAATGGTGGTCCTCCATCTTGCAATACATACAGGTCTAGTTTTGGTGTTTCCTTACCGTTATATATAACGGTCACCCTTATTTTTCCTTTGGGGTAGACTTTTTGCCCCGTATACGTCTTCAAAATAATTTTTGTGTCTCTCAAGGGTATGTGTGAGAATAGCCGCTCGTAGTCCCGTCGGTTTATGACTGTTACGGCTGATCCTGTGTCCAATTCCATCTTTACCTGGACTCCTGCTATCTTGAGAGTGACCCAAATGGTTCGGTGATCCTCCGTTGTGATCACATTATGTAGTTTCAGACAACTCAGTTCCCTGCTTTCGGAGTCGTTATCACTCTTTTGTTCGTCTGAACTATTCTCCGTCATCTTATGTACCTTCTGGTACTTTCCTTTGGTAGGTTTCTTATTGCTGGTTTTCTTTCCCGACCTGCAGACTCATGCTATGTGTCCTACTTTTCCACAGTCTGCACACTTTGTCTTTGAACCAGCAATCATTCTGGTCGTGTGTTGTTCTGCTGCAGCGATAGCACTTCTCTGTTCCATATGACATTTCGTTTGTGCCATATTCTTGCGGTCTCTGTTGTATCTCTGCAGCGCCCCGTGCTGCTGCTTCATATGATACCGCAATGCTGAAAGCCTTTTCTAGCGTAAGGTCCTTTTCAGATAAAAGCCGTTTCTGGGTTCCTTCACTTTGAAGCCCACACACAAATTTGTCCCTTAAGGCATCTGTCAGTCCCGCTCCAAACTGGCAGTGTTTCGATAGTTTGCGCAGTTCTGTTAAATAATCAGCATTGCTTTCATCCTTATGCTGGTTCCGTTTGTGAAACTTGAATCTTTCTGCTGTCAGCAGCAGTGTGGGGTTTAAATGTTCCTTTAGTATCGTTACTATGTCTTCAAAACTCTTTTCCATTGGCTTCGTTGGGGTTACTAGATTTCGCAATAAACCTTACATCTTTGAACCCATTAAATTTAACAATACCGATGCTTTCTTGTCATCTGATACCCCATTTGCCTTGCAGTACACCTCTATTCGTTCGACATATGTAGTCCAATCTTCGACTTCATTGTCAAATGCGGTGATACTGCCACTCTTCGGCATTTTGGGTGTGGTTTAAAATGGCGTCTCCCAATGGTTTAAAATGGCGTCTCCCGTGCTTTCCTTCCTCCCCCGCTGCTGCCGACGCCGCTCCCGGTAGTTCTCGTGGCAATGGCGGCGCCCTGTAGGTTTCGCGCGCTTCTCCTGCGCTGCTGCCAACGCCGCTCTCGGCGGTCCTCGTGGCAATGGCGGCGCCTCGCGGGTTTCTGCGCGTCTCTCTCTCCCTCTCTCCGATGCTGCTCTGCCCCTGAACACCGGCTGCACCCTGTGCGCTCTGCCTTCTTTCTCTCTCTCCCCCGTCGACACTGCTTGGCCCTTTGCTGTGCCGCTTGTTCGGGCTCTAGCCCGCCACTGTCCGGGAAGGGTCTGCGCACTACGTGTTGCCAGCCCGTTTCACTGGAGCACCTCGACTGGAAAGCCAAGCCTGGCTCTCGACAGCCTCCCCCGCAATTCACGAGTCTCTGCTGGATGACTGGGTGGTTGCCCGTGGTCGACGCCCGAGTCTCTGGCCTTGACCTCCAATCCACTGATCTCCAGGAACGAATCCCCGGGAGGTGATGCAGAGTTGCAGGTAGGTTCGAACCTGCCTCGTCGCCAATGTTACATCTGTGTATAAGAAGACACAGACTGCGGAGAATGGTACAACAGGTGTTTACTCAACGTGGCTCAGACTGCAACTGATCTGTACAGATTACTACTCAGCATTATATACAGGTGTGGTCACTGCCGGTACTACAGTATACATGAGCTGTAGAAAGTAGTTCCCCCCTTTAAGGTAATACATTACAAGAGAGAGAGAAACACAAACTGGGGGAGGGAGAAAGAGAAAGACAAACTGTGGGAGAGAGAGAGAAACACAAACTGTGGAGGGAGAGAGAGAAACACAAACTGGGGGAGGGAAGGAGAGAGAAACACAAACTGGGGGAGGGAAAGAGAAACACAAATTGGGGGGAGAGAGAAACACAAACTGGGGTAGGGAGAGAGAGAAACACAAACTGGAAGAGGGAGAGAGAGAGAAACACAAACTGGGGGAGGGAGAGAAACACAAACTGGGGAAGTGAAGGAGAGAGAAACACAAACTGGGGAGGTAGGGAGAGAAACACAAACTGGGGAGGGAGGGAGAGAAACACAAACTAGGGGAAGATAGGGAAAGAGATGATGTGCCTCAATTGATGTGCCTCAATGAATCCGAGACTCAACGTTAACGGAGCAAAGCAAGGCTTTTATTAACTCAGAAAGTAATACACAGTGGAGAAGTGTCTCTCATCCAGAGATCTGCTGTACTGCCTGTGAGACACGCTGGGGCCTGCTTAAGTAGGGGCCAGGTATGGGCGGAGCCCTACACACAATACAATACAGGTAAGGAAATGAAACTGAAACTAAACTCCCCTGCTTGCCACAGTCACAGGCACAATCAAACACAGAGAATACAGAGTGCCTGATGAATGGCATATTTCATCACATTCACCCCTTCTACAGATTTAGTCTGTTCGGGGGTTTGATAGTCCTCTGTGACCGACGTAGCTGTTGTGGTGCTGCGGGTGTCGGCTGGGTGTCCCCGGTGGCCTCCTGGGTCTCTGCCGGGGGCGCCGCCAGGGTTGTTGAAGGGGTAGTTGGTGGGGGCACCGTTGGTCAATGTTCTTCCGGGGGCGATGAAAGGATAGTGGGTGGGTAAGAGTTGCTGTGATCGTTGTTGCTGTTGTTGTCGTGGTTGTTGTCGTTACCGGCTGGGGCAACGTCTTTTATGGACATGGTGTCCTCCCTTCCGTCGGCGTGCCGGACATACGCGTATTGGGGGTTGGCATGGAGTAGGTGCACTGACTCCATGAGAGGGTCCGTCTTGTGGCCCCTCACATGCCTTCGTACAAGTACCGGACCTGGGGTGGAGAGCCATGACGGCATGGATACGCCTGAGGTGGATTTCCGGGGAAAGACAAACATCCGTTCATGAGGCGTGGCATTACTGGCAGTACACAATAGCGACCGTATCGAATGGAGCACATCTGGGAGGACTTCCTGCCAGCGGGAGATAGGGAGGCCCTTGGTCCTTAGAGCTAGAGTGACTGCTTTCCATACTGTCCCGTTCTCTCGCTCCACCTGGCCGTTACCCTGGGGGTTCTAGCTGGTGGTACGGCTCGTGGCGATCCCCCTGGACAGCATGTACTGGCGTAGCTCTTCACTCATGAAGGATGCCCCCCTATCCGTATGGATGTAGCTCGGCATACCGAACAGGCAGAACAGGCTGTTGAGGCATTTAATGACCGTGGCACTGGTCATGTCTGGGCAGGGGAAGGCGAATGGGAAACGGGAGTATTCGTCCACAATGTTCAGGAAGTAAACATTGCGATCGACTGATGGGAGGGGGCCCTTGAAATCTAAGCTGAGCCGCTCAAAGGGCCGTGTAGCTTTGATTAAGTGGGCTCTATCTGGGCGGTAGAACCAAGGCTTGCACTCAGCGCAAGTGCGGCAGTTCCTGGTCAGAGACTGAACTTCCTCAATCGAGTAGGGTAAGTTGTGGGACTTTATGAAGTGGAACAGCCGTGTGACCCCTGGGTGGCAGAGGTCGTTGTGGAGGGTCTGTAGCCGATACCCGGTGGCGCTGGCACACATCCCTCGTGAGAGGGCGTCGGGGGATTCGTTAAGGGCCCCTGGCCGGTAAATGATGTCATACTCGAAGGTGGAGAGCTCGATCCGCCACCTGAGAATCTTATCATTTTTAATCTTCCCCTTCTGTTTATTATTAAACATAAACGCTACCGACTGCTGGTCGGTAAGTAGGGTGAAGCGTTTGCCGGCTAGGTAGTGGCGCCAGTGGCGCACTGCCTCCACGATGGCTTGGGCCTCCTTTTCCACAGAGGAGTGTGTGATCTCGGGCCCTTGGAGGGTCCTCGAGACGAAAGCTACGGGCCGCCCCACCTGGTTGAGGGTGGCCGCCAAGGCAAAGTCAGACGCATCACTTTCCACTTGAAAGGGAGTGTTCTCGTCCACTGCCTGTAGCGTGGCCCATTCAATATTCCGCTTAATGCTTTTGAAGGTGGCATGGGCCTCAGCAGAGAGCGGAAAAGAGGATGCTTTCAAGAGGGGGCGGGCTTTGTCGGAGTCGTTGGGGACCCATTGGGCATAATAAGAAAATAACCCCAGGCACCTTTTCAGGGCTTTGGGAGTGTTGGGCAGGGGGAGCTCCCGTAGGGGGCGCAATCGGTCGGGGTCTGGTCCGATTTCCCCATTCTCCACCACGCTGCCTAGTATGCAGAGGCGCGTGGTGTTGAAAACGCACTTGTCCTTGTTGTAAGTGAGGTTGAGTTTTTGTGCGGTTTTCAGGAACCTCCCGAGGTTCGAGTCGTGATCCTGCTGGTTGTAACCGCAGATGGTGACGTTGTCGAGGTAGGGGAAGGTTGCCTGCAAGTGGTGGTCATCGACCATGCGGTCCATCTCCCTCTGGAAGACCGAGACCCCATTCATCACCCCAAAGGGGACTCTGAGGAATTGGTAGAGGCGTCCATTCACCTCGAAGTCGGTGTACGGGCGGTCCTCTGGTCTGATAGGGAGCTGGTGGTACACTGACTTGAGGTCAATGGTGGAGAACACCCGGTATTGGGCAATTTGGTTCACCATTTCTGATATGCGGGGTAGCGGGTAGGCGTCTAGTTGGGTGTACATGTTGGTCGTTTGGCTATAGTCGATCACCATCTGTTTCTTCTCGCTACCCCTCACCACCACCACTTAGGTGCGCCACGGGCTGTTGCTGCGTTCAATAACGCGCTCCCTCAGCAGCCTGTCCACCTCGGTCGCGATAAACCGCCTGTCCTCCCAGCTGTACCTCCTGCTTTTGGTCGCTATTGGCCGGCAGTTGGGAGTAAGGTTCGCGAATAGCGAAGGCAGCTTTACCTTCAGGGTAGCCAGACCGCACACTGTGAGGGGCGGCTGGGACCCACCGTAATTGAGCGTGATGCTTTGGTGGTGGCACTGGAAATCCAGGCCCAAGATCACGCTCGCACATAGAGTCTTCATGATTAGTAATTTAAAATTATCGTATACAGTTCCATTAACGGACAATTGTACCGCGCAGTAACCCATAATGGTTGATGCCTGGGTTTTATCAGCCATAGAGATGGTGCCCCGAGCAGGGACCACCGTTAGAGAGAGTTGTTGTGCTAGTTCAGGGTGGATAAAACTCTCCGTGCTTCCACTGTCAATTAAACATTTAACCCCGCACCCGTTTACCTCGATGTCCACCATTGATTTGGATAGCGGGTGCGGTCTGGTCTGGTCCACTGTGACCGATGCCACTGTAGGGCCCTGATCGAGACAGGATGGTGTCCACGCTATCTGCTCACAAGATGGCGGACCCCACGAGGTCGGGCAAGATGGCGTCCAAGATGGCCACTCCCACGGCGCACACGCGGCGGTGGCGGGTTTCCCTCTGCACACCTTCCCGAAGTGCCCCTTCTTACCGCACTTAAAGCAGGTGGTGCCTTTCGCCGGGCACAGGTTTCTGGTGTGCTTCGGCTGCCCGCAGAAGTAGCAGTTGGGGCCCCGACGCGTCGCGGCTGTCGTAGGGCTTCTGGGGGGAGAGTGGGGCCCCGACGGTGTCGGGCTGCCGGGCGGGGAAGATGCCTTCCAAGATGGCGGTGCCCTTGGTGCACACGTGGCGGCGTGGGCGGCGCGGGCTGAAGAGTAGGCGTCTGAGTTTCTCTGGGCCACATCCAGGGATCGCGTTGTGTTCACAGCCTGTTTCAGGTCCAATCCCGTTTTTTCCAGTAGTCTCTGCCGGATGTAAGTGGAGCTGAGGCCTGTGATAAAGGCATCACGAACAGGCTCATCAGTGTACACTGCGGCTTTTACATCTTGGCACTTGCAGTCTTTGCCAAGCGTTTTCAGGGTGACTAGGAACTCATCCAGCGATTCCCCAGGTCGCTGTGTGCGAGTAGCGAGCAGATGCCTAGCGTACACTTCATTTGTAGGCTGCTGGTAATGCGCCTTTAGGATGTCGCAGGCGGCCGGGTACGTGTCGGCATCTTGGATGAGGGGGTAAACCCGGTGGCTTACCCAATTCCGCAGGATTCCGAGTTTCATACTTTCAGCGTCCGTAGCGTCTGTGATGGCTGCGGAATTGTCCAGGAAGAATTACATACACTTAAACCAGTGTCCGAATCGTGCCGATGCATCCGAAACATGCGGGTCCAAATCCAAACGTTTGGGTTTCAAGAGTTGATCCATTGCGTTGAAAATTGAGTTAATAAAATTGATGTGCCTCAATGAATCCGAGACTCAACGTTAACGGAGCAAAGCAAGGCTTTTATTAACTCAGAAAGTAATACACAGTGGAGAAGTGTCTCTCATCCAGAGATCTGCTGTACTGCCTGTGAGACACGCTGGGGCCTGCTTAAGTGGGGGCCAGGTATGGGCGGAGCCCTACACACAATACAATACAGATAAGGAAATGAAACTGAAACTAAACTCCCCTGCTTGCCACAGTCACAGGCACAATCAAACACAGAGAATACAGAGTGCCTGATGAATGGCATATTTCATCACAAGAGAGAGAAACACAAAGTGGGGAAGGGAGGGAGAGAGAGAAACACAAACTGGGGAAGGGAGGGAGAAACACAAACTGGGAAGGGAGAGAGAGAAACACAAACTGGGGCAGGGAGGAAGAGAGGGAAACCCAAACTGGGGAAGGGAGAGAGAAACACAAACTGGTGAAGGGAGAGAGAGAAACACAAACTGGGGAGGAAGAAAGAGAAACACAAACTGGGGAGGGAGAGAGAGAAACACAAACTGGGGAAAGGTGGGAGAGAGATAGACAAGCTGTAGGGAGAGTGAGTTCATGTCGGCCTGTGATGTGTGCTGTTGTATAATGTGTTTTATTATGTGAGTCAGGCGCTGCTCTCTGAGGACTGAGCCTCACCTCTCTGAAACTGGACTTCAGCAGTGAGGTGTGGGAGTCAGTGAAATGAATTAGGTTTGGTTTTGTTGGTATTTATTGGCCTGTAATTTGCGTCAGGTAGTTACAGCGAATGAACAGCATTTGCTGTTATTACCTTTTTGAAACTGACTGCAACTTCAGGATTTAGCGCATATGCATCCGAACGTGGAAATCCTGAAGTTGCGGTCAGTCATTCACTGCCCCGACACTGGCTGCTTTGTGGCCCCCCAACAGCTGGCAATCAATGTAATCAGGGAAATCAGTGAAACTGACAAAAACTTTGGCTTTTCTGCAGTGATATCGCTGTTAAATACCACAATAAAAGTTCGACCCTTTTGGATTAGGTGTAACTAGGGTTTTAACAGCATAATGGCCCAGAAATTCGGGTCGGAGGCTTCCCGCGGGAGCAAGCCTCCGACCTGCACTTACCTAGTGCGCCGGCCATTGTGCTGTGGGCCCACGTGGGATTCCAATCCTGGGCCTCCTCCAACTGCCGGCGCGCAGTGCTTGCGTATCCCAGGGGCGCAGTTAGTTCGAAGCGTCCCCTGGGATCACATGGGCCATGGAGAGCCAATGGTAGCAGGGAATGCCCATTCATAAATTTGACAGGAAGAGCTGTCAAAACTATAAATACAAATCAGCCCCAAAACATAAATAAAAAACTTCAAATACATTTTTTTTAAAATCACATTTCAAAAATAACTATAAATTACATAAAATAACTATTTTAAACAAAAATTTAAATTTTTGAAAAATTTATTACAGTTTCTAACGGTGCTAAAAATAAACTTACCTTTCCTTAAAGTATTTAAAAATAATAAATCTGTGGAAAAAATGTTTTAATTTTACTTAATTCACCACTTACCTTGTTAAAAGCAGGCCTTGCGACTGCTTTTTAAAAGTGTAGCTCCTGGAGACTTGCCCTCCCGGAGAAACCTGCAAAAAAAACGTAAGTTCCAGGCGTTACGCGCTGCCTCTCCGGCGCACGTGTTCGACCTGTGAACCCCTTCCTTTAAGGGAATGGAAATTCCGGTTTCCCGCGCATGCGCAATGCATTCACGAAACTGGAACTTCTGTTGGGCCTACGCGTGAGTACCCTGCGCGTACTCACCCGTGGAGACCCGAATTTCTGAGCCATTGACTGCTAAACAAACATTATGGCCCTGAAAAACTAATTTTAATTTTGTGGAGTGTCAAATTTATCCATTTTAATAAAAATTTAAATTTTTAAGAAATGTTATTTTTTTTAATTAAGCTTGTTCATCTTTATTTCAGGTTTACCTTTTCCCCAAGTGAGAGCACCAATTTTTGTTTTGGTCTTTATAACATTAAAAAAAAATCACTTCCTGGTTCCTGATCTGTGTGAATTCTATATTGTGATTGGCTGCTTTGACAACTTGTTGATGTCACAGCAGCTTACGTTAGGGATTCCCATTAATTTGCACTGATCTCAACTGAACGTGGAAAACATAGAAACATAGAAGATAGGAGCAGGAGTAGGCCATTCGGCCCTTCGAGCCTGCTCTGCCATTCAATGAGATCATGGCTGATCATCCAAATTCAGTACCCTGTCCCTGCCTTCTCCCCATATCCCTTGATCCCTTTAGCCTTAAGAAATATATCCAACTCTTTCGTGAATATATTTAATGAACTGGCCTCCACTGCCCTCTGTGGCAGAGAATTCCACAGGTTCACCACTCTCTGGGTGAAGAAATTCCTCATTTCAGTCCTAAATGGCTTACCCCTATCCTTAGACTATGACCCCTGGTTCTGGACTCCCCGGCCATCAGAAACATCCTTCCTGCATCTAGTCTGTCCAGGCCTGACAGAATTTTATAGGTTTCGATGAGATCCCCTCTCAATCTTCTAAACTCCAGTGAGTATAAGCCCAATCGACCCAATCTCTCCTCATACGTCATTCCTGCCATCCCAGGTATCAGCCTGGTGAATCTTCGCTGCACTCCTTCCATGGCAAGAATGTCCTTCCTCAGGCGACCAAAACTGCACACAATACTCAAGGTGCGGTCTCACCAAGGCCCTGTACACTGTAGCAAGACATCCTTGTTCCTGTACTCGAACCCTCTTGCTACGAAGGCCAACATACCATTTGCCTTCTTAACCGCCTGCTGCACCTGCATGCTTACCTTCAGCGACTGGTGCACAAGAACACCCAGGTCTCTTTGCACTGCCCCTTCTCCCAATCTATTGCCATTCAAATAATAATCTGCCTTCCTGTTTTTGCCACCAAAGTGGATAACCTCATATTTATCCACATTATAGTGCATTTGCCATGTTTCTGCCCAATCACCCAACCTGTCCAAATCGTACTGGAGTTTCACGACATCCTCCTCACAGCATACCCTTCCACCCAGCTTTGTGTCGTCTGCAAATTTGGAGATATTACATCCAATTCCCTCGTCCAGGTCATTAATATATATTGTGAACAGCTGGGGTCCTAGGACCGATCCTTGCGGTACCCCACTAGTCACTGCCTGCCACTCGGAAAACGACCCGTTTATTCCAACTCTTTGCTTTCTGTCTGCCAACCAGTTCTCTATCCAAGTCAATACCTTGCCCCCAATCCCATGTGCCTTAATTTTGCACGCTAATCTCTTATGTGGGACCTTATTGAAAGCCTTCTGAAAGTCCAAATACACCACATCCAATGGTTCTCCCTTATTTATTTTACCAGTTACATCCTCAAAAAATTCCAGTACATTAGTCAAGCATGATTTACCTTTTGTAAATCGATGTTGACTTTGTCCGATCCTGTCACTGTTTTCCAAGTGCTCTGCTGTTACATCTTTTATTGCTGGGGGGGCCCGGCGTTGCCAGGGCAGTTTAGAGGGCCGCGCGGTTGACGGCTGGCCGCTGCCGCTCCCCCGCTCTGTGTCTCGGGCCGCACGGTTGACGGCCGCCCGCTGCCGCTTCCCCGCTCTGTGTCTCGGGCCGAGCGGTTGTGAGGCCCGGCCTGAGTGACCCCAACTCGCCTCCAGCTCCGGCGGGCTGACGCAGCTGCCCCGCTCGCTGTTGAGGAAAAGCAGGGGAAAAAATGGCGGTGACGTTTCTGGAGGCTGCAGGATTAGGTCCCCTGATCATCAGCTTTCTTTTTATATAACATATGTGTAGGTATGCTCTATAACTTTTGAGTGTATAGCGGACACACAGACAGACAGACAGACAGACAGACAAACCAACTCCGTTATATGTATAGACTAGCTGAAGTGCCCGGCGGTGCCGAGGGTCTTTTGAGGGCATGTTGTTGTTGGAAGAGAAAGAGAGAGCGACTGGGGGGAAGAGAGAGAGCGACTGGGGGGGAAGAGAGAGAGCGACTGGGGGGGAAGAGAGAGAGCGACTGGGGGAGAAGAGAGAGAGTGACTGGGGGGGAAGAGAGAGAGCGACTGGGGGGGGAAGAGAGAGAGCGACTGGGGGGAAGAGAGAGAGCGACTGGGGGGAAGAGAGAGAGCGACTGGGGGGAAGAGAGAGAGCGTCTGGGGGGGAAGAGAGAGAGCGACTGGGGGGGAAGAGAGAGAGCGACTGGGGGGGAAGAGAGAGAGCGACTGGGGGGGAAGAGAGAGAGCGA